>NC_088710.1:60077609-61443234 GCF_963576615.1 Watersipora subatra
AGGGTTGAGATGTTTGCTGGAATTACTGTTACCTTCCATTGTAGAATCTTTTAAACATTCATTTAACTTTTTCATAAAAACATCGTACAAACAAGAACTATTATCATCAATAAACAAGGAATCCCAATTAACATTCTGGAGATGATTCCGAAGGTTATCATGTGTTTGGATGTATATATGTGTGTGTGTGTGTATGTATATATGTGTGTGTATGTATATATATATATATATACATGTACATATATATATATATATATACATATATATATATATATATATATATATATATATATATATGTATACATGTATATAAAAGAAATTGTTTCCTCACCCCGAATACACCGTATGGGTGGTAAATTCTGCTCTAACTCGGGTCTCCTACCAGAGACCTGGGAGTTTGAGCACTTGCCTCAAGATCTTAGCTGTTCCCAATAGTGCACATTTCTGCAACTCACCTGAGTTGATTGCTGTTGGTATTTGGGCAAGCCACATTTAATGCGCCGGTGTTATTGCGCCCAGTGGCTCAATGACTACTGGGATTACAGTTGTTCTTACATTCCAGCATTTTTCAATTTCTTCTCCAAGATAGAGATATTTCTCTACCTTGCTGGCTATATTGTAGTCATTGGGTACTGCTATATCTATTATAGTAGCTCTCTTGTTCTCCTTGTCCACCACCACTATATCTGGTTGGTTTGCCAGGACATGCTTGTCAGTTCGGATGTAGAAGTCCCAGAAAATCTTAGCGTGGTCATTTTCATATATATATATAGATATTATATATATATATATATATATATATATATATATATATATATATATATATATATATATATATATATATATATATATATATATGTGTGTTTGGATGTATATACGTGTGTGTGTATGTATATATGTGTGTGTATGTATATATGTGTATGTGTGTGTATGTATATATATGTGTTTGGATGTATATATATGTGCATGTATATATATATATATATATATATATATATATATATATATATATATATATATATATATATACATATATATATATATATATATATATATATATATATATATATATATATATATATACATGTATATACATGTGGGTGTGTGTATATATGTGTGTGTGTATGTATATATGTGTGTGTGTATGGATATATGTGTGTGTGTGTATGGATATATATATATATATACATTTATATATATATACATGTATATATATATATTTACGTATATATAAAAATATAAATGTTTGGATGTAAATGTGTTTGTGTGGGTGTATGTATATATGTGCGTATGTATATATATATACATGTGGGTGTGTGTAAGACGATTAATAAGGCGCTCGTATGCATTATTTTTGCTTTTTGCAGGCACCTCCATGTATATCACTCTCTTCGGCACTTGTATGCAAACCTTTTATGTCGTTTGCTCTTGTATTTAGCATTGTTTCTCCTGCACGTAGGTACTGTCATCCTACTGAGAGTTTCTGAGAATCCTGGCAAAGTAAAGCTGGACAAAATTAACCTGACTAGATGTTTTGGAAAGCAGAGTCGCTTTGCCTCGACGCTCACCTTCCTAGTGGTCACAAGAAATCGAGCTGACGTTAAGATGGAATCATGTTCAGGTTTGTTGATTTTGCATTTAAATCATCAAATCCGTATCTTTTTATCATAGATGTCAGTATGTTCAAATACTGAACTAATTCACTCGTTATGGGTCAGAAGTAGTCCTGCTGCTAGTGTTTATTGAATATTAGCCACTAATGGTAGACTAGTTACTCACAGCTTGTATGATCGTAACAAGATAAATCGGTACAATCAAACCTCAACATCCACAGTTTATTCTATCTGTTATTTTGTGTTTCAAAATCATCAACATTAGAGCAGATAAATTTATGAAAAGTCAAACATTGGGTTTAGTTTAATTTGCTTGAGAATCTTAAAACAATGATGAGTACTTCAGCCAAGTACATATAGTATTAACATAAAGGCGGCATATAAAACAATGATGAGCACTTCAGCCAAGTACATATAGTATCAACACAAATGCGTTATATAAAAAATGATGAGTACTTCAGCCAAGTACATATAGTATCAACACAAATGTGTCATATAAAACAATGATGAGCACTTCAGCCAAGTACATATAGTATCAACACAAATGTGTTATATAAAATAATGATGAGTACTTCAGCAAAGTACATATAGTATCAACACAAATGTGTTATATAAAACAATGATGAATACTTCAGCCAAGTACATATAGTGTCAACACAAATGTGTCATATAAACCAATGATGAGTACTTCAACCAAGTACATATAGTATCGACGCAAATATGTCATATAAAACAATGATGAGTACTTCAGCCAAGTACATATAGTATCAACACAAATGTGTCAAATAAAACAATGATGAGCACTTCAGCAAAGTACATATAGTATCAACACAAATGTGTAATATAAAACAATGATGAGCACTTCAGCCAAGTAAATATAGTATCAACACAAATGTGTTATATAAAATAATGATGAGTACTTCAGCAAAGTACATATAGTATCAACACAAATGTGTTATATAAAACAATGATGAATACTTCAGCCAAGTACATATAGTGTCAACACAAATGTGTCATATAAACCAATGATGAGTACTTCAACCAAGTACATATAGTATCGACGCAAATATGTCATATAAAACAATGATGAGTACTACAGGCAAGTACATATAGTATCAACACAAATGCGTTATATAAAACAATGATGAGTACTTCAGTCAAGTACATTTAGTATCAACACAAATGTGTTATATAAAACAATGATGAATACTTCAGCCAAGTACATATAGTGTCAACACAAATGTGTCATATAAACCAATGATGAGTACTTCAACCAAGTACATATAGTATCGACGCAAATATGTCATATAAAACAATGATGAGTACTTCAGCCAAGTACATATAGTATCAACACAAATGTGTCAAATAAAACAATGATGAGCACTTCAGCAAGGTACATATAGTATCAACACAAATGCGTTATATAAAACAATGATGAGTACTTCACCCAAGTACGCATAGTATCAATACAAATGTGTCATATAAAACAATGATGAGTATTTCAGCCAAGTACATATAGTATCAACACAATTGTGTCATATAAAACAATGATGAGTACTTCAGTCAAGTACATATAGTATCAACACAAATGTGTTATATAAAACAATGATGAGTACTTCAACCAAGTGCATATAGTACCAACACAAATGTGTAATATAAACCAATAATGAGTAGTTCAACCAAGTACATATAGTATCAACACAAATGCGTTATATAAAACAATGATGAGTACTTCAGTCAAGTACATATAGTATCAACACAAATGTGTCATATAAAACAATGATGAGTACTTCAGTCAAGTACATATAGTATCGACACAAATGTGTCATATAAAACAATGATGAGTGCTTCAGCCAAGTACATATAGTATCAACACAAATGCATTATATAAAACAATGATGAGTTCTACAGCCAAGTACATATAGTATCAACACAAATGCGTTATATAAAACAATGATGAGTACTTCATCCAAGTATATATAGTATCAACACAAATGTGTCATATAAAACAATGATGAGTACTTCAGCCAAGTACATATAGTATCGACACAAATGTGTCATATAAAACAATGATGAGTACTTCAGCCAAGTACATATAGTATCAACACAAATGCATTATATAAAACAATGATGAGTTCTACAGCCAAGTACATATAGTATCAACACAAATGCGTTATATAAAACAATGATGAGTACTTCAGCCAAGTACATATAGTATCAACACAAATGCGTCATATAAAACAATGATGAGTACTTCAGCCAAGTACATATAGTATCAACACAAATGTGTTATATAAAACAATGATGAGCACTTCAGCCAAGTACGCATAGTATCAATACAAATGTGTCATATAAAACAATGATGAGTATTTCAGCCAAGTACATATAGTATCAACACAATTGTGTCATATAAAACAATGATGAGTACTTCAGTCAAGTACATATAGTATCAACACAAATGTGTTATATAAAACAATGATGAGTACTTCAACCAAGTGCATATAGTACCAACACAAATGTGTAATATAAACCAATGATGAGTAGTTCAACCAAGTACATATAGTATCAACACAAATGCGTTATATAAAACAATGATGAGTACTTCAGTCAAGTACATATAGTATCGACACAAATGTGTCATATAAAACAATGATGAGTACTTCAGCCAAGTACATATAGTATCAACACAAATGCATTATATAAAACAATGATGAGTTCTACAGCCAAGTACATATAGTATCAACACAAATGCGTTATATAAAACAATGATGAGTACTTCATCCAAGTATATATAGTATCAACACAAATGTGTCATATAAAACAATGATGAGTACTTCAGCCAAGTACATATAGTATTAACACAAATGAATTATATAAAACAATGATGAGTTCTACAGCCAAGTACATATAGTATCAACACAAATGTGTTATATAAAACAATGATGAGTATTTCAGCCAAGTACATATAGTATCAACACAAATGCGTCATATGAAACAATGATGAGTACTTCAGCCAAGTACATATAGTATCAACACAAATGTGTCATACAAAACAATGATGAGTACTTCAGTCAAGTACATATAGTATCGACACAAATGTGCCATATAAAACAATGATGAGTACTTCAGCCAAGTACATATAGTATCAACACAAATGCATTATATAAACCAATGATGAGCACTTCAGCCAAGTACATATAGTATCAACACAAATGTGTTGTATAAAACAATGATGAGTACTTCAGCCAAGTACATATAGTATCAACACAAATGCATTATATAAACCAATGATGAGTACTTCAGCCAAGTACATATAGTATCAACACAAATGTGTTGTATAAACCAATGATGAGTACTTCAGCCAAGTACATATAGTATCAACACAAATGTGTTGTATAAAACAATGATGAGTACTTCAGCCAAGTACATATAGTATCAACACAAATGTGTCATACAAAACAATGATGAGTACTTCAGCCAAGTACATATAGTATCGACACAAATGTGTCATATAAAACAATGATGAGTACTTCAGCCAAGTACATATAGTATCAACACAAATGCATTATATAAAACAATGATGAGTTCTACAGCCAAGTACATATAGTATCAACACAAATGCGTTATATAAAACAATGATGAGTACTTCAGCCAAGTACATATAGTATCAACACAAATGCGTCATATAAAACAATGATGAGTACTTCAGCCAAGTACATATAGTATCAACACAAATGCGTCATATAAAACAATGATGAGTACTTCAGCCAAGTACATATAGTATCAACACAAATGTGTTATATAAAACAATGATGAGCACTTCAGCCAGGTACATATATTATCAACACAAATGTGTCATATAAAACAATGATGAGTACTTCAGTCAAGTACATTTAGTATCAACACAAATGCGTTATATAAAACAATGATGAGTACTTCAGCCAAGTACATATAGTATCAACACAAATCCGTCATATAAAACAATGATGTGTACTTCAGCCAAGTACATTTAGTATTAACACAAATGTGTCATATAAAACAATGATGAGTACTACAGCCAAGTACATATAGTATCAACACAAATGTGTCATATAAAACAATGATGAGTACTTCAGACAAGTACATATAGTATCAACACAAATGCGTTATATAAAACAATGATGAGCACTTCAGCCAAGTACATATATTATCAACACAAATGCGTCACATAAAACAATGATGAGTACTTCAGCCAAGTACATATAGTATCAACACAAATGTGTCATACAAAACAATGATGAGTACTACAGCCAAGTACATATAGTATCAACACAAATGCGTTATATAAAACAATGATGAGTACTTCAGCCAAGTACATATAGTATCAACACAAATGTGTCAAATAAAACAATGATGAGTACTTCAGCCAAGTACATATAGTATCAACACAATTGCGTTATATAAAACAATGATGAGTACTTCAACCAAGTACATATAGTATCAACACAAATGTGTTGTATAAAACAATGATGAGTACTTCAGCCAAGTACATATAGTATCAACACAAATGTGTCATACAAAACAATGATGAGTACTTTAGCCAAGTGCATATAGTATCAACACAAATGCGTTATACAAAACAATGATGAGTACTTCAGCCAAGTACATATAGTATCAACACAAATGCATTATATAAAACAATGATGAGTACTTCAACCAAGTACATATAGTATCAACACAAATGTGTTATATAAAACAATGATGAGTACTTCAGCCAAGTACATATATTATCAACACAAATGCGCCATATAAAACAATGATGAGTACTTCAGCCAAGTACATATAGTATCAACACAAATGTGTCATATAAAACAATGATGAGTACTTCAGACAAGTACATATAGTATCAACACAAATGTGTTATATAAAACAATGATGAGTGCTTCAGCCAAGTGCATATAGTATCAACACAAATGCGTTATATAAAATAATGATGAGTACTTCAACCAAGTACATATAGTATCAACACAGATGCGTTATATAAAACAATGATGAGTACTTCAGCCAAGTACATATAGTATCAACACAAATGCGTTATATAAAACAATGATGAGTACTTTGGCCAAGTACATATAGTATCAACACAATTGCGTTATATAAAACAACGTTAAAATCTATCTGAAAAACTAATTAAAGATAGCATTCAAAATTAGGTTTCATGCTATGTTTTGGAATAAATGTTTTAACAGCTGGGCAAAGTTTGAACCAAGATGTGGTATCTAATACAGTAGATGCTCCTATAACGCATACCTCCTATAACGTAAATTCCAGATAATGTAAAAAAATTTTTGTAAAGTTTTTGCCTCCTACGACGTAAAAAGTTCCAGATGACGCAAATATTTCAAGTCGGGCGAGTTTTTGAATTGATTTGAATGTTAACTTATTTCGCCGCACTTGCGGAAGCATAAACGCCGCGCGTATAGCGTTATATCTATTTTATAAATGCACTTTTGCGACATTCTAGTTCGTCGTAATAGATCGTTAAATGTCTCGATAAAAGGCAAGTAGGATAGCTGTGCAATCGTTCATAATTACAAAGGCGATCGAATGGTGCAGGTGTTACAGCGTCGGTCTACCAGTCTTAATGTCATGAGTTGGGGAATCGTTGAAAATTATCTTTACGTTAACGTTGACCCTTCGATAGTGATAGACGGCGAACAGGTAAAACTAGTTTTTATAGTAAAAAGATTTTGTTGTTTTGCCTTATTGTAGACAATATATTTGTTATTAGCCTTACTTTGCAGAATAGACTTTGCTGTTTAGAAAAATAACCAAATCGTTGTAAACAAATGTAAAAAATGTTCAGTCCCTATCAACTTACTACAAATTTACCTGCAATCATGGTCAATAAAACCAGTGAGGTTGATCATAAAAAGGAGGAAGGTTGTTGATGCAAACTAATAATTCGGCAATTACGGTACAGCCTACAAATTAAAAGAGTTAAGTAAAGTTTTTCTTTCTTGCATGGCTAAAGGGGTGAGTTCAGAAAGCTCTTGGAGTGGATAAGGCAATTTACATATATTTTACTGTTCTTATAACATAAATTCCCTATAACGTAAATGTTCTTGAAACGGATTATTTATGTTGTAGGAGCATCTACTGTACATAATTTTTACGCAGATGGATTATAATGACAGGCGCTATCTGGGTTAACATGCCTTAGGGTGGAGAGCTAGCTTTACTGATGAGGAGTTGTGGTTCATGTGACTTTATTTAACCCAATGACTTAACTTGAAGTCTGCGACGCGAATTGTGTGACATGTTCATCAATATAACACAGTCGCATATTTAATTGCTAAAAACAGTGTAAAATATACATATTGGTATAAATATTTTAGATGCAACTCAAATGTATAGAAGTAGCCATAAATTTTAAAATAAACATAAAATGAGAAATAGACCGAGTGTAACAAATCCCAATGTGTGTAAAAGTTCAACAGTTGACTAAAAATGAAATACACAAAATAATAGGTGTAATGACCCTCTATTTTAAAAGGATTATTAACTATAAGTGCTGGATTGGTGGTTCAAGTAGTTGGTGTATGGTTTGCGAATTTAGAGGACTGTATTTCAGGTGTAGATTTAACGTCAAGAATTAGACTGGTTTGTTTTAGCTGAAAACTTAAAAACAGATTATATTTATTAAAAATTCAAACTTTCAATTGCAAAAACATAAAATATATGAAGGCTAATCAAGTCAATGGCTGATACTAATTGCGCAAGTCTAAAAATATAAAGAGTGATACAAGAGCAGAGTGATACGTAGAGCGTGAGTAAAATATGGAATTCGAATTGTTTCTGATCTACGCAGGCTTATATATGTTTGCCTAATCAGTCAGGCAATCATCACATCCGTAGATCACAGACGATTGGACGCTGCAAAGCTTCCTAGGAAGTAAGCGAGTAAGTACAAAGGAGCAGATAACAATTATGCTAAGCAGTAAAATAGCAGGTGCTAGGAAGTTGGAATAACAAATCGGGGTGTCAGGCTATCAAGAGTCCAGAAAGCTGTTTCCTAATCATATCAAAAATGGTTAAATAGAAGGGGATGACTAGTTCCGTAAGAGGTGTATAATGCTCTTACGACAGGATACATAAATACTAATATAGAAGTTGATTAACATGATGAGTTCCTTTGTTTCACAATGACAGGTATTCATGGGCTGTGTAACTAAAGATTACAAATGCTAGGCGCTTCACATAGGTAAAAACTGATCTTGTTGCCTACAGTGGTTTGGCCTAAAACCTCTAGTAGATGTAAAACAAACTAAGAATCAGTAAAAAGAGGTTTTAGCTGTTACACTATATTGGAGACTGGTAATTGAAGTTACTAGAGTGAGTGGCATATAATACACAGCATAACTTACTCTAACCTAAATTTTATATAGTTTAAGTCAACTTAAGTTACAGCATTTATTGTTGTTGCACTTCATTTTTGTTTTTAATAACTTTTTGTTATTTATAGCCGTTTTAACAAATTTCAGATACTAAAAGCTAAACAATATGATGTGTGGCAAGACAAATCTTTATTCAAGTTTTTATTTTGCGTCTTCAAGTTTTTTTTTTGCGGAGGTTCTGCTGTAGCCTACAGGATTTACATTGAAACTTTGAACTATTTGGCTGCCTATTTGAGGAATAACTAAATGGTTGGTTATTTCCTTCTGATAAACGCTTAAATTTATCTTTGGTACTTTTTCCATGTTAGGTCTGCTTTGATTTAATCATAACACTTTTTGCATAGTTGCCAGCAAAGTGGTGTCCATTGGTCAACATACACTAGACAACAGGATTATGCTCAAGGCATCCTTCCCTTCTGCAGATGACACCCCCGCGAGCGATAAAACGGATGAACAGTCAGCTAAATTTGGTTGGTGCTTTTGAATTTTCTCTGCTTTTAACCAAGTATAAATATGTGGTTCTAGATGTGCACTCACTGATCTTATACACTTTTTTAAGCCCTCCTTTCTTATGAATTATTTTATGCAAACCTCGTTATGCTAATGTAATTAGCTATGTTTGAGAAAATTAGCCGTGACCTGGCACATTCATTGACCACTCGGAATTTTATGTTTTCAGTGGTTCTGTTAGAAAGTACGGCATCAAAAGCAGTTCTAAGCAAGTTCATGAAGTCGAGGACCAAGGGTAGTCTCGCGCAGGGCTTGGGTAATGGAAGATATCTGGTAGAATATGAGACCAGTGAAGGTAGTAAAGTATTTATAAGCTTGAACCAGGGTTGGCTTGGTGTAAACCAATGGTTTAAATCGAGCTAAACCGGTTTTAACCAGCCGAAAAAAACTGGTTTTTATGATTTTTTCATTATTTTTTGTGAAAACATAATATTTTAAGCTCGTAGTGGTTCCTGTGTGGTAGAAATGCAATTCTATGCAATTATACGCTGTGGAAGTTTATTTAGGACACATTAGTAAAATGATGGCAGAGCTCAAGTTGAAACTCCATGAAATCCTAGCACAAAAATGAATTGTTGAAATTAATTTTCAATTGCTTTTATCAAGTGATATGATGATCCTTTTATTGATGAAATATAAAAAACCATGTGAAATCATTCAATCATCGTTTCTAATAACAAATGAAAACTTTCTCAAGTCTGGTTAGTGAGAAAAGATTGCTTATAATTATAAATTAAAAAAATAAAATCCTTTTGGGCAAAAGCTTCAGGTTTGCAAACTAATATTTCATTTATCGGGCACAAGCCAAAGTAGTTGGATTGTTAAAATTCAGTTCATCAAGTTTTTTTGTGTTTTAAAAAATTAAAGTTGTGCCTGTTTGGCAGTTTTTCACTCAAACTGCAAAAGGCAAAGGTTTCAAGCCAAAATGTAATAGGTGTGCTGTCGTAACGCAAGTTCACACAGATAGGCTTCAAGCTCACGAAACAAAATTTCAAGCTGACAACACTAATTTAGACTGTGATGCTCGAATTCAGGTGATAGAAGTTCAGTAATCTGCCACTGCTCCAAACACTAGCAATGCATCTGCATTATGCTTTGCTCTACACTACGACAAAACTAATTACAGGGATTAAATGGATTAAAAGGGATTGTGTGATAAGATTTCTGCTCTATGTTTCTTCAATCTATTTTGACTAAAGATTCAATTTGAAATTGCCATATGTTTTTCATTTTTTTTCCTATAAAAACTCCCACAGTACCATCTTTAACAGATGATTCCACATATGTATGTTCATTACTCAATTATGCAGCTATAGTAAGTGATGTTAATTAGACTTGAAATTGCAAAAACCTTAGTCAAATTATAAAAAACCGGTTTAAACCATGAAAACCGGTTTAAACCATAAAAACCGGTTTAAACCATAAAATCCGGTTCAAACCATAAAAACTGGTTTAAACCATGAAAACTGGTTGAAACCAAAAAAACCCGTTGTTTCTCTAACAACCATGGGTTTTTTCCAATCCTTGCTGAAACTCATTGTTTTTCTTGCTGATTAAAGTGGCAATCTGTAAGTTTGAATTCTTTGGCAGCGGCGCAATCGGTTGTGGACCAACAAGTTCTAACATGCATGGAAACTAAAATTCATGTGCGCCACTACAATTTGAAAGAAGAGGAAGAAGACGAAAAAGAAGAGGAGGAGGAGGAAGAGGAGAATGAAGATGAATCTCAACCTTGTAAGTTTATTCCAAAAATTACACACGATTGCTTCTGGAAACTGTGTAATAGCTTGCATTAGCTAATTATGATTGTATGATTGTGTCAGCCAGAGGTACCTTTTAAAGACCTCAGCAGCTTTGATGCAGCCAGAGATCATATACTATGACTTTTAATTCAGACCAGTTTGAGCAGTTTGTCACATCTTTGACTGCACAAGCCATGTGTTTTCTGAAATCAATACATTTGTCGTAAATTAAGCCTTCTCTTCGAATATACTCATTAAATGTCCTTAGGGAAGGTTGTTTTTCCTTTTCAGGGAATTCTTCGGATTAGATTTCTTCACTTGAGTGTGAGGGATAAGTGAAGTTTGTAAACAATGGCTAATTAATTGTTATCAAATTTACTATGTAACCATTTTCACTAATCTTAGACCTCGCATTGTACTACAAGATCGTAACCCGTCTTCTGTATTGTGCAGCCCATGTTGAGATAAAGAGACTCGCCAATATGTCACCTGAGGATATGCATGGAAAGCTCCTATTGCATTTGAAAAGGGCTACAGGAAATGCGGTTTCAGCTTCATTTCAGCAAAGCTGGGATGAGCCAAAACAGATTTTTAGATTTGACATGTGCCCGGCAGGTGCTCCATTTCTTACTATTATTGCATTTTTGGCAGTAGCTACATGTAATTTGCTCATTATTCTTTTACATCATAAGTTGATAGGCTTCCAGGTACTTCGCTTGTTATTGTTTCTGCTGTCTTTAGGTTGAAACATCCTTCTACTGGTGTATACACACATTCTGCTGTTATTCTAATATCAAATTTCACTTTTTTTCAGTTATTTCGACTCTCACTAAAAGTGCACAGTTTTTGAATGCAAGAGGCAAGAAAAGCAAGCTTTCTATTACAAGTGCTTCTACTGGTATGTCTCATTCCACAATCATATTCTGTATCCAACAGTGTCAAGAGTGTCAGATCGCATAAGCAAGAAATATTTCCTTTTTAGAAAATAAAATCATGAGATATTTTGTAGCATGCGAGTTTTGGTGCGCAAACATTTGTGGTGCCATATATTGAATGAGTATATGTGAATATTTTTAATAGAGCGAAAACTCAAATGTTAATATATTTAACATTATTTTTTCTAATTACTCATACTAAGACATATTCTATCAAAATTATGTATATATCGATAAAAGAAAGTATCTCACCACTGTTAACTAAAGTAGGTGGCAACGTCAAACAGTAGTATAATGTATAATACATTATACTACTGTTTGACATACCCTAAGACACTTATATTTCGCTAGTATTTAGTTTCGTGAGTAGCTCACAGAGTAAAATTTCGCAGCAACTTATCTTCGTAGCTCTGAGGAGTGCAAAAATATAGTGATGTGAAAATAAATGCAGTGGAACAAACAAAATTAGATTCCTCAGGTTCAGTTTACCGATAAAAAAAATTTCAATTTGCGACTAGTTTGTAATTGTGAACCGCAGGTACACGTGTAGAATGGTGTGGGCAAGGTTGATAATGCAATTTGATCGCTTGCTGCCATTTGTTTCTTGGACTATCAACAGGCCCGTTTTCTCTGGGGTGACTGGCCGGCTGAGCCCCCCCAACTTTTTGGAATTTTTTTTACGGTAAGTACAGTTTAACTCGGATAACTCGCCCTCGGATAAAATGTAACGTTTCATCTCAAACACAAGGTTAACTTGATTGGATTTGTTTGGTCAGTTCCAACGCAATGGTAAATTGCTTCAGATAACTCGACCTCAACACCGTTTATTCGAAAAGTTATTTGCCCAACGGCCATGGACGCGGTTTTTATCGCTGTAGAATATCACTTCATTCCAAGCCATAGAGACAAACATCAACTTCTAGTAGTTCTTAGGCATCATTACTATCATCATCAGAAACAAAATATTTTTGTTAACGACTTTTATAAAGGTTTGCAAATGATTAAGTTTTATCAAACACCCGCTTGGCCATGTCCCATCAAAAGCGTAAAAGCCTCTGAATGAACTTAAAATAAAATCCGCAAAATTTATCTTTGTTAAAACGCTCAAAAGAAAAAGATGTCTTTTTTCTGAGCATTTTAACTGCGGTCAAGTTTTGCCTATTTTAATTTAAAAACGTCTCGTCAGTCACATCACCTAAAACAAAACAAATCTCAAAAAATAGAAAAATGTTGATACTTTCCGATAAAAATTTTTAAAACTTCACACGAGAGGCCCGGCTGAGGCCCTACATGAAAGAAACCTGTTGGGGGCTTACACCGGCCCCCTCCACACCCTAGGTGTTCATAACTAGTCGCCTAACATTAGCCACCCCAACTTGCAAACAGTGAATACAGGCCTGACTATCAATGAACAAAGCTATTTAGTTTCGCTTTTTCGCTCCTTTGTTATGATAGTTTCGTTTCGCACATGAAATTTTTGCGAGAGGATGACACCGTGAAAACGTGAAAATTAGATGAGGCGAATACATAAGTGTCCTAGGGTATTAGAGAATGCTACGTCTTTTTTTATTTATCGATTTGCTGGTTGACTGTTGTGTACACTTAGAAGCCATGTTTATCTGTTGACTAAATGAATGTCCTGTGTTGCACAGGCAATAAAACGGTTTTTCACAGCAAAGCAACATTTATTTACCATCTTATTTTGAAACGAAGGTGTTTGTTTATTTCTGTGTGTGCTATACGTTTAATTAAGTTTATGCTATATACTGTAAATAAGTCTAAAGTTTAATACTGAATTTTGAGCTCGAAGATCCATCCTCGGCTTATACGGCGGTGAAGTTTTTCATGATTTGGCTTCTAGTAACATCCAACTTCAAAAAACCATCGTAAATCAAATTTTCATATGACATATAGGGGTTTACAACATAGTAAAATGCTAGTAATCCTACTCAAGATGAGATGGATCAAACACAAATTCGTATTCTTCACCACTCAAACTCTCATCACTAAAATTCTCTTCTGGAACAACATGTTTTTTATAATTTAATCTCTGCCGACAAAAAAAACATACAATTTCATATGTTTTTTTATAATTTAATGCCTTGTTGCTTTATATCTGCCGACAAGCCCACGCTTTGGTAATCCATTTGGCAGATCCACTATTATACATCCATCCTTTTTCTTGTACATGTATCTCGATTCTTGACGGAACTTTGTCTTGCAGTATAGTTTCTTTGATAAATGCGTATTATCAGAGGTGGTAGTTTCGTTCTATTGACTAGGTTAGCCACTATGTTGGTGAAGTGATTTTTCATGCCCTGTAGAATAAGCACTGCCTTCTCTCTGCCCTGTGGTCTTCATAAGCACTGCCTTCTCTCGTTCTTTTGGTTAAGCGCTGTCTTGCCAATGGCACAAAAAACAAGGCTGGTTTTTAATGTCATTTTTTTCAGCTATGCCTTGCCCACTTCTTATGCCACCTGAACTATTAGCGATCAAACGATTTGAGCCAAAAAATGGTAGGTCAACTTATACGACAGGTACATGTCAGAACCAGGATTTTTAAACAAAACTTTGGACTTCATCTTATGCGAAGGTCGACTTCTACGTCGGTTCGACTTCTACGCCGAAATATTTGGTATACATATATTTATAGCACTTTGGGAAGTTTAGACAAGCATTTCTCTTCTAGTAAAATTTTTGTTTTAGTCAAGTTTTGCAAGCTAGAAGCGTAGTTATTTTAACCGAATGCTAAAAAAGATTAACAGGTGTAATAACTATGTGCGCAATTGTTCCATCATATCTCAAGTAAGCCATGTGGCTTAGTGGATAGAATGTCTGCCTGCAGACCTAGAGATTTCTAGTTCAAATCCACTGGGAAGCTGCTTTTACGTTTTTAAAACTTCATCGCTCTAACTGGACACACAAACGACAGATAGACAAACACTGAGATTTATACATATGGAAAAGGGTTTAATTTTGGCCAACCAAAGCTTGTAACCGAGCCTCTTTTTTCAATAGACATGCTTTGTATGCAAAGTAGCAGTATTGGTAGCAGCCGACAGTTCTGTGGGAAAGATGCCTGACATGCCTGTTACTGTAAGTGTGTTGTAAGTTTCCACTTTAACATGCATATAGAATTTTTTAGAACTTGAAAACAAAGTTGGTATTTAAATATCTTTGTAGGACACAATGTCAAGGTGAGTTCATGTAGAGGCTCAAAAAAAACCCTTAGTAAGACTCAAATCAAGGCTGCTTTTGGGCCAAAAAGCATCTACTCCTGTAAAGTTGATGTGATCTCTTCTGATGATCGAGAGATGGAGCTGGCATTTGCCAGTTGCTCAGGTGAGTCTCAGTGAGAGTTTTATCATTTAGTCAGATGTTTATTATTTTCTGTTTAACTTGATGGTCAGTATGAGAACCCTGATAATACTTTTGAATATTCTTGCTTAGCGGCTATGTAGAAAAGTATGATACTCAGCCAGCACAGCTAAGATTGGGCCCTTTCTGTTTCAAGTCGCGGCTTTGATCATTTCCAAGCGGAAACATAAGTTAAAGAATGGCATGACAGTTGAGGCCAGTTTTCCAGGAGAGTCAGCTGCAAGCTCGAGTAGCTCGAATGAGGATAGTGAGGAAGAAGATATTGCAGAAGATGGTGAGCTAGTGATAGTACTTGTCTCTAGTCACTTAACCTTTGTCTTTCGGTAACACCAGCTCTTGTGTAGCCTCTCTCTATATCTTATAGAAGGGATTCTAACAAGAGAAGTACCTCTGCCTAATCAGTCCAAAAGAACTCTGGTCATTCGTAATTTGCTTGATGTTGATGAGGAAATCATATACTTCTGGGTGAAATCATTGCTCAATGTCTGGGCAAAGAACATTCAGCTGTCCTCTGATGGGGAGAGTGCCATTGTAAAGTTTTCTGGCTGTGTCGATATTGGTAAGATGGCTAAAGTTGTGGTGCTTGCTTGCTGTGGCAATTTTTTTATTATGTTTATAGTAATTATTTGCAAACTCTTGTGTCTAGCATTCTGATTAATTGAATTAATTGGAAAAAGGTTTAAAACAAAAGGTTAAATCGAAGAATTGGTATTAATCTATTTATTGTTGAACTCACCGCCTGAGGAAGCTTTGAACTTACAAAGAAACCGAGTTTTAGTTGCAATACTCGTACATATGTTGAGGATGTATAAATAGTAACATCTATTTTATCATTTTTAGACATGAATGCTATTAACAGCCGCTGTAGTGCCCCAGAATTCCAAGTTCACGGTGAAAGAGCATCCATATATGATGTGCAAGCTACTACAGCTATCCAAGTTATCTCTTCCACATCACAGGCCAATGCTTCCATAGACAAAGATACCTTGGAATCATACTTTAGCAATCCTCGGTTTACTGGTGTCAAAGACTTCTCTTCATTGAAATCTGTCCGGTCGATGGGGACGCACAATGGCCTTCCCGTGCATATCATTACTTATTCTACTTCACAAGGTATCCCATACCAACACATTGCTCTATACATGTCTGTTTCCAGATGTAAATTTTATGTTGTCTGTTTCACCTCTGGCAGTAATGCATTACTGCCAGATGTAAAATTGTTACATTTTAATTGCGTTTACTGCAGATGTAGAGAATGTACTTCAGCGAAAACCACTTCAGTTTGGTAGTTGGAAATTTGACATTGCTGAGTTCTATCCTGATGTTGGAGTGTGTGGACAGGACAGCCTATTTCTCTATCGCAACAATTACAATGAACGACAAGGTATGACAATTTTGTTACTGATATGTGAAGTGAGTGCAGTAGGAAGTAGTGAACAACATTTAGTAACCCAGGAGGCTTTAGAAAATAAGGAGTTATGCAAAACACAAAATTTGGGCAGTAGCCAAAGGTGAAGCAGCCATAAAAATTGATCTAGATGGAGGCAGAAAAACACATCCTACTTTTTTTTTGCCTTATATATAAAACAAATCAGTGAACATTAAAACATCAGTAAAGTGAACATAAAAGAAATAGTGGGCAAGGAGAGACAAAATGGTTTCTGCTGTGTTATGTTACAGTAAACTAGGGTCGCTCTAGATTCTTCTTACAATAAAGTGTTAGATTTTTGGTTCCCGAAGTGCTTGTTGAGAAGTGTCTGTCTTCACAGTGCTCGCAGCTGTCTTTAGTGTTGAAATTCTGGTGGTATTGTACTCTGGTGAATGTCTGTCTGTTCACAGTGTGACATTCTACAGCCGTGTTTTTTAATCTGGAAAACTTTGCCATTTCTCAAAGGAACATTTTTAAATTTTTGTAATTTTGGTTTTCCAAGGCATTTGTTAAAAATATGGTGATTACATAATCATTGATTATGCACCTAGTAAGGAATAAAAGATTTAACATCAACCGGTGTTGCTATCAGTAAGTATTGTTATCAAACATTCATCTTGAAATCAATACTGTTACCAGTATATAATGTAGTTGTATTATTGCTACTAATAAGTGTTCTTAAACCGTTTTAACAACCTTTACAAAACTGCAATAAATGCTTTGCTTATAATATCACAAAATTTATATCTTTGCAGATTACCGAGGGCTCTGCATCAAAAAGAAAATATGATGAAAACTATTTAAGCGTTGGCTTTTCAAATGTTATAAGCAAGGACTCAGCTACCACAATGTGGGCTGTGCAAGAAAATGCGGTGAATCTAAGTCAGTTGAAATAGTATTAAACAGCCAACATTCAGAACATGCTGAAAAAATAAAAGGGTTTCTATGAAGCCAAAGGTAGATGAGGCAAATGAGCCAGGTGGACCAATACTAGCGCTATATATTAGCATACACAGACTGCATTGGAGCCTGTATTTGCTGTTGCATAGCGCAAAACCAAATAAAGCCACTCACAATGGCTGAGACTCTCATACTTCCCATGGTAGAATATGCCGAGTTTGTACTCAAAAGCTATCCAACATGGCTCTTTTCAAAGCGCTGTGAGATCAAAATTGCCTGATCACTCATTTGACAAACATTTTCAGTTGAGCAAAAAGAGGAAGGATTATTCTATGCTTGTACTCCATTCGGATGGTTCTACTGTTGCAAATCTTTCTCAGTTACTGGTTGCTTGTTATATCATCAACGACTGGAGTTTGCTCGTTATATCATCAACGACTGGTGTTTGCCCGTTATATCATCAACGACTGGTGTTTCCTCGTTATATCATCAATGACTGGTGCTCGTTATATCATCAATGACTGGTGCTCGTTATATCATCAACGACTTGTGTTTGCTCGTTATATCATCAACGACTGGTGATCGTTATATCATCAACGACTGGTGTTTGCTCGTTATATCATCAACAACTAGAGTTTGCTCGTTATATCATCAACGACTGGTGCTTGTTATATCATCAATGACTGGTGTTTCCTCGTTATATCATCAACGACTGGTGCTTGTTATATCATCAATGACTGGTGCTCGTTATATCATCAACTACTGGTGTTTCCTCATTATATCATCAATGACTGGTGCTCGTTATATCATCAATGACTGGTGTTTGCTCGTTATATCATCGACTGGTGTTTGCTCGTTGTATCATCAACGACTTGTGTTTGCTCGTTATATCATCAACGACTGGTGTTTGCTCGTTCTCTCATCAACGACTGGTGTTTGCTCGTTATATTATCAACGACTAGTGCTCGTTATTTCATCAACGACTGGTGTTTGCTCATTCTCTCATCAACGACTGGTGTTCGCTCGTTATATCATCAACGACTGGTGCTCATTATATCATCAATGACTGGTGTTTGCTCGTTATATCATCGACTGGTGTTTGCTCGTTGTATCATCAACGACTTGTGTTTGCTCGTTATATCATCAATGACTGGTGTTTGCTCGTTCTCTCATCAATGACTTGTGTTTGCTCGTTATATCATCAATGACTGGTGTTTGCTCGTTCTCTCATCAATGACTTGTGTTTGCTCGTTATATCATCAATGACTGGTGCTCGTTATATCATCATCGACTGGTGTTTGCTCATTATATCATCAATGACTGGTGTTTCCTCGTTATATCATCAATGACTGGTGATTGCTCGTTATATCATCAACGACTTGTGTTTGTTCGTTATATCATCAATGACTGGTGCTCGTTATATCATCAATGACTGGTGTTTGCTCGTTATATCATCGACTGGTGTTTGCTCATTGTATCATCAACGACTTGTGTTTGCTCGTTATATCATCAACGACTGGAGTTTGCTCGTTATATCATCAACGACTGGTGTTTGCTCGTTATATCATCAATGACTGGTGTTTCCTCGTTATATCATCAATGACTGGTGCTTGTTATATCATCAATGACTGGTGTTTGCTCGTTATATCATCAACGACTGGTGTTTCCTCGTTATATCATCAATGACTGGTGCTCGTTATATCATCATCGACTGGTGTTTGCTCGTTATGTCATCAATGACTTGTGTTTGCTCGTTATATCATCAATGACTGGTGCTCGTTATATCATCATCGACTGGTGTTTGCTCATTATATCATCAACGACTGGTGTTTCCTCGTTATATCATCAATGACTGGTGATTGCTCGTTATATCATCAACGACTTGTGTTTGTTCGTTATATCATCAATGACTGGTGCTCGTTATATCATCAATGACTGGTGTTTGCTCGTTATATCATCGACTGGTGTTTGCTCGTTGTATCATCAACGACTTGTGTTTGCTCATTATATCATCAACGACTGGTGTTTGCTCGTTCTCTCATCAACGACTGGTGTTTGCTCATTATATTATCAACGACTAGTGCTCGTTATTTCATCAACGACTGGTGTTTGCTCATTCTCTCATCAACGACTGGTGTTCGCTCGTTATATCATCAACGACTGGTGCTCATTATATCATCAACGACTTGTGTTTGCTCGTTATATCATCAACGACTGGTGTTTGCTCGTTATATCATCAACGACTGGTGTTTGCTCGTTATATCATCAACGACTAGTGTTTGCTCGTTATATCATCAATGACTTGTGTTTGCTCGTTATATCATCAACGACTGGTGTTTGCTCGTTCTCTCATCAACGAATGGCCCTCGTTATATCATCAACGACGCGAACGAAAATGTATTTATTTGCCAAAACGAGCAGCAATAGCAGCAGATATTAAGCAGTTAGTTCCAGATTTATTTGAAAAGGAGAAAATCAATTGGGAAAAAGCTTGTAGGTCTGCGCAGACAGATCTCCCACTAGGCTAGGTGTTTGGTCCGGGTTTGTTCAATTGACAAAAGGAAAAACTGGTAGTAGAAGGAATATACTGCTACATTCATCAAGAAACCTTTGCTGCTAGAACTTTTTCTCTGTTAATATTTTTTCTACTGCTATTCAGATTTTTAACTACATAGAAAGACCAGCATTGGATACATGGCTCTTGAACAAGCTGCATAACGAGCTTGATGCGTCACACTTCTATGTGCTATATCATACAGAAGTTAGATGGCTCTCAACAGCAACATACCAAAAAGGATTTTTGAGTTAGGAACTAAGATTTTTGGGCTTTGAAAAAGCAAAAAAGAGTACCGTACCTTCCAAGATACTTGAGTGCAGGTTTTGAAGTATATAAGCACAGAATAAAATTGCCGTCAATTTGGCCCAATTAGTAAATATTTTTACCTATTTCAGTGTGCTGAATTGAAGACTACAAGGCGATGATAAGAATAAGTTAACAGTTGCAGATAATATTAAATGGTGTGCAATTTGATTTTGTCTGAAACGAGTTTTGTATTTTCAAATGTAAACTACAGTTATGGCACAATCATATTAGGAAAATTTTTTATGTATTCTCTACATTTTGTATGAGCTGCAACGCCATGAAAAATTTCCAAATTGACTGAGATTATCACAGAACAATTGGATGTATTGTATTGAGCGTTGAGCTGAACAAGTACTTTTCAAAATCAAGTGAGGAAAATGACTCTGAAAACCAGAAATTCATTCAAACGCTGGGTCGAGGAAGTTAGTGAGAAAATGCAAGAGGAATTTTTAGAACTTCATAATGGTTCTATTATGAAAAGCAAAGTTAGAAAATTGCTTGGAAAGTTCTCGACTTTGGCTAGCAACATTTATCCAAAGACTTGCTACCAAGCACTACGCATCCTTGTACAACTCTCTTCAATATCTTTGGAGCAGAATTTTTAGCTATGGCCATCATAAAGACAAAAGCTCAGAGTAATCTGGATGTAGAACATATTTGAGATACGCTCTATCAGATACATAGAAACACTAGCAATAGTCCCACTAAGGAATCATTAATTCATGAACTGAGTGCAACAAGATATAGAAATAGTATAAGTTTGTCTTTGTACTACTTGCAATATTGTCTTGCATTCTATTTAATTACTAATAGACAAAACCTATATTATTATATTACAGCATCACATTAACACAACTATAAGCATCATCAACTAGTCTGATTGATCATTGAATAAAATTTTCTTTATGTCAAATTAGCAAGGAGGCTATTTTGAATTTTGATAGTAGAAAAGGGAAAATAAAATCAAAAAGGTCAAGAGGCATTGCTTTAAGTTCATGATGAAAACTAATAAAGGCATAATAATAATAAAAACTAATATTTATGCATGATAGCATGCTATGAAATTGAAAAAAAAACACTGACAGTACAGAAGACACTTTAGAGATGCTGAAGCAATCAAGCATGAAAGCTAAATAGGCATTATTTTGATTGTAATACTTTTTGTTTTCTTATTATGACTGATTCATTGAGATGCAAGAAAACTATGTATGGATCTTTATATGTATAAAAATAATATTGAAAGCAAAAACTATTAAAAATACGACAAGAGTTAACTAGCTGTGCTACCCGGCGTTGCCCGGTATTAAAAATCAGCTTATAAACAATGAGAGGTAATGAGAGTTGCCTGCGACTTGCTATTAGCCTGGTATATTACCAATGGAAAATTTGAGTAAACTCACTAATAAGAGCTATGCCATGACCTTACGTCATGACCGAAAGCGCTAGTCAATGTGCTTCCATATACTGACATATATCTCCTCGCTAATCAATCAAGCTCTGTGGCTTAGTAAGGCGTCGGGCTGGCGAACGGGAGGGTCTGAGATCAAATCTTCTGTGCTATGGATTCATTATTTCAAGATTTCAAGCTATAGCTGGACAAATACACAGACCACCAACTTTGAGAAATGTATATATATAGATAGAAGATAAATAGATACAAAACTAGCAGTCTTTAGCCAATCGGAACGTCTCTAGAGATACCTGATCCGGAGTTAATAAATTTAAATTACTAGAGAACAATAGCTAAGAGGTAGCCAGGGGATGTCAGTAACAAGCAGCAGGCAGTTAAAGGTTTGTAGGATTAGTGCCCATCTAGTTTATTGATCTCATATACATACTTGTATATGTAGTCATTTGATTGGTAAATTGACGACTGTTGACATCGCAGTCCTAAATTGTCATTGTTAGTGCTGATTGGTAAATTGACGACTGTTGACATCGCAGTCCTAAATTGTCATTGTTAGTGGTGATTGGTAAATTGACGACTGTTGACATCGCAGTCCTAAATTGTCATTGTTAGTGCTTATTGGTAAATTAATGGCTGTTGACATCGCAGTCCTAAATTGTCATTGTTAGTGGTGATTGGTAAATTGACGACTGTTGACATCGCAGTCCTAAATTGTCATTGTTAGTGCTGATTGGTAAATTGACGACTGTTGACATCGCAGTCCTAAATTGTCATTGTTAGTGCTGATTGGTAAATTGATGACTGTTGACATCGCAGTCCTAAATTGTCATTATTAGTGCTGATTGGTAAATTGACGACTGTTGACTTCGCAGTCCTAAATTGTCATTGTTAGTGCTGATTGGTAAATTGACGGCTGTTGACATCGCAGTCCTAAATTGTCATTGTTAGTGCTTATTGGTAAATTGATGACTGTTGACATCGCAGTCCTAAATTGTCATTGTTAGTGCTGATTGGTAAATTGACGACTGTTGACATCGCAGTCCTAAATTGTCATCGTTATTGCTGATTGGTAAATTGATGACTGTTGACATCGCAGTCCTAAATTGTCATTGTTATTGCTGATTGGTAAATTGATGACTGTTGACATCGCAGTCCTAAAATGTCATTGTTAGTGCTGATTGGTAAATTGACGACTGTTGACATCGCAGTCCTAAATTGTCATTGTTAGTGCTGATTGGTAAATTGACGACTGTTGACATCGCAGTCCTAAATTGTCATTGTTAGTGGTGATTGGTAAATTGACGACTGTTGACATCGCAGTCCTAAATTGTCATTGTTAGTGCTGATTGGCAGTATCTTTTCTCTCAGAGCTGATTAAGTCACAAACCCTAAGAGCCCAAGTTAACACACTCAAAAGTTCTATCAAAATGTCCTGAAATTACTCAGTTTCACAAGAATTTGCCTCAAAGTTTTTCAGGAATAGTTAAAGACTCCATTCAGTGAAAGGCTATTGATAGAGGCTGAAGTGCAACTTTACTAGCTACATCAATCATCATATTTCCTCTATTTGTCTGCCTCGCCATTTATTTTGTGTTTGTTTTGAACCAGCGGATGATACACTAACGTGCAATTCTTGGAAGCAAACAATTTCTCTGACAAACTTTACCTATAAAATATCTACTTTAAAATGTAACTGTCCCTTTACATCATCATGCTGCAATATCTTGTTGGCTTTGTGCTGTGGTGATAACATGTTTTTCACCGAATGCAGTTTAACAGTGTAATACAAATAATTTAAACAAGTTTTTTATCTCGATTTAGGGCTTGCATCTTCCCGATCTGCTGTGATTCATATCAATAATATCGATGAACAACGGGTGGATTTTGAAACATTGATGTTGTACATGAGCAACCGGAAGAGAACCAATGGAGGGGATATTTCCAGCTGGCGACCAAAAAGTGATGGCACTTCAGGATATTCATCAGTGCAGATTGTCTACACAGAACCAGGAAGTGAGTGTATTTTCTACTTAAATAAAAAAAATAAGATATCTATATAAGCTGCAATGATGACACATTGTAAAAATTACAACAAATGTTGTTATTTAGCAATACTAATAACGGATTAAGGTTATAGTAATATCAATATTAGCAGCAGCAGTTGGCAGCAGTAGTAGGTACCAGAAGTATTTGTAAGGTTTATAAAATTACTCGATTCAATCCAATCCTCATCAAAAAATTAGCAATTCAAATCCAAGTTCTTTTGCATCGTAGATCAGGTAAGAATCAATTCATTTCAATTCAATAAGCAAAACACTACGATTCAATTCTCAATTCTTTAGCTATCCTAACTTCCAATGATTCAGTTCAGTTCTTTAAACAAATTAATTCTCATCAATTTGCCATCTGTCCACTAGCTAGACAGCTCAACCTTGCTCTGGATAGCTTAGAAATAACATAAACATTGATTATTGCAGTTTGATTTTATCATATATCATTGAACAGTTTCTCAATGCCCTTGGTGTTTACAGTTACAAATTGCTGGGGTCATCCTCGATCTATGGGGGCACATGATGAAACCTCATGACTGAGTATGCGCTTCACCGGGGCACTGGTTGCAAGCAGAGTGCATTGATTCTCCTTAATTTCAGCCAAATGGGGCGTCTGTCTCTTCAGTTTTCTCCTACACTCTATACATGGACCTGTGCAGAGGTTTTCACTGATAACAGTCAAATTGCTTTCTACAGCTTGTCCACAATGCGTATTGAACAACACCAGAGCATGATATTTTTCCTTTGTAGAAACTAGCTACTAGATTTGCTTAGTTACTTCATGCATAGCTTACAGTTACGGCAACAAAAGCAGCAACTGCTAAAACAGTTATTTTCGTTCAGCTGACATATACAAACAACCAAAATAAAATAATACAGGTGAAATTAACTTGATGTGTAGCAGTCAAAGCCAAGCCCACTAAGCCAGTATCACACACTGAAGGAGCAATGGCTCCCTTCTTCAATTTGTTGACGAGGCTTACTCTGTGCTCCTGGCTCCACTAGTTGAGCAGAACATGGCACCCAATTCTTGAGTTCTAAAAGCAAATACAAGTTAGTGAAAGCAATTAGGTGTAAACTATTAGTGAGTAAAAGAAAATTGAAAGCATCGTAGGTAAACTACACACAGTAATTGAAATAGTGTGTCAAATAATTGCCAATGCATACACTGCCACGTTAGAACTGGCATTATTATTATACACCACCATGTCCATCAGCTGATGTACCCACCGTCAAAAAGAGTGCCAATATGAACTAAGTTGAATGTATCTATACATACATATTTATACAGATATACCGTACTTTACGGACTATTAACCGCACCCCTATATAAGACGCATCTGCTTTATTTAAAAAAGAAGATAATAAAACAATACATAGGCCGCACCTTTTGTATAGGCCGTAGAACTCAGGGCGGTGCTTTTTAACACCGCAGCAACTTTGCTAGTTAAAATGGAACAGTGCCGTGGGGCACTGTCCCGTATTAACCGACGCTTTTTAACCCAGTGCCTAACGGAACAGTACCGTTAGGCATTGTTTCGTTTTTCTTTTACGGCTAGAGGCGCGCTAACTGGAGATTCCAATTAATGCGCCCTAGCGGTGAAAGAAAAAAACACAGCATAGCCGCACCCTTTTATAAGCCGCATGGCTCAAAACATCAGAAAAAAGTAGCAGCTAATAGTTCGAAAAGTATGGTATATATTATTTTTATACATATATATAAATTATTTATATATCAATTTATTCCATTATTTGTTTGTAACAAAAAATTTTAACATTATATTATAATAATTGTTGTTTATTTATTAACCACTACTAGCTATTGCCAAATGACAAATGATTGTTGTGAATAACAAATAAATAGAAAATAAAGACAACAATCAGCCATTTAGATAATAAATAGTTAGAGATAGGTTGAGATACACCAAAAATGAAAAGCTTAGAATAGAACAATAATACTTAAAGAGAATTCTATCTCTCATTCATTTGCTACATTTAGACTCCTTCAGTCATCTCGTATTTAATATAGCACAATAATTACCTAAATAAATAATAAACTACGTACCACTGCGGGCACTGCTGTCTGAAGAAGCATACGGTAGCATAGTCACTAGTGCTAGTCCTATCAGGCGTGTTCATCATATCTATAATATGATTATAATAATATTGTAAAAAAGAATAGATGTTGTTGTTAGTAAGTTGATCAGTAGTAGTAGTGAGAGAGTATTTATTTTTGACAGTAATAGTAATACCGTAGGTGCTGAAGCTATAGTTATAATGGTAACTCGTATGACATGCACTTGGAACATGCTCAAATTGTCAAAGAAGACAAAAAGTGTTCGAATTCATTTTGCAACACATTCGTGGTCTTTTATGGCATCAGATGATGCAAAATTTTATGCTAATTAATTTGGTTAAATGTTATGGCAACTTATATGTGCCAGTATCAAATATTTGGTTTTGCTGAATATTTACCAAAAAACCTTTATTTGAACGCCATGGCGCTCTATTTTCCAATCCTTTTCTTAGAGTGACGTTTTTTACAGGTGATGTTGATATAACAGGTGGCGTTGTATTATTAAAACACCTGGTCAGAAGTTGAGAAGACAAATTCAACCCCTTGAGGAGCAATTCAAATATCGCCTATACTTTGCGACATTAACCTTTTTGGATTCAAAGAAATTATATGCTTACCGAACATGTCGTAGATCTTGAAATAAATATGCACTAGGAAGCTGATACAATCCTCTACCAGTTGATATCTATTGTTGCAATCAACCTACAATGATATTTTAGCCATTGTTGCAATTTGTTGGAGCTTTCAAGCTTTATTGTTTCATTTTAAATTCGAAGGCATATTTTTATTTCATAACTATATTAACAAGGTTGCATAAAAGCTCATTGCACTCATTGATATGTTTGCTACAGTGTGCAGCCAAAACTGGCTTTTCATGAGCAATAGAACAGGAGCTACGAGCATCGATCCATTGTAAGGTGATTTCAGATTACCGCAATCATGCTATCAAATAATATATGTTGTATTTTGGCAAATTTATAAATTTTATAATAATAACAATCTATTAAATGCTACAAATATACTGTGTATTCAAGAATAAGTGACATAAGAATTAATTATAATACATGCAGAAACAACAATTAACATTTTAAAACAGGTATTAATATTTTCAAAAAAAAATTGTGTGTTTTGAATGTTGTTTTTATTTGGAACCAATTCATTTTCCTCTGGCTGTTCAATACCTTCCACAGTGTCTTCTGACCTCACTTGCAGTGCAAATAAAGAAAAACCGTGTGTAATCAAAATAGCCTAAAAATGTTAGCCTCAAAATATGTAGTAGCACAGATTTCATCGTAAAAGCAGAAACCTTTTTTACAGACATAGAAGTATTATGACCGTATGAAACAAGGAACTACTATTAGCTTGATACATTCTCTAATGATTTCCATGGTGTTGCAATTAAAGTTTTAACATAAGAAACCTTGAAAAGACTTGGATTTGGAAAACGAACTTTAATACAAGCAGAAACTTTGAACGAAAATCGTTATTGATGTAATCGAGTCATTATTAGCACATTTGTGTGGACGCTTTTCTACTGATCACTTGCTATTATGAGTTGGTAAAGATTAAGAATGTCAAAAAGTTGCGGTCAAATAGAAGTGGCGTTCATATAGAAGTGCCGTTCAATTAAAGGGTGGCGCTATATTTTTCGACCCTTCTTCCATAGTGGCGCTCAAACAGAGGCAGCATTAAAATAAAAGTAATGTTTAAATACAGGTTTTATTGTAATTCAGTAAAAAACTTTATTTGGTAGTGCAAAAGTTAATGATAGTGGTAACCATTATCGTTGTTTTACTTTTATTAATAACTGTAAGAAATGTCTCAAAGTCCTTGAAATTCATCCTTCTAGGCATCAGTTAGCATAATGTCATTTTCTTTGCTTTCAATCAGTGTTACAATTGGGTATAAGCTGAACCCCGTAGCTGGGTAACTTTCTTTTGCGTCCTAGAATCAACTTATATGTGGGATATACAGTTGTAATATCAGGAGTAATGTTAGTAATAGCAGTTCGAGAGTGGAACAGATAGTAACATCAGTAGTATTGTTAGTAATAACAGTTCAGGAGTGGTAGCAGATAGTAACATCAGTAGTATTGTTAGTAATAGCAGTTCGAGAATGGAACAGATAGTAACATCAGTAGTATTGTTAGTAGTAACAGTTCGTGTCTTATTCTTGATTTAAATTATAGCTGCTGAAAGAGTCTTCGATTTATATTCTAATCGGGGCCTCACATTCAACAACATGGACCTTGAGCTAGAGCTTGACGTTCCATGGCTGACTGAACTTCATGATGATCACAAGCTGAGACTATTGGGACTTGGGAATGGTGTGGATCCAGAGAAAATAAAGTTTTACCTCTCAGCTGTTTCTGACAACGTTGTTATCCGATTGTTCTTTGACCAGCTTCAAACAAAAGCTGTTGCAACCTTCCAAAATGTCATAGGTATGCTACAACAACAACTACAGCTAACTCACTAATTACTAACCTTATTCTGCGCCCGAACCCTCCGAATAAAATTCACACTCGTGAGTGTCAAACATTATTTTAAGCCTCAGTATATATTCTAGACTACGGGAGAATACTGGACCAAATAGCTGTTGTATCACTCAAAGACTGCCCTCAGCTGCGAGTGCAGCAGGACTACAAGACCAAAGACCTAATCGCTAAAGGCAGCAAGCTGACAAAGGATTATCTAGAACTTCTGCTTGAGAGTATCCTCCGTGCCAAATTTAACAACGATGTTGAGGTCAGGGCAGAGGAGTTGCCCGGCGCGACTGACTTATGGAGGATTACTACCAAGCCTCAAGGTCTCATTTTCATCCTTTTTATTTTATTGCTTTCCGAGTTACTTCAATAATCCTGCTTTGCCTAAAATGAAAGCTTGCCTTGAAGTTTTATGAGGGAAAGGCATTCAATGTCATATTTTACTATGGTAGAGTTGATGAGAGCCCCTGTCATATTCACACCACATCAAGGGCTAGTTGTATATGTTAATCTTAATGTAGTGGTAGTGGAGGAATTTCTGAAAAATTGTACATTTATCATTGTTTCTCTTTTGCCGTGGTTTTGAAATCTAACAATCGTACAGAAAACGTCAGACTCTGCTTTTCATTTCCTCCCATGTCTCAGCCATGCAAGAATGTGTTCATTCTTCTAACATATGTAGTTCTTGTTGCTTCTTGTTGCTGTCTGTAAATGCTTTTGTTGGCATTACTATATCAAACTTGACCCCGTGACACTGCACCATGACAGTTGGAGTTCTAACAATCTATTAATAAGGATGAGTCTAATAATGAGTCTAGTAATATGTATGGGGATAGAAAAGCGTGTTTTTGTGTGTCCAGCTCATATACATATACACATACACATATATATATATACATATATATACATATATATATATACACATACAAATGTATATATGTGTATATATATACATACAAATGTATATATACACTATGTATATACATACAATCTGAATTGTATCCTGTTGTCCATAAAAGTGCTCGAAGATTCCTGAGCTGATCTATAAAATAGATAATAAAAGAGCAGTGTAAAGTTTGATAAAAACTGTATAACTTAGAGTTTCATGCTAAAAAGAGGTTAAAATATTTAGCACTCATCAGACACTAATGGTAATTTGTGTCTTGCGGATCTTATAAAGGAATACAGTACAATCAAATAAAAGCTAAAAGATTAAAACATTAAATAGATTTATCCTAAAGTTTTAATGTTTTAATCTTTTAGCTTTTATTTGATTGTACTGTATTCCTTTATAAGATCCACAATACACTAATTACTATTAGTGTCTGATGAGTGCTAAATATTTTAACATCTTTTTAGCATGAAACTCTAAGTTATACAGTTTTTATCAAATTTTACACTGCTCTTTTATTATCTATTTTATATATATATAAAATATATATATATCATATATATATTTGTATTATGTATATATATATATATATTTATATATTTATATATATATATATCATATATATATTTGTATTATGTATATATATATATATATTTATATATTTATATATATATATATATATATATATATATATATATATATATATATATATATATATATATATATATATATATATATATATATATATATATATATATATATATATATATATATATATATACTTATGCTACAGACAGTACTGTTTCGGCTATTGAAGCCTCATCAGTGCAGCTCAGAGCTTAGGCAAGGGACACAAATCCCATTACCCATGAGAGTTGACTTCTTGCCACGAAACAACTAAGTTGCCTCGCAGACTTTAAGAAAGTCAATGTGCTGGCACCAGAGTGCTAAAATCACAAAAGTGATGAGCTTTGCACAAAGGCTAATAGTGCCACACCTCTCACAGAGCGCTCAACCAAACCGAAGTAAGGGAGCATATATATACATACATATACAACATATATATACATATACACACATATATATACATACATACATATATATGTATATATATATATATATAAAAAAAAATTGTTTCCTCACCCCGGATACCCCGTATGGGTGGTAAATTCTGCTCTAACTCGGGTCTCCTACCAGAGACCTGGGAGTTTGAGCACTCGTCTCAAGATCTTAGCTGTTCCCAATAGCGCACTTTTCTGCAACTCACCTGAGTTGATTGTTGTTGGTATTTGGGCAAGCCACATTTTATGCGCCGGTGTTATTGCGCCCAGTGCCCCAATGACTACTGGGATTACGGTTGTTCTTACATTCCAGCATTTTTCAATTTCTTCTCCAAGAGGGAGATATTTTTCTACCTTTTCTTTTTCTTTGCTGGCTATATTGTAGTCATTGGGTACTGCTATATCTATTATAGTAGCCCTCTTGTTCTCCTTGTCTACCACCACTATATCTGGTTGGTTTGCTAGGACATGTTTGTCAGTTTGGATGTAGAAGTCCCAGAGGATCTTAGCGCGGTCATTTTCATTGACCTTACCAGGAGCTTCCCACCAGTGTTGTGGTTTATTAAGGCCATACTCATCACATAGACTTCTATACACAATACCTGCGACATGATTATGCCGCTCAGTGTATGCGTTCCCTGCTACCTGTCTGCATCCACTGATGATGTGTTGGATGGTCTCAGGTGCATCTTTGCACAGTCTGCATCTAGGATCGTCTTTAGTGTGATAGATTTTCGTTTGGAGTTGCCTTGTTGGGAGCACTTGCTCCTGGGCTGCCATGATTAGCGACTCTGTATTGGCCGTTAGGTTTCCTTTGTTCAGCCACATATATGTCTGGTGAAGATCGCCAACCTTAGATATTTGTTGGTGGTAAGCACCATGAAGAGGTTTCGTATGCCAGTCAATTTCCTCATCATCAGGGCGTAGGTCCGTTGTGAGAGCAGCCGATTGAAATTCAGCTAGCAAATTATCTGAGATGGCCATGGAGGCTGCATATGCTTTGATGCTTTGCTCCTCCTCTTTCACTGTCTGCTGTACACTTTTGAGTCCCCTACCGCCATCTTTCCTATCAAGATACAATCTAATAGTATCAGATTTTGGGTGGAGTGCTCCATGCATGGTCAGCAGTTTACGAGTTGCTATATCTGTTTCTTTGATGGCTTCCTCAGTCCACTTTATTATGCCTGCTGGATATCTTATTACTGGCAGTGCATAGGTATTTATTGCCATGATTTGGTTCTTGGCATTGAGCTGGCTCCGTAAGACCTGCCGAAGGCGTTTCTTGTATTCGGTAATGGCTTTGTGACGTACCTCGGCTTCGTGGTTGATGTTGCTTTGCATAATCCCCAAGTACTTGTACCCTTCTTCTATATCTTTGATGGTACCATTTGGCATTCTTAGGCCATCTGTGAGCATAGAATGGCCTTTCTTAAGAATTAGCCTTCCACATTTCTCAATACCGAAGGTCATTCCGATGTCCTTGCTGTATACCTGAGTGAGGTGTATTAGCGAATCAATGTCCCTTTCTTTGTTAGCGTACAGCTTGATGTCATCCATGTAGAAGAGGTGGTTTATCTTGGTGCCACTCTTAAACTGGTACCCATATTGAGTCTCCTCCAGCATATTGCTTAGAGGGTTTAGGCATATGCAGAAGAGCAGCGGTGATAAGGAGTCACCTTGATAGATGCCTCGCTTAATTTGTACACTCGCCAGCTTTTTTCCATTAGCCTCCAGTTCCGTCTTCCATCTGGTCATTGACATCTTGATGAATGCCACAAGAGCAGGGTGAACATTGTACATACTGAGGCACTCAAGTATCCAACTATGGGGAATTGAGTCATAGGCCTTTCTGTAGTCAATCCAAGCCATGGCAAGATTGGCTTGGATATATATATATATATATATATTTATATATATAAATTTTGAAGCAAATCTATATACATATATCTATATACATGTACACTATATATGTACATATACATACATATATACATATATATACATATATATATATATATACATATATACATACATATATATATATATATACACACATATATACATACATATATATACACACATATATATACATATACACACATATATATACACTGTACATATATATATATATATATACATATATATATATATTTATATATATATATGTATATATATGTGTGTATATGTATATATATATATGTGTATATATATGTATGTATATATGTGTGTGTATATATGTGTGTGTATATATATATGTATATATATATATGTATATATATATATGTATATATGTATGTATATGTATATATAGTGTATATAGATATATGTATGTAGATTTGCTTCAAATGTTTATGTGGCTAACAGTTTGTAGCAACTTTAACCAATAAATTATTACTCCATGTCTTTGAAAAAACTTGGAGTAACATCATGGACGTTTCATCTCTAGAAGAGATGGAATCATTGTATACGAGAGCCATTTGATAAATGCAGATAGTTTTATTATTACTCAAGTTGCAATCTCTTATCGTAAATCTTCCATTGATGAACTATTTTTTGTGTTTTCTCACCGTAGAAGCTTTCAGATTTTTGTTTTCAGTCAAGGGTCTCTTATATGGGATACAAAGCTCTACAACCTCTTGAAGTTGTAGACCCCTTCAAAGTACAACCTATCAAGAGCTTGTACTCCGAAGGGACTGGGTTCCTAGCCAGATAGTTGATGGTCTCTCTACTATATGACTTCAGTGTGAAGCCTTGTGTGGTCTTGGCTGAGAATTAGCCCATGGGATTGCATTCTTTCTCTTTTGTTATTTTAAAATTTTTCCAGTCTTCGGACATTTTAAAATACTTAGCCTTGCTTTCACCACTGATAATTTTTGGAATCCACCTACAGCTCACTTTTGAGTATCCAAGATTGTCGTGTCGATTCGAATGTATTGTTCTAATGGAGATGCTCCATTGTTCATCAATTTTCTAGATTTTTTGACTGTCAATTGCCTTAACAAGTTATTCAGATTTTCCCTCTTGTCTGGTGTAGATTGCTCTTTGGGTCTTCCTGACCTTGGGTCTGCCAATCATGACATATTCTATAGTCTTCTTTGAAACTGTTAGTCCATTTAAAGACACGGTTTTAATTAAAAAATCTCTTACCATATGGAACCGTATTCTGTAAATCTCTCTTGATTAGACACCTTCACTTGACAAAATTTTTATTACAGCTCTTTGTTCAGAGTGTAAGCATATCTGAGAGGGACAGCCATTTTATAATAGTCACAAAATGCGTGACGTCAAAAGGTATTCGTGCGAATTTAGATATAACCGTCAATGACAATTAAATACAGCATAACAACATTGAGTATAATATACTATTTTAATTTGTTGTCTTTGAAAGACAACTCACAAAAGCAATCCAGTGTGATCAAATTTGAACTGATGAATCTAAAACTAGACTTATCTAGAAATTAAACTATAGTTGTAGCTACAAATCTACATATGTGATGCATATGGAGCTTTGTAAAATCTTAATATTCGTCAGAAGCTAACATTAGCAGTTCGCTACCCATTGAATAATATTTTTTAAAAATTTTCGAAAATCTCTGTTTTTGGATATTTTCCAGGGGTCTGGAAATTTCTATTTTAAAGCCCTCGCGATAATGTATATCTGATTTTTATATCTGCTGTTTAATGAAAATCACTGATGTCATAAATCTCAGTGTTCTGCAGATTGTAAGCTGAGGCCTAACAATTGTTAATTATTTCTACCCAAACAAAAACTTTCAGCTTATTTCTAGTTTTTATCTAGTATCACCGCTTGACAATGTCACTGAAGAAAGTATAATTCCTCGTCACCTAAAGTGCCTTTTGTTATATAGGGGTAATTAAAGAGAGAATGCTATTGCTTTTACTATTATAAAATTTGTGTCAGATATCGATATGAGCTACAATTCCAATACTGAACCAGAAAGAATTAAGACCGTCAAACAAGGTTTCTTTTTAGCAGATGTTCTCTTACTTATGAAGTGCATGATATGCCAACATACTGGGCAAACCAAGTATTTCTTGATAAAATTACTCTAACATAGCTTTATTACATTTGTACAGTTTTCACAAGAAGCCTTTGAACTCGCCATGCTTGATAACCAATTTCATTTTTATTTTCCAACCGGTGTACTGCTTATAGCATTGGAATACATATTGAAAGAAAGCAAGCGTTTGCTACATTGTGAAAATCTGGCTCCATTCTCTGAATTCCTTGGCCTTCATGTGACAAGTGGCAGACAGAAAAAAACTGAGGATCTTTCCAGCCTTCTTCCTGATGAGTTGATGTTTCAGTTCATTAAGCGTGTACCTTCAGCTTGGCAAAGATTATCTGATTACCTTTCAAGCATTGGTATGACTCTGTCAAAAGATGGAGTCATCAGTCTCAGCTCCTTCTCCAACAAGAAAAATGACAGGTGATGTTCCTACATCTCTGTTCTGACGCGATCTGGTTCATTTTGATGGGTTATTCAATAGTTTTAAGTTATGGTAGTTTGTAAGCTATGTACCGTACAGGATGAATTTATTCGCGGAGTTATATTTCGCGAAAATTGTCTTTTCATGCATATTCGCGGATGAATTTATTCGCGGCTGAAAAATGCCACTCTCTAGGAAAAGTTAACTCTATTACGTCTAGCAATAGAGTTAACCTTACGCATACGCGGCTACGCGCATTGCGCGTTTTGTTTTCTATTTAGCTTACAACTACGGGTGGATTGTGCTAAGCTATAAATTCTTTGTTGCGTTCAGAGGTTTTCACGAATATTCATAGATTTGGAGGCCTTTGATGAACCAACAATTTGTGGTAAGTAATGAGTTTTTTCAAAACCATTTACTAAATTAGTTGAATTTTACTTTGGTTCTTCGGTATAACGCAATATTTATTTTTTCCATCCTTATCGCTTCATTATTTGTTTTAGTGAGAGAGAGAGATTTTTCATCATACACGCAAGCACAATGACTGCAAGGGTGATATGTCATTTTTAAAAGATCACCAATTATTCAGGGAGGTCTGGAAATTGAGGTAGAGGTGACCGCAGCTACTTACGAAGAGAATATATCTGTTTTAAAAAAAGGAACCAAAACGCCTTTACGAGCACAAATCGTTGGCCAACCGGCAGAACTTTGCAATGATAAGCCACGAGGAGAGTTCTGATGATAACTTCCTTACCAGCTATGTAGTAGCGAGAGAATCGCCTTTAATATCTACCCAAGACAGTGACAGCGATATAGAGCTGCTATTACCAAAATAAGTAATCAGATAGCACCATTACACGCTAGTATTCACTTATCAAGTGTATCGGTTTAATTTTATTGCTCTAGACAACTGCCATATAGACTAAACTGTTTGTATTTACTCCATTCATCGTTTGTAAAATTGTATTTGTTTTTGAAACATTTTATTTGTACACTCAAGTTTGTAATAAATTATAATATATCTATACATGAAATAAAATATATAATTTAATCATGTTTGCTGCAGCGGTATCAATGAGTTGTTGTCGATGAAGGGGTTGACTGGTTGCTTCTCTGCCTGGTTGCTTTGCTACTAGGTTGACTAGTTGCTTCTCTGCCAATATTTCTGCCATGGTGAATATCACTACTTGTCTCTAGTTTTCGTAATCGGAGTAGGTTGTTTCATTCTCAATCTGCAGTAAACACAAAAAAGAAAAAATATTAATAAGTGTTAAGAAAGTACAAAAACAATAGCTGAAGTATTTAATGAAAGCGATCGGTTTTTAAACAAACGAATTAACTCATGCAGTTAATTATAGAAAAAACGTATCTGCAATGCAAAACAAATACATACTATAATGTCCAGATCAGAATCATAATCGTCAACTTCGGTATTAGAGATTGATGGAGTTGATTTCAATGTAAAAAGTCTAGGAGAGATTTTTTGCGATGACGAAGCCATGCCGAATAACTTGTGAAAACCTTGAATAATTTTGTAAAGTTTGAAGCAATGGCAATAAAACTCGAAACCCAGCGATGATTTTAAAGAAGTTTTGGAACTCGGCTACGTTTAGTACTTTTGCCTAGTGGCTATTTTTGCGATGACGCCATTCTGCATATCTTGTGACAACCTTGAATAATTTTGTAAAGAATTGTGATGCATTGGCAATGGTGTTAGCTCAAAGCCCAGGCAATGATTTTAAAAATGTTTTGGAACTCAACTACGTTTAGTATTTATATTAAAACCAACCTAGCGGCTAGTTTTTAATTTGATGCAGTAGTTATTTTCCCTTTTAATTAATAATAGAACTAATTATTCACGGAATTTTACAATTTGCGAAGTTGTCTGCTCGCGAAATCGCGAATTTTTATAACCAACAAATATTTTCATCATGTACGGTATACAGTTTGTAGATGGTTAAGGATGGTATAAAAGTAAGCATAATTGCAACTGGTTCTAATCTTCTATTATGAGGGCAGTTTATGGGTATTACTATAGCATTATTATTATAACATATAACTCGTATTACAGCAGCATATAACCCTAGTATAAAATTCTATCTTCTTATAGTCACACGCTTCTCTCTTTGATGTTCTTGTGTTGTTTTATAGAGTTGTGTTGAAACAATGGAGATCACTAAAGTCAATGATTGATCAATTCATCACGAAAACCTTTCTGATCTTCAAGACAAACCAACTCACACTGCAAATGTTTGAAAGACTTTCACGGGAACTTCCCAAACTTCTCGCAAGGCAGCCGGTTTATTCTAACATTGACGATTCGAGTTTACTGACAAGTATGGCTGGGTACCACATCACTATTGTCGGAGAAGTTCAATTGATTAACCAGGTGGAAAGTCAGGTGCTCCAAATGATTGATCGATTCGAGCTGGAGATAAAAGAGGAAAAGTCTGTTCAGCAGGTCACTGTGCCCAACATCTTGTCCTATCAGATAAAGTACCTTGAACGAATCAACTACTTCAATCAGATGCTTCAAAAGCACAAACTCAATTCATTTTTGGGAGATGCAAACAGACAAAATGTGACTATGAAAGGTCGCCCCACCAGCATTGACTCCGCACAAAAAGAAATGTTCGACCTTTTACCCAAGGTAGCTGATTCTAAAGTCTCTGTTGTAAAAACACCACTCTTTTTGCGAGTGTTCAACACAGATTCTGCTCAGGAGGCCATAGAAGACACGCTTGACAAAAGGAAGCTGTTAGCTGTATGGGTAGTAGAAAAAAGAAATATCTCAATCTACTCTGACAATAGCCACCTTTCCAAAGCAGTTTTGGATTGGATGATGGACATTGTTTGGGAGGCGCAGTATCCCACTGACAGAGATTTAGATGAGCTGGAAAAAAAGATGTTGGCCTCTGCTGTGTGGCAGCGAAAAAAGAAAGAAATGATGGACCTGCACAAGCCCTTGCAGGTAGTTGAACTAGGTGACCGACCTGGACTCACCATAGTTGGAATTTTGGACAGCAAGAACATTGTTCTAGAGGAAATACCGCTGTTTTTTGATTTGAATGTTATACGCTCTCTTTCCTTTGATGGAATTCCTGATAGAATTGTTTTCCTCAAGAAGTTCAAATTTGGTGTTTTTAAAGAACTGGAACAGGAACACAGCGTTACAATCTCTTTTGCTCCAGAAGTGGGTATTGTTAAAATATGTGGCACCAAGGACAACATAGCTAACTGTCAACGGTCTTTGAAAAAACGACATGACTCTATCTGCCGATATGTCCATACAATCAATGACCCATCATTGATGCAATATATTCGAGAAGAGAGAGATTTTCTCGATACTCTTGGCTTCAAGCATAATTGCTTAGTGGTGGACCATAAAGAAGATGCCGTTGTGCGCCCTAAAATTACCCCTCGTGTCACCAAGAAAAGTGACAGTGCTGAGTGTAGATATTCTGTAACCTTACCTGATGGAACAGTCTGCGAAGTCTGCAAGGATGATTTGCCTTCAATGCATTGCGATGCAATTGTAAATGCTGCTAATGGAAACCTTGCCCATGTTGGTGGACTCGCTCTAGCTGTTGTTAAAAAAGGTAAGATTGGGGTTGCCAAGGGCTACTGGTGCAAACAGCCATTTCCTGATGTAACCAATTTGTGTAGTGCTGTTGTAAACTCATCAGCTCATCAAATATGTATAGTCAAACATTCTCAAACAGATAGATCAGGATTGATGGAGAGCTTTCTGTTCACTACTTATGATAACAAGCTTTGCCAAAACACTGTTGTGAGTGATCTGTTGCTTTTACTTGTTTACTTTTACTGCGCACACATGTTAATGCTGGGCAATCATAAGACTGCAGCAATAGTTAGCCTTAATACTTTTGGGCTTTAGGTGGATCAAGTATACAAGAAGAGTGTCGAGAATTTATTCTCAGGAATGGCTCTTTGATGGAAGGTCAAGCGTTTACATCATCGGCTGGAAGTCTCAAGTGCAAAAAGGTCATTCATGCTGTTGGGCCGAGGTGGAGGAATGGTTACAGCCAAGAAGAATTCTTACTGTTTCAATGCATTGACAGTTGTATGGATGAGGCAGAAAAGCACCGATTACAGTCTATTGCCATTCCTCCTGTCAGTACAGGGATCTTTGGTTTCCCTTTGAATAAGGCTGTGAAGAACATCATCGATGTGGTAGAAACGAGAGTTAAACAAGGGGAATACCTTCCGTGTCGCATAGTGTTTGTAGATAATAAAGACAACAGTTTGGATTTGTTTGAAAGAGAGCTCAGTTCACGTTTTCAAGCTCGTCAAGCAAAGAGCCCTCTTCCCAGATCCGGACTAAATGTTAAAAAAGGTAAATTCTTTAATTTGCTTGTTAGTTATCATAGTAAGACTTAAATTATTTGTTTTAATAAAATAGAAACTTTGATAAGATAATGCATTTAAAGGTGTATGATGGCAACGACACCAGACATTTGTTTGGCAATGAAAATGTTTTGGCATCAAAAATTCATTTTCATTCAACATATGCAACATTTACCATCGATCTCTTTCTAGCCAAGCAAAGAGAGAGAGAGAGAGAGAGAGAGAGAGGGAGAGGGAGAGGGAGAGGGAAAGGGAGAGGGAGAGGGAGAGGGAGAGGGAGAGGGAGAGGGAGAGGGAGAGAGAGAGAAAGAGAGAGAGAGAGAAAGAGAGAGTGTAGATGCCATTCCTACTTGAAATAACGCAACATGCAACTGTTCGTGTGAAAAGCTATTAGTTGTTAGTGATTGACCATATGATTTGCTGTATTTGAAAATCGAACGCAGTCTTTCTAGAAATTGAAAGCGTGTAAATTGAAACTTTCAAAAGAAAAACAAACGTTTAGGTAGTACTTAATTATGAAAAAAATTATTATCATTCAAAATAAAGAAATAATGGATAAACTTCAAATAAGGAAAAAAGGCAGTTTTGTTTGTGGCACACAATCAATGATTGTGACACGAAGGCTGTCCGAAGCTAAGGGTGTTGGCGAAAAAGATTTCACCCAAAAAGAGTTGAATTTGTACATTCGTATGCACGGATGTGAAGTTAAGCGCACATTATACTTAGGAAAAGTCATACCATACTATAGCCAGTTTAACTTGTACCGTAATGCTTGCTGCACCTGTTTGCATTACAGGAGATTCCATGTTCAAATCCTGTACAATCAGATCTTTTGTAGCTAGAATTTAATCGCTCTAATTGAACAAACAACAGACACTCACATTTATATAGATTGTTGCAACCATGCTGTTATTTAGTAGCTTTAGTTAATATTGTGTATGTATATGTTAGCATATTGTTAATATTGTGTATGTACATGTTAGCATATTGTTAATATTGTGTATGTACATGTTAGCAAATTGTTAATATTGTGTATGTACATGTTAGCATATTGTTAATATTGTGTATGTACATGTTAGCATATTGTTAAAATTGTGTATGTACATGTTAGCATATTTTTAATATTGTGTATGTACATGTTAGCATACGGTTAGGAATGTGTATGTACATGTTAGCATATTGTTAATATTGTGTATGTACATGTTAGCATATTGTTAATTGATTAGTCTCTATTAGTTGGCCAAGTGGTTGTCTCTCAATTAATAAAATGACTCTCTATAAGTTGGTAGGATGACTCCTTGTTAGCTGGTATAGTGACTCTCTGTTAGCTGGTGTAATGACTCTCTGTTCGTTGGTATAATGACTCTCTGTTAGCGGGTATAATGACTCTCTGTTAGCTAGTGTAATGACTCTGTTCGTTAGTATAATGACTCTCTGATAGCTGGTGTAATGAATTTTTGTTCATTGGAATAATGACTCTTTGTTAGCTGGTATAATGATTCTTTGTTAGCTAGTATAGTGACTCTCTGTTAGCTGGTGTAATGACACTCTGTTCGTTGGTATAATGAATCGTTTTTAGCTGGTATAATGACTCTTTGTTAGCTAGTATAGTGACTCTCTGTTAGCTGGTGTAATGACACTCTGTTCGTTGGTATAATGAATCGTTTTTAGCTGGTATAATGACTCTTTGTTAGCTAGTATAGTGACTCTCTGTTAGCTGGTGTAATGACACTCTGTTCGTTGGTATAATGACTTTCTGTTCACTGGTACAATGATTCTCCGCTCGTTGGTATAATGACTCTTTGTTCGTTGGTATAATGAAACTCTGTTTATTGGTATAATTACTCTTTGTTAGCCAGTATAATGACTCTCTGTTAGCTGGTATAATGACTCTCTGTTAGCTGGTATAATGATTCTCTGTTAGCTGGTGTAATGGCTCTCTGTTCATTGGTATAATGACTCTCTGTTCATTGGTATAATGACTCTTTGTTAGCTGGTATACTGACTCTCTGTTAACTGGTATACTGACTATATGTTTAATTGCATAAGGACCATTCATCTACAGGAATAATCGCTACCCAATAGCTTGACTATTAACTCTCCTTCTACTTGAGGTTTACAAGGGTAGACATTTATTTGTTACTAAAAGATCCCACTCACAAGGTTTAAAGCTGTTGTTTTATTGTTGTTAGTCGCAACCAAATCGAACAAGTTCACTGTTACTGGTAGCAACATCAACATTTTGAATCGGATCAATGTGGAAATAAGGAAGGGAGACATGTCTAATAGCCAGGTAATCTTATCATAAGAATTATTTAGCATTCAATAACTAATTTTGATTTGATGGAAGTTATTAGATGCTGAAATTTTGTGTAAGTCTATTAGAAGACTGTTCCATTGTGATGGAACTCTCTATTCAATCGTGTTTTTCACCAGAAGCAATATAAAATATTGGTAATGGTAGATTGGCAGTGAAAAATCTACTATTATAGTGAAAATCTTTCTTTACTTTATAAACATGAGCATAGAATTTTGAATCCGATATCAGGAGAATTTTATATTAGTAAAGTTTATCAATAGGCAACAGAAAAAGCTGAACATGCAGGGGCTGAGATGAAGTCAGTGATGAGTTGTTTACGATTTGCACTTTTCACAATGCGTGTTATTTTCAATATGATATCATCGCTAGTTTCAATTGTAAACACTTCGTTTTTAGGAGGAAGCACTAGTGAATTCTGTTGGAAACGACTTTAACCTATCTGCTGGTAAAGTCTCAAAGGCGATATCCGCTATGGCAGGGCCTCAGCTGCAAGCCGCTTGTTCAGCTCATGGTCCATTGCGATCTGGTGATGTGGCGGAAACTGATGGTTTTCAATTGTCCTGTCAAAAGGTCTTCCACTGTAACTGTCCATCTTACCAAGGAACTTTTGCGCTCCAGGTGAAGTTTGTTTGTTAGTGAAGCTGTGGTAAGGCACTCTAGACAAGCTACACTGCGAGAACATTCATGATTTGCTCGTGAATCGACTAAGCTTTATAATCTCAGAGCAAGTTACATTAAACCGCAGATGTGGTGCAGCATATACATGTGTTGGTTACTAGTTATATAAGTAATTTTGGAATTGTGTTCTTGAAAACAAAATTGAGAGAGGCTCATAAAACAGTTTGGTATGCTTAATATTGACAGCACACACTAGTTGAGTCAGCTACATGCTGAGCACTATAAGAATAATTGTTATTGCCGAGGTTGGTAAATGTTGAGCAAGCAGGAACAAGGTTTTATCTATCATTTACCATAAATGTCAGCTATGAGTTGATTCTCATGGTTAATTGTTTTATTTGCAATACAGATACAGTCGATGATAAAAAAAACCAACAAAGAACCAGACACAAAGGTAGACACGGGCATTTCTTGCTAGATATCCCAAACATCATGTTTTCTCGTTTCATCATCTGATGTTTGCTAATTGGTTTGATTGTCAAACTGGAATTATTTTTAGAATAGAGTCTCTATTTATGTTTATGATTGCCTCCTTCACCTTTGCATTCAGACTACAAACCGCTATTTGTATGTATACTGATGTTACTCTGTTATAATAGCAATAATTTGGCCCATGTATGCATGATGAAACAACTCTTTAAGTATTTTAGTCATTGCTGGTAGTAGTCCTCACTTTCACACTAGTTAAACAATACTCAAGCCATAGATAGTTTAATTCTACCACTACCTGTATAATCTTTCAATATGCAGTAACAGCTAACAATGGTTAAGGAGCTGTTCTTTCTTGATGCTGTTCAGCTTTATATCTAATAAAACCGACTTTCTCACTTTTCAAGTGTTGTAGCTATATATTTTTCATAACTTTTGTTTTCTATTGTTGTATCTGTAAGTATCAATTATGTGTTTCAGTGTCTTGTTACTGATTTAGAACTTGATAAGGATTGTGGGTAAGTGTCTCACAATGGCGTCTTCACACAACCACCAATCAATAGCATTCCCTGCTCTTGGTACTGGTAACCTGAGGTACCCTGAAGCGGAGGTAGCCAAGACAATGATAGAAGCGGTCTTGGAATACGCAGATGGAAATCCTAACAGTTCGCTGAAGGATGTCAAGATTGTCATCTACTACCTTGACCACAAGACCCAGAGGGTGCATTTTTATCATACCACTTTGGCTTATTTTCATTCATAACCGCTGTCTCTTTTGTCAATAATATTTCCTCTTGATCAGTGTGAGTTTATGAACACTTTAGATTGTACAATAGACTTTTTTGCAGGCTTTTGATGGGGAGCTTGAGCGACTGAGTGGTGCAGGTGCTGCCAGTGCTACAGGAGCTCAACATAGCACCAATGTAAAGAGAGACCTCAGACCGGTCGAACAAGATTCAATCCTATTAGGTGGTTTTGACACTCTAGGTAATTATCAACAACCTTAGCATGAATGCACTCTCATATATCATTAGCACCCTGTAACTCACATTTGTTTTACCCTCATTACAACAAAAATTAATTTTTTGTTGACACACTTGTTTATTGCTTGTTTTCAATAATAAACTCATTTTCATTAGGAGGGTAATACTGTCAAATTTTCATGTAGAAATTTCACTCATTCATGGTTTTACTTTGTCTGATAAACCATCATACGTTGGCTCAAGTAATCCCGTAAGAATTTACTGTGATTCATGCAAGTCGTTCCACAGTCAAGAAACCTTTGACAACTACTTAATAAGTAAGGATGATAAGCTATACATATAAATAATAAGAAGCACTATGAAGAGATATGTAGAAAAATTTAATAGGATAAATTAATGAAAAGTCTTTTTTATTGCTACCTCATCTTAGAGATTTACCAATAAAAGGGCAGGTTTGACAATATGTAGGTTGATAGGTAGAGTGAGAATGATACGAGGTATAACTGACTCTAAGACTAAGTATAGCTTGCAATAATTTACCTTTTTTACTTTTATTGTCTTGAATATTGTTTATATTGTTTTAATTTTCATCTTCTGCTTGTTCAATTTACATTTGGAAAACTAATCTTTGAAAAGATTTGGAATGCCGTATGTCAAAAATTCGTTCAAATCTCGAGTCAAAGTGGACATCGAGTTTTTTGTTGAAACCTCAAATTCTTAAGTTAAAGCAATTGTAAGGAGAGGTTAGGCTGTATCGACAATCATGTATCATTTGATCATTTTCTCACACTGGTTGGTCAAGGTGCAATATCACTACCGCAATGTTTGTAGCCATTATTGGGAAACTCTCATAGTATCACATCCTCATAGTTTGCTCAACCAGAATATTTTCCTTTCATTTACCAGAGGGTAGAAGAACTTGTGCATCTTTGAAAAAGTAGTGTGTCTTTTTGATTTTGACATTTCATTATATGACAATTAGCTATTGTCAAAAGCTTCATTGTTTAACACATGTTGATACGCAGAACTAGTGACTGCAGCACACATCTCAGAAAGATCTTTTACCGCTGCTGATAAGCCAATTAATTGAAAGTAAATTACATTTTGTACTTACAATCAACTGGCTGAGAAATCTTTAACACTGTCTTATTAACTTGTATGGTTTACTCAATCTTTGATAGCTCATTTCTTGCTTGTTGCAAAGATATTTGCTTTTTACATTATGAAATATTTTTCCAGACAAGCTGCCCTGGCAGAAACGAGGTTCACACAAAAGTGTCGGTGATGGCAGAGGAACTATCAAGGGCTCTGTCAAGGTAAATGATGTAACGGTTAACGTTATAGAAGGTGACATCACTGCGCACTCGGCTGATGTACTAGTTAACAGTACTGACAGCAATCTCAATATTCAAGGTTGGTACTGAAATGTCTTTTGTTATGAGTGAATGTTCTGGTGCTATTTTATGGTGCCCATAGTTTGACCTTTTCATGCGCCGTAAACCAAACATTTTCTCACAAAGTCGACTGACTATATCAAAGCAAAAGCAACTGGAAATGTAACCAAATGTATTTTTGGAGTGTTAACGGCTAATGTTGTAGATACGGCAGAAAATGTTTTTTTAAAAATACAGTCAGTATAGAATTTAATAGCAGACAGTGAAAAACCTAGAGATATCAGTTCTCCAATTTGATCTCCCGAGAGTCTTTCTGGCTTCCTTGATATAGTAAATGTACATGTAGTATTGTTGAACTGCTAAAGCAGTTCAACAATAATAATGTAATAGTCTTATCTTAAGTAATTGGCTATGAGATCTACCTATCAATTGGTAGCTTTACAGTGAAGTAGGGAAGTTGATGCACCGCTCAGACTTTAGTGCACCAAAACATTCTATAAACAAGTTTTGTTGTTTTGCAAAGACCGAATTGAGAAATTAGAAGAAAACATTATAAACATATTTTAATAAAATCTTGATTTATTGAAGCTACCAACTAAAACTATTGAATCATAAACAAACTCACAAGCTGGAGGTATGATGCCAAGTTTTAAACTGTCAAGTAATCAAATAGCCTGTAATTTTGGCTTAAACACGTTTTGCTAAATACGTAGAACACGATAAAAATATGTGTCAAACTTGCTATCAGGAACCTACAAAGTTTTTTTGGTTTTTGTTATATTTCCTCGAGCACTACTGTGGGAAACTGCTTCATGAAGGAAAAAGCTTAACTAATGATTTTCGTCTGCTCCATGCAAGCTTTACCTAATTCGTTGCAGTCTTACAGTGACACGTTTCTCTGGCTGTTGGCACAACCATCATTTAAGCATCTTTTGGAAAGCTTTTAAAATCATCTTTGAGATCCCAATAAAGTTTGTTGTATTAGTTTATAAACTGAATGATTAATGTGTTCTAGACATACATGTAGCCCCTTCCAAAATATTTATTGGACAAATAATTTAGGCAACATATAAAATACACAGATGACTTGAGTTTTCGTGTTTTACAAGATTGTTGATTGGCAGTTGTTTATGGTATATGCTGATACTATTTGTTCGTCCTTGTTCTATGCAGTGCACCCCAGGGTTACGACATCCGTATTCTACGCCTTTTTCGTTATGTGTGATGCAGCATTATTATGCATATTTTAACCAATGTAATAAATATCTTCCCCAATATTGATTGCTATGCTCTGTGAAACGTCGTAGTCTAATCCCAAAGCTAGACGCCTCTTGAACCCGAAGTTCCATGATTGAATCTTCTGTAAAGCAGCTTTTTCTTCACAACAACTTTATTGCTAATACTGGACAGATGGACAATTACTGAGATTTATATACATGTATGTATATTTGTTTACTATAAACTTTACTTCCTTATACATATATACATGTAGCTATATAATTACATATATACTGTAAAACCTCTAATTGAGCACCATGACGCTTTATTTTTTAACCTCTTTTCTATGGTGGCGGTCAATTGGAGGCGGCGTTCAAATAGAGGCTGACGGTCTATTTTTCAAATGGCTCGTCAGAATCTTTGGAAGATAAATTCAGCCCTATTGCGAACGAAGCGAATGTCGCCTATATTTTGCACACTTTTGCCGGTGGACCGATATTATACATTTTGAATGCAATAAATATGCTAACTTACCTCTAACTTGTCAAATATCTCTTAATAAATATCCATTGCTTGCAATTGACCTCCGATGATATTATATCCTGTGTCCTTCTTTGCAATTAGTTGGTAATTTCAATTTTCATTTCATTCTAAATTTGAAGACTTATTTTATTTTATATCTATGTTTAACATTGTTGAATAGAAACTCATTGCACTCACTAATATGTTTGCTACAGTTTGCAGCCAAAACTAGCTTCATATGTGCAATAAAAGTGGAGTTATGAGCATCGATCCATTGTAAGCTGTATTAAGATAGCCACAAAATGCTATTAAAGAACATGCTATAAATCTTCATATTTATAAGTTATACAACAATAATCTATCAAATGATACAAATATACATAATCATGAACATGTGACATAAACGAACCATACTTTTATTACATGCAGAAACAAGAATTAACGTTTTTAAAACAAAAAAATATTTGCATCGTTTGCTCGGATAGTTGGGTTCTGATTGTTGCTTTCGATGGAACGAACATCTTTTAGTTGTCCAACGCCTTCCACAATATCTTATGGCTTCAATTCTTCTTCTGCACTGCTGAACCAGGCGATTTTACTGTCTAAACAATTTTTCGGCAGTGCAAAACTTTCACGGGCTGCATTTAGCACTGATGCAGTGCTAAAGGTTTGCTCGCTAAACTATTACCTTTGGTCCTGCAAACCGATTTTTATATTCATGTTCTTCGAAGTATTAGGACCGCATTAAACAAGGAACTACTATTAGCTTGATATAGTTAGTAGTTATTTCTATGGCATTGCTTTCCAAGTTCTCTATCCACCATCGTAAATTTAAACTGTTTTTTATATATGTACATATACATCGAAGCATCAGGACCGTGTTAAACAAGGAACCACTATTAGCCTGAGACAGTAATTATTTCTATAGCGCTGCTTTGAAATTTCATCCACCATTGTAAATTTAAGCCGCTTTTTATATATGTAGGCTACTTCGAATTAGAAAGACCGCGTTAAACGAAGAGCTACTACTAGCTTGAAACCATTATTGATTATTGCTACGGCGTTGCTTTCAAAGGTTTAACGAAAAAAACAAACGAAAAGCTTTGGAATTGGACAACAAAAGAATTAACTGATATTGATATAAACGATTCATTATTAATACGATTTTGTGGACACTTTTCTACTGATCAGTTGATAGTGGGGGCTCGAAAAGATCAAATAATGTCCAAATGGTGGTCAAATGGAGGTGGCGTTCAATTGGAGAGTGGCGGTCTATTTTTCAACCATTCTCTCAGGGTGGCGGTCAATTGGAGGTGGCGATCAAATAGAGGTGGTGTTCAATTAGAGGTTTCACGGTAACTTTAATTTGTTAGCCATAGACCCAAAGATTAATAACGATGTTAAAGGAAGAAGTGAGAATCATAAGTGGATCATTACCACTAAAAGCACCAAAGTTACTGTAGGTAACTATAGTTACTAAGGTTAAAATACTAATTTTTTACTATTTTTCAATATGTACAGTACGTAGGAATATATAAAATTTTGATGTTTTTACCAGGGGGTGATTGCATTAGATAATTACTATGTGTTGCTATACTCATCTATACAACATTTTTACTTAACGATGCCAACGCTGGAATGCATTAATGTCGTATGGCAGGGGTTCACTGCACATATCATGACACAATTGAAGTAGTTGTTGCTTAGCTAAGTTTTATTTTTAATGCTCAGTGCAATTGTAATAGTTCTATTTGATTGATAGTCTTGTCATCAATCAATAGGTAATCTATATATAAATATTGGTGTTTGTCTGTTGTGCGTCAAGTAGTAGCGATGAAATTTCAGCAATTAAAAATACACTTTGCACTGGATTCGAAGTCGGCCTCCAGTTCTGGAGGCAGTGAGCTAATCTAATAAGCCACACAGGTTACTTGCAATACAATAGATTAATCGTGCTTATAGTGGTTACATTGTTTAAAATGCATAACGGCGTTGTGTGCTGTGTAACGCCACTATAGTTGGCTTCACGGCTCTTATTATAGTAAGTTACCTAAATTATCCAATTTGAGAAGATATGGTAAAACTTGCACAATGGCAATGACATTACCTGCTACTTTTTTTATAAGTTGGTTTTTTATTACCCGTGCAACTCCGGGCATTTAGCTAGTTTATATATAAATCTCAGTGTTTGTATATAAACTAGCCTATTCATCGCCAAGTCCACTTTCAGGTCTGCAGACTGGATAGCTAACCCAATACACTACCTGTCCTTTGCCATACTGTGGAATAATAAGGCACAAACTTATGCATCAATTGCAAAAATATTAGTATGCTCCAAGTTCATGATTGCATTATAGATCATTACAAGTAGCAAGCTGGCTTCTTATTATAGTAAGTTTCTAGCTTTACTAGACTGGGTTACTCAATGTCATTGGGTAATTATTTTATTACCCAATGCCAGGTATTCATCTAGTCTTTAATACAATAAGACCAGTGTCTATCCCTTTATGTGATGCCACGCTAAGTGTGTTCGGAAAAAGGTGCCTCACATGGAAGTTTAACTCAAATACTCTGACTTACAGGCCAGCGCGCTAACCACCACACCACTCGACTGCCTTGCCTCTGCTTGAATTAATTATGCACATGCTGATTACTCATTACGATCTCTCACGGTGCACGGGACTGCCAAGCATGCTAGTCGAGTGATATATCAGTGGATCTGGTTTTTGGCATTTCACCAACTTCTGAAAGTTGTACCTATTACTGATAATAATTGTAAAGTAAATTCAATTTGTAGGGCGAGTTACTCAGGCGTTATGGGCTAAAGCTGGACCAGCAGCTCGACAGGAGATTCAACAACTAAGGTCTCAATGTAAGTTAAGTACACCTCTGTAATAGTGCTTTCAGTATAGTTTGACAGTCACTAGAGGGTCGGAAAATATTCTTTTTTCATATTTTGCAGCTGTACAAGATGGGATCTGGGTTAGCAGCGGTGGAAACCTCTCAGCGCAATATATTTTTCATGTTAATGCGCAGTCCTTTAGCGGCTTCAATGATGAATGGAAAAAGCTTTTGTCCAGCTGCCTAGAAAAATGTGATGGAAATGGATTGACGTCCATTGCATTCCCTGCACATGGAACTGGTAATATGTGTATTTGCTGCTATGTAGGAATAACCTGCATAGCAATACCTGCTCTTGAAACTGGGAGTTCTAGAGCAATAAAGTATTTAAAATTCAGTGTCTGAACTGATTACATCAATAGAGTATTTATAAGTACAATGTCTGAGCTGAATACATCAATAAAGTATTTATAAGTACATTGTCTAAACTGATTACATCAATAGAGTCTTTATAAGTACAGTGTCTGAACTGATTACATCAATAGAGTATTTATAAGTACAGTGTCTGAGCTGATTACACTATAATAGAGTATTTATAAGTGCAGTGTCTGAACTGATTACATCAATAGAGTATTTATAAGCACCGTGTCTAAACTGATTACATCAATAGAGTATTTATAAGTACAGTGTCTGAACTGATTAAATCAATAGAGTATTTATAAGTACAGTGTCTGAACTGATTACATTAATAGAGTATTTATAAGTACAGTGTCTGAACTGATTACATCAATAGAGTATTTATAAGTACAGTGTCTGAACTGAATACATCAATAGAGTATTTATAAGTACAGTGTCTGAACTGATTACATCAATAGAGTATTTATAAGTACAGTGTCTGAACTGAATACATCAATAGAGTATTTATAAGTACAGTGTCTGAACTGAATACATCAATAGAGTACAGTCATACTTCGACTTACGAGCTTAATGCGTTCCGAGACTGAGCTCGTATGTCAATTTACTCGCATGTTGGTGCAATTGATTTATATATAGATCAATTAAATATATATTGACTGGTTTCCATACTCTAAAAAATGCAAATAAAACACTCAAAACAAGATATTGTAACAGAAAGAACATGTTGGTTAGTGTCCTAACACACCACATGTTTTCAAAAAGCAGCAAATAAAAAATGATGCAAGGAAATGTGATAAAATAAAATGTAAAATTAAATACATACAATAGCAGCTAACACTAGCATTTGCCAGAGAGGGAGATATAAGTTAGCCTTCATTACAACAGTTGACTTTGATAAATTTGGATTTTATCAGTCTTAAAAAACAAAATTAGAAGCAAATCTAAAAGCAAACTTTGGCCAACTTTCATTTTTAATTTTAATTAAAACTTCTTCGGCGTTCATAGTTACAAGTTTCTCGCTGATTAGCTAATTTTTCCTTTGTTTCGCTCTCACGACCAGCTGGCCGTTCTAAGAGAAACCTATCTAAGGACGTTTGCCTTTGTCGCCCTCTCAACGTGTCGCGATTAGGACGAACACAGGTGTCGTCACAAAAGTTTAATGCATGACCACTAGCCAACTTGTCCGAATGTATATTTTTATAGTTTTGATAGATAGCACCGGCCTTTACAAATAGCGTTGTTTCAGTTACTCTGTCACCGGCCAAACTTTTAGCCAGTGCCTGAGCGGTCTCTCCATCAGCGGTCGTGAAGATCGCTGCGGCATTTAGAAACTATGGTTAGTCCTTTTCCGAGCTAAATGCCCTGAATATAATCCTTCTGTTTGATAATTGTGGATGTATTTCTGTCATATTGCTGAGCTATCTCAATCACGCATATGCATTTCGCATATTTTTCAATAATTTTCCGTTTAATATCAATTGTTACCATTTGCTTTTTCTTTGCATTATTTTTTATTTTACTGGCAAACTTTCGGTGTACACAGTACTCGCAGTACTTTTAATGCACATAATTCTGCACTGAAAAGCGCGCACAAAGACACGGTACAAAAATATAACCTGAGCAGTTGAAAAATACAAATTGATGCTGTTATCATAGAACGCCTCCGACATACTTGGCAACTGACTCACGTGCTCGTATCTCAAACATGGCTCGTATGTTAGTGCTGAAACTTGTTTAAAAGCTGGCTCGTATCTCAAGTTTCTCGTATGTTGGAGCACTCATAAGTTGAAGTATTACTGTATTTACTAGTACAGTGTCTGAACTGAATACATCAATAGAGTATTTACTAGTACAGTGTCTGAACTGATTACATCAATAGAGTATTTATAAGTACAGTGTCTGAACTGATTACATCAATAGAGTATTTATAAGTACAGTGTCTGAACTGAATACATCAATAGAGTATTTACTAGTACAGTGTCTGAACTGAATACATCAATAGAGTATTTACTAGTACAGTGTCTGAACTGATTACATCAATTGAGTATTTATAAGTACAGTGTCTGAACTGAATACATCAATAAAGATTTTATAAGTACATTGTCTGAACTGATTACATCAATAGAGTATTTAATAGTACAGTGTCTGTACTGAATACATCTATTGAGTATTTGTAAGTACTGTGTCTGAACTGAATACATCAATAGAGTATTTACTAATACAGTGTCTGAACTGAATAAATCAATAGAGTATTTATAAGTACAATGTCTGAACTGATTACATCAATAGAGTACTTACTAGTACAGTGTCTGTACTGAGTATATCAATAGAGTACTTACTAGTACAGTGTCTGTACTGAATACATCAATATAGTACTTACTAGTACAGTGTCTGTTCTGAGTATATCAATAGAGTACTTACTATTACAGTGTCTGAACTGATGTTTGCGGTATATTACATTAGTCAATCATTGTTAGCAGACACACATTATATTAGTGATGATATTTGTCATATTTGAATTATTGTTTGATTAATCTGAAGATCACACACCTGTTCTCATTCACTTCCATCAGGCGCACTAACTGGTTACCTTTATTAAATATATTCATGTTTTTTTTACATTTGCATTCACTAGATAAGATGGTGCACTTGTAGCAGACACTCAAAACACTGTTGTTATTTTCTGTACTTCTAGTTCAAATATCGATTGCATGTCTTCTCCCTCTTTTATGTATTGTGTATATGTTTGCAGGTGCTATGGAAGCGAATCCAAAAGAAATGGCCAAGGTGATAATGCAAGCTATTCTCAAGTACCTGTCTGATAATCCACATAGTTTATTACAACGAATAGATGTCGTCATATATCAATCTGAGATGGTGGACAGCTTTGTTAGCTCAATGAAAAAGTGCATTGAAAAACGGGAATCGTGGTGGACTCGTTTGGTTGTCACAGTTTCTGACTGGTTTCAAGGGGGTCAGTACCATTCATAACTCATAACATATAATATTATTCTTCTGTGTCACAGTGCAATTACTAGAGTTTCCTTTGCTGTACAATCAGCTGGCTGTTACTCTATGTATTCCCTGTACCACTCTGTGATGTCCTCATCACGAGTCTGTTATATTCCCACTTTACTCTCTCAAATTCTTACTGCATGAAGATTTCTATCTCAGTTAAGTATAAGCATATTTGTAACAGATGCCATTTGTTAGCACATTGAAATAAGGTTTTTCAACAGTAGTCACCTGATACAAGTTGGAGGCTAACATAAATGTTGTGTATACTGGCCCTTCTTGCTAAAGTCCAGCTACAGCCTCTGTATTGCAGTCTTTGAAACCTTTATTTCTTGTTGCAGGTTTTGCCACAATTATTGAACTATAAAACTATTAATCACGCTTTTTAATGTGTAGTCAGATTATGCATCTACATCTCAGTCTCTTTATAATTCATTCAGAACATTTGTAGCACTATTATAACACTGTATCATTATATTATAATCTCTGTATTACTCCTTTATAACATTTGTAGCATTATTATAACACTGTATCATTACATCATACTCTCTGTATCACTCCTTTATAACATTTGTAGCACTATTATAACACTGTATCATTATATTATAATCTCTGTATCACTCCTTTGTATCATTTGTAGCACTATTATAACACTGTATCATTATATTATAATCTCTGTATCACTCCTTTATATCATTTGTAGCACTATTATAACACTGTATCATTATATTATAATCTCTGTGTCACTCCTTTGTAACATTTGTAGCACTATTATAACACTGTATCATTATATTACAATCTCTGCATCACTCCAAAGTACTTTCACCAATATTGTATGCAGATGATACTAATCTTTTTTTTTAATCCAAAGACCTTCACAAGCAAACGCATTCGATAAATGAAGACTTAAAAATCCTTCAGAGTGGGTGCAACCAAAATAAACTAACAATTAATTTTAACAAAACTTGCTACATTTTGTTAAAAAACCCACAGAACTCGTACCACTTTAATGAACAATCCCTACTAATTAATGGTCATGCAATAAATAAATCTGACAATATAAAATTTTTGGGAGTACTTATTGACCCTCAGCTGAATTGGAGCAATCATATATCCAAACTGTTAAAAGACTTTAGACCTTAGGCTGGGTTGTTTTTTCGATTGTCTCAGTACCTCTCTAAGGATGTTTTGCTAATTCTGTGCTATTCCTTCATCAAATCCAAACTCTCGTATTGTGATGAGGCATGGGGAAATGCTCCAGACTGCTACTTAAACAAAGTTAAAGTTTTTCAAAACCGTTTACTCAGAATAATTAACAAGAAAGCTTATGAATTTTCAGCTAATCCGCTATTCAACCTAAATAGAATTTTAACTATTAAAAAGTTATACAAATACAAAGTACTGACAAAAGCACACAACACACTTTGCGAAACAAACAATAACAGGACGATAACACATATAACTACTCGTCAAACACACATAAACCTAAAAGTAACATTGTTTAAATCAAAAGCTGGTCAATGTTGTTTGGATTATCAGGAGTCATTGCTATGGAATCTACTACCGGTTACGCTGCGTAAAATTGTAAATGCTAACTCTTTCAAAAATGAACTGAAGCGCTACCTCAGACAACCAGACGACTAAACCAACTAGACATACTTCTGCTGACTCTACTTTCAGGTTCCGCTCCTTGATTAGCCTTGCTATTGCGCACAGGGACCTCATCATCACCTTCCCTGGAGTGACATTTTTTTTCTATTTCTCTTGTCTTTTTAAACTGTTAGAAACACTCTTCATGTTATTTTTTGTGGTTATATTATAAATGAAAATAAAAAAACAAACAAACACCGTTATATAATCTGTAGTACTATTATAACGCTGTCTCATTATATTATAAGCACTGTATCACTCCTTTATATCATTTGTAGCACTATTATAACACTGTATCATTATATTATAATCTCTGTATCACTCGTTTGTAACATTTGTAGCACTATTGTAACACTGTATCAGTATATTATAATCTCTGTATTACTCCTTTATAACATTTGTAGCACCATTATACACTGTATCATTATACTATATTCTCTGTATCACTCCTTTGTAACATATGTAGCACTATCATAACACTGTATCATTATATTTTAATCTCTGTATCACTCCTTTATATCATTTGTAGCACTATTATAACACTGTATCATTATATTATAATCTCTGTATCACTCCTTTATAACATTTGTAGCACTATTATAACACTGTATCATTATATTATAATCTCTGTATCACTCCTTTGTATCATTTGTAGCACTATTATAACACTGTATCATTATATTATAATCTCTGTATCACTCCTTTATAACATTTGTAGCACTATTATAACACTGTATCATTATATTATAATCTCTGTATCACTCCTTTGTATCATTTGTAGCACTATTATAACACTGTATCATTATATTATAATCTCTGTATCACTCCTTTATATCATTTGTAGCACTATTATAACACTGTATCATTATACTATATTCTCTGTATCACTCCTTTGTAACATTTGTAGCACTATTATAACACTGGATCATTATATTATAGTCTCTGTATCACTCCTTTATATCATTTGTAACACTATTATAACACTGTATCATTATATTATAATATTTGCATTACTCCTTTATAACATTTATAGCACTATTATAACACTGTATCATTGCATTATAATCTCTGTATCACTCCTTTGTAACATTTGTAGCACCATTATACACTGTATCATTATACTATATTCTCTGTATCACTCCTTTGTAACATTTGTAGCACTATTATAACACTGGATCATTATATTATAGTCTCTGTATCACTCTTTTATATCATTTGTAACACTATTATAACACTGTATCATTATATTATAATATTTGCATTACTCCTTTATAACATTTATAGCACTATTATAACACTGTATCATTATATTATAATCTCTGTATTACTCCTTTATAACATTTGTATCACTATTATAACACTGTATCATTATACTATAATCTCTGTATTACTCATTTGTATTATTTGTAGCACTATTATAACACTGTATCATTATACTGTAATCTCTGTATAACTCCTTTATATCATTTGTAGCACTATTATAACACTGTATCATTATACTATAATCTCTGTATTACTCATTTGTATTATTTGTAGCACTATTATAACACTGTATCATTATACTGTAATCTCTGTATTACTCCTTTATATCATTTGTAGCACTATCATAATGCTGGATCATTATATTATAATCTCTGTATCACTCCTTTATATCATTTGTAGCACTATTATAACACTGTATCATTATACTGTAATCTCTGTATAACTCCTTTATATCATTTGTAGCACTATTATAACACTGTATCATTATACTATAATCTCTGTATTACTCATTTGTATTATTTGTAGCACTATTATAACACTGTATCATTATACTGTAATCTCTGTATTACTCCTTTATATCATTTGTAGCACTATCATAATGCTGGATCATTATATTATAATCTCTGTATCACTCCTTTATATCATTTGTAGCACCATTATACACTGTATCATTATACTATATTCTCTGTATCACTCCTTTGTAACATATGTAGCACTATCATAACACTGTATCATTATATTTTAATCTCTGTATCACTCCTTTATATCATTTGTAGCACTATTATAACACTGTATCATTATATTATAATCTCTGTATCACTCCTTTATAACATTTGTAGCACTATTATAACACTGTATCATTATATTATAATCTCTGTATCACTCCTTTGTATCATTTGTAGCACTATTATAACACTGTATCATTATATTATAATCTCTGTATCACTCCTTTATAACATTTGTAGCACTATTATAACACTGTATCATTATATTATAATCTCTGTATCACTCCTTTGTATCATTTGTAGCACTATTATAACACTGTATCATTATATTATAATCTCTGTATCACTCCTTTATATCATTTGTAGCACCATTATACACTGTATCATTATACTATATTCTCTGTATCACTCCTTTGTAACATATGTAGCACTATCATAACACTGTATCATTATATTTTAATCTCTGTATCACTCCTTTATATCATTTGTAGCACTATTATAACACTGTATCATTATATTATAATCTCTGTATCACTCCTTTATAACATTTGTAGCACTATTATAACACTGTATCATTATATTATAATCTCTGTATCACTCCTTTGTATCATTTGTAGCACTATTATAACACTGTATCATTATATTATAATCTCTGTATCACTCCTTTATAACATTTGTAGCACTATTATAACACTGTATCATTATATTATAATCTCTGTATCACTCCTTTGTATCATTTGTAGCACTATTATAACACTGTATCATTATATTATAATCTCTGTATCACTCCTTTATATCATTTGTAGCACTATTATAACACTGTATCATTGCATTATAATCTCTGTATCACTCCTTTGTAACATTTGTAGCACCATTATACACTGTATCATTATACTATATTCTCTGTATCACTCCTTTGTAACATTTGTAGCACTATTATAACACTGGATCATTATATTATAGTCTCTGTATCACTCTTTTATATCATTTGTAACACTATTATAACACTGTATCATTATATTATAATATTTGCATTACTCCTTTATAACATTTATAGCACTATTATAACACTGTATCATTATATTATAATCTCTGTATTACTCCTTTATAACATTTGTATCACTATTATAACATTGTATCATTATATTATAATCTCTGTGTCACTCCTTTATATCATTTGTATCACTATTATAACACTGTATCATTATACTATAATCTCTGTATCACTCCTTTATATCATTTGTAGCACTATTATAACACTGTATCATTATATTATATTATCTGCATTACTCCTTTATAACGTTTGTAGCACTATTATAACACTGTATCATTATATTATATTATCTGCATTACTCCTTTATAACATTTGTAGCACTATTATAACACTCTATTCTTATATTATAATCTCTGTACCCCTCCCTTATATCATTTGTAGCACTATCATAATACTGGATCATTATATTATAATATCTGCATTACTACTTTATATCATTTGTAGCACTATTATAACACTGTATCATTATATTATAATATCTGCATTACTCCTTTATAACATTTATAGCACTATTATAACACTGCATCATCACATTATAATCTCTGTATCACTCCTTTATAACATTTAGAGCACTATTATAACACTGTATCATTATATTATAATCTCTGTATTACTCCTTTATAACATTTGTATCACTATTATAACACTGTATCATTATATTATAATCTCTGTGTCACTCCTTTATATCATTTGTATCACTATTATAACACTGTATCATTATATTATAATCTCTGTATCACTCCTTTATATCATTTGTAGCACTATTATAACACTGTATCATTACATTATAATCTCTGTGTCACTCCTTTATATCATTTGTAGCACTATTATAACACTGTATCATTATAATATAATCTCTGCATCACTCCTTTATATCATTTGTAGCACTGTTATAACACTGTATCATTATATTATAATCTCTGTATCACTCCTTTATAACATTTATAGCACTATTATAACACTGTATCATTATACTATAATCTCTGTATTACTCATTTGTATCATTTGTAGCACTATTACAACACTGTATCATTATACTGTAATCTCTGTATTACTCCTTTATATCATTTGTAGCACTATCATAATACTGGATCATTATATTATAATATCTGCATTACTCCTTTATATCATTTGTAGCACTATTATAACACTCTATCCTTATATTATAATATCTGTATTACTCCTTTATATCATTTGTAGCACTATTATAACACTCTATCCTTATATTATAATATCTGTATTACTCCTTTATAACATTTAGAGCACTATTATAACACTGTATCATTATATTATAATCTCTGTATTACTCCTTTATAACATTTGTATCACTATTATAACATTGTATCATTATATTATAATCTCTGTGTCACTCCTTTATATCATTTGTATCACTATTATAACACTGTATCATTATACTATAATCTCTGTATCACTCCTTTATATCATTTGTAGCACTATTATAACACTGTATCATTATATTATATTATCTGCATTACTCCTTTATAACGTTTGTAGCACTATTATAACACTGTATCATTATATTATATTATCTGCATTACTCCTTTATAACATTTGTAGCACTATTATAACACTCTATTCTTATATTATAATCTCTGTACCCCTCCCTTATATCATTTGTAGCACTATCATAATACTGGATCATTATATTATAATATCTGCATTACTACTTTATATCATTTGTAGCACTATTATAACACTGTATCATTATATTATAATATCTGCATTACTCCTTTATAACATTTATAGCACTATTATAACACTGCATCATCACATTATAATCTCTGTATCACTCCTTTATAACATTTAGAGCACTATTATAACACTGTATCATTATATTATAACCTCTGTATTACTCCTTTATAACATTTGTATCACTATTATAACATTGTATCATTATATTATAATCTCTGTGTCACTCCTTTATATCATTTGTATCACTATTATAACACTGTATCATTATACTATAATCTCTGTATCACTCCTTTATATCATTTGTAGCACTATTATAACACTGTATCATTATATTATATTATCTGCATTACTCCTTTATAACGTTTGTAGCACTATTATAACACTGTATCATTATATTATATTATCTGCATTACTCCTTTATAACATTTGTAGCACTATTATAACTCTCTATTCTTATATTATAATCTCTGTACCCCTCCCTTATATCATTTGTAGCACTATCATAATACTGGATCATTATATTATAATATCTGCATTACTACTTTATATCATTTGTAGCACTATTATAACACTGTATCATTATATTATAATATCTGCATTACTCCTTTATAACATTTATAGCACTATTATAACACTGCATCATCACATTATAATCTCTGTATCACTCCTTTATAACATTTAGAGCACTATTATAACACTGTATCATTATATTATAACCTCTGTATTACTCCTTTATAACATTTGTATCACTATTATAACACTCTATTATTATATTATAATCTCTGTGTCACTCCTTTATATCATTTGTATCACTATTATAACACTGTATCATTATATTATAATCTCTGTATCACTCCGTTATATCATTTGTAGCACTATTATAACACTGTATCATTACATTATAATCTCTGTGTCACTCCTTTATAACATTTATAGCACTATTATAACACTGTATCATTATACTATAATCTCTGTATTACTCATTTGTATCATTTGTAGCACTATTACAACACTGTATCATTATACTGTAATCTCTGTATTACTCCTTTATATCATTTGTAGCACTATTATAACACTCTATCCTTATATTATAATATCTGTATTACTCCTTTATATCATTTGTAGCACTATTATAACACTCTATCCTTATATTATAATATCTGTATTACTCCTTTATAACATTTAGAGCACTATTATAACACTGTATCATTATATTATAATCTCTGTATTACTCCTTTATAACATTTGTATCACTATTATAACATTGTATCATTATATTATAATCTCTGTGTCACTCCTTTATATCATTTGTATCACTATTATAACACTGTATCATTATATTATAATCTCTGTATCACTCCTTTATATCATTTGTAGCACTATTATAACAATGTATCATTATATTATATTATCTGCATTACTCCTTTATAACGTTTGTAGCACTATTATAACACTGTATCATTATATTATATTATCTGCATTACTCCTTTATATCATTTGTAGCACTATTATAACACTCTATTCTTATATTATAATCTCTGTACCCCTCCCTTATATCATTTGTAGCACTATCATAATACTGGATCATTATATTATAATATCTGCATTACTCCTTTATAACGTTTGTAGCACTATTATAACACTGTATCATTATATTATATTATCTGCATTACTCCTTTATATCATTTGTAGCACTATTATAACACTCTATTCTTATATTATAATCTCTGTACCCCTCCCTTATATCATTTGTAGCACTATCATAATACTGGATCCTTATATTATAATATCTGCATTACTCCTTTATATCATTTGTAGCACTATTATAACACTCTATCCTTACATTATAATATCTGTATTACTCCTTTATATCATTTGTATCACTATTATAACACTGTATCATTATATTATAATCTCTGTATCACTCCTTTATATCATTTGTAGCAGTATTATAACACTGTATCATTATATTATATTATCTGCATTAGTCCTTTATAACATTTGTAGCGCTATGATAACACTCTATTCTTATATTATAATCTCTGTACCCCTCCCTTATATCATTTGTAGCACTATCATAATACTGGATCATTATATTATAATATCTGCATTACTCCTTTATAACATTTATAGCACTACTATAACACTGTATCATTACATTATAATATCTGCATTACTCCTTTATAACATTTGTATCACTATTATAACACTGTATCATTATATTATATTATCTGCATTACTCCTTTATATCATTTGTATCACTATTATAACACTGTATCATTATATTATAATCTCTGTATCACTCCTTTATAACATTTGCAGCACTATTATAACACTGTATCATTATATTATAATATCTGCATTACTCCTTTATAACATTTATAGCACTATTCTAACAATGTATCATTACATTATAATCTCTGTATTACTCCTTTATAACATTTAGAGCACCATTATAACACTGTATCATTATATTATAATCTCTGTATTACTCCTTTATAACATTTGTATCACTATTATAACACTGTATCATTATATTATAATCTCTGTGTCACTCCTTTATATCATTTGTATCACTATTATAACACTGTATCATTATATTATAATCTCTGTATCACTCCCTTATATCATTTGTAGCACTATTATAACACTGTATCACTATATTATAATCTCTGTATCACTCCTTTATAACATTTATAGCACTATCATAACACTGTACCATTATACTATAATTTCTGTATTACTCCTTTATATCATTTTTAACACTATTATAACACCGTATCATTATATTATAATCTCTGTATCACTCCTTTATAACATTTGTAGCACTATTATAACACTGTATCATTATATTATAATATCTGCATTACTCCTTTATAACATTTATAGCACTATTATAACACTGCATCATCACATTATAATCTCTGTATCACTCCTTTATAACATTTAGAGCACTATTATAACACTGTATCATTATATTATAATCTCTGTATTACTCCTTTATAACATTTGTATCACTATTATAACACTGTATCATTATATTATAATCTCTGTGTCACTCCTTTATATCATTTGTATCACTATTATAACACTGTATCATTATATTATAATCTCTGTATCACTCCTTTATATCATTTGTAGCACTATTATAACACTGTATCATTACATTATAATCTCTGTGTCACTCCTTTATATCATTTGTAGCACTATTATAACACTGTATCATTATAATATAATCTCTGCATCACTCCTTTATATCATTTGTAGCACTGTTATAACACTGTATCATTATATTATAATCTCTGTATCACTCCTTTATAACATTTATAGCACTATTATAACACTGTATCATTATACTATAATCTCTGTATTACTCATTTGTATCATTTGTAGCACTATTACAACACTGTATCATTATACTGTAATCTCTGTATTACTCCTTTATATCATTTGTAGCACTATCATAATACTGGATCATTATATTATAATATCTGCATTACTCCTTTATATCATTTGTAGCACTATTATAACACTCTATCCTTATATTATAATATCTGTATTACTCCTTTATATCATTTGTAGCACTATTATAACACTCTATCCTTATATTATAATATCTGTATTACTCCTTTATAACATTTAGAGCACTATTATAACACTGTATCATTATATTATAATCTCTGTATTACTCCTTTATAACATTTGTATCACTATTATAACATTGTATCATTATATTATAATCTCTGTGTCACTCCTTTATATCATTTGTATCACTATTATAACACTGTATCATTACATTATAATCTCTGTATCACTCCTTTATATCATTTGTAGCGCTATTATAACACTGTATCATTATATTATATTATCTGCATTACTCCTTTATAACGTTTGTAGCACTATTATAACACTGTATCATTATATTATATTATCTGCATTACTCCTTTATAACATTTGTAGCACTATTATAACACTCTATTCTTATATTATAATCTCTGTACCCCTCCCTTATATCATTTGTAGCACTATCATAATACTGGATCATTATATTATAATATCTGCATTACTCCTTTATATCATTTGTAGCACTATTATAACACTCTATCCTTATATTATAATATCTGTATTACTCCTTTATATCATTTGTAGCACTATTATAACACTCTATCCTTATATTATAATATCCGTATTACTCCTTTATAACATTTAGAGCACTATTATAACACTGTATCATTATATTATAATCTCTGTATTACTCCTTTATAACATTTGTATCACTATTATAACATTGTATCATTATATTATAATCTCTGTGTCACTCCTTTATATCATTTGTATCACTATTATAACACTGTATCATTATATTATAATCTCTGTATCACTCCTTTATATCATTTGTAGCACTATTATAACACTGTATCATTATATTATATTATCTGCATTACTCCTTTATAACATTTGTAGCGCTATGATAACACTCTATTCTTATATTATAATCTCTGTACCCCTCCCTTATATCATTTGTAGCACTATCATAATACTGGATCATTATATTATAATATCTGCATTACTCCTTTATAACATTTATAGCACTACTATAACACTGTATCATTACATTATAATATCTGCATTACTCCTTTATAACATTTGTATCACTATTATAACACTGTATCATTATATTATATTATCTGCATTACTCCTTTATATCATTTGTATCACTATTATAACACTGTATCATTATATTATAATCTCTGTATCACTCCTTTATAACATTTGCAGCACTATTATAACACTGTATCATTATATTATAATATCTGCATTACTCCTTTATAACATTTATAGCACTATTCTAACACTGTATCATTACATTATAATCTCTGTATTACTCCTTTATAACATTTAGAGCACCATTATAACACTGTATCATTATATTATAATCTCTGTATTACTCCTTTATAACATTTGTATCACTATTATAACACTGTATCATTATATTATAATCTCTGTGTCACTCCTTTATATCATTTGTATCACTATTATAACACTGTATCATTATATTATAATCTCTGTATCACTCCCTTATATCATTTGTAGCACTATTATAACACTGTATCATTGTATTATAATCTCTGTATCACTCCTTTATAACATTTATAGCACTATCATAACACTGTACCATTATACTATAATTTCTGTATTACTCCTTTATATCATTTTTAGCACTATTATAACACTGTATCATTATATTATAATCTCTGTATCACTCCTTTATAACATTTGTAGCACTATTATAACACTGTATCATTATATTATAATATCTGCATTACTCCTTTATAACATTTATAGCACTATTATAACACTGTATCATTATACTATAATCTCTGTATTACTCATTTGTATCATTTGTAGCACTATTACAACACTGTATCATTATACTGTAATCTCTGTATGACTCCTTTATATCATTTGTAGCACTATCATAATACTGGATCATTATATTATAATATCTGCATTACTCCTTTATATCATTTGTAGCACTATTATAACACTCTATCCTTATATTATAATATCTGTATTACTCCTTTATATCATTTGTAGCACTATTATAACACTCTATCCTTATATTATAATATCTGTATTACTCCTTTATAACATTTAGAGCACTATTATAACACTGTGTCATTATATTATAATCTCTGTATTCCTCCTTTATAACATTTGTATCACTATTATAACATTGTATCATTATATTATAATCTCTGTGTCACTCCTTTATATCATTTGTATCACAATTATAACACTGTATCATTATATTATAATCTCTGTATCACTCCTTTATATCATTTGTAGCACTATTATAACACTGTATCATTATATTATATTATCTGCATTACTCCTTTATAACGTTTGTAGCACTATTATAACACTGTATCATTATATTATATTATCTGCATTACTCCTTTATAACATTTGTAGCACTATTATAACACTCTATTCTTATATTATAATCTCTGTATCCCTCCCTTATATCATTTGTAGCACTATCATAATACTGGATCATTATATTATAGTATCTGCATTACTCCTTTATATCATTTGTAGCATTATTATAACACTCTATCCTTATATTATAATATCTGTATTACTCCTTTATATCATTTGTAGCACTATCATAACACTGTATCATTATATTATAATCTCTGTATCACTCCTTTATATAATTTGTAGCACTATTATAACACTGTATCATTATATTATAATCTCTGTATCACTCATTTATAACATTTATAGCACTGTCATAACACTGGATCATTTTACTATAATCTCTGTATTACTTCTTTATATCATTTGTAACACTATTATAACACTGTATCATTATATTATAATATCTGCATTACTCCTTTATAACGTTTGTAGCACTATTATAACACTCTATTCTTATATTATAATCTCTGTATCCCTCATTTATATCATTTGTAGCACTATCATAATACTGGATCATTATATTATAATATCTGCATTACTCCTTTATATCATTTGTAGCACTATTATAATACTCTATCCTTATATTATAATCTCTGTATCACTCCTTTATAATATTTGTAGCACTATTATAACACTGTATCATCATATTATAATCTCTGTATCACTCCTTTATAACATTTATAGCACTATCATAACACTATCATTATACTGTAATCTCTGTATTACTCCTTTATATAATTTGTAGCACTATTATAACACTGTAACATTATATTATAATATTTGCATTACTCCTTTATAACGTTTGTAGCACTATCATAACACTCTATTCTAATATTATAATCTGTGTATCACTCCTTTATATCATTTGTAGCACTATCATAATACTGGATCATTATATTATAATATCTGCATTACACCTTTATATCATTTGTAGCACTATTATAACACTCTATCCTTATATTATAATCTCTCTATCACTCCTTTATATCATTTGTAGCACTATCATAATACTGGATCATTATATTATAATATCTGCATTACTCTTTTGTATCATTTGTAGCATTATTATAACACTCTATCCTTATGTTATAATATCTGTATTACTCCTTTATGTCAATTGTAGCACTATTATAACACTCTATCCTTATATTATAATATCAGTATTACTCCTTTATATCATTTGTAGCACTATTATAACACTGTATCATTATATTTTAATCTCTGTATCACTCCTTTATATCATTTGTAGCACTATTATAACACTGTATCATTATATTATAATCTCTGTATCACTCCTTTATAACATTTGTAGCACTATCATCACACTGGATCATTTTACTATAATCTCTGTATTACTCCTTTATATCATTTGTAACACTATTATAACACTGTATCATTATATTATAATTTCTGCATTACTCTTTTATAACATTTGTTGCACTATTATAACACTCTATTCTTATATTATAATCTCTGTATCTCTCCTTTATATCATTTGTAGCACTATCATAATACTGGATCATTATATTATAATATCTGCATTACTCCTGTATATCATTTGTAGCACTATTATAACACTCTATCCTTATATTATAATCTCTGTATCACTCCTTTATAATATTTGTAGCACTATTATAACACTGTATCATTATATTATAATCTCTGTTTCACTCCTTTATAACATTTGTAGCACTATTATAACACTGTATCATCATATTATAATCTCTGTATCACTCCTTTATAACATTTATAGCACTATTTTAACACTATCATTATACTGTAATCTCTGTATTACTCCTTTATATAATTTGTAGCACTATTATAACACTGTATCATTACGTTGCAATCTCTATATCATAAGATACGGTCCGCATCACTCCATTATATATTTTTTAATACTCTGATACCTCCTCCATATCACTAGTTTATAGATACAGCTCCATTATATGTTATATCCTTATCTTATCCTCATTGTCTTCTACAGTCTCCAGCAGTGACTACCCAGCACAACAAGACCCATATCAGCAGCCTAAAGGTCGGAGGGTATCGCATCATATGGATGCTCAGTCAAGCCTGAAAAGTGAGCTAAAGTTAGAGATCTATGGTAACACCAATGCTGATATAGAGTCATGCAAGGAGGATATCAACCTAAAGCTAAGGAATGCCCTTTCTACCATCATGTGGCGTGATAAGCCCACATATATGGAGGACCGTGATAATATTAGCAAACTTTCTGAACCTCAGGTGAGGTTTTCTGTATACCGTTAATTGGCATTAACATAAAAAAGGGGCATGCATGTGCTTCGATGCACTTTAACATACATGTAATTATATATAGACTGTATGTACATGTATATATTATTGCAACTAGGTTTCCAGTATTTTATAAACAATAAGTTAATACAGTAAAGTAATAGTAAAATAAAAGAGTTCTACAAGAAATTGGAACAAACAGTACTAGTTATAGAAAATAATTTCATCTCTGCAGCTACTGTCAGTTTCATCACCTCTCTTGTCAATCATCAGGCCGCTACTAAAATTCAACATGGTGGCTGGTGTTCTCTCTCTTTTTTTTGATTGGCTGGTGTTCCGCTTGGTTGGCTAATGGTACTGCCTCTTGCCGAGGGGTTAGCTCTAAAAGAAGAGAGAAGGTAATTTTTGGGGTATGGACAGGTTGATGTAATTTCTGATGTTTATTGAGTGTAGATGCTTTTGGCCTGCCAATAATAGGGAAAATTTCTGCTAAGCGAAGGTTGCATTTTTTAAATCTGTTGTTGTAAGAACATGCATGCTTTAGGATGTTCCAATTCTTTTTGAAGTTTATGCTGTTATTTTTCAAGTTCCAAAGGGGCTTACCAAGCTCAGTTGTGTTTTTGCTGCTGTTTTTGAAGCTTGTTTTATGGTTACAATGTCTGCTCTCGAGACTGACTTCGAGTATTTCCCTGTATAACCCCTCTTAGCGGATATGCTACATGTACATTGACTGGTCATAGTTCCTATAATTTAGAAAAAAATCATAAATTTTAAAGTCATCACCAATACCCAATGTTGCATATAAGCTACATGAAATGGCAGATTCGCTATCATGTGACTAGTTTGGTCATGTGAGTTCCATTTCCTGTAATGGCTGCCCTAAAAATGTTCAACTAGTATCTTGGTTATTTCTCTGTTCTTATTTCTACATAAAAGAAAGTAAGTTTGCTTATACATTTACTATTTTATGAAAAGAATATATTTCAGATTCATTTTGATGTGTTGGGAAGTGGGTAATATCCAAACATGGTAACTTTTTAGGTATCAATTGAGGTGTGTAGCATATATGCTACAGTGGGCACTGTTGATACTTTTCATTGGTTATTGTGTTTTTTTGAATAATTAGTTTGGTCATGTAATTGTTAGTTATTGTCATTACTAATTGGCCTAATATAAATTGCTGGCTAATTATGATCTTCAGCAGTAATACCGGTGGCCTTATTGCTATTTACAAACTACAATGTAGGCCTACCTTACTACAGCTCAACCAACTATACCAGGCCTACCAATCAACCAGATACTATAATTATAACAATATACCTATCATTTTTTACTACTGTATCTGTGGGGGTGCGGTTTATCATAGTATTTCTCATAGGCTACTCATGATACTTGTAGCTTGAGCTGATACAATGATTGTAGAGCCTACTGTTGCACTCAGTTTTTTATTCATGTTATACAGAACAACTATGGCTAGTAGTAGTAGTCGAGGCAACCAAAGGCGAAGACATTTGTCAGTTTTCACAACAACAATTTGTGTGAAATGTGATGTTTGGCTTTGCTTCACGGAGGGCCGTAACTGTTTCACAGAGTATCACATATAGCGATGACTTTATCGAGATTTTGCATGCAAAATATAGCTCATATCTTCCAATGCTGGTCTTGGATACTACTTACTAATTTTTGGGTGTGATAGTGGTGTAAGTCTCATAGTATAAATAATAAGTTATCTTTAAAATTGTTGTGAATCTCTGTTGGAAAAAATTGTTTCGTGTGCAGTTTTACATGTCTGATTTCATCTGCCGTCCAATGTTGCGTATGTGCAACATGTTGAAACTACCCTAAAAATCATATTTTTTAAAAAGATCCAATGGAATTTCTAGTTGTTCTCCTTGCACAGGAAACTGTTGGAGGTATTTTTCCTATCATTTGTTTTATGGTTGGGTTCTAAAGGGTTAAAACTAGTATATATATACTAGTTATATATATATATATATACAGTAAAACTCGGATAACTCGCCCTCGGATAGCTCGAACACATGGCTAACTCGAACGGATTTGTTTGGTTCTTTCCCACGCAATGATAAATTGCTTTAGATAATTCGTAGTTAACATCATTAACTTGAACAGTTTTTTGAAGGTACAAACATGGTTTTCATTCAATTTATTTCGAAGGAGTTTCCATTAGTTGCAGAACTGCGACTACTCTGCTCTCCTAAACTCTCCTAAGGCTTTCCATCTCATACGTCTACAAAACTGCTCATTTTTCTCAATGAGTTTCCTGATATACTTTTAATATATAGTTTCCTGATATAGTTTCAACAATAGTTTCCTGATACACTTTCCTGATATAGTTTTAATATTGAGCACTCTCTTCTAGTGAACTGCAACCTTCTTCTTCATCAGTATACACGCTCCTTTTTAGTTGAGCACTTTTAGCGGTCACTAGCAATGGAACAAGTAAACTTTGACTACTCAGATAAGAACATTCCGATACCATCAGAGGACGAGTATATCAGGAAACTCATTGAGAAAACTGAGCAGTTTTGTAGACGTATGAGATGGGAAGCCTTCTTCTATTTAAACCCGAACATAGCATCAGAAGATAAGGAAACCTACGGCTCTAAGTCCAGAAAGACGCCACCAGTGATTCCAGAAACCAGCAAGTTTGAGACTCGTCTACTCAACATAATCAAACACATCAAGTTCAAGTAATTAAAGTGTAATTTTTTAAGGAAGATGCAGTCTGACATTAAACAATATGCAAAGAATGTCAATACCATCCTAGTACCTGCAGACAAAACAACTAACTACTACAAGCTGGATACCAAAACTTACAACGATCTTCTCAAAAACAGTATCACCAAGTCTTATAGCAAGGTCGATAACACCACTATATCCTCTATCACGAGAGAATCAATAGAAATAGCTAATTCGCTTAACATCAGTGACAGGATAGACTCATTGGCGACCAACGATGCCTTTATCACTTTAAAAGACCACAAGGCGAGCCTTGCATCTAAACCATCTTGCCGCCTAATCAACCCTAATAAGAACGAACTTGGCATCGTAAGTAAGAACATAGTCGAACGCATAAACTTTAAAATATATATCGCCATCAGCATAAATTAATGGAGGAACACGCATGACGTAATCACATGGTTCAATGCTATTCCTAATAAGAAAGAGTGTAGATTTCCATCTTTTGATGTTGTTGAGTTCTACCCCTCTATATCTATTGACCTTCTATCTCTAGCTTTAGACTTTGCTACCAACTACGAGACTATAACATCTGATGAGCGCAGAATAATATTGCACACCAAAAAGACCCTGCTATATAGTGATCATGAAGCATGGGGGAAATCAGGACATGCAGACTGCTTCGATGTGGCTATGGGTCCCTATGATGGAGCAGAATATGCAAACTGGTTGGCTGCTTTATGTTACATCAGATAAACCAAATCACAAAAGTGACTTTTGGATTATACCGAGATGATAGACTTGGCGTAGTGAGAGCAACTCCTAAACAAACTGAGAAGCTCAAGAAAAATCTGTGCACATTATTCCATCGATATGGGCTAAAAATATCTGTAGATGCAAATAAAAGCACCATTGACTTTTTGGATATATTGTTAGATCTACAGATTGAATTATATAGACCCTTCAGCAAGACCCAATAATATGCCTAGATACGTGCACACAAGATCTAACCATCCACCCTCCATCATCAAAAACATTCCAGCATCAGTCAACCTGTGCCTCTCCGCAATATCATCAAATCAAGATATATTTAGACAAAATACGAAAGAACATCAAGAAGCCCTTAATAGAAGTGGATACCATCATAAACTGACATTTAGTGAGAATACAACATCGCATAAAACCAGAAACAAACGCAGGAGAAATATACTTTGGTATAACCCCCTTTCTCTAAAAATGTTGCCACCAATATAGGAAAGCTTTTCTCCAGAGCTCTGAGTGAAGAATTTCCTAAAGATCACAAACTTTATTCGATATTTAATAGAAACAATTTAAAACCTAGCTATAGCTGCATGAAGAATATTATACAGATTATTACAAATAACAACAAAGCGCAGCTATCAAACGAAAAGCCAACAGCAACATGCAACTGTCGAGATAAAAGTACATGTCCACTGCCAAATGCATGTTCGTCCAGTTCTGTCATCTATCAGGCTACAGTTATGACCAACAAACCTAATGCTACCAAACAGACATACATGTATGTTGGCCTGACAGAGGGCTCATTCAATAAAAGATATTACAACCATCGTAGCAGCTTCAACAATCCATCAAAATGAACTTCAACAAAACTAAGTAATTATATATGGCAGCTTAAAGATCGATCCATCCAGTACGACATCAAGTGGAGAGTATCGAAAACAAGCGAGTAGTTACAATAAGGCCAGTAAACGCTGTAATTTGTGTATTTGGGAGAAGTACTTCATTCTATACAAACTTGAGCTTGCAAGCTTAAACTCAAGAAACGAGCTTGTGTCAAAGTGCAGACATTCAAATAAGCACTTGATTTGCAATGCTGTGACATGAACCAATTAAATTGTTGTATTATATGTAGCTGGCCTTTATCGTTAAGCTACTCGATGTGTTTTTACATACAGTCATATGAGCTTCAGTTCATTTTAATTTTACCTGATGAATGGTAACAACCATTAAATTATAAGTCGTAAAATGTTTTAAAAGTTTTCAGTTCCTAATATAGTTTATATACACATATATGTATATACATATATATATATATCTATATATAGATATATATATATAGTTACATATATAATATCTATATAATCTATATATATAACTAGTATAGTTATATATAACTAGTATGTATATACTAGTATATATATAACTAGTATATATGTATATATATAGTATATATAGCATATATATAGTATATATAACTAGTATATATATACTAGCTATATATAACTAGTGTGTTCATACTAGTTATATATATACATGTATATATACTAGTTGTGTTACCTGGCATTGCCCGGGTATTAAAAATCAGCTTATAAACAATGAGAGGTAATGATAGTTGCTTGCCACTTGCTATTAGCCTGGTACATTTCCAATGGATAATTTTAGTAAGCTTACTAATATGAGCAACAACTCTTTTTGGCGTTATGTCATCACTTTGCGTCGTGACCGAAAGAGGTGGCGTATTTGCTCCCATATGGCGACATATATCACCTAGCAAATCTATCAAGCTCGTGTGGCTGAATTGGTAAGGCGTTGAACTGGTGAAAGGGATGGTCCGAGATCAAATCTTCTGCTTTACAGATTCGTAAGTCCAAGATTTAATAACTATAGCTGGACATATACAACGTTGAGAGATATATATCTTGATATATATATTTCTCAAAATCAGAATTTTTATATACCTAATATACATTCCAATGTAGTGTGTTAAAGCTGCCAAATAGTGCTCAATGAGTGATCAGAGCTTAAATATAAAATTTATTCATGTAAAACCTTAGATACAAAACAACTTCATTACTATTAGTTTCATGTCTGTTACGCAGACAATCATCAGATAAAATTGTTTTGGTCCGACTGAGTTATATGAGAGGTGTAATTACTATAACGACTGATAGCTATGTAATTGCATTTCGTAGTGTGTATTTAGCAGAATGTCGGCATGTGGAAGCTAGCTCGTTACGCTTGTTGAGTGAGCTCATTTCTGGTTTTGTGAGGATGATGTACTTTTCTAATATGCACAGGTTACAACGCTTGGTGGCTGAGTCGTATGGCCTTGCGTGTTGAACGATTTTCCATTTAATTGTATACGGTGTGTTCAGGCCTTTTAGCTGCCAGATGTAGTTACTAAGCTCTGTGGCAGATTGCTTGTCCTGGTGCCTGAAAGATGATATGTGGCCGATGATAACGAGCTAGCTTCCACATGCCGACATTCTGCTAAATACACACTACGAAATGCAATTACATAGCTATCAGTCGTTATAGTAATTACACCTCTCATATAACTCAGTCGGACCAAAACAATTTTATCTGATGATTGTCTGCGTAACAGACATGAAACTAATAGTAATGAAGTTGTTTTGTATCAAAGATTTTACATGAATAAATTTTATACCTAATATACATATATATATATATATATATATATATATATATATATATATATATATATATATATATATATATATATATATATATATATATATATATATATACATGTATATATATATATATACATATACATGTATATATATACATATACATGTATATATATACAGTCAAACATGGATAACTCGTCCACGGATAGCTCGAACACATGGTTAATTCGAACATTTCCTTTGGTCCGTTCCCACGTAATGATAAATTGCTATAGATAACTCGAACTCAACACTGTTAATTCGAACTGTTTTTTTGCCCAACAGCTACCGAAACAGTTGTTTTCTCTTTAGAAAATCACTTTATTCAAAGCCATAGAGGTAAACTTAATCTTTTCGTAATTCATAAGCGTCGTTATTACCACCATCGGCAAAATATTTTTGTCAACGACTTTTCTAAAAGTTTGGTGAAATTTGATTTATACTGCGATACGATGAATAGCACGGGCTAGCCGGGTCACGCGCGCAAGAATTTTCGCCACGCACATACAAAACAAAAATCGCGTGTTGTTTTGTATGTGCGTGGCGAAAATCCTTGAGTGCGTGACTCGGCTAGCCCGTGATGAATAGTTTTCCGACGTTGATTCCGTGTTGAATCAACGTCGGAATGTTGAATGTTTAAAACGTCTTAAAAATGTTGTAATTAAACGTATACGTTGTCTGAGCTACAAAAAACTATTCATCGTTTGACCTAAACACAGAATACGTGTGTACATTCAATAAGTATCTATTAAAAAAGCGTGAGTGATATAGAATGTACCATAAAACCTCGTAAAACTTCTAATTGAACTGCCTCGGAGTGTTGCTCTTAACGAATCCCAGGTAAAGTAAGGTAATCTGCATAAACTTCAAGAAAAAACGGCAAAATTGATCGTGGGTAAAACCCCAAAAGAAAAAAATGTCTTTTCTTTTGAGCATTTCAACAACGATCAAGTTTTGCCAATGTCAATCTGAAAAACGTCCTGGCAATAACATCACCTCAAACAACAAACCAATCTCAAGTGATAGAAAAATCTCTATACTTTTTCATGAAAACGTTTTAAACTTTACATTAGCAGCATTTAATTTGAAACAAGCCATTTGTGCTTTTGATTTATATTATAGTTTGTATATGTACATGTATCTACTAATAAATAAGTAAATATATGGACTTGTGACAGTGCTCTGATAACTTGAATGCTCTGATAATTCGAACACTTTTGCTCGGTCCCTTGAAGTTCGAGTTATCCATGTTTGACTGTATATATAATTTTTAGAATTCTGACCTTTTGTAACTACTTTTTCAACAACTAACAGTACTTTTTCTTTTTTTCATTATTAGTTTGGTCGTGGGCTGTATGACAGGGGGATTTCTATTATATATATACTAGCTGCATTACCCACCTACAGGAGCAGATTCACCCACAGCATAAGGTTTATTGAGAGTTGTCTTTCATACTGTATAACAACTCCAAATATGCAGTCTACTGAAACTGTTGCCTTGATGTATTATTATGTAAATTGTCTACTGAAATTGTTGCCCTGAATATGCATACACATATTACATGTCAATAATGTTGGGGAGAATAATTGAAATCTGCAATGTGTTTTACAGATAGATGCGTGTAAAATCTAGTAAATATTCTAGATTCATGTGTCTAGATTCATGCGTTCGTCCATACCCGTCTATATTTGCTGTTGAAGATCACGTACTTCTACCGCCAAGCCCCGCCTTGGCTGACCACTTTTTACCCGCCGAGCAGTTGACAATTGCGCTCTTGCACTGGCCTCGCAATCGATCGCTTCGCACTCACAATCAATCGGCCCGCCTCGCAATCGATCGCCTCGCAATCAATTGCCTCGAACTCACCTTGCAATCGATCACCTCGCACTCGCAACCAATCTCCTCACACTCACAACCAATCACCTCGCACTCGCAACCAATCGCCTCGCACTCGCAATCAATCGCCTAGCACTCAATCGCTTCGCAATCAATCGCCTCACACTCGCAAACACATTCATCCGGAAAGCCGCACCTGGATACTTTTGCTGCACTTGGGGCGAAAAAGGTCTCCCGCGCATCCCTGAGTGACGCCATGGCCCCAAACCATTAGCTGCATTACCCGTCCACGGGAACAGATTCATGTACAGCAAGAGGTTTATTGAGAGTTGTTTTTCATACTGTAAAACAACTCCAAATATGCAGTGTACTGAAATTTTTTGCCTCGATCACACTATGCATACACATATGCAGTCATACATGTATATGTCAATAATGTTGGGAGAACAATGGAAATCTGCAATACGTTTTACAGCTAGTCTAAAATGCATCAGTCTCCAACCACTCAAAATGGCATTGCCCTATTTGTGTACAGAAAACTGATAAGGAAATTGACATTGCTAGGTAAACTGAAGTTCTTCAAACTGTCAGTATTGAGAAGTTTTGCATCTTCTAAAAAGTTATACAAAATATTTTTGCTATCGCCAGCATTTATTGAATAGAGACTACATGATTAAAACACTAATCATAGCTCACCAGTTTTTCATCTTTAGCCTGTGTTTAGGCATGGTATATACAAACAGTAATGAGGTTGTATCGATAAAATTTATATGTATTTCAGCACAGACAGTATAATGTCAAGGCAGATACAGCATTAGCACCTTACAATTACAAAACATAACGCCAACATGATAGCCTTTTTATGAGATACAATAAGGATAATGAATGCATGAAAATATATATATATACTGAAAAATATGTTAGAAAATGCTGCATGGGGTATAGCAGAACATGAAGAACATAGCATGACATAACAATAACACAATGTTTGTTCAACGCATCACTTGCGGATAGACAACATTTTTTGTTTTTCTGTTGGGTGTATGAACAAACAGTTTTCGGCTTGTGCCTACTTTTTAGCAGGCGACGTACAGCTGGTCATGGCTAAAGCAGGGTGACAGTAAGTCGATACCGGCTGCTCTCTTTCTTTTCCCCATCGCCTATCGCAGCCTCGGAGTACTCGTGCAAGTTCTGTAGTAGTAAGTTACAGTAGGCCTACTCGTAGCTGGAAAAAAAATTAGTAACTCAGCTGCTGAAGGAAATGAGCTTGTCTAACTATCACAGTGGCAAATCCAACGTTATTAAGTAGTTGAGGTGTGGCAATTCATAGGCGATACAACATTGAATAAAACGTACTAACCTTTTCGATGTAGAAATTTAGTAGGTAAAATGCAGTAGCAGTGCCCATGCAAGTTCTGTAGTAGCTGTAGTTCTGTAGTACTCGTACCTGGAAAAAAGGCAAAAGTAACTCAGAAGGAAATGAACATGTTTACTATCACAAACAGTGGCAAATCCAACGTTTGCAACCCTTTCACCAAAGTAGAATCATTTATGCGTTTTCTATGGTAGACTGCCGTTGACACATTTTTGCGACTTTCCCAGCAATGGCTAGTAACTAAATTTTATTATTCGTTGATAGCATAGCCAACGATCTTTAGGACTTCTATGGTAGTGACAGTGTTGTCTTAAGATTTCTCTATAAAATTATATAAAGTTTAATATTTTAATCTTTGTTTGGGGATTTCCAACTTAAAAACGAACATTTTTGTGTAAGTTCATCAAAGGTGTCCGAATTAGAAAACAAATAACTACTTATGTTGATGAAATTATAGCCGATTCAGATTTTTGTGATTACACAAATAATTAAAATAGCGATAGCAGCACTGACTCTGATGGCGATGAAAGTAATGATTTTGTAAGAATAAGGAACATTGTAGAGGATTGTTTTGCTTGTAGCTTCACACCGCTTTATCAATGCACAAAGTATAGATACAACAAATTTCTTGTATAGCAGTGCTTGTTAAAATGTTGGGAAAATGAAATATATAACCAAAACAAACGTTCTAGATGGAGTTTGAAATTGAAAAAATATTGTATACATATTAAGCAATATTGGCAAAAGGCTGGCAGTAGGCCGATAGCTAAATTTGTACATGGACGCAAGTGAAAGGGTTATGTAGTGGAAGTGTGGCAATTCATAGACAATACAACATTGAAAAAGAAGTACTTACCTTTTTTATGTAGAAATTTAGTAGGTGAGAACTGCGTTTTTTCCAGTGACCGCATAAAACCAACGTTTGCGTGACCTTCTCGGTAGACGTTAGCAGTAAATAGTAATCACATGTAAATAACTAATCATTAATTTATTTTTTTAAATGATTACTACAATTGTTTAGCTGTATAGGCACCTTTGTATAGGCCGCAGAACTCAGGACGGTGCTTTTTAACACGGCAGCAACTTTGCTGTTTCAAACGCACCAGTGTCGTTGGGCACCGTAAAGAGGCGCGCTAACCAGAGATGGCGTGATTTTTGTGTAAAAACGATGAATAGAGGCGTGTACTAATCGTAGACTCCCGTTAATGCGCCCTAGATACCTAGTAGCGGCTAATAGTCCAAAAGGTACGGCACTTTATAAGGCGGACACATACACAGATACACAGACAACGATTGCCATTTATATAGTAGATATATATTGTGTCTTAGTATGTACAACGCACCCTCAAGATACGATTTTGATCTGTTCCAGGGTTGGCATGGTAATGTGAAAAAATCGTATGAAGGGATACAGAAACCATAGTAATTATATAATAATACAAACATACCCTGGTAAAAGTCGTCAAAATTTTATTGAAATGCTGTACATATTAAAAATTAGTAACCAAACAGTATGTTAACTTTAGTAACTATAGTTACCTACACTAACTTTATTATATTTAGTGAATTTATTGGCTATGATCTGTAAAATGTAGCATTACAATGCGCTATGAGCAGTACTACGTACCGTAAAAAGTTCTTACCATTAAGACAGACGTACGTATAACAAAAACTTTGAATTCACTTCAAATAAGTTCAGCTTACTAAACAGACACACTTAATGCTAAGTTTTAGTATATATTTTTAACTATTTTACTGAATTTTAATTTTTTATTGCTTAAGTTTTATCACTTATCACTTTCTGTCTTTGCTTTCCCTATTACTTTTAGCGGACCTGTTTAAAACTTTTTCAACTTAAGTCGGCAAGAAAACCCAAACAATGCTTTTTTCGTTGTGAAGGGAATTTTTGTTAGCAGCGTAAGAGAGGTGGTCGGACCACTGGACCTTTTGTATTAAAGGATCGCAACTTCAACTTTGCTACTAGTTTTAAGGAAGAATATTACCGTTTTACACATGAGAATTGCTGAACTGAGAGAAATCTGTCATCATGTCACTTTTAGGTGTTGTGAAAGTATTTTCGGCAATCAGCGTTTCGGTGCCTTTGTTATTTTGACATACTTAATAAGTGTACCGAAAAAAAAATTGTATACAACATGCGTAAATGATGGGACATTTTGTGATGTCCTATCATTTACGCATGTTGCACATCATAGCTCCAGAACTACTATTTTGAAAGCAGTAAATTGTATATTATCTAAAAGCCAAGAAAGTACTGCATCAATTAATTCAAAGAATTTTATAATGGGAGTAAATGTGCATGGGTAGTTGGCATCAAATAACTCTAAATGTCAAATTATTATTTATGAACACGCCCAAATATGTATATATACTGTATATATAATGTATATATATATATATATATATATATGCCTTATAGTATATATGCCTTTAGTATGTATATGGCATATATATGTGTATCTATATATATGTATGTACATATGTGCGTGTGTAAGTGTATTTGTGTATCTATATTTTTATGCTTTTTGATGTTTTGGTTAACAGTGCTTGACGAACAGAAGAAGAGTAAAGAAGTGGTCGCTGGGTGCTAGAAGGCAAATAGAATTGTATTTATAATAGTTAAACTGTTCTTTCAGCTGGAAAGATTACAGACAGAAGCGAGGAAGTTGAATGTGAAGCTTGTAGTTGACAAACGCCTGTGCAACATAAAGATGGTGGGTCTCAACAGACAACTCATTATGATGAGTGATTTCATAGTTAGAGAGTTGAAGTGGATTGAGAAGAAGATACACGACAAGAAGGACGAAGTCTTGATAGCACGTGCTATCCAATGGAAGTATGAAGATTCATCCGCAGAGTGGGTCAATTTTGATAATGTTACAAACAAGGTGAGTGAATGTCTTGCTCACAAGCACAGTTTACGATACATCAAACACATGCTTTGATTGAAACTATAGGTAATAGCCAGCTTTTATTTGCTCTTCAACCTTTAGAGGCACTTTGGCGTCTGTTGCATCTGTTCTCATACTTTGTGGGTAGAGATCAGCTGCATAATGGAGTTCATGTAGTTGTTTGCCATATTTTAATGCAGTCCCACAGGAATACAGAGTTTCACAAGATCAGTAATATTATTTAACAATGCAGGCATTAGAAGAGACGTATATCAAGAACCCTCAGGCTGTCTTCAAATATCAAACAAACATTGGAGAAGCGACATTGGACCTCAGTAAAATGGAAGGCATTCTTCACTTTGAAAAGTTTAAGATCGCTAGAAAAGACCTCAGCAAGCCACAAGGTATATTAGACTGCGAGTTTGTGAACTTCTGACCATAAAAAAACATTTGACCATCATCATGTCTACTTTTCCTTGTTAAAACATGTTTCCTTGTTATTTTTTGTAAAAGGGCTGCATATATAATGTAGTTACTACTTGCAGGTTTGGAAATGCCATCACACTGGGCAACTCCCTTGGATACCTACAGCGAGGAAAATCTGGTTCCTGGCACTCCTGAATACCAGGAAGTAGAAAAAAACTTCATGGCTACTCTTGGAGCCGGCGGCAATGCAGTGTTAGAGGTTTGTTTCTCTAATACTTTTGTTTTGTTGAGAAATACAGCTGTTATTATATTGAGAGGTATTACTGTTAGTATCTTGAAAGGTATTACTGTTATTATATTGAGTGGTATTACTGTTATTATATTGAGATATATTACTGTTATTATATTGAGATATATTACTGTTATTATATTGAGATATAATACTGCTATTATATTGAGAGATATTACTCTTATTATATTGAGAAGTATTAATGTTGTTATATTGAGAGGTATTACTGTTATTATATTGGGAGATATTACTCTTATTATATTGAGAGGTATTACTGTTATTATATTGAGAGGTATTACTGTTGTTACATTGAGAGGTATTACTGCTATTATATTGAGAGGTATTACTGTTATAATATTGAGATGTATTACTGTTGTTATATTGAGATATATTACTGTTGTTATATTGAGATATATTACTGTTATTATATTGAGAGATATTACTCTTATTATATTGAGAGGTACTACTGTTATTATATTGGGAGGTATTACTGTTATTATATTGAGATATATTACTGTTATTATATTGAGAGATATTACTCTTATTATATTGAGAGGTATTACTGTTATTATATTGAGAGATATTATTGTTGTTATATTGAGAGGTATTACTGCTATTATATTGAGATATATTACTGTTATTATATTGAGATATAATACTGTTATTATATTGAGAGATATTACTCTTATTATATTGAGAGGTATTACTGTTGTTATATTGAGAGGTATTACTGCTATTATATCGAGAGATATTTCTCTTATTATATTGAGAGGTATTATTGTTATTATATTGAGAGATATTACTGCTATTATATTGAGATATATTACTGTTATTATATTGAGATATAATACTGTTATTATATTGAGAGATATTACTCTTATTATATTGAGAGGTATTACTGTTGTTACATTGAGAGGTATTACTGCTATTATATTGAGAGGTATTACTGTTATTATATTGAGTGGTATTACTCTTATTATATTGAGAGATATTACTGCTATTATATCGAGATATATTACTGTTATTATATTGAGTTATATTACTGTTATTTTATTGAGAGATATTACTGTTATTATATTGAGAGGTATTATTGTTATTATATTGAGAGATATTACTGTTATTATATTGAGAAGTATTACCGTTATTATATTGAGAGGTATTACTGTTATTATATTGAGAAGTATTACTGTTATTATATTGAGAAGTATTACTGTTGTTATATTGAGAGGTATTACTGTTATTATATTGAGAGGTATTACTCTTATTATATTGAGAGATATTACTGCTATTATATCGAGATATATTACTGTTATTATATTGAGTTATATTACTGTTATTTTATTGAGAGATATTACTGTTATTATATTGAGAGGTATTATTGTTATTATATTGAGAGATATTACTGTTATTATATTGAGAAGTATTACCGTTATTATATTGAGAGGTATTACTGCTATTATATTGAGAAGTATTACTGTTATTATATTGAGAAGTATTACTGTTGTTATATTGAGAGGTATTACTGTTATTATATTGAGAGGTACTACTGTTATTATATTGAGAGGTATTACTGTTATTATATTGAGAGGTATTATTTTTACTTTATTGGTGTTTAAGATCCCTCACTTTTGCAAGTAAAGATCAGGTTTTTTAGTGGCGCCTTTCTGATTTGCAGACGACTCCTCAGTCTACAATGGTTACACAATTTTATTTTATATTAAAAGCTATTCTCTTCTGCGTTTATTTACCATGTAGCAAAACCCATTCATTCTCGGGACCAACTCATTTTCTCAACAATTCTGATGTGGTGACTTCTTGTGCTTTTTAAGCCTCCAAAACTGGGTTTTCCATCTCTCGCTAACTTCTGCAATTTTAAAACAACATTTTGCTTCATAACTCAGAGAGGTGAAGTTAGACCGGAAGTTTTGTTCACCTCTATGCTTTTCACAGCTGGTTCGATTGTTTGTACAAATCCACTAATACTAGTGTATGTGCTTTTGCTAACTTGATATATTCTCCCAGATAAAACGTGTTCAAAATCCAACACTCTACCAGCACTACATAATATTGCGGAAGGATGTGGCTAAGCGACTAGGTAAAACGGAACGCCAAGTAGAACACAGCCCTCTATGGCATGGCACAGCTGAAGATACAGTTTCTTTTATTACTACTGGCAAGTTTGATCGTGGCTTGTCAGGCAGAAACGGTAAGCAAGGCTAGTAGAATGATGCATCATTTTGAGAAAGAAAGCAACTCTTTGTGCCATTTTTGTATGTACATGATTTGCGAGTTTTGTTCGGGTAGAATAGGTTGTGATATGTGTAATCAACACAGTCAATAATGATAAGAAATGAATGAGTTGGCCACACTGTTACATGTATTGCAAATAAATGAAATATATAAATAAAAAACTACAGATAAAAAACAGTATACATATATATTTTGACTAGCTTAAGTTACACAAATTCATCGGGTAAAGAAACTCAGCCAATGGCAACCAGGTACCTGCCACTGTTTATTAGCTGTTTTCAAGTCTCGAAGGAATATGTGGCATAAGAAGAGAGAATTATTATTCAACAATCTGTTTTAGCTATGCCTCAAGCTTTCAAATACTTGAATTATGCATTGGCTGGGCTTACACAGAAATAAACAAACACTTTATATAAAATTTGGAATAGTGAATTATATTAAAAAAATTGTTTTAATATTGTTCATTTTTAATATTATAAGTTAATTTTTTTACTATTTTACTTTTAAAACATTAATTTTGTGTGTGCAAATCTTTTTTTATTCTTTGTAAAACGCTGGGCATTCAGTTAGTTATGTTTATGTTGATCTTTTAATATGATACTATCACTCTGTAATACCAATGATATGGTATTATCCCTGTGCAATACTAATGTTATGATACTATCACTGAGTAATACCAATGTTATGATACTATCACTGTGTAATACTAATGTTATGATACTATCACTGTGTAATACCAATGTTATGATACTATCACTGTGTAATACCAATGTTATGATACTATCACTGTGTAATACTAATAATATGATACTATCACTGTGTAATACCAATGTTATGATACTATCACTGTGTAATACTAATGTTATGATACTATCACTGTGTAATACTAATGTTATGATACTATCACTGTGTAATACTAATGTTATGATACTATCACTGTGTAATACTAATGTTATGATACTATCACTATGTAATACTAATGTTATGATACTATCACTGTGTAATACCAATGTTATGATACTATCACTGTGTAATACTAATAATATGATACTATCACTGTGTAATACCAATGTTATGATACTATCACTGTGTAATACTAATGTTATGATACTATCACTGTGTAATATTAATGTTATGATACTATCACTGTGTAATACCAATGTTATGATACTATCACTGTGCAATACTAATGTTATGATACTATCACTGTGTAATACTAATGTTATGACACTATCACTGTGTAATACCAATGTTATGATACTATCACTGTGTAATACTAATGTTATGATACTATCACTGTGTAATACTAATGTTATGATACTATCACTGTGTAATACTAATGATTTGATACTATCACTGTGTAATACCAATGTTATGATACTATCACTGTGTAATACTAATGTTATGATACTATCACTGTGTAATATTAATGTTATGATACTATCACTGTGTAATACTAATGTTATGATACTATCACTGTGTAATACTAATGTTATGATACTATCACTGTGTAATATTAATGTTATGATACTATCACTGTGTAATACTAATGTTATGATACTATCACTGTGTAATACCAATGTTATGATACTATCACTGTGTAATACTAATGTTATGGTACTATCACTGTGTAATACTGGTGATATGATACTATCACTGTGTAATACTAATGTTATGATACTATCACTGTGTAATACTAATGTTATGATACTATCACTGTGTAATACCAATGTTATGCTACTATCACTGTGTAATACTAATGTTATGATACTATCACTGTGTAATACCAATGTTATGATACTATCACTGTGTAATACTAATGTTATGATACTATCACTGTGTAATACCAATGTTATGATACTATCACTGTGTAATACTAATGTTATGATACTATCACTGTGTAATACTAATGTTATGATACTATCACTGCGTAATACTAATGATTTGATACTATCACTGTGTAATACCAATGTTATGATACTATCACTGTGTAATACTAATGTTATGATACTATCACTGTGTAATACCAATGTTATGATACTATCACTGTGTAATACTAATGTTATGATACTATCACTGTGTAATACCAATGTTATGATACTATCACTGTGTAATACTAATGATTTGATACTATCACTGTGTAATACCAATGTTATGATACTATCACTGTGTAATACTAATGATATGATACTATCACTGTGTAATACCAATGTTATGATACTATCACTGTGTAATACCAATGTTATGATACTATCACTGTGTAATACTAATGTTATGATACTATCACTGTGTAATACCAATGTTATGATACTATCACTGTGTAATACCAATGTTATGATACTATCACTGTGTAATACTAATGTTATGAGACTATCACTGTGTAATATTAATGTTATGATACTATCACTGTGTAATACTAATGTTATGGTACTATCACTGTGTAATACCAATGTTATGATACTATCACTGTGTAATACCAATGTTATGATACTATCACTGTGTAATACCAATGTTATGATACTATCACTGTGTAATACTAATGTTATGATACTATCACTGTGTAATATTAATGTTATGATACTATCACTGTGTAATACTAATGTTATGGTACTATCACTGTGTAATACCAATGTTATGATACTATCACTGTGTAATACCAATGTTATGATACTATCACTGTGTAATACCAATGTTATGATACTATCACTGTGTAATACTAATGTTATGATACTATCACTGTGTAATACCAATGTTATGATACTATCACTGTGTAATACTAATGTTATGATACTATCACTGTGTAATACCAATGTTATGATACTATCACTGTGTAATACTAATGTTATGATACTATCACTGTGTAATATTAATGTTATAATACTATCACTGTGTAATACTAATGTTATGGTACTATCACTGTGTAATACTAGTGATATGATATTATCACTGTGTAATACCAATGTTATGAGACTATCACTGTGTAATACTAGTGATATGATATTATCACTGTGTAATACTAATGTTATGATACTATCACTGTGTAATATTAATGTTATGATACTATCACTGTGTAATACTAATGTTATGATACTATCACTGTGTAATACTAGTGATATGATATTATCACTGTGTAATACCAATGTTATGAGACTATCACTGTGTAATACTAGTGATATGATACTATCACTGTGTAATACCAATGTTATGATACTATCACTGTGTAATACCAATGATATGATACTATCACTGTGTAATACTAATGTTATGATACTATCACTGTGTAATACTAATTATATGATACTATCACTGTGTAATACTAATGTTATGATACTATCACTGTGTAATACCAATGTTATGATACTATCACTGTGTAATACTAATGTTATGAGACTATCACTGTGTAATATTAATGTTATGATACTATCACTGTGTAATACCAATGTTATGATACTATCACTGTGTAATACTAATGTTATGAGACTATCACTGTGTAATATTAATGTTATGATACTATCACTGTGTAATACTAATGTTATGGTACTATCACTGTGTAATACCAATGTTATGATACTATCACTGTGTAATACCAATGTTATGATACTATCACTGTGTAATACCAATGTTATGATACTATCACTGTGTAATACTAATGTTATGATACTATCACTGTGTAATATTAATGTTATGATACTATCACTGTGTAATACTAATGTTATGGTACTATCACTGTGTAATACCAATGTTATGATACTATCACTGTGTAATACCAATGTTATGAGACTATCACTGTGTAATATTAATGTTATGATACTATCACTGTGTAATACCAATGTTATGATACTATCACTGTGTAATACTAATGTTATGGTACTATCACTGTGTAATACTGGTGATATGATACTATCACTGTGTAATACTAGTGATATGATATTATCACTGTGTAATACTAATGTTATGATACTATCACTGTGTAATATTAATGTTATGATACTATCACTGTGTAATACTAATGTTATGATACTATCACTGTGTAATACTAATGTTATGATACTATCACTGTGTAATATTAATGTTATGATACTATCACTGTGTAATACTAATGTTATGATACTATCACTGTGTAATACCAATGTTATGATACTATCACTGTGTAATACTAATGTTATGGTACTATCACTGTGTAATACTGGTGATATGATACTATCACTGTGTAATACTAATGTTATGGTACTATCACTGTGTAATACCAATGTTATGATACTATCACTGTGTAATACCAATGTTATGATATTATCACTGTGTAATACCAATGTTATGATACTATCACTGTGTAATACTAATGTTATGCTACTATCACTGTGTAATATTAATGTTATGATACTATCACTGTGTAATATTAATGTTATGAGACTATCACTGTGTAATATTAATGTTATGATACTATCACTGTGTAATACTAATGTTATGGTACTATCACTGTGTAATACCAATGTTATGATGCTATCACTGTGTAATATTAATGTATGGTACTATCACTGTGTAATACTAATGTTATGAGACTATCACTGTGTAATACCAATGTTATGATACTATCACTGTGTAATACTAATGTTATGATACTATCACTGTGTAATACCAATGTTATGATACTATCACTGTGTAATACTAATGTTATGATACTATCACTGTGTAATACTAATGTTATGATACTATCACTGCGTAATACTAATGATTTGATACTATCACTGTGTAATACCAATGTTATGATACTATCACTGTGTAATACTAATGTTATGATACTATCACTGTGTAATACCAATGTTATGATACTATCACTGTGTAATACTAATGTTATGATACTATCACTGTGTAATACCAATGTTATGATACTATCACTGTGTAATACTAATGATTTGATACTATCACTGTGTAATACCAATGTTATGATACTATCACTGTGTAATACTAATGATATGATACTATCACTGTGTAATACCAATGTTATGATACTATCACTGTGTAATACCAATGTTATGATACTATCACTGTGTAATACTAATGTTATGATACTATCACTGTGTAATACCAATGTTATGATACTATCACTGTGTAATACCAATGTTATGATACTATCACTGTGTAATACTAATGTTATGGTACTATCACTGTGTAATACTGGTGATATGATACTATCACTGTGTAATACTAATGTTATGGTACTATCACTGTGTAATACCAATGTTATGATACTATCACTGTGTAATACTAGTGATATGATATTATCACTGTGTAATACTAATGTTATGATACTATCACTGTGTAATATTAATGTTATGATACTATCACTGTGTAATACTAATGTTATGATACTATCACTGTGTAATACTAATGTTATGATACTATCACTGTGTAATACTAATGTTATGGTACTATCACTGTGTAATACTGGTGATATGATACTATCACTGTGTAATACTAATGTTATGGTACTATCACTGTGTAATACCATTGTTATGATACTATCACTGTGTAATACTAATGTTATGCTACTATCACTGTGTAATATTAATGTTATGATACTATCACTGTGTAATATTAATGTTATGAGACTATCACTGTGTAATATTAATGTTATGATACTATCACTGTGTAATACTAATGTTATGGTACTATCACTGTGTAATACCAATGTTATGATGCTATCACTGTGTAATATTAATGTATGGTACTATCACTGTGTAATACTAATGTTATGAGACTATCACTGTGTAATACCAATGTTATGATACTATCACTGTGTAATACTAATGTTATGATACTATCACTGTGTAATACCAATGTTATGATACTATCACTGTGTAATACTAATGTTATGATACTATCACTGTGTAATACTAATGTTATGATACTATCACTGCGTAATACTAATGATTTGATACTATCACTGTGTAATACCAATGTTATGATACTATCACTGTGTAATACTAATGTTATGATACTATCACTGTGTAATACCAATGTTATGATACTATCACTGTGTAATACTAATGTTATGATACTATCACTGTGTAATACCAATGTTATGATACTATCGCTGTGTAATACTAATGATTTGATACTATCACTGTGTAATACTAATGTTATGATACTATCACCGTGTAATACTAATGATATGATACTATCACTGTGTAATACCAATGTTATGATACTATCACTGTGTAATACCAATGTTATGATACTATCACTGTGTAATACTAATGTTATGATACTATCACTGTGTAATACCAATGTTATGATACTATCACTGTGTAATACTAATGTTATGGTACTATCACTGTGTAATACCAATGTTATGATACTATCACTGTGTAATACTGGTGATATGATACTATCACTGTGTAATACTAATGTTATGGTACTATCACTGTGTAATACCAATGTTATGAGACTATCACTGTGTAATATTAATGTTATGATACTATCACTGTGTAATACCAATGTTATGATACTATCACTGTGTAATACTAATAATATGATACTATCACTGTGTAATACCAATGTTATGATACTATCACTGTGTAATACCAATGTTATGATACTATCACTGTGTAATACCAATGTTATGATACTATCACTGTGTAATACTAATGTTATGATACTATCACTGTGTAATATTAATGTTATGATACTATCACTGTGTAATACTAATGTTATGATACTATCACTGTGTAATACTAATGTTATGGTACTAACACTGTGTAATACTGGTGATATGATACTATCACTGTGTAATACTAATGTTATGATACTATCACTGTGTAATACTAATGTTATGATATTATCACTGTGTAATACTAATGTTATGATACTATCACTGTGTAATACTAATGTTATCATACTATCACTGTGTAATACTAATGTATGGTACTATCACTGTGTAATATTAATGTTATGATACTATCACTGTGTAATACCAATGTTATGATACTATCACTGTGTAATACTAATGTTATGGTACTATCACTGTGTAATACCAATGTTATGATACTATCACTGTGTAATATTAATGTTATGATACTATCACTGTGTAATACTAATGTTATGGTACTATCACTGTGTAATACTAATGTTATGATACTATCACCGTGTAATACTAATGATATGATACTATCACTGTGTAATATTAATGTTATGATACTGTCACTGTGTATTACTAATGTTATGATGCTTTCACTGTGTAATACTATTGATATGATACTATCACTGTGTAATATTAATGTTATGATACGGTAAAGGTTTAGTGCGCTCCTTTTACTGCTCCACCAGTACAATACTCAGTGCAAGAGTTTATGCATATATTGTTCTGTTTCGTTCATTAAGTGTTACAATAGAAGACATGCAACACGTAATGAACAGGCGCAGAACAGCTCTGCTTTTCTATGACAAATGTTCAAGTTTATATAGCGGGTAGCCCACCTCTGGTTCTATTGGATTGGACTGGGCTTGGCCTGTATGCTCGGTTTCGCTTGGCTCTGACTGGCTTAATTCTCACCCCGTTATTCCGCATGACAGCACAGCCCAACTCTGCTTAGTTCAGCTCTAGGCTCAGCTCTCAGTGGATCACATTCCACAACACCATTATCATTGTGTTATACCAATGATATGATATTATTACTTTGTAATACTAATGATATGATGTTATCACTGTGTAACACTGATGTATGGTACTATCAGTGTGTAATCCGAATTTCATGAGTCGTATAGTATTAATCAAAAGTATACATATTTAACCTTGCGATTTATCGGCCCTATTTAAAACAGTCAAGCAGGTTAAAAGCTGCATTATTGCTCTGGAATTTGCTGTCTTTGTAGCAACTGTTTTGGGGTGTGGCAGCTACTTTGCAAAGAATACATCTTACTCTGCTCAGAACACCTACTCAAGGCCAAACGCTCAAGGTCACAAATACATCATTCAGACCAGAGTCATCACTGGAGAGTATTGTAAGGGCAGTAAGAGGATGAGGGCAGCTCCATACAAACCAAACAAACCAACTGAGCAGTATGATTCAGTTGTGGACAACCCTAACAATCCATTTATATTTGTCGTGTTTCATGATGCCTCTGCTTATCCAGACTACATCATCAAATTCCAGTAACTGTAATACTTGTATTTATACCTGCTACTTGTACACATGGCAAGACTCTGTCAGCAGGAACTTGTATCAACCCGTTACTTGTGCTGTCCTGTATACACATCACAGTGTAGTTGCTTTCTATTTTATAATCATTTGTTCTTTTTACTAAATTGCTTTCTGCTAAACTTTGTTTTGCTTCAAATTTTCTACCAGCTGTACAATCTTTAGTGTTAATATACATGCATAGTTTAGTATATAAGAGACTTCCAAGGATTGTCTAAATCTTCAAGGAAACTGAAGATATTCCATACATCGATTATTGTCTACCTAAATGTTATAACTAATATAGTGTACATCATAGATATATAAACCTAGATTGGCCAATAATAGCTATTCCCATCGGTTGCCTTGCCAGACTTAAATAGCATGACATAACGTCATTGTATTGTACCTCACGCTTGACTGCACTATTGTTAACAATGAAGCTAATGAGGAGGTGACAAATCACATTTATTTTCACATAAAAACCTTCTTGGATACATAATCCAGTAAACTAAAGCAATTCTGTGATAATATCTGATTAGCTTAGATTAAAACTATAAAAGCTATGAATTGTTGCACACAAGTAATGAGTCATCAGGGCTTTATTTGCCACCCTCTCCTATCTCCATTATCTCTTTTCCCCTTCTCCAAAGAAGAAGTGAGAAGGGGAAAAGAGAGAAGGGGGAAAGGAGAGAGGGGCAAATAGCCCACCCACTCAAAGAGCCAGACCCTGGCTAGGTAAATAGACTAATATCATGCTGAACTAAACATGACTAAATATGATGACTATGCAAGTATGTCTTAAGTCAAAAATGAGACAAAACGATTATTTTACAGCTAGCTATGTAGCTGGCTAGGTCACCAAAGCTGAAGTGTAATGATTGTATCACTAGCATTGTGGATGTTACCAACTATGATGTAAACCAAGCAACGAATTCCCTAATCACAGTTAAGAATCGTAGTGGATTGACTTTGTCTTCGCCTGTGGTGATTGAGGTTTGCAACCACAGTGAGAAAGGACGAGAGTGTTGCTTAGTAGTGCTGGATTGGTGAAAAACTTTCCCAGGCTAGCACTGTTTGCCACCGTGGAGAAGTTGCTGAGGTTCAACATTATGCTATTGTTTAAGTGTGATCATCAAGCTAGTAGCCTAGCTCGTGAGATAGCAAGAATATTTTGATTAGGGCGCATTATGAAGCTAAGAATAGTGCTGGCATGGGTAGCTCGTCTGGTCTTGACCTACCAGGTCAGAGGTGCCCGGGTCGGGCCACCCGACCCTCGGGTCTTCCTATACAAAGACACGGGTAGGTTTATGGCTAAACAACAGTGGTTGTATATCGCTTTTTAAGTCCGATTGAAATGGAGTCGCATATAGTCCTAGCGCGGAAGGACCAGGCGAAATAAAACAAGGTGAGTCAAGACTATATTTTTTCGTCTGCGACAATAGTCTTTGGACTATAGGTTTCACAACATTTTTCGGCAAGAAATAATCAACTTGTCGGTGGTCTGGGAGTTCATGAAGAAGCCAGTCATGAAAGGAAAATACCACGTTATTTGTACAATATGCAAAAGCAAGTTAAAGGTTGACTTGTAACAAAATTCACATTACAGCTATTTGGTATCATAAGATTCATCATGTCTTACTCTGTTGTGTTGTAGGTGTGAAATAAATGGGAATGTGATTACAAGCTCTTAAAAGCTCAAAAACGAACAGTTTATCCCAGCCACACGAGACCGCCCTAGTTTGGATTCGCTTTCCAAAACGGCTCAAATGTGACGTAGTTGTGGTAGATGGTTTCTGTTTACACTTTAATGCAACCTCATTCGTCGAAATATTTTCACAAATATACTTCACGCATTCAATAAAACCATGTCTATTGTTCTTACGCATCTGTTTTATCGTCTTTGTTTTGCTGTCACTTTTAGCACTGATATCTTATAACTTGCCGTAAAAAATCGTTAAACTTTTTAACCTTAGCTCGAAGGAGTACATATCATTGTCTAATAATCATGACGAGCCTGTTGACCACCTGTGATAATCAAAAAGTGCTGCGAAAATTATTTTCGAAGTATTGGGTCACGTGATCAGATTACGACTTGATGATTGAATAATGCCGAAACAAAACTGTAAAGTAGCGAGCATCTATATTTGATACAGGGTATTCGGTAAAACCCGAAGTGTTTGTCATAAACTAGCGCTATGATAAGTTTTATATTGAGCTTTTTATTGGCCTTTCAATTCACGTGAGAACATCACGTGACAAGACGACAACCAAACTGTAATGACTGCGTCAGAGAAATATACAGATTCCAATCTACGGCGGCTTTTCGTTTTTGAGCTTTTAAGAGCTTGTAATCACATTTCCACGTATTTGGTACCTACAACACAACAGAGTAAGACATGGGGAATTTTTTGATACCAAATAACTGTAATGTGAATTTTGTTGCAAGTCAACCTTTAAGCTACAAAGAAGGGTCCACCTCAATACTATGGAGGCATTTATAACAAGGGCATCCTGAGAAACTTAAAAGCGCGTCTAAGAACCTTCAATCCAGCCAATTTATTTTATTTTTAGTTTCTCTCATTAATACCAGAAGTTTTAGGAAAGTGATGGATTTTTGCTTTCCACTATGCTGGGTTATCTATTTCTATATTTGTAAAGTATTTCTTAACTAATCTCTTGTTGATTATAATAGCAGTTGAAAATAAAATCTGTAATAAAAACACTAGTCAAATCATGCCATTAATCTATTACCCATTGAATAGCATTGATCCACCAATGTCTAGCCATAAATATTAGATTGCATCTATAAATCAAGCCACAAAATATAATGATTGGTGTGATAATGGTTTCTTTTATCTTAGTTTATTGATGCCACAACATTAGGCTGCAATAGAACTATCTCTTAACCTTAAATGAATAAAAAATCCCGCGTGCTGACCCGGTCCGACCCGATCTTGGCCCTCATTGCTGACCCTGAGTCTGGTCCGACCCTGCATTCCTTGGTCTCGTTCCAGCTCTAGCTAAGACAGCCACTGATTCCACTTCCCTGATCAGATCAAAATTTCACAGGCTCATCATATTTAGTCATGTTTAGTTCAACATGATATTAGTCTTTTACCTAGCCAGGGTCTGGCTCTTCGGGTGGTAGGCCTATTTGACCCCTCTCCTTTTCCCCCTTCTCTCTTTTTCCCTTCTCACTTCTTTTTTGGAGAAGGGGAAAAGAGAGAAGGGATAGGAGAGGGTGGCAAATAAAGCCTAGATGACTCATGATTTGTGTGAAACATTTCATAGCTTTTATACTTTTAATCTATGGTGGTTATCAGATATTATCACATAATTGCTTTAGTTTAATGGATTATGTATACAAGAAGGTTTTTATGTGAAAATAAATGTGATTTTGTCACCTTCTCATTAGCTCCACTGTTAACAACAGTGCAGTCAAGCATTAGGTATACAATACAATGACGTTACGTCATGCTATTTAGGTCTGACAGGCTTTTTCCCTATTGGCCAATCTGGGTTTATATATCTATGGTGTACATTAATCGCTGTTATTTTATGGCTTCAACTAACCGTTCAAGTTTCTACATTTTCATTTAATAATGATAACTTACTTTAAAAGTTGGTTTTAATAATGGTAACCTATTTTTTAAAGGTTTCAGTCGTTTTTGAAGTGAATTAACTAAAGAATAAGCATACAGTAAAGAGTACAATCCATTTTACTGTCACTATGTGGCTCCAGGGCCTTTTCTCCACCAGTGGTGGCTTCATTCGAATGCATCTAGCGATACACTATCAGTATCATCACTCAGGCTTGAGTAGGAGCATACAGTTTATTGATTCTCCCCCAACAAGCTGGTTGATGCAAGTGTTACAAATTCCATTTTTGCCAGTACAGCTCAAGACTCTTTTTTAGCTATTGAATAGAAGTTTACCACTCTTCCTCCTTTGTTTCTAAAGAATCGCCAATAAGCACTTTCCATTATTTAATTATTTATTTATTCCATTTTTTCTCTTCGATTCCTACCCTAGTCATGCTTTTTTGTTCAGTTTTCATTGTTCTCTTACGTATTTAAAGAGACAAGTATACAAGTATGCTTCAGCAAACCTTTGTATCAACTTCTCAACACTCCCTTCAAAGCTGCGTCAGAGAAGAAACTTACAAGGAGTAAGTAGTGTTGTAGCAAGACGCTCTGCAAACCAGTCAAATTAAGCGGCTTTCCAAGTGATCGCCAGTTTTTTAAAACTCTTGCTTGCTCGCAAACCAAGAAACCACCGGCATTACTATCAGGTGTGCTCATAGAAAGAAAGGTTAGCGTATTGAAATGACTGATGTTAGCACTGAAGACCCAGATTCCGCTTGTTAGTTTAAAGCATCTCAATATACAGGCGCGAGGGTCATGAAATATTTTATAAGTCGCTCGTAGGTGGTAGCTCGAGCCAACCGGGTGACAGAGGCTGCTGTCTCTACTGCTGCCCCTAAGGAAGGCATTGAAGGAGGAGACCGAAAACTGTAGTTATGGCAAGTTGATTGAAGTCGCCTTCAACGTGATTTTTTCTTGGTTCAGTCTCTCTCCAGACAAGCTCAAGTCAAACTGAATATCCTGTGAAAGAGTCCCCAGCCTACCCTCCAAAAGCATACCGTAAAAATAGGTCAGTTGATTGTAGTGGTGTATCATGCCGGAAGAACACATTACCAACATGGCCAAAAAATGTTCTGCAGAGCGCTGACCAACTCCTGCCTGTAATAACACCTACCAGAAGTGTCCATACCCACGTCGGCTGATGTGGTGCGTGATACCATTAACTATTGGAAAAACTATATAAAAACTGGTAAAAGTTATCACTTACAAGTCAGAGTTGTGAAAGAAGGTCCAGCTGAACAGGTGTCAGTTGTGACAGGCAAGTTCTTCAGCGAACTCAATGTAAAAATGTAAAAAAGTACAAAAACCACACTTATTCATTGTAACTTTTTGATAAGTTAGTTCTGGGAGAGCATAACACTAATACTGCATTTTATCTCATATATTGTTGACAATCCGGTTGTTGTTCACCGGATTATCATTTAATAATTTCCTCAAACACAGGATTAGACAGGAAGCAGATAGAGTGAAATGGAATAATTGACTCAAAATAGTCTGTAAAGAGTAGCATAGATGGAATTCTTTATTTTACTCATCTAATGGAGCCCTCTAGTAGTCTGACTTAAGTCTGAGCAGAAGCAGTTGTTGATGTGCCTGCTTCTCTGTTACCAACAAGAGTGAGGGTGATACCTCCCAAGTTGTTGGTGAATATTGTGTTGATATTGCCTTGTTTCAGGGTGAAAGTCTTAGTGAAGGCTTTTAGACTGGCGTCTCCCCAGTAGCTTAACTATGTATCATATATTTGTCAACTCAAGATGGTTCACTGCCAGTTGGTTATGGATATTCGCCATGTTTGGAAGTGTAAACCAGTCAATCTTCGTGTAGTTGTTTAACTGCTTTATTTGAAATCAACATAAACCGCCAGCTGTTGTCAATGAGCTCTAACCTACAAGTCAAATATTCCGTTCCTATAAAGCTGAACTTGCACAAAAGTGAACATGCAATTATGATGTCTATAGTTGCAACGAGACTGACAGAATAAAGATGCCTTACGTTTCGACTAGATCTCAATAGCCGACATCAGCTGACACAACGATAACAACTTGCGATGTAATGTTACATGTATTCACGTACATGTACAAGCTTCATTGATTTTAATCTGGAAACATCCTGGCAATCGTAGCACCTTAAAGATCGAAAACAACAGCAAATGGTAAAAAATACCAACACTTTCTGATAAAATCTACAAAGGTTTTATGAAAAGTCAACTTAAAGATATTGCAATACTGTAGCGTTGTGAACAGATCCAGTATTCTCGAAAGGTCGGCTTGATATTCGACTAATCTATGCTATGACTACACATGTGGTGAAAATGCAATAAACTGTCATAGCTCTTGTTTTATCAACAGAAGCATAAATCATACATGTAGGTTCAACCTTTTGACGGTATTTCCATGGCTAACCATCTTGAAGCAATTCTTGATACTCTGTTTGCTTGAGACTCCAGTATGTTTACCAAGGATATAGCAAGCTCTTAAATAATCTGGTAGTGCTCAACAAACCTTGCTTGGAGCTTTCAGTTATCTACTCTTTGGTGCCTTGTATGTAAGGGCTTTACAACATAATAACAGGAATATATCTCTATATAATAACAGTAATATGTCTCAGTATACCTGTAATAACAGTAATGTATGTGAATATAATAACAGTGATACCTCTCAATATAATAACAGTAATATATATCAATACAATAACAGTAGTACCTCTCAATATAATAACAGTAACATCTTTCCGTATAATAACAGTAATATATATCAATATAATAACAGTAATATCTGTCAATATAATAACAGTAATATCTCTCAATATAAGAACAGTAATACCTCTTAATATAATAACAGTAATATCTCTCAATATAATAACAGTAACATCTCTCCGTATAATAACAGTAATATATATCAATATAATAACAGCAATACCTCTCAATATAATAACAGTAACCCCTCTCAATATAATAACAGTAATACCTCCCAATATAATAACAGTAATATCTCTCAATATAATAACAGTAACATCTCTCCCTATAATAACAGTAATATATATCAATATAACAACAGTAATACCTCTCAATATAATAACAGTAATACCTCTCAATATAATAACAGTAATATCTCTCAATATAATAACAGTAGTATGTTTCAATATAATAACAGTAATATATCTCAATATAATAACATCAATACCTCTCAGTATAATAACAGTAATACCTTTCAATATAATATGAGTAATATCTCTCAATGTAGTAACAGTAACACTTTTCAATATAATAACAGCAATAACTCTCAATATAGTTGCAGTAATACCTCTCAATATAATAACAGTAATACTTCTCAATATAATAACAATAATAACTCTCAATATAATAACACTAGTACCTTGTAACATAATAGTAGTAATATAACTCAATATAATTATAATAGTTAGTTAAGTAGTTAGTAATAAGTAGTTAGGTATTAGAGGAGTATATTGAGTAGTTAGGTGTTAGAGGAGTGTATTGAGTAGTTAGGTGTTAGAGGAGTGTATTGAGTAGTTAGGTGTTAGAGGAGTGTATTGAGTAGTTAGGTGTTAGAAGAGTGTATTGAGTAGTTAGGTGTTAGAGGAGTGTATTGAGTAGTTAGGTGTTAGAGGAGTGTATTGAGTAGTTGGGTGTTAGAGGAGTGTATTGAGTAGTTAGGTGTTAGAGGAGTGTATTGAGTAGTTAGGTGTTAGAAGAGTGTATTGAGTAGTTAGGTGTTAGAGGAGTGTATTGAGAAGTTAGGTATTAGAGGAGTGTATTGAGTAGTTGGGTGTTAGAGGAGTGTATTGAGGAGTTAGGTTTTAGATGAGTGTATTGAGTAGTTAGGTGTTAGAGGAGTGTATTGAGTAGTTAGGTGTTAGAGGAGTGTATTGAGTAGTTAGGTGTTAGAGGAGTGTATTGAGTAGTTAGGTATTAGAGGAGTGTATTGAGGAGTTAGGTGTTAGAGGAGTGTATTTAGGAGTTAGGTGTTAGAGGAGTGTATTGAGTAGTTGGGTGTTAGAGGAGTGTATTGAGTAGTTAGGTATTAGAGGAGTGTATTGAGTAGTTGGGTGTTAGAAGAGTGTATTGAGTAGTTAGGTGTTAGAGGAGTGTATTGAGTAGTTAGGTGTTAGAGGAGTGTATTGAGTAGTTAGGTATTAGAGGAGTGTATTGAGTAGTTGGGTGTTACAAGAGTGTATTGAGTAGTTAGGTGTTAGAGGAGTGTATTGAGTAGTTGGGTGTTAGAGGAGTGTATTGAGTAGTTGGGTGTTAGAGGAGTGTATTGAGTAGTTAGGTATTAGAGGAGTGTATTGAGTAGTTGGGTATTAGAGGTGTGTATTGAGTAGTTAGGTGTGAGATGAGTGTATTGAGTAGTTAGGTGTTAGAGGAGTGTATTGAGTAGTTAGGTGTTAGAGGAGTGTATTGAGTAGTTAGGTATTAGAGGAGTGTATTGAGTAGTTAGGTGTTAGAAGAGTGTATTGAGTAGTTAGGTGTTAGAGGAGTGTATTGAGTAGTTAGGTGTTAGAGGAGTGTATTGAGTAGTTAGGTGTTAGAGGAGTGTATTGAGTAGTTAGGTGTTAGAGGAGTGTATTGAGTAGTTAGGTATTCCAGGAGTGTATTGAGTAGTTGGGTGTTAGAGGAGTGTATTGAGTAGTTAGGTATTAGAGGAGTGTATTGAGTAGTTGGGTGTTAGAAGAGTGTATTGAGTAGTTAGGTGTTAGAGGAGTGTATTGAGAAGTTAGGTATTAGAGGAGTGTATTGAGTAGTTGGGTTTTAGAGGAGTGTATTGAGGAGTTAGGTTTTAGATGAGTGTATTGAGTAGTTAGGTATTAGAGGAGTGTATTGAGTAGTTGGGTGTTAGAAGAGTGTATTGAGTAGTTAGGTGTTAGAGGAGTGTATTGAGTAGTTAGGTGTTAGAGGAGTGTATTGAGTAGTTAGGTATTAGAGGAGTGTATTGAGTAGTTGGGTGTTAGAAGAGTGTATTGAGTAGTTAGGTGTTAGAGGAGTGTATTGAGTAGTTAGGTGTTAGAGGAGTGTATTGAGTAGTTAGGTATTAGAGGAGTGTATTGAGTAGTTGGGTGTTAGAAGAGTGTATTGAGTAGTTAGGTGTTAGAGGAGTGTATTGAGTAGTTAGGTGTTAGAGGAGTGTATTGAGTAGTTGGGTGTTAGAAGAGTGTATTGAGTAGTTAGGTGTTAGAGGAGTGTATTGAGTAGTTAGGTATTCCAGGAGTGTATTGAGTAGTTGGGTGTTAGAGGAGTGTATTGAGTAGTTAGGTATTAGAGGAGTGTATTGAGTAGTTGGGTGTTAGAAGAGTGTATTGAGTAGTTAGGTGTTAGAGGAGTGTATTGAGTAGTTAGGTGTTAGAGGAGTGTATTGAGTAGTTAGGTGTTAGAGGAGTGTATTGAGTAGTTAGGTATTAGAGGAGTGTATTGAGTAGTTAGGTGTTAGAAGAGTGTATTGAGTAGTTAGGTGTTAGAGGAGTGTATTGAGTAGTTAGGTGTTAGAGGATTGTATTGAGTAGTTAGGTGTTAGAGGAGTGTATTGAGTAGTTAGGTATTAGAGGAGTGTATTGAGTAGTTAGGTGTTAGAAGAGTGTATTGAGTAGTTACATGTTAGAGGAGTGTATTGAGTAGTTAGGTATTCCAGGAGTGTATTGAGTAGTTGGGTGTTAGAGGAGTGTATTGAGTAGTTAGGTATTAGAGGAGTGTATTGAGTAGTTGGGTGTTAGAAGAGTGTATTGAGTAGTTAGGTGTTAGAGGAGTGTATTGAGTAGTTAGGTGTTAGAGGAGTGTATTGAGCAGTTAGGTGTTAGAGGAATGTATTGAGTAGTTAGGTATTAGAGGAGTGTATTGAGTAGTTGGGTGTTAGAGGAGTGTATTGAGTAGTTAGGTGTTTGAGGAGTGTATTGAGGAGTTGGGTGGTAGAGGAGTGTATTGAGGAGTTAGAATTAGCTAAGTTTCATTAGAGAAAAGAACAAATTGTTGGAAGACCCTTTATTAAAGATAGATTGGGGCTGCAGCTGTTTTGTTGGAATTGCAGGCAGTAGTTGTATTAAGCCCACCCAACCCCTCTTCCTTGATAGAGTGCCAGGAACAATCGTCTATGCAGATGGAGAGCCGTCTGAAACCCTTTAACTTCTGTCTGGAGGAGGACGCGCACCAGTTACCATTGAATATTGCACAGGCTTTGATATGAATGAGGCTGAGGTAAAATGGCAGAAAGCTCACACCAAGTTGGAGTTGGCAGGACACAGGGCTGAAGCCACCAAAAGCCTGAAGTTTAGCCAAGAACTCAAGGCCTGGCTAAAAGAACTTAAGAGGCAGGTGTAAGATCAAAGATTTTGTGTTCTGGAAAAGCCATCTAGACCCAGATTTCCAAAATACACTTTTCTGCCTTTTTTGCTGAGCCTCTTTTAGATGTGGAGTAAACTTGGACCCTCGGTCCAGCCATTTGCCTCTGCAACTTCTTAAAACCAGCTAATAAAGTACTTGACGTTCCCAGAACCAGAGTACTGAGGTGATTTAAGCTGGCTACCGGAGCTGGGACCAAGTTTACGCTTGGTTTTCCACACGAGTTACTTGGTCATCTGAGTGTCCTCAACAGTGACCGAGCCCTCTTCAGTAACAGGAAAGGTCGGCCATGTGACCGTGGTGACCACGAGGTCAATTTCTACTGCCCTGATCACAGTGCTTAGCCATAACAATAGCTCATCACGCCGTCCTGTGAATGACAAGCATTCAGGAAGTTCAACATAAGAATGGCTACTGCTGTCACTGTCTGTAGAAATGTTACTGAGGTTTTATCTAGTGAATCGTATATTGACAATGAGATGGACAGTGTTTGGCCAGCTTCTACCCCAATATGCAATAATGAGTCATTCAGCACCTTCACAGCAATTGACCAATGAAATGCTACTGTAGTAACAGATCTAAGCACCCATCATTTATTAACCACAATTAGTATTAGACTAGATGAATGCCTGAAATTGCCTGGATAATAAAATGGCCGTTGGACAGAAAGTATATTTTTATTTCACATACAACAATATTTGCCGTTCTAATTTTCATGAGAAAAGTGTCTTGTATAGCTAAAATAAATTAAAAGAAAAGATAGAAACAACCGTAAAGTTTTTCAAACTTTGTCAAACAACTGTAACTTTCAAGCCTCCTATCTGGCATAAAATGTTTTTTGCAGTTTTTTGCAACTATAAAAGGATTTAAATGTAAATGTGAAGGAATTAGGAAATAATAGCTAAAGTAAGTTTGTTTTGCTACGATTACAATAAAAGGTGATTTGGTAAAGATACAATTAATATGAACTGAGAAAACAAAATCAAAACCCTGAATATGTTGAATTAATAACAGTTTTTGCATCCAAGTGTGTGCATAAAAAAGGTTACTGTTCCTTCAGAGGCTATCCATCAAAACTTTGAATGCGATGGTACTGGTACATCTCAATACTGATACAAATGTAAAAATGAGATATCCTACTGTTTTTGTCTCACCAAACGGAGAGAGAATATAGAAGATCTTTCTACAGAGATAGTAAAATTGTCCACGAAAAAAGAGTTGATCTTGATTGCGATATAGCATTTGAACCTTATGAAAAATCAAAACTAGAAGTTAAAAAAAGCATTGTGTTTCATGGAGTTAATAGAATTCAAGGTATATTATATTGTCTGTGATATTTGCTTTGTATAGCTAAGTGGTAGAGCGCGTGGAATTTAATCTTGCAGCTGCAATCTTTGTCAGTTCAAATCCATCAGAATACGAAATTTTAATTGCGAGATTTTAATAGCTATAGCTGGAGATACACAGATATACAGACAAACAAATTTTGAGAAATATATACACGTATATAAAATGAATAACAGAACTCTTTATTAACTCTTCTTAAAAAGGGATCATTTGTACTGAATTTCAAACAGAAAGAGGAGAAAGCTATTTTTGAACCATTCAGCTTTATTTGTGGATGTCATTTAGTTCTGAGTTCTGTTAAACTGAATATAATATATTTCTGCTTCTGCATATTCATATATGCTCAATAAGTTTTCGTTACGATGATCAACTAGCGGAAGAAATTCAAGCCATCTGACATACATCCCTCTTACTATTTTAGAGCCTCAAACTAAAAGCCAGTCATTTAATAATATAATGTAGGCAGTGCAGCTTGTTACGTATGTTACAGCTCATGTATTATAAAAGCTGCCTGCAAGTGATTCTTCTGACTTTTGAGATTAGACAGTCTTAAGTAAAAGTAAACAAATGCAGTGAACCTAATCTTTGTTTATGAAATATAGCTTAAAACTCTCATTGATGGCTATCTGTCCAAATCAAATTTTTGAATGATTCGAGGTTAAGCGGCGGCTGAAAAAAGAGCATAGTGGACAAGAACAGTGTGGAGTAGAGAGGAATAGTACAGAGTAGAGAGGAATAGTACAGAGTAGAGAGGAATAGTACAGAGTAGAGAGGAATAGTACGGAGTAGAGAGGAATAGTACAGAGTAGAGAGGAATAGTACAGAGTAGAGAGGAATAGTACAGAGAAGAGAGGAATAGTACAGAGTAGAGAGGAATAGTACAGAGTAGAGAGGAATAGTGCAGAATAGAGAAGAATAGTACAGAGTAGAGAGGAATAGTACAGAGTAGAGAGGAATAGTACAGAGTAGAGAGGAATAGTACAGAGTAGAGAGGAATAGTATGAAGTAAAGAGGAATAGTACAGAGTAGAGAGGAATAGTGCAGAATAGAGAGGAATAGTACAGAGTAGAGAGGAGTAACGTCGAGTAAAGAGGAGAAGTGCGGAGTAGAGAGGAGTAGTGCATAGTAGAGAGGAATAGTACGGAGTAGAGAGTAATAGTGCAGAGTAGAGAGGAATAGTACAGAGTAGAGAGGAATAGTACAGAGTAGAGAGGAATAGTACAGAGTAGAGAGGAATAGTACAGAGTAGAGAGGAATAGTACAGAGTAGAGAGGAATAGTACAGAGTAGAGAGGAGTAGTACAGAGTAGAGAGGAATAGTACAGAGTAGAGAGGAATAGTGCAGAATAGAGAAGAATAGTACAGAGTAGAGAGGAATAGTACAGAGTAGAGAGGAATAGTACAGAGTAGAGAGGAATAGTACAGAGTAGAGAGGAATAGTATGAAGTAAAGAGGAATAGTACAGAGTAGAGAGGAATAGTGCAGAATAGAGAGGAATAGTACAGAGTAGAGAGGAGTAACGTCGAGTAAAGAGGAGAAGTGCGGAGTAGAGAGGAGTAGTGCATAGTAGAGAGGAATAGTACGGAGTAGAGAGTAATAGTGCAGAGTAGAGAGGAATAGTACAGAGTAGAGAGGAATAGTATGGAGTAGAGAGAAATAGTGCAGAGTAGAGAGGAATAGTACAGAGTAGAGAGGAATAGTACAGAGTAGAGAGGAATAGTGTGGAGTAGAGAGGAATAGTGTGGAGTAGAGAGGAATAGTGTGGAGTAGAGAGGAATAGTACGGAGTAGAGAGGAATAGTACAGAATAGAGAGGAATAGTACAGAGTAGAGAATAATAGTACAGAGTAGAGAGGAATAGTACAGAGTAGAGAGGAATAGTATGGAGTAGAGAGGAATAGTACAGAGTAGAGAGGAATAGTACAGAGTAGAGAAGAATAGTGCAGAGTAGAGAGGAATAGTGCATAGTACAGAGGAATAGGAACATTCCAAGACAAACTTGCAAACTTTTATTGTGGAAACCAGAAATTTGCTGTTTTGTTAGCACATTTTGATTTCATCTCATTATAATCACTTGGCGATGGGTGGTTACTATGTACATTAATGTGGTTATTAAAATCTAAAGTTGTTAGGCATAAAGGTAGTTTATGGCAACCATTAATTTTCTTGCTTGGGTAAAGTGATATTGGCCTTTTGGAATACTGACCCTTGTGCTGTAATGATTTGTCGAACCGTTCATGGTTTCGTTAAAGTTTATCCGGTCTGTAGTCTCTAAATGATCTGGTTTAACCGATGCTACTACAGGTGATGTATTTTATTGCAATGAGTAAAGGTGTGTGTTTATAATCTTGTAAGTACACCTGATGTATATATTACTCTGTAACTGATCAGGGAACATTCACAGTTGATGGAGCTATATTACTAGTTCACTTTGTTTAGAATATCGTGTGACATTTCTGAGCACATAAAGTAAACAGTATACTAAACTGTGACCTACTTAAGTCTGCATGGCTACATCACAATTCATCATAGCAAAAATAAGAATCATTTAAACTTTCAAGTCAAATTTTTGATGTGCTTTTATCTGTTACCAACAGAAATCTTTAGTGTTGCTATTGAGAGCCTTGCCTTCACCTTCTCTCTATAAATATTTCCCTTGCTGCATCTATCCACTTATTTATCTCATATGATGCGGATATATGTTCCACCTGTACACAGCCTAATTGTTGAACCTGACTTAGGATGCAGTCAAGCGGATAAAGAGAAGAGTTCAAGTTAAATATGTAATTAGGCTACTGGTTACAGGTTCAGAAAGGGTGTGCGCTCGATCACATTATCTAAGAGACATATTTCCTGATGGATCCTTTCCAGACAGCTTGTTGGTAGTCAAGCCTCATAATACATCAGGTTAGTATACTTCTTACTCAGTATCTTTAGGTCTCTATAAGTCGATCACCATAGAGAGGGTATACATGGTCAGTGAGTACATGTATGACATTTCCTGTCTCACATGTCTGAAAGAAGCTTTCCTAAAACAGAGTACATAAGGTTTTGCTGTTCTTTCAATTGCGTGTTTCAGTATTACTCTTGAAAATTTTATTGTAATTTGTGTTAGGAAAAAAGGAACGTGGATTGCAATGAATAATATTAATTTTTCAAATAATCATCTCAGTCTGGTCCCATGGTTCATACTACTTTTGTAAGATGAGTCGGAGAAGTCGAATTCTGACAGTGATCATCTGCAGTCTACTCAGTCAGACTGTGCAGACTCTAGTAAAGCTGAATATGATAGTCAGGTACCTTCTATAGCTGGTTATGATATGAAAACTGTCTGTAAGTTTGAAACAGTATATACACAAGCAAATAAAAAGGAATAAATTTTGGTATTTCAGTAGTTTAGCCAGTCCTATAAAGCGATCATTAAGTGGTTTGTATTGATCATTGTCCTTAACACTGTAAAGAAAACTGCCTGTTTCTTTTACTCTACACAAAGCAGTCAAACAACAACATTGAGTGCTGAATGCCAATGGAAAGTATATTTAATAGCTAAATATATAAGTATACTGGCATGACAGGCAATAAACCACATTCAAAGCATGCAGAGAGGGTGCGCATACTGCTCTGCCAAATTGATCGAATCTTCTTCCTTTTATACTTTTAATTTCGTTTTAGGCTTCGCCCTTTTTTCTTTTACGCTCAGTTGCTCTTTCTTGATTTTCTTGGTTTGTTTTTGGTTTCTTTTTGGTAGCCTGAGTGTTCTAACGGTTGCTGAGCCTTTCTGGTGTCTTGAAGTCTCAGCCCAACAATCGTGGTGACCAGGAGGCCCGTCGCTACAGCCCTGGTCACAATGCTCTGCCATAACAATACTTGTTTATATTGGTCATTGTCTTTAATACCTGTAATGTAAAATACATAACAGTCATGGTGTCTAAGAAAGAATATTCAGAAGGTAGATTTAATTGCTTTAGTATTCAAAACTTTCATTTAGTAGAAAGGAAAAGTATGGAGTAGAAAGGAATAGTATGGAGTAGAGAGGAATAGTATGAAGTAGAGAGTAATAGTGCAGAGTAGAGAAGAATAGTACAGGGTAAAAAGGAATAGCACAGAGTAGAGAGGAATAGTACAGAGTAGAGAGGAGTAGTGTACTAAGAGCAAAATAAATTAAATTTCTGAAAACTCTGCAGAAGGTGAGACAAAGTAGCAAACTTCTACTATGGAAAACAAATAATTTACTCTTTTGTTTACACATTTTGACTTTATCTCATTATAATCACTTGATGATGGGTGGTTCCTACATACATGTGTTTCTTCCATTGATTTTTTGCTAGAATTATGTGACCTTGGGCTTTTGGAGTACTGACCCTTCTGCTGTAATTATTAGTCAAACTTCTCATGGTTTTGTTAAAGTGTATCCAGTCTGTAGTCTCTGTACGACCTGGATGAACCAACGATAATACAGGTGATGTATTTTAATGCAATGAGTAAGGGCACTTGTTTATAATTTTGTAGCCTATGGACCCTGGTTCAGGTGTAATCACTGTTTCACACCCTTACCTTAACGACATTGAAATAGACAGCGAAGATGACGAACAGCTGCAACACTATTTTGAATCAAGGCGAAGCAGTGGCGGAGGAGAGATCACAGATATTAAGTATGTAAAGGATGATAATAATGGCATCAACAAAATCCTGATCAAGTTTGCTGATATCCAGTGTAAGTACACCTGATGCATATATTACTCTGTAACTGATCAGCAAACATTCACAGTTGATGGAGCTATATTACTAGTTTACTTTGTTTAGAAGATCATGTGACCTTTCTGAGCCCTTGAAGTAATCAGTATTCTAAACTGTGACCCACTCAAGTCTGCAAGGCTAGATCACAATTCATCATATCAACGCTAAGCATAATTTAAATCATTTTATTTCTGTTACCAACAGAAATCTTTAGTATTCCAACTGAGAGCCTCCTTCAACTGATTCTCTCTATATATATTTCCTTTGCTACATCTATCCACTTATCTCTCTCACATAATGCATATAACTGTTCCACCTTTACACAGCCTAATTGTTGTACGTAATTTATGATGCTGTCAGGGAGATAAAGAGATAAGTTTAAGTTCAATATATAAATACCGGTTACAGGTTCAGAGAGGGTGTGTGCTCGATCACATTATCTAAAAGATGTTTTTGGTTATGACACCTCTTTAGACGTCCAGTTGGTGGTCAAGCCTTATAATACATCAGGTTAGTATACTTCTTACTCAGTATCTTGTTGTCCCTACAAGTTGACCGCTATAGAGAGGGTATGCATGGCCAGTGAGTACATGTATATTTCCTGTCTCGTATGTCTGAAAAAACTTTACTAAAACAGAGTACATGTAGTTTTGCTGTTTATTCAACTGCGTGTTTCAGTATCACTTATGAAAATTTTATTATAATTAATATTAGAGAAAAAGGAACGTGTTTTGTAATGAATAATATCAATTTTCAATTAGCCATCTCATTTCGGTTCCATGGTTCATATTACTTTTGTAAGATGAGTTGAAGAAGTTGAATTCTGACGGTGATAATCTGCAGTCTACTCATCCAGACTATGCAGACTCTACTACAGCTGGATGTGATAGTCAGGCACCTTCTATAACTAGTGATGATATGCAGACTGTCTGTAAGTGTGAAACACTGTATACACTAGCAAATAAAAAAGAAGTTTTAGTACTTTAGCAAGTCCTAAAAGGTGATCGTTAGGTAGTATAGATAGTTAGGTCATTGTCCTTAATAATGTAAAAAAACTGCCGATTCTCTTTACTCTTATAAAGTTGTCAAGCAACAACACCATGTGTTAAACCCCAATGAAATATATATTTAATAAATGAATACATACATATACATGTATGAGTCATGCATATTTATTTTGGCTACGTGTATACTTGCTAGCATGTATACTTAAATGCAGGTAATAAACCACATTCAAGGCATGCAGAGAGAGTGCAAATACCGCTCTGCCAAAACAATCAAACTTTCTTCATTTTATATTTTTAATATCGTTTTTGGCTTTGCTCCTTTTTCTCTAGTCTATACTTGGTTTCTCTTTCACTGTCTTCTCAGTTTTTCCTTGTTCTTTTTGGTTTTTCCTTAGTAACCTGAGTGTCCTTACGGTTGCTAGGCCTTCCTGGTGTCGTGTAGATTCAGCCCTTCGACCGTTGTGACCAGGATGCCGATCGCTACGACCCTGGTCACAATGCTATGCAGTATCACTACCTGTTTGTATTGGTCATGTCCTTAATCCTTATAATGTAAACTACATAACAGCCATGGTGTCTAAGATAAAGTATTCAGAAGGTAAATCTAATTGTTTTAGCATTCAAAACTATACTATGGTTTTAACATACTTTTGTGGTAATTCATTAAAAGGGAACTTGTATGACTTTGTTATGTGAGCGTTAGCACTGAGTTTATATTAACAAAAAATAACCAATTTCTGAAATTGTGAGAATAGTTTTTTCCTGAAAGGATAATCGTATTTGAAGATTAGTCCCTAGTAGGAAAGTTTGCAGTTTTAAACATCAAAACCAAAGTGATCGTTTTGTGTTATGGAGCCATTGCATAAAACTTTAATTTAATAAAGGCGTCTATGTATATGTTTTCCAGATGATTTGGATGTGTCCCGATGAGCAACTATGAAAACATGATACAAAATTTTGCATCTAAACTAATCTAGGCAATTTTATGTTAACCACATTTATTTATGTGAAATAATTTTACTTATAAAAAAATTGACATGGATAGTGACCTGATAATTACAAAAGCATTGTTATACGCGCTCATTGTTGCAATCTAAATAATTTTGCAACATTTTGTTTGCAGCGATTGTTATCACCAAGTTCCCAGATGATGTTGAAATTTCTGAGCTGGTTCTGCACTTCCAGGAAACATGCCATGCATGTGTCAAGACATCACACTATGATGATGAAAAGGAATATTTTGTGTTAGAGTTCTCTCAGAGTGGTTAGTAAACTCAATGATTATCAGAACTATACAGAGTTCAATAGCACTGTGTATATGACAGATATGTGACTGACTAGTCTACTGTGCAAGCTGAATTATTTGACCTTTAACCTATGGTGTGTATTATCTTGTTAGCTGCTGAAAACATCTATATTTCTATGCATATATGATGTGTGATATTCTATCAGATGCTGAACGAATCCTAAAAAATCCAACACAGTTTCTGGATGATGAAGACTCATCAAGCAGAATTAAAATAGAGCAACTGTCTAATACGATCAAAGATGTCCTTGTGATGGGAGAGAAGCCCATGACTAAAAGAATGTTCAAGAAGGTGTTTAAGAATTTTGATGAAGTTGAGAAGATCGAAACACTCACCCCAGATAGACTGCAATTTATAGTCACATTTAGAAGTGCGGAAGGTAAGCAGCAAAACAGTGAAGAGTATATTAGTTACTTGTTATTAGTAATATAAGGAGTATACTAGTTACTTGTTATTAGTATTATAAGAAGTATATTAGTTACTTGTTATTAGTAATATAATGAGTATATTAGTTACTTGTTGTTAGTAATATAAGGAGTATATTAGTTACTTGTCATTAGTAATATAAGGAGTATATTATTTATTTGTTATTAGTAATATAAGGAGTATACTAGTTACTTGTTATTAGTAATATAATGAGTATATTAGTTATTTGTTATTAGTAATATAGGAGTATGCTACTTACTTGTTATTAGCACTGTAAGAAGTATACTAGTTACTTGTCCCACGACCAAACGAGCGGATGCGAAGTTAGGGAGTTTTTATGATAAATGCATGTGCACACAATTTACGAAAATTATTCATCAACAATGAGACGAACCCTTGTTTAAAAATTTCATCAACAAATTTAACCATCATTTTGTAGATTAGTTAAAGTATAATAACAATACAAAACACATATAGGCCTATTTAAATATGTTACCAAGTCTTTGTAAATTATCGGTATTATCTTTAAACTTACCCATCTGATCGGATTATACACAAATAGACAGATTTATTAGGACGAAAATTGTCACAAAACGCTTGAAAAGCTTGGTTTAATAAAAGTTAAGACCGAAAATTGAAACGGCGGTTGACAGATAATAGAACGATCAAGTCGTGCGCATTTCGCGAGAAATAACGTGCACTTTTCACCAGTCTATAGCATTGTCGAATTGCCGAAGGTTTCGGCAATTAACATAGGAGTACAGAAATTGTTTCATTTTTGCCGATTTCACTTTTCTCATTTTCTTATGAGATCCTTACAATAATTAATTACAAGTTTAGATGACTACAGAACAATGACTACGTAGCACAGATTTTCTAAAAATCTAATGCAGTATAAGTAAAGGGAATGACGATGATATTTTTTCTAACGGTTCTAACGAGATTATTACAATAATTAATTATAAGTTTGGATGACTACAGAACAATGACTACATAGTACAGATTTTCCAAAAATCTATATAAATATCACAACTTCATGATATTGATAGCTATGACGTTTTGAAATGTAAACAATATTGTGCATTGGTTTTATCTTATTACTATATTAATAATATTGGTTATTCTAATAATATCAGTGCATTTTACTTCTAATATTGGCCGATATTGTATTTCTCTTTTTGCAGGAAGAGAGATATAAACATATAATCTTTTCCTTTCATTATTGCTATTTGTTGTATATAATAACACCCACACCCAGTACACTGCAGCTACCATTGCAGTTATCCTATTTGACTGCTAATATTGCATTTCTCAACCATCAGTACTCTTTCTTTTTTCAAATATCACTTTGGTCGTAGGCTGTGTGACAGTGGAATTTCTAGTATTAGTAATATAAGGAGTATACTAATTACTTGTTATTAGTGAAACAAGGAGTATATTAGTTACTTGTTGCAAGTAATATAAGAATTATATTAGTTAATTGTTATCTGTAATATAGGAAGTATATTAGTAGCTTGCTATTGGTCTGCCCGTTTTTTATGTACCAATTTCATTGTGAGTCGTCTTAGCTTGTGGGAATATACATATTGTATATTTTTGGCTGACATGCTGTCAATCTATTGCAGCTGCAGAAGCTTTGGCAAAGCAACAGGTGAAAACCTTAACATCACAATATGAAGTGCAAGTTCAACTGTATGAAAGGAGAGACAGTCCTGATAAGGCGTCATGTTGTGGTATGTAACATATTTATTTTTTCATCATTCATCAGTTTTGTCTCAATGTTGTTTAGGAACCGCTGACGCAGACCTTTACAAATGTAAATGGTTCTCTACCTCTACAAGCAGTGAAATGTTGTAGCTGCATCCCTTGAATCATTGACTTTCTTTTGCGCGTCATGCCAATCCTCACTAACTCTGGAACTCCAGAAAAATTTGAAACAGACTAGACAGCCCCCACTTAAATGGGACACCGTCACAGATGGTTTTTCTTCTTTTTCTGATAAGCTTGAGAGCACACTATCAGCTTCATTTAATATGAGCATTTCTCATCCATCTACATCAAGGGGTCTTAGTATTATTCAGACTATTTCTACATTCAGTTGTAAGCTGTCAGGTTCTAAATAACATGTAACGGCTGAAGATATAACAGGGTATTAGACTACCTTTATTGTCACTTCAGCAAATGCTGATTCTCTTTGTTTATCTTGTTGCTATGGATACCAAAAAGTTTATATTGAAGCCTGACTGCAACATAAGTAACTGTTGACTGATAATCAAATGTCAAGTACGCATTGATTATTGAAACTTAATAAAGCCTGTTTGACATTTGATGATCGCTCCACAGATTCTTATGTAGCAGTCAGGCTTTAATCTAAACTTTTTGGTATCCATGTCTAGAGAAGAGTGGCCATAATTAAATTTTGCTCAGCTCTTATTTACATGGTCCTAGTAGAAAAAATGAAGAAAGCACCAAATATTTCTATTTTGTGTATTTCTTATTGCCAGTAGGATCAGGTTGTTTAGAGCACTTCATTTAGCTCTTGTTTACATTTTTCCTGTAGAAAACACGCAAAATATTGCCATTTTGTTTACTTCTTATTGCAAGTTGAATCAAGTTGTTTAGAGCACTTAAACTACCGGCAGAGGACAACCTTATGCGCTGCTGTAGGATATTTGCAATATTAACTTCCCTCTTACTATACATATGTGTGCGGTCAATTGTTTCACTCATTATGCTCTATTGCACAGATGCTACTCACATTGAAGTGGACCTCCTTCCTGATTATGAGGTAATGGACATGTACCAGCTGCTTTGTATTCACTTCCAAGATCTTTATGGGGAAGATAAACAACTCACTACATTCAAACAATCTTATGATGTAACAAAGAATGTGTTTCGGTTCGACTTTGATCCAGAAGGTAAATGGTTTAATTAAGTTTAGTTATGAATCAAATTAGACAGTTTTTTATAGCCTTCTCTGCTGAGCATGAGTAAAAGAGGCAGTCTTTCATAATTTATATTGTGAAGGAAGTCTGAAATAAGCTTTTATGGTACCGCACTAATATCAGAGTAATCTTACGGTAGCAGTGGTAAAACCTGAAATTGAACGCCATCGCTATTTGAATGAGACCTCTATTTGACCCCCACTACCAGAAAAGGTTGAAAAATAGAGAGCCACCATTTGTATAGTCATGTCAACACATTGGCGACTCCATTTATATTTATTGTTATACGGTTTTTCTTACTCGATTCTGTTATCAGAACGAGTAACATGAATGGATATAAAGGGAGCGCGCTTTATAAGAGAGCAGTAGTCGTAAGCTCCTCAACTAATGGATTTTCTTTTCTAAATAAAAGCGAACAAAAACCATACTTTTTTTTTCCTTATGAAACATTCTACATTATGATACATATATATATATATATATATATATATATATATATATATATATATATATATATATATATATCACAATGTAGAATGTTTCATAAGGAAAAAAAAAGTATGGTTTTTGTTCGCTTTTATTTAGAAAAGAAAATCCATATGTATATATGTAATCCATATATATATATATATATATATATATATATATATATATATATATATATATATATATATATATATATAGTATATGTGGTTTACACTGTAAAGTAAAGTGCTCAATAATTGAGAAAATTAGAGCTGTATATGAAGTTTATTAAAAACTACAGATTAAAATCATTACTACTATTAGTTTCATGCAATTGCGTTGCAATCTTTAGGTAGAAGGACTAAAACGTATAAAGTACAGGCTATAAAATTACTTTATAAAGCTGAGGGCTCAATACTATTGTCTGATATATACAGTATACAGCAAAGATGTAGTCAAATTATGTTTTTGAGCTAATTAGGTGTTTTCTAGCATGCCGGCATGTGGATATCAGCTCACTTCTAGTGTTAAGGCTGGCTAATTTCGGTTTGAATATTGTGAAGTACTTTTCCCATAGACATAACAGGCAAGATTTTGTTGATGTGTTGTATGACCGCGCTCTTTTGATGATCTTCCAGGTTATATTATAGTGAATGTTCTTTTCTTTTAAGTCCCAGATGTATTTACTCAATTCCGTTTGTAGCCTTTTGGTAGGATATTTAAAAGATGTTTTGTGGTTGGCTAATCTTGTTTTAAAATTTGTTACGGTGAGGCCTATACACGTTCATGTCTCTTGCGCATCGTGTTCTCCAGGCTCTACAGTTGCTTGATATACTATGCAGTTTGAAAGGCATTCTCCATTTAGAGGGCATTTTTCCCAAGTTTTGCAGTTGCATTTCCTGTATATGTTAGGTGGTTGCAATAGTGCTTGTTTATTGCCCCCGTTAATTATGTGGTTGATGTTTGAAGTACAGCTATAAATTAGTTTTACGGAGTTTTTGTTGAAGACTTTGTGTTATTTGTGTCATGGTGGAAATTCACTCTGGAGGTTCTTGAAAAATTGTTCACTGATCTTGGTGGTAACAGCTTTGTTGTATGGGGTTGTACCATATTGTTTGGCGTTTCCTGTTTCTGAGCTGATTGGTTTCTTTGTTGGGGTTGTTGCTCTGGTATTTTAAAGAAAAGTTGTATTTACTGTTAGAAAGTGCATTTTGAAATGGAGCTTTTGTTTCCTCGAAGAGTTGCTTGTTTGACGAAATGTTGGTGAGTCTTTTATTGATGGATACTGGTATGTTTCTTATGATTGATGGTGGATGATTTGAGTCTTTGTGTACATATGTGGTTGTGTTGTTAAGTTTAGTATACGGTTTGAAGCTGTTGTTGTTAAGGTTCAAAGTTACGTCTAAGAAGTTTACTACTTTCTTATTTGCTTCAATGGTGATACAAAAGCTGTGTTTACGGAAGATTTCACATAGTTCTTTTTTAGTGCGCTCAATGTTTTGTGCAGTATCCTTTAGTAGTCGTAGGCCATCGTCACAATATAACCAAAGTTTTTCCCAAGCTTCTGAGTGATAAGGTGTAGCGTGAAGATTCCGACAAGTTTGCGGCTTTCTGCTCTTTCATAAGAGCCCATTGTTATGTCATACAAGTTTGCAGTTGATCTCTTACCCCATTTTTCATTACTGCTGTAGAGTATAGCTTTTTTGTGTGGTGTATTATACACTTGTCCAAGTCAGATATATTTGAATATTTAGACGCAAACATTAAAGCTTTGTTAAGTAGATCTTCCGTTATTGAGGGATAAAATTCAACGACATCAAATACAATGAAAGAGTTTTGGGATTTGTTAGCAATGTTTTTAAACCATGTTAGCACCGATGTTGTGTTTTTCCACATATTTAAGTCCAGTTGGTTGAGTATTTCTCGGTTGATACGATCTGTGATTTGTTTGCTGATGCCTATCTCCGATTTGCTAGGATTATTGAGCCGGCAGGTTGGTTTTTTGGGGAAGTTTGCCTTGTGGTCTTTAATAGTGATAAATGATTCCTGCTCACTAGTTTTATATATGCGGTCTGCGATAATAAGTTTGTCTGCTATAGCCTTTGTTTCTAAATGGATGGAATCTACTGTAGCTGTAGGTATTTTTTGTAGTCCTTCGTGGTGTTGTTGGTGAAGAGGCTTTGGTAGGTCTGAGTATTCATGCGATAGTAATTGTTTGTTTGGTCTGCAGCCACAGTAGCTTTTGTTTTATCTTTAAGTTTCTTGCTTTTATCACTTTTCATCTTGTGCTGAAAGTTGCATCAGATTTCTCTAAACTTGATATTTCTGATGGTTTGTGAGCCATCCGGCTTATATAAGGGCGCGGCTATTCTGTGGTTCTTTCTTTCACCGCTAGGGCGCATTAACGGGAATCTCCGGTTAGTACACGCCTCTATACATGACCTACTATTCATCGTAGGGATGGACGATAAATTCTGATAAGCTAATAATACTGTATCTTTTGAAGTTGTCTTCTCGATATATCGAGTTACCGATAACTCCCGAGTATGAGTAGTATAAATAGATTATAGAGCGGTCTTTTCTTTTTCGATTCGGTCATACGAAGCAAACTTAATTAATATGAGTAAGTAGTAAAATTAAATTAGTAGTAAATATTAGTAGTGAATTACTACTCATTAAATAAATTAATGAGTAGTAAATTACATCTAATTAATACCGTATTTACTGCCAACGTGTACCGGGAAGGTCATGTGAACATTTGTTTCTTGCAACCACCGGAAAAACACTGTTCTTTATATAGTAGATAGCTGAAATTGAACATAAGACGTAGTCTATATATTCTGAACAATAGAATGTTGTGGAGGTAGACTCACAACATTCATAGGAAGAGGAAACGTCAATAACATTGATTTATGGGCTGCAACCACGCCAACATGAACTAAGCTAAACTTAGAAGCGGAGGTAGTCTAGAATCTTGATATTCTACCAAACGACATCATCAGTCTAACTCAACATCTTTCCTACCTTTGCGTCTCAGGCTAGGACTTTCAGGTTTAAGGAAAAATCCAATAAGATTGTTACACGCTGGCAGAGTGTCTCTAACTAAACTGAGGTGGGAGATTCGAAGGACAAAAAGGTATTCTTGTGGAGTTCCAATTTTCAACGTGGTAGACGCACTGGGATCGAGATCAACTCATGAAAGCTATTTGAATTATAGAAAATTGGAACTCAAGGTACTTTGAATTATTACATTGATTGCATCTATCAGTAATGTGATTGATTGAGATAGCTACGCTAGGTGTGATATAGTGTTGTTATAGCATTGCCTTAGTTATAAAAGCAGTAAAAGGAGCTAGAACCATATCGTAGATTTTGCATCGTAGATCGTAGATACAAGAATTCATTGTAAATATACTCTGTGCATTGATAAAGCGATGTGAGGCTACGAAGTGAAACCCTACAATGTTCCTTATTCTTACAAAACCAATACTTTCACCACCATCAGAGTCAGTGCTGCTATTGCTATTTTATTGCTATTTGCTATTTCTGCGTAATCAAAAAAATCTGAATTGGCTATAATGTCATCAACATAAGTAATTATTTGTTTTAAACTGCAATTAAACTGTTTGTTTTTAAGTTGGAAATTCTCAACCAAAATATTAAAATTAAATTTTAGGCTAATTTTATAGAGAAATTTTCGGACAACACTGTCACTACTATAAAAACCCTAAAGATCGTTGGTTAAATTCAGTTGCTAGCAATTGCTGGGAAAGTCGCAAATATGCGTCTACTGCAGTGGACCATAGAAAACCCATAAATGAGTATAGGTACTTCAGTGAAAGGCTTAAAAACGTTGGATTTGCTACTGTTTGTGATAGTAAACATGTACATTTCCTTCCGCAGCTGAGTTACTTTTACTTATTTTCCAGCTACGAGTACTACAGAACTACAGCTACTACAGAACTTGTACGGGTACTGCTACTGCATTTTACCTACTAAATTTCTACAGCGAAAAGGTTAGTACATCTTATTTAATGTTGTATTGTCTATGAATTGCCACACATCCACTACTTAAAATGTTAGATTTGCCACTGTTCGTGATAGTAAAAATGTTCATTTCCTTCCGCAGCTGAGTTACTATTACTTTTTTTTCAGCTACGAGTACCACAGAACTACAGAACTTGCACGGGTACTGTGTTTTACCTACTAAATTTCTACTTCAAAAGGGTAAACACTTCTCATTCAATGTTGTATTGTCTATGAATTGCCACACATCCACTACTTAAAAACGTTGGATTTGCCACTGTTCGTGATAGTAAACATGTTCATTACCTTCCGCAGCTGACTTACTTTTACTTTTTTTCTAGCTACGAGTACTACAGAACTACAGTTACTACAGAACTTGCATGGGCACTCCGAGCGTTGCGATAGGTGACGATGAGAAGAAAGCGAGCAGCGTATATTACAAAAAAACACACTATCTTAATTACTTTTAATAATGCTTGAAACAGTACAATGCCTCTCAAAAAGCCTACTGCCCAAACGCAAGAACAGATTGGTTCTCGTAGAGAAAGAGACCGAATTTGCAAAGCAGCAGCTAGACGAGCAGAAACTGAAGAGCAAACAAAGCTATGCCTACAACGAGACAGAATAGCTACTGCATCTGCTAGTAGTGCAGAAACTGCAGACCAAACACAGCTATGCCTACAACGAGACAGAATAGCTACTGCATCTGCTAGAAGTGCAGAAACTGCAGAGCAAACACAGCAACACTTACAATGAGACAGAATAGCTACTGCATCTGCTAGAAGTGCGGAAACTGCAGAGCAGACACAGCTACGTCTACAACGAAACCGAATAGCAGCTGCTAGAAGAGCAGAAACCGCTGAACAAACACATGTACATCGAGAGCAGGCAAGAATAGATGCTGCAGCTGCTAGAAGTGCAGAGACTGCTGAGCCGACCCAGCAGCGACTCCCATGGCACGATACACTAATTACAGCAGTTGCTTGGCCGCCACAACCTATCAGGCGCCGTGCATGGGCAGAAAACTTCGCACTTGACTACATTCCTGCAACACAGTATAGGGCCCATCAGAAATTTTTCATGGGACGAATGTCTAAAAAATGTTCCAGATGTAATGCCTTATGTTGGAAAGACGAGAGTCCAGGCATTTGTTGCAACAATAGGAAAGTTCGCCTGCGACCACTCTCTGAAAATATTCCACCTGTATTGACTCACCTATTCCAAGGCACAAATCCTGATTCTGAACGTTTTTTTGGGGAATATACAAAAATATAACAGCTGTTTTCAAATGACATCATTTGGAGCTAAAACCATTGATGAGCCTGGATTTAACCCAAATTTCAAGGTTCAGGGTCAAGTCTACCATTTGATTGGATCTTTGCTTCTAATACCGGGTGAGCAACCACAGTTGCTGCAAATCTATTTCATGGGTGACCAGCAGGCAGAGGCAGAACGTCGGCGTGGTATTGTTGAAAGAGTGCAATTAAACGTAATCCATGAGCTGCAGGATGTTCTACATGAGCAAAATAAATATGTGCGTGATTTCAAAACTGCTTGGAAGAGGCTGCCTGAAAACACGGATGACTTGCGAGTTGTCATTCATGCTGCCAAACACGCTGTTGGAGAGCATGAAAGGAGATTCAATGCTCCTGTCATAAATAAAGTTGCCATTCAAGTAGTTGGACAGCAGTTTGACAGGCGGGATATTGTTCTGCAGTTACGTAGCAATGGACTGCAGAAGATATCTGAGACGCACAGAGCATATGACGCCCTGCAGTATCCACTCATTTTTTAGCGAGGTGACGATGGCTACAACTTTCAGCTGCGACAGACTGACACTCGCACAGAAGGTTTCTGCTATGGATTTTTATGCTAGCAGACTGATGGTTTGTGATGGTAGCTTCAACAACATTCACAGGTGCTGAAAGCTGTTTTTGCAGTTTGCAGTTGATATGTACGCCAAAATTGAAACTGAAAGACTTAGCTTTATCCGCCACCATCAGACATGGCTAAGAGCTGATGACTACATCCACCTGCGTGATGCAGTGGCTGATGATCGCAATGCAAACCAACTAGGTAACATGGTGATTTTACCTTCGTCTTTTACTGGTGGCCCACGCAACATGCATGAGCGTACACAGGATGCCATTTTATATGTGTGACATTACGGCAGACCAGACCTCTTCATCACATTTACCTGCAACAGCAAATGGGATGAGATTTCCAATGAATTGCTGCCTGGTAAGCAAAGCTATAACAGACATGATGTGGTTGCAAGAGTGTTTCACCTAAGACTAAAGCAACTAATAGATTACATCACAACCGGTGCAATATTTGGCGCTGTACGATGCCATATGTACACCATTGAATGGCAAAAACATGGACTCCCTCATGCACACATTCTAATTTGGTTATGCGATCGCATCAGGCCAGAACAGGTTGATTTTGTTATTTCTGCAGAAATACCAAATCAAGTGGAAGACCCTGAGCTATTCGAAATTGTCACCAAGCACATGGTACATGGTCCATGTGGCCAGCTAAACCCCGGTTCATCCTGCATGAAAGATGGCACATGTACCAAGAAGTACCCTAAAGCTCTCATTAAAGACACAGTTACTGGCATAGATGGGTATCCATTGTATCGTCATCATTCCGCTGATGATGAAGGTTTCACCAAAAAACACACATTGCGAGCTGTTGGAGCGGCCTACGACATCACTTTGGACAATAGATGGATAGTGCCTTACTGCCCTTTGCTGTTCAAAGTACTCAATGCACACATCAATGTCGAATTTTGCAACTCAGTGAAGTCTATCAAATACATTTGCAAATATGTCAATAAGGGTAGCGATCAAGCAGTGTTCGGCTTGGAAAGAGATGGAGCGCAGGTTGATGAAGTAGCTCGCTATGAGAGTGGAAGGTACATCAGTGCAAATGAAGCAATGTGGCACATTTTCAGTCTCTCCATTCATGCACGACACCCGACTGTCCAGCATCTGAGTGTCCATCTTGAGAATGGCCAGAGGGTGTATTTCACTGAAGCAAATCTTCAGCAACAACTTCAAGAACCTTATGACACCACCCTTACAGCCTTTTTCAAGCTTTGTACACTTGATAATTTTGCCAGGACGCTTTTCTACTGCCAATTGCCAGCCTATTATACCTTTGACGCATCCACAAAATGCTGAAAGAGACAAGTTCATGGAGCTGCTGTGCCTGATCATCTTGACATATATCAAACTGATGCCTTAGCACAGGTATACACTGTTCACCCCAACAATAGTGAATGTTTCTTTCTTCGAATCATGCTGCATCACGTGGTTGGCCCAATGTCCTTTCAGCATTTAAGAACTGTTAAATGTTGCAGGTGTTTGGGGCTATTGAAAGATGATGCACAGTGGAGGATGCCTTGGAAGAATCTGCAACTGTACAGTCACCTGCCCAACTGCACCAGTTGTTTGCTATTATGTTGAGCACCTTCCAGATTTCTAACCCTTTTCAGCTGTGGCAAGAGTTTAAGGAGCATTTGGCTGAGGACATCCTGTTTCATGAGCGACAACTGCTTCAGGATCAATAACTGCAGCTCACAGATAGAATGTTCAATATTGCTCTTATATTTATTGAGGACCAAGTGCTCAAGGTCACAAACAACAACCTCTCAGTTTATGGACTTCCCAGGCCTGTTAGAGTAGAGCAACCTGTTGTTTGCAGCGAAATATTACGCGAAATAGCATATGACTGTGAAAAGCTCAATCGTCATGTTGAAACCAATGAACCGCTGCTGGAAGAGCAAAGAGCTGCATATAACACAGTTTTGGAGAGAATTGAACAAAGCAGTGGTGGTATGGTGTTTCTTCACGCACCAGGTGAGACCGGCAAAACCTTTGTCACTAATCTTATATCGGCCAAAGTAAGAGAGTGGAAAAATTGCTTTGGCTGTAGCTTCATCTGGCATTGCAGCTACCTTACTCCCTGGTAGCCGCACTGCGCATTCAGCACTGAAACTGCCTCTTAATTTGGCCAGAACTGAGAATCCTGCGTACAATATCAAAAAGAACAGCGGAACTGCCAACTTCTGCAACGATGTGTTCTTATTGTGTGGGATGAGTGCACAATGTCGCACAAGCTTGCATTTAAAGCTCTAAACTTTACACTAAAGGACTTGCGTGAAAAGAATAGATTTTCCGGTGGGGTAACTCTTTTACTTTCTAAAGATTTCCACCAAACATTGCCTGTCATACAAAGAGGCACACCCGCTGATGAGATAAATGCATGTATCAAATCATCATTTTTGTGGCCGTCTGTTATGCAGCCGCATTTGACACGAAACATGCGTGCCGCTATTCTTGGCGTCGAAACAAGTGCACATTTTGCTGCTGGACTGCTGCGTATTGGTGAAGGGCGTTTGCCAGTCTTTGCTGAGGATAGTTTGGTGTCACTTGATGGCTACGACACTTTTATGGATTCAACCGAGGAACTTCAGGAGAACATTTACCCTAATCTGCGACAGAGGTTTCAAGATGTTGATTGGTTATCTGAGCGAGCTATTCTTTGCTCCCGGAATGATGCAGCTGCGGCCATAAATGACCAGCTTTTAGCCCAGCTACCTGGAAATTCAAAAACCTTCACTTCTGTTGATACGTCGTTGACTGATGACGCTGCTGTAGAATATCTTGCAAAATTCTTAAATTCACTGGACCTGCCCAGACTTCCAACCCGGGTCTTCGCAACCTCAATCCTCGCACTTGCACTCGGCTAATTGTTACACAAATGTTTTCGCACGTAATTCAGACCAAAATCAATTCAGCATCTGGTAGAGGAGAATATGTTTTTATTCCAAGAATCCCAATTATTCCATCCAATCTACCATTTGAATTTAAAAGGATTCAGTTTCCCATCATAGTCTGCTTCGCTATGACCATCAACAAGTCGCAAGGTCAGTCCCTCAAAGTAGCTGGTATCGACTTACTGTCCCCATGCTTTAGCCATGGCCAGCTGTATGTTGCCTGCTCAAGAGTAGGCACAAGCCGAAAACTGTATGTTCATACACCCAACAGAAAAAACAAAAAATGTTGTCTATCCACAAGTGTTGCGTTGATTAACATTGTCTTATTTTTATGTCATGCTTGCATTAAATTAACATTATGTTATTGTTGTGTCATGCTATGTTCTTCATGTACTGCTATACCTACCTATTATCCACATGCAGCATTTTCTAGCATATTTTTCAGTATATATATATTTTCATGCATTTGTTTTCCTTATTGTGTCCCATTAAAAGGCTATCATGTTGGCGTTATGTTTTATTATTGTAAGGTTCTAATGCTGTATCTGCCTTGACATCGTACTGTCTGTCCTGTTATGCATGTAAATTTTACTGATAAATTTTATTAACACAACCACATTACTGCAGCACTGTTTGTAAATACCATGTCAAAACACAGGCTATAGACGAAGAACTGGTGCGCATTGATTAGTGTTAGAAGTCTCCATTCGATGTAGAACTGTAAAAGTCATGTATAGTGCGTGTAGATGTCTCCATTCAATAAATGCTAGTGATAGCTCAGCAGTGCAATAGCAAAATATTTTGTAGAATTTCTTAAAACATGCACAATTTTTCAATACTGCCAGTTTGAACAATTTCAGTTTGCCTAGCAATGTCAATTTCATTATAAGTTCTCTGTACAAAAATATGACAACTTCCATTTTAGTGGTTTGAGACTGATGCATGATAGACTAGCTGTAAAACACATTCCAAATTTCCATTGTTCTCCCCAAAATGATTGACATGTATGACTGGGTATGTGCATGCTGTCTGATCAGCCTAACAATTTCAGTAGACTGCATATTTGGAGTTGTTTTACAGTATGAAAGACAACTCTCAATAAACCTCTTTCTGTACGTGAATCTGTTATCGTTGATGGGTAATGCAGCTAGTATGTATATATATACATATATATATATAGATATATATACATATATATATATATATAAGTATATATACAATAGCACACTTTTCTCAACTCAGGTGAGTTGCAGAGGAGTGCGCTATTGGGAACAGCTAAGATCTAGAGGCAAGTGCGCAAACTCCCAGGTCTCTGGTAGGAGACCCGAGTTAGAGCAGAATTTACCACCCATACGGGGTATCCGGGGTGAGGAAACAATTTTATATATATATATATACATGTATATATATATATAAATACATGTATATATATATATATATATATATATATATATATATATATATATATATATATATATATATATATATATATATATATATATATATACTGATGAAGAAGAAGGTTGCAGTTCACTAGAAGAGAGCGCTCAATATTAAAATAAGAGCATTTATATTAACGTTAATATATATATCAGACAATAGTATTGAGCCCTCAGCTTTATGAAGTAATTTTATAGCTTGTACATTATACATTTTAGTCATTCTACCTAAAGATTGCAACGTGATTGCTTTAAACTAATAGTAGTAATGATTTTAACCTGTAGTTTTTAATAAACGTCATAAAAAATTGTTGCCACACGCCGGTCAACTCATATGGGTGGTAGTTTCGGCTCTAACTTGGGTCTCCTACCAGAGACCTTGGAGTTTGAGCACTTCCCTCAAGATCTTAGCTGTTCCCAGTATCACACTTTTTTGCAACTCACCTGAGTTGATTGCTGTTGGTATTTGGGCAAGCCACATTTTATGCGCCGGTGTTATTGCGCCCAGTGTACCAATGACTACGGGGATTACAGTTGTTCTTACATCCCAGAATTTTTCAATCTCTTCTCCAAGAGAGAGACGTTTCTCTACATTTTCTTTTTCTTTGCTGTCTATATTGTAGTCATTGGGTACTGCTATATCTATTATAATAGTTCTCTTGTTCTCCTTGTCCACCACCGCTATATCTGGTTGGTTTGCTAGGACATGCTTGTCAGTCCGGACGTAGAAGTCCCAGAGGGTTTTAGCGCAATCATTTTCATTGACCTTAACAGGAGTTTCCCACCAGTGTTGTGGTTTATTAAGGCCATACTCGTCACATAGACTTCCATACACAACACCTGCGACACGATTTTGCCGCTCAGTGGATGCGTTTCCTGCTAGCTGCTTGCATCCAATGATGGCGTGTTGGATAGTCTCAGGTGCATCTTTGCACAGTCTGCAGCTAGGATCGTCTCTAGTGTGATAGATTTTTGTTTGGAGGTGCCTTGTTGGGAGAATTTGCTCCTGGGCTGCCATGATTAGCGACTCTGTATTGGCTGTTAGGTTTCCTTTGTTCAGCCACATATATGTCTGGTGAAGATCGCCAACCTTAGATACTTGTTGGTGGTAAGCACCATGAAGAGGTTTCGTGTGCCAGTCAATTTCCTCATCATCAGGGCAAAGATCCATTGTAAGAGCGGCCGATTGAAATTCAGCTGGCAAATTATCTGAAGTGGCCATAGAGGCTGCATAGGCTTTGATGCTTTGCTTTTCCTCCTTCACTCTCTGCTGTACACCTTTGAGTTCCCTACTGCCATCTTTCCTATCAATATACAATCTAGCAGTATCAGATTTTGGGTGGAGTGCTCCATGCATGGTCAGCAGTTTACGAGTTGCTATATCTGGTTCCTTGATGGCTTTCTCAGTCTATTTTATTATGCCTGCTGGATATCTTATTACTGGCAGTGCATAGGTATTTATTGCCTTGACTTGGTTCCTGGCATTGAGCTGGCTCCGTAAGATCTGCCGAAGGCGTTTTTTGTATTCAGTAATGGCTTTGTGAAGTACCTCGGCTTTGTGGTTGTTGTTGCTTTGCATAATCCCGAAAGTACTCGTACCCTTCTTCTATACCTTTGATGGTACTGTTTGGCATTCTTAGGCCATCTGAGCATAGAATGGTTTTTCTTAAGAATTAGCCTTCCACATTTCTCAATACCGAAGGTCATTCCGATGTCCTTGCTGTATACTTGAGTGAGGTGTATTAGCAAATCAATGTCCCTTTCTTTGTTAGCGTGCAGCTTGATGTCATTCATGTAGAAAAGGTGGCTTATCTTGGTGCCATTCTGAAACTGGTACCCATAGTGGGTCTTCTCCAGCATATTGCTTAGAGGGTTTAGGCATATGCAGAAGAGCAGCGGTGATAAGGAGTCACCTTGATAGATGCCTCGCTTAATTTTCACACTCGCCAGCCTTTTTGCCATTAGCCTCCAATTCTGTCTTCCATTTGGTCATTGACATCTTGATGAATGCCACAAGAACAGGGTGAACACTGTACATACTGAGACACTCAAGTATCCAACTATGGGGAATTGAGTCATAGGCCTTTTTGTAGTCAATTTAAGCCATGGCAAGATTGGTATGCCTTCTCATGCTGTCTTGACAGACCGTCTGATCCACCAGTAACTGATGTTTGGCTCCTCGGGTGTTGCACCCAATTCCCTTCTTTCATATACATATATATATATACATATATATATATATTTATATAATTGTTTCCTCACCCCGGATACCCCGTATGGGGGGTACCAGAGACCTACCAGAAACCTGGGAGTTTGAGCACTCGCCTCAAGATCTTAGCTGTTCCCAATAGCTCACTTTTGTGCAACTCACCTGAGTTGATTGTTGTTGGTATTTGGGCAAGCCACATTTTATGCGCCCTTGTTATTGCGCCCAGTGCCCCAATGCCTACTGGGATTACAGTTGTTCTTACATTCCAGCATTTTTTAATCTCTTCTCCAAGAGGGAGATATTTCTCTACCTTTCCTTTTTCTTTACTGACTATATTGTAGTCATTGGGTACTGCTATATCTATTATAGTAGCCCTCTTGTTCTCCTTGTCTTCCACCAATATATCTGGTTGGTTTGCTAGGACATGCTTGTCAGTTTGGATGTAGAAGTCCCAGAGGATCTTAGCGCGGTCATTTTCATTGACTTTACCAGGACCTTCCCACCAGTGTAGTAGTTTATTAAGGCCATACTCATCACATAGACTTCTATACACAACACCTGCAACATGATTATGTCGCACAGTGTATGCGTTCCCTGCTAGCTGCTTGCATCCACTGATAATGTGTTGGATGAATAAATATATAAATAAATAATGAATGAATAAATATATATATAAATATATATATATACATATACATATACATATATATATATATATATATATATATATACGTTTCATATATATATATACACGTTTCACACAAGAAATATCGAACTGAGAGAAATCGGTCGCCTATCTCCTTCAGGCGCTTCGAGAAAATTCTTGAAAAACAAAATATGGGCATATTTAGTATTTTGATATGTTTAATAAGCACACAAAATGCCAAATTGAAACTCAAACAAAAAGTTTTGTTGAATTCAACTAGTGAAATAAGATTTGTATGGCGAGGTCGAAAAATCATGTTCCACTGTTTAAGGGGAAAAATCGTATAAGAGAGTGATGGTACCCGGAGGGTGCAATTTATTTGTACATAAAATATATACAAGAATACACCTACATAGAGGCGCAAATATACATTGTCTCTCTCTCTCTCTCTTTTTCTTCCTTTCTCTCTTGGGACGTTTTCTTATTAAGGTATTCTAACAAAGTAAGCTCCGCCTTCCTCCATGGAGTGTCTGGCTGGCCTTTTTGTTTTTTATTGCTCGGCATTGCCTGGTTCATGAGCTGGTTCAAACAGAAAGCTTGCTGGCTCCCACCACACACTCTCACCATTGGGCATACTGCCCTTCAATTAGAACTTAGGTAGAAGAGCAAGCTGAGCTAAGGCCTTGTGCTGTCAGACTCCATGTTCCGACTGGCAAACTTCTTGCATCAACAATTCTGGACCAATGAGGATACTAATGGGATTTGCAGCGGGTCTTGCACAGCCTGTGCCGCGTCAACCCAGGCATCCTCAAACTGACAAAGCTGCTGAGCTCTTCTCCTCTGTTGCTCTTCCATATTCTGGCTCGCCGTTTGGCACCTCACAAATTTGTACAGTATTCTAGATGCTGACTAGTTTCTGAAGCTAAACTGATGTGCCATAATCAAGGGGCCTTCCTCTTAAGCTTTTCCTCTATCTGGACCAGCTAATCTTTCTACTGGCTCTGCCACCGCCAGTTTTTTGTCGTCAGAGTATGAGTACAAAGAGTCATTTTGGAGGTTGGAAAGTGGTGGGTTAAACTTAAGGTGTTCAGAGCTCTCGCCTGAGCATTAGCATGTTGGCCGTTTCTCTAGTGGTTGAGTTTGATGTGCCACAATTTGCTTGCATTAGCTGAAGTAGCAACCTGTCCCACTTCTCTTGACCTCAGGTCAGCATCAGTGCTAGCAAGGAGTAATGTGTTAAATTCTATGTGGTTAGGAAGTTGAAACTCTTGCCTGGGCATGAGCACGTTAGCCATGTTCCCAGTAGTTGAGTTTGGTGTGCCCCGATATGCAGGGAATGACCCAGTTGTTAATCATTGCATTCGATCACACTGTTGGCTGAGAAGAGATAGGGGGTAATGTGAGGCTTTTTCAGCAGGGACACAGTTTGGCCATCAGTTGACTCTTAAAGAGTGCACCCTGGTCGAAGTCGTTCTGCTCTTGTAATTTCATATAGCAAATCATTTATTTGTCAAATGCACTTGCCACCACTAGAGCAATGACCTCCAGAAAGACTACAGCATTCTATCACTTGGTAAACTAATCTCCTAGTAACAGGATCCACTTATTATTTTTCGGAGTCTCCAGCATTAGTCCCACAAGGTCTACGGCCATGTTCTGCCAAGGGTGCCCAGTAGAAAATCTATACATACTGTTTTGGTTCCACCTTGTTTTACTGCCTGACAGACTTTGCATCTTGTGATCAGTCTTTTTACTGTGACTGTCATTTTTGGGTAGTACTTGACCAGTCGCAGCCAGCCGATTGCTCTACCCACTCAGAGTGAGCAAGAGATGAGTCTGCCAAATGGTCATCTCTTTGATGAATAGGGGGCATACCGCACACCATCCTGGTTGGCCGTATGGGAAAGTGCAGATCTGTAATACCTCACTATTGTGTAGCCTGAAAAATGAACGAATTTTATGCAGCTGGTGGAGTTTCTGGCTTTTGAGCTAGAACTGCTCAAGAGTCAGCTTCTCAAGCCACTCAATAGGATGGTACATTGTGGCCTCGTCCCTGGCCAGTGGTTTGCATCGTAGCTAGCTCCTTTTTGGTAGTGTTCTGAGTCTTTACGTGTGGGGTGAAGCAAAGTTTTAGAGTGGCCTCGGTAAGTCCTGAGCTGGCTACTACCACCGGTGAAGTAGTGAATTGGCCCATTTGATTGACCCTTTTGTGTGTGGACTTGGCGAACCATGACATGGTAAATGGGCTTTCTTCAAGTTCTGCCAAGAGGCGCTGGCTTAACAAAGCATGTTCTCTGCAAGTCGATGCCCGATCTCTTAGCTCGATAAACTCGCATTGCCTGCAATCTTTACAGGTCTGTTGACTGGGTCTATCGGTACTTCCGTAATGAAGACCGGCTATGTGCTTCAGTGTGAATTGAAACTGGGTTAAGGTTTTCAATCGCCTGGCTACTTAGTGGGAGGTTTTTTTTGTCAACACAGCTACTGCAGAGAAACATGGTCTGTGAGAAAAAGGAACTGAAGAGAAGACACTGTGTGCCGTATAAGCAAAAGTGTTTCACCGCCTTTGTCACGACAAGCAGCTCCCTTTAGGTCACATAGCAATTTCTCTTCACAGGGTTAAGTGTTTTGCTAAAAAAGGCTACCTCAACTCTTTCCTGTACTTGCAAAAATATCCCTTCCACACCCATCCACTAGCATCAGTACCCAGAGTATACAATCGGCTCTGATTTTGGTATCATAGCACAGGGACTGAGGAAAGGTGCTCCTTCAGCTTGTTGAGAGCCACTTTATTTTCCTTGCCCTACATTTACTTTTTTCACTTGCTGATAAGACGGTTAGGATGCCAGGCTATAGTGACAAAGTTGCATATTTTTTGTCTATAATAACCCGCTGGCCTAATAACCAAGAAGTATTGTAGCTTCTGAAATTCCTTGCAGGTTGGCCATTGACAGACTGAATGATTTTTCTCTGAGTCTGTAGCAACCCCTTCTGCACTCACCACATAGTTGGGATACCAAACCTGATACTGAAGATACTAAAACTGAGATACTAAATTGGTGGGCAAGGACTATGATGTAACATAGGTAGAGCAGCAACATCTTTCAATGGAAATTGTGCAATACTCACTCCAACATCTTCTAAAACATGGCCAGTGTTGAGGGGAGAAAAAAGGGCAGACTTTCTATTTCCAATGACTGGAGCAGGTAGCAAATGCTTAGTTTTGCGTGCATCGCTATCTAAGAGTACTTGCCAACAGCCAATGAGCAACATCAGTGTATTAAAGTACTTGCTGCCACACAACAGTTTGAGGCTCTATTGATCTAAAGAAAAGGATAGGCATCCTGCTTAGTGACGTCGTTTAGCCATCAGTAATGGATGCCAAAACACCACTTGCCATCTTTCTTTCAAATATGTACCGCCGAAAAGCTTTATGCACAACCGGCCAGTACAAGTTGATGAGTCCTTTGTCCAACAGCTTTTGGACTTGGCTTTCGGACTTCACTTTTTTCTCTGCCCAAGTTGATGCGGTGTCCGATGAATAGATCCTGTTCCTTTCTTGAGTATAGTAAAATGTTCCACCAAGGTAGTCTGGCCAATAACCCTAATCTGGTGCTAAATGTTTCTTTGGCGCCTCAGCAGCCATGCCAGTCACTCGGCCTGTCCTGGCTTTGTGCAATTATGTTGGACCACTGTATAGAGGTTCCTCAGTGGTCTGGAGTCCCTTCCTACATTCCATATCTGCACACAAAGACACGGCTCTCGATCAGCTGGAGGAATGGTTCATCATTCATCTAGTGATCCTCTATTCTTGAGTAAGTGCCTATGGGACTACCGGCTTGAAGGTGGAGGGGAACATCCGTAAGATTGGGGGCTGTGCCGCGGCGCTTCTTATAGGTCCAGGCTGTAATAAGCTCATAACTGGTGCGACCCATCTGAACATGTCTCAATCACTCCCAATGAGCAGTAATTATTGGTTAACACTCAGCATAGAACAGCCATTTTGGTCCTGGCTGGCACTCTCAGGTTGCATACCACTTAGACTTTAATGAGCAACAACTGGCTGTATTTGTCTTTACAGGTCACCATACAACTGTTCACGGATACCACGGGCTGCTGAAACTCCATGTTCCTATGATGGAACACCAGAAAGGACATTAGCAATATAGTGTTTTCACTGCTCTGGCGCACCACAAAGACCTCTTCAATCTTTGCATCTTAGAGCAGTATAGATAGTCACACGACTCTGTAAAGGATAGCCTGGTCCCATCGGTCATGATTCCATGGCTATCGCATTTCTCCAATAAGTCCTTATGGCCTGGAGTAGCTTGTCAAACACATTCTTGCTCATCAGGTTTGTGGTACACCCAGTTTCTAGCAGAATCTGAACGGGCCGCCCATCAAACTTTTGGAAAAAGATAGCTAGTAGAGTGAAATCAGCTCAGTGATTGTGCCAGGGTTCGCTCGTTACTACTGCCACTAAGCCCAGTAGGTCTATCTCCTTCAGGCACTCCTGGGACTGTGGAGGCAATTTTCTGGGGTGCCTGTTAGGATTCGTACAGCCTGTGTATTGCTAGTCGGCTATACTGCTTTCAAGGTAGGCTTCTTATGGCGGAGCGGCCCATCGTCATTCTTCTTCGCTCCAAGACACAAACAGTTCTTCTCTCTTTCTCCCTCTTTTCTCTCCTGGCTTGGCCGCCTGGTACAGTTCGGCTTGAGCATGGACTGTCATTGGGTGTTTGGGCTCTACTCCCTCCAGGAAAGCCTAAGCTGTGTTTTTTCTACTGCCTGCATGTCAGGGGTAAATCTCCTTCTCCATGGCTCCATGGCTTTGGAGCTAAAGTTTTTCCTATCCAGACTTCCATAATCTTTATTCCTTCCTTAGACACAGTGCTGGCAGATTTTCTTTTCCTTGATTTTTTTTTATTCTCTTTCTCAGAAAATTCAGTCAAGGGCCTTAGTGCAACCAGTAGTCTGCACTACTGTTGTGACCCAATGCTATTTCGCCAGTGCGCCGGTTTCTTGAGACAGTGCTGGCGCATGTTTGTGGGGCTCCATAGCCCCAGCATTTTAGAGGCTTTGGCTCCTTTCCCTTTAGGGGTTGACTGCTTTTTTGTTGCAGCTGCTGTACCTACATACTTTGTCAGCAGCTGAACGATCTTAGCCGGCTGATTGACTATACTGCCTTATACCATAGCCTGAATATTGGTAGTCTTTCGGTCCTCAGGTTTAATCTCTAACAACTTTGTCTCGGCATGGATGACTTCTGTTAGAGTAGCTGCAAGCATAGCCTGGGTGTGTTTTTACAGGTTCACATAGTTCACCAAGCTGCATAACAGTACTTTGACCATGTCTGTCCTATAGATGCCAAGAACGTCTCCATGGCCGCCCAAACCAGTCTCTTTATCTGGCAGGTGTGCTCCTGAAGAGAGGTTGCTGTTGCTTGTCTCAGGTTGATCAAATTATTGCGCACATGCCAAGTCAAGAAGCCAAAACAAGTTTGGAGCGTGTCAAATATGGCTTTTATGCAGTCAGCTTGTCTGCAGTTTTTGGCCTTGTCTTCAGGGCCTCCTAGAACTGTATCAGGCCAGCTTCTTCTGTTTAGACATTAGCTCCAGCTACCTCCTGGAACAGGTTGATAAAATACTCTGCATTCCCTGATCCCGAGTATCAATGTGCCTTGAACTAATGAACCGGGGCCTGAGCTCGGGGTGGTATAACTATTCGTTCAGGAACCTCGGCCAACCAGTCCATTTCTTGATCCACACTCTTTGAGATATGACCATCTACGTTTCACTAAAAAGACACTCACCACTCCAGGTAGCGCTGCTCATGCAGCACGACTTACTGAGCTCAGAGAAATCTCTTTTCTACTGAAAAAAGCTCACCAATTTTTGAAGTGGCATAGCTCACGCAAAATGGGCTATCTGAATCCAAAAAGTCTTCTTTTTTGGAAATCGTCTGGCAAACTTTGGGGAAGTGTTGCTTGCTCAACACGGCCTACTGAGCTCAAGGAAAACTTTTCACACTCACACTGCGTCTTAACTATTTTGTCAGGCTATTTTGTCCAATATCCAGTATATTTGACTATACTTATATATATAAGTATATGTAAGTATATAGATATATATACAAGTATACATATATAGGTATATATAAGTATATAAATAAATTAAAAAATTAAATGGTTCACTAATCCTTCAGCTACTGTCAGGTTCCTGCTAGTGCATTCTTCAGGCTGTAGAGTTCAACAGCCTTTTGTTGAAGTCTACAGCCTGAAGAATGCACTAGCAGGAAACTGACAGTAGCTGAAAAATAAGTGAACTATTTAATTTTCCAATTTATACTGCTCCATCCTATGTTGAGCACTCTGATTTTAGTTCTTGGTATGATACATTTCAATAAGTATATATATATAAATATATATATATATAAATATATAAATATATATAAATATATATATATACATGTATATATATATACTAGCTGTGCCACCCAGGGTTGCCCGTGTAGTAGAAGAGTACTTGGACAGAAAATTGATTTGTATTTAACATATAACAACATTTGCCATTCTAACTTTCAAACTACATATCATGAGAAAGTTTTTTATCCTATAAAATTGAGAAGTAGTGAGAGTTTTTGCTATTAGCCAGTTTAATAATGTGAGCGAACAGCTTGCCGTGACGTTATGCTATGTCCCGCATCATACGCAAAGCAGTTAGGTTTTGCTCTCATATAATGACTTATATTGCACGATTTTAAGATCTATAGCCGGACAACCGACATATATATGACGAAACACTTTGAGAATCATATATATACACATAAAGACTTGCACGCAATATACTTTTGCTGATTCACACATATAGAAAAGGCTGAAAGGATTTTAGTCTCTATTTCATGTTACCACTTTTTATGTAGGTACTTCAAAGAATTACACTCTGAGTTGTTTACAAAGTGCCAGCCCAACGCCTTTGTTCTTCTTTGCGTAGCACTGAACTAATCTGGCCCAAACTCAGGGCCAGATGGCACTTATTTTAATATTACTATTAATATCCTTTCAATTGTATTCCTTTTTTTCATCACACTTTTTTTTAAACACTGCCAAGCTTGAAAGCATTGAAACACAACAACATTCAATTATGACAGGTTGAGATATATTAATACTGGCTGTATCACTCTTTTTCTTTCAGAGATAGTCACAATGATGAGTGATAAGCAGATCCTTGTAGAAGGTGATGACAATTCAACTCTGACTTTGACAATGGCAACCACAGGTATTATTTTGACTATATAGGAATCATGTTGTTATGCCTGTACATTAGGCGGTTGTCTTGTGCCTGGATAATGTACTATCATAACTTGCCCATTAACTACTTATTGCTTGTTTGAAGAGAGTTGGTTATCAACTTGCAGGCAAAACAGTAGAATTGAAAGTGGTGAAGAACCCAGATAATTTTGGACTTGGTCGGACAAGCTTGATCAAGTGCTTTGGTTTGGACAGTCCATTTTCCTCCCAGCTTACAGTTCATGGTCCATATAGAAACAGAGCTAACATTACTCTGGACACCTGCTCAGGTAACCGTTTTGTGTTTATTTACTTTTTTGCTTTAGAAGGTTTATATGCTTTTCCAACTCACTATTTACCGTTTGTGCAAGTATTATACAAACTGATATAGTAACATATACCCATGTACTATCTAATCAAGCTTCCTATTGTGTTAATGAACATATTAAGGTTTTTCCCTTATTGCTAAAGCTTCAGAGAAGATCCCTTCCAAGGTTACATATATTCTAATCTACAAACTAGGTGAGGGTAGAATATGGTTTAATGTTATGATGAGAATAGCTTTTAATAGTGCTTGATTGCATGTAAATTAAACTGACCTATAATACAACATAGAAATATATGGTAAGCTGTTTTTACAGAGCCAAATACAAGCAGCTATAAAGTGTAATTTAGGCCGCTTATTACACAGTGCTGATTTACTGTCTATTGACAGTTAACTCATGCAATACTGTTAGAGATAAAGTTGGTAGAAAGCCATGAAGTGAAGTTCAACATGTCAAAGATAACTTAATTATTATATCACCGATCATGTTTCTCTTTAACAGTTGCTGCGCGAGTGGTACAGATAGGAGAGCATACTCTGGACAACAAGATAGTACTGGAGGCCTCATTCTCTATTGAAGAATTGCCTCCTAGTGTCCCACGCATAGATTCCTCGTCTTCAGAAATAACTGACAGTGGTAGGCTGGTATAAACTTCTCTTGTTGAGTATCATATTGTCCAGTTTATATGATTTACTGTGGCTCATCAACACCTTTCCATATTTTAGTTTTACTTGTGTCCAGTACTGTACCAAAGACTATACTTCGAAAGCTCATAACAACAAAAACAAAAGGAATACTTGTGAACCAGATGGCAGAAGGAGAGTACCTGGTTGAGTACACTAGCAGTAAAGGTAGAATTCGCATAATTAAATATTTCCCAAGCTCAGTAAACCTTTTTAAATGTTAGCAAAATTATATTATTCGAAATTCTAGTTACACTCCAAATACATATATATTTTGAATCTAAACTGCCTTTCAAAATAATTGAAATGTACATAATTTTATATCGAAAGAGATGTATAAAAATAATATATAAACTGTATACATAAAATCTGTTTGAACTAAACAAAACAAATAGCATGGACAGGTGCAATCAGTCATCAACTTAACACACAAAATGCTTTTGACAATTGGCTTTACATTTGAACAAAACTTGACTCGAAGTTTATAGCGAATCATGATATGGATGGGTGACTTGAAGTTTATAGTGAATCATGATATGGATGGGTGACTTGAAGTTTACAGAGAATCATGATATGGATGGGTGACTTGAAGTTTATAGTGAATCATGATATGAATGGGTGACTTAAAAGTTCTTTAAAGCTGTTCAGTTTTGTAAATTAGTAAAGATGTGCAGAGTTCGCTTTCAGACAGTTTACTTCTAATGATTTTCAGACAGTTTAGTTGTAATGTTTTTCAATAACATTACAAAATGTTACCGAAAAAATTGGTGTGAGTAGGAGTAGTAGTGTAGATTGGTGTGAGTAGTAGTATAGACTAGTCTGAGTAGTAGTAGTATAGAATAGTGTGAGTAGTATAGACTAGTGTGAGTATTAGTGTAGACTAGTGTGAGTAGTAGTAGTATAGGCTAGTGTGAGTAGTAGTAGTGTAGACTAGTGGGAGTAGTAGTAGTGTAGACTAGTGTGAGGAGTAGTATATGCTAGTGTGAGTAATAGTAGTATAGACTAGTGTAAGTAGTAGTAGTAGTAGTAGTAGTACATACTAGTGTTAGTAGTAGTAGTAGTATAGACTAGTTTGAGTAGTAGTAGTGTAGACTAGTGTGAGTAGTGGTAGTAAAGATTAGTGTAAGTAGTAGTAGTATAGACTAGTGTGAGTAGTAGTAGTAGTATAGACTAGTGTGATTAGTAGTAGTGTAGACTAGTGTGAGTAGTATTAGTGTAGACTAGTGTGAGTAGTAGTAGTATAGACTAGTGTGAGTAGTATCAGTATAAACTAGTGTGAGTAGTGGTAGTATAGACTAGTGTGAGTAGTAGTGGTTTAGACTAGTGTGAGTAGTAGTGGTGTAGACAAGTGTGAGTAATAGTGATGTAGACTAGTTTGATTAGTAGTAGTATAGACTAGTGTATTTAGTAGTAGTGTAGACTAGTGTGAGTAGTAGTAGTATAGACTAGAGTGAGTAGTAGTAGTATTGACTAGTGTGAGTAGTGGTAGTAGAGACTAGTGTGAGTAGTAGTAGTTTAGACTAGTGTGAGAAGTAGTGGTGTAGACAAGTGTGAGTAATAGTGATGTAGATTAGTGTGAGTAGTAGTACAGACTAGTGTGACTAGTGGTAGTATTGACTAGTGTGAATAGTAGCAGTTTAGACTAGTTTGAGTAGTAGTGATGTAGACTAGTGTGAGTAATAGTGATGTAGACTAGTTTGATTAGTAGTAGTATAGACTAGTGTGAGTAGTAGTAGTGTAGACTAGTGTAAGTAGTAGGAGTATAGACTAGCGTGAGTAGTAGTAGTATATGTTGTATTACACAGATGGAGAGGATGGCTTGGATTATAACGAGAGCGATATAAGATCGTTTTTCTTTAATTTTGTATTTAACCGAAAACGCATGGTCATCCCCAGACATGAATATAATGTGCTCGTTAAATGCAAGAGTTGTCTACTCTTAATGAAAACATAAACATGAGAGGATAGCTCGCACTTGTACTAATATCATTACAACATCCCTTCACAAGCTCAAAAGCTGGCATATCTATACAATGATCTGCTAAGATAAATCGGCACATAAAACCTGTGACAACCACATAAGCTATCGTAAATTTGTATGGGTAAATGCAACGCAAGTAAACAACAAGAATATTTGTCAAGATAAGGTACGTAATAATATGCAATAGTGATTGTCTAGAGTTCATAGTTTGTTGCTCAGCGATATGATGTAGCAGCATGTCGCAGTATGGTAGTTACCATAGTTCATAGTTTGTTGCTCAGCGATATGATGTAGCAGCATGTCGCAGTATGGTAGTTACCATACTCTTAAGCTTATGCCTCATATTTATCTGGCTGTTGCCTGAGCCGCTTACTCATCCTTGGGGTTGCCGTCATAGCTGATCTGACATTAACTCTGCGTCTTTCCGCATTTACATTAGAGTCATTAACTGAGATTACTGCTGACCTGTTCCGTACCAAGTGCTGACCATTATCTCCTTCTATGATAACCTTTCGATCGCCATCTTGGTTAGCTCTGAGTACTGTTCCCTCCTGGCTACTATCTCTCACCATAACACGATCTCCACCACACACTGCTGGAAGATCTTTTACCTTAGGATTGATATCGTGGTTCATCTTCATTCTCTCTTTGTAAAGCTCATTCTTGGCTTAAAACTTCTCATGATCGGGTAGCTTTGGCATTAGACTATCAGGATGTACTGACAAAGTTGTCTTCAGCATCCGTCCCATAAGCAATTCAGCAGGAGAGTATACTCCTAACTGTGGTGATGCTCTGTAGGCAAGGAGAGCTATGTATGGATCTTTCTCCTTGCTGAGCAAGGATTTTACTGTTGCAACCGCTCTCTCAGCTGCACCATTGCCGCGAGCATACTTCGGGCTACTTGTGACATGGGTGAATCCGTATGCTTTTGCAAATATCTGAAAGTCCTCAGATGAATACTGCGGTCCGTTGTCAGACACTAAACAATCTGGAATACCGTGCCGGGAAAACATACTTTTCATGTGGGATATGACGTTCTTTGATGTAGTATCTCTACCTAGTAAAGCTATCTCAGGGTATCTTGAATAATAATCTGTCACTATCAGGTAGTTGTTTCTCTCTAGTTGAAACAAGTCAGTGCCTAACATTTGCCAAGGGCGATCAGGGGTAGCGGAAGGTCTCAGGGGTTCGTATGTTATATTCAATTTTCTCTTACACACTTCACAATTTGCTATCTGTACCTCTATTGCCTTTGCCATAGACGGCCACCACAAACTGTTTCTAGCCCTTGCTTGGCATTTAGTAATGCCTAAATGTCCCTTGTGTATATCTTCAAGAACCTGACTTCTCTGGGATAGGGGAACCACCAATCTCATGCCTAGCATCAGCAGTCCCTTGTTCATAGTAAGTAGTCCTCGCCTTTCAAAGTACGGCCTCAGGATTGTGTCCATGGATGAAAGGTAAACTGGCCAACCCTGTTCAACATAATGAATAACCTGTCTCAAAGTTTCATCTTCCCTTTGTTCCATTTTGAATTTCTCCAATCTGTCGCAGCTTCCATTCCAATGCACACTCTCTCGTACGTAGCTCTCAATCACTTCTACTCGTACTATATCACTCTGTTCTGGTTCCCTAGTGTTATATCGTGATAGTGCATCCGCTGCCTTGTTGTCAGTTCCACTCACATATTTGATATCATAGTAGAATCTCTGTAGTCGCAATTTAAAGCCTTGAATTCTGGGAGGCAACTTATCTAGAAACTGATTACCGAACAAGGGAATGAGGGCTTTGTGATCTGTTTCAATCGTTACATCTTTCATTCCTAAGACATAATGAGAAAATTTCTCCATTGCCCAGCACACTCCTAGCGCCTCCTTTTCTATTGCTGCATAACGTTGCTCAGTTTCACTAAGGGATCTACTAGCAGCCGCCACTAGCTTACGAGTGCCGTCACCTTGAAGTTGACTCAGAGTAGCTCCTAGTCCTTGATTGCTGGCGTCTGTGGTCACAAATGTGGGCTTTTCTGTACTGTATGGAGCAAGGATGCTTGGTTTGCTGAACAGCTCTTTGACTTCTTGAAATGCACTCTCCTGCGCATAACCCCAGTGCCATTCAATACCTGTCTTCAGCAAAGCCCTCAGAGGGGCACTCTTCTCAGCCAGCTTCTCTGAGAAGCGTGCATATTGATTTGCAAGACCAAGGAAACTTTTTACAGCTGTCACGGAAGTGGGTGTGGGAAAGTCTTGTATTCCTTGTATTCGCGGTCCAGCGCTTATACCCTCCTTGGAGATGATATACCCAAGAAACTCCACACTTTTTTGACCAAACTTACATTTTGACTTGTTCAGTGTCATACCCGCCGTCTTGATTGCGGCCAGGACCAGCTCCAAACTTTTGTCATGTTTCTCTTCCGTTTCTCCAAATACACACACATCGTCCATATGAACTATCACTCCTTCAATCCCATTCAGCATTCTATTCATTTCTGCTGAAAATATTTCCGGGGCACTACAAAGGCCTTGGGGAAGTCTTTCATACATGTATCTTCCCTTATGAGTCAAAAAAGTAGTCAACTTTTTTGACTCTTGACTGAGTGGTATCTGAAAAAATCCACTGTTAGCATCAATTTTTGAAAACTTTACACCGTTTCCCAGACTAGCAAGACTGCTCTCTACAGTGGCCATTGGATGAATTTCCCTCATCACATATTTGTTGAGTTGGGTGAAGTCTGTACAAATTCTAACTTTGTCTTGGCCATTTTTTGGTACAACGACCATTGGTGCAACCCAGAGTGTTGCTTCAGTAATTGGCGTGATGACTCCATCCTTCACCATCTCATCTAATGCTTGCTCTGCTTGTTTCTTTAGCGGGAATGCTATTGGTCTAGGGATGTGTATGGCAAAAGGTATGGCATCTTCCTTTAGTGTGATGGAATGTTCACTCTTCACTTTTCCTAGACCCTTGAACAGCTGCTGGTTCACATTCACATCACTCACTTCACATCTGTCAACATCTACTGATATTAACTGTAGTGTTTCACAAGCTTTTCTGTTCAGCAATGGTGTCTGTTGATTCTCAACTACATATATATCTTCTTTTGTGGCAAATTTACCAGCTTGGATGCGGCATCTTATAACCCCTAAGCAATTTAACTGTGCTTTACCTGCCCCGTATAATCTTTTAGTTGAAGGCTCCAATCTCCCTTTGAAGTGATTTGGTCCACAAACACTTAGTGCAGCCCCAGTGTCCAATTTAAAGCTGGCTGTTTGCCCCTTCTTCAAGCTTGTGTCTACTTTGACTGTAGAATGCCATGCTCCTGTGTTGATGGATTCCACTAGGTTTATTTCCCCTAAATAAACCTCCTCCTGAACCTCAGTTTCATCTTCTTTTAGAGCATTTATTTCTGCTCTTCCTCTGCACTGTCTGGCAAAGTGGTTAAATTTATCAGTTTCTGCATTTTTGACCCATAGCGGGGCACCTTACTTGCTTGCTATGATTCCTTCCACATCTGCCACAAAAGCCTCCAACTGTTTTTATTGCTGGTTTGGTTTTCCAGCTTTTCCTTTCACTCCTTACTACCTCAATATCTTCATCTTTGATTTCCTGCTTTTCTTGCTGTGGGGTGGCAGTCACATTTTTGAACTTGACTGCCATTTCTTGCACTCGAATTGCCTTGACAACGTACTCTAAAGTGAGCTTCTCATCAGGCTCTCTCATTAGCTTATCACGAAGCTTCACATCATCCATTCCAAAGAGTAGTTTATCTCCAATGAGTAAATCCCTCTGTGTTTCAAACTGACACCCTTCAGCTAGCCTCTTCAGCCTCATAAGATATACATCACATGACTCACCTGACTGAGTGCAGCCGTGGAATTGAAATCTATTCACTATAGTTCCGGACCTTGGGTTGCAATAATCTTGGAATTTCTTTAACACGTCATTTAACTTCCTCCCCTCTGTTCCTTCTTCTATCTCATGAATCAGACCATTTTCATCAGGGTCAGTTGTAAATTCCAGCTGTGAATATACTTCCCTTACATCCTCACCTCCTACATGTCTGAACAAGGCAAGCTTCCTTTTTTCTGCAGCCTTGCTTGTTGCCACCAAATCTATGGCCAGCAAATAATCTTCAAATGATCTGGACCATTTTCTCCACTCTCCAGAGAGATCATCAGCCCTCAGATCTAAGCCGTGTGGAGGCGAAACACCTTGCATGACACCCAGGAACAAGTTTAGACCGCTGCCACCATGTTGTATTACACAGATAGAGAGGATGGCTTGGATTATAACGAGAGCGATATAAGATCGTTTTTCTTTAATTTTGTATTTAACCGAAAACGCATGGTCATCCCCAGACATGAATATAATGTGCTCGTTAAATGCAAGAGTTGTCTACTCTTAATGAAAACATAAACATGAGAGGATAGCTCGCACTTGTACTAATATCATTACAACAGTATAGACTAATGTGAGTAGTAGTATAGACCAGTGTGAGTAGTAGTAGTGTAGACTAGTGTGAGTAGTAGTAGTATAGACTAGTGTGAGTAGTAGTAGTATAGACTAGTGTGAGTAGTAGTAGAGACTAGTGTGAGAAATAGTATACACTAGTGTGATTAGTAGTAATATAGACTAGTGTGAGTAGTAGTATAGACTAGTGTGAGTAGTGGTAGTATAGACTAGTGTGAGTAGTAGTATAGACTAGTGTGAGTAGTAGTATAGACTAGTGTGAGAAGTAGTATACACTAGTGTGAGTAGTAGTAGTATAGACTAGTGTGAGTAGTAGTAGTGTAGACTAGTGTGAGTAGTAGTAGTATAGACTAGTGTGAGTAGCAGTAGTATAGACTAGTGTGAGTAGTAGTAGTATAAACTAGTGTAAGTAGTAGTAGTATAGGCTAGTGTGAGTAGTAGTAGTGTAGACTAGTGTGAGGAGTAGTATATGCTAGTGTGAGTAATAGTAGTATAGACTAGTGTAAGTAGTAGTAGTAGTAGTAGTAGTACATACTAGTGTTAGTAGTAGTAGTATAGACTAGTTTGAGTAGTAGTAGTGTAGACTAGTGTGAGTAGTGGTAGTAAAGATTAGTGTAAGTAGTAGTAGTATAGACTAGTGTGAGTAGTAGTAGTAGTATAGACTAGTGTGATTAGTAGTAGTGTAGACTAGTGTGAGTAGTAGTAGTGTAGACTAGTGTGAGTAGTGGTAGTATAGACTAGTGTGAGTAGTAGTAGTATAGACTAGTGTGATTAGTAGTAGTATAGACTAGTGTGAGTAATGGTAGTATAGACTAATGTGAGGAGTAGTGGTGTAGACTAGTGTACGCACAAGTAGAGATAAATGCTCTGATTGTTTTAATTAAAGCAAGAAATTAGCAATATAAATGTCCTAACTGTAATTGTTTAGAAAGATGCTATGCTTTTGTAGGGTAGAGTCTATCTAATGAAGTTTATTACACATAGTTTACAACTTATCTTTTACTTCAGCTACGAATTATGCTAAAGCTAACGTGCATCAAATTTAGGTTTGCATTTATAAAATCGTCCTTATAAATAACACTACAAATATATGCCACACACAGTTTTCTGTCATTTATGTCAAATAGATGTAAAGATTTTTGCTCTAATATGTTTATTTTAGCTGCTCGAGACATAGCAGACCAGAAGGTAATCAAGTACTTGAACGCAGAAATGAATGTGAGCCTTTACAGATCTGAGGTCAAGTTGGAGAAGAGTTTGAGCGTAGACGAGGCAACTGATGAGCATGATAAGAAAAAGCAAGCAGAAAAATTTACATTCAAACCTAAAAAAATTCTTGGTGAGTCATCCATGTACTATAATTATTTGAGCTGAATGCCTAGCTGGTCGTAAAATAGTTTTTGTACAGAAAACTTAGAGTTAGTCGCTAAATTTAGTTGCTATTAGCTAAGTTCTTTACCCAGTAGATTTGACTAATTTATGCTAATCTAGATCTTTACTAAAATAAGGGCTGTTGTTATAACTTGAGCCAACGCTACGAAAATGATTGCATCATCATCTCTCATGCAATGATTATGTTTAAGTGTAAAGCGTGCTCGCCAACGCTTGAAGCCAATAAATATTGATGAGTGTATTATGTATGGTGTCAGTTATGCCATTGTGTAGCTACTGCATGTAGTCGCTTAGCGAAGTAAATTGCATGCCTGTCTGTAAAACTGGCAATTACGGATTCAAATCTAGTGCAATGCAGATTTTTCACCCAAGATACTTTATTACTATAATTAGACATGCAGTTGACAGACGATTAGCTTTATATATATATATATATATATATATATATATATATATATATATATATATATATATATATATAGATAGATTATAATAAAATTTAGATATATATATATATAGATATATTATAGCATAATATATATATATATATATATATATATATATATATATATATATACATATTATAACATAATATAGATATTATAATATAATATAGATATACATATACAGATATTATAATATAGTATAGATATACATATATACATACATTATAATATAATATAGATATATATATAATATAATATAGATATATACATATATATAATATAATATAGATATGTATAGATATATTATAATATAGATATATATATATATATTAATATATTGTAGATATATGTAGATATATTATAATATAATATAGATATATATAGGTATATTATAATATAATATAGATGTATATAGATATATTATAATATATTATAGATATATATAGATATAATATATATATATACATTGTATATAAATCTGAGGTAGATAGATATAAATTATATAGACATAATATTTATATCTATCAATCAATATATATTTATGTATAAACAGACGATGAATGTACTAATAAACATATTAGATGAACTGCGATGCCGCTAGTTGTAACAAATTGGCATTAAAGATTTGCAGTTGCAATAAACATGTGCACAGCTATTCCATAACATTTCAAGTAGACTGCGTGGCAAAGTGGCTAGCACGCCTGTTTGCCAAACTGGCGTTTTCAAGTTCAAATCCAGTGAAAATTAATTTTTTCGTTCCAAGATTTTATTTCCTTCAACTCAAAATACGGTCGGCAGAACAACAGACCAACAACCGCTGAGGTTTATATATATTCGACAGATAAGTTAGTACATCTAATTGAAAAGTTACATTATTCATTAAAAAATAAGTGCTCAACAAATCAATGAAGCACATCCAGACTAACATCAAATGACATTTAAACTTTGTTACTTTTGATATATACATTTTTATATGTATGTAAATTTATATAACAGCCCAATGCCTGGTGTCGCATGAGTAGTGGAATAATAACCTAATGAATTCGAGTAACTTGCATGAAAAGCTAGATCTTCACTGAAACCTTTGCTAAAACAATACCCGTATTTTAGACCAGCATAATAATAATTATTATTACACATAACGGTTAACAGTACTAGTTATTAATATCAAGCAAGCGCTTCAAGCATGAGTATTTTAACCGATTTAATGACTATTTTCCCTAATGGACGTATTGTATTTTGTGTAGCTTAATGGTAAAGTTTGCTACCTCTAGATCTTGAGTTTAGTGCTGTGGGGATTAGTGCTATAGCAATTAAAATCTAGTACTAGATTTTAATTGCTATGGCTGGAGACAGGGTTTAACAAAAAGACAAACAGTGAGGTATATATATATATATTATATATATAATTTATATATATAAATTGTTTCCTCACCCCGGTTAACCCGCATGGGTGGTACTTTCTGCTCTAACTTGGGTCTTCTACCAGAAACCTGGGAGAAGATATATATATATATACTAGCTGCATTACCCGTGTTCGGGAATAGATTTACGTAAAGCATTAGTTTTATTGAGAGTTGTCTTTCATACCGTAAAACAACTCCAAATACGCAATCTACTGAAATTTTTGTGCTGATTTGACTGCATACACATATGCAGTTGTACATGTCAATAATGTTGGAGAGCCCATTGGAAATATGCAATGTGTTTTACAGCTAGTCTACAATGCATCAGTCTCGAACTACTCAAATCGGCATTGTCCTAATTTTGTACACAGAACTGATAATGAAATTGACATTGCTAGGCAAACTGATGCTCTTCAAACTGGCAGTATGGAAAAGTTTTACATATTTCAAGAAATTCTAAAAAATATTTTGCTGTTGCACTGATTAGCTATCGCCAGCTTTTATTGAATTGAGACTTCTGCATGCTTGAAACACTAATCATGACTCACCAGTTCTTCGTCTATAGCCTGTGTTTTGACATGGTATATACAAACTGTGCAGCAGTAATGCGGTTGTTGATAAAATTGATTATCAATAAAATCTACTATATAAACTACATATATGGCCTCTTGCCTTTTTAATGTAAGGCGTTACATCTGGAGCATTTTTGGACATTCGTCCCGTAAAGAAAATTCAACCCTATACTTTGTTGCATGACTGTAGTCAAGCGCAAAGTTTTCTGTCCACACACGGCGCTTGGTAGCAGCTGCTGTAGTTAGTGCATCTCGCTGTTGTCGCCGTTTCATCCGCTCCGAAAATTCAGCTCAGTGAGCAGCTGTTGTAGCTAGTGCATCATGTTCTTGTCGCCGCTGCATCCGCTCGGAGGTTTCTGCACGTCTGGCCAATGTAGCGGCTGCTCTGAGCCGTTTGAGTTACTGCTGGGGTCGGTTTAGTAGTCTCTGCACTTCTAGCGGCTGCAGCATCTATTTTGGCCTGCTCTCGATGTACCCGTGTTTGTTCGGCGGTTTCTGCTCTTCTAGCAGCTGCAGCAGCAGTTACGTTTCGTTGTGGGCGTAGCTGCGTTTGCTCTGCAGTTTCTGCTCGTTTTGCTGCTGCTTCACAAATTCGGTCTCTCTCTACGGGAATCAATCTGTTTTTGCGTTTGGGCAGTAGGCTTTTTGGAAGGCATTGTACTGCTTCAAGCATTTCTAACATTGAATGAGATGGTGTGCTTTTTGTAATATACGCTGCTCGCTTTCTTCTCACCGCTGCCTATCGCCAGGCTCGGAGAGCCGTGCAAGTTCTGTAGTTTCTGTAGTTCGCGTGGCTGGAAAAAAAAGTAAAAGTAACTCAGCTGTGGAAGGAAATGAACATGTTTATTATTACAAACAGTGGCAAAACCAACCTTTTCTACCCTTTCACTGAAGTAGACTCCCTCATGTGTTTTCTATGGTCGACCGCCATGTACACATTTTTGCGACTTTCCCAGCAATTGCTAGTAACTGAATTTTATTATTCGTTGATAACATAACCAACGGTCTTTAAGACTTTTATAGTAGTGACAGTGTTGTCCAAATATTTCTCTATAGAATTAGCCTAAAATTTAATTTTAAATCTTCGTTCGAGAATTTCTAACTTAAAAACGAAGATTTTTTGTGCGAGTTCATTAAATACGTCCAAGTTAAAAAACAAATAACTACTTATGTTGATGACACATGACAGATAATTAAAATGCACAAAATATAGATACAACGATTTTTTGTATAGCAGTGCTTGTTAACATGTTGGCAAAATGAAATTTATAACCAAAACAAACAGTATAGATGGAGTTTGAAATTGAAAAAATATTGTATACATCACAGGTGTCCTTTAGCGGGGATATTGCCCAAGCCGAGACCGGGCCGTAGTCTACGCACACAAAAAACAACAAAGGTCCACGTAGTTATGAGCAAAAACAAAAGTATCCACCCAAATATCTCACCAATCCGATGAGCAGCACACACAAAAACTAAACCAATCGACTGAGCCACCCATCATGTCAAAATATTCTAAGTTTCAAGTCATGTCTTGCACAACTCACCTTATGGTTTGTCAAAACTTGTCCCAAAGTCCCTATTAATTTGAGACTGTCCAATATCTGTTTTAGAAATGGTCGCCGCGAGCCTAGCCTAACGTCCTGATTCAACATCTTAGTAACTATCGGGGCGTTGCTGAGTGCTCCCGATCCTATTGAGTTCTGCTTAAGTTTTGTTTACAATAGTGTTAACCCGATTTTGATTGGTTCTTGCATGCTACTTGCATGCAAGTATGCATGCAAGTACTTGCATGCATGCTGCTTGCATGCAAGAAATACTCAAAAAGATCGGGAGCACTCAGCAACGCCCCAATAGATACTAAGGTGTTGAATCAGGACGCTAGGCTAGCGGCGACCATTTCTAAAACATATTGGACAGTCTCAAATTAATAGGGATTTTGGGACAAGTTTTGACAAACCATAAGGTGAATTAGGCACGACATGACTTGAAACTTAGAATATTTTGACATGTGTGGCTCAGTGGATTGGTTTAGTTTTTGTGTGTGCTGCTCATCGGATTGGTGAGATATTTGGGTGGTTACTTTTGTTTTTGCTCATAACTACGTGGACCTTTGGTGTTTTTGTGTCTGTAGACTACGGCCCGGTCTCGGCTTCGGCAATATCCCCGCTAAAGGACACCTGTGGTATACATATTAGGCAATATCGGCAAAATGGCTGGCAGTAGGCCGATAGCTAAATTTGTACACAGACGCAAGTGAAAGGTTTATGTAGCGGAAGTCTGGCAATTCATAGTCAATACAACATTGATTAAGAAATACCTACTTTTTTATGTAGAAATGTAGTAGGTGAGAACTGCGTTTTCCCAGGACTGCAAGAAATCAACGCTCGTGTGACCTAATCGGTACACGTTGGCAGTAAATATTAATCGCATGTAAATTACTATTCATTAATTTATTTTAATGATTAGTACATTTGTACTGCTGTATAGGCTGCTGAACTCAGAACGGTGCTTTTTCACACGGCCGCAATTTTGCTGTTCCGAACGCACCAATGTCGTTGGGCGCCGTAAAGAGGCGCGCTAACCAGATATGACGTGTTTTGTGTAAAACTATGAATAGGTTATGTCTAGAGGCGTGTAGTAACCGAAGACTCCCAGTAATGCGCCCTAGATACCTAGTAGCACGTAATAGTCCAAAAAGTACGGTACTCTATAAGGCGGACAGACAATCACACACACAACGATTGCCGTTTATATAGTAGACTAGCTGCATTACCCGTGTTCGGGAACAGATTTACGTAAAGCAATAGTTTTATTGAGAGTTGTCTTTCATACTGTAAAACAACTCCAAATATGCAATCTACTGAAATTTTTGTGCTGATCTGACTGCATACACATATGCAGTTGTACATGTCAATAATGTTAGAGAGCCCATTGGAGATATGCTGTGTTTTACAGCTAGTCTACAATGCATCAGTCTCGAACTACTCAAATCAGCATTGTCCTAATTTTGTACACAGAACTGATAATGAAATTGACATTGCTAGGCAAACTGACGCTGTTCAAACTGGCAGTATGGAAAAGTTTTACATATTTTAAGAAATTCTAAAAAATATTTTGCTGTTGCACTGCTTAGCTATCGCCAGCTTTTATTGAATTGAGACTTCTGCATGCTTGAAACACTAATCATGACTCACCAGTTCTTCGTCTATAGCCTGTGTTTTGACATGGTATATACAAACTGTGCAGCGGTATATACAAGTAATGCGGTTGTTGATAAAATTTATTATCAATAAAATCTACTATATAAACTACATATATGGCCTCTCGCCTTTTCAACGTAAGGCGTTACATTTGGAGCATTTTTGGACATTCGTCCCATAAAAAAAATTCAACCCTATACTGTGTTGCATGACTGTAGTCAAGCGCAAAGTTTTCTGTCCATAAACGGCGCCTGGTAGCAGCTGCTGTAGTTAGTGCATCTCGCTGTTGTCGCCGTTTCATCCATTCAGAAAATTCAGCTCGGCGAGCAGCTGTTGTAGCTAGTGCATCATGTTCTTGTCGCCGCTGCATCCGCTCGGAGGTTTCTGCACGCCTGGCCGATGTAGCGGCTGCTCTGAGCCGTTTGAGTTACTGCTGGGGTCGGTCTAGTAGTCTCTGCTCTTCTAGCAGCTGCAGCAGCAGTTCCGTTTCGTTGTGGGCGTAGCTGTGTTTGCTCTGCAGTTTCTGCTCGTCTAGCTGCTGCTGCTTCGCAAATTCGGTCTCTCTCTACGGGAATCAATCTGTTTTTGCGTTTGGGCAATAGGCTTTTTGGAAGGCATTGTACTGTTTCAAGCATTTCTAACATTGAATGAGATGGTGTGCTTTTTGTAATATACGCAGCTCGCTTTCTTCTCACCGCTGCCTATCGCCAGGCTCGGAGTGCCCGTGCAAGTTCTGTAGTTTCTGTAGTTCTCGTAGCTAAAAAAAAAGTAAAAGTAACTCAGCTGCGGAAGGAAATGAACATGTTTATTATCACAAACAGTGGCAAATCCAACGTTTTCAACCTTTACACTGAAGTAGACTCCCTTATGCGTTTTCTATGGTCGACCGCCATAGACACATTTTTGCGACTTTCCCAGCAACTGCTAGTAACTGAATTTTATTATTCGTTAATAACATAACCAACGATTTTTAAAACTTGTATGAAGTGACAATGTTGTCCAAAGATTTCTCTATAAAATTAGCCTAACATTTAATTTTAAAGCTTTGTTTGAGAATTTCCAACTTAACCCTTTCGAGTGCATGCACCACTATAGCGGCTTCGAGTATATTCTTCTCAAGTTCATTAGCCAGTTTTTAGGCTTTGCGTAGTTGCATTACTCATCCAACTATATTTAGAGCCTGCTTACAGGTACACTCTATCTACAAAGCTAAGCATGACCTTCAGACATGTTTGCAGACATCGGACTGGTCAAACAGCTATGGTCAAATGAAAGAATTTCGAGTAATTTGGGTTCGAAGTTCAACATCTCGATCAGTTAGTAACAACGCGTTGTAGTTAAGTAGTTGATGCCGTAGTAGTTAGTAGTTGATGCGTATAGGCTTCAATTCAGCGATAGAAATGGCAGACTTCCAGTAGAGTGGTGACGAAGATAAGTTAACACCTATAGACGAGACTGTAGATTGCATTGTATACACAGTATGTTTTAATCGTTTGTTATTATGTATAGTTTTATACATTTTCATGCTACCCTTATTAGTTGAAAATGTTCGTAGAACACGAATTTTAATAAAACCGCTATTTCATGCTACTTTCAATATTAATTATTTTTAATTTTTGAAATAAAGATAATACGATCAGATACAGAATTTTCTTTGCTTTCCAAGAGTATAGGTGTTCTATGTAAAAATGTGAGTGCTTCTACGGTTAAAATGACTTTTGTTGACCCATGTCATAATCTGTAGAGCATCATGATTTAATTGTACCTGAACGCGAAATTGGATTATGCAATTGTACCCGAAGTGGTTAAAACAACCATTTTTGTGTAAGTTTTGAAAATGCCATCGAGTTAGAAAACAATTACTTATGTTGATGACATAGCTGATTCAGATTTTAGTGATTACTCATATAATTAAAATAGCAATAGCAGTAATAGCAATAACATAGTAAATAGCAATAACATACAACAATACTAACCTTTTCGATGTAGAAATTTAGTAGGTAAAACGCAGTAGCAGTACCCTTGCAAGTTCTGTAGTAGCTGTAGTACTCGTAGCTGGAAAAGAATAAAAGTAACTCAGAATGAAGTGAACATGTTTACTATCACAAACAGTGGCAAATCCAACGTTTCCAACCCTTTCACTGAAGTAGTCTCATTTATGCGTTTTCTATGGTCGACCGCCGTAGACACATTTTGCAATTTTACCAGCAATTGCTAGTAACTAAATTTTATTATTCGTTGATAACATAACCAACGATCTTTAAGACTTTTATAGTAGTGACAGTGTTGTCCAAAGATTTCTCTATAAAATTAGCCTAAAATCTAATTTTAAATCTTCGTTCGAGAATTTCCAACTTAAAAACGAAGATTTTTTGTGCGAGTTCATTAAATGCGTCCGAGTTAAAAAAACAAATAACTACTTATGTTGATGACACATGACAGATAATTAAAATGCACAAAATATAGATACAACGATTTTTTGTATAGCAGTGCTTGTTAAAATGTTGGCAAATGAAATATATAACCAAAACAAACAGTATAGATGGAGTTTGAAATTGAAAAAAGTATCGTATACATATTAAGCAATATCGGCAAAATGGCTGGCAGTAGGCCGATAGCGAATTTGTACACGGATGCAAGTGAAAGGTTTATGTAGTGGAAGTGTGGCAATTCATAGACAATACAACATTGATTAAGAAATGCCTACCTTTTTATGTAGAAATGTAGTAGGTGAGAACTGCGTTTTCCCGTGACCGCAAGAAATCAACATTCGTGTGATCATCTCATTACACGTTGGCAGTAAATATTAATCGCATGTAAATTACTATTCATTAATCTATTTTATTTAATGATTAGTACATTTGTATAGCTGTATAGGCTGCCGAACTCAGAACGCTGCTTTCTCACACGGCCGCAATTTAGCTGTCCGAACGCGCCAATGTCGTTGGTCGCCGTAAAGAGGTGCGCTAACCAGATATGGCGTGCTCTGCGTAAAACTATGAATACCGTAGGTTATGTATAGTAGAGGCGTGTACTGTGTTGGATTGAGCCACCAACACGTAGCGGCGTACAAAACGTCTTACACTACAACAAATCACTAACCTCGGGTAGCACTGCGTTGGGCCGAGTTACCAACACGCAGCGGCATATGGAATGTCTTATGCTACAGGTAACAAGTCACCAACTCGGGCAACCTTACGTTAGAATGCGTCACCAACACACAGCGGCGTACGAGACGTCTTACGCTATAGGCAACGCAATTGCTCGTCTCTAGACAGGGGTCGACCCCTGGTCGACAGGTCGACAGTCTACAGCAAGGTCGACAGCCAGTAGAGGTCGACAGGTCGACTTGTCCTGATATACCGAGCAGCGCTTAGAGGCAAAATGCCGAGATACTTGCGATAAATCAAGTAATTCTCCTTATCAGAAAAACTGAAGAGAGACATGGTTCATGGAACAACATGTATTTCAGAACGAAATAATAAGGCTGATGCATTCCTTTATATACTATAAGATATGCAAATTAGTGGAACATAAGGCCAGCCCACGAGGGCGTAGCTACTCGGAAAAAGATAAAAATAAAATAGGGCACAACTCCCTATAAAAAGAACGTTATTTACGTGGTGGCCAATCTACCACACTCGCCGCCCCTATAGACGGGTTCGGCTATGAAATAATAATAACAATGAACATAAAGAATATGCATATGAGTATATAAACCAATACAAGTGAGTAGATACAGTAATGTTTATTGTCTGTGGGTCTTGGGTGAAAGGTGGTTGGCCAACTCCTCTAACCGACGGACGGCTCTCCGGAGGTTTCTGCTCGAAGTGCGTCGGCGGGGGAGCAGGGTCGACTCCTTTACAGTTTCTTGCGTGACTTCCATATTAGTTGTGTGATGTGGCGAGGTTGCGATGCAACTACAGAAAAAGACTACTGCTTGGCATCTCGGCATTTTATTGGCCCAATATCCTTGCCGTAAGGAGGAGACTCCTGATTGGATCCCTCCAGCAGTAAAATCTTCGAGATAGGCAGGGACTTTCCTGATTCGCTGAGGCCTCCTGGTATTTCCGGTCCCAGTGGTACTAGCCTGGACTCCTTCATTCCCCGTAGCTTTTGTTTCTTCGGTCGCCAAATTCGCAGCCAGTGTCGAGGCCAGCCCTCGAGTCAGAGTTGTGTTCACTCGGAAATACCAAAAAATCTTCGTTGTGGAGCCGAGGTGGTTCCAATCTTCCTGGCGATTGCGGTATTGGTAAATCTATTAATCGACTAGGCAGAAGTGATTCGGAAAGAACAGCATCTGGATTACTGTCTTTCTGTGATACTCGTTTCCAGGGCTAACCTCTCATGTTGGGACGTCTGGCAGGTTCTACCTCAGTTGGGGCTCGACCTTGTTGCACAAAGCTAGGGCGACAGAGCCTCAATCTTCCTTCGGCCTAAGTGGATCGCTGTCTATATCTTTCAACTTTGTACGTATGATTTTTGTGACTCCTTAGTACACGATAGGGCCCCACATACTTGGCCGCTAATTTCGGATTTTCGCCTTTTCTTCTCCGCTTGCTTAGCAACCATAAGAGGTCACCCTCATTGAACAGCGAGGGCTCCTTCACAACGATTGATACAATTTCCTTCTATCTTGGAGGAGAGTGTGAGCTTGTATCAACCGGTCGTGAACAGTCTGGACATACTCGTGTGTGCTAGTAAATGACTCCAACCTATTTCCATGCAGCAATTGGTCAGGAAGACAAAGCTCTCGACCCAACATCAAATAATTGGGTGTTTCCTTAGTGGCGGAGTGCATTAGCTCTCGCAGCGTTCGCATGATCTGTGGCAATAGTTGATCCCAGTCCTCTTGCCCTCTGCCCAGTAAAAGTGCTCGTAGGGAGTCACCCGATACTCGGTTGTTTCTTTCAACCACACCATTTCCTTCGGGGTGGTACGGAGTGGTCCTAGATTTATCGACTCCCCACAAGTCACATGTCTCTTGAAGCAAAGAGGACTCAAATTGGCTCCCCTGGTCGGTGTGGATAATTTCGGGCAGACCGAAGTAACTGAATACCCTTTCATCTAAGACTTGGGCCACCGTTGAAGCTGTAGCGTCAGGGATAGCTAAGGCATCTGACCACCGAGTGAAATGGTCAGTGAGTACCAACACCCAGCTATTTCCTCGAGGTGTCTGAGTTAGGGGTACCACTAAACCTACTGCTAGACGTTGCCATGGCCTCCCAGCGTACAACCGTTGTCGATTTCCGGAGGTCCGGGCCATTCCCGTCTTAGCCCGCTGGCAAACTTCACAGGAGAGAACTGCCCTCCTGATATCTCCAGTCATGCCCGGCCAGAACCAATCCAACTGGACGCGTTTCAGGGTCCTTTCCACACCGCAGTGAGTTTGGTCGTGGGCCTTCCACAAGATCTCCTGTCGCAGAGTCTGGGGGCACACCACCACCACCCTTTCTCGCCCATTCTGAATGAGATGAAGGGTCGATACACCTGATTCGTCAATCTGGAGCTGATAGAACATCTGGGCCAACCGCTGCATTTCGCAGCTGCCTACTTGCAATACTGCTTCTTCGACTCTTTTCCGGTTCCTGACGGCCTGGTAAATTATCTCTAGGTCGGTAGCGGGTCTCTGTTGCAATGCTCGTACTTCATTTAGTGAGGTTTGTACTACTGTCAACAATTCTGGGACCTTTGGGGCATCTGGCGGTGAGAAATCTAAACTCGTGGCCCTAGAGTCTGATCGTACTGTAACTTGGTCAGTCTCTACAACGAGTCCTGGCTCACCTGCCACCTTGATGGCCCATAACCAAGGGTCTTGAGACTTTCTGAAGGGGTTGTCCAACACTCTGGGTGACCCCGCACCGCATGGCAGCCGTACTAGGCTGGCTGGTGTGGGAGTCGAGAGGCTGGGCCCTGATGTATGTCTGCTGCTGGGTAGTCGAGGCCAATCGTCTTCGTCCAACTGGTGGGCGCTAGGACTGGGTCTTCCTGTACCTCTTGGTGGCTGTACTGGAACTTGGTCCACTGGTACATTAGTTTCCCAATTAGTCAATGGGGGTACTAGAGAGTCACACACTTGTGACCTAGTTGGCCCCTGATCCCGCTTCTCAATGGCAGCACACTGCCGGCAGTCGATGCACTGTTGTCGACTCAACCCATTGAGTTACCGTGCTTAACGCCTTTTCGATGGATGATTTGATACTTGTGCTCGGCTAAGCTCTCCAGCCACCGGGCCACCTGGCAAGAGAGTTCCTTTCTCCGGTGCAGCCAAACCAAGGAGGCATGATCTGTCTGGATGGTAAACTCTCTGCCATATAGGTATGGCCAGAAATTTCGGACAGCTAGCACGACTGCCAGCAGCTCTCTTCTAGTCATGCAGTAGTTGCGTTCGGCGGGAGAGAGGGTCTTGCTATAGTAGGCTATAGGTCGCTCCTTGCCTTGCTGGACCTGGGATAACACAGCTCCGGTCCCTACGTTACTAGCATCAGTATCGAGTACGTAGGGTAAAGAGGGATCAGGATATGCCAGCACTGGAGCATGCGTCAGTGACCACTTGAGCTTAAGGAAAGCTTTTTGTTCATCTTCTCCCCACTTCCAGGGGACCACCTCGCTCATCAACAGGGTGAGAGGTTTGGCGATCGAGGCGTAGTCAGGTACGTATCGGTGGTAGTACCCAGTGGTACCCAAGTACGATCTTAATTGAGTCACATCCTGTGGTGCTGCCCATTTACTGATGGCCTGAATCTTCTCAGGGTCGGTAGCCACTCCAGTGTCGCTGACTATGTGGCCCAGGTACTTGACTTGGGTCTGGAACAGACTGCATTTAGAGGGCTTCAATTTTAATCCTGCTTGCCTCAATCGTTCCAACACCTCTGCCAGCCTAGCTACATGACTAGAGAAGTCTGCCGACATGACGATGATGTCGTCTAAGTATAGCAGCAAAGTTTTCCAGTGTAGCCCTTGGAGGATGCGTTTCATTAGCCGCTGGAAGGTAGCCGGAGCGGAGGTCAGCCCAAAGGGGAGCACCTTCCATCTCCATAATCCACTGCGTGTGGTAAATGCTGACCGTTCCTGGGCCTCAGCAGAGAGAGGTACCTGCCAATACCCGCTCATCATATCCAGGGTACTGAAAAACTTGCTGCCGGACAAGGCATCTAAACTCTCGTCGATCCGGGGAAGGGGGTAGGCATCCTGGCGAGTGACACTATTGAGCTTTCTATAGTCCACACATAGTCGCCACGCCCCGTCCTTCTTCCTCACCAAGACCACCGGAGAGCTCCAGGCCCCGTGAGCGGGCTCAATCATGCCTTGTTTCTCAAAAGCCGAAACTTGTTGCTCGATTTCGGCTTCTTTCTCATGTCCTACTCGATATGGGGGTTGATGGATGGGCAGGGCCTCTGGGAGAAGGGGGATTTCATGTTGTACTGGGGTGGTACGCCCCACGTCTTTGCTTCCTTAGCTGAACACATCCGCATAACGAACCAAAAGGTCTTCCATCCTTCTGTGCTCGGTAGGGGACGAGCAATGCGGCGCCGCTTGTTGGAGCAAGTCCTGCAAGTGGGAGGGCACGCTTGAAGGTGAAAGGGGATGTTCCTTAGGAGTCTCGACATCTTCCTTTGCTGTCCAGGGAACCCCTAGTTCGTTCGGCCCTACTCCAGTGTATTGTCCCACAATCGTCCCTGCCGTCACGCTGACTGGATGGTCGGTAGGATTCATACAGCGGATGGCCACTCTTCCCTTTTTACCGGGTTGATGTAAGCTGGCGGCCACCATATAACTGCTTCTTACTCCTTCGATCAGCCCTACTGGCTGATAGGATGAGGATGTGAGACGCCCAGCAACTAGGACCTCGGCTTGAGGAGGAAGCGTTGTGGCTCGCATTATCTGAACTCCACTTGTCAGGGGTCGACCCTCTCTGTCAGTGCAAGTCGATTTCTGCCCATTTAACACCAACGTGAGTTGCTGAAAATTCATCTCACAGTGGTGGTCGACCAAGAATGGCATGCTCAGGATGGCATCCTGTTTCAGGGCACACACCACTAGAGATACAGTGACTTGGACACTCCTGACTCCGACTGGGAGAGTGATGAGTTCGTGAAATTGCAGCTGTGTACCATCTGCTATCCGCCCATAGTCTTCTCGAACCTCTAATCGGCTCTTGACATCCTTGGGTAAGCGCTCAAAAACATGCCGTCCCAACAGATTAGACGTGCATCCGGTGTCCACGAGAAACTAGACGGGCTGCCCTCCGATGCGACCTGGCAAGAAATAGCTGCTATTATGTAGCTTCCACAATTCATCTCCATGAGTTTGTCCGGCTTCGCTCATTCTCTGGGGGCCTTTTTGGAAGGCCGAGACGGCTTTGGCCAGACGTATGTTTCTTCGTTGGTTTCTGAGGGTGGGAGACCTGCACACTCAGGTAAGGGCTGATACTGGTTATGCAAGGGGACCGGTGGTGACCAGGGGGGGGGAAGCCTGTGTCGCCTAGTCCGTCGTGGCTGTCGCCACTGGTCTTGCATTGGTATAGTAGATTCACAGTCAGCACTTCCCCTTACTGCTGTGGATGGGAACCGTTTCCCGACCTCGTGGCTTGAGGTGGTTGTCTTTGGATAGCTTGAGGGCACCGGCGTTGTACGTGCCCTGTCGGGCCTCAGCCCCAACAGTTAGGTTCCTTTCGCTCCGCTCCTCGCCGCCCCAATCGGTTTCCTTCTTTTAGTCTATCTGTTAGCCCTTTTATGGCCAGTAGGACGTCATTCAAGGTGGCTGATGGATGATCCGAGTGGATGGGGGCGACTGTAGCAGGGGTAGTCTCCTCATTCTCTACTGTCATTACTAGGGGTCGAGCACCAGGCCTAGGAAGAGTGGGCTGAATTTGCAGGAACTCATTTCCTGCCTGCACTGCTTCCTCTAAGCTCTGGGCTCTTACTGCCAAAAGGTGGCGTTGGAGGTACGTGTTTTCTAGAGTCAGGGAAAACGCACCCATGGCTATGTTAGCTTGGTAGGAGTCCGGAAGGTCAGCGTATGCTATCTTCACTAGACACTCCATCTCCGTTGCGTGCTCTTGGAGGCTAGTCTTTGGCTCCCTCTTTAGGTGGAGCCTACTCTTGGCCTCTCTCGGGGAGAGTCCATACTTTGTGCATAAGGCCGAGAAGATGGAGGCGGGTGAATCTCCTCGACTGCAACCTCTGGCCCCCTCTTTCAATGTTTCACGCAGGTGGAGGAGAGTGGCCTTCTCATTCCACTCATTAGCTTCTGCAACCTCTTCGAACTGGGAGATGAATAGTTTCACGTCTTCACTCCCATCGAATTTTGGTGGCTTGAAGCTAGCCTCCCTCCTAGGTATTTGTAAGGCTCTGGTAATAGCCTCTGTCATCTGACCAATTTGGTTGACCTGTTGTAGCTCTGCCTCAGCCAGATGTCTGGTAGCAGTCCGTCGGCTGCTTGGCATGGTTACAAAGGTCGTCTTAGAAGTCCTTTTTACAGCAGTCTTATCCCACTGCTGCCACCAGTGTGTTGGATTGAGCCACTAACACGTAGCGGCGTACAAAATGTCTTACACTACAACAAATCACTAACCTCGGGTAGCACTGCGTTGGGCCGAGTTACCAACACGCAGCGGCATATGGAATGTCTTATGCTACAGGTAACAAGTCACCAACTTGGGCAACCTTACGTTAGATTGCGTCACCAACACACAGCGGCGTACGAGACGTCTTACGCTATAGGCAACGCAATTGCTCGTCTCTAGACAGGGGTCGACCCCTGGTCGACAGGTCGACAGTCTACAGCAAGGTCGACAGGGTCGACAGCCAGTAGAGGTCGACAGGTCGACTTGTCCTGATATACCGAGCAGCGCTTAGAGGCAAAATGCCGAGATACTTGCGATAAATCAAGTAATTCTCCTTATCAGAAAAACTGAAGAGAGAGATGGTTCATGGAACAACATGTATTTCAGAACGAAATAATAAGGCTGATGCATTCCTTTATATACTATAAGATATGCAAATTAGTGGAACATAAGGCCAGCCCACGAGGGCGTAGCTACTCGGAAAAAGATAAAAATAAAATAGGACACAACTCCCTATAAAAAGAACGTTATTTACGTGGTGGCAAATCCACCACAGTACTAACCGGAGAATCCCGTTAACGCGCCCTAGATACCTAGTAGCGGCTAATAGTCGGAAAAGTATGGTACTCTATAAGGCGGACAATCAATCACACAATCAATCACACAGACAACGATTGCTGTTTATATAGTAGATTTCAATATATATATTTTTCAAAGTCTGTCTGTTGGAAATCCAGCTATAGCTATTACTAGAACAGCTGAGCTGGACAACAATAGAGATTCAAAGTCATGGCTTACCGTCATTAGAAGCCTAACCTTACAGTAATACTTCAACTTACGAGTGCTCCAACGTACGAGAAACTTGAGATACGAGCTGGCTTTTAAGCAAGTTTTAGCACTAACATACGAGCAATGTTTGAGATACGAGCACGTGAGTCAGTTGCAAAGTATGCCGGAGGTGTTTTATAAGAACAGCATCACTCTGTATTTTTCAACTACTCAGATTATACTTTTGTACCGTGTTTTCTGTGCGCAATTTTCAGTGCAGAATTATGTGAATTAAAAGTACGGTGCGTAGACCGAAAGTTTGCCAGTAAAATGAAAGATAATGGAAAGAAAAAGCAAACGATAACAATTGATATTGAACGGAAAATTATTGTAAAATATGCGAAATGTGTATGCGTGATTGAGATAGCTCAGTAATATGACAGAAATACATCTACAATTATCAAACCGAAGGGTTATATTTAAGGCATTCAGTTTGCAAAAGGACTAACCATAGTTTCTAAACGACGCAGCGATCTTCACGACCGCTGATGGAGATAGGCATTGGATTCAGGCATTGGATAAAAGATAAACAAGTGGCCGGTGAAAGCGTAGCTGAAACGATGTTTCAATAAAGGCGAAAAGGCCGGCGGTTAAAAGGCGAAAAGGCCTATGTGAAAAGGCCGGTGCTATCTATAAAAATAGACTTTCGGACAAGTTGGCTAGTGGTCGTGCATTAACCCTGTATGACGACACTAGTGTTCGTCCTAACCGCAACACATTGAAAGGGTGACAAAGGCAAACGTCCTTAGATAGGTTTATCTTAAAACGGCTGGCTGGTCGTGAAAGCGAAACAAAGGAAAAAATAGCTAACCAGCGAGAAACTTCAAACTATGAACGCCGAAGAAATTTTAATTACGAAAATTGAAAGTTTGCTTTTAGGTTTGCTTTTAAGTTTTTTTTTTAAGACTTTGATAAAATCCAAATTTATCAAATTCAACTGTTGTAATGAAGAATAACACTTATATCTCCCTCCCTGGCAAATGCTAGCGTTAGCTGCTACTGTATGTATTTAATTTTACATTTTAATTAATCACATTTCCTTGCATTGTTTTTATTTGTTGCTTTTTGAAAGCATGTAGTAAGTTAGGACAATAACCAACATGTTCTTTCTGTTACAATATCTTGTTTTGAGTGTTTTATTTGCATTTTTTAGAGTATAGAAACCAATTAATATATATTTAATTGTTCTATATATAAATAAATTGCACCAACATGCGAGTAAATTGACATACGAGCTCAGTCTCGAAACGCATTAAGCTCATAAGTCGAAGTATGACTGTATTAGGTAACTAGCTTAGTGGAGTTTTCCGTTGGCAATATGCCAGGCTACTAGCTTGAAAGGTACAGTTGTTTGACAAAGTTTACAACCTTTACAGTTGTTTTTATTTCTCTCTCAATTTATTTCAACTACACAACACACTTCTCTCATGATATGTACTTTGAAAGTTATAATGGCAAATGTTGTTATATGTTAAATACAAATTAATTTTCTGTCCAAAGACTCTGTTATTACATGGGCAACGCCGGGTGGTGTAGCTAGTATATATATATATATATATATATATATATATATATATATATATATATATATATATATATATCTATATATATATATACAGTAGATGCAGTATGAACAGTCTCTTGCATGAAAGTGCTCAATATTAAAATAGAGCGATGTAAAATTGGGTAAAAATGAAAGTTAAAGTTAAGTTTAAAACAACTTTATTACTAATACGTGGTTGAATTTTATCCTTCAATCACACAACAACTGATGAATGACGCACTCAATTTTGCATCCTCCGTTACGCAAATATCAGAAGATGAGATAAACACTATTATGCACGCCAAAAAGTCATTGCTGTTCAGCCAAAATACACCATGGCAAAAGAAAACCTGCAATGAGTTATTTGACATTACTATGGGAAGCTATGATGGGGCGGAATGCTGTGAGCTGGTTGGAGCCTATATACTCAAGCAGATCCAAGATGAGATAGGCAACACTTTCGGTTTATATCGAGATGACGGCCTAGGAATAACCAACAAGACCCCAAGAGAAGCTGAGAAAATCAAGAAAAAACTCTGCTCTATCTTCCACAAGAACGGACTACGCATAACTGTATCGGCGAACAAAAAGGTGGCCAACTTCTTAGATGTAAACCTAAACCTGACGACCGGTATACACAGAATTTACCACAAGCCAAATACACATCCACAGTATGTACACGCCAAGTCCAATCATCCACTTGGAGTAATTAACAATATACCACTAGGTATAAATAGGAGACTGAGCAGCCTGTCATCAGACAACTCCACATTTACCACCGAAACTGACATATACCAGCAGGCACTCAATCTAAGCGAACACAAACACAAGCTTGTGTTTCAGCCTGCCCCGACAAACAATGCGCAAAACAGAGACAAGAATACCAGACGAAGACCGATACTATGGTACAACCCGCCATTCAGCAAAAATGTAGCTAATAACATCGGTAAGATTTTCTTTAATATCCTGGACACAGAGTTCCCTAAATCACACGCTCTTAGTAAGATCTTCAATAGAAACTTTGTGAAATTAAGCTACAGCTGTATGAACAATGTGAGCAGTATCATTAGCGCTCATAATACCAGATTGCTGCAGCATCACAATGAGACCCCTATAACTACAGAACCAAGAGAATGCAACTGCCGACATAAGAATGGCTGCCCACTACAAGGAAAGTGCCTGAGCAAGTCGATTATATATAAGGCGACAGTCACCACCAATGATCAATCTGCGGACGAACATTACATAGGATTGACTGACACCACATTCAAACAACGCTATTACAATCATATGACAACCTTTAGAAATGTAGAGAAAAGATCAAGCACCGAGCTCAGTAAGCACATATGGACCTTAAAAGACCAAGGCATAGAATATAACATCAAGTGGAGCATAGTCAAAAGAGCTACATCATACAACAAGACCACAGGCAGATGCAACCTATGTCTGTATGAGAAATTTTATATTATATACAATCCTAACATTGCTACCTTAAACAAACGCTGCGAACTAGTTTCAACATGTAGACATGCTGGCAAATTCCTTTTAAGCAATTTTAAGACTTAACTTTTAAACTTCTGCTTTGTTGAGGCTTTAAATCGTGTTGCTTGCTAATTTTAATCCTACGTATCAGTGGTGTATTTAGGTATTTTAAGACCTACGCTTTTATTTCCATCTATATATAAGTCGTTTTCAGTGCTAACAATTTTATCTGATGATTATTGCATGGCAATATGAAACTATTAGTAATAAAGTTGTTTTAAACTTAACTTTAACTTTCATTTTTACCCAATTTTTTTATATATATATATATATATATAAAACTATGTGTACTAAAAAACTAAAAGTTTTGATAAAACATTTTATTACTTAAAATATTACTTAAACTTTATATATACATGTATATATACATATATATATGTATATATATACATATTCACATACAGTATGTTATATATATATGAATGTATATATATTCATATATATATATAACATATGTATATATATATATGTGTATATATATGCATATATATAACATGTTGAACATAGAACATAGAACATGTTGAATACATCATAACCCTGTTGCCATCTGTGCTAAAATCTTCTTTGATAGATGGATTAATGAAGTGTAATCAGAGCTGGATTGGCAGGTACTTCTGAATAGCTCGACTCAATTCCAACGAGCCAAATATTAAATGCAAAACGTTTCATGCTCCACCCTACTAGGTGAAAATAGCTGAGTTTGCCGACCAGGTGCAGAAATGACTTCAGTAATTCTTTGCCAGAATTGGTAGGTTAATTGATTTCAACGAAATTGACGTTGTTTTGCGTTCACTATTTTGGTCAACTCATAAAACCATTTGTTTTGTGCTTTAATTAACTAATCGAATCGATCAGTAAATCTTTTCTACAAATTGATAATAACTAGATAAAGTTGACTATACATGACTTCTTGGGATGCAGTTGGTTTCGACATATATTCAAATATATTCTTTTCAAAGATGACGGTGTGCTTATTTTGTTTAGTAGGAATTTCCGGTGTGGGTAGCAACTGAGAACTTACTTGATACAAAGGCCGCGATGAAATAAGTTAACTCGACGATCTAATTACCGTAGACCGGCAGAATCGCAGTTGGTACTCAGATGTTTACACAGCATTTAGAGGAGGCTAATATAACAAGTTTTTAATTTCCCTTATATGACGCGAATGAGACATTCATATTAATGTATCTGTAGCTTAATTTAAAATTTTATTCTAGCCAACATGAGCAAATACAAAACAAAATATGTGCCGATAGAGCTGCGTAGGGCTAAACTTTTAGCGCAATAGCCGATGTGAATACAAAAGATACAGACAGGTTGTATCACTCGTTACATCATTTTGGACAAGTCTGGGCATGGTTTTTTGGCCTGAGCATTTTTACCGCGACCAACTTTTTTCGATTTTAATCTTCAAGTATTTTGACAATGAGATTGCCTAACACAACAAACAACATATCAACTGATAGACAAAAACGCTTTCTTTTAAAATTAACTAAAATTTGACGCAATAACATCTTTAACTCTAGGCACATTCTTTTTCCTGGCTTTGGTATGATTGGGTGGCAACTTGGTTGCTGCCATGCTTTCTTCCTAGGTTCCCCTGTTCTAATTCCTTGCAAATTTCCTGTTTTTTGGAGAAGCTGGTTTACCATTGACACTACCTGCTTTAGCACTTTTTGGATTTGCAACTGGTTTTGCATAAATCGTTCATACATTAATGGTGGTAATGTGTTTGCTTCCTGTGCTTTGGGGTTGTTTTTCCTCCCAATGCCAAGGTGCACCATCCTGTGGCTGCTCTGATCAAACACCATTAGTTTTTTTTGAATCTCCTTTATACTTTTTGGTAGTTCCATGGTCATCGCTCGTGTAACAGGGTGGCTGGCTGGTAGTAATCCCAAACCTTCTGTTATTACCAATCGGTCGTTTTTTTGTTCACTAAACTTTGGTCAATCAATTCTTATGACTTTTTAAACTAATTGGTGAATGCATATATATCTTCACCAGGCTAGAAACAATTTTCTTTAGTAATTGATGCACTTGTCTTTCTATAATTCCCAATTTTTCTATGAGTTATGTGTTTTGTTTTTGGTAGCTAGCTGAAAGTATTCCTTTTACCGCATGGCCCTTTAGTGTCAGCTCAAAATGAAGGTTCATTTCTTCTTTATCCTGTTTGTTTTGTCCGGATATCTCTTTGTAATTTTGCAGGAACTTGGATATATCTCGTTAGCCGCCATAAGTTGATGCACTTATCTGTAGGCCTCTAGTTGCTTGTTTTTTCTGCTTGCAGTTTAAGGTATTCCAGAAGTTGTTTGTACTTTTTGGAAGACATGGTCTGTCGCCATGGCTTCCATGTTTGAATCCATGATCGCCGAGATCCCATCGCTGCTACAAGTAAAATAAATGCGTTTGATTGCGAACTTTAGTAGCGACTGGCACGAAAATTAGCGATAGAGTTTAGTGAGTGAATGGTGGACTAATAGGAGAATTATATTATTATTTCATTGGCAGTATGAGTCATCACTCATGAATATGAGAAAAAGTTGTAACAATTTTCGATAATAAGTGATAAACTCAATATTGAACTGCAACAAATAATGTTAATATTGAAATCATATATTCTAATGATTAAAACACACTTTCTACAGATATGTAGTCTGCGACAGCCCAGGAATATTTTTCTAGGTAAAAGCAATATAAAAGTTGATAATGCCAATAAGTCTATGAATATCAGTAAATAGCATAAAATGTGTGGTGAAAATTACCTAAGCTTTTGCTTGTGTGTTTTTATATATGGAGTAGCCTTTTTAGGTAGGTTAGGTATGAACCTGCCATAGTAGTTTATTTTACCAAGAAATGCCTGCCGTTCTAGTAGATTAGTCGAGCAAGGCAAGTGTTTGACTGCATTGACTGCAAACTCCAAGGGGCGCTTGCCAGTTTTTTCAATGACACAACCCCAATACTCAACAGAATTTTTGAAAAAATCACATTTACCATGTCTAATGCGGAAGCCATACTCCTAAAGGTGTGTAAGCAGCTTCTCAAGATCAGCCAAATGAGATGCCTTATTTTCGCCAGTTAAAACAAGATCGTCAAGCCATGCTGCAACACCTGGCAGGTCAGCAATTATGGCATCCATGCAGCGCTAAAATTGTGCTGGACTAGAAGCAACACCAAAGCACATTATATTGTATTGAAATAGACCTAAGGGTGTATTTGTGATGCACAGCTTTTTTGCTCTATCGTCAAGTTCAAGCTGATGGTATGCATCTGTCAAGTCGATCTTTGAGAAATGTTCTCTTTCAGTGAGTTTTTCAAAAAGTTCATCCAGCTTTGGCAGAGGATCCTGGCCCACTAATACCTGTTAGTTTAGGACTTTGAAGTTACCACATATGCGCACTTTGCTGTTGGGCTTAGATACCACAACTATAAGCGCTGCATAGCCACTGTAGTTGCTATGTTTCAAGACATCTTTCTTAACAAAGCGTTCTAATTCTTGCTTTACAGTTTCTCAACAGGAAAAGGTACACTTTTAGGTGCATTCTCCAGCAAATTGAGGGCATCTGGAGTGAGTGAGTGCTCCAACAGGAAAGCCTTGGTAGCGACCGTGAGAACCGTTTGGATGTCTTATTTTCCCGCCTCCGGACCGTTTTGCGATGCCTCTATAGAATAACATATCCCATCTCTGTACCGTTCCGGCCTCTTAGTGGTCGGGGCCAGCCTTGGGTTATCCAGATAAACTCTGATGGGATCTCTGGTGTCAGAGCCGTTCCGATTTCCTCCGAGTTTGACTCCAATTCTCTCGGAACTTCTCCAAGTGTGACTGAATCAGTCATTACTGGGCTCAGTCTTTGATTATCCCTTTCCTCCGGTCCGGCCGGGTTGTCTACGGGAGTTCCCTCCTGCCCTTGGGTTTTTGCGGCCTCCATCAGCAGTTTTTTTAGCAGGGGGAGGGGCCAACATTACTGGTAAGGAGTCGTTTCTGATCTCCTCCAAATTTTTCTCCGCCCTGCTGAGTCGGGTTCCCTTCATGTTAGGGCCCTTTCTTGGCTCCAGGGTGGCTGGGGCTTGTCCCAGCTTCTCTGGACAAGCATGGTAGGGCTTCAGTCTTGTTTCGCTCTGAATTGAGAACTGGCCCTGCCTCTATCAAATAGAGGTGGTTGCTCCATGCCTTTAAGACCTGGTAAGGTCCTACAAACATCGTCTGTAGCTTGGGGTTTCCCCCGTCTCCAGCATTTGATCGTGAGCCATACCCAGTCGCCTGGGGTGTACAGCGATGGTTCCTCTCGGTTTTCCTGTCTCACCTTCATCTGGTTCTGCCATAGTGTTTCATGTATGGTTTGCAACTTTCACTGCACTTCAAGGTCATGTTCGTGGGCAAGGAAGAACACGGTCGGTGAGGGATAGCTCTCCAGCTGGTCCGGCAACCTCAGCTCCTATCCCAATATCAGCATATTGACTGTTTCTCGGGTTGCGGGGTGGAGGGTGCCTCGTTATGCTCTCATCAGCTGAAGAAGTAATAGGTATTACTCGTCCTGTCCTCGGTCTATTAGTAAGGCCCCCAGGGAATCCTCAAGCCCACGGTTGTTCCGCTCCACGATTCCATTGGCCTGTGGGTGGCGAGGAATGGTGTGTGTCTTCCCCACGTTCCAAAGTTCGCTCAGCATGGCCATTAGTTGGCTCTCCAACTGTGCTTCCTGGTCCGTGTAAATCTGTTCTGACAGCCCTAGATAGCAGAACACCTGTTCTTCCGGAGCGTTTGTGACCACCAGTGCCATGGCGTCAGGCAGTGCCAGTGCATCTTGCTATTGGGGAATTGGTCAGTGAGGACCAGCTTCTACTTCTTTCCTCTTGGAGTGGCCGGGAGTGACTTGACTAGATCCACGGCCACCTTCTGCCAGGGTCTTCCGGCGTAGAGCCTCCGTTTTCTTTTGGCCACCTTTGTCTATCCATTCTTTGCGGCCTGGTACACTTCGCAACTTTTTATAAGCCGTCTGACTGTAGGCATCAGTCTGGGCCAGTACCAGGTCAAGTGGAGATGGCTTGTCGTTTTTCTCACTCAAGAGTGGGCCAGGGCGTGTTTGCCACACCGTTGTTTCCCGCATGGCCGACAGGCAGATGGGGCACCGCCTAGCGCAGCCCTGTGGGGCCACGTGTGCTTCCAGCCCGCCATCCTGTCGGATGCGCAAGGAGCGCCGCATGTGATTCAGTTTATCGAGCTCTCTACTTCCAACTTCTAAGTGCTCTGTCGACACCTCCTCTCATGGCGATTGTATGATACATCATGGCCATGGGTCCCTGCCTTGTGGCCTGTAGCCTTGCCAGCTCGCCTTTGGGTTTTGGCTTCCCGGGTGGGACTGGTAGCCCCTCGGGGGCACCAGAGGCACTCAGGTTCAATCTCACCACGTTTGGGGTGAGAGTCCATGCGAGCTGCTATTCGGCGCCCCGGGGTATGCGGCGTTGCCCAGGGTCGATCCGGCTCTGTTGAGAGCAGGTGTCCTATCTAGGCAACTGGTTGGTACCAACACGGCCAACGGCCCCTGTTCCCAAGCTGGCTTCCTCCGTTAGGGGCCACCCTCTCTCTGTTCAATGCTCGCACATTGCTGGCAGTCCTTGCAGGTTTGCCGACTCAACCCCTCTGCGTTCCCGTGTTGGGTTTCTGACCAATGTTCCAGGGTATATCAGAACCACTAGGATCTCGAGCCACCTGGCCACCTGATTCAAAGGTTACTTTCTCTTACACAACCACTGGAGCGATGCGTGATCTGTCCATAAAATGAACTCTTGCCCATACAGATAGGGCCGAAAGTGCTTCACTGCCTTGACCACCCCAAGCAATTATGGTCGAGTTAGGCAGTATTTGCACTTCGAGGGGATGAGGGTTTTTGCTGTAATAGGCAATGAACCTCTCGCAGCCTTCTTGTACTTAGAATAGCACTGCCCCCCACATTAACTGGCATCTGTATCCAAAATATACTGCCGCCGGGGGTCCAGATAGCCCAAGATTGGGGCGGTGCTGATACTGTCCTTCAGTTTGTTGAAGGAAATCTGTTCCTTCTCCATGTATTTCTAGGACTCTCAGTTTGCCGTCAACCTGTGCAAGAGATGCGCTATCGTGGCAAACTCCAGAATGTATTGTCGGTAGTAGCTGACTGTCCCGAAGAACCCTTGGAGTTCTTTAAATTCGCGTGGATTTGGCCATTCTGTAACCGCCTTGACTTTATCTGAGTCTGTGGAAACTCCATCCTTGCTCACTATATGACCCAAATAGCTCACCTGGGTTTGAAATAACTTGCATTTGGATGGTTTCAACTTTAGTATGGCCCTGATAAGTCTCTGAAAGTCCTCCTCCAGTCGGTGCAGGTGTGTGTTAAAATCCGGTGCGATGACTATGATGTCATCAAAGTATAACAACAATGTCCTCAGATAGAGGCCGTGTAAGACGCATTCCATGAGCCTTTAAAAGGGGGCTGGGGCAGAAGTCAGCCCGAAGGGTAATACCTTCCACTTCAACAACCCAGATTGAGTCGAGAAGAGCGATTTTTTCTAGGCTTCTGCATCTAGGGACACTTGCTCATACCCGCTCACCAGGTCGATCGTGCTGAAGTAGCGACTGCTAGACATTGCATCCAGGCTTTCGTCGATCCTGGGCAGGGGGTAGGAATCCTGCTCAGTGATGGCGCTCAGACGCTGGTAGTCTATACATTAGCGCCAATTCCTTTTTTTTGGACCAGGACTACGAGAGGGCTGCAAGCTCCTCCAGCTGGCTCAAGAAGTCCTCTCTTGAGTAAAGCCTGGATCTGCGTTTCGGCCTTCGCCTCCTTCTCCAGCCCGAGCTTGTGGGGGGTTGCCGGATCGGCCGAGTGCCCTTTTGGAGCGAAATAGAATGTTCCACCTCAAAGGTCCTTTCCATGTCATCGTCGCTCATGCTGAACACAGTAGCATATTGACTCAGCAGGGAGGCCAACTTTGCCGTCTGGCCCGTACCCTCACAGTTCGGTTGGGTCACCTGAAACAACTCCTCAAGGTGAGCCGGCACTTCGTTGGTTGAAGTCAGACCAGCTTCATACAGTAAGGGATAGTTCTCTTTGATCAGTGGGGTGTCTACCCCGTGTAAGTGCCGATAGTGGTACAGACTAGAGGGTCAATTGCCATTCCGTCGTATTCATGCATCGGATGATAACATGTCTCTTGGGTCCCAACTGATTTAGGCTACTTGCCACTGGGGGTCCATCTGGGAACCCTTTGATCAGCCCTAAGGGGCAGTAATTCTTTGTATTGATGTGGCAATGTATTGCCATCTTCGTCTGGGCTGGCACCACCACTCCCCTGATCACCTGCACTTTGCTCTGTAGGAGTCGGCCATGTCGGTCTGTGCAGACTAGCTGCCTGCCATCCACGCAAACCACCGGCCGTTCAAACTCGAGAGAACACTGATGGGCTACAAAGAATGGCATACCCAATATGGCATCCTCACTCAGGCGACTGACTACAAAGGCTTCCTCTGTCCTTACGTCCCTCAGACGAATTGGCAACCAGATTATGCCATAGAATGGGAGCCATGTCTTGTTAGCCAGTAGACCGTGACTGTCGCTCTCCTCGAGCCGGTTTCGCATGGCTCCAGGTAGCCAGTCAAAGACCTTCTTATTTAGCAGGTTTGTAGTACACCCTGTGCCCTGGAGAAACTGGATGGGCCACCCCTCCACTCTTCTACGAAGGAAATAGCTGGTGGAGTGCAGTCAGCTGAGGGCTTAGGCCATAATGGCATCCCTGGGTGATCCTCAGGGGTATCCATTCCTCAAGCCAGGTTATAGCCAGTTCTAAGTGGCGTCGTGCACCAAAGGTTGGTCTGAGGCTCCTGAGGTTGCCACTCCTGAGGTCGAGAAGGTGCCGCCCCTGCCGTTTTTAAGGCAGGCTTCCGGCTGTCCCGTTCCATGGGGAGGGTCTTCGGTATCTTGGGCAAAGGTGATTTACTAGTCGCTGCCAAAATTTCTGGTCACGTCCTTGCTGCTTAGATGGAGAGGCGTAGACGACATCCGGGACTGAAAAAACGTTGGAATTGGTCTCACTCAAGAACTGATAATAATTTTGTGTTTCCACAGGCCCTTCTCGCACATGAAATCTGTTGGTTGAGACCATCCATCAGCGCTCACTTAATCCTGGGTGGCTTTTGTATGTCTCCGGAATTGTTTGGCCTTGGCACAGCCAGTTGCCGGAGCTACTGCTGTGACCTTCCTTCGTTTCCCAATCCCGGTTTTGCGTAGCCAGGGCAGTTCTTTCGAACGTTCCTCAGTTGGCCACAACCCCAGCAAAGGGTGGCTGGCTGGTTTGCTTCCTTGGTCCAAGTGTGGACTTGCTTTTGAAGTCGTTCCACTTTCTCCGTGAGAGATTGGACTAGCCAGGCCAGTTGGTCAATGACATCTGTTACGGCTGAGTTTACCTGACCAGGGGGCTCCCTCTTCTAGGGCTCGCACTAACAATCCAGTGAGTTTGCGTTTCCTTGCATGAATCTGGAAGTAGTCATTCCTGGCCCAAACAGTGTTGGCTAGTGTGGGTGTATGCACAGCCAACAAGTAGCACTGCAGCGCAGGCCCCCTTAGTGAACTGAAAAAATGTCTCCTTGGCCATGTTGTTCCATTGAGGGTTTGGGAGGTCTCCGTACGCGATGCGTACCACCCTCTCCATTTCCATGGCGTACTCCTGGAGCTATGTCTTTTCATCCCATCTGAGGGCATTAAGCCAATTTAATGCTTATCTGGTGAACAGCCCAAATCTTGCCCGAAAGGCATTGAATACGGCCTATGGGTCCTCGGCTCATCTGCAGTCCTCAGCCTGTTCTCCCAATGCTTTTCGGAGGCGCAACAGCGTTGTCCCTTCTGCCCATTGATTAGCATCAGCCACCTCCAGGAATCTGGTAATAAAGTATTCCACATCTCCTTTTCCTGTGTACTAGGGAGTCTTAAATTTCGGTGCCACTTCCTGGGCTCTGGGCATCAATAGTACCTGTTGTAGTGATTCTACTGTCTGGTCAGGTCTCAAATCGGCGTTCCTTCCCTTCTATTGGCCATGTCTCGGGACTTTCAGTATGTTTTTGCTCTTGTCCTAGGGCAGTTCATCTATCGAGTCCATCGCCGCAGGGTTTTACACAGCTCTCTCTAGGTTTCTTCTTGTTGCCAGAAAGTTTTTTCAATAGGAGGAGTGCTGCCGTTTTTCAGGCAGATCCTGTCAGGTTCTTTCTGGTAGGTTTCTGCTCCTTCCCTTGAGCAGTTCATCTACCGAGTCCGTAGCAATGTTTTCTAAACCAAATAGATTTTTTTGTAGCTCATAAGTTGTTGGTCCTACCCATGACAGCAAACATGCACATTTTTTGGTCATATTTTGCCGCATTATATACCAAGAAATGTTGGTTAAAGCGATCTATATAGACATCCCATTTTTCTGCTTCTCTATCAAATGGCTCAAATTTTGGTATTGATGGCAATTTCAGTTGTGTTCTGTTGCTCTGTTCGTTAACTTTGAGAAGTTCCATAAACTGCCGCTGAAACTGCTGCTGTTGCATTGCCTCTAGAACGGTTTTTACATTCTCATCCATATTGTCACTTGTTGACAGCTAAATATAATCCAATGTTAGTTGATTGTAGTTTGTAGATAAGGTTCCTTTATTCCACATCTGTCACCAGTTGTTACATCTTGTAGTAAGAAGCAATAAGCAAATGTAACATTACAATTAGACAGCTTTATTAACAACTGAACCACAGTTAAAACTAGCCAACTCAACTCTGAACAGGCCAGCCAACCAGCTAGTAAGTAAGCCAAAAAATAGCATGATGACTCATCCTAAGCAATTCATAAAACATTAGCTGCATTTCTCTGGACAAGAAAAATACTGAACTTTAGTTATAGTGCAAACATATCAGAAACTAACCGACAATTATCAACTACAAACTACCTTAGATGAGCTGCTTTAAGAAAATGGATTAAAAGGGAGACACCAGTACAAAACTCAGCAGATGCTGACACGCAACCAATGTGTGTTCAGTAACTCAAAAATTGGATTAGGACTGGCCAATATGACACATCACTCTATACCATTAGTTAAGACGGCACGACCCATCAAACAGTGCCTGTACAAAGATGGACTGACACAAAAAGAAAATATTGAGCTACAGGTAAAGGGGTTTAGGCCACAGGATCTCATTGCTAAAGAAAAAGGAGCATGGAACTCGCTGGCAGTGCTAGTACAGAAAAAAATACTGTAATTGGCGCTTCTTTGTAGACTATAGAAAACTCAACAAGGTGACATCGGAAGACGCTTATCTATTGTCAAGGGTAGGCGACTGCTTTGATACACTAGGCTGCAGCACTATCTTTAGGACCTTGCATTTTACTAGTAACTACTGGCAGGCTGAGCTGGGCAAGATCCCCAAATAAAAGGCTGCTTTTATGAATCACTCTAAACTCTACAACTAGGAGGTCTTACCCTTTAGCTTAACTTTGGCTCCTTCTACATTCTAAAGGTTTATAGAAACAGTCTTCGGAGGCCTGCACATGCAGACCATATTAATCTATCTAAACAATGTCATCATGTTTGATCAAGGCATGAACACTCACATCAAACAGTTAGAAGAGGTCTTCTCATGGTTAAGAACGGCTCATCTAAAATTAAAGCTAAAAGGATGTGCCTTATTCACAGACCGAGTCATATAATTGGAACACACTGTGAGCAACAAGAGAGTAGAGACTAACGAAGATAAAATCACCGCCATAAAAAGCCGGCCTCGCCCCAACAAAATAAAGATCTCTGTTCATTCTTTGGCACCTGTAAGTATTATCTACGACTTATTTAATGACATTCTAAGATTGCCCCACCACTAATACAGATGAGTTTTAAGAACAAGCCATTTGATCTGAACAAAAAACGTTAATCGAACTTTGACAAGAAGTAAAGACAAAAAGAAATTAGGCCAAAAACTTGTGACTGCACTGATTCTGGCCTATCCAGATTATACTAACCCATTCATACTGGACATTGATGCCAGTGCAGTCCGCCTTTAAGCTATATCGTCTGAATGACAAGAGAAGAGATGATTTTTTGCAGAAGAACGCAACGATAATTGTTCCACTCCGCAATAATTATTGTTATAATCAAGGCAATACTTTCCTTTCAACCTCAGTTGTAACGACAACGTTTCATAGTTTGAACGAGCCGCACATATCTTTCCTGGTTGCTTTGAGCAACCCACCCTCAAGGTCAACTGGCTCGATGGATGGAGGTTTTGGCTTCTTATAATTTATTGATTGAGTACCGAAGAGGGATAACTGATAATAATGTTGGCAATCTCAGTCAACAAGTAAGCAAGGATTGATGCAAATGGGCTCATGCCTGGTACAGATCCTCATATGAAAAAGATCAGTTAGTCTGAAGCTTCCTCAAATAGCCAGACCACGTACCATCGTAGATACGCCTGAACATTGTGGGATGCCTCTTCAGAACCTCCAATTTTGGGAAAGCGTGGTGCGAGAGGCCAGGATATTTTGGTCTCAAACTCGGCACAGTACTTCAAAACCATTCACAAGGGGTGGCATCGAAGAACAGGGCTTTTTTAAACTCTAGCAACAAAGCCATCGTTTGTGGAAAGATCTAGTTTTCTTCACTAAACTGCCACCTACAACCAAAAAACACCCTGTTTGGCAGCATTCCGAGGGGATGCAAAAAGGAAAAATGCGGAAATTTCAAACATAGCACTAAAGTGTAGAGTGTGTTAAGAAGTAAATTGTATCCGATCACTTCAACTGGAAAAAACCTCATTGCCAAGTATTAGCGCCTAGGAGTCAAACATCAAGCAACGAAACCTTGAGGCAATGAACTGTAAAATGAGCCAAAGAAGAGCAAACTGAGCCAAAGAAGAGCTAAAAAAGAGCAAACCGAGTGTTTGCAGAGACCAAGGTGGCCACGTTGGAGTTCAAAGGCTAGCAGCAGCTCTGATCACAGCTGCTTTTCTCTCTTAGTTCAGAGTGGACAGCCACCAGAGCCTTCACTAAGAGAGAGTGTTACGGCCGAGCACTGTGATCAGGGCTGTAGCAATCAGTATCCTGGTCACCACAGTTATAGGGTCGCGCCTTCAAGACACCGAGGAAGGCCTGGCCACAATTATAGCACACAGTCTACCAAGTAGAAACTGAGAGACCGAATAGAAATTAAGAAGACCGTGAAAAAGAAACTGAGCGTAGAACAAAGAAAAAGGAGCGGAGCCTAAAACAAAAGTGACAGTATAAAAGCAAAAAGATTTGATCGTTTTTGCAGAGCGGTATGCGCACTCTCTCCGCATGCTCTTAATGTGGTTTATTGATTGCCATGTACATGTATGTAAACTTATATTATTATTTAGTAAGTATATATTTTATTGGTACTTAACACATGGTTTGACTGCTTTCTAGAGAGTACAGGGAGCCACCAGTTTTCTTTACACCTAGAAAAATGTTTTTGAACAGACGCGGACAAGAGTTTTTGTAGAAAGTTTTTTTATTCACAGTAATATATGTATATGATTTCAATATTAACAATATTTGTTGCTGTTCAATTTTGAGTTTATCACCTATTTTCATGAATTATTACCTTTTTTCCTATTTATAAGTTACGAATCATACTGTCGTTGAAGTAATAATATAGTCCTCTTGTTAGTCTAACAATCACTGACTACGCCTGATCGCTAATATCAGTGCCAGTTGCCATCAAATTTTGTGATCTAACGCATTCCTTTCAGAGTCTCATAGACTTGAGGCCAGCTTATTAAACCCTGTATATGAATATAACTAAGAATATGAGTAACTAAAAAGAAGTTAATTACTGCCAATGTTATTTATTCAGTAGGACTGTTTCAAGCATAATTACAAGATCAGAGTTTTATGACATGTCAGATATATATATATATATATATCCAACACATTTTTCAGTGTTATTATTTTACAAAAATCACATTCCCTTAAAAGTATAGACTTGGTTTATTTGTTAATGATTATGCCAGAGATTCTTCTCAAGAGTTCAATCTGTCTTTTTCAGGCTCAAATTCACCAGGTTTGGCCAAAAAAAGCACTTCTATAGGAATGTGTAAGGGAGCTAAACCTGACGGCATGTCGAAGAGCCCACTAACCAGTCAATCAACAAACTTGTTGGCTGAAGTCCAACAGGGAGATGATTTTGACCAACTGACAAGCACAAACCTGTTCGTGTCTGATTTCGTAGATGTTGACCACCAGACAATCTATTTCTGGGTAAAGTCTTTACTCGGTGTTTGGCCACTGAGTGTTCAAATGTCAATTGATGAAGAAAAAGCTATGGTTACAATTCCTGGACGCTGCAGTATTGGTTAGTAATTAATTGTTCAAAATTCGACACTATTCCTAATGCCACCATAATTTCTGAACTCCATTACCAACTATAGTGTTTTATGTGTACTAAATGTGTACTAAATTTATTCGTCGTTCATCAGTTTGCTGTTAAGAACCCTTTACTGCTGCACAACGAACCAACCGCTTGTTCAAGTAAAAAAGTATTTATATATATATAATTATATATATAAATATATATAAATTGTTTCCTCACCCCGGATACCCCGTATGGGTGGTAAATTCTGCTCTAACTCGGGTCTCCTACCAGAGACCTGGGAGTTTGAGCACTCGCCTCAAGATCTTAGCTGTTCCCAATCAATCAGTGAGACTAATGCCTTAATCTACAGTACAGCAACCGTCATCTTGGAGGAGATGGATATTAAGCCAATGCCAACAAGGCTTCAAGCCATTCCATCCTGGCAGCTGAGGCTACAAAATAAGATCAAGGACTTGCGCAAAAAAGTTAGTAGGCTCAGTGAGAGATCTAACCACAGTTTGGAGCGTCCAAAAAGGGAAGCCACAATAGAAGCTCTAGAATCTGCCAAACAGCGGCTAGTAGCACTCTCGGCACGACTGAAGCGGTACACCAAAGAGCGAGATAACAAGAGAATGAACAAACTGTTCATCAATAATCCATCTATAGTGTATTCCCAGTTCAAAGGTGAACTGCAGAGGCCAATGTCTGAGCCTCCCCGATCTAGCACTTCAAAGTTCTGGAAGGACATCTGGGAGAAAGAGACCACTCATAACACCACTGCAAATTGGCTGAAGAGGCTTAAAGAGAACCAACAACACACTGTGGTTCAGCAAGGACTCACCATCAGCAAAGACGCCATTAAGTGCAGAGTGCAGCGTATGAAAAACTGGGCAGCACCTGGCCATGACATGATTCAAGCCTTCTGGTTAAAGAAATTGACATCACTTCACACTAGAATGGCTAAGCAGATGGAATACCTAATAGAACAAGGTGACCATCCAGAATGGCTGACCAAAGGACGAACTGTGCTTCTGATAAAAGATCCAAAGCAGGGGCCGATTCCCAAAAACTATCGACCAATAACGTGCTTGCCCACCACTTGGAAACTGCTCTCAGGAATAGTTGCAGACAAACTGGAAGAGCACATGAGTCACTATATGACCAGTGCTCAGAAAGGAATTGGGCGCAACACCCGAGGAGCTAAACATCAGTTACTGGTGGATCGGACGGTCTGTCAAGACAGCAGGAGAAGGCAAACCAATCTTGCCATGGCTTGGATTGACTACAGAAAGGCCTATGACTCAATTCCCCATAGTTGGATACTTGAGTGCCTCAGTATGTACAATGTTCACCCTGCTCTTGTGACATTCATCAAGATGTCAATGACCAAATGGAAGACGGAACTGGAGGCTAATGGCAAAAAGCTGGCGAGTGTACAAATTAAGCGAGGCATCTATCAAGGTGACTCCTTATCACCGCTGCTCTTCTGCATATGCCTAAACCCTCTAAGCAATATGCTGGAGGAGACTCAATATGGGTACCAGTTCAAGAGTGGCACCAAGATAAACCACCTCTTCTACATGGATGACATCAAGCTGTACGCTAACAAAGAAAGGGACATTGATTCGCTAATACACCTCACTCAGGTATACAGCAAGGACATCGGAATGACCTTCGGTATTGAGAAATGTGGAAGGCTAATTATTAAGAAAGGCCATTCTATGCTCACAGATGGCCTAAGAATGCCAAATGGTACCATCAAAGATATAGAAGAAGGGTACAAGTACTTGGGGATTATGCAAAGCAACATCAACCACGAAGCCGAGGTACGTCACAAAGCCATTTCCGAATACAAGAAACGCCTTCGGCAGGTCTTACGGAGCCAGCTCAATGCCAAGAACCAAATCATGGCAATAAATACCTACGCACTGCCAGTAATAAGATATCCAGCAGGCATAATAAAGTGGACTGAGGAAGCCATCAAAGAAACAGATATAGCAACTCGTAAACTGCTGACCATGCATGGAGCACTCCACCCAAAATCTGATACTATTAGATTGTATCTTGATAGGAAAGATGGCGGTAGGGGACTCAAAAGTGTACAGCAGACAGTGAAAGAGGAGGAGCGAAGCATCAAAGCATATGCAGCCTCCATGGCCATCTCAGATAATTTGCTAGCTGAATTTCAATCGGTTGCTCTCACAACGGACCTATGCCCTGATGATGAGGAAATTGACTGGCATACAAAACCTCTTCATGGTGCTTACCACCAACAAATATCTAAGGTTGGCGATCTTCACCAGACATATATGTGGCTGAACAAAGGAAACCTAACGGCCAATACAGAGTCGCTAATCATGGCAGCCTAGGAGCAAGTGCTCCCAACAAGGCAACTCCAAACGAAAATCTATCACACTAGAGACGATCCTAGATGCAGACTGTGCAAAGATGCACCTGAGACCATCCAACACATCATCAGTGGATGCAGACAGCTAGCAGGAAACGCATACACTGAGCGGCATAATCATGTCGCAGGTATTGTGTATAGAAGTCTATGTGATGAGTATGGCCTTAATAAACCACAACACTGGTGGGAAGCTCCTGGTAAGGTCAATGAAAATGACCGTGCGAAGATCCTCTGGGACTTCTACATCCAAACTGACAAGCATGTCCTAGCAAACCAACCAGATATAGTGGTGGTAGACAAGGAGAACAAGAGGGCTACTATAATAGATATAGCAGTACCCAATGACTACAATATAGCCAGCAAAGAAAAAGAAAAGGTAGAAAAATATCTCCCTCTTGGAGAAGAAATTGAAAAATGCTGGAATGTAAGAACAACCGTAATCCCAGTAGTCATTGGGGCACTGGGCGCAATAACACCGGCGCATAAAATGTGGCTTGCCCAAATACCAACAACAATCAACTCAGGTGAGTTGCAGAAAAGTGCGCTATTGGGAACAGCTAAGATCTTGAGACGAGTGCTCAAACTCCCAGGTCTCTGGTAGGAGACCCGAGTTAGAGCAGAATTTACCACCCATACGGGGTATCCGGGGTGAGGAAACAATTTTTTTATACATGTATAGATATATACATGTTTGATATACATATACATGTATAGATATACACATTTTGATATATATATATATACATGTATAGATATATACATGTATATATACATGTATATAATATATATATATAGTATATATATACTATATATACTATAATATATAGTATATAGTATATATATATATACTATAATATACAGTATATATATGTATATACATGTATAGATATATACATGTTTGATATACATATACATGTATAGATATATACATGTTTGATATATATATATACATGTATGGATATATACATGTATATATACATGTATATACTATATATATATAGTATATATATACTATATATACTATAATATATAGTATATAGTATATATATATATACTATAATATACATTATATATATATATATATATATATACTGATGAAGAAGAAGGTTGCAGTTCACTAGAAAAGAGTGCTCAATATTAAAATAGAGCATTTATATAAAATATATTGAGAACCAAAAACCTTTAAAACTGTTTACTACTCAAAGTTTCATGGTTGTTACCATTCATCAGGTAAAACTAAGATCTTAGTTTTACTTGATGATTGGTAACAACCATGAAACTTTAAATAGTAAACAGTTTAAAAGTTTTCAGTTTTTAATACATTTTATACATTTTAATACATTTTAACTTTTTCCAGCTGGGGGCAGCATCATGGGTCCAGCGTCTATTCTGAACTCCTCCGGCTTCTTCTCTGGCCTGCTGAGTTGAGCTCTTTTCATGTTAGGACCTATCCTTGGCTCCAGGGTGGCCGGGGCTTGCCCAACCTCTCTAGGCAAGCGTGATAAGGTTTCAGCTTTTTTCGCTCTGTATAGAAGACTGGCCCTGTCTTTCCACCAAATATGTGTGGCTCCCCCAGGCCTTTGGGACCTGATATGGTCTCACGAACTTTACCTGCAGCTTGGGATTTTTGCTTTGTTTCTGGCGTTTATTCATGAGCCTTACCCAGTCGCCTGGGGTGTACAGCAGTGGCTCCTCCTGGTCTTCCTGTCTCATATTCATCTGACTTTGTCGTAGCGCCTCGTGCACCGTCTGCAACCTCCGCTGCACCTTAAGGGCATGCTCATGGGCAAGAAAGAACTCGGTTGGTAGTGGGTGGCTTTCCAGTTGATCTAGCAAAACATGTTGGCTGTCTCTTCGGTTGCGGAGTGGGGGGTGCCTCGGTATGCCCTCATTACCTGGGAAAACCGCAGGTTCTACTCGTCCTGTCCCCGGTCAGAAGTAGTGCCCTCAACGAGTCTCCGAGTCCCCGGTTGTTCTGTTCAACGATTCCATTTGCCTGTGGGTGATAGGGAGTTGTATGGGATTTCCCCACGTTTCAGAGTTGGCACAGTTCGACCATCAGTTACTTCTCAACTGCGCCCCCTGGTTTGTGTTGATTTGCTCCGGTAACCCCAGGTAGCAGAAGACCCGCTCTTCTAGTGCGTTTGCAACCAAGGGGCCGTAGAGTCAGGTAGTGCCAGTGCATCCTGCCATCAGGTGAAGTGGTCAGTGAGAACCAGCACCCACTTGTTCCCCCTAGGCATGACCGGAAATGGCCCCACCAGGTCCACAGTCACATTCTGTCAGGTTCGTTCAGCGTAGAGCCTTCTTTTCCTTTCGCCGCCTTTGTCCCTCCATGCTTTGCAGCCTGGCACACCTCACAACTCTTGATGAGCAGTCTGATTGTGGCCGTCAGTCTGGGCCAGTACCAAGTCAGTTGGAGGCGGCTTATTGTTTTTCCTACCCCAGAGTGTGCCAGGGAGTGCGTTGGCCACACCATGGTCTCCCGCATAGCCGGGAGCAGATAGCGCACCATCTGACATGGCTCTGCGGAGCCACGCATGCTTCCAGCACACAGTCTTGTCATATGCGCAAAGAGCTTTGCATGTGATGCAAGATATCTAGCCCTCTGCTTTTGAATTCCAGGTGTTCCGCTGGCACCTTTTTTCCTGTGGTGATGGCACGATACATATTGGCCACTGGTCCTTGTCCAGTGGCCAGTGTCCTTGCCAGCTCGCTCTTTGGTCCTGTCATCCCTGGTGTGGCCGATAGCCCCTTGGAGGAACCTCCGTCACTCAGGTTCAATCCCGCCACTGTTGGGGTGAAAGTCCCGTGTGAATTGCCGGCCGGCCCCTCGGGGTATGCGACGTTGCCCAGAGTCGATCCCGCCCTGTAGAAAACGGGAGTCCCATCTAGGCAACTGCTAGCTAGGCAACTGGTTGGTACCCACGCGACTAACGACCCTTGTTCCCTTGCCAACTCCTTCCGTGAGGGGCCCCCATCTCTCTGCTCAATGCTCCTGCATTGCCGACAGTCCTCGCAAGTTTGCTTGCTCAGCCCATCTGCATTTCTGTGGCGAGTCCTTGACCAATGCTCCAAGAAGTAGCAGAACTCAGCCAGGATCTCTAGCCACCGGGCTACCTGGTTCGAGGGCTCCCTCCTTGTGCATAGCGACCGGAGTGATGCGTGGTCCGTCCGTAGGAGGAACTCCTGGTCATACAAATATGGCCGAAAATGCTTAACTGCTTTTACCACCGCAAGCAGCTCCCGTTGAGTGATGCAGTAGTTGCATTCCAAGGGAGTGAGGTTCTTGCTGTAGTAGGCAATGACCCTCTCGCAACCCTCCTGTACTTGGAACAGTACGACCCCCACTCCACATCCGCTGGTGTCCGTATCCAAAATGTACTGCCTCCGGGGATCCGGGTAGTCTCAGATCGGGGTGGGTGCTGATACTATCCTTCAACACATTGAAGGCAATGTGTTCCTCTTCCATCCATTTCCAGGGCTCTCCTTTTGCAGTCAGTTGGTGCAAGGGATGCGCTATAGTGGCGAACTCCGTGATATATTGTCGGTAGTAGCCGACCGTTCCAAAGAATCCTTGGAGTTCTTTCACTCCGTGCGAGCTCAGCCATTCTGTGACTGCCTTCACCTTGTCAGGGTCAGTAGAGACTATGTTCTGGCTTACTATGTGGCCCAGGTAGCAGACCTTGGCTTGCAATAGTTCGCACTTAGACGGCTTTAACTTCAGTCCGGCCTTGTGGAGTCTCTGGAAGACCTCCTCCAGCCGATGCAGATGCATATCGAAGTCCGGGGCAATGACTATAATATCATCCAGATATAGTAGCAGCTCTCTCTAGTGGAGGTCATGTAGAACGCGCTGCATGAATCTTTGGAAGGTGGTGGGGGCGAATGACAGTCCAAAAGGCAACACCTTCCATTTCCATCATCTGGACCGTGTTCAGAAGGCCAACTTCTCCTGCGCCTCTGCATCCAGGGGTACCTGCCAGTACCCGCTCACCAGGTCGAGCATGCTGAAATAGCGGCTGCCGGACAGGGCATCAAAGCTGTCGTCAATCCTGGGTAGAGGGTAGGCGTCCTGATCAGTTACGGCGTTTAGACACCGGTAGTCGATGCAGAAGTGCCATTTCTTGTCCTTCTTTTGGACCAACACTACAGGGGAGCTTCAAACTCCAGCTGGCTTGATAAGCCCCTGCTTGAGCAGACTCTGGACCTGCCTTTCGGCCTCGGTCTTTTTCTCTGGTCCGAGTCTGGGGGGGGGGGGGGGGGGAGGTTGCTGGATTGGCCGGGTGCCCTCCTTAAGTGGAATTGAATGTTCCACTTCAGCGGTACTTCCTACGTCGTCGTCACCCGTACTGAACACGGTGGCATATCGACTCAGCAAGGAATCTAACCTCGCCGTTTGACCCGTTCCCTCACAGCTCGGCCGGGCCGCTTGGAACAACTCCTCAAGGTGAGCTGGCACTCCAATGATTGATGTCGGACCGGCGTCACACAGTAAGGGATTGTTCTCTTTGACCAGCGGGGTCTCTCCTCCTGTGTAAGTGTCGATAGTGGCTCTGGACCGGAAAGTCAATGGCCGCTCCGTAGCATTCATGCAGCGGGTAATGACCTGGCCTTTGGGTCCCGGCTGATTCAGGCTATTTGCTACCAGAGGTCGGTCGAGAAATCCGTCGATCAATCCCATGGGGCAGTTTTTTCGCGTGGTGATGCGACAGTGTATTGCCATCTCTGTCCGAGCGAGAACCACTACCTCCCTTATCACCTGTACCTTGCTCTGTAGCAGCCGCCCATGTCGATCCGCGCAGACTAGCTGTCTGCCATCCACTCAGACCACTGGTTGCTCAAAATCGGAAGAGCATTGGAGGGCCACAAAGAATGGCATTCCGAGTATGGCATCCTCGCTCAGAAGGTTAACCACAAATACTTCCTCTGTCTTTACATCCCTCAGGCGATTGATCAAACAGATTATCCCGTATAAGGAGTAGATGTACTGCTCCTAGAGCAGTACATCTACGGGGTCTGATACTCGGGGTCAGCTCTCTCTGGGTTTCTTCCTGTAGGAAGTTCTTTCAGTAGGAGCAGGCTGCCTCCTCAGGTAAGTCTTGTCGATGCCTTTAGTATGTTTCTGTTCCTGGAGCAGTGCATCTACTTGGTCCAATACCGCAGGGCTTTTCACTGCTCTCTCTGGGTTTCTTCCTATTGTCAGGAAGTTCTTCCAGTAGGAGCGGTAGCCCTGTTTTTCAGGCAGCCCAGTTCATCCAGTGTCCAGTGATCCTCCCAATGTCCAGTGATCCTGATGCGAGTCCTGTGGTGGAGTTCTCGGGATCGTCAGCAATCCTACGGCTGCAACCAGTGTAAAGGTTTTCTGTGACTTCACTTTTCCTCCACTATATATATATATATATATATATATATATATATATATATATACATATATATATATATATATGTATATATATATATATATATATAGTACACTGTATATATACATTGTCCCATGACAAAACACGAGCGAAGCGATTGTTTGGGAGATTTATGATAAATGCATATGTGCATGCAACTCACAAAAATTATTCATCAACAGCTGTCACAAACTCTTGTACCAAAATTTCATCAACAAATTTAACCGTTTTTTAATAGAGTCGTCTAAGTATAATAACGATACAAAACACATATAAATCTATTTAAATATGTTTCCAAGTCTTTATTAGTTGTAGAAAATTTCCTAAACCTTACCCATCTGATCGGATTGTACATAAATAGACAAATTTATTCAGCCTAAAATCGTTATTGAAACATGACAAGCCTCATTTTTATCAAAATTAAGACCGGCAAATGAGATGTCGAGCAACAGAGAATAGAACCATTAAGTCGTGCGCATTTTACTAAAAAAATGTCCACATTTCACCAGTCTACGGCATTGTCCAATTGTCAATTTTTTCTGTAATTAACGTAGAAGTACTGAAAAGTAATCGTTTATTTTTTGTCGATTTCAAAGTAACTGACATTTAGGACACTTATGAGTACTTTGGTATTCCAACTGATGTCCAAAGCAGTTAAAGTAAAGAAAATCACGATGATATTTTACTAGCGATTCTTATGAGATTATTACAATATCTAATTATTAGAATAATTATTCGATTTTATAAGATTTAATTATAAGAATAAGCATTCGAATTTACAAGATCGAAGTACCGTACTTTTCGGACTATTAGCCGCTACTTTTTTCTGATGGTTTGAGCCATGCGGCTTATATAAGGGTGCGGCTGTTCTGTGACTTTTCTTTAACCGCTAGGGCAAACTAACCAGAATCTCCGGTTATTGCACCTCTAGCGGTGAAAGAAAATACAAAACAATGCCTAACGGTGCTGTTCCGTTAGGCATTAGGTCAGGGGTGGGCAAAGTTTTTTCTCAAAGTCAAATTTCAAGGTTGCAAGATTTTTGGGAGCAGCATATTATGTGTATCAGTATAACATTTCGTACTGATAATACAAGTTTGGTATTGGTTGTAATAAAATTTATTTATTTGAATACTTTTACGATAGCATTGAATAATGTTGAGGTGAGCCTAAAGAGCTTTGTATAACTTAAAGTTTAGTGAGATACATGAAATTGTTTATGGTTGCTAATTATCTTTTGAAAGACTGGCTCTCTACTGCAGCATGCTATTCTTAGGAGCTGACACAAGTGATCTTGGATCAAAGTGGATCTCAACTTGCTCTTGATATTATTCATGCATGAAAATGCTGATTGACATATATATGTGGCAGCAAACACAGTGTACAACCATTTTCTTAGTTGAGCAAGCTGTGGATAGTCAGCCTTTGTTGTAGCTTTCAAGTAGAAGCCCTCCTCAATTTCATCTGTATCTGTACCTTTGAGGTTACACAACTCCAGTTGCAGAGATGAGACATTAACACTTTTCAATGGCAACTGAGTAACCCACTCTCCATTAAGCTTTGCCTTCTGGAGTGCTTTTATGAGTTGTATGATATGTTTCAAAGATTGAAACTGACTAAATCGATTGCTAAACTCTTGTTGCAGCTTTTCTATAAAGTGAGTGTACTGAGCTGTACAAGACGCCATTTCCTCATTGTCATCTAAAAATGCTTTTAGAGTAGGAAAGTGAAGCATACTATCATGCACATCCACCAGAAACAACTCCAACTTATGGAAAAAGGCTTGAATTGCTGGTAGTGTATTAATGATAGTCTTGTTCTTCCCTTGAAGATTGAGGTTCAAATCATTCAAATGGCCACAAATGTCAACAAGGAAGGCAAGGCCACTCATATCTTTAAAAGAGCTCATCATCTTTTGAAACTGTCTTGCATTCAGGCTTTTGCATGTATTTAGAAATGAAGTTAGCTCCGACGAATACTCCACAACCTCGACAGAGTGTTTCCGTTCCTTAGCCATCTAATGTTATTGTATGTTAGTAAATCTTCACAAGTGGCATCGCTTTTTTTTGAGAAACATCTTTAAGTTTCTGTGTCTGAGAGCTGATTGACTTCTGAGGAAGTTGATCATTTTCATAGCCTTCCACATTAGTTGTTGAAAGTGATTGTTTAGTTTTCCGCATAAAACAGTTTGGTCGATGATTCAATGGAATGCTAGCATTGATGACATATCCTTCTTCAATCTAGCTATGAGCCCTTGTTCTCTTTCAACCATGGCTGGTGCACCATCTGTTGCTACAGATATGCATTTGTGGAGAGGTATCTTCATCTTGTCAAGTCTTTTAACAAGGGCATCATAGGTAGCCTGACCGGTGGTTTCGCCTTCTAATCCAACCAAAGTAAGAAGCTCCGCCTTCATTTCTTCACCATCAAATAATCTGCAACACAGGGTATATGACTAAAGCATAATACTGTGCTTTATAAAGAAACATACTGATGCTTCATAAAGAAGCATGTAATAAAAATGTGTGGGTTATTCACTTTGAAACAAATATCATAAAATGAGTGCAAAATTTTTTACTTGGAGTTGTGTTCTCTTTTTACTGTCTTTTTAAAATGCACTTGTATGATTTCAGCTTGCAAATGCATGGTAAAAATAATTACCAGTTGTTATTGTACACACAGTAGCCTACATACTTTACGAAGACTGCTAATTGAGCTACATCCATTATATCAGTAGATTCATCAATGGCGATTGAATAGTAATCTGCCTGGTCTATATGTGTGGGCCATGTGTTAACAAAGTAATTCTGAGAGGATCATTAATGCTTTCAATTCTACCAGTGGCAGTTTTCCTAGAAAGTGGTATTGCCTTGACTTTACCAATCACATCACGCTTTTCTGGAAAAAGTGTTTCCATCGTCTCAACCATGCATTCTTTTACAATCTCAGCATGGTAACACGCTATATATATACATGTATATATATATATATATATATATATATATATATATAATATGAGTATATGCTCCCTCACTTCGGTTTGGTTGAGCACTCTGTGAGAGGTGCGGCACTATTAGCCTTCGTGCAAAGCTCATCACTTTTGTGATTTGAGCACTCCGGTGCCAGCATATTGACTTTCTTAAAGTCCGTGAGGCAACCTAGTTGTTTCATGGCAGGAAGTCAACTCTCATTGGTAATGGGATTTGTGTCCCTTGCCAAAGCTCTGAGCTGCACTGATGAGGCTTCAATAGCCGAAACAGTACTGTCTGTAGCATGAGTATATATATATATATATATATATATATATATATATATATATATATATATATATATATATATATATATATATATATATGTATGTATATATATATATACAGTGAAACACGGATAACTCAAACTTCACGGGACCGAGCAAAAGTGTTCAAATTGTCAGAGCGTTCAAGTTATCTGAGCGCTGTCACAAGTCCATGTATTTACTTATTTATTAGTAGATACATGTACATATACAATCTATAATAAAAATCAAAAACACAAATGGCTTGTTTCAAATTAAATGCTTCTAATGTAAAGTTTAAAACGTTTTTATCAAAAAGTATAGAGATTTTTCTATCACTTGAGATTGGTTCGTTGTTTGAGGTGATGTTATTACCAGGACGTTTTTTAGATTGACATTGGCAAAACTTGATCATTGTTGAAATGCTCAAAAGAAAAGACATCAGTACATATACAAGCTATAATATGAAGCAAAAGCACAAATGGTTTGTTTCAAATTAAATGCTTATAATGTAAAGTTTAAAACGATTTTATCAAAAAGTATAGAGATTTTTCTATCACTTGAGTTTGGTTCGTTGTTTGAGGTGATGTTATTGCCAGGAAATTTTTTAGATTGACATTGGCAAAACTTATTCGTTGTTAAAATGCTCAAAAGAAAAGACATCTTTTTCTTTTGAGCGTTTTACCCACGATCAATTTTGCCGATTTTTCTTGAAGTTTATGCAAAGATTACCTCACTTTATCTCGCTTCCGAAGGGCGATCGCTACGCAGATGTTTGGTATAAATCAAATTTCACCAAACCTTTAGAAAAGTCGTTGACAAAAATATTTTGCCGATGGTGGTAATAACGACGCTTATGAATTACGAAAAGTTGAGGTTTACCTCTATGGCTTAGAATAAAATGATTTTCTAATGCGATAGCAACCGTTTCGGTAGTCAATGGGCAAGAAACAGTTCGAATTAACAGTGTTGAGTTCGAGTTATATAGAGCCATTTATCATTGCGTGGGAACGGACCAAGCAAATCCACTCGAGTTAACCATGTGTTCGCTATATCCAAGGGCGAGTTATCCATGTTTCACTGTATATATATATATATATATATATATATGCACAGTTGTACAGTGTGTATATATACATGTATTGTAATGATCCTCTAATTTAGAAATTATTAACTATAAGTGCTGGATTGGTAGTTTAAGTAGTTGGTTTATGATTTGCAAATTTAGAGGACTGTATTTTAGGTGTAGATTTAATGCTGAGATTTAGACTGGTTTGTTTTAGCTGAAAACTTAAAAACAGATTATATTTACTAAAAATTCAAACTTTCAATAGCAAAAACATAAAATATATAAAGGCTAATCAAATCAATGGATGATGCTATTTGCGAAAATCTAAAAGTATAAAAAGTAATACAAGAGCAGAGTGATGCCTAGTGCATGAGTAAAATATGAAATTCGAATTTTTTCTGATCTACGCAGGCTTATATGTGCTTGCCTAATCAGTCAGGCAATCGTCACATCCGTAGATCACAGTTGATTGGGCACTGCAAAACTTCCTAGGTAGTAAGCCGAGTAAGTACAAAGAAGCAGATAACATTTATGCTATGCATTAAAATAGCAGGTGCTAGGAAGTTGGAATAACAAATCGGCGTGTCAGGCTACCAAGAGTCCAGAAAGCTGTTTCTTAATCATGTCAAAACTGGTTAAATAAAAGGGGATGAGAGGTTCCGTAAGAGGTGTATAATACTCTTACGACAGGATGCATAAATACTAATATAGAAGTTGAATAACATTATGAGTTCCTTTGTTTCACATTGACACGGTATTCATGGGCTGTGTAACTAAAGATTACAAATGCTGGGCGCTTCACACCTCCCCAGCCAATGAGTCTCTAGCTCTACATATAGCTTAGAGACCCATTCTGTCCCAGAATAGTAAAGAGTAAAAAATATATATATGTATATATAGACAGTTAGAGTATAATAATTTGTGGTACACATTCCGTGTGGTGATGTAAGTGTAGTCTGGCTTCCACAGTTGGATAAAAACATAATTGTATAAGAATCATGGTTCGTTTTTGGTAGTTGAGGTTTAAAGTGATAGTATCTGGATTATTGGTAGTTTCTGGACTATTGGTAATTAACACGTCGAATTTGTCCTTCCTTTACAATAATGGTGCTGTGTCCAGACAGATCTACAATAACAGTGAAGCAGCAGAAAGTATGCAATTAATAATTAATAATTATATATAATAATAATTATTAATATAATGTTATAATTGACCTTATTGAAGTAAACCTTATAATCAATATTTTTGCACTACCTCTGTATCAAAAAACATTTTATTACTACTTCAAACGGGTAGGCTATCGAATAGGAATTATAAAGCTTTTACAAATCAATTCTAAATACAGGGGTTGTCTACTCGACTCAATGAAATATAGTTCCATATAGATCATAGACTCAATAGCTTTTTTTTCATATGCCTCAAGTTAAATATAAAGTTAAATTTAATGTTTCCTCCTCTCCCCCTTCAATTGCAATCTGCTGTGCAGATGTGTAGTTAGTGTTAGTTATTAATGTGACGACATTTTGAAGTAAATTAAATATACATAGCAACTCGCCAGGTGAATGAATGTGGTTATAGTCAGTGTCAATCCTCATTTGTCGTAGAAATAGTGTTGATAGCTGTATCTTCCATGGTGTAGTTGAGAGGGGGCAAATATGAGAAGGCAACTCCTCGAAATATCTGTGTGTGTAGTTTCCTAAACATAAATCCTTCTAGCGCCAGCACAACAGCTTTTGTTTCTTTTATATGCGAATTGTAATCAGTGCAGCTGCAGCTCAATGGGTCTCTTGACATTATCATTAATTTTTTAGCAGAGGAGTTGGCCAATTCTATGTACAGGATAAAGTACCTGATTTAGCGGTTGCTTATAGAAATATCACAACCCCTGCCAAACTCCGGATGGGACTGGTATTCTGGCTACCAGCTAGCTCAGTTAGGTGAACTCACTTGGGGTGTCATGACTTGAGCACTATCATAGTTTTTAGGCTGAAACTCAAAGCATGGTTACGAAATGCTTGAAAGGGGAGGGTACCAGAATGAGAAACAATCATCTTGCTTTTTAGGGAACCAGCTTGCGTGTCATAGGAGGAAATTTCTAATAAGTATCAAAATAGCTAAATGGGAATGCAAACTAAATTATATACTAGCCAAAATTGTGGTACTGCGCAAAGAAAATTTAGAAAGTCGAATAAAATATTCAATGGATACTATAATATCTATATCAAAATTTATTTATGAAGTTAAATTAGTTAAAAATGAAACTGTTGCCTTATTTCTAATTCTTTCCATTAGCAACTAAAGCATCTATTGGTGAGGGCACGTTGAACTTAAGCCATACATGTAGATTTGCTGAGCCATAATCTACGCCGACATATCCAAATTTACTCAAACAGTCCACTCCAATAATTAATGCATATGGGCAGTCACTTGAAACCAAAAATTGTCCCATTGGTTTTGATTACATCTTCAAAGTGTAATTTACGGTATGCCTGACCTATGGTCAGGCATACGCTATGCCTTTTTCCCGCATGGCCGGTCACGAATCTAATTGATCTAGATTTTAGAGCTACATTTCAACGGTTTATTTAAGGTTAATTGCTTACAGAGCTCATGACTCATCATGCTGGTCTGAGCGCTACTGTCTATCGAAGCATTGGTCTTTGTTCCATTTACGCATACCATTGCTAGTGACATGTGTGCAAAATCAGCAGCTAGCACAGCTATATCATGTATTGTGAGGGTTCTATAAATTGGCTTCTGCACAACAAAAGTGGCATAAGTGACAATCACCGGTTTTAGATTTTTGCAGTGGAAAGCACTGGTGCGTAAGGTACTAAATTTTTTTTGTACAAGTCAAAGTTCAGCTCATACAGTTTGTGTACAGCTCCAGCATCAGGAAGTATGTAAACAGGAATTTCAGGAAATTTAAATCTGGCTATAGAGTGATCCGCTCTGCATAGCATAGGTTTCTGACCACTCGCTACGCCATGTGACATAAACAATATTAAAAGTGTGAGTAGTGTTCATGCATCAGTTGTAGTTTGGTTGTAAAATCTAGGAAATGCTCTAGGCCTGTCAACAATACGTGATTTATTGCTTATGGGATCAGTCAGTGTGATTGCATTCTTCAAGTTTATCTGGGCACAAGTACTATCAGTCTCAGCTGGCTCAATGTCACTGTCTATATCAGATGAGCAAATGCACAAATCATGTCTGCTACTCTCTTCCTCAGCAAAATCAACTACTTCAACAAAAGTATTGCAATCAAATACTGCACAATTGTCTAAAGCCATACTGTCATTCGGGGGTTGTCTGGCAGGTGGTTTAGCCTGAGTAGGGTATGCTTGGTGGTCATGGTAAGGGGACGGCCCCCTTCGTTGCTGCAGGTATGGTTGAATTTTGCCAACCATTGTTCAAAATGGGAAAATGATCAGGTGGTTCGTGGTTGTGCACAAATGGTTCTTCTGGCCCATGTTGGAAGGCGTTATATGGGGGCCGTGTTGCAGCACCTGTACGACGCGACGCCAAACCAAATTTTTGCAGATGTTCATATGAACCATAATGGTTATTTTGACCTTTGAACCCCTTTTCAGACCTCTCCAAATTTCGGTTTTGGGGTAGCATGTCAAACCCCATAGTTTCGGCAGCTTTATTTTTGCCACTGCCTAGTCTAGTAATTGCTTGTTGACCAGTCTCTACAGAACATGCCATTTTCACTAGCTTTTCTATTGAACTTTTTGCAACTGTAAGCATATTTTCTCTTATGCTATCACATAAATTAAGCCTAAAAGGTAATGATACAAATGGGTCGGAAAGGCGTGCTCCACTATTGGCCACCACCTGCCGAAACCTCCGGTAATCATCCTTAACGGGCTCACCCGATTTCTGGTGAGTTACCGATACCTCCAGCGCAGCTTGATCAGAGGCGCGACTAGCATCTAGTTTAGTCCCAAGTCCTATGCACAGTTCACTAAACTTTATCGACTTATCATCGCTAATGATCTTGTCATAGTATGTCTTGGGAATACCCTGTAGGTAAAATCCCAGCATAGCCGTTTTACTGCTATTTGGCACTGAATTGAAAACACAACTTGTTTCAAATTTGCACAGAAATTCATGCTGTGTCAATTCGGTGAAATCACCATTAAAACACTTTAATGAAAATTTTAGCCAGTCTTTTGGATTCGAATTAAAACAGTTTTTAGAAATAAATGACTTACCGTCTGCATCGTCTGCTTCATTGGATAAATTATTTAAGGTCGGAGTTATGGCGAGAGTTGTTTTGGGATCAGAGCCTGCGAGTAGCCTCATCTTGTTGTTGATGGTGATTGAACTTTATTGTATAGTGTCACTTAACCGAGTTACCATATCTCCAAAATTCCTCTCAAGTCGTTTCAGAGTTTCATCGAGTCCCTCGCGTATTTTATCTATACTCCGCTCTTGTTGGATAAACAAATTTTTTTCCATTTCCTCACATCTTTCATTAGTTCCGTGTTTAAATGTTTCCAAGCTATTCAAAATATCTTTATTCGCAGGAGCAGACATGATTTTTAATACACTTGTTAGGAAAAATTTTCACTCGTAGAATTGAAATTTTCTGCCAACTATCCGGTTCGTGGGACCATTGTAATGATCCTCTGCTTGAGGGATTATCAACTATAAGTGCTGGATTGGTGGTTCAAGTAGTTGGTTTATGATTTGCAAATTTAGAGGACTGTATTTTAGGTGTAGATTTAATGCTGAGATTTAGACTGGTTTTCGTTTTAGCTGAAAACTTAAAAACAGATTATATTTATGAAAAATTCAAACTTTCAATAGCAAAAACATAAAATATATAAAGGCTATTCAAATCAATGGCTGATGCTAATTGCGCAAGTCTAAAAATATAAAAAGTAATAAAAGAGCAGAGTGATACCTAGAGCGTGAGTAAAATATGGAATTCGAATTGTTTCTGATCTACTCAGGCTTATATATGCTTGCCTGATCAGTCAGGCAATCGTCACATCCATAGATCACAGACGATTGGGTGCTGCAAATCTTCCTAGGCAGTAAGCGAGTAAGTACAAAGAAGCAAATAACATTTATGCTATGCAGTAAAATAGCAGATGCTAGTAAATTGAAATAACAAAACTGCGTGTCAGGCTACCAAGAGTCCAGAAAGCTGTTTCCTAATCATATCAAAACTGGTTACATAAAAGGGGATGAGTGGTTCTGTAAAAGGTGTATAATACTCTTATGACAGGATGCATAAATACTAACATAGAAGTTGAATAACATTACGAGTTCCTTTGTTTCACAACGACACGGTATCAGGGGCTGTGTAACTAAAGATTACAAATGCTGGGCGCTTCACAGTATATATATGCTAGATAGTAAGAAGCGAGTTAGCTGGCCACCGATGCGGCACTGAAGAAACCAACACGCTGCCAGGCCGGCAAAAAACTGCCGTTTTGGCCACCAAGAGATAGAGGCAGAGCCTAAGCTTTCTAGAATGGTATATAATTATACATGTAAGAAGCTCTGGTCATTACTAGTCTGGAGCTGCCCATTGTAATTTTACTGACAGAACTCTATATTATCTTTTCCGATTAACACGAGAAATATGCATACCAATAAATCTTAACTTTCCAGAAAGAAGTAAACTACAGGAAATGGCTGACAATCCCCATTTTCATCTTCGTGGAAAAAGGCTAACGATAGGAAAGTTACCGCCAGTTGCAAATGTTCAGGTGAAAGCTTCAAACTTGGAGACAGGCAGTAATACTTTTGATGAGTTCACAATGGAATCATTCTTCAGTTCTACCAAGTACATTGGTGTAAAGACCAATCTTGATGTGGCAGGTGTCAAGCAGTTGACTTCATCTGATGGGCTGTCTGTGTATATCATCACTTATCACACCACGGAGGGTTGGTTGTTAAGGTTACATGTGTAGTTCTGTTTGTATTCACAAAGTGATCTGGTTTATTTAACAATTGATAGAAATGAGATGGTTATTTATATCAAGTTTCATATGTACATAGCATTAAGAAGGAGTTCAACTCGGCTATCGATCGATCATTTCTTGCTTTTCTTTTACTCGCTTGCATATCACTTTACACTCTCTATTTTACAGCCGCTCTTAGTGTGCTGAAACGCAACTCATACAAACTTAGAAAGTGGAAATTTGATGTTGCTGCTTACTACCCTGAGCTTGGAATGTGCAGCCCACAAGGCATTCGTAATTATCCACAAGAGCGGAACCGAAAGAGAGGTAACCACTAATCTGTAATCACCCTCCATCTCTAATTTTACCTCTTCACTCGGTTCTTCTGCATCTACCAGGATAATATTTATAGAGCATTCTGATGACCAAAAGAAAGCCGTTCTCCTAATAAATGATGCTGATGAGCAACAGATAGAAATGGATGTGTTGGAACTGTTCATGTCTCACCGAAGACGCTCAGAAGGGGGTCCAATTGAATCCTGGAAACTTCTGCCAGGCAAAGCTCCTGGAACATCGTCTGTGCGAGTGATCTATGAAGAGGAAGGAAGTAAGCAGTACAGATATATTCAATTGATACTTTCTAATTGATAAACTCTCTGCAACTTTACAGAGAGTTACAGCAGGGTGGTCAAAGTCACATGAATGGAGAGCTAAATAAAAAATTTGGCTCATTTGATAATTTTGTATTAGAGCTCCATATATTATGTTGTCTTTGTCATTCATTTATTTACAAGATCTGTTGTATACAATAGATTTTGTAAATCTGTATACTAATCTAAACAGAAGGCTGTATTTAACCATTGTGAGGTGATCAGAACTTTATATTTTTTATTTCAGTTGCTGAGCGGGTGTATGAGTTCTACAAACAGAACGGGCTCAAACATAAAGGTATTGCTCTTGACTTGGAGCTTGAGCTACCTTGGTTCACGAAGCAGCATGATGAACGCAAGCTGAGAATATCTGGACTGGATAGTGAACTTGATCTTGAGACATTGAAGTTCTATCTTTCTGCTCTGACCAGTACTGTGGTCACGGAAATGTTCTTCAACAACAGTCAGACAAGAGCTGTTGCTTTATTCAAAAACAAGATCGGTAAGTGTGGCAGCTATAAGGTTTAATGGCTATCTCAAATGATTTTACTTTTCCATACTAATTTTACATGTGATACTAGGGAATGGCGCCTTTCCCTGCCCCTATCCTCGTTTTGTTTCTTTCAAAGATGTAGTGGAGGAGGACAGCTAACAGAAACCTGACCCAGCTTCTAGTTGACTAAGGAATGGTACCCTTTTCATTTAAGCGATGTTTCATCAGCTTCACCATATATTCACTTTCTATATCTTGTTCTTCTAATACTTCAGTCAACAGCCAGTTTACTCACACGAGGAGTTTAAAGTTGACATACCGTCTAGCTTTTTATGTAAATGATAATATATTTAAAGAGGAACTTACACAAAGTCTTTTAGATTTTATCGGCAAGTACCAGCATTTTTTTATGATTTGTGATTGTTTTTGGTGCTTGAAGTGATCTGATTACCAGGATGATAATTTCAAGATTAAAATCAGTAAAACTTGATCAAGGTTAAAATACTAAGATCAAGCGAAAGAATGATTATGATGTCTATAGTTGCAACGAGACCAACAGAACAGAGACGCATAAAGCATGGTTAACTCAATTGCCGATATCCACTATAGCAACACTAGGAATTACAGTGAGTTCATTTTGCGTGTATTCTTTTCTGAGCATTTTAACCACGATCAAGCTTTGCCAATTTTAATCTTGAAATCTCCTGGCAGCCAAACCACCCAAAACATCAAAAACAATTGCAAATGAAAGAAAAATGCTAATCTTGTTTGGTGAAATATACTTAGATTTTGTGGAAGTTCATTTTCAATAAGTATGTCTACTGATTTACCTGAATTAAATTCTATAGTTATTACTAGATTATGGAGCAATGATTGACCAGCACAACAGCATTCCACTAGAAGACTTTCCCAAGCTAAAAGTTCAGCAAGAGTTCCAAACCAAGGAGCTCATAGCAACTGGCAGCAAGCTGACAAAAGAGGATCTTGAGCTTCCTTTAGAAAACCTGCTCAAAAAACACTTCAAGAGAGACATAGAAGTGCATGCTGATGAGTATTCTGACTCACCTGATTTTTGGCGTATTACTACTGAGCCTGAAGGTATTAGTTTGGTTTATCAATCATTTAATGTTTGTATAGCAACAGAAATTCCATAGTCATGGTTATATTACTGCTTTGCAGTTTTGGAGTTTGTGCTGACTCAAAAGAAGCTAATTCGACGGTGTAAAACTCTTGTGCCTTTCTCAGAGTTTCTGGGCCTTTATGTTACAAGTGGTGTCCATAAAAAGAGAGAGGATATTGCCAACTTTGTCACTGATCCACTTCTGCTCCACTTCCTTCTTAATATACCCGAGGGCCAAAAAAAGCTCTCCGAGTTTCTCCATGCTAAGGGAATGGTTATGAGCAATGATGGAGTCATCACCATCAGCCCAGCCACAAGCAAAACTAATGAAAGGCTTGTTTTAAATTATAAACATTGAGTTATCTCTTTATGGGTCGTCTGCCTTTTACATGATACTCAATTCATATTATTGGTTCAATTTAGTGTTGAAGTTATTGAGGACCCTAACATGATGGCTAAAGGGTGTTATGTCAGAGAACTGATAAACTGATCATAGCACAGATATTTAAATTTGTCGATTTGCTGTCAAAACTTTGGAATGTTACTGGTTTTTTCAGGACAGTCTTGAAAAACTGGTGAAAGTTCAAGCCGACTCTGGAAAAGTTCATTGAGGAAAGTTTTCTAACATACAGGACGGAACTGCTGACTCAACAGGTTTTTGGCAGCCTGACCCCAAAGTCGACAGACTTCTTTAACCAAGGGGTAATCACTGTTGCCCATTCCTACCTTGCGGATTTAGCAACAAATAGTGAAAAGGCTGATCTGCTGCTAGAATATCTTGAGTCAAGCGAAGACAGTGATGGAGGAGAAGTCGAACAGACCAAGTTTGTGATAGATCATAACAACCAGCTCATCGAACTTCGGGTCAAATTTTCTGATGTCCAGTGTAAGTCAGTCAGGTATACATTGTATATATAATTATATATATATATATATATAATATTAACCGGGGTGAGGAAACAATTTATATATATATATACATATGTATATATAAATTGTTTCCTCACCCCGGTTAACCCGTATGGGTGGTATTTTCTGCTCTAACTCGGGTCTCCTACCAGAGACCTGGGAGTTTGAGCACTCGCCTCAAGATCTTAGCTGTTCCCAATAGTGCACTTTTCTGCAACTCACTTGAGTTGACTGCTGTTGGTATTTGGGCAAGCCACATTTTATGTGCCGGTGTTATTGCACCCAGTGCCCCAATGACTACTGGGATTACAGTTGTTCTTACATCCCAGCATTTTTCAATCTCTTCTCCAAGAGAGAGATACTTCTCTACCTTTTCTTTTTCTTTGCTGGCTATATTGTAGTCATTGGGTACTGCTATATCTATTATAGTAGCTCTCTTGTTCTCCTTGTCCACCACCACTATATCTGGTTGGTTTGCCAGGACATGCTTGTCAGTTCAGATGTAGAAGTCCCAGAGGATCTTAGCGCGGTCATTTTCATTGACCTTACCAGGAGCTTTCCACCAATGTTGTGGTTTATTAAAGCCATACTTATCACATAGACTTCTATACACAACACCTGCGACATGATTACGCTGCTCAGTGTATGCGTTTCCTGCTAGCTGCTTGCATCCACTGATAATGTGTTGGATGGTCTCAGGCGCGTCTTTGCACAGTCTGAATCCGGGATCGTCTCTAGTGTGATAGATTTTTGTTTGGAGTTGCCTTGGTGGGAGCACTTGCTCCTGGGCTGCCATGATTAGTGACTCTGTGTTGGCCGTTAGGTTTCCTTTGTTCAGCCACATATATGTCTGGTGAAGATCGCCAACCTTAGATATTTGTTGGTAGTAAGCACCATGAAGAGGATTCGTGTGTCAGTCAATTTCCTCATCATCAGGGCGTAGTTCGGTTGTAAGAGCAGCCGATTAAAATTCAGCTAGCAACTTATCTGAAATGGCCATGGAGGCTGCAAATGCTTTGATGCTTTGCTCCTCCTTTTTCACTGTCTGCTGTACACTTTTGAGTCCCCTACCGCCATCTTTCCTATCGAGATACAATCTAGTAGTATCAGATTTTAGGTGGAGTGCTCCATGCATGGTCAGCAGTTTACGAGTTGCTATATCTGTTTCCTTGACGGCTTCCTCAGCCCACTCTATATATAGGTATATATATATAGAGTGGGCTGAGGAAACCGTCAAGGAAACAGATATAGCAACTCGTAAACTGCTGACCATGCATGGAGATATATATATATATCTCCATGCATGGTATATATGATATATATATATATATATATATATATGAAGTTTATTAAAAACTACAGGTTAAAATCATTACTACTATTAGTTTCATGCAATCGTGTTGCAATCTTCAGGTACAATTATACAAGCTATAAAGTTACTTAATAAAGCTGAGGGCTTAATACTATTGTGTGATATATATATATATTATAGTATACAGCAAATTATGTAGTCAAATTATGTTATTGAGCTAATTAGATGTTTTCTGGCATGCCGGCATGTGGATATTAGCTCACTTCTAGTGTTAAGGCTGGCTAACTTCGGTTCGAATATGATGAAGTACTTTTCCCATAGACATAACTGGCAAGATTGTGTTGATGTGTTGTAAGATCGCGCTCTTTTGATGATCTTCCAGGTTATATTATAGCGAATGTTCTTGTCTTTTAAGTCCCATATGTATTTACTCAATTCTGTTTGTAGCCTTTTAGTAGGATATTTAAAGGATGTATTGTGGTTGGCTAGTCTTGTTTTAAAAGTTGTTTCGGTGAGGCCTACATACGTTTGTTTCTCTTGCCCATCGCGTTCTTCAGACTCTACGGTTGCCTGATATACTATGCATTTTGAAAGGCATTTTCCATTTAGAGGGCAATTTTCCCGATTTTTGCAATTGCATTTTCTGTCGGTGTTGGTTGGTTGTGATAGTGCTTGTTTATTGTGCCCGCTAATTATGTGGTTGATATTAGAAGCACAGCTATAACTTAGTTTTACGGAGTTTTTGTTGAAGATTTTGTGTAATTTGTGTTCTGGTGGAAATTCACTCTCCAGGATCTGGAAAAATTGTTTACCGATCTTGGTGTTAACAGCTTTGTTGTATGGAGGGTTGTACCATATTGTTTGGCGTTTCCTGTTTCTGTGTTGACTGGCTTTTTTGTTTTGGTTGTTGCTCTGGTATTTTAAAGAAAAGTTGTATTTACTGTTAGAAAGTGCATTTTGAAATGGGGCTTTTGTTTCCTCGAAGAGTTGCTTGCTTGACGAAATGTTGGTGAGTCTATTGTTGACGGATTCAGGTATGTTTCTTATGATTGATGGTGGATGATTTGAGTCTTTGTGTACATATGTGGTTGTGTTGTTAGGTTTACTATACGGTTTGAAGCTGTTGTTGTTAAGATTTAAAGTTACGTCTAAGAAGTTTACTACTTTCTTATTTGCTTCGATGGTGATACGTAAGCTGTGTTTACGGAAGATTTCACATAGTTCTTTTTTAGTGCGCTCGATGTTTCGTGCAGTATCTTTCAGTAGTCCTAGACCATCGTCTCGGTATAAGCCAAAGTTTTTGCCAAGCTTCTCAGTAATAAGGTGTAGGATGAAGATTCCGACAAGTTGGCAGCTTTCTGCTCCGTCATAAGAGCCCATTGTTATGTCATACAAGTTTGCAGTTGATCTCTTACCCCATGGTTCATTAGCGCTGTAGAGTATAGATTTCTTTGCGTGGTGTATTATACGCTTGTCCAAGTCAGATATATTTGTGTATTTAGACGCAAACGTTAAAGCTTTGTTAAGTAGATCTTCCGTTATTGAGGGATAAAATTCAACAACATCAAATACAATGAAAGAGTGCTGGGATTTGTTAGTGATGTTTTTAAACCAGGATAGCACCGAAGTTGTATTTTTCCACATATTTAAAAGTTTTAAATATGTGGAAAAATACAACTTCGGTGCAAGCACATAATACACCACGCAAAGAAATCTATACTCTACAGCGCTAATGAACCATGGGGTAAGAGATCAACTGCAAACTTGTATAACATAACAATGGGCTCTTATGACGGAGCAGAAAGCTGCCAACTTGTCGGAATCTTCATCCTACACCTTATTACTGAGAAGCTTGGCAAAAACTTTGGCTTATACCGAGACGATGGTCTAGGACTACTGAAAGATACTGCACGAAACATCGAGCGCACTAAAAAAGAACTATGTGAAATCTTCCGTAAACACAGCTTACGTATCACCATCGAAGCAAATAAGAAAGTAGTAAACTTCTTAGACGTAACTTTAAATCTTAACAACAACAGCTTCAAACCGTATAGTAAACCTAACAACACAACCACATATGTACACAAAGACTCAAATCATCCACCATCAATCATAAGAAACATACCTGAATCCGTCAACAATAGACTCACCAACATTTCGTCAAGCAAGCAACTCTTCGAGGAAACAAAAGCCCCATTTCAAAATGCACTTTCTAACAGTAAATACAACTTTTCTTTAAAATACCAGAGCAACAACCAAAACAAAAAAGCCAGTCAACACAGAAACAGGAAACGCCAAACAATATGGTACAACCCTCCATACAACAAAGCTGTTAACACCAAGATCGGTAAACAATTTTTCCAGATCCTGGAGAGTGAATTTCCACCAGAACACAAATTACACAAAATCTTCAACAAAAACTCCGTAAAACTAAGTTATAGCTGTGCTTCTAATATCAACCACATAATTAGCGGGCACAATAAACAAGCACTATCACAACCAACCAACACCGACAGAAAATGCAATTGCAAAAATCGGGAAAATTGCCCTCTAAATGGAAAATGCCTTTCAAAATGCATAGTATATCAGGCAACCGTAGAGTCTGAAGAACGCGATGAGCAAGAGAAACAAACGTATGTAGGCCTCACCGAAACAACTTTTAAAACAAGACTAGCCAACCACAATACATCCTTTAAATATCCTACTAAAAGGCTACAAACAGAATTGAGTAAATACATATGGGACTTAAAAGACAAGAACATTCGCTATAATATAACCTGGAAGATCATCAAAAGAGCGCGATCTTACAACACATCAACACAATCTTGCCAGTTATGTCTATGGGAAAAGTACTTCATCATATTCGAACCGAAGTTAGCCAGCCTTAACACTAGAAGTGAGCTAATATCCACATGCCGGCATGCCAGAAAACATCTAATTAGCTCAATAACATAATTTGACTACATAATTTGCTGTATACTATAATATATATATATATCACACAAAAGTATTAAGCCCTCAGCTTTATTAAGTAACTTTATAGCTTGTATAATTGTACCTGAAGATTGCAACACGATTGCATGAAACTAATAGTAGTAATGATTTTAACCTGTAGTTTTTAATAAACTTCATACACAGCTCTAATTGACTCAATTATTGAGCACTTTACTTTACAGTGTAAACCACATATACTATATATATATATATATATATATATATATATATATATATATATATATATATATATATATATATATATATATATATATATATATATATATATATATATATTGGTGGACTTTGGCGGACTGAGGAAGCCATCAAGGTGAAAGTGAATACCTTAAAACTCAGCTAAATACCTTAAAAAAAAATATATATATATATATATATATACAGTCAAACATGGATAACTCGGCCACGGATAGCTCGAAAACATGGTTAATTCGAACGGTTTCTTTGGTCCGTTCCCACGTAATGATAAATTGCTATAGATAACTCGAACTCAACACTGTTAATTCGAACTGTTTTTTTGCCCAACGGCTACCGAAACGGTTGTTATCGCTTTAGAAAATCACTTTATTCAAAGCCATAGAGGTAAACCTCATCTTTTCGTAATTCATAAACGTTGTTATTACCACCATCGGCAAAATAATTTTGTCAACGACTTTTCTAAAGGTTTGGTCAAATTTGATTTATACTGCTATACGATTAATAGCATGGGCTTGCCGGGTCACGTGCGCAAGGATTTTCGCCACGCACATACAAAACAAAAACAGCATGTTGTTTTGTATGTGCGTGGCGAAAATCCTTGAGTGCGTGACCCGGCTAGCCCGTGACGAATAGTTTTCCGACGTTGATTCCGTGTTGAATCAACGTCGGAGTGTTGAATGTTTAAAACGTCTTAAAATTGTTTTTATTAAACGTATACGTTGTCATAGCTAAAAAACTATTCATCGTTTGACCTAAACACAGAATACGTGTGTACATTCAATAACTATCCATTCAAAAAGCGTGAGTGATATACAATGTACCGTTAAACCTCGTAAAACTTTTAATTGAACTGCCTCGGAGTGTTGCTCTTAACTAATCCCAGGTAAAGTAAGGGATTTTTCTTTGGTAACTTTTTCTTGAAGTTGCATAAACTTCAAGAAAACTCGGCAAAATTGATCGTGGGTAAAACGCTCAAAAGAAAAAGATGTCTTTTCTTTTGAGCATTTCAACAACGATCAAGTTTTGCCAATGTCAATCTAAAAAAACGTACTGGCAATAACATCACCTCAAACAACAAACCAATCTCAAGTGATAGAAAAATCTCTATACTTTTTGATAAAAACGTTTTAAACTTTACATTAGAAGCATTTAATTCGAAACAAGCCATTTGTGCTTTTGATTTATATTATATTTTGCATATGTACATGTATCTACTAATAAATAAGTAAATACATGGACTTGTGACAGTGCTCTGATAACTTGAATGCTCTGATAATTCGAACACTTTTGCTCGGTCCCTTGAAGTTCGAGTTATCCATGTTTGACTGTATATACAGTGCAACCTTGGTTCTCGAACACAATCCGTTCCAGAAGGTTGGTCGAAAACCGAGTTGTTCGTGATCTGAAACAGGTTTTCCCATTAGAATTGTTATGTATAAGTTTTAATCCATTCTAAGTCGATTTAACAACCTCGGTAATTTATTTTTCAACATTTTACACCATAAACTGTACTGTCTACTGCATACTATAAAAAAACAGGTCGATGTAGATCGTGTTTAACTTTAATAAAAGATTTTTTATCTATGAGGATTAAAAAAGAAAACAAAAAGTAAACACTTTATATGCTTTGCTCTTAGGACATCAAAAACATTAAAGGTTACGATACAATACAAAAAATTGCAGAAATTGATGATAAAACAGCAAAAAAATACAACAGATCAGTTACATCAAAAATCGTGTGAAAGAAGAAAGTAGAAACATCAATGGCAGTTTTACTTCAATCTTTGAAGATGAATCCTCCTCCAACACAATTTAGAGTAATTTAACTGGAGGAGTTGTGTCCCTATAAAATCTCTTCGGTAAAGGCGACGTCCTCCCAGATGGCTTCTTTTTCTTCCTTTTTTAGAAGCTTCCGAAAGTGGCTCCTTTCTACGTTAAACGTATAAACATGCTTTTTCTGGAACTGTTGCGAATGTTTAATTCAAATGCGCATGTTCCGGTTTGGTCGAGAACCGAATTTATGTTCGAAATCCGAGACAAACAAATCTCAAATTTTTTGGTCAAAAACCGAGTTGGTCGAGAAGCGATGCGTTCGAGAACCGAGGTTGCACTGTATATATATATACATATATATATAAATATATATATATTCATGTATATATATATATATATTTATATATATATATATATATAAATGTATCTATATATGTATCTATATATATATATATATATATATATATATATATATATATATATATATATATGAGTATATATATATATATATATATATATATATATATGAGTATATATATATATATACTCATGCTACAGACAGTACTGTTTCGGCTATTGAAGCCTCATCAGTGCAGCTCAGAGCTTAGGCAAGGGACACAAATCCCATTACCCAATGAGAGTTGATTTCCTGCCATGAAGCAACTAGGTTGCCTCACAGACTTTAAGAAAATCGATGTGCTGGCACCAGAGTGCTCAAATCACAAAAGTGATGATCCCACGAGCAAACGAGCGAAGCGATGTGTGGGAGTTTTTATGATAAATGCATGTGCACACAACTTACGAAAATTATTCATCAACAATGAGACGAACCCTTGGCTAGAAATTTCATCAAGAAATTTAAGCATCGGAATGTAAAGTCGTTAAAGTATAATAACGATACAAAACACATTTAAACCTATTTAAATCTGTTACCAAGTCTTTGTAAATTGTCGGTATTATCTTTAAACTTACCCATCTGATCGGATTATACACAAATAGACAGATTTATTTGAACGAAAATTGCCACAAAAAGCTTGAAAAGTTCAGTTTAATAAAAGTTAAGACCGAAAATTGAAACGCCAATAAAGCCGTGCGACCGATTGTAGAACTATTTAGTAGTGTGTATTTCACGAGAAAACTGTGTTCATTTTACCAGTCTATGGTGCTGTTTACTTGTAATCGAAATTATTCGAAGGTTTTTTTAATAAACGTAGACCGTTTGAGGCGTAGACCGATTTACAGGTACGAAATTGTGGTACACCGTTTATCAGCCTATGTTTTTTGTCCAATCACCGAAGGTTTCATTATTTAAAACGTTAGCCGAAATTCTTTACAACTTACGTACAAGCTAGGGCCAAACTACAACGCCCCTTCATGACGAGAACATTTTTTATTTTGCTACATTTTTATACGAGTGAATGCTCCTACCCGCTTTCTGTTAAAGATCGCTTTATCAAAACCATTCTACGTTCAACGCAACCAACTTTCAAACTGTGTATAGTACACAGTAGCTTGCCATTTTACTTCTAATTATGCATTTCAGAGTTATAACAAACATATTTCTTTATTGTTGTTGAATTACATACATTACAGTAAATTAGGCCTACAGCTTTATAACACTTTTATAACAGCTTTTATTTTGCTGCAGTTTGCAGAAATCTTCGAGACGCATTAACGCTCATAGGTTTTCTATTATTGCTGTATTACTATATTAACAATATTGGTTATTTTAATAATATCAGTGCATTTTACTTATAATATTGGCCAACATTGCATTTCTCCTATTGCAAGGGAGAGATATAAACGTAATATTTTCCTTTCATTGTTGTTGTTTGTCATGACCAAACACTTTTTAAATAAATTTTCTAAAAACCTATATAAATACCACAACTTCTCGATATTGCTACCTATGACGTTTTGAAATGTAAACAAAATTGTGTATTGGTTTTCTATTATTACTATATTAATAAAATTGATTATTCTAAGAATATCAGTGCATTTTACTTCTAATATTGGCCAATATTGCATTTCTCCTGTTGCAGGGGGAAAATATAAACATCTCTTTCATTCATTATTGCTTATTGTTGTATATAATAACACCCAGTACATTACAGCTACCATTGCAGTTATCCTATTGCACTGCAGAGCCATTTGATTGCTAATATTGCATTTCTCAACCATTAGTACCCTTTATTTTTTTGCCAATATCTCTGGCCATCTCTTTGGTCGTGGGCTGTATGACAGTGGAATTTCTAGTATATATATATCTATATATATATATATATATATATATATATATATATATATATATATATATATATATATATATATATATATATACTTTGTAACTGATAATGGTTGTTCAAGGAACATTTACATAGTTATATGACTAAACAACAACTGAGCTAAGTATTATCCTCTAGTAAACATTATTAAGAACATTTAATACTAACGCTGAACCTTTTAGGATAGAGTTCACTGAACAAATGTAATAAGTAAACTTTGCTTGTTTGTGCTTTTAGAACAATGAAAGAGAGATTTTCGGTGTATAAAATCATGTTTTTATATAGGTTTTGACCAAAGTTAAACTTAATTTTGCAATTATAACACAAAGTGCATAAACTGGTTTTTGTGTAATATTGCTTGTTTTACATATACCTTTGATAGTAGTATGAAAAACTATTCTTTGCATATGCCTACACATTTGTTCTTAATATTTTACTGTTATCAGACATATTAGCATTCAAAGAATATCAACTAGCATGTATATCTTTAAAAGCAGGTAAAATAAACAGTTTTATGTTAATATTTTGTGGTTGTTTGCAGGCTCAAAAAATGTTTGTGCTCAGTCGCACTATCTAAGAGATATCTTTTTTGATGAATCCTGTCCAGACAGCTTGTTGGTGGTCAAGCCTTATAATGCATCAGGTTAGTATACCTCTTGCTCAGTATTTTGTTGTCCCTACAAGTTGATCACTATTATAGAGAGGGTATACATGGTCGGTGAGTACATGTATGACATTTCCTGTCTTACATGTCTGAAAGAAGCTTTACACGAGTGATATTATCAAACCTCTCTAGATATCCAGCTGGTGGTCAAGCCTTATAATACATCAGGTTAGTATACTTCTTACTCAGTATCTTGTTGTCTCTACAAGTTGATCACTATAGAGAGGGTATACATGGTCAGTGAGTACATGTATGACATTTCCTGTCTCACATATCTAATAGAAGCTTTACTAAAGTGATATTTAAATTGCATATTTAATCTGTACTTTTTATTGTTTATGTAGTTTTTTATAGAAATCATATCATGTTTACAGTTTGAAGTTGTTTCCTCATGTTAATCAGTGGAGGGGCAACTCCCTATAATACTCTTGTTTTTATCTGTGCAAACTTCTTTTACTTTACTGTTTCCTGTTCTCTCTGTATTTAACTGTTTGAATGAATACAAGACTGTGAGAGCCTAATCTTAACTAACTAGTAAATTTCTACACTTCTGCTACAGAAAGGCGAGTTAGAGATGAAGGGAGTGTATTGTAATAAATTGTATTAATATGTTATTCACTGTCTCACTCTAGTCACATGGTTTATACTTGCTACTATTGTTAGGTGAGTTTGAAAAGTTGAATTCTGACAGAGTTAGTCTGCTGTCTGCTCAGTCAGACTATGCAGACTCCACTGAAATTGGAGATGATAGTCAGGCACCATCTATAACTGGTGATGATATGAAGGCTGTCTGTAAGTATGAAACAGTATATATAGGCTAGCAAATAAAGCTATATTGAACCTCTGATTGAATATTGATTTAACATAGGTGGCAATGTATATGTATTACTTGATAGTTTGTCAGCATCTAATGAATGAGATGAAATACATTTCAACATCTAATCCAATCTATAAAATTTTATGCTAACCACATTCATTTAAGTAAAATAGCTTCACTCATAACTAATAAAAATCAAACAAAATATTACATACTATAAAGTTTGAGAAGTTCATAGGAACAGCTAAGAATGATGTGTGTTCATAAACATCAAACAGTGCTACGTAGAGTTACCCACATACGTAATTTTGTAAGTACTGACACAGCAAAATAACTTCTCTGAGAATGCTGCTTGGGTAGGTTTATTGCGAACTGTTCTAGCATACTTTTTCTGCCGAAAGCACTGTTCATATATAGCCTCAACCTTGACATGGATGGGGATTTGATAATTACAATAATGATACTACATGCTCACTGTGAAAATCTTGACCAATCTGTTACTTTGTATTTGCAGCCATTTTTATCAAGGAGTTCCCTGACGATGTTGAACTTGCTGAGTTGGTTCTGCACTTCCAGGACACTTGCCAGGCATGTGTCAAGACATCATACTATGATGAAAAAGAGAATTATTTTGTGTTAGAATTTTCTCAGAGTGGTAAGTAAACTCAATGATTATCAGAATTATACCGAGTTCGATAGCATTGTGTATAGGACAGATATATGACTGACTGGTTTACTGTGCAAGCTGAAATATCTGACCTGTAACCTATGATGTGTATTATCTTGTTAACTGCTGAAAACATCTATAATTCTATGCGTATATTATGTGTGATATTCTATTAGATGCTGAACGAATCCTAGAAAATCCAACACAGTTTCTGGATGATGAAGACTCATCAAGCAGAATTAAAATAGAGCAACTGTCTAATACGATCAAAGATGTCCTTGTGATGGGAGAGAAGCCCATGACTAAAAGAATGTTCAAGAAGGTGTTTAAGAATTTTGGTGAAGTTGAGAAGATCGAAACACTCACCCCAGATAGACTGCAATTTATAGTCACATTTAGCAGTGCTGAAGGTAAGCAACGATTTAGTGAGAAGTATACTAGTTACTTGTTAGTAATATAAGGAGTGTATTAGTTATCTTTTTTAGTAATATAAGGAGTATATTAGTTACTTGTTGTTAGTAATATAAGGAGTGTATTAGTTTCTTGTTGTTAGTAATAGAAGGAGTGTATTAGTTATCGTTGTTAGTAATAGAAGGAGTGTATTAGTTATCGTTGTTAGTAATATATGGAGTATATTAGTTATTGTTGTTAGTAATATAAGGAGTATATTATTTATTGTTGTAATTAATATAAGGAGTATATTAGTTATTGCTGTTAGTAATATAAGGAGAATATTAGTTATTGTTGTTATTAATATAAGGAGTATATTAGTTATTGCTGTTAGTAATATAAGGAGTATATTAGTTATTGTCGTTATTAATATAAGACATATACTAGTCGTTTGCTATTGGTCTGTTACATGAGTACGTCTTGCTATCGTTTTAACTTGCGGTAGGACCTACTCTACAAATGTTTTTGGTTGATGAATAACTTACAGCTTCTTCCAGTCATATATCAATTTTTTTAATCATTGTTATAACTGCTGTCAATCTGTTGTAGCTGCAGAAGCTTTGGCAACGGAGCAAGTGGTAGCCATATCACCGCAACACATAGTGCAAGTTCAACTGTATGAAGTGAGAGACAGTCATGATAAGCGGTCATGTTCTGATAAGAGAGACAGTGGAGTAGAGGCGTCATGTTCTGGTATATTATACATTTATTGTTGCATCATTCTTTAGGTATATCTCATCCTTGTTTAGGTTACTGCTGACACAAGTTGTAGTTGTGTCCACATACTGCACCAAAGACTGTACTTATGAAGCTTGTCACAACAAAAAGAAAAGGAGTGCTTATTGACCATGTTGCAAAAGGAGAGTACCTGGTTGAGTACATTAGCAGTAAAGGGAGGAGTTTGCAAAAGTAAATATTTCTTAACTTGAGTATACATTTTCAAAATTTAGCAAATTTGCACCATTTAAAATCCTAGTTACAGTAGTTATATATTATGATTCTAAACTGCATATGCATGTAAAAGCAATTAAAGCTTACACAGTTTTATACATGAAAATATGTCTAGAAATAATATAAAATCTGTATAAAGTGCAATTTCATTACACAACACCATCACCAGCACATGTGCAGTCAACCAACAACTTATGATCCCTTTAATACACTAAATGCTTTTGACATTTTACCTTAAAATTTGACTAAAGCTTGACTCAGCATCTAAACTGAACTCTGATAAAGATGAAAACTGTCAAGTTTTTAAAAAAGTTTTCAGTTTTGTAAATTAGTAAACATGTAGAGAGTTTGCTTTCAGATAATTCAGTTCTAGTCTCTTAGAATAATGTTACAGAATTCTTCATGAATGTTTTGTTTAAAAATTGAGAACCAGGAAAAAGCTAGTGTGAGTAGTAGTTGTAGTATAGACTAGCGTGAGTAGTAGTTGTCGTATAGACTAGTGTGAGTAGTAGTAGTATAGACTAGTGTTAGTAGTAGTAGTATAGACTAGTGTGAGTAGTAGTTGTATAGACTAGTGTGAGTAGTAGTGGTATAGACTACTGTGAGTAGTAGAAGTATAGACTAGTGTTATTAGTAGCAGTAGTAGTGTAGACTAGTGTGAGTAGTAGTAGTGTAGACTAGTGTGAGTAGGAGTGGTATTGACTAGTGTGAGTGTTAGTAGTATAGACTAGTGTGAGTAGTAGTAGTGTAGACTAGTGTGAGTAGTAGTAGTGTAGACTAGTGTGAGTAGTAGTAGTATAGACTAGTGTGAGTAGTAGTAGTGTAGACTAGTGTGAGTAGTAGTAGTATATACTAGTGTGAGTAGTATAGACTAGTGTGAGTAGTAGTAGTGTAGACTAGTGTGAGTAGTGGTAGTGTAGACTAGTGTGAGTAGTAGTAGTATAGACTAGTGTGAGTAGTAGTAGTGTAGACTAGTGTGAGTAGTAGTAGTATATACTAGTGTGAGTAGTATAGACTAGTGTGAGTAGTAGTAGTATAGACTAGTGTGAGTAGTAGTAGTGTAGACTAGTGTGAGTAGTAGTAGTGTAGACTAGTGTGAGAAGTAATAGTATAGACTAGTGTGAGTAGTAGTAGTGTAGACTAGTGTGAGTGGTAGTAGTACAGACTAGTGTGAGTAGTAGTAGTGTAGACTAGTGTGAGTAGTAGTAGTAAAGACTAGTGTGAGTATTAGTAGTATAGACTAGTGTGAGTAGTAGTAGTGTAGACTAGTGTGAGTAGTAGTAGTGTAGACTAGTGTGAGTAGTGGTAGTGTAGACTAGTGTAAATAATAGTAGTATAGACTAGTGTGAGTAGTAGTAGTATATACTAGTGTGAGTAGTAGTAGTAAAAACTAGTGTGAGTAGTAGTATAGACTAGTGTAAGTAGTAGTAGTGTAGACTAGTGTGAGTAGTAGTAATGTAGACTACTGTGAGTAGTAGTAGTATAGACTAGCGTGAGTAGTAGTATAGACTAGTGTGAGTAGTATAGACTAGTGTGAGTAGTAGTAGTATAGACTAGTGTGAGTAGTGGTAGTATAGACTAGTGTGAGTAGTAGTAGTGTAGACTTACATGTATGTGAATTATCTATGATATATCAGTTACTTGACTCGATTTTATCAACCGTGGTATTGAAGGTTTGTTGTCAATTTTATTATATAGCTGTCTTATATGAATGTTTCAAGCAATGTATCCAATCATGTTGTGTTTCCAGTTGCCGCAAGGTTTGCGTAAAGAGAAAGACAAGAGCTCACTGGTGGAGTACAAGCCAAAATGTCATTCCTTGGAGAATCAGATGATAAGAGTTTTTTCAGATGGTAACAGACTCAGTTTCTTGACTGGATTAGAGAAAAGATGCTGGATAAAACTTTTCTGGACTCATACATATGGCGCCGAGATCTATAGCCTTTAATATTGAAGTCTATCCAAATCAGAACTGTTTCGTGTACCTACACTTATTAGGCAATATATATTGCACATCTTTGCTTCCTTACTTCCATTTTTATATATACTCTGCACCATTACTGAATTATTGTTTTATTACACATGTACTTCATTAAAATGTATGTGAGTATAGACTTTGTATATTTTAAACTGAAAAAGCCAAGGAATTTTCTCTGAATTCTCAGTCTTACTTTGTTGGACTCTCATTCACCAAACTTGGGCAAAAAAAAACACCTTGAAAGGAAAGCCTAAGATGGGTGAATCAGAAGGCATGTCAAACAACCCAATGGTCAATCAAACTTATTGGCTGATGAAGTCCAACAGGGAAATGATCTTGATCAATTGACAAGCACAAACCTGTTCATGTGAGTACCACCAGTACATAACATTTGTAGTACATGCAGATGGTTGTACACACAGATGGTAGTACACGCAGATGGTAGTACATACTGATGGTATTACATACAGATTGTAGTACATTCAGATGGTAGTACATACAGATGGTGGTACATACAGTTGGTAGTACATACGGATGGTAGTACATACAGTTGGTAATACAAACAGATGGTAGTACAAACATATGGTAGTACATATAGATGGTAGTACAAACAGATGGTAGTACATACGGATGGTAGTACATACAGATGGTAGTACACACAGATGGTAGTGCATACAGATGGTAGTACATATTGATGGTAGTACATAATGATGGTAGTGCATACAGATGGTAGTACATACATATGGTAGTACACACAGATGGTAGTACATACAGATGGTTGTACACACAGATGGTTGTACATAGAGATGGTAGTACATACAGATGGTAATACAAACAGATGGTAGTACAAACATATGGTAGTACATATAGATGGTAGTACAAACAGATGGTAGTACATACGGATGGTAGTACATACAGATGGTAGTACACACAGATGGTAGTGCATACAGATGGTAGTACATATTGATGGTAGTACATAATGATGGTAGTGCATACAGATGGTAGTACATACATATGGTAGTACACACAGATGGTAGTACATACAGATGGTTGTACACACAGATGGTTGTACATAGAGATGGTAGTACATACAGATGGTAGTACATACAGATGGTAGTACTTACATATGGTAGGACATACAGATGGTAGTACATACAGATGGTAGTACATACAGATGGTTGTACATACAGATGAGAGTACAAACAGATGGTAGTACATACAGATAGTAGTACATACTGATGGTAGTACATACAGATGATAGTACATACAGATGGTAGTGCATACAGATGGTAGTACATATAGATGGTAGTACATACAGATGATAGTACATACATATGGTAGTACATACAAATGGTAGTACATACAGATGGTAGTACAAACAGATGGTAGTACATACGGATGGTAGTACATACAGATGGTAGTACACACAGATGGTAGTGCATACAGATGGTAATACATATTGATGGTAGTACATACAGATGGTAGTACATAAATATGGTAGTACATACATATGGTAGTACACACAGATGGTAGTACATACAGATAGTAGTACATACATATGGTAATACATACAGATGATAGTACATACAGATGGTAGTACATACAGATGGTAGTACTTACATATGGTAGGACATACAGATGGTAGTACATATTGATGGTAGTACATACAGATGGTAGTACATAAATATGGTAGTACATACATATGGTAGTACACACAGATGGTAGTACATACAGATAGTAGTACATACATATGGTAATACATACAGATGGTAGTACATACAGATGGTAGTACATACAGATGGTAGTACTTACATATGGTAGGACATACAGATGGTAGTACATACAGATGGTAGTACATACAGATGGTTGTACATACAGATGGGAGTACAAACATATGGTAGTACATGCAGATAGTATTACATACTGATGGTAGTACATACAGATGATAGTACATACAGATGGTAGTGCATACAGAAGGTAGTACATACAGGTGGTAGTAAATACAGATGGTAGTACATACATAATTTATAGTAGTACATACAGATGGTAGACATGCAGATGGTAGTACACCATGATGGTAGTACACACATATGGTAGTACATACAGATGCTAGTACATACAGATGGTAGTACACACAGATGGTAGGACATACAGATCTACTACCATCTGTATGTACATACAGATGGTAGTACATACAGATGGTAGTACATACAGATGGTAGGACCTACAGATGGTAGTACATACAGATGGTAGTACATACAGATGGTAGACATACATATGGTAGTATATACAGATGATAGTACACACAGATGGTAGTACATACAGATGGTAGTACATACAAATGGTAGTAAATATAGATGGTATTACATACATATGGTACTACATACATATGGTAGTACATATAGATGGTAGTATATACTGATGGTTGTACAAACAGATCGTAGTACACACTGATGGTAGTACATACAGATGGTAGTACTTACAGATGGTAGGACATACATATGGTAGTACATACAGATGGTAGTACATACAGATAGTAGTACATACATATGGTAATACATACAGATGATAGTACATACAGATGGTAGTACACACAGATGGTAGGACATACAGATGGTAGTACATACAGATGGTAGTACATACAGATGGTATTACATACATATGGTAGTACATACATATGATAGTACAGATAGATAGTAGTACATACAGATGGTAGTACATACAGATGATAGTACATACTGATTGTAGACATGCAGATGGTAGTACATACTGATGGTAGTACATACAGATGGTAGTACATACAGATGGTTGGACATACAGATGGTAGTACATGCAGATGGTAGTACATATAGATGGTAGTACATATTGATGGTAGTACATACAGATGACAGTACATACTGATGGTAGGCATACAGATGGTAGTACATACTGATGGTAGTACATACAGATGGTAGTACATACAGATGGTAGTACATATAGATGGTAGTACATACTGATGGTAGTACATACAGATGGTAGTACATACAGATGGTAGTTTATACAGATGGTAGTACATACAGATGGTAGGACATACAGATGGTAGTACATACAAATGGTAGTACATACAGATGGTAGTACATACAGATGGTAGTACATACAGATATTAGTACATACATATGGTAGTACATACAGATGGTAGTACATACAGATGGTAGGACGTACAGGTGGCAGGACATACAGATGACAGTACAAACTAATAAATAAATATAATTATCTTCAGAGAGGAGACACTCCCATGGAACTGCTATAAAAACTTTAGTTTATTTCCATAATGTGAACTTAATTTCTCAAGCATAAGTTCTATAAAACTTAAAAGATAACTAATTATTTGCTTTAAGCTCATGCGATGTGATTATATGTGTTCACAAAATATATTCTTGCCACTTATAAATGGATAAAGTGAGTTTATGTATATAAAAAACGGTTTAAACTTGCGATGGTAGATGAGCGGCCAGTTTTGGGCCAAAGATTACATTTAGAGAGCTAAACATTTACACATTGCACTTGTGCTAAATACAACGCGTAAAAGTTTACTCTGCCAAAATAATTGTTTAGACGCTGATATTGACTAGTTCCGCAGTGCAGAAGAAGAGTTGAGGTCAGAAGACATTGTGGAAGGCATTTGACAACCAGAAGATGATCGTTCTATAGAAAGCAACAATCAAAACGCAGCTATCCTAGTATGCATCCTATCGATGCAAGTACTTTTGTTTAAAAACATAAACTTTTTGTTTTTGCATTTGATATATGTATGGTTCATTTATGTCACTTGTTCATGAACATTTGTAGTATTTGGTAGATTATCATTAACTTATAAATTTTCAGATTTATAGCATATTATTAAATAGCTTCTTTGCGGTAATCTGACCTCACAATTGATCGACACTTGTAGTTTCTCTTCTATTGCACATAAAAAACTAGCAAACATACCAATGATGTAAATGGGCCTTCATGCAACATTATTGCATATACATGTAGATATAAAATAAAAATGTGTCTTCAAATTCAGAATAAAATAAAATTTACAGCTCCAACAAATTTCAAAGCAGAACACAGGCTATAATGTCCTTGCCGGTTAATTGCAAACGATATATATTAACTGTTAAAGAAACTTTTTGGTTTCTCAATGCATATTTATTAGGAGATCTCTTACAAGTTGGAAGTAGGTTAGCAGATTTATTGCATTCGAAAGGTTTAGTACCGCTCCACCCAAAAAAAAGGCAAAACATAGGTGATATTTGCTGCGACTTTGAAAGGAATAAATTTATCTTTCAAAACTCTGACGAGCCATTTGAAAAATACACCACCAGCCTCCAATTGACTGTCGTTATAAAAAAAGGGTTGAAAAATAGAGCGCCATGGCATTCAATTAGAGCTTTTACAGTACGTATAATATACTTCAGGCTACAGCTACATATAATATACTGTATGCTCATTCATTTATTTAAAAGATCTGTTGTATACAATAGATCATGTAAAACTGTATATTAATCTAAACAGAACGCTGTATTTAACCATTGTGAGGTGATCAAAACTCTATATTTTTTATTTCAGTTGCTGAGCGGGTGTATGAGTTCTACAAACAGAATGGGCTCAAGCATAAAGGTATTGCTCTTGATTTGGAGCTCAAGCTACCTTGGTTCACAAAGCAGCAGGATGAACGCAAGCTGAGAATATCTGGATTGGATAGTGAATCTGATCCTGAGACATTGAAGTTCTATCTTTCCGCTCTGACCAGTACTGTGATCACGGAAATGTTCTTCAACAACAGTCAGACAAAAGCTGTTGCTTTATTCAAAAACAAGATTGCTAAGTCCACAGTGGCAGCGATAATGTTTAATGGCTATCTCAAGTGATTTTACTTGACCATACTATTGTTACATGTGATACTAAAGAGTGGTGCTCTTCCCCACTCCCAACCTCCAAAGCTGTGGTAGAGGCGGCTAGCCAACATAATCCTTGCTTCTAATTGATCAATTCTTATGCCATGCTGAGTGACTTTGGAATTAAAAATTAACATAGGTATCCGATATTCAACAAATCCTGTTTAAAGGTTTAAATTTTACTCTTTTAATAGAAAATAAGTAATTTGTGTACATGCACAGTTCTAATGCATACGAAAGCAATAAAATATGGAGTTAAATATGTCATAAAATGTATTAACTATGTTCATGGTAGTATGTACCGTTTATCAAATTAACAATTTAACTAATTTCAAACATGCGTATGTAAAAAATTGTCATATCTGATATTAGCATTTTAGGCTTGATAACAAAACGGAGAGTTCATAACTAGCTTGTTACGTAACACAACTATCTCTGTTAATGAACCCTTGTGTGTGCATATGTTAGTTTGCATAAACACTAGGCATCTCCACACTTTATGACTGATTTCCTCCAAATGTCACATGCATATTCTCCGTGCTTTCTACTGGGTCGCCAAAATTATTTTATTTTAAAACTTTCTCTGGCTCTTGAGAACCAGCTTCTCAAATATTCATCTAATGAGAAACTCAAGAATGCTCCTGCTGCATGTATTAAGGACAATTATATACCTCAATAATAGGCGTTGTAATAATGATGTCTTCAATGAACTAGTTTGTGAGTTGTTTTCATGAAACAAGTGTACCAATGTAATTTGAAAACTTGTGCACATGATGTGGGCTAAAAGATTAAAAATAAAATAAAGTTTTGAAAACGCTGCCTTATGCTAATCAGCAATTTTTATTATTTACCAGGTTATTATTATTATTATTATTATACCATATTTGTTCCATAATCAACCGTAATGGCTAGCATTGTTTGGTTCTTTGGTTATGATATCGTGTAACATTTCAAGATGTCTAGAATTTTGGCTACTTCTTAATGCCAACAATCTACCAATGAACTCTACTATGCATCTATTGGAGGCATAATGTAGAGATTTTTTTTAGTTTAATATATGTCCATAATCACAAATATTCAATTATTCTAACATGAGTTTGAACATGTACAGATGAAATGTCATAATCACTGTCAAGAATCTCCAAAGCCGCTACCTACCACAAACGTACCAAAGTTTTTGAGACTTTTAAAGATTTGTACAATTATGATAGTTTTTATTATTAGGGCCTTCACTCTGTTTCTAGTAAAGCTGTTGCTAATTTTTGATGGTTTTACCTCCTTTTCTCCTTTAGCAACAAATCAATCTGGTTTACTTCTATACTTCTTACGTATGTCTACTGTTACATCAACTTCAAATAGTCTGTGGCATTACTTCAACTTGTGTGTAATGTCCGGGTCTAGAAGTTTATGTTTAGCTATTATGGCAAGTGGTAAAAGCATGAGTTTTAATGCTGATAGAGTCTTCCACAAGGAGGCTGGCTACTAACATTACTACATTATGTCTCTCACACATCATTCAATCATCTAAATCTTGCTAGTAGTGTCTCCCACAGGGAGGTTGGCTACCAACATTACTACATTATGTCTCTCACACATAATTCAATCATCCAACTCTTGCTAGTAGCGTCTCCCACTGGGAGGTTAGCGACTAACATTACTACATTATGTCTCACACACCATTCAATCATCCAGCTCTTGCTAGTAGCGTCTCCTACTGGGAGGTTAGCTACTAACATCACTACATTACATCTCTCACACACCATTCAATCATCCAACTCTTGCTAGTAGCGTCTCCCACTGGGAGGTTGGCTACTAACATTACTACATTATGTCTCTCACACACCATTCAATCATCCAACTCTTGCTAGTAGTGTCTCCCACTGCGAGGTTGGCTACTAACATTACTACATTATGTCTCTGACGCACCATTCAATCATCTAACTCTTGCTAGTAGTGTCTCCATATGGGAGGTTGGCTACTAACATTACTACATTATGTCTCTCACACATCATTCAATCATCCAACTCTTGCTAGTAGTGTCTCCCACTGGGAGGCTGGCTACTAACATTACTACATTAAGTCTCTCACACATCATTCAATCATCCAAATCTTGCTAGTAGCGTCTCCAACTGGGATGTTGGCTACTAACATTACTACATTATGTCTCTCACACACCATTCAATCATCCAACTCTTGCTAGTAGTGTCTCCCACTGGGAGGTTGGCTACTAACATTACTACATTATGTCTCTCACACACCATTCAATCATCCAACTCTTGCTAGTAGTGTTTCCCACTGGGAGGTTAGCTACTAACATTACTACATCATGTCTCTCACACATCATTCAATCATCCAAATCTTGCTAGTAGCGTCTCCAACTGGGAGGTTGGCTACTAACATTACTACATTATGTCTCTCACACCATTCAATCATCCAACTCTTGCTAGTAGTGTCTCCAACTGGGAGGTTGGCTACTAGCATTACTACATTATGTCTCTCACACATTCAATCATTCAACTCTTGCTAGTAGTGTCTCCAACTGGGAGGTTGGCTACTAACAGTACTACATTATGTCTCTCACACATCATTCAATCATCCAACGCTTGCTAGTAGTGTCTCCCACTGGGAGGCTGGCTACTAACATTACTACATTATGTCTCTCACACATCATTCAATCATCCAAATCTTGCTAGTAGCGTCTCCAACTGGGAGGTTGGCTACTAACATTACTACATTATGTCTCTCACACCATTCAATCATCCAACTCTTGCTAGCAGTGTCTCCCACTGGGAGGTTGGCTACTAACATTACTACATTATGTCTCTCACATCATTCAATCATCCAACTCTTGCTAGTAGTGTCTCTTTCTGGGAGGTTGGCTACTAACATTACTACATTATGTCTCTCACACACCATTCAATCATCCAACTCTTGCTAGTAGTGTCTACCACTAGGAGGTTGGCTACCAACAATACTACATTATGTCTCTCTCACATCATTCAATCATCCAACTCTTGCTAGTAGTGTTTCCCACTGGGAGGTTGGCTACTAACATTACTACATTATGTCTCTCACACAACATTCAATCATCAAACTCTTGCTAGTAGTGTCTCCCACTGGGAGGTTGGCTACTAACATTACTACATTATGTCTCTCACACACCATTCAATCATCCAACTCTTGCTAGTAGTGTCTCTCACTGGGAGGTTGGCTACTAACATTACTACATTATGTCTCTCACATCATTCAATCATCCAACTCTTGCTAGTAGTGTCTCTCACTAGGAGGTTGTCTACTAACATTACTACATGGTGTCTCTCACACATCATTCAATCATCCAACTCTTGTTAGTAGCCTCTCCCACTTGGAGGTTGCCTACTAACATTACTACATTATGTCTCTCACACACCATTCAATCATCCAACTCTTGCTAGTAGTGTCTCCCACTTGGAGGTTGGCTACTAACATTACTACATTATGTCTCTCACACCATTCAATCATCTAACTCTTGCTAGTAGTGTCTCCCACTGGTGGCAGCAGGAGGAATGAGTGTAACTCAACTTATTCTACTTGGACAACATCATGGTCATTGCCCCCAACTTCGACACAAGCTTGCAGCGGTTAGCGCTGTTCCAGCGGTTAAAGGAAGCCGGCCCAAAGTTAAAGTTTCACAAAGTCATTCACATTTTACCTTCATTACTTGCGATTAGAGAAGCTCAAGGGCGCCTCTTGTTGCAAGTTTTGTATTTAACCCACTCAGGACTGTTCCCGAATACCTCGGGAAGAGTTGTGCTCTCCAGGGCCCATTCCCGAAGTACTCGGGTTAAACTTTGATTTGCTCTATTGCTTAGCTGTTTAGGTACATCGGTTTTATTTATTCACCAAACGAAGTTTAAGAGTCTGGGCATCATTTTGATACCAAATATGTGATTGGACAAGAAAGTTTCAACTAACAAATTATGTGATAGATATTGAAATGGAATTCGCCCTGGTTAGGAGCAGACAATTCTCACTTCGGTAATTGGGGTCCTTTTCCCAGTGATTATTTAATCTGGTTGTCTTACGAGCCTACGTTAAAGGTTCAGTAGCAATAACCAAAGAACAACACCACGATCAAGATCAATACAAGTCAAATTATTATTATTAAGCACCATATAGAGATATCATATAAAAGTTAGCTTACCCGAGTTACCGTTATTACAAAATATCGTAAAGGAAAGTCAAGCAAAATATCGCAAAGCAATTAAATCTCCGAAACACGGTATGTAATAAAAGAGTGAATAAATATACGTCTTGACATAAACAAAACGGAAACGTGTCCTAGCTCTGCCAATTCAAGAGTGTCTCTAAATCCTAACACAACAAATCCGTCCTAGCTTTTGCGAGACTTCTTAAGAAAGCTAGCCTTAGGGCAAAAGCAGACTACTGCGGCGACAGGGCAGCTAACCAGTAGTTGTGGGTCCACGGTCAGCAAGCCACAGAATCGAATCTCACTGACTCGCTGAATCCGGAAATCCATAACAATATCGACTGTTTTGTAAATTTGATGATCGTCATTTTGGAAAAGGTTTATCCGAACGATGGTACAATTTTTAAGTGAATTAGATGCGGTAATCAGCTCAGGGAAAGAAAATAGCAACAAAAGTAATGTTAAAGAAGAAAATGAGAATTTTCTGATGGAAGAAGGTAAGTTTTATGTGGCTATTCATATAATTTTACCGAAAAAAAAACGATAAAAAGCCGAACTTTTTTTTGTGAATTTCTAACAAACTTTATTCTAACAGTGTAAGATATGGATTTTTTTCATGATACACATGATTATAAAATTTTCAATCCAATAAAATTTAGATCTTTTTGCAGCATGAAATCATCACTCTATTACCCCATAATAAACAATAGTTTTATGATTTCCTTGTAGAACTACAAGATATAAAAATTTCTTATTTCATTTACATCCAATTGTTCAACCCACAATTATTCAAGCATATAGTTCTCAACCTCAACATCTACTATAAACTAGCCCCAACCACTAGGCTCTAATATTGGTCGATAGGGGACACTTACCACAGTAATCATCTTCATGACTTTTTGTGTTTATATTTACAGTATCAAAAAATATTTGCAATTTGTATTACCAATTGTTAGCTGCAGTAGACTACTTATTTTCAATTTGATATCAGGTATTTACCCTGAAAAGCTACTAAAGCACAATTTTTTTTAGGCTGTATCATATTTGCTACATGAAGGTGAAGACAGTCAAGGGCTTGTGAGTGATGATGCCGTTGATGATGAGCCTAGGGCTTCAACACCAATATCTGATGAATACTGCATCAACTAACTTATAATGGCAGCAAATATGCATGTGTAGTTGGCATCAAATAACTCTCATCGTGTCATAATTTTTTAATGAACACACCTTTATTATACATGTATATATTGTTTCGTTTTCATGCATATTCATTTTTACTGTATTTTTTACAATATATTTTACTGTATTTTTACACCTATTGTTTTTGCTGGTAATTGATTGTCTGTTAGCTGGTAACTTGAGTATTTTTTATGCATAATATATTCATAATAACCTCTGCAATGCATTTCAATATAAATTAACAAATTGTTTGATTGTATAATTGATAAAACTGTCAGTGACGTAGTGTTGGTTGGAAGCTAGTAACACCTGTTCTATTGCTCGGAATTGAGAAATCTTTTTTTTTATTTGCTGCTGATAAAGTTTGCTATCAATCTAACATAGGTCCAACAATGTCAGTATCAAAAAACCGCTTGTGAGCTGCTACGAAACATGAAAAACAATTTTGATAAAAAAAAAGTTTGCAGAATTATTAGAAATTGTGGTCAGTAGAATTTGTAAAGGTGCACAAAAATTTATATCACATTGTAGCCTGGAATGTCTTTGTTAAGCTGCAAAAGACAAATCAAGATTATTTTAAAAAGAACTCTAGTTATACACAATTTTGTGTAGCTCTATTTTAATTGTAAGGCTAGTGAAAAATTAATTAGGCTGGGGAAGCAGTCAACCAACAACTAATTAGTCCTGAATGGGTTAAGCAATGTGGCTAGTGCAGAAGGGCTAGCTACTGACCTAGAGAAAACCTAGGTGAACATTAACAGTCGACCGCTGAGGGCTCTGAAAGCTACAAGGTTTTTAGTTAGGGTTAAGTAGTACAGACGATGCATACCCAACTTTGCCACTATATCCCGGCTTTTGAACCAGCTCAAGAGCAACTGAGAGAAATGAATGTGGAGCCAAGACGAGCAAGCAGCTGTTGACAAATAAAAGGAGCACCTTTTATTGGCTCTGGCGTTGGGATACTGGATCTGAGTCGGCCGTACATCTTGAATGCACACGCCAATGGTGGTAGGATGGAAGGGGTCCCATCTCAGATACATGAAGGAGCTGGGAGGGTCATTACTTTCTTTAGTAAAATGTTGAATCCCGCAGAGAGAAATTGCTGTTTGATCCGGAGGAAGCTGATCAAGGTGGTAACGGTCGTGAAGCATTTCCAGTCATACCTGCACAGCATGCATGACATTCCTCTTACGAGTGGATCACACTTTTCTGCCATTTTACGAAAATAAGTTTTCTAACTAGATGGCCAGGTGATTGGAAATCCCGGCAAAATTCCAGTTTACACCGGAGCACCGTGCCTGCCTGTATCATGGGAACGCCAATAAACTTAGATAACAGACCTGCAAAGACACTTGGCAATGCAAGCTCATCGAGCTGAGAGATCGGGGACTGACTCGCAGAGAACTTGCTCTGAAAAGCCAGTACCTCTCAAAAGAACTCACGAGAAGCTCTCTCATTTTGCTGGGGTCCCCGAGTCCTTGTGCAAGATGGTGGGTCAAATGAGCCTGTTCACTCCTGCGACAGACAAAAGAGCTAACCCAGGACCGACCGAAGCCACACTGGGACTCTGAGGCACGGCGCAGGTAAAGATTCGAAAAACCACTAAAAGGTAGCTAGTGCAGATGAAAGCTGCTGATCAAGGACCGGTGGCCAACATTACCACATTGTCTTGTGGACCGATGAGCTGACTTGGGAACAGCTGGAGCTCGAAGGTCAAAAAACTCTGCCAGCTGAATAAAATTCATCCAATCCTCAGACTACAATACAGTGGGTACTGGAGGCCCAGACCTTTTCCTCATAGCTAGCCACAATGACGCATGGTATGCCCGCCAGTCATCAGGGAGACAGCCGTTTAACAGACTCATGCATTTTCTCACACTAAACTGGGTAAGATGATCAACTGGCTGTGATTGACCTGGTAATGGTGAGGGATGACAGCCACAGTGAGAAAACTGATTAAAAGCTGCGAGGTTTGTTTTGCGGCAAAGCACGGTAGTACCAAGACTGCCAGCAACAGGCATAGATTTTTTGCTGAGCGGCCTTAGCAAAAGGTGACCGTGGATCTGGTAGAATCAATGCTGGAAACTCTGAAAGGGAATAAATAGACCCAATTACTAATGAACTACTTTACGAGGTGGCAAGACACCATAGCTTTTGTAGGGGCCATTGCTTCAGTGGTGGTGAGTGCGTTCGACAAACAGGTGTTTTTCTACATAGTTACAAGAGCAGATCCTTACTGACCAAAGTGCACAGTTTGAAAGTTAACCAACGACTGAGTTGCTTCTTGCTGAGTTGAGACTCACACTATACCCTAGCATCCGAAAGCTAACGGCGTGGTCGTGCAAAATAATCGACAGCTTGCCGATTGCCTGCAAGTCTTACGGTTGACCCAGAGTCAGTTAGAGACAGACATGCTGCTTCCTCAGCAGTATGCTACAGGGGGTTCTGGATCACTTTGCACTTAATGTCCTTTGTTGCACTCAATGACTCCAGTTTTTATCTCGAGTTTGAAAATATAAAATAATCTAAATTATGGTATATACGAGATGGAGGTCTAATCGCGATATAAGCAATCTCTACAGTAACCTACTCTGGCCACTTTTTATATTAAACAAAACTTGCAATAACTAAGCATGGAAAACTAGATTGTAAATGGCACAGAATTTAAAGCAACCACCGAGTCAATAAGCAAACTAACTACATTAAATCAAACAACTCCTTATACCATCGTATCGGTCAACACCAAGCCAACTTAATACAACTCGGGTATAGTCACAATTTGTAATGATGATGCTAATAAAGAAATAAAAATTTTATGCCGAAATACATATCATTGATAACGCTACCCCAGACAAGAGATTTGTATACGACAGTTTGCCACAAAAATCTGATAACAGAGGACACCTTTATCACTCTGTATTGTTGGCTCAAGGCTAAGTTTAAAAAACTTTTTTTGATGATTTATTTTTTTATTAATAGGAAATAGCAACAATCATTCAAATGTTGTATCCAAATCCATTTCCTCTGTCACACATGAGCATAAAGCGAACTCTACACTTCATTCTTTAGCCATTAAATCTGACTTCTCTTCTTAGCGTCATTAGTTCAGATATGCTGTCTGATAGTCACCTCTTTCTTTGCTATAGAAGCGCGTTTCTTCTTGAGTTGCGCTCTCTTTTGAGCTCTACACCTTTCTAAGGAATATATGCTCATATTTTAGCTGAAGTTTCACTTGATAGAAACTCTGCGATTGCTTTTTCTTTATGGGCCATGCCGGCTTGTCGACATTGCTGAGAATGTATAAACCATTGATTATACTATATTTTGACATCGAGTGCGACAAACAAATTTTACTTCTATACTAGCACTAAATAATGTCGGAGGTAATGAGATGTTTCTCATTACATCCAGTACATGTGAGCTGTGATACGTTGTTATCAAGTCTGCCTAGAAAGTTGTTACGCAGTTCTTGAAAATCAGGACAATCTAAAGATTGAAAATGAGGATTTTTATACAATTATACAATAGGAAAATTTATACAATAGGTAAATGAGGATTTATAGATTTAACTTTTAGGATTGAAAATCATGATCATTATTTGGAAACAGAGGGGCTGCCAAGTCCATGTCATTTACATCGACTACAACATCTACTAAAAATTCTCTGAATCAGATGTTGTTGTTTTTAATTTGAGTAGCCTGTTGTTGAACATTAGCATTTGATGTTGATAGTTGCTGTGATGTTATGCAAAACAAAAGGTTGTAAAAAAATCACACTTAATCTACTACTATGTCAAACCTATGTTTTACAACAATAACATAAATACTAATTAAAGTTGAAGGCCTAACCTACTGTAATGTATGTAATTTAACAACAGCAATAACGAAATATGTTTATTATACTCTAAAAGGCAATATTAGAAGTAAAATGGCAAGCTGCTGTGTAATATGCACAGTTGTAAAGTTAGTTGTGTTGAATGTAGAACAGTTTTGATAGCGATCTTTAACAGAAAGCAAGTATGAGCGTTCACGCGTCTGGAAGTTTTCTGCAACCTGGAGCAAAATAAAAAAATGTTCTCGTCATAAAGGGGTATTGTAGTTTGGTCCTAGTTTGTACTTAAGTTGTAAAGAATTTTGACTAACATTTGAAATAAATATTAGAATCCTTAGGCAATTAAACCAATGCCATAAACTGGTGAAATGAGCGCGTTTTTCTCGTGAAATGCGCACTGCTTAATAGTTCTACTATCTGTCACATGGTTTTATTGGCGTATCGTTGGCCCGTCTTAATTATGATAAATAAAGCTTTTCAAGTTTTTTTGTTGCGATTTTAGGCCAAATTAATCTGTGTATTTGTGTATAATCCGATCAGATGGGTAAGGTTTAGGATATTGTCTACACTGTTCAAAGACTCGGTAGCATATTTAAATAGGTTTAGTTGTGTTTTGTATTGTTATTATACTTAAACGACTCCATTGAAAAATGGTTAAATTTGTCGATGAGATTTCACTACAAGGGTTTGCGGCGGTGTTGATGAATAATTTTTGTGAGTTGTGTGCACATATGCATTTATCATAAATCTTCCAAACGATCGCTTCGCTTGTGTTTGGTCGTGGGATGAATGATATTTGTGTATAAATAAATGGCAGAATCAATAAATAAATTATGTCCTAGTCTCAAAGAAACTGCTTCTCCGGATCCCCTCCTCTTTAGAATGGATGAAATAATTGCTTCTCGAAGAGAATTAAAAACTATAATGACTGAGAAATGGTCTTTATACAAAAAATATACCAAAGCGGTTAATTACTGTGTGTGAAGGTGTAGCTGTACCAGGTTATGTCTAAGGGTGTGCGTCTACGGGTGCAATAGGACTAGACACAATTCTTTGAGGTTGAATAGGTTATTTTATTATGCGTGCCAGTTCTTGGTATGCACCGTGAAAGCTAAAATAAAAGTCGTAATGTTAAGCGCAAAATACGTAAAATCGGCAAGAATGCGATAGGAAATACGTTTATAAAAAAAGATTAGTAATTACCTTTTGCCCTTTAATGTTCTGGTACGGCTAGGTTTGTGTTAGTTTATAATCATATATGAGTTGTCTCGCCGTAGTAGTTTCTAACTAATAAAGAAAACAGATTTTATGAAATATTAATACGCAAATAATTCAAGTTGGTTAAAAAGAAAAACGACAAAATCAGAAATTGGATAAATATTAAATGGTAAATACCTTGTACTTAAGAATAGAGTGGTATAGTTGTCCAATACACGGTATATTAACTCAACCAAACTACAGAGACCGGTGTGACCAACTGATCTGCACTAGATGAAAAGCGTAGGTAATCCTAAGCCGTTCTGCATGACTAACTGAGAAAACGGCACTAAAACTATCGGCCGATACCGCCCCGTGACCGGACGCATCGCAACGGCGAAAACGCACCCCAGCCAAATAGTTTCACTGCACCACTCACACGCATTGACTCAGCATTGTTAGTTTCGTTAAGGCATAAATTAACGAAGTTAAATATAAGGGTTAGTCCAATATAAAAGGCTGTCCTTTACAGAAGGAATTACAACTATATCTAGTGTAATATCTGTAGGTAGTTCAACAGCTGGCGTTGTTCTAACCAGTACAGTTATAAGGATATTGCCCGCTATATCCCTCGGTACTGTAAGGGCTGTATGTGCGGCTGAAACAGCAGCTATGGAAATCCCAAAAAGGAGACTAAAAGATGAGATGAACGCTCAGCCATCTATCAACAAACGAGCAATATACAGTGAAACACAGATAACTCGCCCTCGGATATAGCGAACACATGGTTAACTCGACTGGATTTGCTTGGTCCGTTCCCACGCAATGATAAATGGCTCTATATAACTCGAATTCAACACTGTTATAACAAACTGTTTTTTGCCCAACGGCTACCGAAACGGTTGCTATCACTTTAGAAAATCACTTTATTCCAAGCCATAGAGGTAAACCTCAACTTTTCGTAATTTAATAATAATAACTCGTAACTCAATAAATAATATTCACAAACAAACAAACAAACCTCAACTTTTCGTAATTTATAAGCGTCGTTATTACCTCCATCGGCAAAATATTTTTGTCAACGACTGTTCTAAAGGTTTGGTGAAATTTGATTTATACTGCTTTACGATGAATAGCACGGACTAGCCGGGTCACGGGCGCAGAGATTTTCGACACGCACATACAAAACCAAAACAGCATGTTGTTTTTGTTTTGTATTTGCGTGGCGAAAATCCTTGAGTGCGTGACCCGGCTAGCCCGTGATGAATAGTTTTCCGACGTTGATTCCGTGTTGAATCAACGTCGGAATGTTGAATGTTTAAAACGTCTTAAAAAATGTTGTAATCAAACGTATACGTTGTCTTAGCTAAAAAAAACTATTCATCGTTTGACCTAAACACAAAATACGTGTGTCCATTCAATAATTATCCATTCAAAAAGCGTGAGTGATATACAATGTACCGTAAAACCTCGTAAAACTTTTAATTGAACAGCCTGGGAGTGTTGCTCTTAACGAAACCCAGGTAAAGTAAGGTAATCTTTCCATAAATTTCAAGAAAGATCGGCAAAATTGATCGTGGGTAAAACGCTCAAAAGAAAAAGATGTCTTTTCTTTGAGCATTTCAGCAACGATCAAGTTTTGCCAATGTCACTCTAAAAAACGTCCTGGCAATAACATCACCTCAAACAACAAACCAATCTCAAGTGATAGAAAAATCTCTATACTTTTTGATAAAAACGTTTTAAACTTTACATTAGAAGCATTTAATTTGAAACAAGCCATTTGTGCTTTTGATTTATATTATAGTTTGTATATGTTCATGTATCTACTAATAAATAAGTAAATACATGGACTTTTGACAGTGCTCTGATAACTTGAACACTCTGATAATTCGAACACTTTTGCTCAGTCCCTTGAAGTTTGAGTTATCCGAGTTTCACTGTATATACTTTAGTGCTTTCTAGAGTTTCTAGCACTATAAACAATGGTGTTATAAGTGAAAAAGAAATTATGAAGATTATGAGGGATAGAGATGTGGTACATCAGTTAATTAGAGGAACTAGAAAAAATGCATTATCGAAAAAAACTTTGAGTATTCCATAAGAAAAAAGGAAGACCTTGTAAGTGCTGTATGTAAAATGTAGCTTTATATTTTTGATTTCCCCAGTGAGAAATAATTTTTTATTTTCATTGACATGCGGTGCAGCTATTATTTGAGGAGCTACAACTTGTGGTTTTGGAGCCACAACTTGAGGTTTTGGAGCTACAACTTGGGGTTTTGGAGCCACAACTTGAGGTTCTGGAGCTACAACTTGGGGTTTTGGAGCCACTGCTTGAGGTTTTGGTGCCGAGGATCAGGTTTTTGACCAATCCCTTCAACATCTTTGGCTATCTGTAACTTATTAGTAAAACCCACAACGCTGATGCCAAGCGCTTTTAAAGATGTGGTTGCGTCAAAACATTCAATTTAATGAAATTAAGACCAATAAAAGGCTAAAACATAAGCTGCAATTTGATGTCATTTTTGTCTTTGTTGACCAACCCTGTCCAGAGATATATGCCTTTGAATGAGGCCCTCTTTTAAAAAGCTCATGTTTCAGCGGGTGCTTCTTTCGTGACGTCACAAGCAATACATCTGAAAAGAAACCACGAGTGATAAATATGAGGTCGCTTCCTTAGCCAATCATCAGCGCGAAATTTTTATATAGGCCGTAATAAATGTTATTACTCGTAAAACGCGTTGTCTGTGATCTCAATTTTAGGGATTTTACTCTATTATTAAATCACATGAACATTGACATTTGCTAAATTAATTAACATCATTACTTTAATGAATTACTCGATCGACACGTTTTATTGGCGAACAACATAATTGTAATAATTGCTGCGAAAGTGACTCCGAGTTTTCTTGGCATCAGGTAGTTAAAGTTCTACGGAGGAAGATCGGAGAATGGAGGTAAATTTATCTTTTACTTTGAGTCTCCTATAGAGTTTCCTGTTGAGTTTACATTCAGATTATATTTCCCTGTTTGAGGCTAAAATCTAATTTCCTGCGCGTGCAAAATACGTATGTACAGTGAGTTCTTGACGGCTTCTTTTTAATCATTAGCATCTAGCAATACAATGGCTTAGATTGATGAATATGCTAAAGGTAATATTTTAGTACTCATTAATACATGTATTAATTAATAAAATTATAACTTTTGCTATCACTAATCATCGTTTTATATTTTTTTTAACGGTTCACCTAGCTACATTTGCTTCAAATTTCCAGTGGCAGTTTTATCTAGTAAATTAGATTTATGATTTGACTTTAGATGTTCACTTTTCACTTGTAGAAAGTGAAGAAAATCGATTGATCAATGCAAATCTTTAACATCCAGAACCAAAGCTTCGAATCGTTGGCTTGGCATACTTGTGCCTTTGTTAAACATTTATTCGTTTTTAAAATTACACTCGCAATCTATCAAACTCCCAATTTGAAAGCTTTCAGTAGATATGCTTTAGAATGACATATCTATGAATGACATATATTTATTGCATTTGTTTTACTGATTACAGGATGTTTATGTCGTCCCACCAGCCGAAGCAGCTTTTTCAGTGTGGAAACTGCCATAAAGGGAAAAGAGAGACTTGAATGTGTGCTGCATAAACCATGATGTTTTGTTTGAGTTTGTTGCAGTAGATTAATTTGTCATATTGTATCAGCTAAAACTATGTGAGTGGCCCCGACTTGATGAATATTTTTAATAAAAGCTTTATGCTTAGATGGAAATCTTTTTGCTTGTAATAATTATATAATAAAATTATATTGTTGAAGATAATGCAAAACATGATTTGCAGAATATTGTAGTGAATTGGATACAGTAAATGGATGTCTGCAGAACTGGAGAATGTGAGTTCAAATATAGTTTGCAGCAGACTTCTCATCCCAGACCTCTCTATTCCTATGTATATTATTTTCAAAGACGCAGCTTGCGTGTTTTACTTACGGTAGTAAGAAACTAGTTTTCGGTGTGGGCAATGATATACAGCCTCACCCCAAGAATAGGCGATAGACATAATGTGGGCGGGGTTTTTGGGAGGCTGTATATCGTTAGTGTGGGTAGTGGCGGAACTGTGCTGATACATAGACCTTATACTACATAGTTTGCTTGACAGAATTACCGGAGCCTGTTAGAATTGGTAGTCAGTACTCAAATGTTTACACAGCATTTGGAGAAAGTGAGTAAGACAAATTTTCAATTTTCATTATTTAAGGCCTTTGAAACATTCATAATAATGTATCTTTAGCGAGATTTATTCTAATCAAAATGAGCAAATACAAAATAAAATATATGCCAATAGAGCCGCGTAGAATTAGACTTTTATCGCAAATAGCCGATATGAATACAAGATATTGACAGATAAATACCACGTGACATCATTTTAGGCAAGTCTGGGCATGTTTTTTTGGCCTGAGCGTTTTTATGACAATCAGGTTTTTTCGATTTTAATCTTCAAACATCTTGGCAATGAGATTGCTTAACACAACAAACAACATATCACCTGATAGAAAAAAAATGCTTTCTTTTAAGATCAACTCAAATTTTACGCAACCACATCTTTAAATTCACATCAGAAGGTATCACATACCAGCCTTTAGCGATAACATAATTTATTTTCTTCTCATTTTACTCTTCAAAATTTTTCATTGAATCTTTTAGCAACTGCCTTTTGTAAATAAGATTGTTGACTAATATTAAAAACTGTTTCTGCGATTCCAGAGCTGAACCGGCTTGACTAGCCGGCACCTGTGCGCCCAATAAACAATAAACGTAAACTCTAATACTGTCATCAAGTTTAATTATTTCGGTAATAACTATGGTGGGGCACTACCCTCTTGTAGTCAAACCAGTCTTGAGTTACTGAAACCATTTTATTACCCACACTCGAATTCCACTCTGGAAACTGATAAAAGTGCCACCAGGTACCCCCTACTCTGTTGCACATCCATATCCGCCTTATATTTACTGCTTGATGGATATTTTGGATACGGTTTGTGATTCATGCCTAGATCAGCCAATTGTGTTTGTTTAGAACCCAGTTTACTACCACCGTCTAAAATAATAAATTCAAGAAATTAAAGATTACTACAGGCTAAAGATTAGCAAAAAGGTTGCGAATTCTGATTGCAAAGCCTTTGTGTTTTTGGTTAGCGAGAAAAGAATAATATTTGTCAACAATCAACCAAGTCAAATTGATCAATAACCTTATTAAATTTGCAAATCCTTCAAATGATTCATTTACTACCAAAACATCCTCACATCGCGATAATATGCGGTAGAACAAACGTTAGCAAAATGTATCACATTCTTAACATTGTAAAATAATTTAATTTATCTAATTTAGATTACATATTCATCTTCTGTCCTACCTTTAGAGACAACAAAACTTATGACTTTAATCACCATTCCTGGTTGAGCAGATGCTGGGTAATCACTGACAGTAGTCTATTCCAAAATCTAGAATACTTGATCAGAACACACTCGAGAGGTGGGGATCTCAGTTGCAAAAAGTATTTAATTATTATTAACGATTGTAGCGCCGATAAAGATTTTAACAAACATCACTCAGCAAGATTGCATTTTCTGGTCGACACGGCAATCTGACACTGTGGTTTATAATGCAGCGTTGCGTATCAGCACCCAAAGATTTTAGAAAAATTATGCATTGGATTCTGGTGACTAAAATACTTGCAAAAAGTCTTTTGAACTGTTAATGAGCAAAAATGATGTGATAGCGCAAGATGAAATAAAACAAGGTTTGGTTAACGATATCATGTTGTTTATCAACGTCGATTCCGGAGAGTAACGATGTCTAAACAAATGGTTGATGTTATATTTCATCTACCCAAAATAATGTTCTTTTTAACATTGAGTTACATTTTATTCAAAGGCTATAGACTTGTATTTTTTGTATAATAAAATGGCAGAGACAAATGTAACATTACCCTTCAAAGAAACTGTAGATATTACATCGAGTATAGACATGTACAAAGAATGACTAGTACTCACTCGAGTAAATACTGAATACGATCTAAACAAGATGGGAGATCAAGAAACTAAAAATCTCTATCTTGAGCATGATCAAAGTATTATAGATAGTATGTCTAAACAGTGGACTAGATTAGTTTAAAAAACTTATACAACTTTTGTTTCAAAATTATTCCAATAACGGATAAAACGAGTCTGGAAGACTGTCTAAACGAAGACGCGTTTCTAAATATAGCTAAATATAGACGGATATGGATGTGCAACAGAGTAGGGGGTACCTGGTGGCACTTTTATCAGTTTCCAGAGTAGAATTCAAGTGTGGGTAATACATAGATATAGTAAACCCTAGATTGGCGAATAGCTATCATTACAATGCAGCAAAAGTGAAGGTGCGTTTACACCAGGCCGATTTGTCGGAGTTGTTTCAACTCCGACGAAATCTGAGAGTGAACCGCTTCTAGTCTGTCTAAGATTTGAAATACGTTTTTGCAGAGGCTTTTACACCGGACCAATTCCAACTCCGATTATACAAAATGGGTCACTATTTTAACCAATTAAATACAACATTGATACCTATTTCATTTTGAGCGCTTATCACCATAAACGGAAACGATAACCTTGCCATTGATTCATAGCACGCCCACACTGCTTCAACTTACTATAATTCTTATAGTAACAATAGTAATAATTTAGTTCGTCAAAAGTAATTTTTTTCAAGGATGGAACAAGACAACGACGATTTACTACTATGTTGTGCTGCAGCTGCAGCCGTTATAATTTTAGATGAAGTCGAAGAAAAACAGGTATGTGCGCATATTTTAATTTGGATATACATTGTATAGTCAATTATTTAAGCTATTCATATTGTTAACATTTAATTTAACAATATTGTTTACGGTTTTTCATCAATGTTTCAATTTACATAATTTTATTAGTTGTCACTGTACCCGGTTAGACCAACCGTTAGAAAAAATATTGCTAATATTTATCGAAATCTCACTATATCTTAGTAAATCCACCATTGCATTTCCCTCTGACAGTTTCTATATTCGACAGTACCCTAACAAGGCAATCTACTTTTAAACTACTTGGCTTTGTCATCAACCAGACCACATCTCATTCATGTCAAATAACATCATCTAACCTACGTTTATTTTATAACATTCGTCATCTTATGAACTTTGATATTGCCAGACTATATTACTATAATTTTATCCATTCTTATCTTATATATGGCCTACATGTGTTCTACCCTACAACACCTGTAAAATCTTTTAAAACCAAACTCAAACTACACCTACTATTCTCTGACCAATAATACCATTAACCATCTAGTCTTACCCATTTTAACATTATACGTTGGTTGTTTTCATAACTAGAAATTTGTTGTCATAGATATGCATAACTATTTTCACGGAGTTTTTGTTTGTCCACTTTTTGTTTAAACAATACTTTTGGTTGTACATTGCTTTTTAGTTAGTTTACTAGCTGTGGTACCTTGCGGAAAACATATTGTAAAATATGACTATTGATTATCACAATAAAGGTTGCTCATATATATATATTGCCTATTAATTTTCGGGAAAATCTTTCCTCGGTTTGTGACCCAAACCGACTTTTCACATGATTGTACTACTGCATGTTCTGTATATTTGTAGGAAGATTTGAGAAAGGGTAAACTATGGGTCGGTCCAATTACTGGATCACGTACCATACATGGTGCTTTTTATTCAACTGTGCCAAAGCTAATTGATGCTACTGGCGATGACAAGCTACCGTCCAACCGGGTTGGCACGTTCCAAAATTACTTCAGATTGTCTAAAGAAGAGTTTTGCTTAGTTTTATCGAAAGTGGAGCTAGAAATAAAGAAGCTAGATACCCACTATAGAGAAGCTATTACTGCCGAAGAAAGATTGATGGTAACACTGAGATATTTAGCTACCGGCTCTAGTTTAACTCAACTGCATTATGAATGGTATATCTCAGTTGCTAGCTTATCACAAATAATTTCCGAGACTTCAAGAGCAATATACAATTGTTTAAAAGATGACTTTATTAAAACTCCGTCTAGTGTGCAAGAATGGCTCAACATCTCTACTGATTTGGAACAGAAATGGAATTTCCCAAATGCCATTGATGCCCTTGACGGCAAACATGTGATGATGAACAAGCCTTGGCGTGCTGGGTCTGAGTACCATAACTACAAGGGACAGGAATCAATTATCTTGCTGGCTATGTGTGACGCCAATTACTCTTTTACGTATGTTGATGTTGGGGCACAAGGTCGAGCTTCAGATGGAGGTGTTTTTGAAGTCAGTACGCTGCAGGCATCACTGACCAGCAATAATATTAACGTACCGCCTGCCCGCTTGCTGCCAGGGTGTAAAGAACCTTTACCTTATGTAATACTAGCCGATGAGGCCTTTCCTTTAAAATCTCACTTGATGCGACCATACCCGAAAAGGGTTTTGACAGATGAGAGAAGAATTTTTAATTACCGGTTGTCACGGGTTAGAAGACTAATTGAAAAATCATTTGGAATTCTCTCTTCGACATGGCGAATTTTACTTCGTCGCATTGACCTTCAGCCAGATAAAACTAGAACCATTGTATTGGCTTGCTGCGCTCTGCACAATCTGATTCGTAGTTCTTGCCATCCTCTTGAAGGAACAGTGCCACCATTACCTCGAGAACCGTCTAATCTAGAAGACACTATACCTAGTGTTGAAGCTCGACCCGTTAGACCAACTGAAGCTGCTAAGATGGTTCGGGAACAGTATTGTGATTATCTCAACAAAGATGGAGCAGTCTGGTGGCAGAGAGGGTACGCATTGTTACAATGATACAGGTGAGCTTGATTTTAAAGCATTTTATAACTAGGCTGCTTGAAAGTCATCTCTTGTGTTCTGACATTTCTCATCAGCAATTTGTGTGCAGGGATACAAATAATTGCAACCATTTCAAAAATTTTCAAACGGTTCACCTGTAGTTTGGTGAGCATATCTAAGACTGTCTCTTGCAGTAGTGAATGAGAATTACCTATGTTTTAGATCTTTCAAGCAATGGTAACACAGTCATGGATTGATGAGTTATTATATTCAATGTACATCAACCAACACTACAGGAGCTCATTTTTTGGAAGCAATTACGGTTTTTGCCATCTACTGTACAGCAGTTAACATTTTGCTAGATGGTACAGACAGTTTGTAAAGTGCATGTTTATTGAATATTTGAGTCCTATTGATCTGTGTAAAAATATTATCACACACTTATGACATATACAGTGGTGTGCAAAATAAACTGGACCACAGTTCTAAAAAACTAAAATTCTCATTCACAAACTTTGTTATCCACTGTAAATATAGTCTGTAAACTTAGTCCATGGCCATAAATTATATATTAAATTACTCCTATTTTTGTCCTTGTTTCACATATATAAACAAAGCAGCTGTTAGATTATATTTTTTAATAATTATGTAGGCTGAATTCTGATCATTTCAATTTTTTGAAATGTTGCAAATTAAAAAAATGAAATGTTCAGATTTTAGCCTACATAGTGATTTAAATACATAATTTTATAAACTGTTTGATTTACATATTTGAAATAAAGGCAAAAAAGGATACATTCAATATATAATATATGGTTATGGACCAAATGAACAGTAGGTAACCATGTTGTACATGAGAATTTTAGTATTCCCATAAAAAAGGTATATATATGCAGAAAATATAAGTTTATGATTATATGAAAACTTGTTAGTACTATAATATTAAATAGCTCGGATCAGTGTCCGCTTCGGTTGATTGGCCATATATAGGTGCCGGTGATTGCTCTTGAAACCGAGCTTCATGAAGAATTTGTTGAATCTTCAATAATGTGGTCGAGGCTACTTGTTTATTTGAAATTTGGCGGAGCTGCTCAGCAATCATCTTGCCAGCATAGTCAAACTCATCCAATTTTGGGTTCCTACTTTCTTGCACTGTCATCATAGTGTCTGTTATTGCTTTTAAAGTTTTTGCTCTGGTTTCTTCAGACTCCGCCCTCTTGCGCTTGAGCGATCGGGATGGCTGAACTGCAGTTTCAGGTTCGGGCGCACTTTCACCATTCATTTCCTCAAGACTGGGAGACGAGGCAATTGGTACAGCTAACACTGCTGAATCGGATTTATCCATGTCAGCTTGACTGGCTGAGTCTGTGGGTGCTGAAAAAGATGACGAATATGAATTAGTTGTCGATTTGTTATACAGTAGCGTGGGTATTGTTACATGTACCATGTACAAATAATAAAACTCTGTAAATGAACTACGTACTTTCACTAGGCATCTCAATACTAGACTCAGTCTGATTGACATGCACCGTCGCTGAAAGAAACATTAGGCTGGTGTAGTATGGCCAAAAAGGTTGATAAGCATCTCCAGCCCCTGCACCTGACCTCTGGGAACTGAGTACTTTTTTATATTCTTTAAGCCAGTACGTGCGTAGCCCTTGATACTTGGCTTTGACAATTTGAACTAAAATGAGACAAAAAACTAAATAAATAATTAACACATTGAATTCTTGTGTAGGTAAACCAACGAGAGTGATCTCTAATAAAACCATCAGCATTGATGAAAATAGGTTGCAGTTTGGCGAGGGTTCAAATAAAAGCGATCATTATTAAATTTGTTGTAATAAACAAACTATTAACATAAACATTAATAATTTTTAATTACTACATGTTTACTACCTTTGCTAGATCAGCTGTTTACACAATAGATAACACTACACTGCGCACTATTGCTAGACCTACTAACCTGTACTGTTCAGCGACTTGGCTAAATCCACATACTGTCCTTGAGCCCGTGAAAAATGCTCCGGATGCGTATGGTTCCATATGTAGAACCGTGGTTGTAACTCTGTGATTAACTGCTCAGAGCTCAGTGATTTCAATGCTAATTTCAACTGATCTTTAGGAAAAACGGAATAAACAGCCATGTTTTATGATTGCTATGATTGCTTATGATATTACCCGCGCAATTGCGAAGTTTTGCAATTTTACGAGATATGATTGGTCAATTTAATGTTTCACTCCGACATGGACGGCCGTCAAAATCGGACCAACATAGTATGTAGCATTTCACCGATTTTGTGTCTTTGACGGAGACGATGCAGTTTTTACAACCGATTTGCCTTTTACACCAGGCCGATTTTGTCGGAGTTGAAACAACTCCGACAAATCGGCCTGGTGTAAACGCACCTTGAGGCCTATAATTGGCCGTTGTTCTCACGACGTTACGTCGCAGTGATGTGCATGCAGCATCAGAGCATTCAGCCGTGCAATGAGTTTAGTAGTGAAAGCACGCTTGTCCTCCTAGTTTGTAAGCCATAAAAGTTACAATAAGACCAAATTTTTGGTGAAATGTCATCAGAGGATACTACAAAACCTCAGGTATGTGAACCCACAATAAAAATTTTAAATACTTGGTAAACCTAACCTTTGCACATTTACTATACTATACTATGTAAGAAACTACTGGAAACAAACTAAGTCTATGATTGTTCTGAATTGAAAGTGAAGTGAATGAATGCTTAGGACTATCAAAAGAACGAGTGTCTAGACAGATTACAACAACAAATATTACAAAATTGTCTCTCAGCTGATAAGGTTGTAATTTAGCTTGGTATGATTGATCTGTGTTAATTCTGGTGATTGAACAGTGAGTGTGAGAACAAATGAAGTGAGTTCCATTGGACACAATTCCCTTTGTTTATTTTTTAGCTGGTTATGTCATCGGAAGTCTCAAGCTCAAATGTGATGACTGTATCAAGTTCTTGAATGATGTAGAAGTAGTGGGAAGTAGAAGTAGTGATGACATAACCTTAATCTCAGTTAAAAACAGAGGAGGATTGGTGATGCCAAACCCATTGATAGGTCAAATATGTATTTCTGCAAAAAAGTGCTTACGTTCACACATGGAGAGCTATGGTATCACGCAGAGAGTGATTAAACGCGTAACATCACAGACACTAACATATGTCTTATTACATAACCTCAATTAAGGTTTCACATGCACAGTGCATGCCACCAATCTACTAAAAACTATAGTACATCGAGATATTAAAATCAGAATACACTATGCTGCTTCAAAGCAGGAATCTAGTGCAACCAACCTTAGACAAAAACTATCTCGTCTAGTTATTTTCAGTCATGTCTAATGGGCGTTTAAACCATAACTGCCAAATACAACCTTTATCGTTTCATCTATGTACATGAGACACGCCGATTCCGATTTGGTACTCAAAAAAAAGATTGGCTTACTAAATTTCAAATTCATGAAGGCTTTTTTACAGCGTTTCAATATCTGTCTCGAAAACAACACGTTCGGCGCAACAAGTTTCGCCCATAGATATATGTGACGTATACTAGCTTTTTAGGAACGGAAGTTGGGGATATGTTTAGTCCGATTTAGAATGATAAAGATGGGTGTCCTAAAACCCATTATTATCTAAATTCAGCCTTAAAAATTAACTTAGCCTTTTGGGAAAAGTAGATAAACTATTTAAAACTCATGGCTTGTTACAGCTCATAGCTTGTTACAGGATGTTTAATAGGCTGAACGCCGAGAAAAATGATCTCAAAAAAGTGCAATATCGACGCTAGCTTGTGCTTTTCTTGGCGTTCAGCCTATAAACATCCTGTAACAAGCTACGAGCAATTTTAAATGTCCTCTCATGACATTTAAAATTTTAAATGTCCTAAAATAACATTGTAAATGTTAAATATCTTCTCAGTCCTTTCATAAAAAACTGAGAAGATTTTGATGACTGAATTTAAATAATAATGGTTTTTGAGACACCCATGTCTATCATCATCGTCTAACATCCCCAACTTCCAATCCTAAAAAGCTAGCATACATCACATATCTATGGGCAGAGCTTAATTGTTGTGCCGATTGTGTTGTTTTCGAGACCAAAATTAAAACGTTGTAAAAAGCTTCATGAATTTGAAAGTTGGTGAACCAATCTTTATTTTGAGTGCAAAATCGGAAGCAGCATGTCTGATTTACCTATAAACTACAATTTAAGTGGTACGTGACAGTTATGGTTTAATACAGTGGTCCAACTTATCTGCTTCTAAATCTCATTTGATTCAGTAGTTTGTTATTAGTTTAATTTCTATTTGGTCACTCTTTGTATTATCAATGATATAGGAGCTTCTAAATCATTGGTATTATCCATTACCATGTGTGTAAGATTCTTGCCTTTCCCATCCAAAGTCAGTTTTATATGTTATCAATAAAATATACAGTCTCAGATGCACAAACTATGGAAAAGTTGAACAGTTTTTAGTGCTAATTCAATAGGAGTTAATAGATCAGCTGATTCGCTTTGCACATCACCATGACGTTGCGTCATGCTAATTATAGGCCTCACTTGTTTTGATTAATCGCATATCTAGGGTTTACTATATCTATGGGGTAATAAAATGGTTTCAGTAACTCAAGACAGGTTTGTCTACAAGAGGGTAGTGTCCCACCATAGTTAGTCCAGAAATAGTTAGACTTGATGACAGTATTAGAGTTTACGTTTATTGTTTATTGGGCGCACAGGTGCCGGCTAGTCAAGCCGGATCAGCTCTGGAATCGCAGAAACAGTTTTAACATTAGTCAACAATCTTATTTACAAAAAATAGTTGCTGAAAGATTGTATGAAAAATTTTGAAGAGTAAAATGAGAGGAAAAATAAATTATGTTATTGCTAAAGGCTTGTACCTTCTGATGTGAATTTAAAAGCGCTTGGCATCAGCGTTCTGGGTTTTAATAATAAGTTACTGATAGCCAAAAATTTTGATGGTATTGGTAATAAACCTGATCCTCCGGCACCAAAACCTCAAGTAGTGGCTCCAATTAAAAAGTTGTTTAGCTTTTCTATTTAAATTTAATGACTGTACAGTAACTGTGTTATTAGTAGATTGTATTGACAACTTGTTCCTGTTTTCTTGTTGCTTGCATTTGGCTTAAGATCATGATTATGATAACTTTTTATGTTATGTTAATGGAAGCCCACACCGTTAATGTCGAATGTGAATTGATTGGTTTCACTTTCTTTCATGACAGCAATGTTCAAGCGGCAAAGATAAAAAAAGTATATGTCTAAAGTAAAATAAAACATTTTGCAACCACATTTTCTTTGTGTTTTGTCAGCACACTGAATGACCTCTTTGGGCACACTAGACTGGAGATACTAGCTTATATAACAAAGTGTATTACCTACATTCCCTTCCAAATGCAGCAAAAGGAAAACAATGTTTTTAATGCTAGCCATGGGTTTCTCATTATTCAAATCGATTTTAAGAACTTGCCCTGACTTGTTGGTTTTTGTTATATAAATCTTTATATGTATTTTAAAGCCAAAACTTAACTTACATAATTTCTTCACGTTAAGTGAAAATTACATTATAGGTGATTTACATTATAGGAATGTCTACCGTATCTATACACAAATTTATCGATGAACAATGTTATGATGAATAAAGATTTAGCACAAGTAATTCCTAAACATTCAGCTTCAAAGTCAGCGCATGAATGCGATTATTTTGATCCCACCGTTATGTCTTCCACTGTTAGCAGGGTAAGAAAGTACTACTCACAAAAGAGTTAGTTTTTGAGAGTACATTTGATTGCATAAAAACAGGAAACAAAACATTCATACAAGCACGCAGTTCAATGAGCAAGACACTAGCTATGGTTATAGCTATGTTAAGCGGCCTTGTTCATAAGTACTTTCAGAAAATCTAAATATGCCAATGATTTTCATACATCTTATAAATGTGATAGCAAACCGTGCCGTTACCTTTCTTTCCCAAACTTCACTAGTCACCAACCTGGCTATATATTTTTTGCTTATTTGTTATCAGTTGCATTCCCATGACGTTACAGAGAGAGCAACTCCAAGTTTATTATCAGACTCAACCAATATGAAAGTGAGGTATGATTACTGTATACTACTATAAATGGAGAAGGTTTTGCATGTTACCGAAATTTTTAAGCATGTTGAACAGAGAAAATCTTTTTTCTTAGGTTTGATACCATGGCCTTTAACGTGGTCAGGCAGTTTGGAGATTTTTGGTGAATACCCGCTGGCGCGTGAGAGCCCAGAGTACAAAAAAGTACGAGATAACTTTGTTGACTCACTGGGCGCTGTCAAAAAACAAGTCTTGCAGGTAAGTCTCATAGATCAAAATTCTCAAGCTGTTAGACAAACAACAGAATGTTTTCATTTTATTAATATGATGCATTCATTGAGTAGCAATATCTATTGGCTAGTAACTAGTCAATGTTCCTTCATGCTGTCCAGGCCTGTATTCTCTGGTTACAAGGCGGGATGGCAAATATTAGGCGACTAGTTATGAACATCTGGAGGTTTAGGGGCGGTGTAAGCCTTTCATAGAATGAAAGCTCTGGACCTTTTAAGCATCAAAAACCATCAAAGTATGCATAAATGCAATCAATTGTAAGCACAAAAATCTACATAAATATGTTGTTTATGTTTCATGATAGACAAAACTTTTTCTTTATTCAACGAACAATATAAAACTCTTTACACTACAGATTTCTGTAAGGGATATTGACAGAACAAAAGCTATTACTCTTTATTTCATTAGCTCTTGTTCTGTTAAAGTTTGTCTCAACTGATTCTGTGTCTATCGCAACATCTTTATATATGTGTATTATTACAAGATTATTTGACGAGCCTGTCCCATAGTGCTCCTCATCGATGTGTTAATTTGGTTACGTTATAATAAAGAAAATGCAAGTCTTCTTCACACTCCGGCTATAAGCAATAAAGTTCAGTTTCAAAGTCTTAACAAAGTCTTACAAAATAACTCCTTTGGCGAGACCAGCAGGGAGAAAATATAGAACGCTAGTTGATAGTAAATTAGTTGTTGGAAATTCCAAGGGAATGAGCTTAACGGAAATTTTTAGTACTTAGTCGCCAAATATCATTAAAAATTTGTGGCAGCTTAGCTGTCCAGCCACTCCAGAAAATACTGTCTTGACGCTGTCAGAAGATCCTGTCAATTTGCGTCTATATGAAAAAGCAATTTATTTGTATTACTTTATTACCAATAATTTCATTTCAAACAAAAAAGTTTTCCAAAATATACCATAAAGTTAAACGCATCTCACTGTCACATATTAGAGTAAACAGGATATAAGACTGCTAAATCACATTACCTCTGAATGGTCATGTTGTTTTAGATATCTAGAGTGCAAAATCCAACTCTCTATCAGCAATATGTGATTCTCAGAAAGGATGTTGCAAAGCGCCTTGATATGATTGACGATCAGGTTGAACAAGCTCCACTTTAATGGCATGGCACAACTGAAAAGGCTGTAGAGAAAATAATTTGGAAAAGCTTCAATCGAAGTCTTTGTGGTGCAAATGGTAAGAGATGGTAATTTTCATTCAGTTGGTTCAAAAATAATCTATTTTATTAAGTTATTATTCACTTTGTCAAGTGGTGATTATGTGACTTGCTCTGTGGAAAGGAACTCAGAATCTAAACCGTTTTTAAGCATTTAACTTAGCATAATTAGTATAATTAGTATAATTTATAAGTAAGTACAATGAGGCACAGCAGAACAAGTGAGCAAAACTGAATTAATTACATCTGAAATATAGTAGCAGTGTGCATTTTTGGTAATTCACCAATAGTTCCATTTCCAAACTTTCAAGTATTATTTGGTGATTATAATCTAAAGCCCTTAGGCCTAAATAGCCAGTGTTTCACATGCACTCTGAGCTGCTCCTACCAAGCAGTATACTCTATAGTTTACTTCTTTTTAACATGAACATTTTTGAATGCCAAGTAGTCAGTAATCATTAGGTTTCAGAAGCTTTAATTATTGTGGGAATTACTCTTGTAGTTGTGTTACAAATTCTTTGCACTTCCGTTGCACTGTCCAGGTGCAGCTTGATTAAAGTTTCAATATCTTTTCTAGTTCACCAGGGCAACACTTGGACTCACCATGTCTGAGAACTGTGGTAGTCATTTAACCATTCATACTGTAGTTCACTAATAATCGTTTAGGTTATAAAATGTTCATATGTTTATCTTTTTATAATAATCTAGCTTATGCCCTTTTCTCAAAAACCCCTGCATAGATCCTGTGCATAATTCTGAACCTACATGATAAATGTGACTTGGATAAAAGTATTTTCTTTCCAACTACGGGTTATCTTGAAAAACGAATAATTTCTTTCCCATTTGAAAATAAACAAACTTGAACAAGCTTTTGCTAGACCTTTGAGACTTGAGTTGCTATTCCAGCCGAGGCCAAATATGCACCTGCGTTTTAGTCATTCACAAGAAAATTGATCCTTCAAATGGCCTGAAACGTAATATTAACATACTTTTTACTCTTAACATGGACCAACTGAGCCTTTAAATAATCATTTTTGCACATTTATTTGCAAAAATAGTTATTTAAAGGCACACAATACAAATGCCTTTAAATAATAATTACACAATATAAAAGCTTTAAATACATGTAAGAATTATTTTTGCACACAAATGTGCAAAAATAGTAATTAATCTTTGTTTATTTATGATTGATTATTTTATAGATGTATCAATAGAAATATTATTAAAACTAAAACAATTGTTTGGTAGCATTTTTATTAGCATATGCATAGTGTGCTCTCAATCAAACTGCTATATAAAATAGTTTGTTCCATGTACCGTATATCCCCAAATGTAAACCGGTTCTAGACTGCAAAAGTTACTAAGCTAAGCATAATTTAGCATACACGTAAGATTGATTAAACACAAACGGAATGACTATTGCTAATTTAATTTTTGATAAATTTCAAGGTTTTTGAGACATTTCTTACAGTTATTAATAAAAGTGAAACAACAATAATGGTTATCACTTTAATTAATTCTTTGGCTACCAAATAAGTTTTTACCGATTCATTTAAATGTTTAAACAAACTAAATACTTGACCCTAAGGCTTATGAGTTTATACATTATTTGAACAAATTAAGTAGCATAAAATTTTACATAGTCTAACGCATGAAAGAGGCCAGCACTGTGTTGAGCTCTTTGAGTTTAAACTCTTGTGGTTCTTTTTGTCCTAATTGACAAGTTAAACATGTTCAGAGTCAGACAAGTTACCACTAATACTATAGCTTCCGACATTATTATTACTTTAAAAAATAAGTACTCACTGTCACTACTACTATTGCCCAAAAAAGAATAACCGGAAGTCAATTGATCAACTATTTGTTAAACCTATGTAGTTGTAGCTTGTCTGATTATCGCGCAGAATAAATGGCTATTAAAAGGTGTTTTTGCAAAGCAAAATATGCAGAAGCGTGAGATGCATACATGTTTTTCAGTGGTTCAATGCAAACGGATAATTGTTTTTTTTGCAATGTTTAAGCTATAATTTATGTGATTGCTTAAGTGATTTTCGATTCAGCGGAGAAACGATAGATTAATTATATAACCAGTTACCGACCAGAAACGTTTTGTACTACAACCACAAAAGCCATTCTACTTCTGCAACCTTTTGCTTTGATAAGCAGGTACCTTGTGTTACAAATTATAGAGTTGGCTTATATACAAATTGTTTTAAATTTGCTGATTTCAGTGTGGTTTTGCTATGATCGACTTTCATGCAAGAGAGACTTACCTATATGCAGGGATATGTGGTAAACGTCTTTGTTAGAGATCAATAATTTAGTCATGTAGTTGTATTGTTCTCCCATTTAAAAAAGATATGAAATTTCCTACTGCTACCAAAAACTGTGTGGCATACTGTGCTGTAACAAATGTTTATGTATTTATCTAGCTAAGTTAAAGTTATTATGGATACTGAGCTAGTAACACACAAGAAAAACGAAGGTTTTAATTTATGGTTAAATGATTAATTTTAATTCAATGATTATAATTTCTGTTAGATAGTATTAATTTCTAAATTTTCCTACAAAAAGACACAAGTAAATAAATGTGAACTGAAATTATATTACAATTGAGTAAAACTCAGCAGCATGAGGGTTATTGGACAAGTTTTATATACATGTATTGGTTTTCGATGTAAAATTAAGGATGAACGTTATTTATATTTAATGTATTCATTTATATGTTAATTATCATTAGAAGTGCACAAGGAGCTTCTTGACTGTTTGCTGTGCTAGACTAGACTAATTTATTTCACAGAAAGATTTTGTCCCAAACTAGTCAGCAATGAATCAGACGACACACAATCAGAGAAACAATATTATGGATTCTATAGTAGCTTGTAAAAACTGTTGATTCACATAATGTGTTGTATCATCTAACTTACAGGTGGGATGATCATGAATAATCAAAAAATACAAACATTGGTATATTACATATTTTACCAATTTTACAGGCATGAAGTCCTGTTGTGACATAAATCAGATAGCTACATTTATGTAAAAAATCATTTGAAAAAAAAATCCATTGAACAAAGCTGCTTGGTAACACATCGAGTAAAATATATTTGATCAGAATAAAATGAGGCTATCTATAAATTATTCTAGGGCTAACAAGATCTCAGCTTCAAATTCCCAACATCTTACTGTAATCTGTTTAATGTACCGTAATATCCCCATAATTCTCTAGTGGGTGACGGGGTCGAGTAGAGTCCCAGTTAGGAGCTAGTGGATTAGAACAGTCAGCCCTGCTGACCCTCTGTAAAGTACGTTGGCTACCAGGGGCTAGTTAAACTGCATCAGACAAAACTTTCACAAAAGTGGAGTTTCTACGTGTTTGTTTCTCACCCTCATCACTAACAATTATTTTGGACCGTTCTTTAGCCACAACTGTTTTGGGGTTTTATTTAAAATTACCATCTAGCTTTCCCTCTTTCCCTTTTCTTATCAAAACCTGATCTACAATCTTAATAACTAATTTATTTCACAAAAAGATTATATCATTATTTTGTCAAGATTTTGTAATTATTGGATAACACTCATCTATATTCTCTTTGTTTACATGCTTAGCTTTTACATCAAAATCAATTGCTTTCTCAAACACAGTTGGATCAGTTTCACAGCACAAGCCGAAAAGTTTAGTTCTCATTTCACGACCACCAAGCAGAAGGCTAAATGGTGCCACACCTGTGCTGCTGTGCAGTGTTGTTCTATGTGTCATGAAAAAATCCTTCAAAACCTTGCCCAAATTTCTCTTTTTACCACGCGCAATTTTCAAAGATTTGATAATCCTACGATTTACCCTTTCTACCTGCATATTTGCCTGAGGCCATAATGGGGTAGTTGATATCCACTTTATATTACAAGACTGTAAATAATCCTGGAACTGTGCTGATATAAACTGAGGACCATCTTCCATTCTCAGAGTCTTACATCACCCGAACCTAGTAAACACGGCGTCTATAAACTCAACGATCTTTGCAGACATGGTAGAGCCTAGAAATGCACATTCAAAATATCGAGAGTAGTAATCTACACAAATCATAATTGACCTACCATCTGGTAAAGGACCTAAAATGTCAGCACTCTAGTATGACCATAGTTTATCCGGAAACTTTGTCATTGTCACCTGCTGAGGTAGATCTGGCTAATATACCATCATACACTCAATGCATTTCCTACAATAGCTCTCTGCCATTCCATCAATACCTGGCCACCACACCATGGTTCATAGCCTCTTCCTGGTTTTCACAATAACCTGATGACCTTCATGAGCGAGTTCCACAGCCTTATCTCTCAAACCTCTGGGTATAACAATCCTCTTACCTCTCAGTACAACACCCTGAACTTCACTAAGCTCAATACACACTCTTGAACGAGGAAGGACAACGCCAAAAATCATTGCTATAAATGACCTGTTCCAAGAGCTTGTTTTTCTCCCACTGATTAGACTGGTCAACTATTTTCTCCCATATCATAGCTCCCGGAATGGAATCACGAGCTGTGTATTCCATATAACTCTCACTTGTAACATCGCTAATTAGTGGAGAATAACCAACCCAGCTCACCATCCTAGACAATGGATCTGCTATGTTTGATTTGCCACTCTGATACACCACGTTAAACCTAAATGATTGCAATCTCAATGCCCATCGCTCTATCCTAGGCACTGGTTTAGAACAAAGGTTGTTGAGAATAAACTACAAAGCCCTGTGATCAGTTATCAGCTAAAACCTAGAGCCTAATAACTATAGCCTGAAATTTTCACACACCCTCACCAATGAGAGTGCCTCACGCTCAGTTTGGCTGTAGCGCTTCTCGAAATCAGAAAGTGATCTATGACCTTAAGCAACCACCTGGTTAACCCCATGCTGTGTCTGTACAAGCACTACCCTAAAGCAAATGGAGATGCATCAGCAAATAATTTTGTTTTCGCATTAGGATCATAATGCGCCAGTGTCTTTGCATTGCTCATCAAGTGTTTGATCTTATCAAACGTTTTTCTTTGTGCACTTGCCCGTTGAAACACAACATTCTTATGCATCAATCTTTGTATAGTTGTACTCTGATACAGTTGCAAGATCAGGGAGAAAGCGGCCCAAAAAGGTTCACCAGACCCATGAAACTTCTACAATCAGTTGCATTATGTGGGGCTTTGAAATTAACTACCGCTTCTACTTTTTCAGGATCTGCCGAGATACCTTTATCTGAGACAATAAAACCTAGAAACCTAACAGTGCTACAATGGAGTTGGCACTTCTCAGCATTCAAGGTTGATGATTTCATTTATACATTAAGTATCATTAGGAGTGCACAGGGAGCCTCTCGACTGTTTGCTGTGCTAAACAAGACTAATTTATTTCACTGAAAAATTGTGTCCCAAACAAGTCAGCAATGAATCAGATGACACACAATTAGAGAAACAATGTTATGGATTGCCACATTGAAAGCATAAGAAAGAAAGATTTCTGCAGTAGCTTGTAAAAACTGTTGATTCCCATACTGGGTTGCATCAGCTGACATACAGGTGTGATGATCATAAATAATCAAAGAATACAAACATTCGTACATTACAATATATATGTCATAATTATGGGTAGTCACACAACAAGGCATTGCACAATAAATCTTTATCGCAGCTACAAGTGCATAATGCACTCGTTATCAGAACATGATGTACAAAAGTTTGCCCAACAATTTTATAGACAGGTAATTGCTTTGTTGCTTTTAACACCTAATGCACAATTGCTATTCTTTGCTATTATGCAATGTGCTTCTTTTTGCTGCGTAATTTTGCCACCCTGCTGATAAACAACACCTTACTGGTAACATTTTGTTTAGATGCAATATATATGGCAAATCTAAGTCAAACTGAAAACTATTTGTACTGAGTTCTTAAAACTATGCAATACTTTGAAGTTGAGTATGCTAAGTTTATGGAAATAGAGCAGCCTGCAAAGAAATCACAGAACCCCATACCAATGTTACAAACTAGACAAAAGCAAAAAGTTTTTTTTGTCATTGAACGAGACAAACTCTGTTCTCAGATTTGGAGGAGTTTTAAGATTGGATAACTGACCACAGATTTAGCTGGTAGGTCATCACATCTCACTCCATGTTAGACTCAAAGTAAAAAAGATTCACAAAGATCTAACTTTAAAAATGTCTAATTGATCGGTGCCAAGGTTTATGGCAAGGCATAGAGTTATGAAACACCACAAAGCAAAGAGTGCACAGAAAGTTCAAAAAATTTAAAAAAGATCAATTTATTCCATGGCTTTATAATTAGTTTATGTAACCAGAATAACTTAAAACTGTCACAGATAAGCGACATAGATGAATCTTTCCTGAGTTGTGGCTTCCCAGTCAACAGAACAATTGACACCAAAGGAAAGCCCACAGCCTTGATATGAATGATAGGCCATAAGAAAACTCATTTCACATCTGTGTTATTTTGTATGGCAGACAGAGCATAATTAAAGTTCATAGTTATTGTTAAAATAACACGAATGCCAAAAAAAGGAATATCTGCAAGGTAGAGAAATTCACTATCTTCATAAAGGATGGATGAATAAGGAGGGCATCATTTTATGGCTAAACAAAGTCGAGTATACCAAACCAGGGGCACTACTAAAACAAATCTATGCTTATGTGGAACCAGTTCTGCTCACCTTTGACAGGCAGACACTGTGAAGGAGAATTTATGTACATTTCAATCTTTGATTTCAAGTGGACAATCTTTTATTTTTCAGCCACTAAATGTTGTTTTAAAAAACATTAACTGAAGGAGTTAAGAATAATTGTATGTCCTGAAAAATATTAAGCTTTAACTGCAGGAAGAAATATTGAGAATCTTGGCTTCTCTCTCATAACATTTTGGGTAAAGACATCATTGGCAGGCGTGCCAAAAGAAATGATCAATATGATTTAAAGACAGGCATAGCAATGAACTGGACTTTTTCTTTCAGATTCTGATGCAAAGTCGTCCCAATCACAATCTGAACTTGAATCACTGTCACCCTTAGTTCTGGCTACTAAATCTAACAAGTTGTCACGATCAGCTGATATCCTCTTATTAACGCTAGTAGTAAAAGTACTACTACTTGCAGCATTAGATGAACATCAGTAACTTTGTTTGGAGATCACTATGACATTAAAATAGCATGTTGCACCCTGAAAAAACATTCAGTACGCAGAAAAAACACCGAAACAAGCAAAGAACAAAATACAGGACTTTATTTAGAAAGCTTTTTGTTTTGGATTTTTAGTTTGCTGAGCATTGCTTGAAAAGATCGTTTTTGTTTCAAAATGAACTGTTTCAAGTGGCTCACAGAGACCAATCGGTCGCAGTTCTCGATTTGTAAGAAATAGGGAAAAAAAAGCAATCAACAAACCAAAAATCATTTTCCAAAAATACGCTCATGTGGCGACATAGCAGCCACTTTGCCCATTATTGGCATTATCACTAAATGACGACGTCGTCGCAATGCCTTCAAATGGGCTAAGTTGATATTTCTAATTAACCTTTATATTAATTAATATGGGTGATGTTGATATTTCTTTTGCAAAAAAACATATATTGTGTGCTATAAAACTATATAAACTGACTATATTTTGGGTATGCCATAAAGTTATCTAAAAATTGAACAATGTCTGACTACTAAAACTGGATTTAGGATTTTACTTAGTTTAATGCATCAATGAAATAAAGCCATGGATTATCTAAGACATGAGCTAGAAAAATTTGAGTTCACCACAATAAGCTTTGTATAATAAAACTTCCTAAGCATTTCTGCAATTCAAATATTACTACATGTATATAAAACGTATTATAGCTAGCAATCAGAATGAATAATGGTGCCGTTTCTACTTTCAGCTACTATGTTTGGCCTTGGCACTTATTTTGCAAAGCATGCATCAAAATCTATCATGGATGAATACACAAAGCCGAACAAATCAGGGGAACAGTACGTTATCCAGACAAGAGTCATTGTAAGAGAACCGTGCAGAGGTGAGAATAAAATGAAAGCTCCATTTAGCTACACTAATAAAAACTCATCACCAACATGTCATATCATCAGCACTGTCTGTCAAATAGTCGACATTGCAATGATTGTAGCCTAATGGTAACTAAATGTGGTCTGCATATATTCTAGTGAAACTACATGGGCATTAATTTAGAAACTCACATGATCATGTTGTACTAGCAATATAGCTATATATCGAATGGTAAGAAAGTATGGTTGTGTTTGATAGAAGTCTTCAATGGAAACACACATATCTGCCAGTTTTAGGAGAAGAGCATATACTGTATGTCCAGAGCCACTTAGTTCTTCAACCAGAAAGTGGCGTTCAATTAAACAAATGTTAGTTGGTAACAAATCTTATATATTTTTATTAAACTACTTAAAAGTAAACACTTAGGTAGTTCTAATAATAAATACTCAATGTGACCTGTTTCCTGCTGCACTAATATTGGTTAATAAAGCAATATCTTGACACCAACAAAGGAAAATTAGTCAGAGAAGAAACTTGCAAAGTTAACACGCTATGTCATCAGTGTTGGTACACTACTGGACAACTTTGTTATATTTGCTTGTTTACCAGCCTGTGAAAGATACAGCAAAGGCAAGGCAGTCAAGCACTGCATGCTTCTTGTTAAACATTGTACGCAATCATGTAACCATGTGTTATTGGTCACAAATATATCAGTAATGTAGCTGTTGTTCTTATTATTAAAACTGCAGGAATTGTTCGGTAGACTTCTTATTAACGTATGCATAGTGTTCTCACCAACAAACCGCTATTCTAGGTAGCTAGGTGCAGGCAAGTGTTTTGTTAGAGATCACTATATTAGTAAACTAGTTGTACTGTTCTGCCATCTAAGAAGAATAACCTACTGCAACTAAAATCAGTGTGACATACTGTGCTGTTACAAATACATTTATATAGCTAAGATAAAGTTATTATTGTTACCGAGCTGGTAGCGAAAGATAAAAATTACAATCAACCCTTCCTTGATCAACAGTGTCCTCAATCAAATCACTCGTCACATAACAATAACATGAAGCCAAGAAAAAATTATTAAGCAAGTTTTGAGTGAGTGTAGTCCAACCAATAAGGTTTGAGTGTGTGTAATCTGACCAATAGGGTTTGAGTGTGTGTTTATCAAGCAATAGGGTTTGAGTGTGTGTAATCTAACCAATAGGGTTTGAGTGTGTGTAATCTAACCAATAGGGTTTGAGTGTGTGTAATCCAACTAATAGGGTTTGAGTGTGTGTAATCCCACCAATAGGTTTGAGTGTGTGTAATCTAACCAATAGGGTTTGAGTGTTGTAATCTAATCAATAGGGTTTGAGTGTGTGTAATCCAACCAATGGGGTTTGAGTGTGGGGAATCTAACCGATAGGGTTTGAGTGTGTGTAATCTAACCAATAGGGTTTGAGTGTGTGTAATCCAACCAATAGGGTTTGAGTGTGTGTAGTCGAACCAATAGGGTTTGAGTGTGTCTAATCCAACCAATAGGGTTTGAGGGTGTGTAATCTAACCAATAGGGTTTGAGCGTGTGTAATCCAACTAATAGGGTTTGAGTGTGTGTAATCCAACCAATAGGGCTTGAGTGTGTGTAATCCATCCAATAGGGTTTGAGTGTGTGTAATCTAACCAATAGGGTTGGAGTGTTTGTAATTTACCCAATAGGGTTTGAGTGTGCGTAATCCAACCAATGGGGTTTGAGTGTGTGTAATCTAACCAATATGGTTTAAGTGTGTGTAATCCAACTAATAGGGTTTGAGTGTGTGTAATCTAACCAATATGGTTTGAGTGTGTGTAATCCAACTAATAGGGTTTGAGTGTGTGTAATCCAACCAATAGGGTTTGAGTGTGTGTAATCTAACCAATAGGGTTTGAGTATGTGTAATCTAACCAATAGGGTTTCAGTGTGTGTAATCCAACTAATAGGGTTTGAGTGTGTGTAGTTCAACCAATAGGTTTGAGTGTGTGTAATCTAACCAATAGGGTTTGAGTGTTGTAATCTAACCAATAGGGTTTTAGTGTGTGTAATCCAACCAATGGGGTTTGAGTGTGTGTAATCTAACCGATAGGGTTTGAGTGTGTGTAATCTAACCAATAGGGTTTGAGTGTGTGTAATCCAACCATTAGGGTTTGAGTGTGTGTAATCCAACCAATAGGGTTTGAGGATGTGTAGTCGAACCAATAGGGTTTGAGTGTGTCTAATCCAACCAATAGGGTTTAAGGGTGTGATCTAACCAATTGGGTTTGAGCGTGTGTAATCCAACTAATAGGGTTTGAGTGTGTGTAATCCAACCAATAGGGTTTGAGTGTGCGTAATCCAACCAATAGGGTTTGAGTGTGTGTAATCCAACAAATAGGGTTTGATTGTGTGTAACCCAACCAATAGGGCTTGAGTGTGTGTAATCCAATCAATAGGGCTTGAGTGTGTGTAATCCAACCAATAGGGTTTGAGTGTGTGTAATCCAGTCAATAGGTCTTGAGTGTGTGTAATCCAACCAATAGGGTTTGAGTGCGTGTAATCCAACCAATAGGGTTTGAGTGTGTGTAATCCAACCAATAGGGTTTGAGTGTGTGTGTAATCCAACCAATAAGGTGAGAGGATAAAATACTGAACATACTGAGGAATAAAGCATTGCACAAGATGTTTTTAGAATTCAAGTATGATAGGAGGCAGAGTGAAATGGTGGTCTTAGTGCAACAATCGCATCGCATTGAAATGACGTGACAGCTGACAGTAAACAGAGTCACTCAAGAGAATAACAAAGTTTATTATCAAATAGTTAGAAAAAGACTACAGCTATAGCATAAGAAATGAATCAGCTTTTCTGTAATTATGAAGAACTGTGTGATTATTTTATGTCAAAGTCAATTTTTCCTGACACTTAAATATATTATTGTATTGAATTACTAACAAGATAAAACAATGACAGCTGACAGTATATAGGGTCATTCAAAAAAATAACAAAAGTTGATAAACCAAATACGTGTAGTTACAAAAAGACTAGCAATGAAATAATAAACATATCATCTTTTTAGCAATTAAAAGTAACATTTACTGATACTGAAATATATTATTGTACACGCTACTTGATGAGATGAAATTAAGAGAGGTTAGCTAAGAAAGAAAATGTTTGACAAAAAATAGTCTCACAGTAATCCATATCCCTAACATACAAATTTCAATTCTTGTCAGGAATGTTCTATCTATCCATTGTAGTGGTCCTTCGGTTTAGGATACAACTTCGAGCAGCTTTTTAGCATTTTATTTAGTGTGTGTTAGTTTGCAACTCTCAAAGAATGCTATTTTTTATGAGCAGAAATAAGATTGTAATCGAGCTTATCAAATTTGTTGAAAGTTATAATACAAAAAAAACAGAGGAGAGAGGAAGGAGCACATTTTGCCCCTATCCGTGTAAGCTCACCGTAACTTTGTCTGCAAAGCCTGAAGATAATGTAAGCTGCATGTTAGTTACTCCTAAATAATAACTACAGAGGCTTTTTCGTTCAGTGTTTATAGTCCTAAATAAATATGCTGTTCTGTATATGCTATTGCTTCATCTATCAGTCATGTCACCAAGCTGGCTCGACCACTGACTGGCTTTTTTCTACCAAACTATTTTGCAACACTGCAACACATTTTGCAATACTGGCAGTGACTTTCACACTCAAAGTGCAATATCACTATCTTAAAAGGTGACTCTCCACTTTTCCAAATCTAATGATACACAACTATGAAAGCATATAGCAGGCATTGTATTAACTGAGAGACAACAGATAATTGAAATTGATTAAATGGCAAATTTCACCATATATTCGCTATACCGTATCACCAATATATGCCGACAACAAATTTTCCCTTTCAGCTCAATGATACCAGACTATAAAGCTTTATAACTGATGTGTTCCGTCTTCACAAATCTAGATTCACTGTTGTAAGCAACTAATAGATGCTCTCTCACCATATGTTGGGCATAATTGGAAACAATATTCTAGAAACCTGCGTTTGCCAATTTTGAATTACTGGTATCCTGAGATTATGTAAGCATACAGCTCGATGAAACACAATTGGACATTATGCATGTCCTGATAGCAATAAAAAAGTGACCTCTGGTTAACTCAACCAAATCTGATAACTGTTAACTTGAGGCTGTAAAAACTTAGAGGCAGCCAATATACTCTCTTAGTGATCCCGATTATTCATACACAGCAGCACAGGTTCACCAAAATTCATTTTGGTTCCCTTTATTTTTTCAACCGCTCGTACTTATCATTGCAAGCTACAACTGACTACAAGAAGAGTAACTACACTCCCTCAATCATCAACACATGATATAAAGAGGGGCAGAATAAACTAGTTTGTCATACAGCTGAGGTACAGCAATTTAGTCATTGGCAAAATGCTCAAGCCTGCAGAAAAGAAAAACATAAAAAGTGCATGCAAGAAAAGTGTAGGTATATAATTGCTTTATGGTGTTTTTACTACAGTTGACTCCCGTTTCTTCTTACTTCTCTTCTCCAACTTTTAATTGTTTTCCCAAGACCAAACGAGCGGAGCGAATGTTTGAGTTTTATGATAAATGCATGTGCACACAACTCACAAAAATTATTCATCAACAACGTCGCAAACCCTTGTACCGAAACTTCATCAACAAATTTAACAATTTTTGTGTAGATTTGTTTAAGCATAATAACGATACGAAACACATAAAAACATATTTAAATATGTTACCAAGTCTTTGTAAATTGCCAACAGTATCTTAAAATTTACCCATCTGATCGGATTATACACAAATAGACAGATTAATTTGGCCGAAAATCGTTATTAAAACTTGCCAAGCCTTGCTTTTATCAAAATTAAGACCGGCAAATGAACCGCGAGCGACAGAGAATAGAACCATTAAACCGTGCGCATTTCACAAAAAAATAACGTGCACATTTCACCAGTCTATAGCATTGTCGAACTGCCAAAGGTTTCTGTAATTAACATAGAAGTGCTGAAATATAATCGTTTCTTTTTTGCCGATTTCAAAGTAACTGACATTTTGGAAACTTTTGAGTACTTTGGTACTCTGATGTCCAAAGCAGTGAGAGTAAAAGAAATGACTATGATACTTTTTCCTAACAATTCTTATGAGACTATTACAATATTTAATAATAAGTTTGGATGACTATTGAAGTTTTATAGTCACACTAACAACATGGATGATGGGCAATATGTTACTGTTATTTTTTTTCTAAATAGTTTTGTTAAATCGATTTTCTAAAAATCTATATAAATATCACAACTTCTTGATATTGTTAGCTATGATGTTTTGAAATGTAAACAAAATTGTGCATTGGCTTTCTATTATTACTGTATTACTATATTAATAATATTGGTTATTCTAATTTCAGCACATTTTACTTCTAATATTGAATTTCTCCTATTGCAGGGGAGAGATATAAACAAATAATCTTTTCCTTTCATTATTGCTGTTTGTTGTACATAATAACACCCACATCCAGTACATCACAGATACCATTGCAGTTATTCTATTGCACTGCAGTGCCATTTGACTGCTAATATTGCATTTCTCAACCATCAGTACCCGTTCTTTTTTTCCAATATCACTTCGGTCGTGGGCTGTATGACAGGGGAATTTCTAGTTGTTTGTAAAATATTCGGGCCCTGGGTGCTAGTCCTATGTGGTCATGTCTGTTTAACAAATGACCACCTTGACTAATTGGTTGTTCTCATGATAGCATTGCACACATATCATAGCTCTCATTGCACACGCAGGCGACGTGTGCGCATGACTTAATGTTGTACTGTAATTTTTATTTTTTTTCATCACTTTTTTCATTATTATACTGCACCCTAGTGCAGGTATAAACATTTTTCACTAACATGTATACTGTACAGTAATTCTTCACTAGTTTGTGACTCAGTTTTTTGTGGCTTTAGTACTCTGCAGAGTGAAAATATTCGTCAAAAATGAAAAGAAGCAAAAATAAAAAAGCTAAACTACGTGAGTTACCTAAGTCTTTTTTATAATTTGGCCCGATGAGATCTTTCCACAAGCATCCCTGCAGTAGCAGTTGAGGTAGTTTGTTGTTGTTTTTGTTATGTTTTGTAGTGTAAAAGTACAAAGTACTGGTGACACCGTTTATCATCCTTCTTACGATTAATGAAAAAGGGAGATAGTTTTAGCTGTACAATACTCCATTTTCAATGTTCGCACCTCTTCAATGTCCAGACATGGCCCAGATTGTATTAGTCTGACGGTTGTCTGTGATTGCCTTTAGGAGATGATAACTCTGCATTAACGAGTTTGATGTAAATTGATAGAAGTCACACTTGTCAGATATCTTTGTTGGAAGAACTTTGGTTCCAACTTTTGTTTTGGTGTGTTTCTGGTTGTAATGGTAGGTGTCATTAATTTTGTTACATATTTCTGAGAAGATTTTCTGTGTATGCCTACACGAGAAAAATAAGCTGTGTCCTTTTCTGTCTACTTTTCTCACAGATATATAAAAATAACTGTTTCTTCAACTTGGATAACTCAAGTACATGTAGATGGTAATGCTTACTATTCTAACACAGTAAACACACTATTAATTTGTAGTGATTAACTAACTGCTAAGTGCTCTTTATTTTCTATATTATAAGATCTAATATATTATACATATGTATATAGTGTATTAGATCTTATCAACAAGAACAATAACAATAAAAATAGCACTAATAATAATATTAATAGTGAAAATACTAATAATATTAATGATAATAATAATTATAATAATAATAATAAACATTTTGAGGAAGGTCCTCTCTTAGTGGAGTTGATGAAGATGTTGGATCCTTTGGCCTTTTGTTAAGACCTGGACTCAACATAGACCACAACCAGTCACCTACCACCACACGACTGTGAAGAAAAACTTTTACAACAATAATAATAATAATAATATTACTAACTATATGACAAATGAAATGTTTCTTTCTTTGCATTGTATCCACAATTGCGTTTGGTATATTTTACTTATTACAAAGCTCAAACCACCATAGGAAATCATAAAACATTAAAAATAAACAAAGCTATTGTCATTATTTCAAATACTTATTTGAACATCTACCTATTTTTATTACATTACATTATTCAGGTCTGGAGGAATGAGAATCTTGATGATTTGTTGCAAACAGAGGTTTTAGCCAGGAATACGATGTGAAGCTGCTATTTACTTCAATTTTTTTTGTTGGAGCAGATGTTTCGAAGACAATGAATATCAACAAACTTTGATAGCAATTGTCTTATTTGGTCAGCATGAAAAATCATATCAAATACAATGCGGTTCTATGATTTTTGATATACAATGTAGCAACCCTAAAACTATTGAAATAGTACGATAATAGATATGCAATAGATTTAAAGTTATTGTGGCAAAATTTTATTATTTTATCCTGTACCAAGGGCTTTCAATTACAATTCTGACCTTTGGCAATTGCAAATGACCATTGTTGGCAATTCCAATAGCCAGTGTAAAGTAATCTATCAATATAACATGTTGTTGCAGAGACACTCAATATCATCTCTAGGGTGACTGATAAAACGCTGCTTTTTGAATAATAAAGCTGTAGTCATATCTGTTGCAAGACTGGAATGCAGTAGAAATAACATGCAGAGCAAACTCTATGAGGATTGTGATGGTTCTAACATTGTGACGGTGACAACATTGAATACCTGGTTGACTTGAACGCGTCTTAATTCAAAAATGTTCAACACATCAATACCAGAGAGTTAATTGTGGTGCTTGCTCGCTACAATCTGTGAAATTACCTCTCAAATGTAGCTTAGTGTGACTGGCTCTAGGTGTTTAAAGGGATGCCACCTTTTCTAAATAGATTTCAAAATGGTTGTGCATTTCAATACCTTTTAGAATTTATCAGGAGCCATATGTGTAGCTATTGGTTTTTAATGTTTCCACCAAATGCTCTTATATTGCCATCTCGGTTATAAAGAATGTGTCACAAAAAAACACGGTACTTACAGCTTTCGTATATGACACATTTAGTGTATTTTAGTACTTCTAGCAGAGACCAGAAGCGCTCTGTACATTTGACCCAGTAAAACTTAATGAGCCATAAAAGGAAGACTCGATGTTTAAATTGGAATGTAGTCTAAATGAAGTTTACTAAGACAGTCAAAATACAGGGAACGTTATACAAATGGGTTTGATGTTTGTTCATTTACAAACAACTTAAGGATGACATTTGGCTACCAACTCTACAAAAAATGTTTGGTAAACTGTATTAGAATTTTCCTAAACAAAGATGCAGCTAATGTCAAAGTTACAGGCAAAGAAGTTGAGGCTGCAATGAAAGAGACACAAATGTTCAAAAATGAAGATAATGGAGTCATGAGCACCCAAGCACCGGACGATGTTAGTATATCTTGTTCTCTCTAGAACATTTGCCCCATCAGAGAAATACTCGACATTGCCACATTCACTTGTCTCAATCACCTACCAATGGCAGCTGACTATGCTTCCAACATGGAGCATACACAGCTTCCGTTTTTCACCTACTTCTCTGAAGCGCAATACCTAGCTCAAAGAAGTTGACAATCAAGCACCTCACTGACTAGTGCACAAGTTCTAACATGCCATAGTGTAAATCTTAATATCTTGTAAGCCACGCCTAGCTGATGCAGGTGCCAGCATCGATTTCATCAAGACTGACATTGGGGCTCAAACTGCTTCATCACCATGGGTGGTCTGCTGAAGGTTTAACAAGCAACTCCTTGAAAGTTATACTGCAGGTAAAACAGCTGCAAAAATCTAAATTGGTAGAAAAGATTATTCCTACTACCTGCATATAGTAGACTTAATAATATACAGTAGACACTCCTATAACATAAAAAATCCGTTCAAGGAACGTTTACGTTCTAGGAAATTTATATTACAAGAACAGTAAAATACATGTAAATTGTCTAATCCGTTCCAATATCTTTCCAAACTCACCCCTTTGGCCATGGAAAGAAGAAAAACTTTACTGATCTCTTTTAATTTTGGAGCTGTTTCGAAACTGCAAACTTATTGACTTACATAAACAACCTTTCTCCTTTTTATGATCAATCTCACTGGTTTTATAGATCACGATTGCGGTAAATTTACAACAACTTGATAGGGACTGCAAATTTTGACTTTCATTTGCAAGAATTTGCTTGCTTTTGTAAACGGAAATGTTCATTTTGCAAAGTGAAGCTGTTAACAAATATTTAGTGCGTTTACAATAAGGAAAAACCAGAAAGTATTTTCACTATAAAAAGCAGTTCTACCTGTTCGTTGTCTATTACTATCTAGTGGTCAAGGTTAGGATGAAGATCATTTTTGACAACACTCCAGCTCGTGACATTAAGGCTGGTAGACCGATGTTGTAACACCTGCACCGATCGATTGCCTTTGTATTTATAAACAAGTGCCCAGCTATCCTTTTTGCCTTTTGTCGACACATTTAACAATCTAGTACCACAAACAAAAGTGTTGCAAAAGTTATATAAAGTAGACATAATGCTGAACGTGCGGCATTTTTCTTCCACAAATACGGCAAAATAAATGAGCATTCAAATCAATTTTAAAAACTTGCCCACTCGGCACTTTATGTTATATAGAAATTTTTACGAAGTAAGAAGCAAAAGCTTCACATAAATTTTTTACATTATCAGGAATTTACGTTAGAGGAGGTAAATGTTTTAGGAGTGTCTACTGTATAAGGTTTAGCTAAGTACTAATTTTTCAGCCAAGTAATGTGAGTTTGTGTGAAACTCTAAATTGAGTTTGTTCAGGACAGGAGACAAAAATATACCTAGCAGGAAATTAGGTTGTTGATTTACTCTACATCAACAGAGTTTGAGCAGCGCTAAACAAACCCATAGCCAAGATGATAGACCATGCCACGCTAGCTCAGTATGAGTTTTCTTAAGAGTAAAAATTAATGATAAATATATTGAATTCAGATTGTTAAAAGCAGTTTCTTCAAACCAATAAGTAGCTTACTTTGTGACACAAGAGTAAATACATTTAAGACAAAGATTTTAACGCATAAAGGTTAAAAGCAGAATTTGGTTATTTGATTTAGTATAAGAATATTCCTGATGAATTGGGAACTGTGAACAGCATGCAGTTGGCAATTCCAAGAATAACTTTGTCGTTCTCCGATATAGTTGTCATAACTTTCTGATTGGCAATGTTCCAATCTGTAATCATTTGAAATAAATATGAACAATGCACTCCCGTTGTCAAATAGTAGTGTTGGTAAAAGCAAAAATTATAACAAGGTGCTCATTTGCTCCGAAGAAGCGGGCAGTTATTTCTACTTTATCTGAGCAGATGTGCGTGTATGCACTGTGGTGTAGGCTTACTTCTTTCTGCATGTCATAAAAGTCAACATGCTACTTTGTCTACGCTAACAATACTGTGTCATCTTTTGCTAGTAGGTGGTGAGACACTCATCCAGCTGCCCTTTACTATCATAGAAATCTTCGCGCTTGCGGCAGTTGATGTACTTTTGCTTATAGCAAGGCTCTCTATCAGGAGTTACAGAAAAATTTTCCTCATTGTTGTTACAAACATATCCCTGAGTAGGTCAATGAGTACCTTAAACATTTCTGTACATAATTAGTGTAGCATAAATTGGACCAATTCGATTTACTCAAATTTGCAAAAGTCATGCAGACAGATTTTCGAACCTTCCCATGAAACTGTTTTATTGCCTAACCCTATCTTGACCACTCTTGTCTCACATATTTTTAAGATCCCCAGTCCCTCTGATCACAGATTAGCCATGGAATACTACATACATTTATAATATGTCATAGTAATGTAATATTATTGAAGTATAGTAATAAAGTGATATATATATATATATATATATATATATATACATGTATATATATATAATAATTGTTTTCCTCACCCCGGATACTCCGTATGGGTGGTAAATTCTGCTCTAACTCGGGTCTCCTACCAGAGACCTAGGAGTTTGAGCACTCGCCTCAAGATCTTAGCTGTTCCCAATAGCGCACTTTTCTGCAACTCACCTGAGTTGATTGTTGTTGGTATTTGGGCAAGCCCAATTTTATGCGTCGGTGTTATTGCGCCCAGTGCCCCAATGACTACTGGGATTACAGTTGTTCTTACATTCCAGCATTTTTTAATCTCTTCTCCAAGAGGGAGATATTTCTCTACCTTTTCTTTTTCTTTGCTGGCTATATTGTAGTCATTAGGTACTGCTATATCTATTATAGTAGCTCTCTTGTTCTCCTTGTCTACCACCACTATATCTGGTTGGTTTGCTAGGACATGCTTGTCAGTTCGGATGTAGAAGTCCCAGAGGATCTTAGTGCGGTCTTATATATATATATATATATATATATATATATATATATATATATATATATATATATATATATATACTAGCTGCATTACCCGTGTTCGGGAACAGATTTACGTAAAGCAATAGTTTTATTGAGAGTTGTCTTTCATACCGTAAAACAACTCCAAATATGCAATCTACTGAAATTTTGTGCTGATCTGACTGCATACACATATGCAGTTGTACATGTCAATAATGTTGGAGAGCCCTTTGGAGATATGCAATGTGTTTTACAGCTAGTCTACAATGCATCAGTCTCGAACTACTCAAATCGGCATTGTCCTAATTTTGTACACAGAACTGATAGTAAAATTGACATTGCTAGGCAAACTGACGCTGTTCAAACTGGCAGTATGGGAAAGTTTTACATATTTTAAGAAATTCTAGAAAATATTTTGCTGTTGCACTGCTTAGCTATCGCCAGCTTTTATTGAATTGAGACTTCTGCATGCTTGAAACACTAATCATGACTCACCAGTTCTTCGTCTATAGCCTGTGTTTTGACATGATATATACACACTATGCAGCAGTAATGCGGTTGTTGATAAAATTTATATTCAATAAAATCTACTATATAAACTACATATATGGCCTCCCGTCTTTTCAACATAAGGCGTTACATCTGGAGCATTTTTGGACATTCGTCCCATAAAAAAAATTCAACCCTATACTGTGTTGCATGACTGTAGTCAAGCGCGAAGTTTTCTGTCCATACACGGCGCCTGGTAGCAGCTGCTGTAGTTAGTGCATCTCGCTGTTGTCGCCATTTCATCCGCTCCGAAAATTCAGCTCGGTGAGCAGCTGTTGTAGCTAGTGCATCATGTTCTTGTCGCCGCTGCATCCGCTCTGAGGTTTCTGCACGTCTGGCCGATGTAGCGGCTGCTATGAGCCGTTTGAGTTACTGCTGGGGTCGGTCTAGTAGTCTCTGCACTTCTAGCGGCTGCAGCATCTATTCTGGCCTGCTCTCGATGTACCTGTGTTTGTTCGGCAGTTTCTGCTCTTCTAGCAGCTGCAGCAGCAGTTCCGTTTCGTTGTGGGCGTAGCTGCGTTTGCTCTGCAGTTTCTGCTCGTCTTGCTGCTGCTTCGCAAATTCGATCTCTCTCTACGGGAATCAATCTGTTTTTTGCGTTTGGGCAATAGGCTTTTTGGAAGGCATTGTACTGCTTCAAGCATTTCTAACATTGAATGATATGGTGTGCTTTTTGTAATATATGCTGCTCGCTTTCTTCTCACCGCTGCCTATCGCCAGGCTCGGAGTGCCCGTGCAAGTTCTGTAGTTTCTGTAGTTCTCGTAGCTGGAAAAAAAGTAAAAGTAGTTAGTAGTTGATGCGTATAGGCTTCAATTCAGCGATAGAAATGGCAGACTTCCAGTAGAGTGGTGACGAAGATAAGTTAACAGCTATGGAAGAGACTGTAGATTGCATTGTATACACAGTATGTTTTAATTGTTTGTTATTATATATAGTTTTATACATTTTCATGCTACCCTTATTAGTCAAAAATGTTCGTAGAACACAAATTTTAATAAAACCGCTATTTCATGCTACTTTCAATATTTATTATTATTAATTTTTGAAATAAAGATAATACGATCAGATACAGAATTTTCTTTGCTTTCCAAAAGTATAGGTGTTCTATGAAAAAATGTGAGTGCTTCTACGGTTAAAATGACTTTTGTTGACCCATGTCATAATCTGTAGAGCATCATGATTTAATTGTACCTGAACGCGAAATTGGATTATGCAATTGTACCCGAAGTGGTTAAAAACCACCATTTTTGTGTAAGTTTTGAAAATGCCATCGAGTTAGAAAACAATTACTTATGTTGATGACATAGCTGATTCAGATTTTTGTGATTACACATATAATTAAAATAGCAATAGCAGTAATAGCAATAACATAGTAAATAGCAATAACATACAACAATACTAACCTTTTCGATGTAGAAATTTAGTAGGTAAAACGCAGTAGCAGTACCAGTGCAAGTTCTGTAGTAGCTGTAGTACTCGTAGCTGGAAAAGAATAAAAGTAACTCAGAATGAAGTGAACATGTTTACTATCACAAGCAGTGGCAAATCCAACGTTTCCAACCCTTGCACTGAAGTAGACTCATTTATGCGTTTTCTATGGTCGACCGCCGTAGACACATTTTGCAATTTTACCAGCAATTGCTAGTAACTGAATTTTATTATTCGTTGATAACATAACCAACGGTCTTTAGGACTTTTATAGTAGTGACAGTGTTGTCCAAAGATTTCTCTATAAAATTAGCCTAAAATTGAATTTTAAATCTTCGTTTGAGAATTTCTAACTTAAAAACAAAGATTTTTTGTGCGAGTTCATTAAATGCGTCCGAGTTAAAAAACAAATAACTACTTATGTTGATGACACATGACAGATAATTAAAATGCACAAAATATAGATACAACTATTTTTTGTATAGCAGTGCTTGTTAACATGTTGACAAAATGAAATATACAACCAAAACAAACAGTATAGATGGAGTTTGAAATTGAAAAAAATATTGTATACATATTAAGCAATATCGGCAAAATGGCTGGCAGCAGGCCGATAGCTAAATTTGTACACGGACACAAGTGAAAAGTTTATGTAGTGGAAGTGTGGCAATTCACAGACAATACAACATTGATTAAGAAATACCTACCTTTTTTATGTAGAAATGTAGTAGGTGAGAACTGCATTTTCCCGTGACCGCAAGAAATCAACGTTCGTGTGACCTTCTCATTACACGTTGGCAGTAAATATTAATCGCATGTAGATTACTATTCATTAATTTATTTTATTTAATGATTAGTACATTTGTATAGCTGTATAGGCTGCCGAACTCAGAACGGTGCTTTTTACATGGCCACAATTTTGCTGTTCCGAATGCACCAATGTCGTTGGGTGCCGTAAAGAGGCGTGCTAACCAGATATGACGTGCTCTGTTTAAAACTATGAATAGGTTATGTATAGAGGCGTGTAGTAACCGAAGACTCCCAGTAATGCACCCTAGATACCTAGTAGCGGGTAATAGTCAGAAAAGTACGGTACTCTATAAGGCGGACACACACGCGCACGCGCACACGCACACACACACACAACAATTGCGTTTATATAGTAGATATATATATATATATATATATATATATATATCTTTAAAAGCATAAATAGTATTGACCATATGAAAGAAGTCTGGTTAAATAATTATAGACAGTCACAACAGAAAAATGAAGCTTGGCCTTGGTGGAACTCGAACCCACAACTTTTTGATTTGTAGTCAGACACCTTACCCATTGGACCAAAAGCCCAGATGCTGAACATCAACAATTTTTGGCTTGAGGAATAATTATGTTATAGATGTATGTGTTTTGTTCTTTGAATGCTGTGCAGTTCAGTAAATCAGATTAGAAAAACACAGAAGATTTATTTCATACATGTATAATAGTACACTGTAAATATATTTATTTGTATTCTTATGATGAAACCACAGCACTTTAGAGCGAGAGAGTCCCAGTCATCAGAAAAAAATGTGCTGTAGGAAAGATTGGAAGTTGGTGGCTGTAGATTACAACTAAAGCCATATTCCTGACTAATGACTTGAAGATTTAGTCATGAGTTTAAATAGTAGTTGTTGAGATATAATATCGCACTGTAAATAAACAACAAGCAAGAGCCATGTTATAGGTTCTACTTTTCTTAAATTTTTTGGAGTTTTCATTTAGTGACTGACTTTCATTCTGTGACTCTAGAATAACATTTGTGCGTATTAGGTATTTATGCAATCTAAATATATAATTAGAATCGTATTTGTTATGATCTTTTCACAACAATTCACTAATTCATATTTTATAGAAGCATTCACTCAGCTCACCTGTTTAGTCATGTCTAATATGTTGCTTTACTTCTTGTCACCTTTTATTTAACTTACCTGTTAGGTCATGTCTCACACATCCATTTTAATTTATGATCCATTCTTTACACAGCTCAGCCGTTTAGTCTTGTCTACGCATGTTGCCTTACTTTTTGTCATCGTTTATCTAGCACACCTGTCTGGTCACGTCTCAGCCATCCACTACACTTCTGGTAATTCTTTGCAGCAGAAGTGGCGGCTGATCTTACTATCAACTGTGATTGATGCAGACAAAAGAGAACTCCATGTTTATGGTTATAGCACTGACCGAAGCCTCTTATTCCCCACATACCCTAGTAATACTATATAAAGTATGATTATCAGATTACATGTATATACCTCGTTCTTGTTGAAAGCGAGGTATTGACTTTTAGGAGAAATGTTGAGAATCATCTCATATAGTTTTACAGGAGGTGTAAACAGATTAGACACAAACTAAACATAGAGCTAACATGGGGTTAATTTACAATAAACGTAGAGTGAACACGGGATAAGCATAGAGTAAACATTGAGTAAGCATAGAGTAAACATTGAGTACACATAGAGTAAACGTAAAGTAGACATAGAGTAAACAATGAGTACATATGTTGCAAGTATTATAAGTTCTGCTATGTACATAATTATAGCTATTACTGGCTATGCAAATTCTGTATCATGTTTGAAACAAATTGCACTCTAAGTATGTAGTTATCAGAAGCTCAACTATTTTCTTTTCACAACTATTTCCTTTTGAGACTTTTTTTTTCACAAAGTACAAACTTCAAGATTTTACTCGCGTATCTAATTTAATCTTGATATAGTGGCTTTGACCAATAAAAGTGCATTATCATTTGGTTATTCATTGTAATTGGTCAAACATATTGAATATCATATCTATAATTACTTTTTGGAAGGCATTTGTGATAAAAAGCCTCTTGAAGATAATATAAAATGTAGATTAATTGCAACTACAGTACTCATGCGATTAATTATATATTTTTCTCCGAGTTTCATGACTCACTGTAATTCGTAAAGGTCACAAGATCGCAATTCACTGCATGTTAAGGCAACCCTATTGTAACTATGTGTAGTTTTACTTCTTTTTGTCAGCTGCTTGTGTTGTAATGTGTGTTGGAATATTAAATTTAAGAAGCTTTCCATTAGTAAGAAGCATTTATTGGCTCTTTTATGAACAGTTTAGATTGGCAATTATTTCTTATTTCCATATAGCTGCCTTAGTTGATTAAACATAGTTTACTTGCTAATAAACTTTAAACGCTGAACAACGTTTATAAAAAATCAAATAATGGAGTCAAAATAACAATACCGCGCATAAAACTATAGTGGGCTTAAAGCAAAATTATATTAAAAAATATCCGCACAATCTTTGATAAAATTACCATAATCGCTAAGGTATATAATAGCAATAAGGTAGATTTCCTGAGTTTTTTTATTTTGTTAAGTTGTCAAAGTATTGAAATGAAACACGGATAAACTGATTTTAAAGATGAACTTGCACAAAATTTTAGTATATTTTTTAAAAGTATCAGTATTTTTCTATGTTTTGCGATCACTATTTGTATTTGAGGTGATCTGATTGTCAAAAGGTTTCAAGATAAAAATGGACAATACTTTATTGTAGTTATAAAGCATATATTGGCAACAGTAACTTAGTTCTCACCAAACTTGTACCTGGGGAATAATGCTAGAATTATTAGAATTCAAATATACTTTTACGAGCATATAACAAACTTGAACTTTGTTGTCTAAGTTCCTACACTTTTAAGGAGTCTTCATCCAGTGGCCATAGATCTTATCTTATTAGTTATAAAAATACTATATTGGTTTTCAAATACCAATAAGTCCTTGGTAGAAAATATACTCCACAGTTTTTCCTATTGCTCACTCACTATTAGCTCATGCCATTTTTAAAAATTAAAATCATTTTGCACCTTTGTTAACTATTTGCTGATCTGCATTCACAAAGTTTGCGTTAATCTACGCAAAGTGAGGTAACTCCCAAAGTGTAATTCAATCTGAGGGCTAACCTTTCTTGTTCCTATTATTAAAAACTCATCCACATTCACAAAATTAATATCATTTTAAGTCCACCTCATTGCTTCCCCCTTAAACTCTTTAATTAAACAAAACGTTGTTTAGCCTACAATTATCTTTCAATGTAGGAATTTTCAAGTTCTCAAAAATAGTTTTCAAAATGTTCTCAGTTCATTTGCTCTAAAACATAATGAAGCCGTCTATAAAAATTTCCAAGTTTATTGTTCAATAGAAAATGGGCTGATAACCAGGCAACTGTAAGAATTTTTTCAAGATAATGTTTTAGAAGAAATAAGTGAGAAGCGGCTTGTTTAGCATTTTATCTACACTGTGCTTGCTGTTTACTCATCTCAGGGTTGCTACATAAGCTGACCTACGCTACTTCTACTCTCTGATAACTTACTCAAAATTTCTTATTCGCTCAAAATACTATCAGTAAAATAAATCGCTATACAATATCATACAGTCGCTGCTCCTCATTGGTGGTAACACCCTTCATATTGTCATCTAATTGGTTCCTTTCCATGTTATTTTTCTACTTACTGGTTCTTTATAGCAACAAGATACTGTAAAGCTTAAGAAGTATCCTTATCAGCTTACCTTACATTCTGAATATTCTTTTCTTTTCTGATTTGTCAGAGACAAATCGCCATGGAGACGCGTTAGGGACAAATCAGCATGTAGATGTATTAGAGACATTTCAGCATGGAGACGTTTTAGAAACAAATTAGCATAGAGGCATGTTGGATACAAATAATTATGGAAGTGTGTTAGAAACATATCACAATGGAGATGTTTTAGAGAAAAAATCATCATAGAGAAATGTTGGAGAGAAATTGCCATGGAGACATTTTAGAGACAAATTCCCGTATAGACATGTTGGAGACAAATCATTATGGAGACATATTGGAGACAAATCATTATGGAGACATATTGGAGAAAATAATTATGGAGATGTGTTAGAGAGATATCACAATGGAGACGTTTTAGAGATAATTTACCATAAAGACATGTTGGAGACAAATCACTATAGAGACATATTAGAGACAGATCACCACTGAAACGTGTTGACATTTCCTTTACCTGAATGACACATTAATGCTGTACTTCTAGAAGCACATTTTAGTATAATAGTAACAGGCATTTGCAGTATTCTGAAAAGAATTTAGTACGTCAGGCCTTCCATTAGGAACTGATTTATAAACAGTTTTTTTGAGTTTAAAAAAAGAAAAACTGTAACACTGTTGCATTTGCCATAAAAGATTGTGATAAAAAAAATGTTTTTTTGTCATGTTTGTACATTGAGCTAAATTTTAAATTGACAAGGATTTTAGCTGTTTCACAATGAATTCTATTTTTCGATATTAAATACATGTAGAATAGATTTTTAGTTTAACTACAACATTTATTCAGCACCATAGCTCTTAATTCATAATAATTGTAAGTAGTTAAGTTTAGTATCTGCTATGTTTAAAACTTGCTAGGAAAGTTTGCAAGCATAGCAGGTAAGTTTTCAAATCGCATAGCATATGCATATGCAAATTTGCATAGCAGGTGCTTAATCGGGCGCTTGTAGTATTTTACATAGTAATAAAAATGCATATTGTTATCTTGCTGCTGTCTCTATAAACTGGGGCCTTAAATATTCTGCTTTTAGTACTTTTAGTAATTTAGTTAGTCTGTTTTCAATAAAAAAATGAACCTTTAGTCAATTTTGACCCACAACAGAATGCAGTGTCTAACAGGTTTTGAATATTTGCCAAATTTAGTCTTGTTGACAAAAGGTGAAAAATTATAAAACTAATCAAACAGCTTTAAAAATAAAAAGTTTTACTATAAGATTACACTTTTTACAAAAACAAGAAAAACCATTGAAACAGAATGTGCAAATATAGAATCAAAAGCATCAAATTAACAGTAATATTTAAATTAATAAAATTATATTGCATCGGCAGCTGATTAGCAAAGTGCATGACTAATCATTTGAAGTGACTTTAGAGTTATTTGGCCTGCCAACTTGCATCGATCTATCTTGGTTGTATTGACTTCATAGCTCCTACATGTTTGAAAACTTACCTGGTATATTTGCAAACTTACCAGAACAATCCCTTCTTTATCTTACATAAAATAAATGTAAAGTTGTCACTCTTTCTTCTTCAAAACTAAAAAACAAATGCCACATTTAGTTCAAAGCAGGTCATTAGGCCAACAAAATAAAGCCAGTTGCATTAGACATTTTTATGATTGTTGCATGTAAAGACGTTATTGGTCAATAATTAATGTTTCTTAATCCAAAAAATGTAGGCTAATTGCAAACATTGTAATATATGCTAGCGAATGAAAAGATAATAAAACTACTAAAGCAAAAGTTTGTTTAAGTCTTGGTTTATAGAGACAGCAAAAAGATGACAATTTTATGCATACTTCTTTGCTATGTAGCACAAAATTACGTATCAAGTAAGTACGTCTGCGCACTGGAACGCAAACACTTCCCTACTTTTAATTTATATATAAAATAAACTTACTTTTGTCTTTCTTCATTTTTTCAAATTGTTAGAAAACGTCACGCTTAGCCTACAGCAGCCAGCTAAGCCGACAGTATGAAGCCAGCAGCATTACGCATTTTTATGATTGTTGCCTTTAAATTTACTATAGGTCGATGGCTATGGGTTTCTACCAGTCAATAACGAAGATATAAAACTGATTGTAAGTACATGTGTATATTTATTCTCATAGCAAGATCACAGAAAGGATTATATGTTAGAAGATGAGCTTTATTGGTGACAACTCACATACAATCACACACTAATTTAAAGCCAATCGTCAAAGCAGAAAAAATCAAATTTCAGTTTATGTGACACAAAATAGCTAGGCCAATCGATTGGTTGTAGCCTAAATTGGCTTGAAAATTGAGCACTTACAGCACTTGAGCAGTATTTTAGGATTTCTGTTTAAGAATTTCAATCCTTTGTTTTCTTATATGCGTGTGCTCTCATTATTGTCAGACTTCAATCACAAAAGTGACTAAGGTCCTTCACTTGTAAAGACTAGGCATGTTAGTTATTAAATGTAATTATTACATCCCTTCACTTGTATAGAATAGGCATGTTAATCATTCGTAGTAAATATTACATACCTTAGTCTTTAATAACAATATTGCAACTCTTCTCAGTCTCTGATACATGCAAAAGTCAATTAGAACTTCAAAAAAAGCCTTTTTGTAGCAACCAATCCAATATTATAAGAAATTAACTGATTTAAAAGTATAAGAACCAGACAGCAGCATGGAGACTGCATCGAGAGATTAAAAAGCGGCTGGTACTGGCTCAAGGATCACCAGAGTGATCACCAGGTGATTGGCGGAATGTTAAAAATACAGACTTAGATAGTGAACAAATGAGTCAACTAAAGGCTATCTTAAATTAATGACTTGCATGATATAACAGCATGAGTCTAAGGTACAAAGAGACAGCTTCTATAGTAGAATACATCATTGGACCTGTTTCAAAAGCCAGTCTAGTCTGAAGTGCACCCCACAATTGCCTTGTTTATTTTGAGTTGAGATGAAGGAAGAATTAGGAAATGTTAGATCAGGGACCAATATTGCTCTACATAATTGGCTTGCTTTGATGCCAGAATAGGGAGGCCACTCTCCCGCACATAACTAGAGCAACAGCAAAAAGATCAATGATTAGCAAAATTTTTATAAGCTTAATAACTTTATCTTATCTTATAAACAACAAAACCGATATCTTTGAGCATTCAGTTTAAATATTTATATAGGTCAGTCACAAAAAAAGAAAATAATAAATTGACATGAAATAGTTCTGTGGAAAAGTTAAAAGAGACTGGATTACACGCATGTAAGTCAGTAAAACTAATTGCTTAACCAATCACGAAAGCCTCGTTTTAAAAATAATGCTAACAAAGTAGTTGAAAAAAAATTAAATCATTAAAGCATTATATGAAAGTTGAGCATAAAAGAGACTAGCCGACAAAAAACAATGTTTGCCAAAGACAATTAATACTAATGATATTGTAAAGGTTTTGTGCCACCCTTACTTTCCTTCACTAGTACAAGACTTGGTGCATGAGTTTATACATATATTTTTTGCTTTGTTCATAAGAGTACAAGAAAAGTCAGGCACATGCAATGAACAGGCCAAGAACAGCTCTGCTCTCTAGCACAAATGTTCAGGCTTATATAGCGGGTAGGCCCTACCTCTTGTTCTGTTTGGCTGGGCTTGACCCCGCTCAGCTTTTGCTTGGCTTGGATCGGCTTGGCTTGGCTTGGCTCCACTCAACTCGGCTTGGCTCTGACGGGCTTAACTCTCACTTCATTATTCTGCCTGACTGAACACAGCCCGGCTCCGCTTAGCTCAGCCCTAGGATCAGCTCTCAGTGGATCCCATTCCACAACACTCTTCCCTCGATTGGTAACCACAGTCTCCAATCTAGACTTTGTGAGAGAGCTTAGGGTGGCCACTCGGCAGATCTCCTTCTCTCCTGTCAGGGTTCTGTCCAGTTCCTTGTCATTCGCTTCAGAGACAGCTTCCCCGGGGCAGCTCGTGCTGGCCTCGGAAGTCGCCTCCTTCCATTGCTGATCTCCCCTGGGTGCTGTCACACCTACCGGCTCTGGTGCACCTAGTGCGTCCTCAGCTTCTTTCAAGATAGTTGTGACCGAAGTCAATAAACCCTGTAGCGAAGTGTTACCTTTGTTGTCCATTTTCTCAAGTGCTGTAACGCCGTCCAGAGAAATTGAGTGTTTTAAAAGGAAAGCTTTGAGCGCATCTGTGAGGACCGTTTTACTGCTTTCTTGTTCGACCTCTGGACCGTTTTTCGACAATTCCATGGAGTAGCATACCCCATCTTCGTACCGTTCCAGCTTCCTAGTGGTGCGGGCCGGTCTCGGATTGTGCCGGACTGGAGCTGATCGGATTTCTGGAATCACGGTTTCTCCGGCCTCCTCCGGGTTTGATTTCGGTTCTTCTGGAACTTTTTCTAGTTGGACCGGATTAACTTTTACCGAACTCGGTCTTTGGTGCTCCCCTTCCCCCAGTCTGGCCGGGCTTTCTTCAAGAGTTGTCTCCTGCTTTTGCTTTTCTGTGGCCTTCATCAACAATTCTTTCCAGTTGGAGGGGCATTACTGGCACCGGGTCGTTCCTGATCTTCTCCGGCTTTATCTTTGGCCTGCTGTGTCGAGCCCCCTTCATGTTAGAGCCCCTCCTTGGCTCTAGAGTGGCTGGGGCTTGTCACAGCTTCTCTGGCCAAGCATGGTAGGGCTTCAGCCTAGCCTCGCTCTGGATGGAGGACTAGCCATGTTGCTCCACCAGATATGTGTGGTTGCTCCAGGCCTTCAGGACATGCTATGGTCCCACAAGCTTCGCCCAAAATTTGGTGTTTTTCACCCCGTTTCCGGTGTTTGTTCATGAGTCATACCCAGTTGCCTGGGGCATACAGCAGTGGCTCCTCCCAGTCCTCCTGTTTCTCTCTACCTGACTCTGTCGTAGTGTCTCGTGCACTGTTTGTAGCCTTCGCTGCACCTGGAGGGCGTGCTCGTGGGCAGAAAAAAACTTGGTCGGTGGGGTGTGGCTCTCCAGCTGGTCTAGCAACCTCAGCTCATGTCCCAACATCAGCATGTTGGCTGTTTCTCCGGTTGCGGAGTGGGAGGTGCCTCGGTATGCCCTCATCAGCTCGGAAAGCAACACATCCCATTTGTCTTGTTTTTGGGCTAAGAGTAATGCCCTCAAGGAATCTCTGAGTCTCCGGTTATTCCGTTCCACGATTCCATTGGCGTGTGGGCGGTAAAAAGTGGTATATGTTTTCTCCACGCTCCAGATTTGGCACAGTTCGGCCATCAGTTAGCTCTCAAACTGCGCCTTGTGGTCTGTGTGAATATGCTCTAGAAACCTGAGGTAGCAGAACACCTACTCGTCCGACGCGTTTGCGACCAACGGTGCCATGGTCTCAGGCCGCGCAAGCACATCCTGTCATTGGGTGAAGTTGTCGGTGAGAACCAGCACCCACTTATTTTTTCTTGGAGTGGCTGGAAATTGCCCGACCAGATCCACGGCCACCTTCTGCCAGGGTCTTCCGACGTAGAGCCTCTGTTTCCTTCTGGCAGTTTTCGTCCCTCTATGCTTTGCAGCCTGGCACACCTCGCAACTCTTGATGAGCTGTCTAACTGTGGGCGTCAGTCGGAGCCAGCACCAGGTCATCTGGAAGTGGCTTGTCGTCCTTCCCACCCAAGAGTGGGCCAGAGCGTGTGTTTACCATACCATGGTTTCTTGCATAGCTGGCGGGCAGATAGCCCACCATCTAGCTCGGCCCTGCAGAGCAACGGGGGCTTCCAGCACGCTGTCCTGTTGTATTCGCAATGAGCACTGCATGCGATACAGTATAGCCGACTCTCTGCTTCCGACTTTCAGGTGTGCCACCGATACCTCATCTCCTGTGGTGATTGCCCGGTACATAATGGCCATCGGTTCTGGTCCAGTGGCCTGTAGCCTAGCCGGCTCGCCCTACTGTCCTAACTTTCCTGGCGGAGCTGGAAACACCTCCGGGGTACCACCGGCACTCAGGTTCAATCCCACCACTGTTGGGGCAGCAGTCTCATGCGAGCAGCCAATTGGCACTCTAGGGTATGCGACATTGCCCAGGGTCAATCCCGCTCTGTCGAGGGCAAGAGTCTGATCCAAGCAACTGGTTGGTACCCACACGCCTAACGGCCTTCGCTTCTGTGCCAACTCCTTTCGTGAGAGGCATCCGTCCCTCTGTTGAATGCTTACGCATTGCCGGCAGTCCTGGGAGATTTGCTTACTCAGCCCATCTGCGTTTCTGTGGCAAGTTCTTGACCAGTGTTCCAGAATGTAGTGGAACTCTGCCAGGATCTTGAGCCACCTGGCCACCTGGTTCGAAGGTTCCCTCCTCCTACCCAACCACCGGAGTGAAGCGTAATCTGTGCGTAGAAGGAACTCTTTTCCATACAGATAGGGCCGAAAGTGCTTCACCGCTTTGACCACCACGAGCAATTCTCGTCGAGTGATGCAGTAATTGTGCTCTGATGGGGTGAGAGTTTTGCTGTAATAGGCAATGACCCTCTCGCAACCCTCTTGTACTTAGAACAGCACGGCCCCCTACTCCACATCCACTGGCATCCGTGTCCAATATGTACTGCCTCCGGGGGTCCTGGAAGCCCAAGATCGGGGCAGTGCTGATATCGTCTTTTAGTTTGTTGAAGGGGATCTGCTTCTCTTTCGTCCATCTCTAGGACTCTCTCTTCGCAGTCAGCTGTTGCAACGTATTCACTATAGTGGCAAACTTTGGGATATATTATCGGTAGTAGCCGATTGCCCCGAGGAACCCTTGAAGTTCTCTCATTTCGTGCGGGTCCGGCCACTCCGTGACTGCCTTTACTTTGTCGGGGTCTGTAGAGACTCCGTCTTGGCTCGCTATGTGACCCAGGTAGTGGACCTGAGGTTGCAACAGTTCACATTTGTATGGTTTTAATTTTAATCCGCATTGCGGAGTCTCTGGAAGACCTCCTCCAGCCGGTGCAAGTGTGTGTAGAAATCCGGTGCGATGACTATGATGTCATCAAAATATAGCAACAGCATTCTCCAGTGGAGGCCATGTATGACACGTTCCATGAGCCTTTAGAAGGTGGCTGTGGCAGATGCCAATCCGAAAGGTAACACCTTCCACTTCTACAATCCAGATCGTGTTGAGAAGGATGACTTCTCCTGTGCTTTCGCATCAGGGGCACTTGCCAATACTTGCTCACCAGGTCCAACGTGCTGCAGTAACGACTTCCAGACAGCGCGTTCAGGCTGTCGTCGATCCTGGATAGGGGGTAAGTGTTCTGCTTGATGACAGCGTTCAGCCGCCGATAATTGATGCAGAACCGCCATTTCCTGTCCTTCTTTTGGTCCAGCACCACAGGCAAGCTTCAGGCTCCTCCAACTGCTTCAATGAGCTCCCTCTTGAGTAGGTCCTGGACCTACTTTTCGGTCTCTGCCTCCTTTTCCGGCCCGAGCCTGTGGGGAGGAGGGGAGGGCTGCTGGATGGTATGAGTGCCCTCCTTAAGTGGGATGGAGTTTTCCACTTCAGAGGTCCTTCCTACGTTGTCGTCACCCGTACTAAACACGGTGACATACCGACTCAGCAAGGAGGCCAACCTTGCCGCCTGTCTCACCCCTTTACAGTGCGTTCAAGCCGACTGAAACAACTCCTTAAGGAGAACCGGCACTTCATTGGCTGAAGTCGGACCAGCTTTGTATAGTAAGAGGTCGTCTTCAACCTGTGGGGTATTTACCCCTGTGTATGCGCCAATTGTGGCTCCAGACCGGAAGGTCAATGGCTGTTCCATCGTGTTCATACAGCGGGTGATGACCTGTCTCTTGGGTCCCGGCTGATTTAGGCTACTTGCCACTGGTGTCCTTCGGGAAATCCTTCAATCAGCCCAATGGGACAATAATTCCATGTGGTGATGTGACAATGTATTGCCATCTCTGTCCGGGCTGGAGCCACCACCCCCTGATTACCTGCGCTTTGCTCTGTAGCAGTTGTTCATGCCGGTCCGTGCAGACTAGCTGCCTGCCATTCACTCGGACCACTGGTTGATCAAACTTGAGAGAACACTGATGAGCCACAAAGAATGGTATACCCAGTATGGCATCCTCACATAAATGAATGACTACAAAAACTTCTTTTGTCCTCACGTCCCTCAGACCAATGGTCAACCAGATTATTCCAAAGAAGGGAAGCCGTGTTCCATCAGCCAGTAGGCCATGGCTGTCCCTCTGCTCAAGCTGGTCTCGTACGACTCCAGGTAGTCGGTCAAAGACTTGTTTATTTAGCAGGTTCGTGGTACACCCCTTGTTCAGGAGAAACTAGATGGGCCGTCCCTTCACTCTTCCTGGAAGAAAATAGCTGGTGGAGTGAGGTCGAATGAGGGCTTGCGCCATAGTATTGTTTTCCAGAGCATCTTCTGAGGGGCTTGAAGTACCTTTCCTTTGCAACGGGGCAAAGTTAGTTTTTGGGGTCACCCCACATCCGGGGTTGAACCGCAGCTCCTGATGTTGCCATTCCTGAGGCGGTGACGGTGTCGGCCCTGCCGCTTTAAGACAGGTGTCCGACTATCCCGCCCTGTTGAGGTGGTTTTCGGTGTCTTGGGTGGAAGGGATTAGGTAGTCACCCTCCTACGTTTCTTGTTACATCCTTGCTGCTCGCTCAGAGAGGCATAGGCTGCATCCAGGATCAGATAAGCGTCGGGGCTAGCCTCACTCACGAACTGATAATAGTTTTGTGTTTCCACAGGCTCTTCCTGTGCATGAAATTCCCTCAGTCTAGTCCTTGCGTGTCGAGATCATCCATCAGCATTCACCAAATCCCATGTGGCTTTTGTACGTCTACGGGGTTGTTTGGCTTTGACACAGTCAGTATCCAGAGCTACTGCTGTAGCCTCCCCTCGTTTCCCTAAGCCTGTTTCGAGTAGCGGGGGCAGCTCTTTCAACTGTGTCCATGATGGCCACAACCCCAGCAAAGGGTAGCTGGCTGGCTTCCTCTCTTGATCTGCGTGTGAACTCGCTTCTGGAATTGTTCCACTTTTTCCATGAGAGATTGGACTAGCCGGGCTAGTTGACCAATGACATTGGTTGCGGTCGAGTTTACTTGATCAGAGGATTCTCCTTCAAGGGCTCGGACCAAAGATCCTGTGGGTTTGTGCTCACCTCTCTGAATCTGGAAGTAGTCATTTCTGACCTGCACAGCGTCAGCTAATGTGGGCATGTGTATGGCCAACAGATGTCGCTGCTGCTTAGCTGGGCTTGACCCGGCTCGGCTTTGGTTTGGCTTGGCGCTACTCGGCTCAGCTTGGCTCCAGTCGGCTTGGCTTGGCTTGGCTTGGCTCTGACTGGCTTAACTCTCATCTCGTTATTCTGCCTGACTGAGCACAGCCTAGCTCGGCTTAGCTCAGCCTTAGACTCAGCTCTCAGTGGATCATACTCCACAACAATATGTTACCATCGGTGAGTAATACCAATGATACGATACTATCACAGTGTAATACCAATGTGTGGTACTGTCACTGTGTAATACTAATGTATGATAATATCACTGTGTAATACTAATGATATGATACTATCACGGTGTAATACGAATGTATGGTACTATCACTGTGTAATACCAATGTATGGTACTATCACTGTGTAATACCAATGTGTGGTATTATCACTGTGTAACACTAAGTATGATAACATCACTGTGTAATATTAATCTATGGTACTATCATTGTGTAATACCAATGATATGATACTGTCACTTTGTAATACCAATGATATGATACTGCCACTGTGTAATACTAATGTACATGTATGATAATATCACTGTGTAATAATAATGATATGATACTATTACTATGTAATACTAATGTATGATACTATCACTGTGTAATACTAATGTATGGTACTATCACTGTGTAATAACAATGATATTATACTACCACTGTGTAACACCAATGTTATGATACTATCACTGTGTAATACTAATGATATCATACTATCACTGTGTAATAATAATGATATGATATTATCACTGTGTAATACTAATGATATGATGCTATCACTGTGTAATACCAATGATATGATACTATCACTGTGTAAAAGTAATGTATGGTACAATCACTGCGTAGTACTAATGTATGGTACTATCACTATGTAATACTAATGATATGATACTATCACTGTGTAGTACTAATGATATGATACTATCACTGTGTAATACTAATGATGTGATACTAGCACGGGGTAATACTAATGATATGATGCTATTATTGTGTAATGCTAATGATATGATACTATCACCGTTTAACAATAATGATATGATGTTATCACCGTGTAATACTAATGTCTAATACTATCACTGTGTAATACCAATGTATGGTACCATCACTGCGTAATACCAATTTATGGTACAATCACTGTGTACTACCAATGTGTGGTACTATCACTGTGTAATACCAATGTATGGCACTTTCACCGCGTAATACCATTGCAATGTATTATCAAGGATGTGGCATGTGGCAGCCAGTTTCCACAAAATGCATCTTACTCAGCTCAGAATACCTACTCGAGGCCAAACGCTCAAGGTCACAAATACATCATCCAGACAAGAGTCATCACTGGAGAGTATTGTCAGGTCAGTAATCAGAGAAGAGCAGGTTCATACGAACCATCAAAACTAACCGAGCAGTTTGATTCAGTTGTGGACAACCCTAACAATCAAATTATATTTCTCATGCTCTATGATGCCTTTGCTTATCGTGACTACACCTTAAAATGCCAGTAATCATAATCCTTGTTTTTATACGTGCTATTCATATTTGTCAGCAGGAACTTGTGACAACCCGTTGATTACGCTGTCGTGCACACACATCTCAGTGTATTCGCTTTTTGCTTTATAATCTTTTGTTTTTCTGTCAATTGTTGGTCTTTTTTTCGGTCAAATTATTTCTAACTTCAAATTTTCTATCAGCTGCTGTACAATCTGTAATGTTTATATAAATACATAGTCTAGTGCAGGGGTCGGCAACCTTTTCCACTCAAAGAGCCATGTGGACCCGTTTTCAGCAGGAAAGAACGCAGTGGGAGCCACAAACCCCCTTTTGATACTTTTAATTAAAAATAAAGAAATACTACATGTAACTTTTTTGTTTAGCTTTTAACGCTTTTATATCATGTTTACACCATAAAACGAAATGGTTTGGCATATATATTGACTTAACTGCAAAAGAAAACAAAATTACACTTTTGCAAACAATAACAAAATAGTTTTGGCCGTTTTATTGACGCACAGATTGTTATAAGGTGTGCTACCTGTATTAGTGTTGTTGTTTGTCAGAAGTGTTGTTGACGATACTTTGGTCCTAAGTGGCTGGCCAGCCTTACTAGATTTATAGTTATTTAACCCTGTTTGTTGAGATCATATTATAAGGTATCTCATAGCGATCTGGCCCTCTGCGCAAATCCGGTAGTACATTTTTCTGTACTTTTATGTTAAAGTTAAAGCCATGTGAAAATCATGTGATAAGGTACTAATAATAATAGAACGTAAATAATGACGCATAACAAGCGACAATGTTTGATTTATCACCATAATTACATTTTTTTTTAAATTATCTTACAAAATTTATTGATAAAAACTTCTATAGTTTTATGAATTACTTGGCATATGGGGTGAAAAGAAAAAATTCTGAAGTCAGAGGGAGCCACAGCGAAGGGATGAAAGAGCCGCATGCTGCTCCAGAGCCGCAGGTTGCCGAGCCCTGGTCTAGTATATAAGAGACTTCCAAGGTTAGGCCAAACCTTCAAGGAGACTGAAAGATATTACATACATTGATTACTGTCTACCTGAATTTTATTATTAATATAGTGAACAGTAATTGCTCTTATTTCATAGCTTCAACTAGCTGCTCAAGTTTCTAAATTTTTATTTAATAATGGTAACTTATTTTTAAAGGTTTCAGTCGTTAACTCATTTTGAAAGGAGTTGAGAAATTAATATAGAGTACAACATTACAATCCATTTTGCTGCCATCAAGTGACTGCAGAGCTTTTTTCTACCAGTGGTGACTTTCATTTGGATACATATAGAAATAGACTGTCAGTGTCATTGCTAAGGCAAGAATACTGCTCAAGACCGATTATCAACTATTGAATGGAATTTGACCACCCTTAATTATCATTCCTTTACAAGCATTCACCAATAAGTCCTTGCTATCATGTTGCTATCCTGACATTAATTAATTCAAGACTGTTTATCATGAACTTTGCCTATTTGATTCTCACCTCAACCATGCTTTTCTATTGAACTCTCATTAATGTCTTACAGGCTTCAGCAATATAGATTTATTGTACAATACAAGTATGCTGCATGTAGAATGATACTCAGAGCTGCTCTCAATTCATCTCAAACTATGGTGATTCAAATATTCGAATATTTGAAAAAAATCATATTGTACTGATTTGAAACAAATGGTGATTTGATTCGATTTGATTTGAAAAGTTTGGGAAGTTACTTGATTTGAAGTTTTGGGCTGATTTGAAGACTTGATTTGAAAAAACAAATCAAATCACACCGCTACCTATAACCTTGTTTTCTGTAACTGATCAAAACATTTTTACGACGTTTACGAAGTTGGCCCAAACTTTGGCAAGAAATGCGCACCATTGATACGGACGCTAAATGCACGCGCAGGTTTCCCTTTACAGAAAAAAGAAAAGGACAGCATTTCGTGCTGAGTTTTTAGTAAAATTGGCTTTATCATGAGGCCACTCAAGAGCTCCTTGACATGTGAAAACTTGCACAAGCTAGTTTTTTCAAAAATGCAACAAGTGTATGTAAGTTATAGCTGTGCGATATGAGTTTTTTGCATTTCAATACGATATGCAATAATATCGACAATATCGATATTCGATACAATATTTGCATTCCTAATGATTAAAGACTAAGTAATTATGTTAGGTTTTGCAGTGACATAAATGAAGACTGTATTGTAATAAAACCAAATGTTAGAAAATAATCATTTTTAAATGGTAGCAATCTACTCCAAACTAAAAACACCAAAACAAACTACAGCTGAACACAAATGACTATAACAGACTGGAAACCCAACAACAACTTTCTACTATTACGAAATGGTTTTCGTGAGCAACAGTCTTTGCGGACTTTTAGTAATGCGGTATAAAACCCTAATTCCATTGCTCTCTTCAACCTCAATGAAAAACTGCCACCCATTGAACTTAAAACCCCTGGAATGGCAATCACGTGACTTTTACGTTGATAATAATACGTAACGTATGCGCCATATTGGAGAGCTAATCAAATGCTAGTTCCGTTTGTAAACAAACGGTGAAAAATGACAGAAATATACATGTTGAATAGTTATTTTCCAGCTGGGTGTCAATGAAAGCTATTCCAACACAACGTTTAGAGTGCCCTGACAGAAGAAAACTTAATATAACATATGGAGTAGGATATATCAAATGATAGGTAGATGTATAATAGATTTTTGTGGACCATGTTACTCTTACAAACTGTTGTATTACAAATGCATAAACCCAGCAAATGATATATTCAGGCAAATAACAACTGTTCCACTATATTAAAATTTATATTACATATGCATAAATGCATATGGAAAAACTTAGCACATGAAGTATTTCGATAAAAACAACACATAGGTATGCTGCCAAAACAGAAACTGTTTTCAAGATTTAAGTGATAATAGCTTATGAATGTATGATATGTATAATACAGTATCTGTAAAAGATGGAATGAACTACTGCAACAACTAAACGGAAATTAAAAACCGTTGTAATAGAGAATAATCGAAATAATGCAAACAAGGAAATGCAGGAATTAGTGTAATCAGATGATTAAACTTATACATACACGTTACAGAAACTGTGTAAAAGGAGATTTGTATAGAAGTGGATATTGAGCCAAGGTGCATCAGTTTCTTAGAACTAAATTAGATTAGGAATAACAGCACAACAACAGCTGCAGATGAATATTACAGTGATTATATGGTTACTGGCCTTCAAAAAGTACTACTTTGGTTTTGTATGCCACAAAGATGCACCTTGCAGTTTGAGTGTAGGATTTTAGCATAATGATGCTGTCAGAGATCATAAATCGACTCAATAAGGTTTTTCATCAATGAAGCAGTGGTTGGATATGCCATCTGCCATATCCGTAAGGTGTTTCCCAAAGCATAACACATCACTAGACCTTACACTACTGATAAAATACACCACACAATGGAGTGGATCTGGCTTTGATACGAAAGTATTGATCTGCAACTAGCAGTATCCTGATGACATCGTCTGATGGACGCACCAATCCTCCATTGTTTTGTAGCTTGAGTAGAGTATAGAGATGTCGGTACTGGATATTTGACTTAGTCGTAACCAGCAACTGACGGCCAATGTCACGACAGCACTTTAGTTAGCTTTTGCACAATGTAGCCAGCTATATAGACTATACTGTTACCTATAACAGAAATTTGACATCTGAAATCATTGAGTTCCACAATCTGATCAACTTCTGGAGTAGCCTGTATGATGAGAATCTCGTTTTGAGCGGTAAAGTTACCTGTCTTACTAGCATCTGATTCTGCACCACATTTGATGATAAGTTTGCGAAGGTAGCCTTAAACTGAGTAACAGTAGGACTATTATTCCAACCCCCTAAACAAAAGCATCAATTATAACAATTACATAAAATCAACAAAAATGAATTTTCTTATTCACATAAACATAGTACCCTTAATAAACAGCAATACAACTAATAAAATAAATGAAAATAAAACAGCTCAAAATGCTACCATATCGCTATGTAAAATGAAAATGTAGCAATTTTCACTGGAAGTCATTCACACCCATCTTAGGCATAAAGCTTAATGGTTGACTTGCAACAAAATTCACATTACCGTTATTTGATATAAAAAGATTCACCATGTCTTACCCTGTTGTGTTGTAGGCAGGGTTGTTAAAAATCGATGAATTTTTTTAAATCAAAAAAATTGATTTCTATTGTTTTATTTAATTTTTTTTTTTAAATCGAATTTTTTTTGTGTGTTCTAAATTGAAAGTTATTGCTATCAATTTGGAATTTATGATTTGCAGGAGTATTATGTAGTTTTATTACAACAACTAGGAAATGAAAAAAACATTTACGCAGTTAACATTTGATAAAGAGGACAGCATAATTTATGCGTTGGACATTAAATCCCAGAAACGAAGATGAAGAATCACAGAGAACAGATCACACAACTGCTAAGCTGCAGACATATTCATATAGGCACTTGCTGTGGCAGTTGTCACTGTTTTGGGTGCTGTTTGAGGTTTCTAAATTTTTTTTAGATATAGCTACTTTAAGTTGAGCAACCTTGCAGCACTGTGCTTGACAATATGGTTTTAAATTCAATCATTGAAAAGTATCATTCAACAATGAAAAATATTACCTTTAAATGGCTTCAGTTGAACGTTTTAACCTGCTGTCAAAACATGGATCATTGAAATGTTCGTTGCAGATAAGTGCTCCTGGATCAGGCTTATTCACTCTTCTGCGGTTGCGATACCATTGTAAATAACGAGAGTTCTCAGTTGCTTTGTTTGGAAATCTAAAAATTAAAATGAAACTGTAGTAGTTAGCAACAGTAGTAATAACAATAGTATTATTACTCTTATCTCCTTACTGCTAGCTAGATCCAGGTACAACAATAAATAATATTATAAGCACGACAAACACTTCCTTCAAATATAAATATTTAGAAATAACCTAATGGGTTGTAGTTCCAAAATATTAATATAAAAAAATTCCAAATTTAAATAATAAAAAACCTTTGTTTTGAAGGAAGAACATTTCACTCACTAGCTTATAAATTTATCTAATCACCGACAAAATACAGTCAAACTCGTACACTCAGTAGTGACACTGATCGACTCTCACTCACCCAGTGACTAGTGTAGTAGAACTAACTAGTGGCAGTACTAACTAGTAGTAGCACAACTATTAGTAGTCGTAGACTTGAGCAATAGTAATTGAACTAGTAGTAGAAGTGACTCACTTGTGAAATGTCATGCCTTTTCCTTTAAAGGTCCATTCTTGCGGTTTTTGCAGTTCATGGAATAGCAATAGCACTGTGCACCTACACCCTTATCTCTCAAACATAGATTATTAGTAGCAATTAATCTCAGTAGTTTGTTCCTTTGATTGAGTGGTGTATTCGTGACCTTCCATAGCTGTTAAATCTGAAATTAGATTTCTTTCTCACATTGAACACAATGAAATTAACTTGAACATTAACTGATAATGGCGTCGACCGGATTTCCGTACTCGCGAATGACCTCTTGCCATTCCAGGGGTTTTAAGTTCAATGCTGCCACCCCTGACGACTTTCTTGCCCCACGATTAATGGGTAGTGGCAATAGCACTTCTGGCTGGATATCTAATTAGTTTTGACACCACAAGCAATAAACCGCACACAAACTCTGATCAATATTTGTTTTCTATTATAAATAGTGGTTTATTAACATTATAAACAAATTGGTCAAAAATTGTATGCACTATATTGATATAAACTTAGCATTACATGGCCATGTCGATATGGAACTTGATCAATAAAGAATTCATCATCATTAAAATTGACGTGAAACGACATGTCGATATATCGCGCAGCTAAAATGTAACAAACTGTGTTAATACTATGTAACTGTTAATTATAAGCTCAATTCTGGGTTTTGTTTCTTTTACTTTAAGTTCAAGCCTCAGTAACTATGTTTCAGTTGCCAATATTATCATGTTTCATCGTATATTTGTATCTCATAATTTGTAACGTCAAACAAGCATCTAAAGTTTTTTTTACATTTGTACATTCTTGCTTAAAAGCTTCAATAAAAGAAAACTCACAGACATGACCCTGAACTGTTACATAACCCTCCACCACTTTAATAACTAAGCCTTCACAATTGAGTGAATCATGGAATGCCCTTTCATTCATTGATTTATCGATCCAATGGTATGGTGTGCTCTGCAATGATGTTTTAACATACCTTGTAGAACATAGAACAAAACCGTATCTAGTGATTAGTTTAGCATAGATATATTGGTACAGAGATACAATTATACTATTCTTATTCATAGAACCCAAATTGGTCAAAGGGGGGAGGGGCAAACCTCCTGCTCTTTCCCCCTCAGTTCAGGTCTTATGAATAGGACTACCGGCTACAGCTATGCTGTAAATTGATCATACTATGCGAACAATTTGAAAGAGTATTTCAAATCATTTTCAAATGATTCGGGATTTCAATTCATTATGGGACTGATTTGATTTGAGTTGCTTTGAATCTGCTGACAAGAGCGGGAGATATGATTTGATTTGTAGTTCACCGGATATGATTTGATTTGAGTAATAAAAAAGTGATTTGAAAGCAGCTCTGATGATATTAGCATGTAGAGTAATTGCAAAAGTTTAGAAAGGAAGTCAAGTTTATTGAAAGGTTGATTATATCTCATACTTGAAAAATATAGTCGCCTTATTGAAAAAATTTTCATTTCAATGGTCGCTCCAAAATGCTAACCATGTGAAGCAGGAGGGATTACTGTACATGCCAATCTACAAAACATCTTTGATAGAGTTCCATTTGTTATTAACTATAAGTCTAAGTTTCCAATAACAATTGTAGGGCACTAGCTTTGCTAGCTTTATAATAAATATTTTTATTTCCTTCTATCTTTTATTTCGTTAAATTGGTTTTGATGTTGTGACCGCTATCCGTCGGCACATTTCCTGGTCTGAGCAAAACAAGGAGAAAGCCAGATGATCAACAACTTTTCTCAGCCAAATCGAGATGCTAGTGGTCCAGCCAGACCAAAACACCTACAACTCAGCCAAACTGAGAGAACAATGGCGACCAGCAGTGTCATTCTTTAAGGACTGACAACAACTGAGCTGTCTGGTAGCGAGCCAAAAAAAGGTCCAATCTGTCTTCAAGGTGGAAAGGCAGGCTCCTTAATTGTAATAGACTAGCAAGGGCGTGTTTGGCTCAATTCGCATCTGTAGCTCCAATACAATTGTTAGCTTTGATGTGAATAACTTTTACTGTGATTATATGTTGCACCGATATATGCATGTTTCATGAATTTAAACTTTCTAGTTCTTAATACTGTAGCGAAGTGAAAATTCCGGCAAACTTTCCTGCAAATATCTTGCAAACTGAAAACTGATGGTAGCGGTAGAATTCTATAGATCCCTCCTCTACACATACCAGTGAACCTCTGCATGAAATTCTCAAAACTGCATTAAAAGGGGCAGTAGAGGAGAAATCCCATCCTTACTAAGACTGCTCACAACAAAGGTTTCCTCAAATTTCATATCCCGGAGGCGACCAGGCAGTTGTGCCACTCTATAGAAAGGCAGTCGACTGCCGTCTGCCAGTTGTCCATGTGTCGTACATGGCTTAAGCTGCTGTTTAAAACTTTGAGGTAGCTGATCAAACATGCGCTTACTGATCAAGTTGGTATTGCAGCCAGTATTTAAAAGGAACAGTACCGGGTTGCCCCCCACTTTTCCAGGTAAGTAATAGTTAGACCCATGTGGTCTCTTTAAACTTTCTGTCATATCTATCTGTGGCTCCCGTCTTTCAGGGAGTTTCAGTTCTAAAGGGCGGTCACCGTGGAGCTTCCGTCTTTCAGGAAGGCTGAGTGAACGCCTTTTGATTTTTTGCTTCTGTCCAAGCTGTTTCTGATAGGTTTCTACCTGATCGCTTTGAGGCGGACCCAACTCTTTGTTTTCGGTTTCTGATTCTCTCATCAGTACCTCATATTTATTTTGAAGCTTACATTCGAACTTTTGTGCAGGTTCTGGTTGTCGACAAGCATTTCTTGGAGACTGCCAACCTCTATTGGTGTTCCCCAGGCATATTTGTCGTACCTGTATATTTTTTTGTTTCTTATCTGGGGGCGCCCTCTTGCAGCCAATAGGCAGTCCTACTGCTGCGGGCTTTCCTCGTTTCCCGGCCCTGTGTTTGGAAACTTTCGAGTTTTCCGTGGGTGAGTAAGACAACTCCTGTGTGGGTGGCCCTCTTGTCCACACCCCCAACACTTGAGGGGCTGCCGTATAGGTTGACTTTCTGAGCGTCTGTTTATGTACCTGTGTTGGTTTGCTTGTAACTCAGCCATCTCAGCGACCAGCTTCTGTAGTACTTTACTTATATTTATTAGAGAGTCGTTCCGGGCCTGAGTGACGGTTAACGCATCTTCCCCGTCTTCGTCTATTTGTCTGATGTGTGAGCTGCCTGGGAATAGTGATTGGATTTGCAGGTATTCATTTCCTGCGCGTACTGCATTGGCCAGGGTGGGTGTAAGCACCGCTAATAAGTGTCTCTGCAACCCTGCATGTCCCAATGTATTAGTGAAAGTGTCCCGCATCATGATGTTCCTGTGTACAGGGGGTAGATCTGGGTATGCCATTGTCACTAGCTTTTCCACCAATGCAGCATGTTGTTGAAAACTGGTCTTGAAATCTCACTTCAAGACAGACAACTGAGCCTGAGCCCCTCTCATGGTCATTCCAAACCGCACTCTAAGGTTTTAAAAAATCCCTTCCACTGTTCCAGCCTTGCCACACTCTCGGGCTGCATCTTTCAGCACTTCCCGGAGGTGAAGTATACTAGATAATGGTCTCCATTCATTTGCCATGACTACATCTTCAAAGCCAGGTGGCCAAGTCTGGGGGAACCAAGACCTCAAGAAGCCGCCAATGCATGTATGCCGAGAGGCCATGGCAAAAAGTGGTCGTCGGCTTGGTGGGCCCATTGCCAGAAACAGAGAGGAGCAATAGGTGGATATTGGTCCTGACTGACCACTTCACCCGTTGGCAGGATGCCCTTCCAATACCAGACGCAACAGCTCCTACAGTAGCCAAAACACTAAATGAAAGAGTATTTTGTTGCATGGGACTCCCAGAGGCAGTTCATACCGACCAGGGAGCCCAATTTGAGTCTGTTTTAATGACCGAACTCTGTGCCCTGTGGGGCATCAAGGAAACACATACTACCCCCTACCATCCTCAAGCTAACGGAGTGGTGGAGAGAAATAATAGGATGTTGGGAGACGCCCTACAAGCTCTACTACTCCGGAGGGGAAGTGATGAGTGGGACACACTTCTTCCACAGTTAATGCGGGCATTCCGTGGCACCCCACACGTAGTGATGGGTGAGACAGCTAACTTCCTGATGTTTGGAAGAGAACTTCCACTCCCCGACCAACTACAATGAGGACCGCCTCCAGACGCCCCTGTAACTCGAAATTAATATGCAATCAACATTCAAGCACGGCTGACAGAGGCACACAAATCGCTCAGAGCGCAACAGCTTAACATTCGTCAGACAGACTCAGATGAGCCACCCCTATATACGGTGGGAGACCTAGTCTTGCTGGAAAATAAAAGAAGGAGAAATGGTGAGCATCCCAAACTACGGGCCAAATTTGTTGGACCATACCGGGTGGTAAACAGTTTCCCAAACCACACTTATAAGATAGAGGCCTGTGGACAGACCTCCATTCAAAACGAGTGTCGTTTAAAGCTATACAGGAGTTGCGAAGAGGAACTAGGCAAAGCACCTGGATCAAGGGAACCTGTATTACGCCCTAACATGAAAGGCGCCACAAGAAAGGCAAAGAACCCACGCACAAACCTGGAGCTTCTCCCAGCCATGGAGGTAGAGCAGGACACGCCAAGAAGAAGTCTCACAGAAATAGAAGATATATTACCCAAACAAGATGTTACCATGGGTGGCCCCCCACAGGCCCCTATTGAAGGGGGAAGAAAGAAGCCAAGTCAGGAAGGACTAATAGAGACAGAAAAATCCGAAAATGAAGGAAGAACGACAAAAAAGCCGGAATCCAAAGATCCAGGAGCATCCACAGGAACACAAGGAACAAAAGTGAGGAACAAAAGCCCACCGAGGGCGAGAAGACCTCCAACAAGATTTCAGGACTATTACTGTAGTCATATAAGGTCAAAACAGAAAAAGAAATTTGAAAAAAGCTTTAAAGATACCGAAATTAAGGATGAAAGGATATTGGCCAATCAGAAAACAGCGAAAAAGAAACCATGCAGTTATCCAATATACAAACAGAAACTAACGTATTACTCACGGAATAAGGGAACTCTAGCAGACGACAGTTCATGTAAACAAAAGCCGTGTTTAAATAGAACAACAAAAACAAACAGAGATTCAGCGACTATACCGTGAAGATTAAAAAAATTAGTGATCCCACATCTCACTAATGAAGGAGGATGTGTAATGAACTGTGTAACTCAATAGCCGCCGATCTACCAATAAATACCGCAGCTAAATGAACACAATAACACTTTCATTCTTATTATTCCATTTATGTTTGTTCGTGTATTAATAATAGTATCTAAATTATATTAAAAATTGTACTCATGAAGTTATGATAACTCTGTATATATTTTGAGATTGAACTAACGATATTATTATTGTTGTTTACCCGGAACACGGACTATGGCCGACATGGCCTTTTGTTAGCTTGTCCGTGTCCGGGCAAGTTTACCCGGGTTTTGCCCGTAATTGTTAATATATAAAAGGGGCTCGAATTTTATAGTGGGCTGTTGGTTTTTGGACACGATACAATACAACTATTTTATCCGCAACCAGTCTTATTTATTAAACCGGAATATTATCCAGGGGTAATTTGATACATGCCGATATCTATTCTAAGGACACAAAAACCGGACTACAATATATTACAGGGCTGTTGTCCGGACTACGCAACACAACACTCAGTGGCCAACCTAGTCAATAACAACAGGTAGTAACGGACTGGGTACAACTTTAAAGGTAGTTGCATGCAATCCATTACATCTGGTGGCAGCAGTAGGGCAGTTGGTTAGCAGCATTTCATTAGGCTAACCAAACGATTCACATAGTATCCATTAATAAATATTGGTTATGTATCGATGATACCGAGTTGATTTTATGCTATTCGATACCAAACATACACGGTGAAGGTTTTCTATTAGGCCTTTCTATCGGTGGTAAAGTTAGCTGTGGTGCTTCGGTATGCTGTATACATCGCAGAATATGAACCCAAGATGAATATGACATCTCGGCAAAAAATAATTATCTGCAACTAATAATTTCTAAACATAAATGTTTATTTGTAGAGAGTTGATGCGACCACAACACCGCCGAGCACATCTCTTCTCTCATCAGCACCATCCACATCTTGTGCTTCAGTTTTTGCTGATCAAGATTCTGTCGCTGCTTCAGATTCTTCTGCTGCCGCTCCAGTTTCTGCTGTCGCTCCAGTTTCTGTGTCCAAACGCAAGCTGGAGACTTTCAGGAAGTATCTTGCTAGCTCTCCTATTTCTGCTGGTGCTGACACCGCTTCTGGTGATACTGCCGCAAGCAGTGTTAGGGCAAGCAGCTTCAGGGTAGTGAGTATGGAATTTTTATATAGCTTAGTTTCTCATATAATGTGTTCCGTCTGTTGTAGTACTAATGTAGGGTTAGTTGAGACTGATGGTGTATATGGTGTGTCTAGTTTGTTTGAAGTATTTTGTAATGATTGTAAGGCCGTAGTTATGTTGCAGCACACATCCCCGAGTGTGGTAAATAGTAAGGCTTATGATATAAACGATAGGTTTGTGTATTCTTGTAAGAGTAACGGGGTAGGTTATGAGCAGGCGTGTAGCTTTATTTCGGAATTAAATTTACCACTGCCTATCCAGCGTACTTCATACTTCGCTAAGTTAGGTAAGTTAACTACTGCATGTTCTACAGCTTTAGAGGATCATTTTAGAATCATTAGGAGTATTGTAAAGGCAGCGTATCTAAAGCTTGAGGAACGTGAGGAACGTAGTATTGATGTAGATACTGTAGATATAGCTGCAAGTTACGACGGTACATGGCAGAAGCATGGTCATACTTCACGCAATGGTGTGTTTGTCACTATAGATGTTCTTACTGGATATGTTGTAGACTTTGAAGTGATGTCAAACTGCTGCCGGGGATGTGAGAGAGGACCGAAGAAGGATGACAGTAATAACGACGAGTTTTGGACGAAACACCAAGATGCTTGTACGAAGAACCATGACGGCTCCAGCGGTGCTATGGAGAGAGAAGCAGCAAAGATCATCTGGCAGAGATCTACAACAGGGCCTTTACGATATACTGTTTTTCTTGGTGATGGTGACAGTTTAGCGTATGATGTGGCTTGTAGTCTGAATGTGTATGGTAATGTCAGCGTCAAGAAGGAGGAGTGCATAAATCATGTTGCTGAACGTTTGACGACTCATTTGAAAAAACTCAAAGTTTCATATAGTAAATTGGCGACGCCTATTTCCGGGAAAGGCAAGCTTACAGAAACCTTGATGGCATCTTTGCAATCTTATTATTGCAACGCCATCAGTCGGAATCCGGGTAACATTGATGGAATGAAAAGAGAAATTTTGGTCGCGCTGTATCACATCACGTCTGATGCCTCGCACCCGCAGCATGATTATTGCCCTTCTTATAGCTGGTGTTGGTGTAAGAATCCCAGCATGTCACCTAGAAGACCTGACTTACTAAATGCGATGTTGAGTATGATCCTCCCTGTGTATGAGAGATTGTCGGACGAGAGATTGTTGGAGCGGTGTGCGAAGGTGGGTACGCAGAATGCGAATGGGTGTTTGAATGGGGAGATCTGGCGACGTTGCCCGAAGACCCAGTGGCATGGTAAGCGTGCGGTGACAGTGAGTGCGACGATGGCTGTGATGGTCTTCAATAGTGGTAGGACGGAAGTATTTAGGGTACAAAAGTATTTTGGTTTGCTTGTAGGTGAGAAGTCATTGCTGCATGCAAGAGCCAAAGATGAGCACAGAATGAAGAGAAAGATGGTCAATAGCAGCCAGAGGAAGTCCAAAGTACGTCGCAGAGTTACTGAGCAACAAAGACAGCGGCAAAAAGAAGGGGTAACCTATGCAGCCGGAAAATTTGGTGCCCAATTCAAAGGTATGGTGAAGTGCTAGTTAGAGTATTATACATAGGAGTATTCACTAGTAGTCAACGGAAGTATTTAGAGGGCAAATGTATTTTGGTTTGGTTGTAGCTAAGAAGAAGTAGTTGCATGCAAGATGAGCAGAGTTTGAAGAGAGGGAGCATCAGCAAAAACAAAATAAGTCAACATCATGGTAAATTTACTTCCTCCTGTAGGTCATATGATTTTTTTTTTGAAAGATTTGAGAAAAAAGCCAATTGTCTGTAGCAGTAAGTCAACAGCACGTCGCAAAACTACTGAGCAACAGGGACAGCAGCATAAAGAGCAGAAGTTGAAGATAGCATCGGTAAGGTTTACTTTCTTTTGCAGTTGCTCAGTTTCATACTCCTGAAAAGGTTGAGTAGCGAGCTGGCCAACTGCCAAAGTAAGTCAACTGCACGTCGCACAACTACTGAGCAACAGAGACAGCGGCATAGATTTTTTTTCAAAGTCGTTTTTCTCAAATTTGTGCTTTTTCTGTGACTCTATCTGCTACCGGAGACTATAGAAAAGAGAAGACATGAGATATTGTCATGAGATTTTACTCGTATATTCAGATTTTTGTGTAGAGTCAGGTGATAGTAACAGATTTTGGTTAAAATCAGCACCTTCTTTGTTATTCTGTAAATTACAGCTCAGTCTTGTCATATCAATCGGCATAAATTTATTTGTTCAAAAAAATTTTTTGTAGTTGTTATCAAAATTATGTTTTTATGGCTGCTAGAAGCACATTCTGAGCTTTAATTTGACACAAAGAACAAGCATTTTGGTGTAGCAGCTGATTCACAAAATAGTCAGATGTGAAGCTCTAAAAATGTGAAGATGTGAAGCTCTAAAAATGTTTATATTTATTGATGGACATATCTCAAAAACTGCTGCATCAAACATAATGATTTATCGTGTGGTTGATAAGTATCTAGCTTCCAAACAGTGTCCAAAACTTCAGCTCTCTAAGTCCATTTTTAGCCAAAATAGGTTTTAGGCTGGATAACCGATTTTCAAAGTCGTTTTTCTCAAATGTGCTTTCTCTGTGACTCCATATGCTACCGGAGACTATAGAAAGAAGATACACAATATTGTCATGAGATTTTACTTGTATATTTAGATTTTTGTGTAGAGTCAGGTGATAGTAACATATTTTAGCTAAAATCAGCACCTTCTTTGTTATTCTGTAAATAATAGGTCACAGTCTTCCCATATAGATCGGCATAAATCTTTTGGCTTGAAAATTTTTCTTTAAATTGTTATCAAAATTCTGTTTTTATGGCTGCTAGGAGCACATTCTGAGCTTCAATTTGACATTAAGAACAAGGATTTTGGTGTAGCAGCTGATTCACAAAATCGTCAAACGTGAAGCTCTAAAAATGTTGATTTATATTTTATTGATGGCCATGTCTCAAAAACTGCTGCATCAAACATAATGATTTTTTGAGTGGTTAATAAATACCTAGCTTCCAAACAGTGTGCAAGGTTTCAGCTCTCTATGTTCATTTTCAGTAAAAACAGGTGTTTAACTAGTACCGTGTACCTCGTCAAGGCATTGTAACCGTTAAGGCAGTAAGAGAGCACCTGATTGACTATGTTCAGACCAGCATCCATAGCCGTGAAACTGCTCCACAGCAATCACACTCAAGGTTTTATCCGACCAACAAGATTATTAAAAACTATATGGACTCAACACTTAGATCAGCATTTAAAGTTATATTGCTACCAACGACTTGACCTACAATAATTACTTATTCCAACTTCGAATATTTCCGTTTGTTTACACATCAACTCTTTTTACAATAAAATTTTCACCAAAATTAACAATGTAGAATAAAAGCCAAATAGTTGTACATGTATATTGTATATGTCTGTCTTTTGAATTAACACTATGATGTGTCACCCTAAAGTCATGACATGCCTAACATTTTATCTATTGATTTAATGTATTTATATCATTCTGCAGGCATTCTCAGAATGATCAAGACAATGTAGATCCCTTCTTGAACCTCCAGAAAGAAGGTCTACACACCTTCCGGAAGCTCAGCAATGAAACCAGTGAAGACTTTCTCCGGGTGCGTCAGACAAAGCAGCAGCAATATTTAATGGAGCTTTATGGAAACGAGTTGTGATTGCTTGATGAAACGAACAGAACAACAAAATATTCCCTATCTTTGTTCTTTGTTGTTGTGAAAACGAATACTCTCTACCAGATTGTAGCTAGTTTCCTGGTTTCAACTGAGTCCCAGCACGCAATCACTGAAGCACTCCATATCATCAAGAAGTGGAATCCCAAGTGCAAACCAGACACATAGATGACTGATTACTGCCAGACTGAGAAGTCTTCAATATTGGTGATTTTTCCAGGTAAAAATGTTAGATTTGGAGCTGCATGATTAAAACTGTTTGGGGCTTTCAACTAGATTTAATCAATGATATATCATTGATATCATCCATCTTTATGCAGCTTCTGGAGGTTTTTTATGAACATATCATATACTATGCTAATCTTCCAATCAGAATGTGTGACACATGCATACTAGTCTTCATACATCCTCTTGCTACACTATTTACATGTAGTCATATTCAGTAATTATCTTTATAGAGAGCAAAGTTCTATTGTGCTGGTTCCATCGAGAGCAGGCTTGGATTCGCTTCCTGGTGAAAAAAAGAAAATGCAGTGTCCAAAGATGATGCTTTTAAACTGAAAGTTTTCTATCTCAGACCACTGGCTGCTAGTCCCGATGTTGATACGTATCTCCAAAAAAAAAAGAAATTAATTAGCTCTGATACATGGCAAACCCACACGAAAGTATCCAGCTACTTGAGTGATGTATGGCTTACTGAAGATATTCCTGAGGTGAGAAAACATAGGTTTCTTTGGCCTTCTCTGATGAGGGGCATTTTTACTTGTGTCTTCAGCCTTCATGGCTTTAAGACTTAGAAGTTCCATGTTCCATTAGCCCGGTCAGGTCCACAATCTCTGGCTACATATTTATATTTGTAATAGTTATAGGGACTGTTTTAATCCATGCTCATCCTAACATAAACAACATCATGTGACATCATAACAAGGAATGCATCCACAAGTGTACTGTTACATATTAGCTGTGCAGTCATTCTTTTTTTTAGCTGTGCTATAATCACATAATTGTCTAATAACCCATAGCTATGGGTTTGCTAACCAAGCCAGTTCCTTTATGTGCTTCATACCTGTTAGCTCTGTTTTCTGTGATACAATACTTCTCGAGATAATACAATACAACAACTGGTGTCAGGAACGAACATTGTGGACTCACAGCCAGCATTTTTTTATTGTCTTGCTATGGATCCTAACATACAAGCTTTGATCGATCAAATGCAGAAACAGCAAGAACAGTTCCAGCAGCAAAACGCTAATCTACAGAAGCAGTTTATCTCTTTGTTTGATGCTACCAAGAGTGATAGTGCTGCATCAATATCAGTAGCTGTCGCCATACCCAAGTTTGAAGCATACAACAAGGGTAAAGAAAAATGGAACCAGTACCTTCAACATTTTAATCAGCACTTTAATGTGTATTGGGTGGTAGATGACAGTCAGAAACGAGCATGCTTACTATCTTGAATAGAAGCTGAAACATACGACTTGTTGTCAAACTTATTTGGCGCAGAGGGTATTACAAGCAAGTCATTTACTGAGTTGTCGGATAAACTTAGTGAACACTACAGATACCATACATGTTCAGGCAGCAAGATTTGAATTTTCCCAACATAAGACTGGTCAGTCCTATGTTGATTGGGCTGCAGAACTTTGTGGACTCGCACGGCACTGTGCTTTCACTTGCAAAAGCACAGGCCGTGGCACTAGTTATGTTGATGAACAAATTTGTGACATAATCATTAAAGAGACGCCACATGCTGATGTACGTCGCCAGTGTCTACTTGATGCAGATCCCTTTATTAATGATGTTCTTAAGAAGGCGGCAGCATTCATCAAGACAACAGAGACCGATAAAATTCTCAAGAGAGGGACAACTTCTCCAGCTATTGAAAACACAGTAAACAAAATGTCAGGTCAGTACAAACAAAGATCACGCCAAGGTCAGCAAATTAATGGAAAGCAAAAAGCTAATGCACAGAACACAAGTGTGTTTAAGTCTTGCCCTAGCTGTGACATTAAACATGACAGAAAAAAATTGTCCCTGCAGAGCATTTGTCTGCAGGAAATGTGAGGTTAAAGGTCACATTGAGGCCGTCTGTATGGCTAAGACAGCCGCACAAAGTCAGACAGAACAGTCTGCTAAGACAGTTAAAAACTCTCTATTAAGTGGGCTCACTGATGCAAGTGAACCTTATCATTCCGTACATGCAGTTTCAGATAATCTTTTCCAACGAGTCAATAGAAAGGTTTGGATCAAAACCGTTGTAAATGGTCATGATGCAATGTTTCTATGGAACACAGGGGCTACTTGATCTATAGTTGATTTGCGAGGCTACCAAAGTCTTGAACCACCCCCCATCTCACCTATCAGTACCCATCTTAAAGCGTATGGGCAGAGTGAGTTGCAGATTAAAGGACAATGTTCAGTTAGTGTGAAGGTGGGAGATGTGGAAATACAAAATCTCAAACTTCTTGTTGTAAACACAACACAAGGTTCAAACCTTTTTGGTCTAGATTAGAGTGACAAATTCGGTATCTCGCAGCAGGGACTAGCTATATTGACACTGGGTAGTTGTGGTGTTACCTGTACCGTCACAAGAAGCAACCCTATTGGATTAAGGGACAAAATCGCTGCACTCTCCTCTAAGTACTCTGATGTCTTTAAGGCAGGTCTTGGTCAATGTAAAAAGCTAAAAGTACCAATATGCTTGAAGCCCAGAAGCACACCAAGCTTTTTTAAACCTCGAGTAGTGCCATTCTCTAGATGCCAAGCGGTAAAAGAAGAGCTAGATCGATTAGTTAGAGCTGGTGTTCTGGAAAATGTGAACTTTAGTGATTATGCTGCTCCAATAGTAGCAGTTTCCAAACCAAATGGAAGAGTGTGTGTATGTGGTGATTTCAATATGTTGAACCAACAAATTTCAATTGATCAACACCCATTACGAAGCCTTGAAGAGTTGCTAGAGAAGTTGAGAGGCGGGGTGTGCTTTTCCAAGATAGACTTGGCAGATGCCTACTTGCAACTAGAGTTAGATGATAATGCAAAGAAGTTGGGTGTCATCAACACTCAATGTGGTTTGTTTCGCTACAACAGGATGTGTTTTGGATTGGTATCCAGCCCTGAACAGTTTCAGCGATGCATGGACTCAATGATTGCTGACTTACCTGGAGTTGCAGCATACTTGGATGATCTAATTGTCACTGGTAGCAGTGAGAGTGAGCACTGGTCTAATCTCGACAAACTCTTAGCTAGACTACAGGAGTACGGGCTCCGCATACAGAGAGAGAAATGCGAGTTCTTTTAGAATGCTGTTGAATACCTAGGTCACCTAATAGACAAGAATGGCAAGACTCCCTCGACCTCTGCAGTAGAGGCTATTGAACAGCTTCTACGACCACAGAACTTACAACAGCTACAGGCGTTTTTGGGCAAGATCAACTACTATTGCTCATACATTGCTGACCTGTCTAGCAAAGCAGCCCCCCTCTACAAGTTTCTTCGTGAAAATGTCAAGTTTGACTGGACTGATGAGTGTGACAAGGCCTTCCATGTTCTTAAAGAAAGTGTCATCAAGGCTACCAAATTTACCAATTTTGACCAGAGTAAACCGATGGTTCTAGCAACAGACCCATCTAACTATGGAGCTAGAGTAGTACTCCTACAAAAGGAGAATGAAGCTGAAAGACCACTAGCACATGCATCAAAGACTTTGAGCGTGCACCAAAAGAATTACTCACAGATAGAGAAAGAACCGCTTTCTATCATCTATGGAGTGACTAAGTTTAGACAGTATCTATATGGCAGACGTTTTACCCTCATTACTGATCATAAACCCCTGGTTGCCAGGTTTTCACCAGAAAAGAATATCCCCGTTTTAACAGCTCAGCAACAGCAGAGATGGGCCCTCACACTGTTGGCTTTTCAGTATGACATCAGGTACAAACCTACAGCACAGCACGACAATGCAGATGGCTTGTCCAGGTTACCTATAGGGGCAGACCCGAAGTTTGACCATGATGAAGAGAAGGAGAGTATTGATGTCTCACACACTATACAAGAGGAGCTCGATCATGATCCCCTTGACGATGAGGTTGTTAAACAAGAAATCATGAAAGACACCTCAACACAGATAGTGAAAAAGTGGATACTGAATGGCCTTTGGCCCAATAAGCTTACAGCTAACTATGAACATTTGTGGCCATATTGGAATATGAGGGAGTCTCTTTTTGTTCATGGGGAGGCTGTGCTTTTGCAACGTGATGACACTACCAGAGTTGTCATTCCACAGGCTCTGAGGAGAAAAATGTTAGACTTGCTGCATACATCACACTGGGGTGTAGAAAGAGTAAAACAGCTTGCTCGTCAATACGCATGGTGGCCTAGCATCAATGCAGACATAGAACAGCTAATCAAAGCTTGTGAACCTTCCGATTCTGTGCTAATGACCCAGCCAATACTTACCAAAGTTGGCCGTTCACCCAAATACCATGGGAACAAATTCATTTGAATTATGCAGGACCTTTTAAATGTCAGATAGGGTTGGTTTGTGTGGATGCACATTCCCGATATCTGTACGTTGCTATGCTAGATGTATGAAAAACTACTTCTAAGGACACAATTGACGTGAAACGACAGATCTTTGTACATGAAGGTCTTCCTCGGACTATTGTTACAGATAACGGCCCACAATTTGTGTCAAATGAATTTGACCAGTTCTGCACCAGGCATGGCATTAAACATATAACATCACATGCATTCCATACTGCATCGAATGGAGAAGCGGAGAGATTTTTCCAGACTCTTAAGCAATCTGTAAAGAAGAATTGTGCAGGAGGGGAGAAAGTGAAGACTGCCCTACAACTGTTTTTAACCACTTACATATGTTTGCCTCATTCCTCTTTGAACTGGAAATGACCTGGTGACGGTCTACATGGACGACAGCCGAGAAATACTCTGACCTTGCTAAAACCAATTCAAAACAAGAAAAGTCTTTTACCAGGTCAAGCATCTTCTACATCATCCCGGTATAAAGTAGACTCTTTGGTTTATGCAAGGAACTAAAGCTCTGGACCTAAGTGGATACCTGGAACAATAATTAACAAGCTGGCTAACATACTGTATGCTGTGCGAACAGACCGTGGTGTATGGAGACAACATGCCAATCAGCTACAAGCTAGACTTCAAATTAATGATACATCGACCAATGACAATATTATCGCAGCTTCAAATGATCTTAACATCCAACCTGCCCAATCTGTACCTGATAAGGAGCCAGTACAAAGTCCCAGATATCCTACTCATAATAGAAAACGACCTGATTACTTTGACAGTTCTAAGTTCTAGCAAGGTCATGACTAACCATAAACTCAGAATAGTGAGGGAGATGTGTTACATATTAGCTATGCAGTCACGCTTTCTTTTAGCTGTGCTATAATTGCATAATTGTCTAATAACCCATAGCTATGGGTTTGCTGACCAAGCCAGTTCCTTTATGTGCTTCATACCTTTTAGCTGTGTTTTCTGTGATACAATATTTCTCGTGATAATACAATACAAGGAATGCATCCACAAGTGTACCACCAGTTGAAGTTGAATTTTATTGAATTGAATATTTTAGAAATGGGTGCAGTGTTACAGAAGATACCGTTTCCTAAATGATATTGATACGAATAATGGGATTGAAAGTATAAACAATGCTGTCAAAAGAGCACTGGATGTAGGACCTAACAACCGACGCCAGACCTTGCTCGACATGATAGAGAAGCTCTTTCGATTTTATTCTTCTCACTACAAAAAGTATGGTTCAGTATAAATTATACTGGCGTTATAAAACAGTAGCACCAACCAGCAGAGAAACAAATAATGATATCCAGTGCAAACCATACATGTCCATTCTAGATGGTATTTTTTGCTGTATGAAATTGTTTTGTATATTTCCTTGCCATCACCTTAGACCCAAATCACCAGCTCATGTTAATGATAATCTCATTTGCTTTTGTTTGAAGGAGAAGAATGCAATTGAATACAAAAAGCATTGTGCTCATCATCAGCACTAATCTGGTGCTATATAATCTGGTGCTTATGTACTCTACATTGTAAGAGAAACTTTGCTCCTTTGACAATAAATGATAAATTTTAAGTACGAGCGTGAAAATTTCCAGCTATCGCACCGGAGCAGAAGGTATAATAAATTAGTTCCAAAATATCTACAAGAGCGGCCTCATTCTATGATAAAACATGTGATGGCACGCTTGAAAGATGCTAAAGGGTTGGTTGGGACTGAGATGACATATACCATTGAGCTTGAGAAAGACCCACGATGCTCTTGTGAGGACTTTTATAGGCGAGTAGTATACCACTTATTAATCTATAGCTTCATTGTGACGCATTAATTTGCATGTTGCTTCCAGCTAACAAGCGGTGGAAAACCTAGACATAATCAAATGTGGTATGGTATGGCTTTCTTCTACTAATCATGAGTAAACATACAGCACTGACAGGATAATCATTGGTGCACTTAATAAAACACCTGACACAAGCGATATGTGAATGTATTCTCATGCGAAAAACCACCTAACCATGAGATGACTGGGGTGTTTATACTAATGATTTGTTTTTATAGATATCACGACCCATGCAACACCTCCTAAGTAAATGGATCGATAGCCATGGGGAGCTGCAACTACCTGAAATTTACAGCAACCAGTGGTGGACAATGGACACCAATATATTGGATTTGGTTACCCATAATCCTGCTGAACCGGAAGATATGCTACCCCCAACCATACAGATAGTGATCTTCCTGAGAGACAAATGGAGGAGACTCCAAGTGAGCCAGATGCAATCCCTACAATGCCATTACCTAAAGTCCTTGATACAATCAGGACTTGTTTAGACAACCTCAGGTCATTGACGTATAACATTATGGATGATAACACTGCGGACAAACTTTTTCTTACATTAAAAGAAGCTCAATCAGAAGTATAGGCAACGCAGCCAAAAAAGAATTTTCTCCCTGTTTTTCCGTGCAGAAAGAGAAAGGTTCTTAGCTCCTCACATGTTATGTTGCTCAAGAAGAAATCAACATGGAAATCTTATAAGTTTCCTGGAAGAGTCGGTAGGAGGGCAGATGAGAGGGTCACAACCCTTGACCAGTGCAATCCTGCAGAAACTGAGGCAGATGACTAAGTCAGCATTCCTATGAACATAGACATCCTAGATGTAAGTTATTGTTTAACCAATGACGAAATTGATGCTGGCCTGCAACTTATCACCAGTCAATGGCCAGATGTCATTATGCAAAGCACTCTGCTCTCACAGCAGAAGACAATGTTTCCAAAAAGTGATCTTGATGGCAAGCTATGCCAAGTGGTTCACATAAAGGAGGCTGGCCATTGGATTGCTTGTACTAACATTGGCGGAGATGGAACCCTCAGGGTGTTTGACAGTCTGGGTCTCAAACATAAGTTGCCCACTATCAAGATCCTTGCTAGTAAGTAAATCCAATCATAATTTATAACAGCTGACAGCTCAATAGGTGCAAATAGTAACAGAAGCATGAAACAAAGTCATTTTTAAAACAATAGATTGATCCATGGCATATGAGAAGATTTTACTCAGCATGAAATTGAGCATTGATAGCCTAAGCATAGCTTTCTAGGGGAAATACCCACCCCCAAGAGAGCCATGTCCAGAATAGAGCATTGCGAACATTGATAGCAATTGTTTGTTGTATTTGTGAATAGGTCTCATGAAGACACCTGGCAGGACTTTTAAAATAAGGTCTGAGGCTGTCCAGAGGCAAGGGGATAGTACCTCATGCGATGTATTTAGTTTAGCATTCCTTGTGGAGCTTTTCTATGGTGCATCCCCTGCAGAGTGCAGCTTTGATGAGATTCATGTGAGAAGGCATATATTCAAATGACGTCGTTTCCAAAAACAGATGGTAGTAATAAGAGAACTACAGCTTCATCAAATTACAGTTACCAGGTAACACTATTGATAGCATACCTGTTGTTGTGTTTTTATTCAATCTCATCTTAGCCTAAACTAATGTTAGAACTAACTTCTAGAATGTCATTTATTTTTTTTTCTCAACTGGTTGTAGGTTTACCTATCGCCAACCTTATAGTAAAAAAGACGGAGATATGATCGAATGTCATCACTGCAAGGAATGGTACCGCCGTAGTTGTCATGTCGTCTTAACATCAGCATTCTGCCCTGTGACTGGTGACATCTACCAGTATAACTGTGTGAAATGCAGGCAAACCCATTTAGTTTGAATAATTTTACTCATAAATACTTCCTCAATCGTTTAGATCATTCTTATTACATCATACTGTTTATTCTGTGTGCTATGCATACTACTTCTTGTTCAATGTCTTCAAGCCAGTAACCTGCGTCTCAGATTCACATATGTGTATACACTAATATCATCTTTTTTGAAAGTGATATTTAACTAATAGTTTTGTACCAAGTAGTACCAATGATGCTATTGATGGTGCCGATAATTCCTGCATTGTACTGATGTGTTTTGAATTTCTGAATAGCTTCCCTTAAGCCTATGGAGGTTATGAGTGGTGCATCTTATTAGAATAACTAAGTAATTACAAACTGCCCTGGATTTTGGCAATTTTTAATTGTATCTCATCCAATTTCAGAGCTCAATACAACATGGAATTCAACCATTATCAATCACCATCATCATGATAATACAACTACCAAAGAAACCTTATAATATAATACTGTATGCCTGTACCTTGATTGAAGAACCAGAGCCATATAGTTTCACAGAATCCCGCGACCAACAGAAGCGTATATAGGAGCTCACTCGATTTCAAACAAAGAGGCCACACCTACTATCTTTATATAAGTTATATTGGAGAAGCTGCAACATTAATCAACAAAAACTTCTCCCATTGGCAGTCGCTTCAAAATTGATTGTTGTATTATACACCATTTGAAAGAGGACAAAATTCCCTACAAGAAACCACAAATAATTTTTTGACAAAAAGTAAAGTAAATGGGAAAAAGTGAGATATTGAGAGCGAGGTAAGAATATTCCATTATAGATCAGTATGTCGATCGGGTTTGTTTGGAAACAAGCGTTTTTGTTTCCGGTGTTGAATGTGGGACTCTGTGAAAAACCATAGAGTAATGTAGTAGCCACGTGAAATTGTTGTGTTACAAGCTTTAGCTAATCATGATCAAGCGCACAATTGATCTAAAACTGGTATGCCTAGCGCATCCTTCCGATAGAAAACTCCGTTCTCCTTACCCTTCTCAGTTGAAACTGCCAGCATTGCGTGATGTCTTGTGTGCCTTAACTTCTTGCGTACATGAATCAATAGTAAACACTATGGTCGCGGGTGTAAAACAATCAGTTCTTATTGATAGTGGAGCTCAAATTTCTACCATTACTGAATCCCTTTGTGATTCTTATGGGCTAGCATCTAAAATGGAAGAGACAGTTCGAGCAATTAGGTCTGTAAGTGGAGATGTGGTTAGAGGCGTAGAAGTTTGCATACCAGTGCAATCAAAACAAACTAATTACAGCCAGGCTATTGGTTATAGCGGCATGCCACTACCCACTAATGCTAGGAGTAGACAATCTGATACACACGGGCACACTTTGTTTAGATTACTCAACTGGGAAGTTACATCTATTACCGCTGACAAAAATGAACCCAAAGCTAACCCGGACTGTCAACACTATAGCTAAAGTCTGTGGAATTAAACTCACTGTTAGCAATAGATATTGCAATATTTTGCGACTAGAAACCTATCGTTACCCCCAATGTCTGACTGTATTTTTAGTGTCTCATGTGCAAACTTTAACATCTAAGCACTTTTTGAACCAACCCACGTTTTCAGCCATTTGCTGTTTGCTAAAACACTAAACACACCAAATGGTAATGCCCATTGTCGAGTTGTAAATACCAGCAAAAATTGGATCCAAGTATTTACCGGGACACCATTAGGTATAATTGAAACCCTCCCAGATAAAAGGGTGGCAGATCTTAAAATACAGGAAGTAATGTCAGGAATAAATAGGCATGAAACCAAAATAGCTGACCCGATATCAAACATTAACATGAGTAATTCTGCGTTGTCTGGTGATGATCAAAGGAAGTTTTTGAATTTTTTACAAACTAAAGAAGCAGCTTTGGCAAAGCATGATTATGACCTTGAAAAAGTAAGCAAAGTTGCAGGTCAGTTGTGCGACACTGGTAATGCTAGTCTGATTAGAAAGGCGCCATACAGGCTGCTGGTAGCACATAAGTTTCCAGTGGAAAAAGAGATTGAGAAAATGGTGAAAGCAGGTGTAACTGAACTAGATAATCGTAGCGCTTGAGCTTCACCAATTTTGATGGCTAAAAAGAAAAATTTGAGAAAATTTAGGCTTTGCACTAACTTTCGTAAACTAAACGCAGTCACTAAGACCTTGTCATATCATTTGCCTCACCAAGACAGCGTAAAAGAAATGTTTTCTGGACATGGCCTTTTTACAACTCTTGATTTAGTTAAGGCATACTGGCAAATAAGACTTGTCTCTGAGGAGAACCAGGAAAGATCAGTGTTTGTAACACACGATGGTACCCCTTGTCCCAGATATAAAGTAATTCTATTGGGTGAAAAAATGCTCCTGTGCAAGTTCAACGCACAATATCAACAATTTTGGACAAATTAACTTGGTCAGTACGCCAGTGTTTTTTTAGACGATGTGTTTATGTTCAGTAAAATGGATGTCAATGAACATATGAAGCGAGTAGGAGCAGTTTTGGACCGATTTATTGAACATGGAATCAAGATTAACCTAGAAAAATCAACGTGGGCTAGGTCAGAAGCTCAGTATTTAGGGCATGTGTACAACAATTTTTGGAGTCTTCCTACCAATGAGTTATTTGACAGAATCAGACGATTTCCCTCTCCAAGTAATATATCTAGTTTAAGACATGCTTTAGAGTTGGTAGGATATTATCGCTCATATATTGCAAGTTTTACAACTTTGGCCAAACCTCTTTTAGAGCTTCTGAAACAGGATAAAGATTTTAAGTGGACGTCACAATGTGAGTATAGTTTTCAATTACTGAAATCAAAATTATACACTTTCCTTGTACTCCGATACTCTGACATTACCAAACCATTTCATTTGTTCACTGATTCAAGTGGTTTTGCTTTAGGAGCACAACTTCTGCAAGAATTTGATATTTCTAAATTACATCCCATCGCATTCCACAGCTAGGTTCTCAATCGTGCAGGGTCAAGATATTTTACCTATGAACAAGAAGCACTGGCTATTGTCGATTCAATTGAGAAATTCAAGCATATTTTGATTGGACATGCGATAACTGTGATAACCAATCATGCACCGCTAAAGTGGCTAATGACGGCTGACCATAAGTGTTCACGTTTAGCGAAATTTGATTTGATGTTACAAGAATATGACTTGGCCATAGTTTATAGACCAGGTAAAACAAATGTTGCAGCTGATGCATTGTCTAGGGTATCCACCACTAAGAACGACTTTGTAGGGGCCACTGAGATGTATTGGTCTGCGACAAAATACTCAGCTGCTATCGGATCTACTAGCTTTTGGTAGGGAACAAAGAGAGGACAACTTTTTAGGGTAAATTATTACTTTCATCGATTTGGCAACAAAACCTTGTAGCCTAAGTCCTACTTAGCAGAGACATTGGGAAAATCAAAAGGAGAACTATTTATACAAGACGATGTTTTGTACTACAACCCACCTGATGCTGTGCGACTGCGGTTGTGTGTTCTGAACACTTTGCAGTTTGATTTGCTAAACACATATCATTCTTTGTTGTTCGAGTGCCACGCTGGTAGGAATAAAACCTACAAGCGCTTAAACTCAAAATATCATTGGCTAGGCATGTCTAGAAGTGTTACACACAGCTGACTTTGTGGCGGGATGCGTACCCTGTAATCAAAGAAAAAGGCACCAGTTAATTCTGTATACCCTTTAAAACCCATTGAATCTGAACACCCATTTTCCAGAGTAAGCATGGACATACTAAGACCTCTACCTATTACTCAAAATGGTAATAAATGTCTAGTAGAATTTTAATGACGTTTCAATAAACTAGTAATTGCCAGACCAATTCCTGATAAAGTGCAAAGACAGTAGCTGATCAGTTTGTGGAATACGTAGTCTTACAACATGGTACGCCTAACGGGGTCTTGAGTGATAACGGTTTAGATTTCCCTGAAGACCTAATGGTTAACTTGACAAAAATTCTAAAAATTGACAAACGAACTTGCAATGCTTACAAGGCTAGTACCGATGGACAAATCGAGAGATGGTTTTCAAATTCTAGTAACTTGATATCTACAATTGTCAACAAGACCCAGGCTGATTGGGATATTATGACTAAGTACGCGGTTCACAGTTACAACAATATGGAGCATGCTAGCACAGGTTTTTCTCTTCACTATCTCCTACTTGGACAAGATCTAGACATACCCTTTGACTTATGTGTGCCAACAACTATGCCTAAATCTTATAGTGACCACAAAGATTATAATCAAGTTTTGACAGAATCTTAAGCTCATGCTTGGGCATTGACTAAAGACAACATTGAGACTGCTCAACACGAGTACAAGTACTACCATGACTTAGGTATTAAGGGACCTGATTACACCGTAGATGATGTAGTGTACATATTTGTACCTGAAGATGCGACTGGTCAGGTGAAGAAGTTCAATAAGATGTACCATGGACCATATATATTACCCGCCTACATAGACTGAACGCCTATGTTAGAGTGCTTGGTACCTCTGGTTCTTCGGTAGGTGTTGAATTCGTAACACACTTACAAAGACTGAAGAAGAGTAGGTCACCAGTGACTGATAGCTTTTACAGACCAACCTACGTATCGGTTAAACATACTGACCATAACGTACAGGCCGACAGTGACAGAAAAAAAATATTACGTTGATCCGTCCCACCAACGCTGACCTTACACAACCTCTAGCTCTTAGGTATAACCTAAGGGCAAAGAAACAATATTAATAAAAATTCATTTTGTTTTGAGTATAAGTGTACTTACACCCTCCCTTAATTCATATTCCTCCTGATTTGTGTACAAAGCCTTTCATATGCGCAATGCTGCAATTAATCATTGAGCCGGAGTGATCCGCGCAAACCATTTGCCTCGCAACACCTTCTTGTTTTGAGTTACTCCAATTACTGAACAGGACAAAAAACATTTTGTATATATATAATTTTATTTTGCTTTGGTGATTTTATTGTAAAAAATGGCCTTCTAAATTAATCTGGTCTGTGAATTACAGGCTGAGTCCGCTAGAATTTAGCGGGCAATTTTGGTTTCCTTCCCGTTCTCTTGTAGCATGGATCACAAACCCGGGGTTATGCCAGCCTCGAATGTTAATGTCTTACCATGATAATCAGCTGACGTCGTCGACTAGTGAAAGGATAAGCTGATGTGTTCATCACTCTGCTGAAAGATGTGCTGTATTCTAATGCAACCCATTGTCACTACAGTGCAGCAATTCAGTTAAGTTGCTATTGTTCTTTTTTACAGCTACATTTTAGTTTGAATATATTACAGCCCTATTATACGTAACAGAAGATTGCGGGAAGTTTTATTTTACTTCGATCCTCTTTTGGACGGGCATCATAATAGCAATTACAAACGTACCATTACTTCTCAGTATGCAGTAAAAAAATTCAGGATGGAGGAGGCTGTTAATGTAATCATGAGCAAAAATGCTTGGGATTTTGATAAGTTACTTTATAATTACGTTTGTTCTATTTTTTTAAATTTTCTATCAGTAGTTTGAGACCTGAATAGTAGAATAAGATCTCATCTAACTAGGAGTTAACCATTTTTATGTTTATCTATATCTATTCAAAGATTACTACACATTATGCTATATCTTTTCCTAGAGCTCACAGAAACCACATTGGAACACCACAAACGACTTTTCATCAAAAACATGGTACATGAACGCACCGAAATTTTGTGAAATTCCTTAGACACTCAGGCACCCAAATATCACATAAACAAGAAGGACATTATATGAGACAGTAACAAAGCTGCCAATACTTCCTTCCCAACACCCACTTTAATACAGCGCTACTTCCGTACAGCCAACTCTTCAGTGACTCATATGAAACCACCTATTCAAAGAGGGAAGGTGTAAGATGTTAATGTATATCTTAGCGAAGAAGACTGCCAGAGTTGACTTGAATATGTCAGCCTTATACGACGACCGTTATCTCATTATAGTAACATCGCTGTAACATTCCAAGAACTACACTAAATTACACAAGCCATGCAATGTTTACTGTTTTATTTATATTGACAGTCATTGTTGACATTAATTACTATGAACAATGTCTAAAGTCAACAATCTCATCCTGTCTCTGCTTTCAAGGTTTATTCTTGATACATTTCATCATACTTAATCATATATTCTCCTGTGAATTTTGGTCATGCCATTGGTGTCTAAAAACATACAATGTATATTTTGTCTAATGTTGTGCGTCACATATACAAAGTTGTGTTTGGCAAAGTTTATACTTTGACATCAATCATGCTGTTACAGTCACTGTCACGAACGACCCCATAGAAAACAGCTGAGCCGCATCCACCCACAGGCCTTGCATGTGGTTTTATTCTAGTTGATCCTGTGCAGCCTGGAAAAGATGTAAAACACTTGTTTACTCAGCAAGTCTGTGGTACACCCTATGTTGATCAGAATGATTTGGCCCTCTAGTTTCCTCAAGAAAAAGTAGCTACAGTAGTTGAGTGTAGCTGTAGTTGAGTGAGACCAATCCAAAGGCTGTTCCTTGGTTGGTTTTGCACCACTCTTACCTGCAAGTCCATGGGGCCATTTCTAAATCAGCCTAGGCCAGATCAGTTTTTCTGAGCCTGCTGCGTTTACCGCAGGCCTCTGGTGTATCTGTCCAGTTAAGAGGTAGAATTGGCCGAGCCAGTCTTGCCGCTTTGAAGACAGGCTTTCAGCCAACTGCCGACTCTGCACTTTTTTTTGTTTCGATGCTGTCCACTCCTGGCTGTCTTGCATGGAGCAGCTGTTTTGCTTACATGTTCTTCTTACTGCTCAGTCAGGATAGTACCTAAGGGTCTCGAATCCAAATTTTTTATGGCCTCATTGTAGTTGGAAATGGCTATGGTGATTATTTTCCATGTAACCCAAATAGCATGCTTCTACGTAGATAGGAATCTGTCCAGTTTCCTGTGGGATCATAGTTCTGCCTGAGGCTGCCTGTTAGATAGGCTGAACCAAGCCCTGAGCAAAAAAAGATGGCTTCAACTTGTATTTGCCTGACCAAAATTTTTTACGTTCTCTTTTAGCACCTCTCTGAGGCGCCACAGCATTGGTTTACCGCTTAGTTCTAGCTACCTCTCAGAAATGACTCATCAAGTATATCACATCTTTGATACAGGCACATTGAAGTGCTTTAAACTGATGTGCCAGTATAGGGTCAGAGATACCATCATCGGCCTCTCCGATGCATTGGCCAGACTTTTTGTATCTTTTTCTGTGCTCTGAGCACACAGTTTAACCATGCTGGTGTCGACTTCTTATGAGATTATTTTTTAGAAGTTTAAAGACAAGCTGGCACTTTTAAAACAGTTTTGTCTCCACTGGTTTGCAGAGTGTCCTGCCTTGACTTGCTCGGACTCTCTGGATTTTTTCCCTACTCCCACTTCTAGGCAGTTGTTAGAAGTTCATTCTGGAGTTAGTTGGTTTGTGTAGAGCTTGAATTCGAAAGGTCCTACTGGTGCCAACAATGTAGAGGTTATGCTGCAAACTTTCACTGTTCCATGTAAAACCAGCCGCTTTGTTTGAGTAGAAAGTACATATTTACAAATCTATATACAGTCATAACTTGACATACAAGGTTAATCTACTGTAGAACTAAGCTCATATGTCAATTTAATCACATTTCAAAGCAAATCCAAATATATAAATCTCCAAGTTTGTCGACATTTGTTTGTCGTTCCGTCTGCCCAGATCTAGATATTAGTATCTAGCACGTGAAAAATCTGTGTTGCAGAAGATTTGATCTCGGAACCTCCCATTCACCAGGTGATAACCTAACCCATTGAGCTACGCAAGATGCAATAGATTAATTGGGTGATATGAGTTGCTAAATGAGTTAAACTACACATAGCGATTCTGCGTTACGTTACGAACAACTTCACTAAAGCTTGCTGTCACGGCTCTTATTACTAAGTTTAGCAATCTATCGTTGTTTTCGTGATGTCGTTCTATCATTGTCTGCCATCTTTATGGATAACTTTTATCATTAAAAACACGAAGCTTTAGCAACTAATTATTGCAAACAATGCCTTTGTTTGCAATTTTTTTATTTTAGTATCAAAACAACACCAAAAAAAACTATTAACCAAGAGAATGACGATCGTTTTCTACAAAGATGGCGGCTTTTTCATGAACGAGCGCATGTGCAAACAAGGTGATGACATTAAAGAAACAATGGATACTGATACCAGCTATTTCAAGTTGGCTATTGGTAATGAGCCAGACTAATGGCAAGTGGCAGGACTCTACCTTACCTGCCAATGTCTATAAGCCGTTTTTAAATACCTGTGCAACACTGTGCTATCGGCTACTTTCGTATATTAAATAACTAAGTACAAAATAGTCTGTTAATCAACCATAAAAGACTACCTAAGAAGGATATTAAGGTGGAAAAGTGTAGTTTTAATTGTAATTTGGTACCTAAGCTAACAAAGTAACAAAGACCTATTTAGATGTTATGGTCTACAATAAAGTGTAACAATACTGTGTACACTACTGCATGGAGTTTTTATCTTCGAGACAGACATAGTGGATAATGGCAGTTTAAAAGAGAGAGAGATTAGACTGCTACGTTGAGTACACTAAACTTTTGCGATCCTACATACCAGAAACTTGGAATTTGACTTAAAAGAATTTAGCTCACTAAATACACCCGTGTAAATGAGTTTTAACTTTTCACTGAACCTGGTTTAATTTTGCTGTCCTATTTTTCATTATCTGTTTTCAGTTTGGCGCATTCTGTTGCCCATTTTACAATAACTTTTAGCCAACTTTTTATAAAATTGTTTTAAACTAGTTTTGAGAAGAAAGACTAAGTGATGCAGTTTTCAATAGGGAGCTCTTGCATGATTGCTTACTTGGCCATATAGAGATCACCGAGAACTGGCTGGTATCTCAAAGATTCCTCGTATGTCAAGTAAGTAACTTGCTCAAAAGTCGGCTCCCATCTCAAGTTTCTAGCCTATTGAGATGCTCATATGTAAAGGTATGACTGTATATAAATCTAGGTGCTTGTTGGTTAGTTTTTTTGTCAAATGTCCATTTATAGTGAAAAAAACATGTTGCAAGAAAAAACTATTACACACTAGAATTGAACTTGGATTCTTTGGGTATGCAAACAAGCAAGGTAATCACTACGCTACACAGTCATACACACCATACTACATAATAATTGTGGCCACACTTATTACACCGGTCAAAATACTCACGCAAACAGCGCCTGTGTAAATATTATTGGTTACTCCTGGCACGTTTGAACATCATGTTTGCGTAAGAGATCATGGCGCACAACAAATATAAACAAAATTATTTCAAGCTTGGGCAAGGTAGCTGCCAGCTTAAAGTAAAATCAAACACATAATTTTAAGAACGTGTTATATGATTGCTAATGCATGATACTACATGTATGTTAAATGAACGAGAAAACAAAACTTTGGCAGATATTTCTACTAGTTTAGCAAGTTCAAAGTTGAAAATATATTTTGGTGCATTTACCTCGGGACCGTTTCCGGTAACTTAGTCCTTATCGAGATAATGTCTAACGAATTTGAATTTTTTTGTTTAGCCACAATCGGTTAGTTACGATGGGTAGATGTCTCCTTGCTAGTTACGAATTTGACACTAGAAATCGTGGCATAACATCTTTTAGAGTGCCTGTGTTTCAGTCGCCAAATATAGCAAAATTGTGGCTGTCTAAGGCAAAGCGTGCCGATTTAACTTTTCGCAGACTACCCGCTAGTGTGGTCGTGTGTATTAGGCACTTCCATGAAAGCCAGCTTTATTCTGAAAAATTTGGGACAACCACAAGATTAAGGATGAGAAAGGGAGAAGTTCCATTCCCTAATGGTTTTTTACCATACAGCAAGAGGGCATCATCGAACAGGAAACCTCAACTGTAAGTAATTTATAAATAATTTTAAATAAATATTAATAGCCAATATAGTAGTTTTATAATATAAATTATTAAATATAATAATTAGAAATATTTAATACTGTACATGAGTACAAAGCAATGATTTAATATGACTGGGTGACAATGAGATGCAGGCTGAGTTTCATACATTTGATTTTAACCTGATTCACTTGAATTAACTTGGCTAACTGAGTGAATGTTTGTCCAGGAATTTAAATTTTCTGTGCGGTCTGAATTGTCAGAGATGCCCTAATTGTTCATAAAATACATGACTTATATAATCATAAAATTCGGATTGCATTACTATTTTTATATTCATGCTACCATTACTAATATAGGCTTTACAGATCGCTTGAAGTGATTAGCCTATACTTACAATCAGGTATAACTATTTAACTATGTGTAGTGTCAGTGTGTGTTGGTGATGGTGGTAGATAGCGGTGGTGACACTGTAGGTGATGGTTTAGAAACAATTCAAACATATTAACTTTAGAGGTATTTATTTGTAATTTTTTGATAGGATGTATGGCATTGGATCATGAATCTAGCCAAAAAATCTGACTAGAGCATGTGTGCAAAGATCAAAAAGAGTTGCTCCCTTGGATAAAGAAATAAAGAATTATGTGTGGTATTCTGCGGTTTAACTTAAAGACGATGCTGAGCTATTAGTTGAGATGGTACTTAGCATAAGATACCATGTCGCTAATATTCATAGGAGTTTTCCAGGACATGACAAGCTCATTCACAGCTCTCATGAATCAATTGATCCGTGATTGATTAAAAAATATTTTATTTGCACCCAATGTTGGCATGAAAGCTGTATTTTGAATCTAATAATATATTCAGAAATAACAAAGCACAGGCAAATGTGTAATATAATATTTGATATATCACTTACAATGTATTTGGTTTGGGATATAGGAAGATGTAGTCATTTATTGCATAATACTAAACAGAGATTGTACAAATGGTTGATATTCTGCAGCTGGTTGATATTTGAATAAACAGAAACTGCAGATTTATAGTATATTGAAAAATAACAACGAATAATTTGATATGCTTACAGAGAAATGGAAAGAAAGGTGGAATTGTTAATTCCAGGAAGTTCAGGGCACAAAGTCCTTTGTGATGTGTTAGGGCAAGCGAGACCGCTAAACACATTGCATCTGTTGAACCATGGTCAACACACTGGTGCTTTAGAAAACCTCCACAGCCTCATATTAAGGTATGCGCCAAAGCGAATAGACCTTGATCCCCCAGAATATTTTACGAGAATCAAACTAGCCGTGACATATCCCAACACAAATGTGGGAAGAGAAGTTCCGACTGGTAAGATGTATCTACAATAAAATTATATATGGATTATACTACGCTTCAGCAGGAATACCACTTTTACAGCTTGAACAACATTAAAGAGAAATTTATGCAAACATTGTATTAACACAATTGATAACTGGCATTAAATTTTAATTGTTATAAATTATTTATTAAAGATAGCAATGGGGAACTGAAGATGACAGTATATTACTCTAAAGAAGCTAAAGACTTTTGCAAAAGAAATTTATATGCTAGAAAGACGTTTGAATTTCAAAAAGAGCTTTTAAAGATTATCTGTAAAAAATCTATTGGATCAACTCCAAAAGTACCTGCAGTAAGTCATACCTAAACTGAAATGTGCGCATTTTTTGCGCTAAGATGTTGGTTCAATTAGTTACTGTCACACAGTCTGCAGAATAATGCACGAACATACAGTCACCATGCAGTCTTAAATTACCCTAACACTGTACTGTGCGACATTCTGAAATTAGTATGTTGATGGTGTAACCAATGATATACAGGGGGGCTGTATATCATTGGTGTAACAAACAAAAGATTTCAACCAGTTTGTTATACTTTTAATTGCTCTACATGTAGATAATAGTTATATTGTGAATAAATACAAATATATATAAATTGCAGCTCCACTTTCAAAACATCTTACAAAACCAGATGGTTGAACAGCAATAGAAATGCGCAGGTCAAGATTCACATGATTCAGATTCACATAGGCAGCGAAGATATCAAACAACTGCGACAATATTTTGAAACAAGACTAAGCAGTGGTAGAGGAAAGATCATAGACATCAAGTATGTAAAGGATGATAATAATGCCATCAACAAAATCCTGATCAAGTTTGCTGACATCCAGTGTAAGTACACCTGATGTATATATTATTCTGTAACTGATCAGGGAACATTCACAGTTCATGGAGCTACATTACTACTTTGGGTTGTTTAGAAAATCACGTGACCTTCCTGTGCACCCAAAAAACAGTATGGTAAACTGTGACCGACTTGAGTCTGCATGGCTAGATAAAATTTCATCATATCAAATCTTAGAATCATTTAAATCATTTTATTTCTGTTACTAACAGAAATCTTTAGTATTTCAAGTGAGATCCTTGCCTTCAACTTCTTCACTCTATAGTGGATATCTCTCCTCTGCTACATCGGTCCACTCATCTATCTCACATGATGCGTATATCTGCTCCACCTGCACACAGCCTAATTGTTGTACCTGATCTATGACGCTGTCAATTTGGTAAAGAGAAATTTTTAAGTTCAATATATCATTACTGGTTACAGGTTCAGAAAGAGTTTGCGCTCGATCGCATTATCTAAGAGATGTCTTTGGTCATGACACCTCTCTAGATATCCAGCTGCTGGTCAAGCCTTATAATTCATCAGGTTAGTATACTTCTTACTCACCATCTTGTGGTCTCTATAAGTTGACCACTATAGAAAGAGTATGCATGGTCAGCGAGTACATGTATGACATTTCCTGTCTCACATGTCTGAAAGAAGTTTTACTAAAGTAGAGTACATAAAGTTTTGCTCTTTATTTAATTGCCTGTTTCAGTATTACTGTTGAAATTATTTTTAACTAATGTTAGAAAAAAAAAAGTGTACTGTAATGAATAATATTAATTTTCTATTAGCCATCTCATTCTGGTCCCATGGTTCACACTACTTTTATAAGATGAGTCGGAGAAGGTGAATTCTGACAGTTACCGTAATAATCTGCAGTCTACTCAGCCAGACCGTGAAGACTCCACTGAAGCTGAACATGATAGTCAGGCACTTTCTATAGCTGATTATGATATGAAGACTGTCTGTAAGTATGAAACAGTATATACGCTAGCAAATAAAATAAGTTTTAGTACTTTAGCAAGTCCTATAAAGCAATCATTAAGTGGTTTGTATTGATCAAGGTCTTTAATAATGTAAAGAAAACAACCGGTTCCTTTTACACAACATAGACATTCAAAAAACAACATAGAGTGTTAATTGCCATTGAAATACGTACGTAATCGATAAGTCCTTAGGTTGAGTAGGAACAAAAGGTTGACTTGTTTCTTACAATCTAGTTAATCAACTGCATGCAGCACACAATAAGATAGCAAGCTACGCCATAATAGGAGAATGAGTCACTCTAAGCAAGAACAAGAATTGCGCAAGTAGGTCATTTCTGCTAGCTATTGACTTTGGGGAGCAAGTCATAACACTCCTCCCACACAAAATACTAAATTTAAGCAATGTATCCAACATGTAATTATTTGAAAATTGTATTTTGAGTAACACACGCACTTAGTGTTTTGAGCACCAGCTCGAATGTTGTGACTGGTTAGCCCCACCGGCTATCAAGGTTATTACAGTACAAGGTGAGTTAAGTTAATACTTTGATGCATCATAGTAGTCAGGTTTACGATGGTTACGTTGTGGGTATCTAGGTGAGTTGGGTACCGAAACTAGTTGTTGTTGCTGAGGAACAGCAGCTGGTAGATTGTTGGGTACTGTTGTCAACAGCATACACTTTTGGTTGCAAATGATTGATATGGCGTTGCCAATTACCTTTATCTGTCTAGACCTCATGCATTACACCTCCAATTTATGCTGTTACTTCGCTTTGTAGCTATTTTGGTCCTGCTCTGTAGTTTTGAGCATGGACCAATGAGTCAACTCCATACTTGGTGCTAGTCATCAGAGCTTGCTTGGGTGATTTGGTTATTTGGGATGGGCCGAGCAATGAGAGCATATTGCGAGGTTGCCTACCGTGAAGTCTTTTAGCCAGTGCCTTTCAGTTTAGTCCTAAGTGTGGCATACAGGGACATCATGGACATTCTGAGGCCTTGGTAAACGCTAGAGAGCAACTATGGCTTCATTCGATGAAGTTTTACCATTTTTGTCAATGTGGTAGCCTAGATAGTCTACATAGGTTTTGTCTGCTAAATACAGAAGCCATACTCTTGGAGCTTTTTCAGCAGTCAGTCCAGGTTGCCGGTTTCTATGAGATCATCCAGGTATGCAGCAACACTTGGTAAATCAGTAGTCGTTGCGTCCATGCATCTTTGAAACTGAGCGGGACTGCATGCCATCCCAAAACACATTCTGTTAGAACGAAAAAGCCCCAAAGGTGTATTGATGATGCAGAGTTGCTTAGCTTGTTCGTTTAACTCTATCTGTAAATAAGCATTGGCAAGATTAATTTTGGTGAAACGTTAGCCGCCTTGAAGTTTTTCCATAAGCTCATCTAATTTTGGCAAAGGACGCTGGTCAACAGATATCTGTTTGTTTACCATACTAAAGTCCCAACAAATTCTCACTTTTCCATGATACTCTGATACGGCCACAATTGGTGCCACATAGTCACTGAAGTCAATATGTTTCAACACTCCTACTTTGACTGAAAACTCAATTCCTAGTTTCACAGCTTCTCGACAAAAAAATGGTACTTATCTTAGCTTGAAAAAAACTGGTCGTGATTTTTCTTTGAGATGTGTTGAAGCTTTCAGTTTTTTACAGCGTCTCAATCTTTTGTTAAACAATTATAGATATTTTGTTGCCAGTGCACTGACTTTACCTGACAAACCCTCAACCAGGTTGCTTTGAATTGTGTTTACATTTTTTCACACTGCTGACAATCTAATCTGTGACAAGCCAAAAAAATCCCTCCAGTCAAAGCCAAATAGGTTAGACCCTACGGGTGTATCGACTACTAACAAATGCAGGTTTTGTTTTACCCTGTCTCCAACCCTAACATCTATGTAGTATTCTCATTTGAACTGAAGTCTGCGGGCCTATACCCAATGATACAAGTTTTTGTTTCTCCCAGTTGTGGTGAGCGGAGTTTTTTATATCTTTCCAAGCCTATCATGGAACATGTATCTCCAGTTTCCCACTGAAACTTGGCGTCAATTCCATTGACCTTCAGATTCACCCAGATTTGTTTGCCAGCTCATTCAATTATGTCTACCTTTTTTCTGCTGGGCATGTTTTGTAGTGTCATAGCTGAGCCTAACTGTGCACACTGATTCTTCAAATAGAGTGGATTTTTGGACTTCAACCTTTGTGGATTGTCCTCCCTTCGATTTGCAAACGGGCGAGATATGCCCTTTTTGTTACAGATCATACAAACAAGTTCTCTGCAAGGGCAATCATTGCAACTGTTCTTGATGAGACAATTCAGACAGGACTTTAATGAGTTAAAATTAAAGTTTTTTTATTACTACTTTGGGTGCATTGGGCTCGTTCGGTTCTGTGTTAATATGCATCAAACATTCTGTTAACTGACTCTGGAGGTGGTTCTTTGAACTCACCTTTCAGCACTCTAATCATTTCCGTAGTTCTGATGTATGTTACGGCTTTAGCGAGCACATCTTCAAGGGTAGGGTAGTTGTCCATAAGCACCAGCATCTGACATCAGTGTGGGGTCTTTCTTTCATTATGATGTATCTAATCATCTACGTAGCTCTGGCTGCCGCCATTAGTTTTGCAAGTATAGTTTTAGTGGCGCGCTAAGCCCTGTAACTCTGCAGCCCAATCAACATACATCTTATTCTTTTTCATTTTACACTGATGGAACTCATACCGTGCTGCTTGTATATGAACGCTATCCTTATAGTAGATGGTTAGTTTCTGTGCTAGCTCAGTAAAATATTTTGTCGTTATATCTTCGGAGCTGAACAGATTCATAATTAGGTCATACGTTGGCGCGCCTTCCCAAAACAGCAAGCAGGCTCGCTTTTGTTCAGCATCAGTAACATTGTAAACCGCAAAGTGTTGGTTAAAATGTTCCAAATAAATTTGCCATTTCTCAGTCTCCTTGTCAAGCGTGTCAAACTTTGGAATTGCTGGTGTAGAATTCGTACCTTGCAATGTTCTTGTTTCTGATTTCTCTATCAGCTCTAGTATTAATTTCAGGCCCAGAATCTGCTGCTGCATAGCATCCATCATGGTCTTAACTGTATTCTCCATTGTCCACTTGAGCGTTTAATTAATTAGGAGCTTTTTGATAGACATCGCACTTCTGACATCAATGATAAGTCCTTAAGTTGACTAGGAACGAGAGGTTGACTTGTTTCTTACAATCAAATTTTTTATCATGTTCTGATCATGTTTACTTTGGCTACCTGTATACTTGCTTTCATGTATACTTGAGTGCAGACAATAAACCATATTAAAAATTTGCAGGGAGAATGCAAATACCACTCTGCCGAAACAATCGAATTTTCTCCCTTTTATAATTTTAATTTTGTTTTTGGCTCTGCCCATTTTTTATTGGTTTATGCTTAGTTTCTCATACACTGTCTTCTCGCTTTTTTCTTGGTTTTGTTGGTTTATCCTTAGTAGCCTGAGTGTCCTAACAATTGCTGGGCTTTCCTGCTATTTTGAAGATTCCTGTTAGGTGCAATCTTGTATCCTAACACAGAATAATCCTAACACTGCGTATGTGTGCCTAAAGCCAGTGACTGGCTTCAGGCACACATACGCAGTGTTAGGATCACTTGTTACACATCATTTGTAGGGATTTTTTTTACAGAAAAAGAAGGAAGCCATTTTAAACTATTCAGCTTTATTTCTGGATATCATATACTTCTGAGTTCTGTTAAACTGGATATAATTTATCTCTGCTTCTCCATATTCATATATGCTCATTAAGCTTTAGTTACCATGATCAACTGGTAGAAGAAATTTAAGCCATCTGACACACATCCCTGTTACAATTTTTAGCGCCTCAAATAAAATGCCAGTTGTTTAATAATAGGCATCAGCAGTGCAGCTTGTTACCTAGGTTACAGCTCATGTATTATGGTGCTGTTGCGAATGAACATACTGACAGTACTTCTAAGACTAGGCGGGCTTAAGAATAGGCAAGCAAATATTGTTATCTATTCTCTGCTTATAGTTTAACAGTCTCTTTGTTGACGATCCTTATCAGTCAGCCTCGGAAGTTACTAGGTTGAGCTGTGGCTGGAAAAGGTAAAGTAGTGAGGAATAGTGTACTGTGAACAAGAGGAATTAAGTTAGCGGAGGCCTTGCGGAAGATGAGGCAATGTTTCAATTAAAAACAGCCGATAGTTTTTGACAGACATTGATACAGGCTTGTCTTCTAACACCCTCAATATTTATGACATATAACTTATGATTTTAATGGCGTTCAACAGTGAAACAATATAAGTTTTGTTGGGTATTGCTTGCCATAATAATAAGTGCAAGCAGTGCATCCGGGTACTTAGGTTGCGGCTAATGTATTATGGAAGCTGCTGCAAGTAATCATACTGACCATACTTCTAACATTAGGTCCGCTTAAAATAGGCCAGCAAATACTCTTATCCAATCTCTGCTCATAGTACGAAACTCTCTTCCACGGCAGTCTGTTATGGTCTAAACCTTATCAGTCATTCCTTAAGGCTACGAGGTTGAGCTGTAGAAGAAGAAAGGAATAGAGAGGATCAGTGAAGGGTAGAGAGGAATAGTACAGAGTTAAGAGTGATAGTGAGGAGTAGAGAGGAATAGTGAAGAGTAAAGAAGAATAGTGCAGAGTAGAGAGTAATAGTGTAGAGTAGAGAGGAATAGTACAGAGTAGAGAGGAATAGTGTATTGTGAACAAAATAAATTAAATTACGAAAAACTCTATAGAAGGTGAAACAAAGTAACAAGCTTTTACTGTAAAAAACGGAGAAATTGTTGTTTTGTTTACACCATAGATATATATACCTAGATTGGCCAATAATAGCTATTCCCATTGGTTGCCTTGTCAGACATAAATAGCACGACGTAACGTCACTGTATTGTACCTCACGCTTGACTGCACTGTTGTTTACAATGAATCTAATGGGAAGAAGGTAACAAAATTACATTTATTTTCACATAAAAACCTTCTTGGATACATAATCCAGTCAACTAAAGCAATTCTGTGATAATATCTGATAACCACCATAGATTAAAACTATAAAAGCTATGAATTGTTGCACACAAATCATGAGCCATCAGGGCTTTATTTGCAACCCTCTCTTATCCCCATTCTCTCTTTTCCCCTTCTCCAAAGAAGAAGTGAGAAAGGAAAAAGAGAGAAGGGGGAAAGGTGAGGAGGGGGGGGGCAAATAGCCAACCCACCCAAAGAGCCAGACCCTGGCTAGGCAAAACACTAATATCATGTTGAACTAAACATTACTAAGTACAGTAATACTTCAACTTACGAGTGCTCCAACGTACGAGAAACTTGAGATACGAGCCAGCTTTTAAGCAAGTTTCAGTACTAACATACGAGCCATGTTTGAGATACAAGCACGTGAGTCAGTTGCCAAGTATGCCGAAGGTGTCTTATGAGAACAGCATCACTCTGTATTTTTCAACTACTCAGATTTATACTTTGGTACTGCATTTTTGTGCGCGATTTTCAGTGCAGAATTACACTGTATGTGAATTAAAAGTACTCTGTGTTGACTGAAAGTTTGCCAGTAAAATGAAAGATGATGCAAAGAAAAAGCAACTGATAACAGTTGATATTAAACAGAAAATTATTGAAAAATATGCGAAATGTGTATGCGTGATTGAGCTAGCTCAGCAATATGACAGAAATACATCCACAATTATCAAACAGAAGGATTATATTCAGGGCATTTAGTTCGCAAAAGGACTAACCATAGTTTCTAAACGGCGCAGCGATCTTCACGACCGCTGATGGAGAGACTGCTCAGGCATTTAATTGGATAAAAGATAAACAATTGTCCGGTGACAGCGTAACTGAAACGATGCTACGTGAAAAGGCCGGTGCTATCTATCAAAACTATAAAAATAGACATTCGGACAAGTTGGCTAGTGGTTGTGCATTAATCCTTTGTGACGACACCTGTGTTCGTCCTAATCGCAACATGTTGAAAGGGCGACAAAGGCGAACGTATTTAGATAGATTTATTTTAAGACGGCCGGCTAGTCGTGACAGCGAAACAAAGGAAAAATTAGCTAACCAGCGAGAAACTTTAAACTACAAACGCCGAAGAAATTTTAATTACGTCAAGTTAAAAATGAAAGTTTGCTTTCAGGTTTGCTTCTGAGTTTGTCTTTTAAGACATTGATAAAATTCAAATTTATCAAAGACAACTGTTGTAATGAAGGATAACTTATATCTCCCTCCCTCACAAATGCTAGCATTAGCTGCTATTGTATGTATTTAATTTTACATTTTAAATAATCACATTTTTTGTATTATTTTTTAATTGTTGCTTTTTGAAAGCATGTGGTAAATTATGACAATAACCAACATGTTCTTTCTGTTACAATATCTTGTTTTGAGTGTTTTATTTGCATTTTTAGAGTATGAAAACCAAGCAATATATATTTAATTGTTCGATATATAAATAAATTGCACCAACATGCGAGTATATTAACATATGAGCTCAGTCTCGGAACGCATTAAGCTCGTAAGTTGAAGTATGACTGTATAAGTTTTTAGCTTTTAAGAGCTTGTAATCACCTTCTCATATATTTCACACCTACAACACAACAGAGTAAGGCATGGTGAATCTTATGATACCAAATAACTGCAATGTGAATTTTGTTGCAAGTCAACCTTTAACTTGCTTTTGCATATTGTACAAATAACTTGGTATTGTCCTTTCGTGACTGGCTTCTTAGTGGTGGCAATTAGTGCTAGCCTGGCAAAGTTTTTCACCAATCCAGCACTACTAAGCAACACTCTTGTCGCTTTCTAGCTGTGGTTGCAAACCTCAATCACCACAGGCGAAGACAAAGTCAAGCCTCCCTGATTCTTAACTGTGATTAGGGAATTTGTTGCTTGGTTTACATCAACGTTGGTAACATTTACGATGCTAGTGATACAATCATTACACTTCAGCTTTAGTGACCTAGCCAGCTACATAGCCAGCTGTAAAATAATCATTCTGTCTCATTTTTGACTTCAGACATACATGCATACTCATCATATTTAGTCATGTTTAGTTCAGCATATTAGTCTATTTACCTAGCCAAGGTCTGGCTCTTTGAGTGGGTGGGCTATTTCCCCTTCCCTCTCCATTCCCCTTTTCTCTTTTCCCCTTCTAACTTATTCTTTGGAGAAGGGGAAAACAGAGAATGGGGATAAGAGAGGTTGCAAATAAAGCCATGATGGCTCATGATTTGTGTGCAACAATTCATAGCTTTTATAGTTTTAATCTATGGTGGTTATCAGATATTATCACAGAATTGCTTTAGTTTACTGGATTATGTATACAAGAAGGTTTTTATGTGAAAATAAATGTAATTTTGTTACCTTCTTCCCATTAGATTCATTGTAAACAACAGTGCAGTCAAGCGTGAGGTACAATACAGTGACGTTACGTCGTGCTATTTATGTCTGACAGGCTTTTTCCCTATTGGCCAATCTAGGTATATATATCTATGGTTTACACAAATTGACTTCATTTCATTATAATCACTTGGTGATGGGTGGTTCTTACATAAATGCTTTTATTAAACTCTAAAGTTTTAGACATAAAAGTAGTTTATGGCAACCATTAATTTTCTAGTTGGAGTTGTGTGACTTTGGGTTTCTGGAATAATAACATTTGTGCTGTAATTAATAGTCAAACTTTTCATGGTTTTGTTAAAGTGTATCTGGTCTGTAGATTCTGTATGACTTAGTTGAACAAATCTTAATACAGGGGATGTATTTTAATGTGATAATTAAAAGCGCTTGTTTGTAATTTTGTAGCCTATGGATCCTGGTCCAGGTGTTATCACTGTTTCACACCCTTACCTTAATGACTTTGAAATAGACAGCGAAGATAACAAACAACTGCGACACTATTTTGAATCAAGACTATGCAGTGACGGAGGAGAGATCACAGATATCAAGTATGTAAAGGATGATAATAATGCCATCAACAAAATCCTGATCAAGTTTGCTGATATCCAGTGTAAGTACACCTGATGTATATATTATTCTGTAACTGATCAGGGAACATTCACAGTTCATGGAGCTACATTACTACTTTGGGTTGTTTAGAAAATCACGTGACCTTCCTGTGCACCCAAAAAACAGTATGGTAAACTGTGACCGACTTGAGTCTGCATGGCTAGATAAAATTTCATCATATCAAATCTTAGAATCATTTAAATCATCTTATTTCTGTTACTAACAGAAATCTTTAGTATTTCAAGTGAGATCCTTGCCTTCAACTTCTTCACTCTATAGTGGATATCTCTCCTCTGCTACATCGGTCCACTCATCTATCTCACATGATGCGTATATCTGTTCCACCTGTACACAGCCTAATTGTTGTACCTGATCTATGATGCTGTCAATTTGGTAAAGAGAAATTTTTAAGTTCAATATATCATTACTGGTTACAGGTTCAGAAAGAGTTTGCGCTCGATCACATTATCTAAGAGATGTCTTTGGTTATGACACCTCTCTAGATATCCAGCTGTTGGTCAAGCCTTATAATTCATCAGGTTAGTATACTTCTTACTCAGTATCTTGTGGTCTCTACAAGTTGATCACTATAGAGAGGCTATACATGGTCAGCGAGTACATGTATGACATTTCCTGTCTCACATGTCTGAAAGAAGCTTTACTAAAGTAGAGTACATAAAATTTTGCTCTTTATTTAATTGCGCGTTTCAGTATTACTCTTGAAAGTTTTTTAACTAATGTTAGAGAAAAAAGACCGAGTATTGTAATGAATAATATTAATTTTCTATTAGCCGTCTCATTCTGGTCCCATGGTTCACACTACTTTTATAAGATGAGTCGGAGAAGGTGAATTCTGACAGTCACTGTGATAATCTGCAGTCTACTCAGCCAGACCGTGCAGACTCCACTGAAGCTGAACATGATAGTCAGGCACTTTCTATAGCTGATGATGATATGAAAACTGTCTGTAAGTATGAAACAGTATATACGCTAGCAAATAAAAATAAGTTTTAGTACTTTAGTACTTTAGCAAGTCCTATAAAGCAATCATTAATTGGTTTGTATTGGTCATGGTCTTTAATAATGTAAAGAAAACAACCGGTTCCCTTTACACAACATAAAACATTCAACAAATAACATTGAGTGTTAAGTGCCACAACGAAATATGTATTTAATCGATAAGTCCTTAGGTTGAGTAGGAACTAGGGTTGACTTGTTTCGTACAATCTAGTTAACCAACTGCAGCACGCAATAAGGTAGCAAGCTACGCCATAATAGGAGAATGAGTCACTCTAAGCAAGAACAACAATTGCGCAAGTAGGTCATTTCTGCTAGCTAATTGACCTTGGGGAGCAAGTCATAACACTCCTCCCACACAAAATACACAAGACTAAATTTAAGCAATGTATCTAACATGTAATTATTTGAAAATTGTATTTTGAGTAACACACGCACTTAGTGTCTTGAGCACCAGCTCGAATGTTGTGACTGGTTAGCCTCACCGGCTATCAAGGTTAATACAGTACAAGGTGAGTTAAGTTAATACTTTGATGCATCCCAGTAGTCAGGTTTATGATGGTTATGTTGTGGGTATCTAGGTGAGTTGGGTATTGAAACTGGTTGTTGCCTCTCAGGAACAGCAGCTGGTAGATTCTTGGGTATTGGAATATTGTTGTCAACAACATACACTCTTGGTTGCAATTGATTGATATGACGTTGACAATTACCTCTATCTATCTAGACCTCAGACATTACACCACCAATTTTTGCCGTTACTTCGCCTTGTAGCTATTTTGGTCCTGTTCTGTAGTTTCGAGCATGGATCAATGAGTCAACTCCGTACTTAGTGCTAGTCATCAGAGCTTGCTTGGGTGATTTGGTTTTTTGGGATGGCCCGAGCAATGAGAGCATATTGCGAGGTTGCCTACCGCAAAGTATTTCAGCCAGTGCCTTCCAGTTTAGTCCTAGGTGTGTCATACAGGGACATCATGAACATTCTAAGGCCTTGGTAAACGCTAGAGAGCAACTATGGCTTCATTCGATGAAGTTTTACCATTTTTGTCAATGTGGTAGCCTAGATAGTCTACAGAGGTTTTGACTACTGAATACAGAAGCCATACTCTTGGAGCCTTTTCAGCAGTCTGTCCAGGTTGCGCCAGTGTTTTTCACTTGTCCTGCCAGTTTCTATGAGATCATCCAGGTATGCAGCAGCACCTGGTAAATCAGTAGTCGTTGCGTCCATGCATCTTTGAAACTGAGCGGGACTGCATGCCACCCCAAAACGCATTCTGTTAGAACGAAAAAGCATTAAAGGTGTATTGATGTTGCAGAGTTGCTTAGCTTGTTCATTTAACTCTATCTGTAAATAGGCATTGGCAAGATTAATTTTGGTGAAACGTTAGCTCCCTTGAAGCTTTTCCATAAGCTCATCTAATTTTGGCAAAGGACGCTGGTCAACAGATATCTGTTTGTTTACCATCCTAAAGTCCCAACAAATTCTCACTATTCCATGAGGCTTTAATACGGCCACATTTGGTGCCACATAGTCGCTGAAGTCAAAATGTTTCAACACTCCTACTTTGACTGAGCGCTCAATTTCTAGTTTCACAGCTTCTCGTCAAAAAAATGGTACTTATCTTAGCTTGAAAAAAACTGGTAGTGATTTTTCTTTTAGGTGTGTTGAAGCTTTCAGTTTTTTTACAGCGTCTCAATCTTTTTATGAACAATTATCGATATTTTGTTGCCAGTGAACTGACTTTACTTGCCAAACCCCCAACCAGGTTGCTTTGAATTGTGTTTACAATTTTTAGCACTGCTAACAATCTAATCTGTGACAAGCCAAAAAAATCCCTCCGGTCAAAGCCAAATAGGTTAGAACCTACGGGTGTATCAACTACTAACAAATGCAGGTTTTGTTTTACCCTGTCTCCAACCCTAACATCTATGTAGGATTTTCATTTGAATTGAAGTCTGCGGGCCTATACCCAATGATACAAGTTTTCGTTTCCGCCAGTTGTGGTGAGCCGAATTTTTTATATCTTTCCAAGCCTATCATAGAACATGTATCTCTAGTGTCCCACTGAAACTTGGCGTCAATTCCATTGACCTTTTGATTCACCCAGATTTGTTTGCCAACTCGTTCAATTATGTCTACCTTTTTTCTGCTGGGCATATTTTGTAGTGTCACAGCTGAGCATAAATGTGCACACTGATTCTTTAACTAGATTTGATTTTTAAACTTCAACTTTGTGACTTGCCTACCCTTCGATTTGCAAACAGGCGAGATATGCCCTTTTTGTTGCAGATTATACAAACAAGTTCTCTACAAGGGCAATCATTGCAATTGTGTTTGATGAGACAATTCGCACAGGACTTTGATGAGTTAAAATTATAAGTTTTTTTGTTACTACTTTGGGTGCATTGGGCTCGTTTGGTTCTGTGTTTAAATGCATCGGACATTCTGTTAACCAACTCTGGAGGTGGTTCTTTGAACTCACCTTTCAGCACTCTAATCGTTTCCGTAGTCCTGATGTATGTTACGGCTTTAGCGAACACATCTTCAAGGGTAGGGTAGTTGTCCATAAGCACCAGCGTCTGACACCAGTGTGGGGTCTTTCTTTGATTATGATGTATCTAATCATCTACGTAGCTCTGGCTGCCGCCATTAGTTTTGCAAGTATAATTTTAGTTGCACGCTAAACCCTGTAACTCTGCAGCCCAATCAGCATACATCTTATTCTTTTTCATTTTAAACTGATGGAACTCATACCGTGCTGCTTGTATATGAACGCTATCCTTATAGTAGATGGTTAGTTTCTGTGCTAACTCAGTAAAATATTTTGTCGTTATATCTTCGGAGCTGATCAGATTCATAATTAGGTCATACGTTGGCGTGCCTTCCCAAAACAGCAAGCAGGCTCGCTTTTGTTCAGCATCAGTAACATTGTAAACAGCAAAGTGTTGGTTAAAATGTTCCAAATAAATTTGCCATTTCTCAGTCTCCTTGTCAAGCGTGTCAAACTTTGGAATTGCTGGTGTAGAATTCGTACCTTGCAATGTTCTTGTTTCCAATTTCTCTGTCAGCTCTAGTATTAATTTCAGACCCAGAATCTGCTGCTGCTGCATAGCATCCATCATGACCTTAACCATATCCTCCATTGTCCATTTGAGCATTTAATTTATTTAGGAGCTTTTTGATGGACATATCCCACTTCTGACACCAATGATAAGTCCTTAGGTTAACTAGGAACGAGAGGTTGACTTGTTTCTTACAATCGAATTTTTTATCATGTTCTGATCATATTTACTTTGGCTACCTGTATACTTGCTTTCATGTATACTTGAATGCAGACAATAAACCATATTCAAAGTTTGCAGAGAGTGTGCAAATACCACTCTGCCGAAACAATCGAATTTTCTCCCTTTTATAATTTTAATTTTGTCTTTGGCTCTGCCCATTTTTATTGGTTTATGCTTAGTTTCTCATACACTGTCTTCTCAGTTTCTTTTTGGTATTGTTGTTTGTCCTTAGTAGCCTGAGTGTCCTAACAATTGCTGGGCCTTCTTGTTATTTTGAAGATTCAGCTCTACGATCGTTGTTACCAAGAAGCCAATCGCTATGGCCCTGGTCTCAATGCTCTGCAGTAACACTACCTCTTTGTATTGGTCATTGTCCTTAATACCTGCAATGTAAAATAAATAACGACCATGGTGTTTAAGAAAGAGTATTCAGAAGGTAAATGTAATCGTTTAGTATTCAAAACTGTATATTATTACTTAAACATACTGTTGTGGTAATTAATTGAAAGGAAACATTAACGAGTAGGTTATGCGGGCAATAACGTCGAGCTGTTATAGCACAAAATTAGACATTTCTGATGCCGTGAGAATATTCTTTCCAAGAAAAGATTATCATATCTAAAGCTTAATCCCTAGTAGGAAAGTTTGCAGTTTTAAGAATCAAAACCAAAGTGATCGTTTTGTGTTATGGAGCCATTGCATGAAACCTTTACTTAATCGACGTATCTATGTATATGTTTTCAAGATGATTTAGATGTCTTCCGATGAACAACTATGAAAACTATGCAGATTTTTGCATCTAAACTGATCTATGAAATTTAATGTTAACCACATTTATTTACGTGAAATAACTTGACTCATAAGAAAACTTCACATGTATAGTGACCTGATAATTCTAATAGCATTGTTATACTCGCTTATTGTTGCAATCTTAATCTTTTTGCAACGTTTGAATTGCAGCCCTTGTTATCACCGAATTCCCAGACGATGTTGAAATTACTGAGTTGATTATACACTTCGAGAAGACATGCCAGGCATGTGTCAAGACATCACGCTATGATGAAGAAAAGAAATACTTTGTCTTAGAATTCTCTAAGAGCGGTTAGTAAACTCAATGATTTTCAGAACTATACTTAGTTTAATAGCAATGTGTATATGACAGATATCTGAGTGACTAGTCTTCTGTGTAAGCTAAAATATCTGAGCTGTAAGTTATGATGTGTATTATCTTGCTAGCTGCTGAAAAAATCTATAACTCTATGCATGCATATATGTTGTGTGATATTCTATTAGATGCTGAACAAATCCTACAAAATCCAAAACAGCTCCTGGATGATGAAGATTCATTAACCACCATTACAGTAGAACAACTCTCTAATAAAATCAAAGATGTCCTTGTGATCGGAGAGAAGCCCGTGCACAAAAGAATTTTCAAGAAGGCGTTTAAGGATTTTGGTGAAGTTGAGAACAGTGAAATATTCACTCCAGATAAATTGCAATTTATTGTCACATTTAGCAGTGCTGAAGGTAAGCAAAAGTTTAATGAGGTGTATATTATTACAGTTTATTAGCAATATAAGGTATATTAGTTACTTGTTACTAGTAATATAAGGAGTGTATTAGTTACTTGTTACTAGTAATATATGTAGTAGATTAGTTACTTGCTAATAGTAGTATAAATAGAGCTTTACTTGCTGTTAGTAATGTAAGGAGTGTATCAGTTACTTGTCATTAGTAACATAAGGAATATATTAGTTAGTTGATGTTAGAAGTATAAAAAGGTATATCGGTTAAATGCTAATAGTATAATAATAAGTGTATTAATTAGTTGTTATTTGTAATATAAGAAGAATGTTAGCAAGTTTGAAGAATGAATAACCAAAGGAGTACAATAGCTACTTGTTATTAGTAATAGAAGGAGTACAATAGCTACTTGTTATTAGCAATAGAAGGAGTACAGTAGCTACTTGTTATTAGCAATAGAAGGAGTACAATAGCTACTTGTTATTAGTAATAGAAGGAGTACAGTAGCTACTTGTTATTAGTAAGATAAGGAGTACAGTAGCTACTTGTTATTAGTAATAGAAGGAGTACAATAGCTACTTGTTATTAGCAATAGAAGGAGTACAATAGCTACTTGTTATTAGCAATAGAAGGAGTATAATAGTTACTTGTTATTAGCAATAGAAGGAGTATAATAGTTACTTGTTATTAGTAAGATAAGGAGTACAGTAGCTACTTGTTATTAGTAATAGAAGGAGTACAGTAGCTACTTGTTACTAGCAATAGAAGGAGTATAATAGTTACTTGTTATTAGTAAGATAAGGAGTACAGTAGCTACTTGTTATTAGTAATAGAAGGAGTACAATAGCTACTTGTTATTAGTAAGATAAGGAGTATAATAGTTACTTGTTATTAGTAAGATAAGGAGTACAATAGCTACTTGTTATTAGCAATAGGAGTACAGTAGCTACTTGTTATTAGCAATAGAAGGAGTATAATAGTTACTTGTTATTAGTAAGATAAGGAGTACAGTAGCTACTTGTTATTTGCAATATAAGGATTATAGTAGTTACTTGTTATTAGTAGTATAAGAAGTATATTAGTAACTTGTTATTTGTATTATAAGAAGTATATTAGTAGCTTGCTATTAGTCTGCCTGTTTTCTGTGTACAAATTTAATTGCAGGTCATTTTAGCGCGTGGAAAAATACATGTATTTTTAGTTAAAATTTCAATTACAGCTTTTTCTACACATGTGGTATTGCCCACATCACATCACATCTATTGCAGCTGCAGAAGCTTTGGCAAAACAGCAGGTGATAACCATAACATCACATTATAAAGTTCAAGTTCAACTGTATGAAAGGAGAGATAGTCCTGATAAGGCTTCATGTCATGGTATATAATACATTTATTTTTACATCATTCATCTGTTAAATCTCGTCCTTCTTTAAATTACTGCTTACACAAACCATTACAAATTTAAATGGTTCTATATTCCCACAACTAATGAAATGTTGTAGCTGCACCCATTGAATCATTAATTCTCTCTTGCACATCACCCCAATCCTCACTTACTCTGGAACACCAGCATAAATTGACACAGACTCGACAACCTTCACCTAAACAAGACAGTGTTTCTGTGTGGGGGATTGATAAAACTGGATTATTCTACTAATCACTCTACAACGTATTGAGAATGGCTCAGTTTAATATGAAACGCAAATGGGCTGCTTTAAGTAGTTATCGCTAATTAGCTCATAGGTAACGTTTGATCTTGAAACTGACTGTTTTAATCAATATATCCTGTTGATTAATGTAACTAAGATCTTACAGTTGACTGTCCCAGATTCTGCAATTTAGAGCAAGAGTTTCGAAGGAAATAAAATTACTAAGATAAAGAACGTAAAGGGGTTTTCCCATAACCCTATTATTATTTTACGAACAAGAAACAAATATAATAGTTATATCTTTAGACTAAATTATAAGAATCGAAAGTAAATGTTTAAGACTTACAAATAGTCACCCTCTCGTTCTCTCAGTAATCGACTCTTCGGCTTGCTCTGCTGACACTTCTGTCTGCCATGATGACGCTGTATTGAAAGAGTGAAGAGTATAAGTGAATATTCATACTTCTCATATTCATTCAGTATTAGCCTTAGTTTCTAGGAGTGAAACTATATGTTTCAGATCTTTGATTGTGAATCTTGTAGTTTTGGGGGTTGCTGAGTACCTCTTGTCATTTTTCGTCAGCGGAGATTTCAATATGTGTAATCTGTAATCATAATCCAAGGTCTGCCCAAATGCGGATCTCGGTATCACACGACGCAAGTTGTTATAGTCTGAACAAGAACTAAAATTTTTGTGATCATCTGAGATTTCTTTATGCCAAGTTCTCAATGTCCTAAGAGTACAATGGGTAGGTTAAACCTAGAAGTTAGCTTGTAATGGCGATCATCTCCTCTTCAGAATTCGTAGATGCTATCTCTATGAGGATCTGTTATAAAAGCCGCAATAGTGATGTAACTTGTTATTTTCTATATGTCTATTTGTACATAGCTGATATTAGATGCAACAATGTCACAGAAGTTTCTTCTCCTTTTTCCCCTAAGTTTGAGAGCACACCCTCAGCTTCATTTAATACAAGCATTTCTCATCTATCAACATTAGGTGAGCTCAGTATTATTCAGACTATTTCTAAGTTCACTTATAAGCTGTCAGGTTCTGAATAATATGTAACACTTGAAGATATGACAGAGTACTAGATTGCCTTTACGGTCACATCAGCAAATGCTGATTCTCTTTGTTAATCTTGTTGATATGGATACCCAAATCAACATCAAGTGAGCTCAGTATTATTCAGACTATTTCTAAGTACAGTTGTAAGCTGTCAGCATCTGAATAATATGTAACAGCTGAAGATATGACAGAGTACTAGACTATCTTTATTGCCACTTCAGAAAATGCTGATTATCTTTGTTAATCTTGTTTCTATGGATACCAAAAGGTTTAGGTTAAATCCCTATTGCAGCATAAGTAACTTTTGACTGATAATCAAATGTCAAGTACGCATTGATTATTGAAACTGAATAAGTGTATTTGACATTTGATGATTACTCAACAACTTCTTATGTAGCAGTCAGGCTTCAATCTAAACTTTTTGGTACCCATACTAAAACAAGAGTTGTTGCAATTGGCTTTTGCTTAGCTTTTGCTTAGCTTTTGTTTCATGTAGAAAACATGCAAACAGCATAAAAATTTGCCATTTTGTGTATTTCTTATCACAAATAGGATAAGGTTGTTTAGAGCACTTACATTAAATAGCTGGCAGAGGGCAACCTTATGCACTGTTGTAGGATATGTGCAATATTATCTACCCTATTACTATATATGAGTTATTAATTTTCACTCCTTACTCCTTCCTCTCTCACTTCAGTGTTTCACTCCTTACGCTCTATTACACAGGTACTACTCACATTGAAGTGGACCTCCTTCCTGATTATGAGGTAATGGATATGTACCAGCTGCTTTGTATTCACTTCCAAGATCTTTTTGGGGAAGATCGGGAACTCACTACATTCAACCAATCTTATGATGTTACAAAGAATGTGTTCCGGTTCGACTTCAATTCAGAAGGTAAATGGTTTAATTAAGTTTAACTATGAATAAACTGAGACAGGTTTTATAACCCCACCCAACTGAGCTAGTATTGATAGTTGTAAAAGAGGCAGTCTTTCACACTTTTATATTCCGAAGGAAGCATGAAAGAACTGTTTATGGTTCCTCACAAATCTCAGGGTAATGGTACGGTGGTAGTCAAAATATATACACATATGCATACATTTATATGTATACTAGCTGCATTACCCGCCTACGAGAACAGATTCACGTACAGCATAAAGTTTATTGAGAGTTGTCTTTCATACTGTAAAACAACTCCATATATGCAGTCTGCTGAAATTTTTGCCTGATCAGAGTATGCATACACATATACATATCAATAATGTTGGGAAAAACAATGGAAATCTGCAATGTGTTTTACAGCTAGATGCGTGTAAAATCTAGTAAATATTCTAGATTCATGCATCTAGATTCACGCATCCGTTTATACCCGTTTATATTTGCAGTTGACGATTGCCCACTTTTGCCGCCAAGTTCCCAACTCGACCAACCAGTCTTTACTTGCCGAGCAGTTGACAATCACGCTCTTGCACTTGCCTCGCAATCAATTGCCTCGCACTCGCAATCAATCGCCTCGCAATCAATCGCTTTGCACTCGCCTCGCAATCAATTGCTTCGCTATCAATCGCCTCGCAATTAAACGCCTCGCAATTAAACGCCTCGCAATTAATCGCCTTGCAATTAATTGCCTTGCAATTAATCGCCTCGCACTCGCCTTGCAATCACCTCGCAATCAATTGCCTCGCACTTGCAATCAATCGCCTCGCAATCAATTGCCTCGAATTTGCCTTGCAATCAATTGCCTCGCAATCAATTGCTTTGCAATCAATCGCCTCGCACTCGCAGTCAATCACCTGGCAATCAATTGCCCAGCACTCAATTGCCTCGCACTCGCCAACTCATTCATCCGGAGCGCCGAGCCTGGAGACTCTCGCTGCACTCGGGGCAAAAAAGGTCTCACATGCATCCCCGAGTGACGCCACGGCACCAAACTCGAACTGCTAGCTGCATTATCCGCCCACGGGAACATATTCACATACAGCAGAAGGTTTATTGAGAGTTGTCTCTCATACTGTAAAACAACTCTAAATATGCAGTCTACTGAAAATTTTTGCCTTGATCAGACTATGCATACACATATGCAGTCATGCATGTCAAAATGTTGGGGAAAACAATGAAAATCTGCAATTTGTTTTACACCAAGTCTACAATACAGTGCCCAATGGAACTGTTTCGTTTTAAACAGCAAAGTTGCTGCCATGTTAAAAAGCACCGTCCCAAGTTCTGCGGCCTATACAGAAGTGCATATACAGCTATACAAATGCACTACTCACCAAATAAATTAATGAGTAGTAATTTACATGTAATTAATATTTACTGCCAATGAGAAAGCTCACCATGAACGTTGGTTTTTTGTCGGCCACCTACATGTACACAATTGTTTTGGCGATTTACCTACTAAATTTCTAAGGTAAGTACTTCTCATTCAATGTTGTATTGCCTATGAATTTCCACACCTCCACTATTTAAAAACATTTGATTTGCCACTGTTTGTGATAGTAAACATGTTCACTTCCTTCAGCGGCTGAGTTACTAATTTATTTTCCAGCTACGAGTAGGTCTACTGTAACTCATTACTACAGAACTTGCACGGGTACTCTGAGCGTTGTGATAGGCAATGGTGAGAAGAAGGAGAGCAGCTGGTATCGACTTTCACAGCTGTCACCCTGCTTAAACCATGACCAGCTGTATGTCGCCTGCTCAAAAGTAGGCATAAGCCAAAAACTATTTGTTCATACACTCGATAAAAAAAACAAAAAATGTTGTCTATCCGCCAGTGTTGCATTGAATTAACATTATGTTATTGTTAGGTCATGCTATGTTCTTCATGTTCCGCTCTACCTACATATTATCCACATGCAGCATTTTCTAACATATTTTTCAGTTTATATATATTTTCAAGCATTCGTTTTCCTTATTGTATCTCATAAAAAGGCTATCATGTTGGCGCTATGTTTTATTATTGTAAGGTGCTAATGCTGTATCTGCTTTGACATCAAACTGTTTATGCTATTATACATATAAGTTTTATTGACACAACAACATTACTGTTTGTATATACCATGTCAAAACACAGGCTATAGACGAAGAACTCGTGAGCGATGGTTAGTGTTTTAAGCATGTAGAAGTCTCCATTCAATGAATGCTGGCAATAGCTAAATATTTTGTAGAAGTTCTTAAAAGATGCAAACTTTTTCAATACTGCCAGTTTGGAAAACTTCAGTTTTCCTAGCAATGTCAATTTCATTATCCGTTCTCTGTACACAAATAGGCCAACTCTGATTTGAGTGGTTTGAGTCTCAAGGCGCAGCGCTCCAGATGAATAAGTTGGCGGGTGCGAGATGATTGAGTGCTAGACGACTGATTGCGAAGTGATTGATTGCAAGTGCGAGGCGATTGATTGCGAGGTGAGTGCGAGGCGATTGATTGCAAGGCGAGTGCGAGGCGAGTGCGAGGCGATTGATTGCGAAGCGATTGATTGCAAGTGAGAGGCGATTGCTTGCGAGGTGATTGCAAGGCCAGTGCGAGGCGATTGATTGCGAGGCAATTGATTGCAAAGCGATTGATTGCAAGTGAAAGGCGATTGCTTGCGAGGTGATTGCAAGGCGAGTGCGAGGCGATCAATTGCAAAGCGATTGATAGCGAGGCAATTGATTGCTAGGTGAGTGCGAAGCAATTGATTGCGAGCCGTGTGCAAGAGCGCGATGGTCAACTGTTCGGCGAGTAAAGACTGGTCGGCCGAGTCGGGGACTTGGTGGCAAAAGTGCGTGATCGTCAACTGCAAATATAGACGAGTATGAACAGATGCATGAATCTAGACTCATGAATCTAGAATATTTACTAGATTTTACACGCATCTAGCGTTAAAACACATTGTAGATTTTCATTGTTCTCCCTAACACTATTGACATATATATGTGTATGCATATTCTGATCAAGGCAACAATTTCAGTAGACTGCATATTTGGAGTTATTTTACAGTATGAAAGACAACTCTCAATAAACATTATGCTGTACATTAATCTGTTCCCGTAGGCTGGTAATGCAGCTAGTATATATATATATATATATATATATATATATATATATATATATATATATATATATATATATATATATATATATATATATATACATGTATATATATATACTATATATATATACATGTATATATATATACATGTATATATATATATAAAATTGTTTCCTCACCCCGATTAACCCATATGGGTGGTAATCTTTGCTCTAACTCGGGTCTCCTATCAAAGGCCTTGGAGTTTGAGCACTCGCCTCAAGATCTTAGCTGTTCCCAATAGCGAACTTTTCTGCAACTCACCTGAGTTGATTGCTGTTGGTATTTGGGCAAGCCACACATTTTGTGCTGGTGTTATTGCGCCCAGTGCCCCAATGACTCCTAGAATTACAGCTGTTCTTACATCTAAGCATTTTTCAATCTCTTCTCCAAAAGAGAGATGTTTCTTTACTTTTTCTTTGCTGGCTATGTTATAATCATTGGGTACTGCTATATCTATTATAGTAGCCCTCTTGTTCTCCTTGTCCACCACCACTATAACTGGTTGGTTTGCTAGGACATGCTTGTCAGACCGGATGTATAAGTCCCAGACGATCTTAGCGCAGTCATTTTCATTGACCTTACCAGGAGCTTCCCATCAGTGTTGTGGTTTATTAAGGCCATACTCCTCCCATTAACTTCTGTACACAACACTTGCGACATGGTTATGCTGCTCAGTGTATGCGTTTCCTGCTAGCTGCTTGCATCTACTGATGATGTGTTGGATGGCCTCAGGTGCCTCTTTGCACAGTCTGCATCTAGGATCGTCTCTAGTGTGATAGATTTTTGTTTGGGGTTGCCTTGTTGGAAGCACTTGCTCCTGGGCTGTCATGAGTAGCGACTCTGTATTAGCCGTTCGGTTTCTTTTGTTCAGCCACATATACATGTATGTCTGGTGAAGATCGCAAATTTTGGATATTTGCCAGTAGTAAGCACCATGAAGAGGTTTCATGTGCCAGTCAGGTTCCTCATCCTCACTGCAAAGTTCCATTGTCAGAGCAGCCGATTGAAATTCGGCTATCAACTGATCTGAGCTGGCCATAGAGGCTGCATAGGCTTTAATGCTTTGTTCTTCCTCTTTCGCTGTCTGCTGTACATCTTTGAGTCTCCTACCTCCATCTTTCCTATCAAGATACAATGTAGTAGTATCAGATTTTGGGTGAGGTGCTCCATGCATGGTCAGCAGTTTACGAGTTGCTATTTCTGTTTCCTTGATTTGATGGCTTCCTCAGTCCACTTTATTATGCCTGCTGGATATCTTATTACTGGCAGTACCTATGTAGGTATTTATTGCTATGACTTGATTCCTGGCATTGAGCTGGCTCTGTAAGACCTGCCGAATGCGTTTCTTATATTCGGTAATGGCTTTGTGACGTACATCGGCTTTGCGGTCGATGTTGCTTTGCATAATCCCCACGTACTTGTACCCGTCCTCTATATCTTTGATGATACCATTTGGTATTTTTAGGCCATTTTTGAGCACAGAATGGTCTTTCTTAAGAATTAGCCTTCCACATTTCTCAATACCGAAGTTCATTCCAATGTCTTTGCTGTATACCTGAGTAAGGTGTATTAGCGAATCAGTGTATCTTTCCTTATTAGCGTACAGATTGATGTCATCAATGTACATGTAGAAGAGGTGGTTTATCTTCATGCTACTCTTAAACTGGTATCTATATTGGGTCTTCTCCAGCATATTGTTAAGAGGGTTTAGGCATATGCAGAAGAGCAGCGGTGATGATGAGTCACTTTGATAGACCTTCAACTTATTTTAGTGTATTTATATGATCTGAATCGATATGTAATGTTACAGTGTGACATGTGCAGTACGTAGTGTAGAGAGTTTTTACCTTCAAGACAGACATATGTATAACATAAACTTTGAACTCACATTAAATAAGTTCAGCTTATTAAACACACTTAAAGCTAAGTTTTAGTATGTATCTTTCTCTATTTGACTTAATTTCAACTTTTTATCTTTGGAACTTTATAACTTTTGAGTTTTTGGGTTCGCTTTCACAATAATTTTATTTGACGTCATTAAAACCTTTTCTGATATAATTTGACAGAAAAGCCCAAACAATGCAATTTACATCATGAAGTGGATTATTGTTAGCAGATTAAGGGAAGCTGTCTGATCTCTCACCTTTTGTTCAAAAGGATCTCAGTTCCAATTTTGCAAATAGTTTTGAAGGAAAATTTTACATACCACGTTTTTCGCAAGGAATGCCGAACTGAAAGAAATGGGTCATTGTATCACCTTCAGGCGCTTTGAGAAATTTTTCGATAAACAGAATATGGGCATCTTTGTTATTTTGACGAATGTAATGAGCACACCAACTGCCAAATTTGAACTCATGAAAAATATTTTGTTAAATTTGTATATTGAAATAAGATTTGTATGGCAAGGTAGAAAAATCATGTTCCACTCCGTAAGGGGAAAAATTCTATAAGAGAGTGATGGTATTCCGAAGGTGCACTGTAATTGTACATAAGGGATATACAACAATACACCTACATTATATAGAGGCGCAAATATACATGGTCTCTCTACACTTCTCTCTTTCTTCCTGTTTTTTGTGGGACAATTTCTTATAAAAGTATTCTGACAAAGTGAGTTCAGCCTTCCTTCATGGAATGTCGGGCTGGCTTTCATGTTCTTTGTTGCCCCACACTACCTGGTTCATGAACTAGTTCAAACGGGAAACCTGCTGGCTCCCACCACACACTCTCATCATTAGGTGTACCGCTCATCAATTACAACTCAGTTAGAAGAGCAAGCTGAGGTAAGACCTTGTTCTGTCAGACTTCATGTTTCGACTGGCAAACTTCATGCATCAACAATTCCGGATCGATGAGAATACTAATGGTATTTGCAGCGATATCTTGCACAGCCTGTGCCGCGTCAGTCCAGACTGCCCCAACCTGACAAAGCTGCCGAGCTCTTCTTCTCTGTTGCTCCTTCAGAATCTAGCTGGTCGGTGGACACCTCACCAATTTGCACAGCATTCTAGACCCTGGCTAGTTTTTGAAGCTAAACTGAAGCTTCCCTTTTAGCTTTTAATATATCTGGACCAGCTAGTCTTTCTGCTGGCTCTGCTAGAGCCAGTTTTGTGTTGTCAGAGGATGAGTGCAGAAAGCCATTTTGGGGGTGGGAAAAAGGGGACGGGTTAAACTTTAGCTGGTCCGTAAGTTTCAACTCTCTCCTCAACACTAGCATGCTGGCCGTTTCTTTATTGGTTGAGTTCGGTGTGCCACGATATGCTCACAAGTTCAAATCCAGTATGAAAGTGATTTTCCGTTACTGAAACTAAATCGCTGTAACCAAACAGACAAATGACAGACAGTACACAGACAACAGACAGACACTGATATGTATATAAAGATTTGCATGCAATAGATTTTCTTCGATGCAGCTAAATAAAAAAAGCCCAAAAGATTTTAGTCTCTCTTTAATGATACCTCTTTTTATTAAGGTACTTCGGTGAATTAAACTCTGCCTTCCTCTACCAAGTTTCAGACTAACGTCACTTTTCTTTTTTGCGTTGCACAGCCCAGTCTGTGAGCCGAGTCATCCAATCAATTTGACACATACTCAGTTCCAAACGGCCTCTAATATAATATTAATGTTGACATCCTATCATGCGTATTCGTTTTTTCACAAAGTTTTGCCAAACATAAAAGCATTGAAACACCATAACATTTAATTGTTACAAGTTCGGAGATATTATTACAGGTTGTACCACCGTTTCGCTCTTTTGTTGTTTTTAGAGATAGCCGCACTAATGAGTGCTAAGCAGATCCTTGTAGAAGATGATGAGAATTCAACTTTGACTTTGACAACGAGAATCACAGGTATGATTTTAACTGATTAGGAATCATGCTGTTTACCCTGTACATCAAGCAGTTGTCCTGAGCACTGATAATGTACTATTATTACTTGCCCTCTAACTACTTATTGCTTGGTTTGAAGAAATTTCGTTATCAACTTGCAGGCAAAACAGTAGCATTGAATGTGATGACGAACCCAGGTAACTTTGGACTTAGTCGGACAAGTTTGATTAAGTGCTTTGGTTTGGACAGTCCATTTTCGTCCCAGTTTACAATCTACGGGCCATATAGAAACAGAGCTAACATTACTCTGGACACCTGCTCAGGTAACTGTTTTGTCTTTAGTTACCATTTAGCTTTAAAAGATTTGTATGCTCCTCCTACTTGCTAGTTACATTTTACACAAGTATAATACATCCTGTTCTAGCGACATATATCTATGTACTATCTAATCAAGCTTTCTATTGCATCTATGAGTATATGAAGACTGCCTTATGACTAAAACCTCAGAGAAGATTCATTCCAAGTTTATATATATATTCTAATCTTTCAACTAGATGAAGGTAGAATATGGTCAAATGTTATGATGAGAATAGCTTTAAATAGTGTTTGATTGCATGTAAATTAAACTGGCCTATAACACAACATAGAAACATATGTAAGCTGTTTGTACTGAGCCAAATACAAGCAGCTAGCAAGAGTGATTTAGGCATCTTATTACTCAATGCTGATTTACTGTCTATTGACAGTTAACTCATACAATACTCGTAGAAATAAAGGTGGTAGAAAGCCATGAAGTGAAGTTCAACATGTCAAAGAAAACTTAATTATTATATCACCGATCATGTTTCTCTCTAACAGTTGCTGAGCGAGTGGTACAGATAGGAGAGCATACTCTGGACAACAAGATAGTACTGGAGGCCTCATTCTCTATTGAAGAATTGCCTCCTAGTGTCCCACGCATGGATTCCTCGTCTTTAGAGATAACTGACTGTGGTAGGCTGATATAAACTTCTCTTGTTGAGTCTCATATTTTCCAGTTTATATGATTCACTGTGGCTCATCAACACTGTTTCATATTTCAGTTTTACTTGTGTCCAGTACTGCACCAAAGACTGTACTTCGAAAGCTCATCAGAACAACAACAAAAGGAATACTTATGAACCAGGTGGCCGAAGGAGAGTACCTGGTTGAGTACACTAGCAGTAAAGGTAGAATTTGCATAATTAAACATTTCCCAAGTTTAGTAAACATTTTTAAAAGTTAGCAAATTTAAATTATCTGTAATTCTAGTTACACTCCAAATTCATATATATTTTGAATCTAAACTTCCTTTCAAAATAATTGAGATGTACATAATTTTATACCGAAAAAGATGTATAAAAATAATATATAACTGTTTACATAAAATCTGTTTGAACTAAACAATTTAAATAACACGAACATGTGCAATCAGTCATCAACTTAACACACAAAATGCTTTTGACAATTGGCTTCACATTTGAACAAAACTTGACTTAAATTTTATAGTGAATCATGATATAGATGAGTGACTTAAAGGTTCTTTAAAGCTGTTCAGTTTTGTAAATTAGTAAAGATGTTCAGAGTTCGCTTTCAGACAGTTTACTTCTAATGTTTTGAATAATATTACAAAACATTACTGAAAAAATTAGTTTGAGTAGTAGTAGTATAGACTAGTGTGATTAGTAGTGTAGACTAGTGTGAGTAGTAGTAGTGTAGACTAATGTAAGTAGTAGTAGTAGTATAGACTAGTGTGAGTAGTAGTAGTAGTATAGACTAGTGTGAGTAGTGGTAGTGTAGACTAGTATGAGTAGTAGTAGTATAGACTAGTATGAGTAGTAGTAGTATAAACTAGTGTGAGTAGTAGTGTAGACTAGTGTGAGTAGTAGTAGTGTAGACTAATGTAAGTAGTAGTAGTATAGACTAGTGTGAGTAGTAGTAGTAGTAGTAGTAGTAGTATAAACTAGTGTGAGTAGTAGTAGTAGTAGTAGTAGTAGTAGTATAAACTAGTGTGAGTAGTAGTAGTAGTAGTAGTAGTATAGACTAGTGTGAGTAGTAGTAGTGTAGACTAGTTTGTGTAGTATTAGTTCAGATTAGCGTAAATAGTAGTGAAGAAATGCACAGGTTTTTTTAATAAAGCAAGAAAGTATAGGTATAAATGAACCACCTCTAATGATTTAGAAAAAATATTGTTATATTGCTCAGGGGAGCAATTAACTACTCACCATGAACTCAAGATTACAAGATGCCTTCAGCTTCGTCTCCAGCCACTATATATCCAAGGGGGTCACGTGGCTCCTAAGCCGTAGTCGTTGAGCCTGTGGTTCTTTATCCCAAACGTGTTACAAAATGAATATATAACATGCTCCTTTTTCAAAACCACAACGCTTAATCCAATACAAATTCTAATTTCGAAGCTCTCAAGGTTCACCTGAACGCAACCACTATTAGCAGAATAAGTGATCTCCTATCAAGCAAGCGTTAAATCCAATCAAGCGGGGTTATCAAGCCAAGCTGGTTAGATAATCACAAGAGCTTTAAGTCATCATCACAGCTACCAAGTCCAAGATCAGATGTGTGTATATAAATTTTTACTCACCCATTATTCTGTTTACTTACGCATCTTCATTCAACCATTTAACAACTCGTCTTCCTCCACACTAACACTCTTCATGTATCAATCGGTCTTTCTAGGTTCCTTATCCATTGCAATCGGGTTACCTGTAACTTTTGGCTCAGAACAGCAAGCTGATCATCATCGCCACTTCTATCTGCTATCTCAATTCCTTCATCTACACTCTCAATGGAGCTTTCAGGTTGAACCTCCTCTTTGGGTTCCTCAACCTTACTCTCCACACTACACACATTGAATGCATTTATTCTTTGGACGCTATAGCTACAATTTGTTTAATTTTAAATTATATTTCCTTTTTAGCAGCAAAAGTTTTGTGGTAGAGAATGTCGACATCTTTAGCGCAAACAAGTCAGTTGCATCGTATTTACTATGATAACTTTCTGTAATAATTTTCTTGTGTGTCGCATTATGTTTTCGGACTACATATATCTTAAAATTTGCTAAAGTCGTGTTCGCTAACTAATAATAGCGCGACTTAGACAGTTACATCGTGTGTTCTATGTTGAAATGCTTTCGTATTTTTATTGTGTGTCACGGTACATGTCTTGGACTTTACTAATTGCTAAAGCTGCTAGAATCGTGCTCGCTAATAATATGTTTAATCTGTTAAAAGCGTTCGTCGACGAACTTGGTGGGCATGCGCAGCTCAAACAATAATTCTGTGAATTTTGACCGATTAATTCTGCGTTTTTCGTGATTTCGGCCAGAACTCCGAACTAACGAAAAATTCGTTACGTGCAGCCGTACCTTTAGTAATCCTATTTACGCAATCCTTGTCACCTACATTGGTAAATGGTCGTCTCGTCTGTTACTTTTTAAATATTCCTGTCGTCGGGTCGTCAGAAACGTTACAAAACATGGGAGGACCTCCACTAGCATCTCTGCTAGGAACTACTCTCTCAACGGAGGTTTCAGGTTGGATCTCCTCTTTAGATTCCTCAACCTTCCTCTCCTTTTTACTATCTCTCCTAGGAGTAGCAGTAACAAATTCATTTATAATACTCCATACCATATTTCAGGGGTGGCTTACTAACTCGACCTGAGCTAATGACAACTGGTTCTCTACTGAACGGCAAAAATTCACTTCTAGAATTTCTTCTAGGCAAATCATTACGATTTCCTGGCACTTCTCTCTCACTAACAACATGAGTTTCCTCCACATGCTCAGCAACACCAGGTGTGTCCTCCCCCTGTTCATGGATCTCTAAATCAGGAATCAGGTCTTCCCGACCTTCAGATAAATCATTAGCATTTTCTACTAGTTCAGAGTTTCCCTCTTTTGACGAGTAACTAGACAAGAGAAGACAATTATCATCAGAATTCTCAGATGATGTATATACGTCATCAGAATTCAACAAAAACAAGTGTTTCCTATTTCTACGTATTTCACTCATGCCAACCTTAACCCAGTAACTTTCAGGAGATTTATCCTTTCTTAAAACTATGCCTTTTGAACCTACATCAGCAGGAGCTTTTACATAAACTATTTGACCAGATTTTGACTCGTCTAACTTTAAAACTCTATACTTTTTATCCCAACGTTTCTTAATTTTCTTTTTACGTCTAACTTCATTTTCTTCAAACAGTTTATAGTCTACTACACTTTTATATGGGAAGCCCAAGTTTGATCTAATAGCTTGACCAAAAGTCAGATCACTTGGCGTATATACCGAAGCCAAAAGTGTAGACGAAGCCACATGCAGACGAAGCCACATCTTTATCTTGACTTTTCTCCCATAATTCTTTAACAATCTTTACAGCGCTTTCTGCTATAAACCATTAGAACAAGGATACCGTGGGCTACTAGTAATTAGAATGAAACCCATTTTTTCTCCAAAGTTTCTAAATTCTTTACTAGTATAACAATTTCCGTTACCAGACCTAATAACGTTGGGTATACCAAATTGAGAAAACCGATACTTCAGTACTCGAATTATCTCTCTAGCAGTTTGAGATTCTATATACAGACATTCTATCCACTTTGAATAATAGTCTATAGCTATCAGATAATATTCGTTATTAAACACAAGTATATCTGAACCTATCACCTCCCCATGGTTTAAAAGGCATTTCTGCTTCATACATGGGCTGGTGTTTGACTTGACTATGCATAATGCAAACATTACACCTATTTATATAATCTGCAATCTCCTTACTACAACCAGCCCACCAAAAATGACACTGAGCTTGTCTACAAAATTTCATTATGCCCTGATGACCTTCATGACAAATTTCCAAATACTGTGGTCTCAATAACTTAGGAATATACAGCCTAGAGTCAAATAACAATATATTATTATAAATACTTAATCTCTCTCTAGATCCATATAAACCTATCAGTTCTTTACTAAAACTATCCAATTCAGATGGTCAACCAGATTACAAATACTCTATACACTTGAGAGCGTCTGAATCTTTACTAACCTCTTATTTTAGTTTCTCTTCTTTAACATCCCCATATGCAGAAGAAGAAACTATTGAGTTGGCATAAGCTTCTACCTTATTACAAACAGCTTTACTTACCTCATCACAAACAGCACCACTGTTCGGACGTCTAAGCAAATCAGCAATGAACATATCTTTTCCAGGAGTGTGAAAAATATTACAACCATATCTCATTAGTCTTAACATAAAACGTTGTACTCTTAGAGGTAGCTTAGACAAAACCTTTTCACCTAAAATAGCAATTAAAGGTTTATGGTCAGTTTCTATTTCAAATTTTCTACCAACTAAATAGTAATCAAACTTCTCACATGCCCATGTCGTAGCTAAAACTTTCTTTTTGACCATGGCATATCTACCTTCAGTTTCAATCATTTTCCTAGAAGCATATTCTACAGGTTGCCATGCACCTTCTTCGTTATACTGTAGCAAAACTGCGCCTAGTGCATTTTTACTAGCAACAGCGAAAACTCTCTTTAGCATTTATCTCGAAAGTTCATAATACTGGACTATTAGAAATTTCTTTCTTAACAGTTTCAAAAGCTTTTTGTTGGTCAGAACCCATAAACCATTCCAATTTACTATCAGTTACTCCATAAATCGCAGTACATAAACCAGCTAACTTTTCATTAAACTTCATCAAATAATTAACCATTCCGGTAAATCTCCTGGCCTTCTTTTTGCTCCTCAGAGGCTTTATTTCAACTATAGCTTTCATTTTACCTGGGTCTGGTTTAATACCAGAACTGCTAACCAAATGTTCTAAAAACTTCACTTTGGTACATCCAAATTCACATTTTTCTTTCCTCAAAGTCATTCCAGACTTCTCAATTCTGTTTAAAACTTTATGTAAACGTTGCCAATGTTCGGTTACAGTTTTCCCATAAACTAAATGTCATCCATCAAACATACAATTCCGTCTAAACTTTTCAATATCTTTTCCATTTCCCTCTGAAAAAATTCAGGGGCTGAAGATATCTCAAGAGGCATTCTCTTAAAGCAAATCTACCCCATGGGGGTTACAAAACTTGTCAATTCCTTGCATTTCTTATCAAGTCAAGTTCTTATGCTAACTCTGAATTTCTTACCAAAACCAAAGTTAGCATCAAGTTTGGAAAACATAACTCCTTTTGACAATTTACTCAACATGTCTGATATTCTAAGTAAAGGATATACTTCCCTGCTAACACATTTATTCAAATTGGTCAAATATACACACATTCTAATCTTACCACCTTGTTTTGGAGCAATAGTAAGACCAGAACACTAATCAGTTGCTCGTTCTATAGGTTCTATAACCTTACTTTCCAACATTTTATCAATTTCTCTTTTAGCTTTTTCACGCAAGCCTGCTGCAATAGGCCTAGGTGCGTACAATACATAGGTGCGGCATAGGTGTGTCTAACAGGTTCAACATTCCTATTTAAGTCAATACTGAAAATACCAGGCATTGTTCCTAGTCCCTCGAAAGTCTTAGAAAATTCCTTCAGGGGGTCAAATTCGTTAGCATACAAAGCATTAATAACTGCTAACAAATTCAACTTTTTAATCTCGGGCACACCTAAAAGATTTCTTCTAGAACCTTTAAGTATGTAAACAGAAGTATCAATAGCTCTGTGAGTACTTTTAATAGTTACATCAGCTACTCCTAAAATATTCAATCTATTTCCATCAGCTCCATTCAAAATTTGCTCGGGTTCTTTTAAATTCAAACCAAGCTTTCTACTAGCTTTTTCAGTCAGAGTGGACACATCGCCTCCTGTGTCAAAAGTAAACTCCATATATTTCCTATATACAGATAACTTTCTGACAAATTTCTCATTTTGTCAGTTGCTATTACTAGACTCACAAAACCTTACTTTGGGAGTAGGACTTCTTCTACCTTCACTACTTCTACTACTTTCGTACCTATCTCTCCTTCAACTCATATGTACCTTGCAGTCCTTAATTGTGTGTCCTTTGGCAGCACAAGAAAGCATTTTACCTGTGGACAAAATCTGATTTCATGTCCTGTCACTCCACAACCATAGCATTTATCTGCTCTTAGAGATGGATACCATCTAAAAATTTTGTTAGATCTATCATCATATTTCCTCGGGGAATACCTGTCTCTACTTCTCCTACGCCATTCAAGTGGTCTTTCTCTAACAGAATCCTTAAATGAACTACTATAATCTCTAAAGCTTCTATCTTTACTATAGTCTTTATCGTATTTACTTGACTTCCTATTCTTACCATACCCTCTAGATTTATATTTATCTCTCGAAGATACTCTATTCATTTCTTTCTCATTCTCCGAATCAGAGTCAATTTTAAACTTGTTATCCTTGCCCTTTGATTTGTTTTCTACTGCCTCTACTTACAATTTCACATTAAAATTGCCTGCTTAAACAGTTTCCATAGCTTTTTCTTAATGTTTAGCTATTTTTTTAGCTCTCAAGATACCTGAAAACTTAGTCCAATTCAAGTCATTTTGTTGCATCAGCTGGGATCAAAGAGAAGATTCTCTCAACCCATTTACTGCAATAGCTAAAGCAAATTTTTGTCTCAAAGCATCATGTTCAGTTCCAAAAGTTATTTTTCTACTTAAATCTTCAATTCGTAATAAATAATCATTGCCATTTTCTCCTATAGTCTGACTAGCGGTTACAAATTTTATTGTTTTAACATAAACAGTTTTGTCAGATTCATAAACAGTTTTCAAAAGTTTCATGGCTTCTTCGTATGTAGAAGTTGCACTTTTTTAATCAAACCCCAAAAATGTCAAAGCTGCTCTACCTGCCTTACCTATGGCATTCAACAAAGATACTAATTTCATTCTACCTCTAAATACATCAACAGTTTCTTCCTCACCATCTATTGTAATTTGTTCTTCACCTAATCTCAGTGTGATCATTTCAATGCTTAAATCAAACTCATTTAACCAAATTTTCCATGATCCATCAACATCTTCGCTATTAGTTACTAGTTTCGGAAAATCATTAAAATTCAAATTACTAGCTCTAATCAAAATAGCTTAAATTACCTCTGAACACCCTTTGGAACCTCTATAACACTGTGTAATCACCACTCACCTTGTATAGTATAACCCACTTATCACAGAAAATACCCCACAGAAAATCACTAATCACTGTATCACCACTATCGATCGCCGATATCACTAGTTGTTCACCATATACTACAATATAATAAAGTATCACCGATCACAATTCTCCCCGAACAAGACTGCCTACGACGTCATGTTATATTGCTCAGGGGAGCAATTAATAACTCATCATGAACTCAAGATTATAAGAGGCCTTCAGCTTCGTCTCCAGCCACTATATATCCAAGGGGTCACAGGTCTCCTAAGCCGTAGTCGTTTAGCCTGTGGTTCTTTATCCCAACGCGTTACATAATGAATATATAACAAATATTGTTCTTGTCTTTTCTAATGGAAATCATTACATGTAATTTACACCATTGCTTTTACTTCAACTAGGAATAACAATAAAGTGAGCTAACAAAGGTGTCAGTAGTGTGAGTAGTTGTAGTGTAGACTAGTGTGAGTAGTGGTGTGACACTACTCACACGAGTCACACAAAGGTGTGACTAGTGTGAGCAGTGGAAGTGTAGACTAGTGTGAGTAGTAGTACTATAGACTAGTATGAGTAGTGATAGTATAGGCTAGTGTGAGTAGTACCCGTTTATAGTAATACGGTTTATAAAATGAAACCGTATAAATAGAACTACATGTATAAACATAAATGATATTCGATTTTCTGTTTTCTGTCTCATTTAGATAGAAACAGTATAATTGCTCTAATATGGTTATTTTAGCCGCTCGAGACATAGCAGACCAAAAAGTCATCAAGTACATGAACACAGAAATGAATGTGAGTCTGTACAGACCTGACGTCAAGATGGATGAGAGTCTGAATGTAGACAAGGAAGCAACTGATGAGTCTGATGAAGAGGAGCAGACGGAAGAGCCTAGATTCGAACCTAAAAAAATGCCTAGTGAGTCTTATCTGAATTATCTACTATATATCAGTTATCTAATTCTATCATATCTGATATTGAAGAGATGTTTTTTGCCGTGTTTTTACTCATCTCTTTTCCAGCCCATGTTGTGATCAAGATAAAAGTCAAAGATACCCCCCAGAACACGTACACTAAATTCATATCATACTTCAATAAACTTCTTGGACACAAAGGGCAAACTACATTTGTTCAGTCACATGATGCCGTTGAGGAAATCTTTAGATTTGATTTTTCTTATCCAGGTAAGACATACTATCCATGGGTGGCTGACATTTCCACTTCAGCAAATAAATATTTTTGAATAAAGCTATAATGTGCTAAGTCATTCCAGATATCCAGAAACTGATGGCAGCTGAGCATGAACTCAAATCACATGGAGAAAGAAATAAATTCAGTATTACCCCAGGAGTTACCGGTTAGTATTTGGCTTTTATTAGCTACAAAAGTACTGGCAATATTTATTAGATGCAGTTTTAGTGATAGAATTATTTTGACATATTTTAGATTTCTCAATGTTAAGTTTTAGGGTTCCTAGCCAAAGTGTCTGAGTTTTGCCATTTCATGTGACCTATATTGGTATAATGTACATATATGTTCCATCTACAGGTAAGAGTGTCTGCATAAGCCGGGTTGACTTGGGCAAACTTCATAAAAGCGTAGTAAATGAAAGGTTTGGTGAGCTGAGTTCTTACAAGTCAGATGTTACCATTTCCTCCATTGGTCACAGTGAGGCCATCCTTGAGTTTAACAACTATTCAGGTTTGTTTCCAGTCATATTTTTATAGTTGTTTGGTATGAATATTTCAAGCAGTATATTTGAGTGTCCAATAATGTTGTGTTTCTAGTTGCTGCAAGGTTTGCATCAAGAGAAAGGCATGAACTCAGTGGTGGAGTACAAGTCAAAGTGTCATTCGTGGAGGAATCAGATGATGAAAGTTTTTCAGACGATAATAGTTACAGAGGTAAAAATGTGTGTCTCTCATATTTTTGACTGGAGGAGAAAAAAAATACTGGAGAAAATTTTCCTTGACTCGTGCATATGGCGTCGATATCAATAGCCTTTAACATTGAAGTCCATTCAAATCACAAAATATTTTGTGTACCTACACTTATTAGGCATTATATATAGCAAAATTTTGTTTTGTTGTATCCAAATTTATATATACTCAACTTTGTTCTGAGTAATTATTTTGCAAAACTTGTACTCCATTAAAAAATATATATATATAGAGTTTGTTTACTTTTAACTGAAGATGCCAGAGGTTCTCCTCAGAATTCTGAGAGCCTGACTTTGTCGAGCTTTAATTCACCAAGTTTGGCCAAGAAAAACACCTATACAGGAACGACTAAGGGAACTGAACCAAATGGCATATCCAAGAGCCTATTGGCCAGTCAATCAACAAACTTATCGGCTGATGAAGTTCAACAGGAAGATGATCTTGACCAACTGGCAAGCACAAACCTGTTTGTGTCTAACCTCGTAGATGTTGACCACCAGGCAATCTACTTTTTGGTAAAGTCTCTCCTCGGTGTTTGGCCGCTGAGTATACAATTGTCAATTGATGAAGAAAAAGCTATGGTTACGATTCCTGGACGCTGTGTTATTGGTTAGTCTTCTATTGTTCACAATTCTGGGCTATTCGTAATGTCACCATAAGTTTTTAACTCCATTACCAACTATGGTCTTTCATATGAGCTAAATGACTTGTCGTTCATCAGTTTACTGCTGTCGGAGTAATTTAAAGTTGTCTGTTCCTAAAAATATTTCTTAGGAATATTCTTAGTAGCATGGCCTTGTTCCAAGTTAACAGGTTTAATTCAGAGTAATCTATGTAAATTAAGGTTCTCATATGTAGAGAAATATTTCTTAAGAGCATATCTTACAATATCATCTTGATTTATTTATTTTGTCACATTTAATTAAGAGAGAAACTCTGGTCACTACAAGTTTGGAACTGCCCCATTTATGATCGCTGATATAACTCTATATTTTATTTTTTGATTAACATGGAAAATATGCCAATCAATAAATTTTAACTTTCCAGAAAGAAGTAAACTGCAGGAAATGGCTGACAATCCCCATTTTCATCTTCGTGGAGAAAGGCTATCGATAGGAAAGTTACCACCAGTTACAAATGTTCAGGTGAAAGCTTCATACATAGAAAAAGGCAGTAATACCATCGATGAGCTCACGCTAAAGGCATTCTTCAGTTCTACCAAGTACATTGGGGTAAACACCAATCTTGATGTGGCAGATGTCAAGCAGTTGACTTCATCTGATGGGCAGCCGATGTATATCATCACTTATCACACCACAGAGGGTTGGTTGTTAAGGCTACGGGTTTAACTTTGGTTGTATTCACAGAATGCTGTAGTTTCAGTTAAGAATTGATAGATTATTTACATGTATATTAAGTTACATATTTACTTAGCATTAAGAAGGAACTCAACTTAGCTATTAATCAATCATTTCTTGCTATGCTTTTATTCTCTTGCATATCCATTCACACTCTCCATTTTACAGCCGCTCTTAGTGTGCTGAAACGCAACTCATACAAACTTAGAAAGTGGAAATTTGATGTTGCTGCTTACTACCCTGAGCTTGGAATGTGCAGCCCACAAGACATTCGTAATTATCCACCAGAACGGAACCAAAGGAGAGGTAACCCCTAATCTGTAATGACTTTTCACCCTCCATCTCTAATTTTAACTCTTTTCTCGGTTCTTCTGCATCTACCAAGACAATATTTATAGAGCATTCTGATGACAAAAAGCAAGCAGTTATTTTAATAAATGACGTTGATGAGCGAGAGATAGAAATGGATGTGTTGGAACTGTTCATGTCTCAGCGAAGGCGCTCAGAAGGTGGTGCTATCAAATCCTGGAAACTTCTGCCAGGCAAAGTTCCTGGGACATCGTCTGTGAGAGTGATCTATGAGGAGGAAGGAAGTAAGAAATAGAGATATATTCAATTGATACATTTCAATTTATAAGACTTACTGCAACTTTACAGAGAGTTACAGCAAGGCGGTCAAAGTCACATGAATGGAGGGCTAAATAAATAATTTGGTTCATTTGATAATTTTATACTAAAGCTGCATGTATTATTTTGTTTGCTCATTCATTTATCTACAAGAGTTGTTGTATACAATAGATCTTGTCAAGCTGTATATCAATCTAAACAGAAGGCTGTATTTAACCACTGTGAGGTGATCAAAACTCTATATTCTTTATTTCAGTTGCTGAGCGGGTGTATGAGTTCTACAAACAGAACGGACTCAAGCATAAGGGTATTGCTCTTGACTTGGAGCTCGAGCTACCTTGGTTCACGAAGCAGCATGATGAATGCAAGCTGAGAGTATCTGGACTGGATAGTGAACTTGATCCTGAGACATTGAAGTTCTATCTTTCCGCTCTGACCAGTACTGTGGTCACGGAAATGTTCTTCAACAACAGTCAGACAAGAGCTGTAGCTTTATTCAAAAACAACATCGGTAAGTGTGGCAGATATAATGTTTAATGGCACTCACAAGTGATTTTACTTTCCCATACTAATGTTACTTGTGATACTAAAGAATGGCGTTTTTCCCTCCCCTATCCTCATTTCGTTTCTTCCAAAGATGTTGTGGAGGAGGCCAGCTAACAGAATCTTGACCTAGCTTCTAATTGGCAAAGGAATGGTACCCTTTCCATTTAAGTGATGTTTCAACAGCTTCACCATGTATGCACTTTTTATATCTTGTTTTTTCTTTGTTGGTGGAATCAACAGCCAGTTTTATTTTCCCCTTTATGTGGCCCTGCTTAGATTTCAACAATTTATATTTCTTATATTTTTCGACCTGTTTATTCTGGGGTTGTTCATTCATAGTTCTTCTGACTGAAAAGGTTCAGATTGGTAATTGAGTTCTGAATAGAAAATCACATGATTCATTGGCACTTCTAACACACAGAAAGGGGTGTTCAGCAGAAACAGAAATACTAATAAAAATAGTATTAAATATGCTAAATGGATATCACAGAGGTTTAATTATTTAATTTGTTGTAGTGGATGTAAATCAAAACTTCACATTCTCTTTAGTTCTATTGCTAAATGTCTACAAGATAAATTAGTAGTAATAATTATAAAAAATAGTAGTTATAATGACTAATGCAGAAACCACACTTGAAGGTGTGATGATTACCCATTTCTCTCATCTGGAGTTTAAAGCTGGCATACCGTCTAGCTTTTTATGTAAATTGATAATATATTTAAAGATGAACTTACACAAAATTTTAATAGATTTTATTGGCAAGTCTCTTTTTTTATCATTTGTGATTGTCTTTTATGTTTGAGGTGATTTAATTGGATATTTCAAGATTATAACCAATAAATCTGATCGATGTGAAAACACTCAGATAAAGCGAAAGAGTGATTATGGCATTTATAGTTGCAAAAAGACCAACAGAATGGTGACGCGTAACGCTGCAACTTGGACACAATTGCCGATAATGACTCTAGCAAAGATAACAACTAGCGAAGTCATTTTACATGTATTATTCTTGAAAGCATTAAACCACAATCAAGCTTAGTAAATTTTAATCTTGAAATGTTTTGGCAGTCAGAGGCCTCAAACATAAGAAAATGATTGCAAGTGATAGAAAAATGCTGATACTTTTTGATAGAATCTACTTAAATTTTGTGTAAGTTCATTTTTATTAAGTCCGTGTCTACTGTTTTACCTGCAGGTTAATTCTCAATAAGTCCGTGTCTACTGTTTTACCTGCAGGTTAATTCTCAATAAGTCCGTGTCTACTGCTTTACCTGCAGGTTAATTCTCAATAAGTCCGTGTCTACTGCTTTACCTGCAGGTTAATTCTCAATAAGTCCGTGTCTACTGCTTTACCTGCAGGTTAATTCTCAATAAGTCCGTGTCTACTGTTTTACCTGCAGGTTAATTCTCAATAAGTCCGTGTCTACTGCTTTACCTGCAGGTTAATTCTCAATAAGTCCGTGTCTACTGCTTTACCTGCAGGTTAATTCTCAATAAGTCCGTGTCTACTGCTTTACCTGCAGGTTAATTCTCAATAAGTCCGTGTCTACTGTTTTACCTGCAGGTTAATTCTCAATAAGTCCGTGTCTACTGTTTTACCTGCAGGTTAATTCTCAATAAGTCCGTGTCTACTGTTTTACCTGCAGGTTAATTCTCAATAAGTCCGTGTCTACTGTTTTACCTGCAGGTTAATTCTCAATAAGTCCGTGTCTACTGTTTTACCTGCAGGTTAATTCTCAATAAGTCCGTGTCTACTGCTTTACCTGCAGGTTAATTCTCAATAAGTCCGTGTCTACTGCTTTACCTGCAGGTTAATTCTCAATAAGTCCGTGTCTACTGCTTTACCTGCAGGTTAATTCTCAATAAGTCCGTGTCTACTGTTTTACCTGCAGGTTAATTCTCAATAAGTCCGTGTCTACTGTTTTACCTGCAGGTTAATTCTCAATAAGTCCGTGTCTACTGTTTTACCTGCAGGTTAATTCTCAATAAGTCCGTGTCTACTGCTTTACCTGCAGGTTAATTCTCAATAAGTCCGTGTCTACTGCTTTACCTGCAGGTTAATTCTCAATAAGTCCGTGTCTACTGCTTTACCTGCAGGTTAATTTTCAATAAGTCCGTGTCTACTGTTTTACCTGCAGGTTAATTCTCAATAAGTCCGTGTCTACTGTTATACTTGAATAAAATTCTGAAGTCATCACTAGATTATGGAGCGATGATTGACCAGCACCACAGCATTTCACTAGAAGACTTTCCCAAGTTGAAAGTTCAGCAAGAGTTCAGAACAAAGGATCTTATAGCAACTGGCAGCAAGCTGACAAGGGAGGATCTTGAGCTTCCTCTAGAAACCCTGCTCAAGAAACACTTCAAGAGAGACATAGAAGTGCATGCTGATGAGTACTCTGACTCACCTGATTTTTGGCGAATTACTACTGAGCCTGAAGGTATGAGTTTGGTTTATCAATTATTTAATCTTTATATAGCAACAGAAATTCTATAGTCATGAGTATATTACTGTTTTGCAGCTTTGGAGTTTGTGCTGACTCAAAAGAAGCTAATTCGACGGGTTCAAACTCTAGTGCCTTTCTCAGAGTTTCTGGGCCTTCATGTTACAAATGGTGCCCATAAAACGAAAGAGGATATTTCCAATTTTGTCACTGATCCACTGCTGCTCCACTTTGTTCTCAAAGTACTCGATGGCCAAAAAAAGCTCTTCGAGTTTCTCCATGCTCAAGGATTAGTTATGAGCAATGATGGAGTCATCACCATCAGCCCAGCCACAAGCAAAGCTAACGACAGGTTTGTTCCAAATTATACACATGATGTTATCTTTTTATGGGTTGTCTACCCTTTATATGATACTCAATTCGTATTACTGGTTCAATTTCGTGCTGAAGTTATTGAGGATCCTAACATATCAGCTAAAAGGTGTTGCGTCAGAGCACTGATGGACTGATCCATAGCATAGATATTTAAATTTGTTGATTTGTTGCCTAAACATTGTAATTTTTTGTAAGCTTCTTGTTTTCTCAGGACAGTCCGGAGAAACTGGCGAAAGCTCAGAATGAATCTAGAGATGTTCATTGAGAAAAGTTTTGTAACATACAGGACGGAACCTCTGACTCAGCTGGTTTTTAATAGGCTGACCCCAAAGTTGACAGAATTTTTTAAGAGAAAGCCTGTGGTTCTAGATATCTTTGCAAAAGCAAAACCGTCAATGGATGTTGGCAATCAAATTGCTATTGCCGGTGAGAAAGCAGTTGTACTAAACCTTTCTAGACAGCTGCTACAAATGATTGAGCAACTTCAAGCCAGAATTCGCAAAGAAAAAGAGATCACCACTATCACTGTGCCTAACATCTCTTCTCATCAATTTGACTTCTTCAATTTGATTGAATTTTTCAAAAAAATGCAAGAAGAACATCAGCTCCAATCTTTCAAACCTGATCCTAACCAATTTGGTTGCATTAAAATTGTTGGCCGCCCCACCAGCATTGACACTGTGCAGAAAGAAATGTTTGATCTGATGTCCAAGGTCAATCTGTCAAAGATATCAGCCAAGAAAAATGCCACTTTTGTGAAAGTTCTGAAGACCAAATCTGCAGAGGAAACCATTAAACATGAGTTGAAGAATGCTGTACCTGCCGTGTGGTACCTCGACAACAAGACTATCACCATCTATTCAGCCTCAAAGGATGATTCTCAGGCTGCCCTAAACATTATAAACTCTGCTATTTGGGAGTTATCTTTTCCTGCAAAAAGGAAGTTAGATGAGTTAGAAAAGAAATTACTTTTTTCACAATTGTGGACATCAAGGAAGGAGGAAATGCAATGTACATACTCGCCTTTAGAAATTTATGTAGTGGAAGATAAATCAGCAGTGGTGCTTGCGGGCCTTTCGCAGGTCAAGGCAATCACTATAGAAGCCATGAAGATGTTTTTTGATAACAATGTTAAAAGAGCAGAGCAATTTTCTGGTACTTCAGACAGAATTAAATTTCTTACTACATACAGAAGAACAAGCATTGAAGATCTTGAGCGGCAGCACAGTGTACACATTGCTGCCTCAGAAGGACAGACAAGCATAACAGTTCATGGAACTAGGGACGATATTGCACGAGGTTTAACAGCCTTAACGAAGCTGCACAATGCCATCTGTAGAGATGTACATATCATAGATAATCAAGCTATGGTACGTCATGTTGCAAGTGAGAACGAGTTCCTCGAAAATGTGGGCATGAAAACTTCCTGTTTGGTAGTCGAGCATAAAGAAGAGCAAACTGCTCTGAATGTTTCGAATGATGTGGCTGAAGATGGATTAAGGTGCTCAGTCAAGTTACCATCTGGTACTACTTGTGAGGTAAGAAGGGATGACATTACAGTTCTTGGAGGAGATGCAATAGTCCATGCAGCCAATGCAGACTTACAGCATGTTGGTGGTCTGGCGCTCGCTATTCTTAAAAAAGGTAGATATTTCTTTTATTTTAACACGTTAATTTTTTACTTTAGTGCTCAATACTTGTTCATACTATTTGCAAGTATTGCCCAGAAATAGATTTGTGTTTTTCATGGTTAAAATGCATGAATGAGGTCTGAATATATTTAGGGGGCAACAGTATACAACAGGAATGCGCGACACACATTCGGCGAAATGGTGCCTTGATGGAAGGTTCAGTGTTCACATCTACAGCTGGCAGACTGTGCTGCAAAAAAGTAATCCATGTTGTGAGTCCCAAGTGGCAAGGCGGCCAATATCAAGAGGAGCGTAAGCTGATGCTTTGCATTGACAGCTGTTTTGAAGAATGTGAGAAACAACGATTTCAGTCGATCGCCATTCCTCCAATAGGTACAGGAATATTCGAGTATCCCCTAGACAAGGCTGTGGAAGCAATTGTGGACGCTGTTTCTGACAGAGAGCGGCAAGGTGATTACCTTCCAGAATACATCACTTTTGTGGACAATAAAGAAGACAGTCTGAGACACTTTGCCGCATGCCTTGATAAGAAGTTTGCCGGATTGAAATCTGCCTCAAAAGCGAAATCGCTATCGGCACCCTATACTGGGAGATCTATCAAACGAGGTGAGTATATCACGTTTCTTTGGACTTGCATGAGTTTTTTTGTGTGTTAACCTGTAATACCTAAAAAGCAGTTTTTAGATGTTTCTCGCTGTGAAAGAAAATTTTATTGTGACCTCATCATGCATCCTGGCAAAAAACGGATGTTGTCAAATGTAAGTTGTAGCAGAAATATAGTTGCTGATAGGGTTTGCTGTTTGGCTACTGAGAACACTGTTGAGTGAAAGAAGCAGAGATTTGTTACATACGTTAAATACACTTTTGAAAATGTGTGTCAGATTATATCTTATATGAAACGGGTCTGGGATAAACTCAATTGATGTACAACAGATAGAGAATCGGCAATATGTGGCGCGAAAAGGAGATTTGACTCTGCTGAGCCAGACAAAGAGCTTCACCTTGACATTTATGGCAACACGCAGGCTGACATTATCAAGTGCAAAAGAGAGCTGGACAGTAAGCTGCATAAGGCCCTCGAAACAATTTTCTGGAGTCAAAAGGCAAGCTATCATGACGACCGTGACTTCATCGTCAAACTATCACCAGTCCAGGTAGGTACTAGGTGTAGTTACAAGTATTTGGCTATAATGGTCATTGAGTGTAAGGTTTTAGTATGGTAATTAAGGGTAGGTTTAGATATGGTCATTGGATCTGAAGCTCAAGTGTTGTAACAGAGTGTAATGATTGAGTGTAGTGATTGCATTTTGATTGCAGTCTTAATTATTATACTAATTGTTGAGTCACTTCTGTTTGTAGGTTATCACTTTACAACAAGAGATTTGAAATTGAGTTTTAGTCAGATCATGGAAACTTATTACATCTTTATTAATAAATTCTTAGAATATTGGTCCAGATTATACAAAAGAATCACCTATTCATTCTTTACAACTATATAAAAATATGACAATTACATGTACTGTGCATCACTAGTAATAGACCCATTCACTGAACTTCCCCTTCATTTTGGTAAATGGGTTGTTACTCTTTATATTATTTGAGTATATAAATTTGAAAGCTAAAAGTTTAAAGGAACTGCTTTGATATAATTGAGTACATTTGGGTTATGATTGTGAGTTCTTTATTTAATTATGTAGGACAATTTGGATTTGAGGAATGGTTTGAGTCAAAATACCAACTATTGTGAACTAACTAGAAATGTTATAAATTCAAGAGCAAATACAAAACCAGTTAAAGCATAATTGGTTCATATTAATATAAAATATCAAATATAAAATAAAAGGCCAAATGAGTTAGCTGTAATTCAATACATTATGTTAATATATGAATTTTTGCTAAACTCAATTTGTACTTCTTTAGTCACACGAACCATCATTTAAACATGGACCACCAGAAACTTTCATTTTCATGTTACATTCACTACCGGCTCATTGGAGAGTTTTTACTAGGGCTATTTATCTAGCTCATTTCCTCACTTATACGATAAAATTGCTGTAGTAAATATTGCACATATCTGACACAATATGTATGCAGCATTAGTTTTTATTCATTCTCACTGTACTAACTACACAATTATAATAGTCTTTACTGTCCCATTGAATCTAGCTGATATGTCTGAGCTTAGAGTATTTCACTCTTGGAAATATTTGTTCATCAACTGCAGCATGTGTCTGCATATCCTACATCTATTGATTTGTTATGTATGTATCAACCAGAAAGCATCTATTACTCAAAGCTGACATTTTAGATAGCAAAGTTGGAAAAGATTGCAAAGAAAAATGGGGTCAGACTTGAGGTGAACCAACGTATTATGGACCTGAAGCTGCTGGGCTTGAGTAAAGACGTGTACACCATGTCAGAAGAGATAACAAACTTGTTCAAAAAGATGGAAAGAGAGAAGATAGAGCGGCAGAGCCAGGAGTATAGATTCCAACTTGTTTAAAAACATGACAAGAGCTGTTAATTAAACATATTATTACTGTCAACATTTTGATTTTATAGCCATTTCAATATTTATATTTGTAGCTTATTATGCTTATTTCCTTGCCCTATTTTATGTCACAGATATTTTTGGGTTGCAAATGCAAAGGAAATGTAGAGGAAACTGCCCGTTTCCTTTACTGTTCTACAAGAAGCAAAGCCAATGAGTGCGAGGCACTCAGTGGCTTTGCTTAATGTTGCTGACTTCATTTCATGAAATTGAAATTGCACGAAATCCGTAAAATTGCTTCATGGATTTGTGTCCACACAAGTGCTACTCTGAGACATCATTAGCATCACTGTTACTCACTGGCATCTGATGGTGGGGTACATAGGTATTCAGGCAATGCCGGTTGTATTCATATATGATAACTCCATGAGTATCTACGCTGAGTCAATTCCCACCTTTGATTTGTTTAGCACAACCGCAATATACATATTGTAGGGGAAACTGAAAAGACTTCTTAAAGATATGCCACATCAAATATTGATTAATAACAAGCTTGCTTCAAGACTACTATATGTATATTTCCGTATATGATGAAGTACAGCAGGTACACATAGAGCCAGGTGCAAAAGTGATCTGTCTTCCTTCTCTTGCTGGTCTCCTTATATATTGGCTTGTTGCATTTTGGCTCTGCCCTACTCTGAGCCGTTTGGTCTCTTTCAAGGTCAGCATTTTTGCAGCAGCTTCTTCCAGCCAGTTGAGTTCATCGTGTAGTTTGAGGGAAGTAGTTTCATCAGGAATATTCAACTCACCAACTATTTCCTTTTCAACACATTCCCTTTTGTAATCCATAAATCAGGCCAGCCGAAGCTGAGTTGAACTTGCTGCCATTGTTTATGCAGCTTCAACTGGCTTGAGGGCCTTGCCTCGGTAGACTTACTTTTTGCTGGTGTAGAGGTGTTTCTTTGTCCTCAGTAAGTGTGCTCAACTGACTGAGGAATTTTTAAACAAATACATTCAAGTTTTTACTCATCATGTGTCATAGTAGAAATTGAGGATAGCATTAATTTGATCTGGAGTAATTGCAGGTTTACAGAGGAATAGCATGGTAGCCATGAAATGGGACTGTTTACTCCTGTCTTTCTCCCTGTTGGCCTTCAGAATATTACTCTGTAAAGGAATTTGCTAGTTTTTACTTAAGCACCATCTAAACTGTTACATAAAGAAAAGTGAGAATGAGCATGGTTATTCCATTCGTTTTATTGGTGAAGAGAAACCCATTAGTCAAGGAGTTTACGTCTATTGCTCTGCCCAACTGAGTGAGCGCGCTCTTTTATATACAATAAATTCACCCATTCCAACTTATGGAATCGAGTAAGAAAACCGGCTAACATCGAGAATAAATAGAACCGTTAATGTGTTGGCATAGTTAAAATAAATTACAACAGCGATACAACATAAACGAAGACATAGCGATATAGTATAATGAACAAATTAACAACAATATAATAAATAGAACAACATAACATATAAATATAAAAATATTCACAAGAATTACAAAGTCATGGCCCGGTGTCTACCACACACTCCCTTTTATTAGAGACTGTGTCTAATTAATACAAAAAGGTGGAGAAACCAGCCGGGCTCACGTCTCAAGCTGCTCAACATGGTGTTCAAAGCGGGTAAATTCTTGACTAGTTAATTGTTTGTCGTCAGTAGCTGGCGTATCCTGGTTCTGGTACTGCAGGCAGCCTCTTTGCACTGTCGCCCTTCTTCCTAGATTTGTTGTTGCATGGCCTGAATACGGGTGACCAACTGGAGGCTGTCCTATTAGAATGGTCAGACGGTCTGGACTGGGCTCCCGGGTCGTCTGGTCTATGGCTAGGTCTTTGTATTCTCTCGTTGTCTGATAGACCCAATCACCATACCAATTCGGCTTTCTTTTAGTACGGGACGCACAATGATTTGGCTCTTCTGTTGTGGTGATAGGATTTTCTACGACCTGGGGGAAATCGCTAGGTGTCCGGAGTCCAGGTCCATATCTAACTCACCAAGGCTTTCTAGAGGGGAGGAGTTTATTTCCTGTTTACTTGCAGGAGGTGCTGCAGGAGGTGCCGACTTCAAACCCTCATGCAAGTTTGTGTGCAAGGTTTTGTGTGAGTTTTCAGCATTGGTATGCAAAGTTGCCTTTCCCATTTTGTCAAGCTTATTAGCTCGACTCATTTGGGAAGGGAACTCTATCAATTCCTCATCAGTTTGTGGGCGGTTTCTTCATGAAGGCCGAGCCCGCTTAGCCACTTTCATATTTGGCCCTCTTCGAGGCTCAAGCATTGCCGGAGCATGGCCATGGCTTCCTGGACAGGCACGATAGAGTTTTAACTTGGTCTCGTGTTGGTTCGAAGTTTGGCGCAGTCTTTCTACCACATAGATGTGATTGGGCCAGGTGGTTATGGTTTGGTGCAGGCCCACAAAAATAGCTTGTACCTCAGCGTTTGCCCCCCTTCGCCGCCGCCTGTTTACCAACCACATTCAATCTCCAGGTGTGAAGAGCGGTGGCTCTTCTTGGTCTGCCTGCTTAGTCTCCATATGCGCCTCCTTGAGAGCCTCATACGCTTCTTCCAGCCTCTGCTGCCTCTGCAGCATGTAGTCGCCAGTAGATTGCATCTCTGTGGGAGGGAGTGACATTCTAACTGGTCAGGCAGAAGCAACTCCCTGTCAACCATCATGAAGTTGGCCGATTCACATGTAACGATGTAAGGGTGCCTCGGCAGGCTCGCATGAGCTGAGGCAAGAGCTCATCCCATTGCTCATGGCCTCGTTCCAACAACCTGGCTCTCAGAAATTCGTCCAGGCCTTGATTGTTTTTCTTTATGATTCTATTTGCCGAAAGATGATAGGGAGTAGTTCGTGTCTTGCTCACCTTCGCGAGCTTGCAAAGCTCCTTCACCAGATAGCTCTCAAATTGAGCGCCTTGGTCTGTATGGATTTGCTCTGTAAGCCCCGGGTAGCAGAACACTCTTTTATCGAGGGCACTGGCCACCACTGGAGCCGTAGCCTCCAGAATGGCAATGGCATACTGCCATCGGGTAAAGTGATCGGGGAGCACTAAGATACACTTATTGCCCCTCAGAGTGGTAGGAAGCTGGCCTAAGGGGGGGCCAGCGTATAACTGCTGAAGGCTTCTTGCAGGTTTAATCCCTCCGAGCTTAGCGGCCTGGCACACCTCACAGCTTTGTACTAACCTGCAGACAGCAGCTGTCAGTTCGGGCCAGTACCATGTAAGCTGGAGGCAGCTTACCATCCTCCCGACCCCAGAGTGGGTCATGGCATGTGTCTGCCAAATAACTGGCTCCTTCATAGCCGGGGGCACCCGGCACACCATCGAGTTTGACCATGACGAGCCACTCTGGCTTCCATCATGCCATCCTGTCTGACTCTCAGGAATTCCCTTCTGCTATGCAGAACTCTGAGCTCCTGGCTCCCAACTCAAAATGTTCTGAAGGCACTTCGGGGTCGCTTCAAAGTTCTCGGTACATTATGGCAACAGCACTGTAGCCCTCACTCTGAAGTCGAGCTAACTAGTTAGTTAGCTGAACCAATGCCTCAGGTCCAAGGGCGACCTTGACCGACCTCGGGCCAGCCCGCACTCCTGTGGGTGCGGGGTGCCAGCCCATTTGGCTGGATGTCCTGCGCGCGGTCCTGATGACTTCTGCCCAGCTCGTACGCGGTTTCTGATGGCGACTAGTATAGAGGTTCAGGTCATCACCTGCATAATGTCAGGGAATCCTAGGATGGCTGCGAGTGGTTCCAGGTTGACCTTGGCAGTCTCAGTGGAAACAGGGAATCAAACACATTGACTAGCCGCCTCGCACGCAAGCCTGGCAATCCCGGACAGAGCATGGTTACCCCCGATCACTCTAGCCTTTTCCTGGTCTTCTTGTTCCAACTCCAGTCGAGTTGGACTACAACCGCAGAACTCTATCTGGGCACACGGTCAACAATCTTTGTAAGTCTGTCTACTTAAGCCATCACCATGCTTTAATCATGCGTGTTGTTCTAGCACGTATTTAAAGTTGGCTAGAACTTCTAGCCAATGTGCTACCTAGTGGGAGAGCTCTTTTCTGCAGCAGAGCCATCGCAGGGAGGCATAGTTAAGAATGTTAAGAATTCTTAATTTTATATCCTTAGGTACACAACAATTTCAAAACTTCAAATATTCTGAAACATAAGCTTCAAAAAATAGAATTAGGATAATTACTTATACTAACTTCCTATAATTATTATTAAGTACTAAACTTATTTGAGTGGGAGAACCATGAACTTTAGGGGATTACACGAATGGAGTAATTTATAATTATGCTTCTAATATTACCATCTTAAAGAAGAGACTGTGAGGATTAAAATGGTACCTTGCTTTGTTATATTTGACACATTTCTCTTTATTCGATAAAGAATTGAACTCTGAGTTCATGCAAATTCACAGGGCAGCTCTGTACTTTTGCAGCTGCTCTGTGAATCTTTTTGTGAGTTCATATAGTTTTTTTGCTGTACTCACAAATCAAGCAGAATATGTAAACTTGAACATATTTTTTGCAAATGATGCGACATTTTTACCAGCCTCGTTTTATAATGTTTGCTCTACACTTTGAAATACTGGCATCGTGGTGTTATTTTAAATATACACCTAAACACAATGTCCAAGTGATGTTCACAAGAGAAAGGATTGTCTTGACATCATAATTTCGTATTACAATATATAAAAGAACCAAAAGTTTCATAATCAATTTATGATTCAAAAAACTTCGAAATTCAATGGTGAATAAACCTGTAAAAAAGTTTCATGTTGTGATGGAAACGTGCGTTGCCATCTCCTTTTCTTTTGTGTCATTTGGAGTTATATTCTCTTTTTCATTTATGTAACCACGCCCCTAAAGGAGGCTGGCCTTTGCCACCTTATTTACATATTCAGTTGTATTTAAGGCGGAGCCTCGGCTCATTTACGTCGTTCAATATATGCCTTGCATTGGAACCACACTCTTCTGTTACTTTGCGCAATAGCAGAATCACACTGAGCACTTACTTTACTCCAAGACTCAGTCTATGGACTGTGCTTTGGGAGTAGAGCCACAGAAACACTGTCGACCCCGTCGACCTCAGGTCGACCTTGTCGAACGAGTATAATATCACTCAGGGAGCAATTCCTGGTGTAAGGTGGTTGATGTAGACCGGTGGTGTAAGTCGACCTAGTCGCCTCCGCGTGTTGGTCACGGGCAACCCTTACACAGCCCCTGTGAAGAGTGAATGCAGACCGGTAGAGTAAGCCGACCCAGGTCGCCTCTACGTGTTGGTCGCAGGATCCAACACACTGGTGGCAGCGGTGGGATTTGACCACGGACTTCTAAGATAAACCTTGTAACCATGCCAAGCAGCCGACGGAGTGCTACCAGAGATCTGGCTGAGGCAGAGTTACACCAGGTCGACCAGATTGGTCAACTAACAGAGGCTATTACTAGAGCCTTACAAATACCCAAGTAGGAAGCTAGCTTCAAGCCACCGAAGTTCGATGGGAGTGAAGATGTAGAGTTGTTCATCTCCCAGTTCGAAGAGGTTGCGGAAGCTAATGAGTGGAGTGAGAAGGCCACTCTCCTCCACCTGCGTGAGACACTGAAGGAGGGAGCCAGAAGCTGTAGTCGAGGGGACTCACCTGCCTCCATCTTCTCGGCTTTACGCACAAAGTACGGGCTCTCCCCGAGAGAGGCTAAGAGTAGGCTCCACCTCAGGAGGGAACCAAAGACGAGCCTCCAAGAACATGCCACAGAAATGGAGCGTCTGGTGAAGATAGCGTACGCTGACCTTCCAGACTCCTACCAGTCCAGTATGGCCATGGATGCGTTCTCCCTGACCCTGGGAAACACGCCCCTCCAACGCCATCTTTTAGCAATGAAGGCCCAGAGCTTGGAGGAAGCAGTGCAGGCAGGAAATGAGTTCCTGCAAATCCAGCCCACTCTTCCTCGGCCTGGTGCCCGACCCATAATAATGACAGTGGAGGAGGAAGAGGCTACCCCTGCTACAGTCACCCCCGTTCACTCGGATCCCCCATCAGCCACCCTGAATGACGTACTGATGGCGATAAAAGGATTAGCGGATGGACTAAGGGAAGGAAATCTGTTGGGACAACGGGGAGTGGAGAAAAGGGGACCGAATTGTTGGGGTTGCGGCCAGACAGGGCACACCCAACGCCGGTGCCCTCAAGTCTCCCAAGGACAACCACCTCAAACCACGAGGTCGGGAAACGGTTCCCATCCACAGCAGTAGGGGGAAGTACTGACTGTGGATCGAATATACCCCTGCAAGGCCAGTGGCAACGACCACGACGGACTAGGCGACACAGGCTCCCCCCCCTGCTCGCCACCGGTCCCCTTGCATAACCAGTATCAACCCTTACCTGAGAGTGCAGGTCTCCCACCCTCAGAAGCCAAGGACGAAACGTACGTCTGGCCAAAGCCGTCTCGGCCTTCTAAAAAAGGCCCCCAGAGGATGAGCAAAGCCAGACGAACTCACGGAGACGAATCATGGAAGCCGCATAATAGCAGCTATTTCTTGCCAGGTCGCATCGGAGGTCAGCTCGTCCAGTTTCTCGTGGACACCGGATGCACCTCTAATCTGTTGGGACGACATGTCTTTGAGCGTTTACCTAAGGATGTCAAAAGCAAATTAGAGGTTCGGGAAGACTATGGACGGATGGCAGATGGTACCCGGCTGCAGTTTCACGGACTCATCACTCTCCCAGTTAGAGTCAGGAGTGTCCAGGTTACTGTATCTCTCGTGGTGTGTGCCCTGAAGGAGGACGCCATCCTGGGCATGCCCTTCTTGGTCGACCACCACTGTGAGATGAACTTTCAGCAACCCACGTTGGTGTTAAATGGACAGAAGTTGACTTGCACTGACCGAGAGGGTCGACCTCTGACAAGCGGAGTACAAATAATGCGAGCCACAACGCTTCCCCCTCGAACCGAGGTCCTGGTTGCCGGACGTCTCACGTCCTCATCCTATCAACCAGTCGGGTTAATCGAGGGAATAAGAAACGGTTATATGGTGGCCGCTAGCCTACATCAACCCGGTGAGAAGGGGAGAGTGGCCATCCGCTGCATGAATCCCACCGACCACCCTGTCAGCGTGACGGCAGGGACGGTCGTGGGACAATACACTGGAGTCGGGCCGGACGAAATAGGGGTCCCCTGGACAGCGAAGGGAGAGGCCGAGATTTCTAAGGAACCACCCCCTTCTGTTTCCAACGTACCTCCCCACATGCTGGACTTGCTCCAACAGGCGGCACCACATTGCTCATCCCCTACCGAGCACCGAAGGATGGAAGACCTTTTGGTCCGTTATGCGGATGTATTTAGCCAAGGAAGCGAGGACGTGGGGCGTACCACCCTGGTACAACACGAGATCCCCCTCCTTCCAGAGGCACAACCCATCCGTCAACACCCATATCGAGTAGGACACGAGAAAGAAGCCGAAATCGAACGACAGGTTTCGGCCCTGGAGAAACAAGGCATGATTGAGCCCGCTCACGGGGCCTGGAGCTCTCCGGTGGTCTTGGTGAGGAAGAAGGACGGGGCGTGGCGATTGTGTGTAGACTATAGAAAACTTAATAGTGTCACTCGCCAGGACGCCTACCCCCTCCCCCGGATTGACGAGAGTTTGGACGCCTTGTCCGGCAGCAGGTTTTTCAGTACCTTGGACATGATGAGCGGATACTGGCAGGTACCCCTCTCCGCCGAGGCCCAGGAACGGTCAGCGTTCGCCACACGCAGTGGGTTATGGAGGTGGAAGGTGCTCCCCTTTGGACTGACCTCCGCCCCGGCTACCTTCCAGCGGCTAATGGAGCGCGTCCTCCAAGGGCTACACTGGAAAACCTTGCTGTTGTACCTGGACGACATCATCGTCATGTCAGCAGACTTCTCTAGTCATGTCACTAGGCTGGCAGAGGTGTTGGAGCGATTGAGACAGGCCGGGCTGAAACTAAAGCCCTCTAAATGCAGTCTGTTCCAGACCCAAGTCAAGTACCTGGGCCACATAGTCAGCGACACTGGAGTGGCTACCGACCCTGAGAAGATTCAGGCCATCAGTGGATGGGCAGCACCCCAGGATGTGACGCAGTTAAGGTCATACTTGGGTACCACTGGGTACTATCACCGATACGTACCTGACTACGCCTCGATCGCCAAACCTCTCACCTTGTTGACAAGCGAAGGGGTCTCCTGGAAGTGGGAGGAAGAGGAACAGGAAGCTTTCCTTAGGCTCAAATGGTCGCTGACACACGCTCCAGTACTGGCATATCCCGATCCCTCCTTGCCCTACGTGCTAGATACCGACGCTAGTAACGTAGGGACCGGGGCTGTGTTATCCCAGGTCCAGCAAGGCAAGGAGCGACCCATAGCCTACTATAGCAAGACCCTCTCCTCCGCCGAACGCAATTACTGCGTAACTAGAAGAGAGTTGCTGGCAGTTGTGCTGGCTGTCCGGCATTTCCGGCCCTACCTATATGGCAGAGAGTTTACAATCCGGACCGATCATGCCTCCTTGGTTTGGTTGCACCGGAGGAAGGAACCCTCTTGCCAGGTGGCCCGGTGGCTGGAGAGCCTGGCCGAGCACAAGTACCGAATTATCCATCGAAAAGGCGATAAGCACGGTAACGCCGATGGGTTGAGTCGACGACAGTGCATCGACTGCCGGCAGTGTGCTGCCATTGAGAAGCGGGATCAGGGGCCAACGAGGTCACAAGTGTGTGACTCTCTAGTAACCCCAGGAACAAATTGGGAAACTGCTGTGCCAGTGGACCAGGTTCCGGTACAGCCACCAAGAGGTACAGGAACACCCAGCCCCAACATCCACCAGTTGGATGAAGATGAATGGCCTCAACTACCCAGCAGTGGACATGCCTCAGGGCCCGGCCTCCCGATTCCCACACCAGCCAGTTCGGTCCCAGTACGGCTGCCGGGCGGTGCGGGGTCACCAGGAGTGTTGGACGACCCTCCCAGAAGGCTTCAAGACCCTCGGTTACGGGCCATCAAGATGGCAGGCGAAACCGGAGTCATTAAGGGAGCTGGTGAAAGCACGGTTCCAAAGGTCTCAGAACGGTTGACAGTGGTGCAGACTTCGCTAGATGAAGTACGGGCATTACAACAGAGACCCGCCACCGACCTAGGGACAATTTACCGGGCCGTCAGGAACCGGAAGAGAATAGAAGAGGCCGTGCTGCAAGTAGGCAGCCCCGAGCTGCAGCGATTGGCCCGGATGTTCCACCAGCTCCAGCTCGACGAGTCAGGTGTATTGACCCTTCATCTCACTCAGAATGGGCGAGAAAGGGTGGTGGTGGTATGCCCGCAAACGCTGAGACAGGAAATCCTGTGGAAAGCCCACGAACAAACGCACTGCGGTGTGGAGAGGACCTTGAAACGCGTCCAATTGGACTGGTACTGGCCGGGCATGGCTGGAGAGATCCGGAGGGCAGTTCTCTCTTGTGAAGTTTGCCAGAGGGCCAAGACGGGAAAAGGCCGGACCTCCGGGAACAGGCAACGGCTGTACGCCGGGAGGCCATGGCAACGCCTAGCCGTAGACTTAGTGGGACCCCTACCTCAGACCCCTCGAGGAAATAGCTGGGTGTTGGTGCTCACTGACCATTTCACTCGGTGGTCAGATGCTTTAGCCATCCCCGACGCTACAGCCCCAACGGTAGCTCAGGTCCTGGACGAGAGAATATTTAGCTACTTCGGTCTGCCCGAAATTATCCACACCAACCAGGGGAGCCAATTCGAGTCCTCTTTATTCCAAGAGTTATGTGACTTATGGGGAGTCGATAAATCTAGGACCACTCCGTACCACCCCGAAGGGAATGGTGTGGTTGAAAGAAATAATCGTGTACTGGGTGACTCCCTACGAGCCCTCTTACTGGGCAGAGGACAGGAAGATTGGGATCAGTTACTGCCACAAATCATGCGGACGCTGCGAGGTCTACCGCACTCCGCCACTAAGGAAACACCCAATTACTTGATGTTGGGTCGAGAGCTTCGTCTTCCTGACCAGTTGCTGTATGGAAACAGGCTGGAATCCTTTACAAGCATACACGAGTATGTCCAGACTGTCCACGACCGGTTGATGCAAGCCCACACTCTCCTCCGAGATAGACAGAAGGAAATTGTGTCAACCGATGTGAGAGAGCCTCCGCTATTCAATGAGGGTGACCTCGTATGGTTACTAAGCAAGCGGCGGAGAAGAGGGGAAAATCCAAAATTAGCGGCCAAATATGTGGGACCCTATCGCGTACTAAGGAGTCACGAAAATCATACTTACGAAATAGAAAGGTATGGACAGCGATCCACTCAAGCTGAAGGAAGGCTAAGACTCTGTCGCCCTAGTCCGGTGCAACAAGGACGAGCCCCAGTTGAAGTCGAGCCTGCCCGACGTCCTAACATGAGAGGTCACCCCCGGAGACGAGTCTCACGAGGAAACAATAATCCAGATGCCGTTATTCTAGAACCACTCCTGCCCAGTCGACTAACGGAGTTACCAATACCCCAGTCGCCGGGAAGATTAGAAGCACTTCGGTTTCTCGGCGAAGATTCCTTGGTCTCTCCAGGGGAACGCAACCCTAACTCGAGGGCTGACCCCGACCCTGGCGGCGGATTGACGACCGAGGAGGCAAGAACCACGGGAAATATAGGAGCCCAGGCTAGTAACACCGGGGCTGGGAATACATCACGGCCCCAATGAATAAGAAGGCCTCCCGCGTATTTGGCCGACTATGATACCAGCGCCGTCCAATCAGGAGAAGCCATCAGAGGTCAAGGTCAGAAGGCGGCCATCTTGGACCCCAGAAAGAGCGCGCTCATTGCTTGCTGTCAACTCGAAGCGCACACATCTACACCTCCTCTAAACATGGAAATCACGAAAGAGACAGTAAAGAGGGCTTCACCAATCCTCGGAGCCTTGCCTTTATTATCCGAAGTGACTATTCCACTGGAGCTCCACCCAGCTCCTGACGAGACCCTGGATGACACGGAGTCGGACTCATTGAAAGAGGATTCCTCTCCACACTCCCAACTGCCGACAAAATGGATCTCTGAGGAGACGGCCAAGAAAATCTCAAGATTATGCCGGGAAAAGGGTGTTAACTGCCCACTTTGTCAACAGCTATTGTCTACCCCTCGACGACGCCGGATACATATAGCTCAACATTTCACCCAATTTTTCTGTAAATGTGGGAGGAATTCCACATCCGGAGACACTATTTCGAAGCATCAGTCACGAATTAAAGATGCGGAGACACGAAAAGCTCACGGCGGAAAGGGCATCACAATTTATGAAGTCGACCGCACCAGCTACCCCGCATGGAGCCAGAAGGTCCAACTGACTAACCCCCCGACATTCGAAAAGCCCACACCCTATGGGCCAGTTAAAGCGAAGCCGCCTGTGCAAAGAGGGCCCCAGGCACCCTTTCCCTCTCCCCCGAAGAAAAAGTGGTGTAGTCCGCCCAAGATAGAACGGCCGATTCCAGCTCCCAGGAAACTAACCACGATTGGAAGCGTCCAGAGCCGACTGGGGGATATTCGATCCCGAATCACGGTGGACGTCCTGCGGGAAGAGGCCTCCAATCTCCGACGGACGGCTCGTCGTCTGGAAGACCTGGCGAACCGAATGTCGACCCCATAGAAGATACGAAAGACATTGTTTATCCTCATTTTACGTGGTATGTTTTAGTTAGTTGGTGTCTCTCATATTATTGTATTTTTCCTTTTTGGTATGTTGTAGCTAGTTGGCGTTCTCCCATATTATTTTATTTTTCTTTTTCTTTTCTTTTTGGTTGGTTTTATATAGCCGATGGTCGTCTATAGGGGCGGCGTGTGTGATGGAAACGTGCATTGCCATCTCCTTTTCTTTTGTGTCATTTGGAGTTATATTCTCTTTTTCAATTATGTAACCACGCCCCTAAAGGAGGCTGGCCTTTGCCACCTTATTTACATATTCAGTTGTATTTAAGGCAGAGCCTCAGCTCATTTACGTCGTTCAATATATGCCTTGCATTGGAACCACACTCTTCTGTTACTTTGCGCAATAGCAGAATCACACTGAGCACTTACTTTACTCCAAGACTCAGTCTATGGACTGTGCTTTGGGAGTGGAGCCACAGAAACACTGTCGACCCCGTCGACCTCAGGTCGACCTTGTCGAACGAGTATAATATCACTCAGGGAGCAATTCCTGGTGTAAGGTGGTTGATGTAGACCGGTGGTGTAAGTCGACCTAGTCGCCTCCGCGTGTTGGTCACGGGCAACCCTTACACAGCCCCTGTGAAGAGTGAATGCAGACCGGTAGAGTAAGCCGACCCAGGTCGCCTCTACGTGTTGGTCGCAGGATCCAACACAATGTACAATAATGCTGTTATGTCTTTGCCATTCAGGGCTTTCTATATGGAAACCTTTCCAAATTACTCACCAATTATTAAAAAGTTTTTTTAGCTGAAAATTCATTTATTTATAGATAAGTCCATATGTATTTTTTGCGTAATCTTTAAAAGATTCAATGATGTGTACACTACTAGTAACTAAACTGAAAAACCTAGTGTAATATCACTAAACAAAAACAGAAGGTTGATCAACCAGGCTTGCTATACATGCAAAAATCTGTAACTCAAGACTCAATGCTAGCCAAGGTAGGCCTGTTTGAACATCATATATGCATATACATTAATTATGTTCAAACAAATGTTATTATAATATTATTATAACAATACTTTTTATATATGTGTATACGTGTTTAAACTTGTAAGTAACCACAGTTTCAGAGCGTACCGGCATTAAGTGGAATAGTAGAGCTCTTGTCGTGCTGCTTGACCACATATTTCCCAGTGTGTCTCAGCTCATAATGTATTCTTGGAGATTATCTAAATCAGGGGTGGGCAAAGTTTTTTCTCAAAGAGCCAAATTTCAAAGTTGCCAGATTTTTGAGAGTCGCATCATATGTGTATAACAGTATAATACAATTTTAATAGTTGTATTGTAATTAAATTTATTCACTAAAATATTTTTACAATAACATTGAATTATGTTGAAGTAAGCCCTAAAGAGCTTTGCATAACTTAAAGTTTAGTGAGATACGTGGAATTGTTTATGGCTGCTCATTATCTCTTCTTAATCTGGGTCTCTACTGCAGCATGCTATTTTTAAGGCTGGTTTGCACTATATCGCCGTTTTTCAGCGTTTCCCTTCCGGCGTTCATCGTTGATTATGTGGACCGCAAATTTGTTGGCATTGACGAAGCATCGCGAACACGTCGGGAAAGTTGGAAGCTGTCAAACTTTCCTGATATTTCGCCGAGCATCGATGACCGCCTTTCAAATTTGAACCATTTCGGTGATGGTAACTCGCTGTCGCGGATAGAGTGATTTAATCATATCTGTTTATGAAAATCGCTGCGAAATTAGCTTTTGATTCCAGCATGCGAAAACAAAGAGGTTTCTTCATGAAAATTTAAAAAGATAAATGAAAACACTACATCACAGAGTATTTCCTGATGCAAGCGCGGATGGGTATGTAATAGTGGGAACATGGTATTCATTGACGAACACCAAAGTATTGTGGCATCAACGCCGAGATACAGCGATATAGTGTGAACCTGCCTTTAGGAGCTGACACAAGTGATCTTCAGTCAAATTGGATCTCAACTTGCTCTTGATATTATTCATGTATAAAAATGCTGATTCACATATATATGTGGCAGCAAACACTGTGTGCAACCATCTTTCTAGTTGAGCAAGCTGTAGATATTCAGCCTTTGTTGAAGCTTTCAAGTAGAATCCTTCCTCAATTTCATCTATATCTGTAACTTTGAGGTTACACAACTCCAGTCGCAGAAATGAGGCATTAACACTCTTCAATGGACTGAGTAATTCACTCTCCATTGGGCTTTGCCTTCTGAAGTCCTTTTATGAGTTGTATGTGTTTCAAAAATTGAAACTGACTAAATCGATGGTTAAACTTTGGTTGCAGCTTTTCTATAAACTGGGTGTAATCAGCTGTACAAGAGGCCATTTTTTCATCATCATCTAAAAATGCTTTTAGAGTAGGAAAGTGACACATATCATCTTGCACATTCACCAGAAACAACTCCTACTTATGGGAGAAAGCTCGAACAGCTGGTAGTGTATCAATGATAGTCTTGTTCTTCTCTTGAAGCTTGAAGTTCGGATCATTCAAATGGCCACAGATGTCAACAAAGAAGGCGAGGTCACTCATATCTTTAAAAGAGCTCACCATCTTTTGAAACTGTTTTGCATTCAGGCTTGTGCATGTATTTAATGAGGTTAGCTCCTGATGAATACTTCACAACCTTGACAGAACATTTTCCTTACTTAACCATCTAATGTTATTGTATGTTAGTAAATCTTCACAAGTGGCATCACTTTTTTTGAGAAACTTCCTTGGGTTTCTGTGTCTGAGAGCTGATTGACTGGTGAAAAAGTTGATCATCTTTATAGCCTTACATATTAGTTGTTGAGAGTGATCATTTAGTTTTCCGCATAAAACAGCTTGGTGGATGATGCAATGGGGTACTAGCATTGATAAAATATCCTTTTGTCAATCTAGCTGTGACACCTTGCTCTCTTCCAACCATGGCTGGTGCGCCATCTGTTGTTACAGATATGCATTTTTAAAGAAGTATCTTCATATTATCATGTCATTTAATGAGGGCATCATAGATAACTTTGCCGGTGGTTTCTCCCTCTAATCCAACCAAAGTAAGAAGCTCCTCCTTCATTTCTTCACCGTCAAAGAATCGCCAACACAGGGTATAGGACTAAAGCACAATACTATGATTTATAAAGAAACATGCTGATGCTTTATAAAGAAGCATGGAGTATAAATGTGTGGGTTAGTCACTTTGAAACAAATATTACTATATATATTATATAAATCTACTTGAAGTTACGTTCTCTCTTTACTGTCTCTTAAAATGCACTTGTATGACTTCAGCTTGCAACTGCATGGTAAAAATGACATTATCAGTTGTTAGTGTACACACAGTAGCCTACATACCTCCCAAAGACTGCTAGTTGAGTTTCATCCATTATATCAGTAGATTCATCAATAGCGATGGAAAAGTAATCTGCCTGGCCTATAATATGGGTTAGCAAAGTCATACTGAGATAATCATTAATGCTTTCAATTCTACCAGTAGCAATTTTCTGAGAAAGTGATACTGTCTTGACTTTAGCAATCACATCATGCTTATCTGGAAAAAGTGTTTACATAGCCTCAACCATGCGTTTCTTACAGTCTCAACATGAGAATAGGGAAGCATTGCTTTTGCTAGAATCTTTGACACTTGTAGAGAAGCTTCTGTAGCGCGTTTATAAGCAGCTGTAAAAAAAGCTAGCATATTTTCTGAAGAAGTTAGTGATTTTTGAAGCGTGTCTACCTTTTGATATCTAGCTACAGATCCTAGTAGAAATGTAGTAGTAAACTCTCTGTGCTTCGTCTCATGATGTCGTTTGATGTTCGTCTTCTTATTAGCGAAGATCATTTCCTGGCACAATAGACGTTGCGGTTTGCCATGCCTAAAGATGAACGCATATTCCAGGGTCCGCTCATCTTGGAATTCTTTTGTAGATTCGTTTCTATTTCGTTTACTTTGTGAGGCTTCCATTATAATTCTGAAAATGGTTTGTTTTGTTGAAGATGCCGTTGCTACCTCCACTGCATTAATTAGCTTAATTGTAAATGACATGTTCAACAAAGACACAGCATCTTATATAAGCCAGCATTATGAAATCACGATGAAATGACTTCCTGAGGAACATTTCTGGAGCATTCTAATTTTGTCATCACTAGGTCACTTTGTCAATAATTCATGATGTCATGAATTATGACTCATGATGCATGTGTAGGCTATATATAATGCAGTAATAGTGCACTTTTAAACACGCCTAAAGGTATAAACACACTACGCGATATTTAGAGCGATATCGCGCTGCGTGGCGCTAATCTGCGCTAGAATTCACCCAGCGTGCTCATCCAGAGCAATAACGTTAAGTTAGACTTTCTCTGCACAACTATCGCTAGCGAGATGCATTTCGATTGGTTGGATTTTACCAGAATGCCATTTTATGGCGGGTAATTATTTCTTATCGATGTTCACCAATGTACAGCAGCAACAATTTGCTATTTTGTTAATATTGAAACATCTTCAGAACGAGCACTGAATTGTTCATAAATTTAATAATAGCACTCCCAGTCCTGTGCACCATAACAAACAAAAATTACAAAAAATCCATGTTGAAAACCAACATTTGGAGTCAATCGTTGCGCAGGTTGACCATCTTGAGAACGGTAAATATTTAATACATTAGGCCTAAATATAAAAAACCACTACAAACTAAAATATGTGTAAAAATAGTAAAAAAATATTACAGTTAAAAATGCAATAATCGTTTTTTCTTATGTCTCCTTGTAGTGTAGGCAGTGTACAATCCGTGAAAGTGAGATAGGTTTAATAACAAATGCGTAAGTTGTTTACGTTGTCGCCTAGACGGCGCCATATTGATTGCCCTAAATTTATTAACAACTCCGAAGAAACTAATGATACGGAATTTTATTGGAAGTTTGTGGGCGTGCCCATTATATCGCTTGCTAGTGGATTGCTCAAGTGTGTTTATGCACACGCTAGCGATATCTCCGCCCTCCTCATGACGCTCGCGATAAAATCGCCTAGTGTGTTTATACCGTAACATGTCACAATGCATGTAGTTTTGTACATTATAGTATAAGGATATTTTATATTTTGAATTTTCACCAAGTTGAAAGAGCCGCAACAAAATTTGCCAAGAGCCGCATGGGGCTCTAAAGCCGCACTTTGCCCAGCGATGACCTAGATTGTCAAATGATCATACAGTATACATTGTAATGGAGTAGCCACTACAGCAGTAGCCAAACAGCATGGGTACTGTTACAGTAGTAGTAGTTTAAGAACTTATATCGGTAATTGGTTCCAACTACTTCTAAAAAACATTTAGGGCTTCTGCATATTTATTGACCCATGCCATTTTGTTGTAAAGGGTGATGTGGTCAAGAAAAAAGGCACAGTTACAGTTGTTTAAATAAAATTGATAATGTTGTGCAGGTCATAAATATGATACATTATACTCACTTTTTGCTAAGAATAAGTTTATTTCTTGCTTTTAGCTAGGTCTGTCTTGGTTATCGATTGACTGAGATTTAAGCTAACCTTCCGCCTTAATAAATCTAAGCATTCACAATGAACAGTTTATTATCACGATCAACGATCAACCTCTCACAACAAATGACAATATTAACAAGGAGAAAAAGGGGGTTTGGTATATCAATGGAAATATTTCGTAATAAAACAATTCTCATGATAAATAGGCCTAATAAACAAGAAGAACAACCAGAAGAAACCAGCCCATCACAGAAGGAGAACACAAAGTTTAATAATAAATTTTGCTGGACATTGTGTTCTTTGTCTGTGATAGACTAGCCTGTATGCAAGCCAAAAAGGAGTTTATATACAGGCTGGTGATGCACTTGTTGTTTCATCAATTTCCAACAAGACTCCACTCAGCGGCTACTCCCCTCAGCTCTAGCTGGTAGCAAAATGAAGATGATGCACTCTGCTAAATAGATCATGGTTATTTATTATTCTCTCAATTGAGTACACACAAGGTAGAGTGAGAAGGAATAAAGTGGGTTGTTGAGAGACTTTTCTAGTGGGAACTATATTTTACCAATGAGCTACAGTTATAAATTGAAAATGAAGAAACTTGAGCGGTTAGTTGAAGCCACGAAATAGGAGTGATTACAGTCTACAGTACACGCTCAGGATACGATTACCTTAATATACAATATTTTTGTCTTACGAAGTGAAACGTGATGACTTTTTTACCTCACCCTATTAATCTTATTTCACCATACGAATTCAACAAAATTTCGCCTGAGTTCAAATTTGGCAGTTGGTGTTTTTATTACGTATGTCAAAATAGCAAAGATACCGTAACGCTGTTCACCGAAAATATTTTCACAACGCCTGGAAGCGATACAATGCCCAATTTCTCTCAGTTCCGCAATTCTCATGTATGAAACAGTAAAATTTTCAAGCAGCAAAGTTGGAGTTGCGATCCCTTTATACAAAAGGTCTAGTGGCCAGGCAAAATTTTTAAGCTGCTAACAAAATCCACTTCATTACAAAAACGGCATCATTTGGATTTTTTGCTGACTCAGCTTGAAGAAAGTTTTAAACAGGTCTGCTAAAATTTATAGTGAAAGCGAAAACTGAAAAGGATAAGTGATAAAATTTTAGTGATAAAAAGTTAAAAAGTAAAATAGTTAAAAATACTCACTAAAATTTAGCTTTAAGTGTGTGTGTTTAGTAAGCTTAACTTACCTGAAGTGAGTTTAAAGTTTTTGAAATGCGTACATCTGTCTTGAAGGTAATAACTCTTTACAGTACGTACGGCAATGGTACATTATAATTTATATTTTATTGCAGATCATAACCACTAAATACCATAAATTTACTGTAGGTAGCTATAATTACTAAGGTTAACATACTATTTTGTTACTGAGTTCTTATATGTTCAGAATTTATATAAAATTTTGACGATTTTTACCAGATGTTTGCATTATATAATTATTACGGTTTCTATACCTCTACATATGATTTTTCACTATGCGATATCAACCCCGCAATGGATCAAAATTATATCCTGAAGGTGGACTGTATTTGAAGTAAATTAATATAGTACTGATAACTAATGTACTATATTAATAATAGCATTTAGGTAGACAGAAATTTATGTATATAATATCATTTAGTCTCCTTGAAGGCGTGGTCTATCTCTTGGAAGTATCTTATATACTAGACAATGTATTTATATTAACACTAAAGATTGTACAGCTGGTAAAAAATTTGAAGCAAGAAAGAATTTGACAGACAATAATTTAGTAAAAAGAACAAATGATTATAAAATAGCAAGCAACTACACTGTGATGTGTATACAGGACAGCGTGAGTAACGGTTCGATACAAGTTCCTGCTGCCAAAGTCTTGATGTGTGCACGAGTGGCGGGTATGAATACAAGTATTAGGATTACTGGAATTTGATGATGTAGTCTGGATAAGCGGAGGCATCATGAAACAAGACAAATATAGTTGGATTGTTAGGGTTGTCCACAACTGAATCATACTGCTCAGATGGTTTGCTTGGTTTGTATGGAGCTGCCCTCATCTGATTACTGCCCTGACAATACTCTCCAGTGATGACTCTTGTCTGAATAATGTATTTGTGACCTTGAGCGTTTGGCCTTGAGTATGTATACTGAGCTGAGTAAGATATATTCTTTGCAAAGTAGCTGCCACACCCCAAAGCAGTTGCTACAAAGTCAACATATTCAGAGCAATAATGCAGCTTTAAACTTTAGTGTGTGTTTCACTGTTTTGAATAGGGTCGATAGATCACAAGGTTAAAGATACATACTTTTATTAATACTACACGTATCATTCTGAATACCCACTGATAGTACCATACTATAGCATTACACAGTGATAGTATCATATCATTAGTATTACACAGTGATAGTATCATATCATTAGTATTACACAGTGATAGTATCATATCATTAGTATTACACAGTGATAGTATCATATCATTAGTATTACACAGTGATAGTATCATATCATTGGTATTACATAGTGATAGTATCATATCATTAGTATTACACAGTGATAGTATCATATCATTAGTATTACACAGTGATAGTATCATATCATTAGTATTACACAGTGATAGTATCATATCATTAGTATTATAAAGTGATAGTATCATATCATTAGTATTACACAGTGATAGTATCATATCATTAGTATTACACAGTGATAGTATCATATCATTAGTATTACACAGTGATAGTATCATATCATTAGTATTACACAGTGATAGTACCATATCATTAGTATTACACAGTGATAGTATCATATCATCAGTATTACTCAGTGATAGTCTCATATCAAAAGATCAACATAGACATAACTAACTGAATGTTCAGCATTGCACGAATAATAAAAAAGTTTTCGCGCAAAGACTAATTTTTTTCAACATATGCAGCGTTCACTATTCTAACTTTTAAACAAACATATTCGTTTATTTTTGTGTGGCCAGCCAATGCAATATCCAAATATTCAAAATCTCAAGGCATAGCTAAAACAGATTGTTGTAAAACTTTTCTTGCTTCTTATGCCACACATTTGTTCACGATTTAAAACAACTTATAAACAGTAGCAAGCATCTAGTTGCCATTGGCTAAGTTTTTTTACTCGATGAATTTGTGTAACTTTAGCTAGTCAAAATATATATAATACTGTTTGTCATTTGTAATTTTTGATTTGTGTATTTTATTTCTTTAAAATAGAAGTAGCGATGTGGCCAACTTGATCCTTTCTTATCATTATAAACTGTGTTCATTACACATATCACAACCTAGTCTACCCGTACAGAACACTCAAAGCATGTACATGTACATGCATTGAGTGTTTTGTATACAAATATGACACAGAGAATTTCTTTCTTTCTCTCAGATGATGCATCCCTCTAATAGCCTTGCTTACCTTTTCTGCCTGACAAGCCACAATCAAACTTCCCAGAAGTAATAAAAGAAATTGTATCTTCAGCTGTGCCATGCCATAGAGGGCTGTGTTCTACTTGTCCTTCCGTTTTACCTAGTCGCTTAGCCACATCCTTCCGCAATATTATGTAGTGCTGGTAGAGTGTTGGATTTTGAACACGTTTTATCTGGGAGAATATATCAAGTTAACAAAAGCACATACACTAGTAGTAGTGTATTTGGACAAACAACAGAACCAGCTGTAAAATGCATAGAGATGACGAACACTTCCAGTCTAGCTTCAACTCTCTGAGTCACAAAGCAAAATGATACTTTAAACTTGTAAGAGTTAGCGGGAGATAGAGAACCCAGCTTTGGAGACTTAAAAAAGCGCAATAAGTCACCCCAAGAAAATGGTGTGGAAAAAGAATTGGTCCAGAGAATGAATAACTTCTGCTACATGGTCAATATATACAAGCGGAAAAGAATAGCTTTTAATATACAATAAAATTGTGTAACCATTGTGCGCTGAAGGGCCATTCGCAAATCAGTAAGGCGCCAATAACACAAAAGTGATCTATCCTCGCAAAAGTTGGAGAACAACTACTTAAACGCCAATAAAGTGAAAATAATGCCTCTCAATATAATAACAGTAATACCTCTCAATATAATAACAGTAATATCTCTCAATATAATAACAGTAATACCTCTCGATATAATAACAGTAATACCTCTCAATATAATAACAGTAATATCTCTCAATATAATAACAGTAATATCTCTCAATATAATAACAGTAATACCTCTCAATATAATAACAGTAATACCTCTCAATATAATAACAGTAATACCTCTCAATATAATAACAGTAATATCTCTCGATATAATAACAGTACCACCTCTCAATATAATAACAGTAATATCACTCAATATAATAACAGTAATACCTCTCAATATAATAACAGTAATATCTCTCGATATAATAACAGTAACACCTCTCAATATAATAACAGTAATACCTCTCAATATAATAACAGTAATACCTCTCAAATTAATAACAGTAATATCTCTCAATATAATAACAGTAATACCTCTCAATATAATAACAGTAATACCTCTCAATATAATAACAGTAATACATCTCAATATAATAACAGTAATACCTCTCAATATAATAACAGTAATACCTCTCAATATAATAACAGTAATATCTCTCAATATAATAGCAGTAATACCTCTCAATATAATAACAGTAATACCTTTTAATATAATAACAGTAGTATCTCTCAATATAATAACAGTAATACCTCTCAATATAATAACATTAATATCTCTCAATATATTAACAGTAATACCTCTCAATATAATAACAGTAATACCTCTCCGTATAATAACTGTAATACCTCTCAATGTAATAACAGTAATATCTCTCAATATAATAACAGTAATATCTCTCGATATAATAACAGTAATACCTCTCAATATAATAACAGTAATACCTCTCAATATAATAACAGTAATACTTCTCAATATAATAACAGTAAAATCTCTCAATATAATAACAGTAATACCTCTCAATATAATAACAGTAATACCTCTCAATATAATAACAGTAATACCTCTCAATATAATAACAGTAATATCTCTCAATATAATAGCAGTAATATCTCTCAATATATTAAAGTAATACCTCTCAATATAATAACAGTAATATCTCTCAATATAATATAACAGTAATACCTCTCAATATAATAACAGTAATATCTCTCAATATAATAACAGTAATATATCTCAATATATTAACAGTAATACCTCTCAATATAATAACAGTAATACCTCTCAATATAATAACAGTAATACCTCTCAATATAATAACAGTAATATCTTTCAATATAATAACAGTAATATATCTCAATATATTAACAGTAATACCTCTCAATATAATAACAGTAATACCTCTCAATATAATAACAGTAATATCTCTCAATATAATAACAGTAATACCTCTCAACTTACTAACAGCTGTATTTCTCAACAAAACAAAAGTATTAGAGAAACAAACCTCTAACACTGCATTGCCGCGGGCTCCTAGAGTAGCCATGAAGTTTTTTTCTACTTCCTGATATTCAGCAGTGCCAGGAACCAGAGTTTGCTCGGTGTATGTATCCAAGGGAGCTGCCCAGTGTGATGGCATTTCCAAACCTGCAAGTAGTAACTACATTTTATCTGCAGCCCTTTCACAAAAAACAATAAGGAAACATGTTTTAACAAGGAAACTAGACATGATGATGGTCACATGTATTTTTATGGTCACAAGTTCACAAACTTGCAGTCCAAAATACCTTGTGGCTTGCTGAGGTCTTTTCTAGCGATCTTAAATTTTTCAAGGTGAAGAGTGCCTTCCATTTTTCTTAGGTCCAATATCGCTTCCCCATTGCTTGTTTGATATTTGAAGACAGCCTGAGGGTTCTTGATATATGTCTCTTCTAATGCCTGTATTGTTAAATAATATCACTGATCTTGTGAAACTCTGTATTCCTGTAAGACTGCATTAAAATATGGCAAACAACTACATGAACTCCCTTATGCAGCTGATCTCTACCCACAAAGTATGAGAACAGATGCAACAGACGCCAAAGTGCTTCTAAAGGTTGAAGTACAAATAAAAGCTGGCTATTACCTATAGTTTCAATCAAAGCATGTGTTTGATGTATCATAAACTGTGCTTGTGAGCAAGACAGTATATACATTCACTCACCTTGTTAGTAACATTATCAAAATTGACCCACTCCGCGGATGAGTCTTCATACTTCCATTGGATAGCACGTGCTATCAAGACTTCCTCCTTCTTGTCATGTATCTTCTTCTCAATCCTCTTCAACTCTTTAACTATGAAATCACTCATCATAATGAGTTGTCTGTTGAGACCCACCATCTTTATGTTGCACAGGCGTTTGTCAACTTCAAGTTTCACATTCAACTTCCTCGCTTCTGTCTGTAATCTTTCCAGCTGAAAGAACAGTTTAACTATTATAAATATAGTTCTATTTGCCTTCTAGCACCCAGCAACCACTTCTTTACTCTTCTTCTGTCCGTCAAACACTGTCAACCAAAACATCAGATAAGCATAAATATATAGACCAGTGGTTCTTAACCTTTTTTCCCCCATTCCCCTTTTCCAAGGCTAGAGACAGAAATTCCTTCCCTCCCAACTCCTTCAAATAATGCACTGCAGCTAGAGAGTGAACTTTATTTACATATATAACTTATATACATACATATAGCATGTATATATGTATGTATATATGCATATATACACATGTATATATGCATTTATTACAGTCATATTTACACGGAATATTAAAAATGAATGTATATTGAAACTCAATATATCTATCATTGTAAGACACTCAGCAGACTAGTGTGATTTCTGTGTTTGTTTGGAGCTGACAAGAATTTTGATGTTAGGAGTTGTTGTAGATAGGGCACACCGTAGGTCAGCTTCTATTTTCAGGCGGTTTCTAGATTTGCTCTTTATGGTTAGCATTGCTAAAAATGCTGACTTGCAAAGATTTGTGGAAGCAAATGGTATGAGCATCTTGAAAGCGGCCAGGCTTATGTTGGAATACATTCTTTGGGCCTGAACCCAAAAGTGCGCTATTGATAGCTCCTTAAAGTCATCTTTTAAAGCGGAGTTGTTTGTCAGCTCCAAAAACTCCTGAAGCTGTTCCGGAATCTCATAAACATTGCGCCTGAAAGGGTCTCGGGTCAGGCTCATCAATTGCTCTGTCCTAGAATCTAACCTTGGAAAATAGCTCTCAAACTCTGCTATCAAACTGTCAAGTGATGCTCTATGTCGGTTAGCAAAGAAGCAGAAAGGGCTTTCTTGTCAACTAACGAATGCAGAACTGGAAATGAAACTCTTACATTCCCAGAAGCCAGTCTTTCCACCCAGACTTTGACCTTGTTCTTGAATGCATTGATACTATTAGTTACACTCACCACATTTCTGTCTCTACCTTGCATCATTGTGTTCACTTCATTGATTGAACCAAATATGTCAACCAGGTAAGCAAAACACTGATGGAAGCCTTCCACCTGCATTGAAGCCAGTAGTTTTGGTTTGTTATTAGTTTTTAAGAACTCATTGACCCCTGCTCGTAGATTGAAAAAACGCAGAAGCATGTTACCCTTTGATAACCATCGAACTTCGGTGTGGAACATTCACTGCGTTTCCATGACCCGCATAATTCGAAAATTAGAGCCAATCCGCAAGATAACCGCGTCATGGAAATAGTGATGAGTGCACAGCATCCATATCGTCGCATAACTTGTGGAAGAGACGTATTTGCAAGGCGGAGCCTTTGATAAAGTTTACTACTTTTATCACTGAAGAAAGGTGTTCCTGCAATCCTTTGGGAAGAGTTTTTGCTGCTAGCATTTGTCTGTGAAGGAAGCAATAGGTACTCACCACTAAAGGATTCTTTTCTTTTACCAACTGTGCAAATCCAGCATGGCAGCCAACCATGACTGGAGCACCATCAGTGCAAACTCCAATTAGTTTGTCCCAGTTCAGATGTTCTTTGCTGAAGAAGTTGGAAACCAGGTTCATAACATCAGCAGCTGTGGTGGTCTCTGTTAGAGGACTGTAGAACAGAAATTCTTTCTCAATTGTTTCTCTGTGTACATAGCGTGCAAACACCATCAGCTGTGAAATGCTAGCAACATCACTCATCAAGTTGAATTGCGACCATGGGAGATGACTTGATCTTTTCAATTGCTTGCCTCTTTATGTCTGCAGACATATCATCGATCCTCGATTTCACTGTGCTGTCTGAGAGGGATAAATCAGCTATTTTTTTAGGGGCTGTGTCTCCGAAAATAATCTTAGTACACTCCAGCAAACAAGGTTTAACGAATGTTTCACCAATGGTGTGTGGCTTCTTATCTCTGGCGATATGGTAAGACAGAGCATAGGATGCCTTGGTAATGGGCTGTGCCTGGATATGAAAGCTGCTAGTGGAATCCAGTTTTGCCATCTTGAGTTCTCTCTCTTTAACTTCAATGAACGGCTTTGGTTTATCCATGTGTTCTGCATGTTTATTTTTTAAGTGTTGCTAAGTTGATGTGGTTTCATGGAGTCATTAGCAAGCACTTTCACGCACAAAACACATTGTGGTACTTTGATTCCGCTTTTAATCATACAAGTGAATCCATAGTTAAGGTAAGAATTATCATATGTTCGTCTTTTTGTCTTCGACATTTCTGACACCTACAATAAGGAATATGCGATCAAAATATTTGAATACGTTCAATATCTACATTAGTAAAACATCATACATATGTTAGGCTACACAGGAAATTGTCAAAATGTTATACGTTTATGCAAACCAAATCGGTAACTGAACAATTAATATTGCAGGTATGTATATGCATGTAGCGTAGCAATCCTTACCTTTTCCACAGTTTTAGATCTTGGCTTTGTTGAAACTACTGAAATTCATTCACTCCTCGCTGCCCTTTATAAAAGAAAAATTGGTGCCACGGAAATCCCCTTTAGTAAACTGCCAAATTCCCCCCATAAAATCCCAAAATTCTCCCTGGGGGAATTCCCCCTGGTTAAGAACCACTGATATAGACACTCACACGCGCATTGTCATACATATAGATACACATATATATTCTATATATATTTTAATCTATATGTATATATATATAAATTTATCAAGTTTTGTTGTATGTGTGTATGCATTCCGGCTTTAGCTATTAAAATCTTGGATTAAACAAACCATACCAAAAAATATTTGATCTCAAACCCTGCCGTTCACCATTACAACGCCCTACCTAATAGGTCACAGAAATTGATTATTGTCTTACCAAAATAAGTTGCTATATGGGAGCACATACCCAACAGCTTTGCATACCACGCAGGGTGATTGCGTAAGTGAATGTCATTAGTTAGCTTACTAAAATCTTTCATTGGCTATCTGCCAGGCTAATAACAAGTGGCAGGCAACTCTCATTACTTCTCATTGTTTATAAGCTAGATTTTATTACCCAGGCAATGCCAGGTAGCACAGCTACCTGGCATTGCCTGGGTAATATATATATATATATATATATATATATATATATATATATATATATATATATCATATAGGCAAGGGACACAAATCCCATTACCAATGAGAGTTGACTTCCTTCCACGAAACAACTAAGTTCCTCGCAGACTTTAAGAAAGTCGATGTGCTGTCGATATATATAGTCGATATATATAGTCGATAGATATAGTCGATATATATATATATATAGAAAGACCATTCTATGCTCACAGATGGCCTAAGAATGCCAAACGGTACCATCAAAGATATAGAAGAAAGGTACAAGTGCTTGGGGATTATGCAAAGCGACATCAACCACAAAGCCGAGGTATGTCACAAAGACATTGCTAAATACAAGAAATGCCTTCGGCAGGTCCTACGGAGCCAGCTCAATGCCAAGAGCCAAGTCATGGCAATAAATACCTATGCACTGCCAGTAATAAGATATCCAGCAGGCATAATAAAGTGGACTGAGGAAGCCATCAAGGAAACAGATATAGCAACTTGTAAACTGCTGACCATGCATGGAGCACTCCACCCAAAATCTGATACTACTAGATTGTATCTCGATAGGAAAGATGGCGGTAGGGGACTCAAAAGTGTACAGCAGACAGTGAAAGCGGAAGAGCAAAGCATCAAAGCCTATGCAGCCTCCATGGCCACCTCAGATAAGTTGCTAGCTGAATTTCAATCGACTGCTCTTACAATGGACCTTCGCCCTGATGATGAGGAAACTGACTGACACACGAAACCTATTCATGGTGCTTACCACCGACAAATATCTATGGTTGGCGATCTTCACCAGACATATATGTGGCTAAACAAAGGAAACCCAACTGCCAATACAGAGTCGCTAATCATGGCAGCCCAGGAGCAAGTGCTCCCAACAAGACAGCTCCAAACAAAAATCTATCACACTAGAGACGATACTAGATGCAGACTGTGAAAAAAAAGGTGCACCTGAGACCATCCAACACATCATCAGTGGATGCAAGCAGCTAGCAGGAAACGCATACACTGAGCGGCATAATCATGTCACAGGTGTTGTGTATAGATATCTATGTGATGAGTGTGGCCCTAATAAATCACAACACTGGTGGGAAGCTCTTGGTAAGGTCAATAAAAATGACCGCGTTAAGATCCTCAGGGACTTCTACATCCGGACTGACAAGCATGTCCTGGCAAACCAACCAGATATAGTGGTGGTGGACAAGAAGAACAAGAGAGCTACTATAATAGATATAGCAGTACTCAATGACTATAATATAGCCAGCAAAGAAAAAGATAAGGTAGAGAAATATCTCCCTCTTGGAGAAGAGATTGAAAAATGCTGGGATGTAAAAACAACTGTAATCTCAGTAGCCATTGGGCACTGGGCGCAATAACACCGGCACATAAAATGTTGCTTGCCCAAAGACCAACAGCAATCAACTCAGGTGAGTTGCAAAAAAGTGTGCTATTGGGAACAGCTAAGATCTTGAGACGAGTGCTCAAACTCCCAGGTCTCTGGTAGGAGACCCGAGTTAGAGCAAAATTTACCACCCATACGGGGTATCCGGGGTGAGGAAACAATTTTTTTTTTTTTTTTCAAAGCATGTATGAGAATCATTCTGGCTATAGCTATAGCGCACACTGATTACTTTACCAATGCGACCACGCGTTACGCTGCCCCTGATAAGAAATATTTTTTGTGAGGTACAATTACTATATCTGGGGTCAAGGCCAATTTTTCTCACGCAGACAATTATATTGTTTCTGTGAAAAAAGCCTCAAAATTATCTCTTCATTCAGTCAGACAAAAACAGTGCAAGATCTCATTTTTACATTTGTACTGGTATCGAGAGGTACCATTATTGTCGTATTCAAAGTTTTGATGGATAGCTTCTGGTGGACCAGTAACCTTTTTTATACACACAGACTTTTATGCAAAAACTGTTATTATTAATACAACATATTCAGAATTTTTAATTTGTTTTCTCAATTAGTATCAATTGTATTATTGCCGAATAATCTTTTATTGTAATCGTAGCAAAACGGACTTAATTTAGCCATTATATACTTGCAATATTACTTCACATTTACATCTAAACCTTTTCATAATCGTTTTATTTTTTCAATTTATTTGACCTGCACAAACCTTTTTCTCATGATATGAAATTTAAAAATTGTTTGACAAAGTTTTGAAACCTTTACAGTTGTTTTTATTTCCTCTCTTAATTTATTTCAACTACACAAAACACTTTTCTCATGATATGTAGTTTGAAAGTTAGAATGGCACATGTTGTTATATGTTAAATACAAATCAATTTTCTATCCACAGACTTTTTCTATTACTCGCTTGCCGCGCCGGGTTGTACAGCTAGGTGTATTAGCTTACACATCTTTCCTTCTATACCTAATCAATTAGTTTTTCGTAATTAATTTCACATTTTACATCAAACATTTGTAAGATTACAAGTATCAGTTACTCCTCACTCTCTTATATTTACATACATTTACATACATTGAGAAATATATATATAGATATATAAATTTACATTCTCTTATTACATTTATAAACTTCTTATAATTTTCGAAATTTATAATATAAGTTTTTTAAAGTTTGTTTCATTGTTGTTATTATTTCAACTTGCATTCTTTTAATCATAATTCGATTATCGTGTTTGAAGTTTAAACATTATTCATTTTCCTATCATTGTTATTATTACTTGATTAGTTTTCAATCGTTATTAATATTATTTTTTTATTCAATCATTTTTGACAGACATTGTTCTAATAAAATTTAAACCACAAAGTACTACCATAATTATTATGTCATATTTTTTAGTATCGTCGTATTCAAAGAGTTGATGGATAGCTTCTGGTGGAACAGTAACCTTTTTATACCCACACATTTTTATGCACTAGGCATTATCAATAATTCAACATTTTCATGAATTTTATTTTGTTTTTTTCAGTTGTTGTTAATTGTATCAACACCAAATCATTTTTTATTTTAATTGTGGCAGAACAGACTTTATTTAGCCATTACTTGCTAATTATTTTACATTTAAACACCTTTACAACTGTTTTTTTCTCACTTTTTTGAGTTGCACAAAACATTTTCCTCATGATATGAAGTTTGAAAAATACAGTCGTTTACATACCTTTACAGTTGTTTTTTTCTTAATCTATTTAAACTGCACAAAACACTTTATTCATGATATGAAGTTTGAAAGTTAGAATGGTAACTGTTTTGATGTGATAAATAAAAATAAATTTTCCGGGCAAAACTTTTAAATTACTGGGGAAATGTCGGGCATTCACCTAGGCATATATAAGGCATATAAGGCATATATATGCCATATATATACTACACAGAGAGAAAAAAATGATTGTAATTTGATTTAGCCAGGCTTAAGATTTAATATTATGTTGATAATGATCTAAAAATCACTGTTACCCATAACACATACCCATACTGATTGAAAAATGATTTGATAATGATAATTAATGGCAAATTAATCAAGAGCTGGAGTAAATAGTGAGTCTATCCTACATTCAGCTGACAACTCAAACTTCAATCACAACTGATCATTCTTAAATCAGTAAAGCAAAATGAAAAAGTCAATCATATGACACTGAAGATTGATTTAATAATGATCGCTAATTAATTGTTGACAGCCAGGACTATCAAAATTCAATCACATACTTTCTCATGAATCTGTTTTAAATCATTGTTGAAATAAATCAAATTTCAGACAGTTGCCATTTAATATTGATTCCACAATCCACAGCAGTTTAGACCAAGAGTTGTTCCCACTTTAATCTGGTTACACATATTAAATACATATGTTACACATAAAAAATACAACCATGTTCAATTGTCTCTGTATGAAATGCTTACAAGCATTCAATTTGCTAGAGTCCAACGCTATAAAGTTGCCGTGTGAGCTACCATAACAATTGTTTTTTTCTGTATATTCCAAGTATAATAAAAGTTCAAAAAGTTTACATCATTTCTATCATCTGAATTATTTTTTATTCTGATCTGACAAAAAATCACTAACGATCGCAGGATCAAATAACTTTTATTTTACCATTTTAAAATTCAAGCCTATGTTTACTAGGTTTTTCAATTTTTATTCTTTTCCAAAAAGGCACGATTTTTTTAGCTTTTAGCACAAAGCAACGTCTCTCAGATAATCGTTTCATATTGTAATTCATCGACTAATATCTTGTTGATGATATTTAAAACTTACTAGCATTCACATCCTTTGTTTAACGCTACTAGACGACAGCTTTATAAACGTCTACTGAAAGCGACATAAAGTTCATTTCTCCACGCAACCGATAAACGACATTAAAACGATAAACGATAAACGACACCCTTTCCCCAGCCCAAGGGTTGAAGTCAAGCAAAAATGACGTGAATTCCAGGATTTGAGTTTTAAAAAATGGTACTGCCATGGCAAAAACCGCAGTATAGAAGGATACGGCCCTGCATGGCAGTTTAGTGAACTGAGCTAAGAAATGTAATGCATTGTATTTTGAACCGCATCAAGCTGGGGTTAGTTCATGAAATTATCTGTTCCCTAATTGGAACTAGACAGAAGCGTTGGATTTGAACTTGGTAGTGGAAACTAACAGTCAATAAATAAAAAGTACTGGACATCCTTCCTTGCTGAGATCTGGGCACTGCCCCCTTGATTGATTCATAAGAACAATTTATACATTTGGAGAATTATAAATATATTCATTCGTCAGTTTGTTCAAACCTAGCTAGATATTCTCTCAAGAAAGGTTTTCAACATGGCATTGTTGAGTTCACTGAACTAAGGTTCCTTTCCACAACTTTGCAGAAATGGTGTGTAGCCAAACACAGTTTTTGGCCCAAGACTGCTTTGGTCTGATCGCTGGGGTAATGAAATGCTGGAATAAGACTACACAACAAAGTAAATTATTGAGAATTCGGTAATTGCATTAACCTTTTGCCTAAAAAATGTAAAATGGTAAAATACGAAATTTCCTCTAGCAACTTATCTCATCATAATATGTTTAGCTTGGATGTCAAAAGTCTAGTAATATAAGGGCCAATACTGAGATCTCATTAATAAATCCAGACCACCATATCATCGACTTAGCTGCACAGAATGCAGCAAGTCATATCTCATGTTTTACCAGCAACACAAAATTGAGCTGTCATTTACAAAGCTGTTTATTAACAAGCTTATGCAGAAGCAATGAAAGCTCTTTAGGCATGCTCTCTATCTAATGAATCCAATGAAATAGCTGGCTAAGGACTGACACGATCAACTTGCAATAGTTGTTTTAAATTTTCTATTAAACCTTGGACTGTTGTAGTAAGGAAATAGCTATGATCAGAATGTTGTTGAGTTTCAAATCTGGAATAATTGAAAAATTGCCTTATTGCATATTATTGGTCTACTCTGGAATGTCAACAGTATAATTATTATTATTAGACTTCTTTGATATTGAAAAAATTCATTTTGAAGCAATTGAAATTTCACAAGCATGACTAAGTTGTGTACATATTAATAATTAGAGCTTTGTATATATTCTTCTTGATAAACATAGAATTGTGTTGTGAATCTCTTGACTAAATAGTTGTACATGTAAAACCAAGTAAAATTATAGTATCACACCTTTTCACACTTGCAGAAAATTGGAATGAGCTACAATAAAAGAATGTTGAAAACAGGGCAATCAGTCAAACATTGCTTTTGTAGACAGTTTTAGATATAATTGATATCAATGATAAAAAACCCTCTATCTAATATTATTGGTTTTATTGTTTTATTTATTATTTAGTTTTATTGTAGCCTAAGCTCAGCCTGTCTCAGGTTAGTTGCAGTTGATATATTTTTATATACATGCTAGATGGTAAACTCATTGGCTGTTATGCTACAGCCTTCCTAATTCAGCGAGCCCAATACTATCTACTAGCCAATGCCTAAAACCTCTGTTGGATTGTGCATAAAATCCTATCTTCCACAATCTTCTACTACAATTATCTAATACTATATGATTGCTTATTTATAGCGTGGTTATACCTTGTCTTATTATTAACAGACGCTATGAGTTACATAACTTAATTCAATGATGGGATTTATGTTGTATATGAAACAATGACGCTGTGAGTTATTGGGAGTGCTTGCTTTCAGTATGGGCCAGCGCAACAACTAGAGCGACCTGGTAATATTACAACCACAGCTGAGAAGAACATTTTTATAGACAAGCATTTAGTTATTATTGTTGGTCACTTTATTCTTTTAGCTATCAGGATGTTTTGCTGAGCACTGTACACTATGATACCAAGCAGCCTTAATACTAGTATTCTGTAATGTGCTTTTGCAGTAGAAACAGGTAGTTGAAACCACCCCTTGACCGACAGCGAAACTCATGATGCCTTGAAATGAGTATGATTTAAATGTAAATTTCTATATGGCTTGGCACTTCAATTATGGTGGCCTTTTGAAAAAAGTGGTTTTTGGTAGAGCTTATTGTATGTCAGGTTTTGAGGCAACTGAAGCCATTCTCCCATTATCAATGAAAACAAAAATAAAGTATCAGCTAATCATACAAAATTATTGTGCAATGCAGTCACAGTTGTTTAACCAATGCTTCATGGATATAATTAATGGCCAATTGATGTTTGTCACTAGTATGACTGTATTTCACCAGAGATACAATAGCTAAGAAAACTTACCATCTTGTTAAAATTCAAGGATAAACATGACTCTGAAATCCTCTAATTGTAGCATGTAGCTAATGTATCCAAACTGCTGCAATCTAAGCTTGAGGCTGTACTATTGACAAATTTTCATCACCTTACTATTTGAATGATGGCTTCAAACAACCCATTCGATAGCCATTGTCTGACTCAAATCTCCTAATTCCACTTTCCTAATTCAACAAACAAAATGTAGTTTGTGGAGTCGAATATAAGCGAATAGTATAGTATTAGCTGAGCCATCTGTAAGCTTTCTACTAAAGCTAAAATGATGAAATACTAGATTAAATTACTACATTACACTTATTTAGGATGTTTTGCCTTGCCTGATATCGATAAAATACACTTATTACCAGCGAAATATTTGGTTGGGAGCTATGATCTGGCAATTGTTTTCACTTAATCTGATACATAGAAACCTTTAGTGTATTTTATTTTACTGAGTGAAGATTGATTTCTCCTATTAAGTTGCATCGTCATTTGTAGTGCTCAGAAGATCTGTAATCTGTATGTTTATTTGACTTTTGTAAGTGTTGCTTAAAACATGGAGTTAAGGTGGTTATATGTGAGCCAAGGGGGTGGCCATGGTTTGCCATGAGCTGACATTTATTCACAGTATCATATAGATGTCGATTTCACTGTTTATTGGTGCTATACAGTATATACACAAAATTTGATTTACGTGGTAATAAGGAAAAACCCTGATAGTAATGCATTCCTAACACTGCACATCTTCGCCACTGTTGCAACATTTATCTGATACTCAACCCAACTGAAATGATTAATGTATCCATAATACAATATTCAGTATAAGATAAGCTATTTGTTTTTAAGTTAACTCAAGTAGCTACACTACGCATATTGCGTGGTGGGGTAGAGGCACGGCTCTTTCCCTCTCCAAGAGAGCCTATCCAGACTAACTCATATTCATTATGTCTTTTTTTACTTATGTTGACATCTTGGAGTTTTTTAAATTCTCTGTATTCCTAGCTTAAAAATACAAACTAAAATCATTGCATTCCACGGTTAACTATTATTCACAGTATTTTTGCTCAATACATGTACAACAAATTGGCCATGCCTTGCTTTAAAGCTATAAATACCCAATATCTATGATGATGATAAGCGGCTCAGGCGCTGGGCAGCCTGATCATCGCATTGACCAATGAAAACAAGGGAGGCATTTTCAAATCATCCTTGTAGAATTAAAGCTGGCAATTGTCATTTTGCACTTGATACTGTTAAAGCGATCACCTAGTAGGATACACAACACAATAGACAACTATTCAGATAATTACAAAATATATCGTAGTGACGACATAGACAATATTGAAGCAAGTAACCATGAAGAGCTTGTGTCATCTGTGCCATCACACTTTCTGCAGTCATTTGGATAATCAATCGTGAAAGCCTGCCATGGTGAGTTTGTATAACATACAACATGGCACTATTTAGCCAAAAATTTATCATAAATGTCATACTAATGTTTCTGTCACTAAGCAATGTAAAATTCCTGAGAACTACATCATTGGATATCACAAAAAATCATAGAACACGCGCACACCCCTTGGAGCAAGAGTAATGGTGGCTGTATTGGGATTTTTAAGACTATATTCACAATCTCAAATCTTTTATAATTTAATGTATATTGTTTGTTGTTTAAAACATATAATAGAATATTTAACCTCCTAGAAACGACAGAACAACTATGAAGAAATTGCTCACATATTCAACCAGAATATATCATTTAAATTTTTCTATCAATTTTAGACCAAGGCGTCGATGAAGATATTTTTATAGAACTGATGGAACACCAGCTGGCCAACCTTCAGCTTAACATGATCTCAAGAACTCAAACTCTCCTTATTAGAAAACAGAAGGAGTTAAAACGAGTAAGTTGAAAAACATTAATTCAAATTGTAAGAGTATGTTGAGTAAATCGATATTCCCCATTGAGTTAGATAACTCAGAATCATTAACGCAAAGTTAGATAACTCCTAAACATCTACCCTACCTACCCACATAACTATATTACTAGTTGTAGCCAGAGCTATTAGTTATGACTTGTATTATTATCATCACCCAGACCTTAACACAGAGTTAGATAGCTCCTAATCATTGACGCAGAGCTAGATAACTCCTAATCATTTACCCTACCTACCCACATAACTATATTACTAGTTGTAGCCAGAGCTCTTAGTTATGAATTGTATTATAATTATTACTCAATCCTTAACACAGAGTAAGGTAACTTCTAATCATTAATCCTACCTACCCACATCACTATATTGCTAGTTTTAGCCCATTTACATGAGCTATTAGTTATGAACTGTGTTATTACCTATATGATTTTTACCTTTGTACCAATTATTACCAATTTACCTTTGTGGTTTTATAGGTGTCAAGCTTGATGATGAAAAGCAATGTGTTTTGAGGGGCAAGTCGACAGCCACCAGCCTGTTTATGGAGAGACTTTCGCAAAGTACCTTGGATGAAACCAGCAGAGGAGCCATTGTATTGACAAATGAACAGGAATGCATCTACCTGGTTTTGCCAACGGGAGCAGTGTTCCTGATGGCAACTGAGGTAGATGCATGTCTGGCCTATGTTAAGTGTTTGTTTGTGGTTAACCAGAGGTACCACATCCAAGCCCATTCATCAGTTGGGGTTCTGGTGGAACGTCTGTTACGGCTGCTCTCATCATTGATGACAACAACCTCTGCATTGCAGATGAGACTTCTTCAAATGATGGGGATAGGCAAGAAACAGCTTCTCTAGAACTCCAACTGATGGTATCTCGGCTGGTGTCGCTAGTACTCAATTAAAATATTTTCTCTTTTATAATTATTTGTAAACATTTACATGTAAATACTTCATTGCAAAACAGTTCATTTTTAACCTTTTTATTCATATTATAGTTTTGAAGTTATCATAATATATTTTGCTTATACATATATTTCACCTCAGTATTTCATGAAAATAAAAATAAGAAGTTCATAGTAATCAGTTCACTCAAGTGTGTAATTGTCTTCTCCTGGTATAAAATTACAATTTTATTGTGATTTAAAAATGACAGTACTATGAGTGAACAGGGAGCATCCATAGCAGCACAGCACTGAATCACAGAATGATTTAGTTTTGGTTATTTCCACAAAAAGCATCCCTGTACAACAACTCGACTATCAATCATAATATGATTGAATAAGCCCTATTATACCTGTACCACAGCTCAACAATCAATCATAATAGGATTGAAAAAGCACTAGCATACCTGTACAAAAGTTCGACTATCAATCATAATATGATTGAAAAGGCACTAGCAAAGCTGTACAAAAGCTCAACTTTCAATCATTATATGATTGATCAGGCACTAGCATACCTGTACAAAAGCTCAACTTTCAATCATTATATGATTGAACAAGCACTAGCATACCTGTACAAAAGCTCAACCAACAATCATTATATGATTGAAAAGGCACTAGCAAAGCTGTACAAAAGCTCAGCTATCAATCATAATATGATTTAATAGCCACAGTATGCGTTGGCATAGGTAAATCATTATTAAATGCAAATTAAATCAATTTTGAGTACAGTTTTGTCACCCTGAATTTAGATTTATTAATGATTTAAAATTCAATCAAAAGTTCTCTCTGTGTATGGAAAGCATATAGGCCATACCATATATACGCTGTAGAATATAAAAGGCGTAAACATGCTTTGTATGTTTCATATATATGCTAGAGACTATGTATAAGAAATATATATATGAGACGGAATATATATATTCAGTTTCATATATATGTATATATATACATATATATGTGTATATATACCGTATATATATTTATCATGCAGAGCTGCACTGATGAGGCTTCAATAGCCAAAACAGTACTGTCTGTAGCATGAGTATATATATATATATATATATATATATATATATATATATATATATATATATATATATATATATATATATATATATATATATATATATATATATATATATATATATATATATATAGTGGATGCAGGCAGCTAGCAGGGAATGCATACACTGAGCGGCATAATCATGTCGCAGGTATTGTGTATAGAAGTCTATGTGATGAGTATGGCCTTAATAAACCACAACACTGGTGGGAAACTCCTTGTAAGGTGAATGAAAATGACCGCGCTAAGATCCTCTGGGACTTCTACATCCAAACTGACAAGCATGTCCTAGCAAACCAACCAGATATAGTGGTGGTAGACAAGGAGAACAAGAGGGCTACTATAATAGATATAGCAGTACCCAATGACTACAATATAGCCAGCAAAGAAAAAGAAAAGGTAGAGAAATATCTCTCTCTTGGAGAAGAAATTGAAAAATGCTGGAATGTAAGAACAACTGTAATCCCAGTAGTCATTGGGGCACTGGGCGCAATAACACCGGCGCATAAAATGTGGCTTGCTCAAATACCAACAACAATCAACTCAGGTGAGTTGCAGAAAAGTGCGCTATTGGGAACAGCTAAGATCTTGAGGCGAGTGCTCAAACTCCCAGGTCTCTGGTAGGAGACCCGAGTTAGAGCAGAATTTACCACCCATACGGGGTATCCGGGGTGAGGAAACAAATTTATGTATATATATATACTCATTTTATATATATATATATATTTATATATATATATATATATATATTCTATATTTATAGAATATATTCTATATATATATTCTCATTCTATATATATATATATATATATATATATATATATATATATATATATATATATATATATATATATATATATATATATAGAATGAGTATATATATGTGATGAGTATGGCCTTAATAAACCACAACACTGGTGGGAAGCTCCTGGTAAGGTCAATGAAAATGACCGCGCTAAGATCCTCTGGGATATATATATATATATATGTATGCAGAGTATGCAGAGAACCTTACTTGAGGTTCAGAGAGCTTGCTGATATTTTCACGATCTTCCATATATGTGGGCTTATCACGCCAGATGATGGTAGATAGGGCATTCCTTAGCCTCACATTGATATCCTCCTTGCATGACTCTATATCAGCATTGGTGTTACCATAGATGTCTAACTTTAGCTCACTTTTCACGCTTGACTGAGCATCCATATGCTGCGATACCCTCCGACTTGTAGGCTGCTGATATGGGTCCTGTTGTGCTGGGTAGTCACCGCTGGATACTGTAGAAGACAATGAGAGTAATATAAGGATATAACATATAATAGAGCTGCCTCTATAAACTAGTGATATGGAGGAGGCGCTAGAGGAATCAAAAAGATATAATGGAGTGATGCAGACCGCATTATATGATATAGAGATTGCAACATAATGATACAGTGTTATAATAGTGCTACAAATGTTATAAAGGAGTAATACAGAGATTATAATGTAATGATACAGTGTTATATTAGTGCTATAAATAATATAAAGGAGTGATACAGATATTATAATATAATGACACAGTGTTATAATAGTGCTATAAATGATATAAAGGAGTGATACAGATATTATAATATAATGACACAGTGTTATAATAGTGCTACAAATGTTATAAAGGAGTGATACAGATATTATAATATAATGATACAGTGTTATAATAGTGCTACAAATATTATAAAAAAGTGATACTGAGATTATAATCAGGGGCGGATCTACCGTGGTGTATATGGTGCAAATGCACCACCATAAATATGGCAAAAAATAAAAAAAAAGATTTAAAATCCATCAAGAATTGAGTAAATTACAATTAATTTCACTGAGAACTTGCTTTGGGAGGAAATGAACAAAAACGGCCTAGTAGAGCTCGTTATAACAAACCAGTTTTAATAACATTGACCTGAATTTGTTTAGCTTATAAACAAATGAGAGTGGTCCCAATAAACATCCCCAATTGAGCCACAACTTGGTCAAAAGAAGTACTGCAAGCAATTTTAAAAGCAAAATGTCTCAAAAGAAAAGTCAAGAACAAACTTTAGATCATTTCTTTCGACGACAAAACAACAATTCAAAAAAGTATGCCCTAATATATCTGTTTTATAATAGCATCGTTATGTAGCTAATACTACGAAACATTTTTTATGGTAGTTTGCAGAAATGATGGCTAATTTCTGCACAGCCAAACCAAATGGCTGTTGAGGTTTTGTGATTGATTTTGTCTTGATTTTATTTTATTGCACAAATGTTTGTTAACTTTCTGTTTACATGTAATCTTAATATACATAGTATAAGGAACATTATAAAAAACCAATTTAATTAATCATATCTAATGTCAATTTTTACCTCTAAACTTGTTGCTTGCTGCAAATAAATGATTACACTTTTTTGGGCTAAAACACACCTCTCCTTCATTCTAAGATGCCTAAATTTCAAAAAGTTCCGCTAGCGCGGAGCCAGGTAAGGGGGTCGCCCCGTGCACCCCCTCCCACTCTAGATATATTGCACGAAATTTGCACCGCACACTTTTTTTCTTAGATCCACCCCTGATAATATAATGATACAGTGTTATAATAGTGCTACAAATGTTATAAAAAGTGATACAGAGATTATAATATAATGATACAGTGTTATAATGGTGCCAAAAAATTTTACTAAAGAAGTGGTACAAAGATTATAATATAATGGTACAGTGTTATGATAATGCTACATATGATATAAATGAATTATAAAAAGACTGAGATTTAGATAATTAATCTGACGAAACATCAAAAAGTGCAAACAAAGGGTTTTATAGTTCAATAATTGTAGCAAAACCTACAACAAGAAATAAAGGTTTCGAAGACTGCAATAACGAAGCTGTAGCAGGACTTTAGAGAGGTCAATGTGTATAACATTTATGCAGTTCTCTAGCTCGCATTATATGGCAACTTTTAAAAACTTAATTTCAATGTGTTAACAAGTGACATACATAACTAATATCTATATAATAGGCTGAGACAGAAATCCTAATAGAGTAAAAATATGAAAGAGTGAAGCGGGAATATAACAGACTAGTGGTGAGGACATCACAGAGTGGTGCAGAGAAAACATAGAGTAACAGCTAGCTGATTAGACAGTGAAAAGAACGCCTAGTAATTGCAACGTGACACAGAAGAATAATATGATACACAAGCATATTATATGATGAGTAGTTCTGAATGGTACTGACCCCCTTGAAACCAGTCAGAAACTTTGACATCCAAACGAGTCCACCACGGTTCCCGTTTGTCAATGCACTTTTTCATTGAGCTAACAAAGCTGTCCACCATCTCAGACTGATATATGACGACATCTATTCGTTGTAATAAACTATGTGGATTATCAGACAGGTACTTGAGAATAGCTTGCAGTATCACCTTGGCCATTTCTTTTGGATCCGCTCCCATAGCACCTGCAAACATAGGCGCAATACATAAAAGAGGAAGACATGCAATCATATATATATATATATATATATATATATATATATATATATATATATATATATATATATATTACTGGTGTTTATAAATTATCAGTCGTGAGAGAACTGATCTTTCCTTCTCCTTCCCTCCCTCTTCAATCAGCCTGCTGTGCTTTGTGATGTAGTGCTTTATCCTGATGTCAAGATATTTGCTGGCTACCATTCTCACAAGCTGGAGCCTATGTTTCAACTCCATCTCAACCAGCTCACATTAGTGTGTAAAAAGCCTGGCTGGTTGATCCTCCATCAGGCTTTTGAACACCAATGCTTCTAGCTTAGCGACTACACACTTTTGAGTCAAAAACATAGGGTCCAGGAATGTGATAATGACCTGCTCACACCGCTGCAGAATGGTTGTTAGTGGCTGTGAAGAAATTGGCTGTGGCAAGTTGGAAATTCCAAGACCGGTTGGAAATTCCAATAACTAATCTATTAGCTACTAGCATTCTACTACTAATGTCTCCGTGGTGATTTCACCAAATGAGTGATCTTGTAAGACTTTGTTAAGACTTATAAACTGAACTTTATTGCTTTTAATTGGGGAGAAGGGGTGTGAAGACCCCAAACTTGCATTTTCACTCATTTTCAGGCTCACTAATCTAGTATTGGTTTTGACTGCCAGTAATGTAGTGAGTGAGAAATCCTTTTCTGCATTGAAGCGAATCAAAACATCGAAGAGCACCATGGAGCAGGCTCGGCTAAATAATCTTCGAATATTTCACATATATAAAGATGTTGAAATAGATACAGAATCAGTTATGAAATATTTGTGTCATCGACACATTGACAGAACTAGAGCTATTGCAATAAATAAGTAATAGCTCTTGTTCTGTCAATGTCTCTTACAGAAATTTGTAGTGTCATGAGTTTTAAATTGGTCGTTGAATAAAAAACACGTTTTGCCTACTATGAACCGTAAAAAATATATTTATATAGATTTTGATGCTTACAATTGATTGCCTTTATGCATACTTTGAGGGTTGTTGATGCTTAAAAGGTCTAGAGCTTCGGGGTGCTGCCCCGAACCCCGTTGCGAGCTGCCACCCCCCCAGGTGTTCATAACGAGTTGCCTAACATTTACAGTTCCACTTTGCAACCAGGGAATACAGTTTAAAAGTTAGCATGGTAAGTGTTGTATACAGTATATTATAATATGTAAAACTAAATTTTCTGTCCAAAGACTTCTTTATTACTCGGGCAACGCCGGGTATTACAGCTCATGGTTAATAGCAGTCAATTAGCTTTCTATCACACTAATGTAATACAACCCCAGTATGACCATCTATCTTATCTATGAGTAACTGATTGCGAGCTGATTGCATTAACTCACTTACTTAACACTGTCTATTCAGTGTTTTTGCAAGTCATGTAAGTATTGAATTGCTTTAAGTAATAAGCATATATTAGAGTAATAAACTATAATCATCATCTCTTTAATATGATCAATAATTACTATCTTAACTGTGCAAATTAATGATCATTCTCATGGCTGGTGTTATTGTTCTGTCAATCACTACGAGTGACTAGCACAAAAAATGGGCGTGGCCTAAACGCTCCTTGATGGCACCGGAAACGCTACGGTAGTTATCACTCTAGGGGGAGATAACTCTATGGTTTAAACACTGTACTTATAAATACTCTGTTGATGTAATCAGTTCAAACACTGTATTTATAAATACTCTATTGATGTAATCAGTACAAACACTGTACTTATAAATACTCTATTGATGTAATCAGTTCAGACACTGTACTTATAAATACTCTATTGATGTAATCAGTTCAAACACTGTACTTATAAATACTCTATTGATGTAATCAGTTCAAACACTGTACTTATAAATACTCTATTGATGTAATCAGTACAGACACTGTACTAGTAAATACTCTATTGATATAATCAGTACAGACACTGTACTAGTAAATACTCTATTGATGTAATCCGTACAGACGCTGTACTTATAAATACTCTATTGATGTAATCAGTACAGACACTGTACTGGTAAATACTCTATTGATGTAATTAGTACAGACACTGTACTAGTAAGTACTCTATTGATGCAATCAGTACAGACACTGTACCAGTAAATACTCTATTGATGTAATCAGTACAGACACTGTAATAGTAAGTACTCTATTGATGCAATCAGTACAGACACTGTACTAGTAAATACTCTATTGATGTAATCAGTACAGACACTGTACTAGTAAATACACTATTGATGTAATCAGTACAGACACTGTACTGGTAAATACTCTATTGATGTAATTAGTACAGACACTGTAATAGTAAGTACTCTATTGATGCAATCAGTACAGACACTGTACTAGTAAATACTCTATTGATGTAATCAGTACAGACACTGTAATAGTAAGTACTCTATTGATGCAATCAGTACAGACACTGTACTAGTAAATACTCTATTGATGTAATCAGTACAGACACTGTACTAGTAAGTACTCTATTGATGTAATCAGTTCAAACACTGTACTTATAAGTACTCTATTGATGTAATCAGTTCAAACACTGTACTTATAAATATTCTATTGATGTAGTCAGTTCAGACACTGTACTTCTAAATACTCTGGTGATGTAATCAGTTCAAACACTGTACTTATAAATACTCTATTGATGTAATCAGTTCAAACACTGTACTTATAAATATTCTAATGATGTAATCAGTTCAGACATTGTATTTATAAATACTCTATTGATGATATCAGTTCAAACACTGTACTTATAAATACTCTATTAATGTAATCAGTACAGACACTGTACTAGTAAATACTCTATTGATGTAATCAGTACAGAAACTGTACTTATAAATACTCTGTTGATGTAATCAGTTCAAACACTGTACTTATAAGTACTCTATTGATGTAATCAGTTCAAACACAGTACTTATAAATACTCTATTGATGTAATCAGTTCAAACACTGTACTTATAAATATTCTATTGATGTAATCAGTTCAGACACTGTACTTCTAAATACTCTGTTGATGTAATCAGTTCAAACACTGTACTTATAAGTATTCTATTGATGTAATCAGTTCAAACATTGTATTTATAAATATTCTATTGATGTAATCAGTTCAGAAACTGTACTTATAAATACTCTGTTGATGTAATCAGTTCAAACACTGTACTTATAAGTACTCTATTGATGTAATCAGTTCAAACACAGTACTTATAAATACTCTATTGATGTAATCAGTTCAAACACTGTACTTATAAATATTCTATTGATGTAATCAGTTCAGACACTGTACTTATAAATACTCTATTGATGTAATCAGTTCAAACACTGTACTTATAAATACTCTATTAATGTAATCAGTACAGACACTGTACTAGTAAATACTCTATTGATGTAATCAGTACATACACTGTACTAGTAAGTACTCTATTGATGTAATCAGTACAGACACTGTACTAGTAAGTACTCTATTGATGTAATCAGTACAGACACTGTACTTATAAATACTCTATTGATGTAATCAGTACAGACACTGTACTAGTAAGTACTTTATTGGTGTAATCAGTTCAGACATTGTATTTATAAATACTCTATGGATGTAATCAGTACAGACACTGTACTTATAAATACTCTAATAATGTAATCCGTTAAGACACTGTACTTATAATTACTCTTTTGATCTAATCATGTTCAGACGCTGTAGTTATAAATACTCTATTGCTCTAGCACTCCCAGTTCCAATAGCAGGTATTGCTATGCAGGTTATTCTTACATAGCAGCAAATACATATATTACCAGTTCCAAGTGCAGGGAGTGCAATGGATGTCATTCCACTCCCATCACATTTTTCTAGGCAGCTCGACAAAAGCTTTTTCCATTTATCATTGGAGCCTTTACAGGACAGCGCATCAACATGAAAAATATTTTGCGCAGAGAGGTTTCCACCGCTGCTAACCCAGATCCCATCTTGTATAGCTGCAAAATATAAAAAAAAGAATATTTTCCGACCCTCTGGTGACTGTCAAACTATACTGAAGGCACTATTACAGAGGTGTACTTAACTTACATTGAGACCTTAGTTGTTGAATCTCCTGTCGAACTTCTGGCCCAGCTTTAGCCAATAACGCCTGAGTAACTCGCCCTACAAATTGAATTTATTTTATATTTATTATTATTATTAGCTATTACTTTCAGGGATGGGTAAAATGCTAAGAATCTTATCTGCTAATTTTAACTTAATTTACAAGAAACAGCAGCCAAAACTAGCTTTTTATGTGCAATAGAAGAGGAGTTACAGGCGTCGATCAATTGTAAGATCAGATTTCCGCAATGATGCTCTCAAATAATATGCTATAAATCTGCATATTTATAAGTTCTATAATGTTAATCTATTAAAAGCTACAAATATATATATTCATGAACAAGTGACATAAACAAACTGTACTTGTACTATATAAAGGAAAAAAATTAACGTTTTCAAAACAAAAATATTTGCACCGTCTGCTCAGAGAGCTGCGTTCTTGATTGGTACTTTCGATGAAACAAACATCTTCTGGGCGTCCAATACTTTCTACAATGTTATCTGATCTCAGCTCTTCTTCTGCACATTCAACTAGTCAATATTCGTGTCCAAACAATTTTTGGTAACGAGTAAAAGTTTTGCTGGCTAAACATAGCCTTTGGTTCAAAACTTGCAAACTGTTTTTTATGCATGTACTTCGAATTATCAAGACCGTGTTAAACAAGGAACTACTATTAGCCTGCGACAGTTATTAGTTATTATTATGGTGTTGCTTTCAAAGTCCATCTATCATCGTGAATTTAAACCGTTTTTTATAAATGGAGTTCGAAGTATCAAGACAGTGTTTTACCAGAAGCTACTATTAGCATGAGACAGTTATTAATTATTTCTATGGTGTTGCTTTCAAAGTCTTAACAAAAAAAGCAAAAAGTTTTGGTGTTGGACGATGAAAGAATTGATTGTTATTAATGTAAACGATTCATTATTAACACGATTTTGTGGAAACTTTTCTACTGACCATTTAATCACCTGATCACTATTATAGGTGCATAAAAATCAAAGAATGTCAAAATGGCAGTCAAATAGAGTTGGCGTTCAAATAAAGGGTTGGGCTCTATTTTGAAACCCTTCTCTCTTAGTCACGATCAAATAGAGGTGGCATTTAAATTGAGGTGGCTTTCAATTAGAGGTTTTGCAGTATGTAGTAATATAGTTATATATGTATGATGAATTAAATTTTATAGTAAATAATTTGATATACATGTAAATAAATCTCAGTGTTGGTCCATCTGTTTAGTTATAGCAATGAAGTTTTAGTAACGAAAGATCCAGTTTTGGAGCTGTTCGAACTTATTCGTTAGACTACGGCATTCAACTGAGCATAGCGATCAATAATGGTGAAAATATTCATTACATTGTTTAAAATATACATAACGGCGGCGCGTTACATAATGAAAAAACGTAGAACAGGAACTTCGTAACTTTACATATAACTCATAATCTGTATATATAAATGTCAAAGTTTGTGTGTAGTTCGGTATGTCCAGCTATAGTTATTAAAATCTTGGATTAAAATTTCGCATTCTGTTGAAATTTGTTAGAAACCTAATGGCTATTCACGAGTCTACAATGGCTTTTACGATTCACAGCTTCTACTTTGTAACTCTATGATTTCTATTAACTCTATGAAACACAATCGTTTTTCATGTTTTCTAGAATTTGTTTTTCCAGTTTTTGTAGGTTTATTTGCTAAATCGCAGTCAAGGCCAATACTATTCACGCGGGACGATTGTACTACCTTGAGTAGGAATAGCCTCTACATTCTTTTCATTCGGTCAGACAAAGACAGGCTAATATATCATTTTACTCAAAATCGAGCAGTACCAGTTTGTTGTAATGAAATATTTGATGGATAGCTTTTACTGGAACAGTGACCTTTATTATACACACCTTTCCATGCACGAATAGCTATTATTAATTCAACATATTCAGGATTTTTGGTTTGTTTTCTCAGTTCGTATTAATTATATCATTACCGAATCATCTGTTATTGTAATTGTAGCAAGACAAACTTAATTTAGCTATCACTTGCTAATTATTTCACATTTACATTTAAACACTTTTATAGTTGTTTTATTTTTTATTTGACCGGTACAAAACACTTTTCTCATGACATGAAGTTTGAAAGTTAGAATGGTAATTGTTATATGTTAAATAAAAATAGGTTTTTTGTGCGAAGACTTTTATTACTTGGGCAACACCGGGCGTTCATTTAGTTTTATATATACAGTCATGTGCTTAAGTATGGAACTGCCGTGTGATTTTGCATGAATTCAAAGTTGAATTCCAAATAGAATAAAAAGAACTATTTCAAATATAACAAAGAAAAGTATCATTTTAATTCTCAGTCTCCTCTTTAAGATGGTGCTATTTGAAACATAATTACAAATTTTATTCCATTTGCATAATCTAATAAATGACAGGATACTCTCACTCAAATAAGTTTAGTATTTAATAATAATAGGAAATGAGTACAAGTAATTATCATAATTCCATCTCTTGATGCCATGGTTTTAGAATCTTTGAAGTTTTTTCCTTTTTTGTGTACCTAAGGATACAAAAGTAAGAATTTTAACTTTCTGTGCATTCGTTGTGCAATATTTTTATAAGTAACATCCTCACTATGAAAACTACCGCAGAACAGCGAGCAACCATTATTTTCCTTTATAATGAAGAAATTTCTATGCAAGAAATTGTCAAAAGAGTTGGTTGTTCAAGAAAAGTAGTGTCTGGTGTCATCCAGAGATTCAATGACACTAGCAGTACCAAAGATAAACCACGCTCTGGTCACTTGAAAAAGAGCACTTGTAGAGAAGACAGAACTTCGGTGCGGCTTTCCTTGACAGACCTAGAAAGTCTAGCAGTAAACTAATCAGAGACTTGCAGGACACAAGCAATATTAAAGTGCATCAATTTACCGCGAGAAGATGCCTAATTGCTGCCAGTTGTAAGAGCTGCAAAGCAAGAAATAAGCCACAGGTGACAGAGAAACAATGGTACAATCGATCAAAGTGGGCACGCCAGCACAAGACATGGAGTGTGGACCAGTGGAAGAGAGCGCTTTTCTCCAATGAATCTACGTTTTGTGTTACTAACCACGTTAGTTTGCAGTATGTTAGAAGAGGACCAGGAGAAACTTTCAAGCCATTGTGCATTACTCTCATGCTTAAGGACCCTGCATCAGTGATGGTTTGGGGATGTATGGCGGCATCAGGAACTGGGCGGCTCAACTTTGTAGTTGGCATGATGAGCGGAGAAAAATATATCAAAACCACGCAAAGTACATAAGATGTCACTAAATGCTAGAGCATTATTTGGTGAATGATCAACTGACTGGTACATGTAGTTACAGGAATACATTGCCCCTTCCACCGTGCCAAGAAAGTCAAAGAGTGAATGCAACAAGAAAGAGTCAGGTCATTGCCATGGCCAGCTCAGAGCCCAGATTTGAATCCCATGGAAATACTTTGGCAGTGTATAGCAGCTATACTAAACAAGACTAAGTCCAAGATTAAAACAGAGCTGATGGAGGGCCTTGTGAGAGCTTGGAACAGAGTAATTGAGCCAAAAGAACCTAAAAATTTGGTTGCATCAATGCCCAACCGCTGTCATCTTGTCATAGAGAATAAAGGCTGGCTAATCAAGTACTTAGACTACCAGGCTTTAAAAATCACCTCCAGTCTCTTATAGAAAATATTTAAACAACCAACGGCTTTTTTCAGTTCCACCAACTTGTTCAAAAAGTTGTTCAGCTTTGAAAATTATTTAGTAGATTGCATAAATGCATGCATTAAACAATAGAGGGCAGCCTGTTGTTTTAATTATTAATTTAGCAAGTTAATAATTAGAATAATCAGATAGAGGACACTCTCAGCATTAAAATGATACGAATATATTCGCTGTGGTTATATTCTAAGCTGAATAGCAACAGCTTGAAGTTTGAAATTGTAAATAGTTTAGAGGCGGCTCCATACTTTAGCACTTATTTGTCCAACAAATGTCTCGGAAGGGGCTACTTGTATGTCTAGAATACATTCATCTCTCAGTTTATAAACTAATACAACTAACTTTACTAGGGATTCAAAGATGATTTAAAGACTGTTTCCAAAAGATGCCTAAATGGCGGTTGTGCAGACAGCTGGCCAAAGAAACTTGTCCCTGTAAAACTAAAATAGATTAGGTAAAGTTTGCATGGAGCATACGAAAAACATTATTTAAGCTTTTTCCTTCATGAAGGAGTTTCCCACAGTAGTGCACGAGGAAATATAACACAACAAAGAAAACTTTTTAGGTTTCTGATAGCAAGTTTGATACATATTTTTATCATGTTCTACATATTTAGCAAAACGTGCTTTATTAAATGCGTTTGCCTATTGATAAGTAGACGTCATAACCAATTGTGTAAAATAAGATTATATGGTAAAGCTTCCACAGTTCAACAATATTACATATACGTTTACTATATCAAGGAAGCCGGAAAGACGCTCAGTAAATAAAATTGGGGAACTGATATCTCCAGGTTTCTCACTGCCTGCTATTGAACTCTACACTGACTGTACTTTCTAAAAAAACATTTTCCACCGTATCAACAACACCAGCCGTTAACACTCCAAAAATTCATTTGGTTAAAATTCCAGTTGTCTTTGCTTTTATATACTTAGTCAACTTTTGAGAGGATGTTTTGTCTACTGAAAAGGTCAAACTATGGGCCCCATAAAATACCACCAGAATATTCACTCACACGAGAAGACATTTCAGTACCAACCTTGAATATTGAGATTGCTGTCAGTACTGTTAACTAGTACATCAGCCGAGTGCGTAGTGATGTCACCTTCTATAACACTAACCGTTGCATCGTTTACCATGACGGAGCCCTTGATAGTTCCGCTGCCACCACCGACACTTTTTTGTGAACCTCGTCTCTGCCAAGGCAGCTCGTCTGGAAAAATATTTCATAACGTAGAACGCAAACATCGTCGAAATAAGCAAGAAATGAGCTATCGAATATCAAAACAATCATATTTCATTCATCAGAGGCTTTTCTACCCTCTGGTAAATGAAAGGAAAATATTCTGGTTGTGCAAACTTGGATTTGTGATACTATGAGACTTTTGATAATAGCTGCAAACATTGCGGTAGTAGTATTGCATCATGACCAACCAGTGTGAGAAAAAGATCGCATGATGCTTGATTGTCGATACAGCCTAACCTCTCCTTACAACTGCTTTAACTTAAGAATTTGAGGGTTTAACAAAAAACTCGAGTGTACACTTTGACTCGAGATTTGAAAGATTTTTTCACATTCAGCATTCCAAGTTTTTCAAAAGATTAAATTTTGCAAATGTAAATTGAACAAGCAGAAGATAAAGATTAAAAACAATATAAACCAAGATAGATAAATGAGAGTGAATTCATGCTAAGGATGTTGATAGTTACCTAGAGTGTCAAAATCACCTAATAGGATTGATTCTTGTTCTATCGATCTGAAGTCTCTGTTTGCATTGGTGCTATGTTGAGGTCCTGTAGCACTGGCAACACCTGCACCACTCAGTTGCTCAAGCTCACCATCAAAGGCCTGCAAATAAGTTTATTGTACAATCTAGATTGTTCATAAACTCGCACTGATCAGAGGAAATATTATTGAAAAAAAACACAGTGATTACGAATGAAGATGAGTCAAAGCGGTATGATAAAAATGCACCCTCTGGGTGTTGTGGTCAAGGTGGTAGATGACAATCTTGACATCCTTCAGCGAGCTGCTAGGATTTCTATCTGCGTATTCCAAGACCGCTTCTATCATTGCCTTGGCTACTTCTGCTGCAGGGTATCTCAGGTTACCAGTACCAAGAGCAGGGAATGCTATTGATTGGTAGTTGTGTGAGGATGCCATTGTGAGGCACTTACCCACAATCCTTTTTAATTCCTAAACCAGTAACAAGACACTGAAACATATAATTGATACTTATAGATACAACAGTAGAAAACAAAATTTATGAAAAAATATATAGCTACAAGATTTGAAAAAGTGATAAAGTCTGCTTTATTAAGCATAGCACTGGACAGTGTCAAAAAAGAACAACTCCTTAATCGTTGTTGACCGTGACTGCATATTGAAAGTATATACAGGTAGTGGTAAAATTAAATTATCTATGGCTTGGGTATTGTTTAACCAGTGTGAAAGTGAGAACTACTACCAGCAATGACTAAAATACTTTAAGAGTTGTTTCATCATGCATACATGGGCCAAATTATTGCTATTATAACAGAGTAACATCAGTATACATACAAATAGCTGCTTGTAGTCTGAATGCAAAGGAGAAGGAGGGTTTAGCAGAGTAATCATAAACGTAAATAGAGACTCTATTCTAAAAATAATTCCAATTGGACAATCAAACCAATTAGCAAACAGATGATAAAATGAGAAAACATTATTTTTAGGATATCTGGCAAGACAGGTCCATCTGAAGCTTGAGAATTCATCTTACTGCAAAGGAAGCCTGAAAAACTCATTTACGGTGTACCACACCAATCTCAATCATCTGCATAGTTGTAGTCAAGAATAATATATACATGTATGCATTTGCATATAGTAATAAACTAGGTGAATGGCCAGCGTTGCACTGGTATTAAAAATCAGCTTATAAACAGTGAAGGTATGTAAAGGAATTTGCCGGCCTTTACTTGGTACGATCTAGACTATCGCATAAAAAAATAAAATGCGTGTGATTTCGTTCCAGCTTTTATTATAGAAGGACATTCCACTAACCAAGGAGCGTATGGCTATCTGCTCTGCCCAACTGAGTGAGCGTGCTCCTTTATATACAATAAACTCACCCGTTTCGGCTAACGGAGCCGAGCAAAAACCGTATAACATTAGTAATAAACAGAATCGCTAATCCGTTGGCATGGTTATAATACAGCGATAAATAGCGATATAATATATGGACAAATTAATAACGATATAATAAAAAGAACAACACAGCATGCAAGATATAACATATAAAGATATCTACACGAATTACAATGCCATGGTCCGGCGTCCACCAGACTTAATGTAGTTGTCTCCCACTTGCCAGTAGCCTGGCACATTGCCAATGACTAATTTGTGTACGCCACCATCCGTATTTCTAAACTTACTACTAAGTCATGAGAGCAAGCTTTAGTTGCATTGCGACACAGAATGCTATGCCTATTTTAACTGCTATTTTAACGGCTCTTATCGCCTCAGAATTCTATGCATCTTGGGTAGCTGAACTGGTAATATATTTGGCAGGAGGAATATATAACAGAGGTTTCAAGATCAAATCCAGCATGAAACGGATATTTCATCCTAAATTTTAATAACTATAACACATACACACAAACGTTGAGATTTGTATATATGGATACAGGAAAGCTCATGCATATATAAGGCCCAAAGGTGTTCAGCTTGTACCGTGCTTTCGGTCTTCTTATATAGGAGTCTTCATTAAGTACACTTTTGTATCTGGTTCTTTGGTGGTATTTTTATCAACTGTATCTGTGCTACAGATCAAACATCTACCAGGAGAAACAACTCATGGCTGATGTTTATGGTAAATGATGAAACCTCGCACCTGCCTGCTCAACATTAACCAACCTCGGCAAAAACAGTTATTCTCACAGTGCTCAGTATGTAGCTGACTCAACCAGTGTGTGCCGCCAATGTTAAGTATACAAACTGTTTTAGGTATTAGCCTCTCTCCATTTTGTTTTAAAGAACACAACTCCAAAGTTACTTATATAATTAGTAATCAATATATGGTGCACCATATCTGCGGTTTAATGTGAATTGCACTGAGATTATAAACCTGAGTCGATTCACAAGCAAATCATGAATTTTTTCACTATGTAGCTTGTCTTGAGTGCCCTACCAGCAATTTCACTAACAATCAAACTTCACCTGGAGCGCAAAAGTTCCTTGGTAAGATGGACAGTTACAGTGGAAGACCTTTTGACAGGGCAATTGAAAACCATCAGTTTCCACCACATCACCAGATCGCAATGGACCGTGAGCTGAACAAGCAGCTTGCAGCTGAGGCCCTGCCATAGAGGATATCGCCTTTGAGACTTTACCAGCAGATAGGTTAAAGTTGTTTCCAACAGAATTCACAAGTGCTTCCTCCTTAAAATACAATGTTTAAATTTGAGACTAACAATGATATCATATTTAGAATGAAATGCATTGTGCAAATCGCTAATATCTCATTACTGACATAAACCACTACTGACGGGCATCTCAGTCCCTGTTTGTTCAGTTTTTTGTGTTGCCTATTGATAAACTTTACCAGTATAAAATTCTCCTGATATCGGATTCAAAATTCTATTCTCATGTTTATAAAGTAAAAAAAGATTCTCACTATAATCCTAGGTTTTTAAAAACCATTCTACCATTACCAATATTTCATACTGCCTCTGGTCTAAAACAATTGCATAAAGAGTTCTGTAACAATTAAACAGTGTTCCAATAAACTTAAACACAATTTCAGCATTTAGTAACTTTAAAAGAATCTTAGGAGCCACTTGTTAAACCTAGATTAATCAAGATCAACTATTCTACTTTTGTTGAAATAATTATGCCAAATATTTCAATTTACCAGGTGAAAAATGCCAAGTTCTGTGGGTCTAGTACCTCAACTAGCTGCAGTGCTGCTACGCGTGCATGCACACACATTCAGAAACATTTCGATAAGGTTTTGAAAAATTGAACCATTCAAGGAACTGCTCCACAAGCAGTCACGATTGTGATACTTATTGTTAATGGTATCAAAATTAATTATTGAATGCTAAGTAATTCTTGTGATAAGATTACCTGGCTAGTAGACATGTCTCCCTTCCTTATTTCCACATTGATCCGATTCAAAATGTTGATGTTGTTACCAGTAACAGTGAACTTGTCCGATTTGGTTGCGACTAACAACAATAAAACAGCAGCTTTAAATCTTTCTAGTGTGATCTTTTAGTAACAAATAAATGTCTACCACTGTAAACCTCAAGTAGGAGAGTTAATAGTCCAGCTATTGGGTAGCGATTATTCCTGTTGATGAATGGTCCTATGCCAACAAACAGATAGTCAGGTCTCAACTGACAGGAAGACATACTAACTAACAGAGAGTCATCATACCAACTAACAAAGACTTGGTTTCTAACTTACAGATAATTATTTTATCAATTGAGAGACAACCATTTGGCCAACTAGTAGAGACTAACTAACAATATGCTAATGTGTACATACACAGTATTAACAATATGCTAACATGTACAACACAATATTAACAATATGCTAACATGTACAACACAATATTAAAAATATGCTAACATGTACATACACAATATTAACAATATGCTAACATGTACATACACAATATTAACAATATGCTAACTTGTACATACACAATATTAACAATATGCTAACATGTACAACACAATATTAAAAATATGCTAACATGTACATACACAATATTAACAATATGCTAACATGTACAACACAATATTAACAATATGCTAACATGTACAACACAATATTAAAAATATGCTAACTTGTACATACACAATATTAACAATATGCTAACATGTACATACACAATATTAACAATATGCTAACATGTACAGACACAATAGTAACAATATGCTAACATATACATACACAATATTAACTATGGCTATTACATAACAACATGGTTGCAACAATCTATATAAATGTGAGTGTCTGTTTGTTTGTTAGAGTTTGTTCAGTTAGAGCGAACACAGAACAGTTAGACTTGGAACACGAAATCTCTTGTAATGCAAACAAAGGTGGCAATCACTATACTACAGATCTAACTAGTTATACTATGGTATGATTATGCTTAACAATAATGTGCGTTGACTTCACATCCATGCATTTGAAAGTACAAGTTTGATTCCTGTTGGTTGCAATTTTTTCCCAACGCTCTTAGCTTCAGACAGTCTCCGTACCACAAGCATTGATTGTGTGCCATGAACGAAACTTTATCTCTTTTCTTTATTTGAAGTTTATACATTATTTCTTTATTTTGATTACAATAATTTTTTTATAATTAAGTACTAACTAAACCTTTGCTTTAGTTTTGAAATGTTTTAATTTAAACGCTTTCAATTTCGTCTAGACTTCATTCAAATTTCAAATTCACTAAATCGTAAGGTCAATCATCAAAAACTGTAAAAACCAACGGCTTTTCACATAAACGGTTGTATGTTGCGTTATTTTGAGTAGGAATGGCATCTACATTCTTTCTTTGTTTTGTCAGAAAAATAACAATTGTAAATGTAGCATATCTTAAATAAAAATAAACTTTTAATACAAAAACCTTTTCATCACCAGGGCAACGCCGGGCATCAACCTAGCAAATAGATATGCAGTGACCTAATATGGATTGTATGAATTGCCTTCATCATTTGAATTCAGTGCAGTGACTGAAGTATGGTTCATGCTGAACACAGAACTGGACTCAAGTGTGAACATTCACTTGATAGACATACAGCAGCTGTATGGTGCAAATATAGGAACGCTTGACTAAATCAAACTTTTTCACTCTCCTTGACCAATGAGAACATTGAGTGTCCGTCATACTGCTTTAAATACATTATCTTGTCAAAGTTTCCGTTTTATCAAAACAAATAATTCGAATCTTAACGATAACGATAACTAATAAGCAAATTAAAGAACATACCTTTTTCAACATTTAGTCCGGATTTAGAAAGAGGGTTCTTTGCTTGACGAGCTTGAAAACGTGAACTGAGCTCTCTTTCAAACATATCCAAACTGTTGTCTTTATTATCTACAAACATTATGCGACGCGGAAGGTATTCCCCTTGTTTAACTCTTGTTTCTACCACATCGATGATGTTCTTCACAGCCTTATTTAAAGGGAAACCAAAGATCCCTGTACTGACAGGAGGAATGGCAATAGACTGTAACTGGTGCTTTTCTGCCTCATCCATACAACTGTCAATGCACTGAAACAGTAAGAACTCTTCTTGGCTGTATCCATTCCTCCATCTTGGTCCAACAGCATGAATGACCTTTTTGCACTTGAGACTTCCAGCCGATGATGTAAATGCTTGACCTTCCATCAAGGAGCCATCCCTGAGGACAAATTCTCGACACTCTTCTTGTATGCTTGATCCACCTAAAGCCCAAAAACGTTAAGTTTAACTATTGCTGCAGTCTTATGATTGCCCAGCATTAACATGTGTGCGCAGCGCAAGTAAAAGCAACAGATCACTCACAACAATGTTTTGGCAAGGCTTGTTATCATAAGTAAGTAGTGAGCAGAAAGCTCTGCATCAATCCTGATCTATCTGTTTGAGAATGTTTGACTATACATATTTGATGAGCTGATGAGTTCACAACAGCACTACACAAAGTGGTTACATCAGAAAATGGCTGCTTGCACCAGTAGCCCTTGGCAACCCCAATCTTACCTTTTGTAACAACAGCTAGAGCGAGTCCACCAACATGGGCAAGGTCTCCATTAGCAGCATTTACAATTGCATCACAATGCATTGAAGGCAAATCATTCTTGCAGACTTCGCAGACTGTTCCACCAGGTAAGGTTACAGAATATCTACACTCAGTACTGTCATTTTTCTTGATGACGCGAGGGGCGATTTCAGGGCGCACAACAGCATCTTTTTTATGGTCCACCACTAAGCAGTTATGCCTCAAGCCAAGAGTATCAAGAAAATCTCTCTCTTCTCGAATATATTGCATCAAAGATGGGTTATTGATGGTATGTACATATCGGCAGATAGAGTCATGTCGTTTTTTCAAAGATTGTTGACAGTTAGCTATGTTGTCCTTGGTGCCACATATTTTAACAATACCATCTTCTCGAGCAAAAGAGATTGTAACGCTGTGTTCCTGTTCCAGTTCTTTAAAAACACCAAATTTAAACTTCTTGAAAAAAACAATTCTATCAGGAATTCCATCAAAGGAAAGAGCGCGTATAACATTCAAATCAAAAAACAGTGGTATTTCCTCTAGAACAATGTTCTTGCTGTCCAAAATTCCAACTATGGTGAGTCCAGGTCGGTCACCTAGTTCAGCTATCTGCAAAGGCTTGTGCAGGTTCATCGCTTCTTTCTTTTTTTGCTGCCACACAGCAGAAGCCAACAGCTTTTTTTCTAGCTCATCTAAATCTCTGTCAGTGGGATACTGCGCCTCCCAAACAATGTCCATCATACAATCCAAAACTGCTTTGGAAAGGTGGCTATTGTCAGAGTAGATTGAGATAGTTCTGTTTTCTACTACCCATACAGCTAACAGCTTCCTTTTGTCAAGCGTGTCTTTTATGGCCTCTTGAGCAGAATCTGTGTTGAACACTCGCAAAAAAAGTGGTGTTTTTGCAACAGAGACTTTAGAGTCAGCTACCTTGAGTAAAAGGTCGAACATTTCTTTTTTAGCGGAGTCAATGCTTGTGGGGCAGCCTTTCATAGTCACATTTTGTCTGCTTGCATCTACCGAAAATGTATTGAGTTTGTGCTTTTGAAGCATCTGATTGAAGTAGTTGATTCGTTCAAGGTACTTTATCTGATAGGACAAGATGTTGGGCACAGTGACCTGCTGAACAGACTTTTCCTCTTTTACCTCCAGTTCGAATCGCTCAATCATTTGGAGAACCTGACTTTTCAGCTGCTCAATAAATTGAATTTCTCCGACAATAGTGATACGGTACCCAGCCATGCTTGTTAGTGATTGTGACTCATCAATGTTAGAATAAATCGGCTGCCTTGTAAGAAGTTTGGGAAGTTCCCGCGAAAGTCTTTCAAACATTTGCAGCGTGAGTCGTTTTGTCTTGAAGATCAAAAAGGTTTTCGTGATGAATTGATCAAGAATTGACTTTAGTGATCTCCATTGTTTTAACACACCTCTACAAAACAACACCAGAACATCAAAGCGAGACAGTATGTGACTATAAGATGTCAAAATTTCATACTAGTGTTATATGCTGCTGTAATACGAGTTATATGCTATAATAATAATGCTATAGTAATCTCCATAATTTGCCCTCATAAATAGAAGATTGGAATCAGTTGCAATAATGCTTACCCATATACCATCAATTACCATTTAAAAACTGTATACATAGCTTGCCAACTAACTTGTAATTTTTGAATAACTTACTATAACAAACCAGATCGCATAAGATCAAGGATGTAGGAACATCACCTGTCATTTTTCTTGTTGGAGAAGGAGCTGAGACTGATGACTCCATCTTTTGACAGAGTCATACCAATGCTTGAAAGGTAATCAGATAATTTTTGCCAAGCTGAAGGTACACGCTTAAGGAACTGAAACATCAACTCATCAGAAAGAAGGCTGGAAAGATCCTCAGTTTTTTTCTGTCCACCACCTGTCACATGAAGGCCAAGGAATTCAGAGAATGGAACCAGAATTTCACAATGTGGCAAACACTTGCTTTCTTTCAAGATGTGCTCCAAAGCTATAAGCAGTACACCTTGGTTATCAAGCAGGGTGAGTTCAAAGACTTCTTGTGAAAGCAGCGCGAATATATTGAAGGTATATTAGAGTAATTTTATTATGTGATCTGAGAACTTGCCTTACATGTTTATTGGCATATCATGCACTTCATAATGAAGAGAAGCATTGGCTAAAAAGAGACCTTTTCTAAAAATCTTCTACTCTCTGATTCAGTATTGGAATTTTAGCTTCTATTGATATCCGACACAACTTTTGTAATAGTAAAAACAATAGAATTATTTCTAAAATTTACAAATATAACTAAAGACACTTTGTATGATGACGAATTGTACTTTCTTAAGTGACATTGTCAAGTGATGATACTAGATATCAAAAATTATTGGTAATTTGACCGAGACGAAGTTATCCCACAAGATTTTTATTTCACTTGAAATGTTTTACAGATGATACAAGCTACCTAGCGGTAATAGTAATTGGCTAGTCAAAAAACAAACACTTCCAAAACACTGACATGTAATTCTATAAATTTTGTAATTACAGTTTAGTTTCAGTGTCATCTGAGTGACATTGAAATCCACTGAGAGAATTTATTGTTTGACTCGGAGAGCTGCTCACTATGAGAAAGGCCGTAAAACACTTTGAGGCCATACCTATGCAGCACGCAGTTCCTCTTATGTACAGATAGTGCCTCTCTACAGTGGCTGTGTTGATCGATGGAACCCTTCAACCAAGTGGCCAGATGGTCGGAGATCCTGATTGAATTGCAATTCACACTGGAGCATCGAGCCGCTCTAGGCTAGGGAAGCTGATGGACTCAGCTGACAGACCTGCAAAGACTACCGGCAATGCAAGCGCATCAGGCTGAGAGATGGATACTGACTCACAGAGAACATGCTCTGGAGAACCAGCATCTTTTAGAAGGACCCGAGAGAAGCTGTTCACTGTGCTAGAGGGCGCCCGGATTGCCCATGAGACGGTCGGTTGAATGGGCTCATTCGCTGCTACGGCAGCCGAAAGAGCTGACCCAGGATCAATTAAGGCTACCCTGGAGCTCTGCACCGCAGCACGGGTAAAGACTCAAAAAACTAGCAAAAAAGAGCTAGTTCAGGTGCAAACCGCTGGCCAGGGACTGGTGGCCACTACGTACCATGCTGTCGAGTGAGTTGAGGAGCTGATTCAGGAGCAGCTAAAGCTTGGAGGCCAAGAACTCCACCAGATTTTCTCCATAAAATTCAAAGAATCTAACATGGTACTGGAGGCCCGAACTTCCCTCCATGGCCAGCTATAATGGTGTGGTATATTCTTTGCCATCAGTGAGATGGCTGTCTGGCAGAATCATGCCCTTTCTCAATCTGGGGTGGTTAAGACAGTCATCTAGCTGCGACTGACCTGGTACTGGCCAGGGATAACTGCTATGGTGAGAAGGCTGATCAAGAGCTACGAGGTCTGCCAGGGGATAAAACGTGGTGACACCAAAACAGCCGGCGGCATGGATAAACTCTAGGCTGGGTCCTCTTGGTAGATGGTGGCTGTGGACTTGATGGAACTGATGCCGAGAACTCCGAGAATAAATAAGTGGATCCTGGTACTCACAGACCAATGTACGAAGTAGCATGATGCCATAGCCCTTCCAGATGCCATGGCTGGCAAGTGCTTTGAGAAAATGGGGGATCGTGAAAAGTATCCAATGTAGGCACCTGGAGGCTAGGCCTGGATCCTAAAAAAACAAAAACAAAGAAGACAACTTTAGGCTACAGGCTAAATTGGTAGGATTTTTCCAGGTTTTAAAGGTCTGGCCAAATTATACCTGCCTGATAGAGCAACAAGACTAGTCCTCATTACAGAATGAGAGCCGACTGAACCATTTCCATGCCTACCAAGAAAAGCTTGAACAAGCACTAGCCACCAGAGAACCATGAAAAGGGCCCAACATAAAGGGGCAAAGGCTAAGAAGCAGAGGGAGCAGGCCATATTAGAGCTAGCCAAGCAGAGGACAGAGACTTACACTTCCTCAGTTTTTGGCAAGGAGCTCGAAGACCGGCTGCAGGAGCTACAAAGGAGGCAAGAGCATGGAAGCAGCAGAAGCAACATGGGCATGAAATTCTGGGAGAACCAGCTCGGACCATGAGTCTCTTTGTTAGCCCAGCTTCTTAGCCCAGAGGAAAAGACCTTGGGGTCACTCAGCATAACTCCCAGCCAGCCTGGAGCACTTGGCCATTAGACCGATATGGAGAGTGGGAGTGGCTAACCACGGTGATAGGCAATCAGGATTTCTACAGGCATAGTGATGCCAGAGCCCAATGAGCAATGAAGTTAGGAGATTGATGACATAAGATCTTATGCTTTCACACTTTCCTGTGAATCAGTCAGTTCCCAAAGGCACAGCAGTATTCCTACAGACACCACCTTCTAATCTCTTCCAATGACTTTTGTCAACACAATGATAACAAGTTCAGATGAGACTATTCACTCTTTAGCTGCGATGTTGAGCCTGTTAGAGCCTGTGGGAACAAGAGAAAAGAAGTTGCTAGCGGGCTTACTGGGCTCGGAAAAAGAGACTGCATCTGCACTTCACAGCACAGGCCTGGCTGCTTCAGAAAGCATGACTGAGCTATCTGATATACACCTGGTTGACTCTCTAGCCATGATCGACCAGACAATACCAGCCCGCATCATGCTTTCCAAGAAAATGTCTACAAACCCCCAACTGAGACGTCCTTAAAAATTTATGAATGCCTCGGCAGAGTTGGCCAAGCCAGTTCAAGTCTCATGCATAACTGAGACCAAGTCTATTCGGTCACCAGTCCTATGCAGTCACTTCTGCGGATGCTACAGATTAAATTGCCCAAGCTACAGACCAAGAAGAAGGAGGCGATTAATATCGAGCGTTGTGCCAGCGGTACACATAAGAGGAGGTTGAGGATGCGTTTGAGAAGCTCGTCACCTGCGACCTATGTGGAGTGACTACCAGTGCTTCTAAGAACAAACAACAGGTGGTGCATCATTTCGTTGTGTATGTCTGCTCATGCCCTTTTCAACACATCTCCGGAGACCAACTGATAGCCCACTGAAAGGCTCGCCAAGCTATCGAGTGCAGCAGCGCATTATGCCTGGTTGACCAAGCCCACCGGAAATCCTTTGTCATGCAAGAAGGTGGCCAGTTGACCTAGAGATGCTGCCCTGCCAACCAACGTTGACCGTGGCTGGCCGCTCCTAGGAGCCGGTGACTTGATCTATCATTACCAGAAGAGCAGAGGAAAAGCGAAAAACCAGAGCCTCACTCTAGCATCAAGTTGTCAAGACTCAGTCTAGCCTGTCATGGCCGAGAGCGCTCGATACCCCTCCTAGAAAGTGACCAATGCCAGCCAGCACAGCGACACCACTGAAGGAGCCCGTGTTTACCCCTCCCTACCACCGTCAGAGCCTGAGGGCCGAATCAAAAGATTGACTTGCCTAGGAGTGCCACCAGCCAATGAGGACTGGTACGGTCGTCAGGAAAAGAAAACCAGACAGCTATTAGAAGATAGTCGCCAATGACAGCAGATGGCCATGCCCATCAGCAAGCTCATAAAGGCTCGATGTCTTCAAGAAGTTGATAGAGAATTTGCTGAAACCCAATTTGCCAAGTTAGAGTTTGGTGCGTGACAGCAGCGGTTCTGGTCACAGCTGCTCTCTCTTTCCAGCTCTGAATGAACTGATCCCAGGGTCTCTACTGGGGCAAGAATTTCATGACAGAGCATGTTTACTAGGGCTGTAGGGACTGGTTTTTTGGTCACTACGGTCACCAGGTCGAGCCTTCCTGTCATTGGAGAAAGTTCAGCCATGGTTGAGAACACTCGGACAGCCGATTAACACAAACAAAAGAAAAAGCATAAAATAAATCATTTTTAAATAATTTAAAAGTGAGTTAGCCTAATACAAGAAAATTATATATTAGAAGCAAGATGTTAATGTTTTGGCAGAGTCGTACTGTACACAGGCTCTCTGCATGTACGTTTATGGTTTATGGCTTGACATTCATGTTTTCTTATATACATGTATATCTATACATATATACATATATATATATATATATATATATATATATATATATATATATATATATATATATATATATATATATATATATATATATATATATATATATCAATGTTCGTCTGTCCTTTTGTTCATTCGTTTGTCTGTCTGTCCAGCTATAGCGATAAAGTTTTAAGAATGAGAAATCTGCTTTGAACTAGATTTGAACTCACTACCTCCAGTTCTGTGGACATCTATTTATCCAATACATTACACTGTCCAACTTGCTACACCATGAAATAAATTTGGCACATACTTGGAATACATGCCAATCTTTCCTGGGTTCACGTTAAACACTGCAGCTAGCTTTATGTGTATAGCCATACTAGAAGAAAAATGCATGCCCTTAAATGAAGAAAAAGGCTTAAACTCATATAGCCAACAAAACTATTGCAATTAGTATAAATCTGTAATAGGCACTGCAGCTAGTACAGTATGAATAACAGAAATTAACACAGCAAACATAAATAGCGCAATTCACAGAAATAAACAAACACCTTGACTTAAAAGTTAGAATGGTAAAAGTTGATGTTGAATATTTTGATTAAAAGTAAATTTTCCAAACAAAAACTTTTTTTATCACCCTTGCAATGCCGGGCAACTAGCTAGTTATACAAGTATATACTGTATATTGTTGGCTAGCATTTTGTGTGTTATTGCTTGACTGCCTTGAGGAAAGTAAAAAGAACCGGCAGTTTTCTTCACACTATCGCGAGGGGCCTCCTCTAATTTTTGAGAAGTAGTATTATTTAATGGGTAGTGAACTGCATTATTTGCTAGCTTCTGACGGTTCAGATTTTACAAAGCTCCATGTGCATCACTTATGTAGATTTGCAGCTACAACTATAGTTTAATTTCTAGTTAAGTCTAGTTTTAGATTTTTTAGTTCAAGTTTGACCACACTGGATTGCTTTTGTGAATTGTCATTTATACACAGCAAATAAAAATACTATATTATGCTCAATGCTGTTATGCTGTATTTAGTTCTCATTGACGGTTATATCTAAATTCACTAGTTATGTTCTTTGAGGAGTTATCTTTACATCAGCAGCGCACGAATAGTTTTTGATATCAGTCATTTTGTGACGTTTTAAAATAAAATAGTCACCAAGTTGTGCTGACTATTTTGTCAACAGAATTTGCTGACTCATGCACAAATTTTCTGGCTCACCAAACACTGTCAAAAGAAGTTGTCTAATCAAGAGAGATTTACAGACAAAGGTTCTATATGGTAAGAAATGCTTAAATTAAAAGAGTGTCTTCAAATGGACAAACAACTTTAAAGAAGGCTAAAGAATGAGCCTTGATTGTCTGACTCAAGATCAGGCAGACCCAAAAAGCAATTTACACCAGACAAAAGGGAGACTCTAAATACCTTGTTAGGGCAGATGGCACAATCAAAATGTAGAAAATTAATAAACGATCAAACAACTCTATCGGAACAGTGCATTCCAATTGCCACGACAACCTTTGGTATGCAAAGGTGAGCTGTAGGTGAATTCCAAAAATTCTCAGGGCTGAAAGTAAGGCTAAATACCATAAAACCTTTATTTGAACGCTATGACACCCTATTTTTCAACCCTTCCCTTAGAGGGGCACTTTATTAGAGGTGAAATTCAAATAATGGGTAGCATTGCATTTGTAAAAAACCTCGCCAGGGTCTTGAAAAGATAAATCTAACTTTTTCACAGGCAAATCGAATGTCGCTTATATTTTGCACTCTTTTTCGGGCAACAAATTTGTTAACTGTCCAACTTGTAGATTTTGTAAATAATAAATATGCACGAGGGAGCAGATACATGTCTCTACCAGTTGATACTTAAAGGTATATTTTCATTTTATAACTATATTGAACAAAGTTACATAAAAGCTCATTGCACTCATCGATTTGTTTGTAACAGTTCGCAGCAGTTAAAACTAGCTTATTATGTGCTATAGAACAGGAGTTACGAACGTCGCTCCATTGTAAGCCAAGTTTATGCAACCACAATGATGCTATCATATATTTCATAAATATGCAAATATATTCAAAAACAAATGACATAAACAAACCGTAATTATAATACATGCAGCAACAAAAATTAACATTTTAAAACAAGTATTAACAATTTTAAAACAAAAATATTAGCATCATTTGCTCGGCTAGTTGCGCTCTGATTGTTGCCTTCATTTGAAACCATTTCAGATTCTTCTGGTTGTTTAATGCCTTGCACAGTTTCTTCTGACCTCAACCTTTCTTTTGCACAGCTGAGCTAGTTAATATTAGCGTCCAAACAGTTTTTTAGCAGAGTAAAACTTTTTACGCGATGCCATTTTGAATAGAAATTTTTAGCCCGAATAAAGAGAAGCCACATGTGATCAAAATAGCCTCAAATTGTTAAGCTCAAAATTCTAATTTATGGGTTGCAAAATGTATATCCGTAGATATCTTTTATTAAGTAGAATACCTTTATTTGTCGAAATTTTGACTACAAATGACTGCAATGGTTCTCACAGACAGGGCAGGCCATTAGTGCATAATGAGTGCTAATGGGTGCAAAACAGAAAGGAGTACAAAGTAAGATGTGAAAAAGTTAGATTAAAACTGAGCTGGTGTGATGGCTAAATATACAAGAACAAGCTTACTAAGTTATTAAGTATCTCAACATAGAAGTATGGAGCAATAATGATGTAACGTCATAAAAAAGGTTGCAGTACCATTTTTAATACAAAATACGTACTAGCACATTTTCCATCGCAAATTTAGAACCTTCCCTTATACATCGAAGTATGAGGATGGCGTTAAAAAAGGAACTACTATTGGCCTGATACAGCTTCAAATTATTTCTATGGTGTCACTTTTAAATGGTGTTGTAATTAAAAAAGACCTAAAGACTTGAAGTTAAGAAATGAACTATGATACCAACAGAAACAACGAACGAATTACTTGTTATTGGTGTAATCGAGTCATTACTAGTACGGTTTTGTACACACTTTTCTACTGATCACTTGCTATTATGGGTTCGTGAAAATAAAAAAGTCAAATAGTATCGGTCAAATAGAAATGGTGTTCAAATAGAAGTGGCGTTCAATTAAGGGGTTGTAGTCTATGTATATATAGAAAACTATGCGTAAGTGTGTTATTTTATAACTCTATATCATTTATTCTTGTGTACTGCATGTAATACTATTATTCATTTCTGTGTACAAGTATTGCTGCCTCATGTAATGCTGTCTCTGTGTTTATTACCTAGTGGTTATTTCATTTGTTACGTCATTCGTTATGTCATACCTATTATTGTGTTATTCGACTACAAGCAGTCTTGGTGTCGAGTTAGCTGGTGGACTATACGAAGATAAAAGTACTTATAACAAGCTATTTCGGCTATAAGAAACAATGGCAGTAAAACAATCTGATTTAATCAAATCTTACGAGGACAATAATATCAGGAGAGAGTTCAGCAAACTAGAACTGGTGGCTAAACTACAAAAAGTAGAGGATCTAAAAATATTTGTACCACTATTTTTAAATGGCTCAGCATTTGCTTTGTATGAGCAACTGTCTGAGGACGTGAAGAGTGACTATGCTAAGTTGAAGAAAAAACTACTGACGGTGTTGTGTTGATTATTGATAGTATTGGATTATCCTACCAAGTAATCTTACAACGGTTAGGGAGTAAGCTCAGGTTTATTGTCACGAGCAGATGCACTGCTAAATTATTATAATAAACTCAGATAGGCCTAATCCTGACTAATGACTGTTAACCAATGTTTGTTGATTAAGTATTCAGGATCTTATAAAAGACCTTCCTAGATGTGAGAATCTAAGACTATGCTCTGAGATGGGAATCACTAAGTTATGCGAAGAGGGTTTCGCATACCTTATGTTTATTTAAGAACAAGAAAGATATATAATAAGTTGCACCCTAGACTAAACTTATAAAAGTATAAAAGTAATTTCTAGAGACTTAGAATATAGTCACCCCCTTTTGTTCTCCTAAAGTTGACTCTTCCATTTCTTCTGCTGACACGTCTGACCGCTGTGAAGAAGCTTGTATTGAAGAGTGAAGTATATGGGTAAATACGCGTCCTTATATATGGGTTGAGAGTTAGCCTTAGTGCCCAATGGTGGAACTATAAGTTTCTATTCTTCAATTCTGGGTTTTGTAATTTTGGGGGTTCTTAGCTATGTCCTGTTGTATTTCCGTCAGCAAGGGTTTCATCACTTTTAATCTTCAGTTTTAATCCTTGTCTGGTGTAGCTTGGCACCAGACGCGGATCTTCGTACCGCATGACGAAAGTTGTTATCGTCTGGGTGTTGTCGTTGACTGGGGGTGTGATGCCGTTTTTAGGATTTTAATCTGGGTTTCCATTACTGGCTTTTTGCAATAATCTTGAGCCTTCCAATGTAACGTTCTTAATGTTCAGACAGTGGAATGAGTGGGTTGTCATGTGATGGCACTAATCCCAAAGATGAGATTTGTGGATGTCGTAACTCTGGGAGTTTGTTATGTAAGCCGTATGGTGGTATAACTCGCCAATTTCTTTACGTCTATCTGTACATGGCTGATATCAGATATAACATCGGCATTCAGCATAAATATATACAGTGCCTGCAGTCAACTACGTGAGCGAGCTTTGCAAGATAGCAAAACAGTAGACATTTACCAAGCAGATTTGAGAAGGCTTGTAGAATCTATGGGGCAGACTAATCCAGAACCACTTTTTAAATGCGCTTTCTTGTCAGGGCTGCCATCGGAGGTAGCATGCCAGCTTAAAGCTACGGCTGCCGTAGAGGAGATGGGGTCAAGAGAAATTGTAACTAGAGCTCGAGCAATTCTTTCTTCAAATTCAGGTGCGTCATCTTATGTATGCGGTGCTGCTACACGTGACACACATAATCAACCAGCAAAGGGTGTTCAATGCTATGCTTGCTTAGGCTTTGAACATAATTATATCAAGAAATTATCCTACAGGAAGAAAAACAAAAAGGTTTTCTAGTAAGCCAACTCATGGTTACAACCGCAATAACATCGGTCATATAAGCAGAAACTGGACAGCTAAGGAGCAGCAGGAAACAAGAATGGGGGAGCCCCAGCGTCGCATGCTCTTCCCAACAACCAACACTAGAGATGACGCTGCCAAATATCTTTGTGAGGCTTCATAGACTGTCCATAAAAACTCTAATTGATAGGGAATGTAAGCAGTCGGTCATTTCAGTAAGTGTTGTTTGTAAATGAGGTCTTGGCATAAGAGGGCAACAAAGGACAGTAAAGATGTTACATGAAAATAGCACACAATGCTGTGGAGAAGCTGACGTCAATTGAGCTATAAACCATTGTGACACTAATCAGTTACGTTGCTTGGTATTACCTGAGTTAGTATGTGGATGTGGGTTGATTATTGGTGTAGACAGAGTCTACAAACTTAAAGGTGTGACAATGCGTGCAAGAGGCAGGGTAACATTTGGATGTGCATCACAACCTGTGGTTGCTGGTGACAGACCTGGTGCAAGCCTGAGACAGACTGTTTGACTGTCGAAGATACTGGCTTTAAAGCTGTATTTGTTGGAACTAAGTGGACGGTAGTATAGAAATGGAAAAGCCACAAACCAGAGTTAAAAAATCAATGCGCTGAGTATGCTATAAACACAGACTATAAAAAACAATACGGCTGTGAGATTGAGCAGTGAATTTGTAATGGCTGGCTGGAGCCACATGATGTGAAGATTCATGGCAATGTAAGTAGCATAATTCCACTGATGTCAGTCTTTCAGTCAAACAAAAGTAAAAAGTGAGACCAGTGATGGACTATAGCAGGGAGTTAAACAAGCATGTGAACAGCAATCCTGGAAATGACGTAGCTATATGTAAAAAAAAACTGAGGCATTGGAGAACATTACGGCATGATGTATGTATGTTAGATCTGCAAAAGGCATACCTACACCTTCATGTGGACAGTTTCCTACAACGGTTTCAGGCTGTTCGATTCAATGGTCAGTTGTATGTGATGATAAGGTTAGGGTTTGGCTTAAATGTGGCACCTAAGATAATGTCTCGTATCTTAGCAAAGGTTCTGTCAATAGATGAGAAGGTAGCCAAAGGCACAGATCATTACATAGATGATATTGTGGTAAATGAAGATGTACAGTCAGCGTTGAAAGTGAAGGATCATCTGCAGAAGTACGGCTTACTGTCAAAAGAACCAGAAAGTCTGTCAAGCGCATGAGTACTGGGTTTGAAAGTGGAGGCTTCCAATAGCGGTACTCTCAAGTGGAGTAGGGACTCTGAGCTGCCAGAAGTGCATTCCACTGTCACCAAACAAGAACTGTACTCAATATGTGAAAAGTATATTGGTCACTATCCAGTAGCAAGGTGGTTGTGAATATAATGTAGCTATCTCAAAGGAGAAATTAACGCTTATGGGTGGGATGATGAGGTACCCAGTAATGTCAAGAAAAAATTAGATGAGATTGATAACAGCATACACCGCCATGACCCTGTAACTGGCCAATGGAAAGTACCTGCATCTGAGAGTGGTAAAGTGTGGTGTGATGCTAGCAGCTTGGCAATAGGAGCATGTGTCGAGATTGATAATCAGATAGTAGAGGATGCAAGTTAATTGAGAGGTGTCAATGATGGAGCCCATATCAATATGGCAGAGTTAGAAGGAGTTATCAAAGCAATCAATATGGCTAAGAAATGGAATCTCAAAAATGTGACAATTTTGACAGACTCTGCCGCAGTATTTGGATGGGTGAAATCTGTATTACAGGACTGTAAAGGACCAAAAGTGAGCGGTCTCAGTGAAATGCTGGTGAAACGATGTCTCAATCTACTAAATGATCTAATCAGTGAGTATCAGTTGGTCTTACAAATAACTCTCGTAAAGTCTGAAGACAATAAAGCTGATAAACTGACTAGAGTTCCCCACAAATGGTTGGAGAAACAAGTATGTGCTGTCAATGTAACAACTTCTGACAGTATAGAAGGGAAACTGCGTGATCTACATGAAGCTCATCACCTAGGCGTTGACCATACATGGTATCTAGCCACAGAAAGGTGGGGGCCTACTGTAAAAAAAAAACCATTGAAGAAATAGTGAAGCACTGTCATGTGTGCAAACGAGTCGATCCTGCACCAGCCCGTTGGGAAACTGGTCAAGTGGACGTGGAAAGTGATTGGTATCGTTTAACAACTGATATAACACACTACTAGGGAATCCCGAACTTGACTGTTATTGACTGTGGACCGAGCAGGTTTGCGATTTGGAGAAAGTTAAGAAACGAAACTTCTCCCACTGTCATGGAACAGTTAGACTAGGGTCTCCAGGAAAAATATTGTCAGATAATGGACCTTGCTATAGATTTTTCAAGCCTTTTCTTGACAAATGGGATGTAAATCATATCTACAGCTGTGCTTATATAGTTTCTGGCAATGAAGTGAAAGAATGCAATCATTGTATTATTAAGTGCATGCTTGCCTGCTCCGGTGGCACTGTCAATGACATGCTATATTGGTACAAAAATTCTCCTAATGCCGATGGTGTTGTGCCATTTAGGAGATTGTTTAATTACAATCCTCAGAAACAAGAGACTACTAGAATATCGGCTAAACAGGACATTAGTTTAAACCCTTACAAAGTGGGTGACCAGGTATAGTAAAACCAGGTAACGCCAAGCGCACATCAGTGTGGAAAACTGGCAAGGTAACTTCCTTGGTCTCCAACACAGCACTTAAAGTGGATGAGATGACTCGCCATATAGGAGACATAAGATTTTGTTGGAGAGTTGATAAACAGCCAGCTACTGTAGACTGTGAGTTAAACATAGCTAATACTAATACTAACGAGTCAACTGAGGGTTTAGTAAACGTTGAAACTCCACCTGTAACTAAAGACAGTCACGACAACTATTCAACTGCAGCTAACAATGCCACTAGACCAGCTAGGGCTAGAAAACCCTTTATGTAGCTGGTGTTAATTGATCTTGGAAATCAGGGGGATGTGTAGTCTATGTATATATAGTAACCTATGCGTAAGTGTATTATTTTATAAGCCTATATCATTTACTCTTGTGTACTGCATGTGACACTATTACTCTTTTCTGTGTACAAGTATTGCTGTCTCATGGATTGCTGTCTCTGTGTTTATTACCGAGGGGTTATGTCATTCGTTACGTCATTCATTATGTCATACCTATCATTGTGTCATTCGAATACAAGCGGTCTTGGTGTCAAGTTAGCTGGTGGACTATACGAGGATAAAAATACTTGTTACAGGGGTGGCGCTTTATTTTTCAACCCTCCTCCCATAGTGGCGCTCAAATAGAGGTGGCGTTCAAATAAAGGCGACGTTCAAATACAGGTTTTAAGATATTCGGAAATGTCCAGAAGAGACTGGAAAAAATCTGGAAGAGACTGGAAAGGAAGAACAAAAAAGAAAACATGCAATCCCATGGGGTAATTTTCAACCAAGACAGCACAATGCTGCACACTGCTAGTCATATAGTAGAGACCATCAACTACCTGGCCGGGAACCCAGCCTTTTTAGAGTACAAGCTCTTGAGAGGTTGTAAACCTCTTGAGAGGGTTACAACTTCTCAAGAAGCTTACAACCTTGAGAGGTGCACCTCTCAAGGTTGTAAGCCCTCAGACCCCTTTTGAGAGGTTGTAAACAGCAAAACTTTATGTACTCTGTTTTAGTAAAGCTTCTTTCAGACATGTGAGACAGGAAATGTCATACATGTACTTACTGACCATGTATACCTTTGTAATAAAAAAGTGGACGACAAGTACGACACCGAGTTTCCACCATTGTTGTTGCAGAACAAAACCCTTAAAATGGAAATGATAGCTGAGGTGGTTGGTGAGACTACTGGCACTCAAAAATCGATTTTGACTGGTGAGTCCAGTAGCCCGAGAGGGTCGCTGTCGTCCCCGATAAGATCTACCGATGGGCGAATGGTCTTGGACCCCACTTCATGCTTGTAAAAGCGAATGAGCTGTCAATCAGTGTGTACCCGTATTTGTAGACGTCAGAATGCGTAAGAGTTGATGACGTCTTTTCTAAGCCTATAATCCGGCAGCTTCAAATTGCTAACTCAACGGATCTATATTACGTTCATCGCAATTCAGACAAATTTGAATAGTCATTTATAAGGCGCACGCTTAACACTTGTCCAATGTAGAGTGTATATATGTGTGATACTAGCCATTTTTTTTATGTTAACCATTTATTACCATATTGTTCTAAGATTTGCATGTTACTATACAAACACTAAAAAAATTATTAATACTCGTATTGCGTGATTAGTTAGTGACAAATGTTATTGTTTTTGTATTCGAAATATGTTATTGTGGAATTGGTTGACCTGATTACTGTGCAGCCGATCAATTGTGGATTTTTCTTGGGATTGTTATATAACCTGCCGGTTTGATCATTGTTGGTGTGTTACTGCTTGGTACTGAGAGATATAACACCAATAAAGATACTGCGTTCTTTACAAATAAGCTCTGCTTGAGTTTGAAAAGCAAATAGTGTATAACATTCTTGTCACTGTTTCTGACTTTAGCATTGTGATATTAGCCAGCGTATCATAGCTGCATTCACTATAAGTGCTATTGACCGAACATCAAGAATTATTGCGCTTGGCTTGCTAGGGTGTAATAGTTGAGAAAAGACACCATCGGGTCTGTTTATCAGCTCACCCATGAGTCTGTTTATCGGCTCACCCACGAGTCTGTTTATCGGCTCACTCTCGAGTCTGTTTATCGGCTCACCATCGAGTCTGTTTATCGGCTCACCATCGAGTCTGTTTATCGGCTCACCATCGAGTTTGTTTATCGGATAACCATCGAGTTTGTTTATCGGCTCACTCCCGAGTCTGTTTATCGGCTCACCCACGAGTCTGTTTATCGGCTCACCCGCGAGTCTGTTTATCGGCTCACCCGCGAGTCTGTTTATCGGCTCACTCTCGAGTCTGTTTATCGGCTCACCCACGAGTCTGTTTATCGGCTCACTCTCGAGTCTGTTTATCGGCTCACCCACGAGTCTGTTTATCGGCTCACTCTCGAGTCTGCTTATCGGCTCACCATCGAGTCGGTTTATCGGCTCACTCTCGAGTCTGCTTATCGGCTCCCTCTCGAGTCTGTTTATCGGCTCACCCACAAGTCTGTTTATTGATTCATCGAGTTTGCGTGAACTCGCTCTTGAGTTGGGAGTTGTCTATCCTTGTCGAGTAGAATTTACTTCACTGGTGGCAGCGGTGGGATTTTTCTGCTAGAGCAATCTAGACGAACCCAGAATGCCTACACGCACTCGACGACAGAGGTTAGAAAAGGAAAGGTTAGAGAAAGAGAGGCTAGAAATGGAACGGGGGTTTCGTGACCATTACAGCGGTCATGAGGAAGAAATAGGGCGACCGCACATGAAGGCAGCTGTCCCACCACATCATCCAATCCCCGCACCCACATTTGATGGAACAGAAGATGTAGACACATTCATCACTAGCTATGAAGCCATTGCTAAACATAATAGATGGAGTGATGCTGAGAAGAAGCTACGTCTGCGGCTATCCCTAAAGGGCCCTGCTACAATGGGAACTACTGGCGACTCATGTGAGGAAGTGGACAATAAGCTACAATCGCAGTATGGACTCACTACAGATATGGCAAATACTCTTTTGCAGGGGTTGTAGTTAAAACCTAAAGAAAGCGTTCATAAATTTGGGGAAAAAGTAATGACATTGGTGAAAAAGGCGTACCTAAATTAAGCGACTGATCAACAGGATCAGCAAGCGAAACAGGAAGTTCTGTGTGCAGTGTCAACAATGCCACAATTGGCATGGACATTACGGTTGTCACCACCAAGTTCTCTCGCAGAGGCAGTCGATATCATCCATAAATATCGCTCAATGACAACTGCCGAAGTAGGGATCCACCGGTTAGAAACAGAGGACGTCCAAGACCTGAAGAAGCAAATAGAGCTGCAGGCTGAAGAGTTTCGCAACTCTCAAAAGGAAATGCTGGATAAATTTGCTTCCATGCAAATGGAACTAACCCAGAAATTGGTGGAATCACAAAGACAGTTGGCAACCTCCCAGCGTGAGCTGTTAAATGGACTGGCGGCTAACCGGAGGCCTCGAACCACCAAGGACATACGCTGTTACAATTGTCAGGGTTTAGGACATATTTTTCGTGACTGCAGACAAAAGAAGGCGGGAAACAAATCAGTTCAGCAGTCATAGGCCCCGGACAAGCTGAACCAAACCTAAGGGGTGACACACTAGTTAGTTTCTGTCAACCTTCCGAGGCCACATCGTATTATGTTCGGGCTCAGGTAGGAAAGACAAAATTTACGCTTCTTCTCAATAGTGGTTGTTCCCGATCCATAATTCCTAAAAGAGTCCTACAACAGCTATCCCCGTTTTCCTTCACCCACCCCCCCCCCACCTTTTGAAGGCCAGGGTGTGCTTGCAGATGGCCAACGAATTCCATTGAAAAGGGACAACGAAAGTCACATTGAAGATGGGCAATGAAGTATTTGTAACGAACTTTTTCATTGCCGAAATAGATCACCATATCCTGCTGGGTTTTGACTTTTTTAAGAACTTCAACTGCCAGATTGATTTCAAGAACAATCAGCTGGTCTGCTAAGGACAGAAGATCAATTGCTGTGCTGCCAACGGAGAGCTCTTGCAGGTCAAGGTCCAGGCCAAATACACTACATCCATTCCACCCCGTAGTGAGAAGCTCGTTCAAGCTAGGTTGAATCGCATTTGGAGGCATGGGGCAGCATGTACAGAGCACACTGGCGGGCTGCCAGGGCTAGCAGTGACCTCATCCATACATCAACCAAAAAATCAAGATGTCTGTATACGCATAATGAGCTATTCAGATGCGGAAATTGAGCTGAAGTCGGGACAGGTCATTGCAAGCTGTTCCATAGTCGGGGCGGTGGAAGATAACCCAAACATGGGACCGACCAACGGAGCGCTTCCGGAATACCTTGAGAATGCTTTTCAACAATGTTGTCATAGGTTGGACGATAACTAAGTAAAAAGGGCAACGGGGTTATTGCAGAAAAATCAGTCAATTTTCAGTACAGGCAAGTATGATCTTGGAAGGACAGCTGTTGTCCAGCATACCATTCCTTTGGTTAGAGATGCACGACCCATCAAACAGAGGCCTTACCAACATGGCCTGTTCAAGTGGCAGAAATAGAGAAGCAAGTGCAAGAGCTCAAGGAACATGGCCTAGTCAAGGAGGGCCATGGTGCTTGGAGCTCCCCAGTTGTGTTGGTGAAAAAGAAAGACGGCAGCTGGCACTTCTGTGTGGACTACCGTAAGCTGAACGAACTCACCACCAAGGATGCATACCCCCTCCCTAAAATTGATGATAGCTTGGATGCCTTGGGTGGTAGCAAGTGGTTCAGTACTCTAGATCTTGCCAGTGGCTATTGGCAAGTGGAGCTAGAAAGTTCTGCCAAGGAAGCTGCCGCTTTTACTATTAGATCCGGTCTTTGGGAGTGGCAAGTTCTTCCTTTCGGCCTTACCTCAGCACCATCTACATTCGAATGGTTAATGGAAACAGTTCTACAGGGCTTGCATTGGCGCACACTGTTGATCTACCTAAATGACATAATTGTGTTCTCTGTCGATTTTGACACTCACCTAGAACGCTTAGAAGAAGTCTTTCACAGACTCAAGGCTGCCGGATTAAAGCTGAAGCCATCTAAATGCATGCTTTTCGGGGAGAGGGTGCATTACCTGGGGCATGTGGTGAGCGCTGATGGGGTAGAAACCGATGCGACCAAAATTGAAGCTGTTAGCGAATGGCCCTTGCCCAAGCATAAGTCTGATGTCAGGGCCTTTCTTGGCACTTGTGGGTATTACCGCAGGTTCATTGCAAATTATGCGGAGCTATCTCGACCACTCAGCCAGTTGTGTTCTACCCGAGCAGAATTTTGCTGGGACAACGAGTGTCAGCATGCCTTTCAGACTCTCAAGAATCATCTGACAACTGCGCCGGTGCTGGCCTATCCGGACTACTCGAAACCATTCATTCTAGATACGGACGCAAGCCAAGTGGCTTCTGGAGCGGTCTTGGCACAAGAACAAGATGGTCAAGAGAGAGTAATTGCATACTATTCTAAGATGCACTCACTGAAAGAAGCGAACTATTGTGTGACGCGGCTAGAGCTACTGGCTATTGTGAAGGCCCTAAAGCATTTCCGTCCGCAACTATATAGACGGAAATTTGAGATACGCACTGACCATGCCAGCTTGCCATGGTTACTGCGAGCTTCAACGCCAACAGGACAGCTAGCCCGATGGTTCGAGGTACTCTCGGAATTTGAATTTACCTTGAAGCACCGCAAGGAGCTGAAACATAATAATGCAGAGGGACCAAGTCAGCAGATCTGCCAAGATTGCAAGCAATGCCAACGCTACCTTGTCCCCGAAGCATCCCAAATGCAGCCAGTACGCATTGATGCAGTATCTACTCATCTAGCGGGACGGCAAAATGATTTGGCCAAGGCTCAGGAGTTGGATAAGCACATTGGAGATGTGTATCATGGGGTCCGGGAGCAGAAACCCCCTTAAGACCAGTACCTAGGATGGCAGGCAGAAAAGCTAGTTAAATTATGGGAGCACCTAAAATTAGATGAATCTGGTGTGCTGCACGTAGAGTTGCCTTATCAAAGTAGACGAGTCTCAAGGGTGATATGCCCCCGTGTTAAACAAGCAGAGGTAACACAGACCGCGCACCAAGCTGCCCATCTTGGTTTTAATAAGACCCTGGCCATAATCCGCCAAAATTGGTTTTGGCCTGGCATGACGAGTTATGTCAGGAAGTGGGTGAATGGATGTGTTGCTTTTCAGAAAGCAAAACCAGCATGCCACCGACACTCTGATCCCCAAAACAAGCTGGGGGCCAGAAGACCATGTCAGGTTATTGCGGTAGATTTATGTGGGCCCTTGCCAGAGACTACCGAAGGTAACACCCAGATTTTAGTCCTCGCAGATCATTTCACCAGATGGTACGATGCCATTCCATTCCGTGATGGGCAGGCCTCAACAGTAGCTAAGGTTCTAGATGAGCAAGTGTTCAGCTACTTTGGGATCCCTGAAAAATACACACGGACCAAGGAGCACAGTTTGAGTCAGCTCTATTTAGGGCCTGCTGTGAACTGTAGAACTGCAAGAAAACGCGTTGCGCTCCCTATCATCCACAGGGAAATTTGATAGTGGAAAGATTGAACCGGACACTGGGAAATTCCTTGAGGGCTATGCTGGCCGAGTCAGAACATCAGGAATGGGATCACCTAGTGCCCCAAATCATGCGGATCATACGGTCTACGCCACATCGAAGCACTGGAGAGACGCCCAACTCATTGATGCTAGGGCGAGATGTCCGACTGCTGCATGACCTCCTGGTCAACTACCCCACCGGGTTGGATTTTACAGAGGACCAGTATGCAGCACAACTACAAAAATACATGCAGACCGCATACATAAAACTACGACAGCATCAAAAATGCAAACCTCGGACGGATGACAGTGAAGAAGAGCCAAAATTTGTCAAAGGTGATCAAATCTGGCTCAAATCATACTTCAAGACAAAAGGTAGAGGAACAAAACTTCAACCCAAGTATGTTGGGCCTTACCGCATTACCAAATCTCTGCCCTATCAAACGTACGAAATGGAGCGAAACGGAAAATTGTCTGTACAGCACGAAGGCCGGATTAAACTGTACCAGGAAGCTGGTGCAAGCGCTCCTCCGGGAGAGAATGCTCGGGCCCGCAGACCAAGCTTTGCGGGAAGTGCAGAAGATGTAGCAACTTGTTTTGAGCCCGAACCCCCTGCCGCGGAAACGTCGGTGAAGCCAACCAACCCTGACGTAAAGCAGCGACCTTCTAGGGCAACCAAGAAGCCAACGCATCTACAAAATTATTGGCTCAACAAAATGCAAACAGACAATGATAAGCTATCAGCTATTCTGGGCCAGAATTCTGCCTTAGGAGGGAAAAGTGTAATAAAAAAAGTGGACGACAAGTACGACACCGAGTTTCCGCCATTGTCGTTGCAGAACAAAACCCGTAAAATGGAAATGATAGCCCTGAAAAGGGCTGAGGTGGTTGGTGAGACTACTGGCACTCAAAAATTGATTTTGACTGGTGAGTCCAGTAGCTCGAGAGGGTCACTGTCGTCCCCGATAAGATCTACCGATGGGCGAATGGTCTTGGACCCCACTTCATGCTTGTAAAAGCGAATGAGCTGTCAATCAGTGTGTACCCGTATTTGTAGACGTCAGAATGCGTAAGAGTTGATGACGTCTTTTCTAAGCCTATAATCCGGCAGCTTCAAATTGCTAACTCAACGGATCTATATTACGTTCATCGCAATTCAGACAAATTTGAATAGTCATTTATAAGGCGCACGCTTAACACTTGTCCAATGTAGAGTGTATATATGTGTGATACTAGCCATTTTTTTTATGTTAACCATTTATTACCATATTGTTCTAAGATTTGCATGTTACTATACAAACACTAAAAAAATTATTAATACTCGTATTGCGTGATTAGTTAGTGACAAATGTTATCGTTTTTGTATTCGAAATATGTTATTGTGGAATTGGTTGACCTGATTACTGTGCAGCCAATCAATTGTGGATTCTTCTTGGGATTGCTATATAACCTGACGGTTTGATCATTGTTGGTGTGTTACTGCTTGGTACTGAGAGATATAACACCAATAAAAATACTGCGTTCTTTACAAATAAGCTCTGCTTGAGTTTGAAAAGCAAATAGTGTATAACATTCTTGTCACTGTTTCTGACTTTAGCATTGTGATATTAGCCAGGTATCATAGCTGCATTCACTATAAGTGCTATTGACCGAACATCATGAATTATTGCGCTTGGCTTGCTAGGGTGTAATAGTTGAGAAAAGACACCATCGGGTCTGTTTATCAGCTCACCCATGAGTCTGTTTATCGGCTCACCCACGAGTCTGTTTATCGGCTCACTCTCGAGTCTGTTTATCGGTTCACCATCGAGTCTGTTTATCGGCTCACCATCAAGTCTGTTTATCGGCTCACCATCGAGCCTGTTTATCGGCTCACTCTCGAGTCTGTTTATCGGCTCACCGGCGAGTCTGTTTATCGGCTCACCCGCGAGTTTGTTTATCGGCTCACCCGCGAGTCTGTTTATCGGCTCACTCTCGAGTCTGTTTATCGGCTCACCCACGAGTCTGTTTATCAGCTCACTCTCGAGCCTGTTTATCGGCTCACCCACGAGTCTGTTTATCGGCTCACTCTCGAGTCTGCTTATCGGCTCACCATCGAGTCTGTTTATCGGCTCACTCTCGAGTCTGTTTATCGGCTCACTCTCGAGTCTGTTTATCGGCCCACTCTCGAGTCTGCTTATCGGCTCACTCTCGAGTCTGTTTATCGGCTCACCCACAAGTCTGTTTATTGACTCATCGAGTTTGCGTGAACTCGCTCTTGAGTTGGGAGTTGTCTATCCTTGTCGAGTAGAATTTACTTCACCTTCTCTATAATGGTCAACTTATAGAGACAACAAGATACTGAGTAAGAAGTATACTAACCTGATGTATTATAAGACTTGACCACCAACAAGCTGTCTGGGCAGGATTCATCAGGAAAGATGTCTTTGAAATAGTGCGGCTGAGCACACACCCTTTCTGAACCTGTAAGCAGCAATTATACATTGAACTGAACTTTTCTCTTTATTCGCTTGACAGCATCCTAAGTCAGGTACAACAATTAAGCTGTGTACAGGTGGAACAGATATATGCATCATGAGAGATAAATAAGTGAATAGATGTAGCAAGGGGAATATATATAGAGAGAGAATAAGGTGAAGGCAGGTATCTCAATTGCAACACTAAAGATTTCTGTTAGTAACAGATAAAAGCACATCAAAAATTTGACTTGAAAGTTTAAATGATTTTAGCTTTGACATGATGAATTGTGATTTAGCCATGCAGACTTAGTGGGTCACAGTTTAGTATACTGTTTACTTTACGTGCTTAGAAAGGCTACATGATCTTCTAAACAAAGTAAACTAGTAATGTAGCTCCATGAACTGTGAATGTTCTCTGATCCGTTACAGAATAATATATACATCAGGTGTACTTACACTGGATATCAGCAAACTTGATTAGGATTACGTTGATGCCATCGCTATCATCCGTTACATACTTAGTATCTGTGATCTCTCCTCCACCACTGCTTAGTCTTGATTCAAAATGCTGTCGCAGTTGTTTGTCATCTTCACTGTCTATTTCAATGTTGTTAAGGTAGGGATGTGAAACAGTGATTACACCTGGACCAGGATCCATGACTACAAGATTATAAACAAGCACCTTTACTCATTGCATTAAAATACATCACCTGTATTATGATTTGTTCAACCAGGTTGTACAGAGACTCCAGACAGGATACACTTTAAGAAAACCATGAGAAGTTTAACTAATCACTAAAGTACACTGGTCAGTCTTCCAAAAGCCCAAGGTCATGTAACTTCGGTAAGAGAATCAACTTTAGAGTATAATAAAAGCATTTATGTAGGAACCACCCATCATCAGATTATAATGAAATGAAGTCAAAATGTGTAAAAAAAGCAGCAAATATTCGGTTTTCTATAGTAAAAGTTTGATACTTCGCCTCACCTTCCATAGAGTTTTTTTGTAAATTAATTTATTTTGTTCACAGTACACTATTTCTCTCTACTCTGTACTATTCATCTCTAGTCTGCACTATTCTTCTCTACTTCTCACTATTACTCTCTACTCCTCACTATTACTCTCTACTCTGTACTATTCCTCTTTACTCTGCCCTATTCTTCTCTACTCCTCACTATTACTCTCTACTCTGTACTATTCTTCTCTACTCTTCACTAATCCTCTCCATTTCTTTTTTTTCTACAGCTCAACCTGGTAGCTTTATGAAATGACTGATAAGGTTTAAACTATAACAGACTGCCGTGGGAGAGAAAATCGTACTATGAGCAGAGATTGGATACAGAGTATGACCAGTATGATTACTTGCAGAAGCTTACATGATACATTAACCGCAACCTAAGCACCTGGCTGCACTGCTCGCACTTATTATTATGACAGGCAATACCCAACAAAACTTACATTGTTTCACTGATGAATGCCGTTGAAATCATAAGTTACATGTCATAAATATTACATGCAATAAATATTTTAAGCCTAACAACTTTAGAGTTTGATAAACACATTTATGTAGGAATCACCAATCATCAGGTGATTATAATAAACACATTTATGTAGGAACCACCCATCATCAGGTGATTATAATAAACACATTTATGTAGGAACCACCCATCATCAGGTGATTATAATAAACACATTTATGTAGGAACCACCCATCATCAGGTGATTATAATAAACACATTTATATAGGAACCACCCATCATCAGGTGATTATAATAAACACATTTATGTAGGAACCACCCATCATCAGGTGATTATAATAAACACATTTATGTAGGAACCACCCATCATCAGGTGATTATAATGAACACATTTATGTAGGAACCACCCATCATCAGGTGATTATAATAAACACATTTATGTAGGAACCACCCATCATCAGGTGATTATAATAAACACATTTATGTAGGAACCACCCATCATCAGGTGATTATAATAAACACATTTATGTAGGAACCACCCATCATCAGGTGATTATAATAAACACATTTATGTAGGAACCACCCATCATCAGGTGATTATAATAAACACATTTATGTAGGAACCACCCATCATCAGGTGATTATAATAAACACATTTATGTAGGAACCACCCATCATCAGGTGATTATAATAAACACATTTATGTAGGAACCACCCATCATCAGGTGATTATAATAAACACATTTATATAGGAACCACCCATCATCAGGTGATTATAATAAACACATTTATGTAGGAACCACCCATCATCAGGTGATTATAATAAACACATTTATGTAGGAACCACCCATCATCAGGTGATTATAATGAACACATTTATGTAGGAACCACCCATCATCAGGTGATTATAATAAACACATTTATGTAGGAACCACCCATCATCAGGTGATTATAATAAACACATTTATGTAGGAACCACCCATCATCAGGTGATTATAATAAACACATTTATGTAGGAACCACCCATCATCAGGTGATTATAATAAACACATTTATGTAGGAACCACCCATCATCAGGTGATTATAATAAACACATTTATGTAGGAACCACCCATCATCAGGTGATTATAATAAACACATTTATGTAGGAACCACCCATCATCAGGTGATTATAATAAACACATTTATGTAGGAACCACCTATCATCAGGTGATTATAATGAGATGAAGTCAAAATGTGTAAACAAAATATCAAATTCTCTGTTTTCTATAGTAAAAGTTTGCTAATTTGGCTCACCTTCCGCAAAATCTTCACTAACTTAATTCCTCTTGTTCACAGTACACTGTTCCTCTCTACTCTGTACTATTCCTCTTTACTCCGACCGCCATTTTTAAACTTAGATTGGCCCTTTGCATGAATCACCAAAGAAGCTTTCAGCTAATATCATGCCTTAAAGTATATATGCCTTACATCTGTTCTAAAATCAATAAGCCCGCTGAGAAAATCACAAGACTCGCTGAGACAATTAGCTTATTATTTATAAATTATTGATTCTCAATACACATCAACTCCTCATCTATTCCACTGTCTGGTTTGTTCATTTGTTATAAACTATTTAACTCAACGTTAGAAATCAATACATCTGTCAGCCTATTATTATCAGAAAAAAAGGTTCTAATGTTCTGTCAAGGTCGGCATAGCTAGTGACGAACTATAATTATTAGTATTATTAACTAATCTATAATGCGGACAAGTGCCGCTCACTTTAGCCAAAATGGTTGCTAAACCATTAGGCTAACTTGAAAAGAAGGCTGAAGAGCTAAAGATGTAAACCCTTCACTCTGCTATCATAAGTAAAATTAAATGTAGCAAGAGGAATGTGTGTCAGACGGCCTAGATTTCTACTACCAGTTGATCATTGTAATCCATGCTTAATGAGCATATATGAATATGCAAAAGCAGAAATATATTTTATTCATTTTAACAGAACTCAGAAGTAAATGATATACAGAAATAAAGCTGAATGGTTCAAAAATAGCTTTCTCCTTTTTCTGTTTGAAATTCAGTACAAATGATCCCTTTTTGAGAAGAGTTAATAAAGAGTTCTGTTATCTCTCTGTTGCTAGTTATAGTTAGTGAATGATGGGTGCTTAGACTTATGGGTACAATAGAATTTCATTGGTTAATTGCTGTTGAAGTGCTGAATGGCTCATTCAGGCATATTGTGGTGGAAGTCAGCCAGGCACTGTCTCACCGTCGATATACGATTCTCAATACGATATTCCAGTAAAATTTCCACAGACAGTGACAGCAGTAACCATTCTGGTGTTGAACTCACTGTTGATGTAAATGCTTATCAAGCACAGGATAGTGTGATGAGCCATTAACCAGTTGTGGGTGATAAAGGTAAAATTGACAATAGTACTGGTGAAGAAATTTATGGACACACTGAATATGAACAAGACAAAACTCAACAAGTGCTGGTGTGTGATAAACGGCTACAACATTGACTGGCACATTTCAAATAGCCTTGTTTGCTTATGTCACTGCGTTTCCATGACCCACATAATTCGCAAACTAGATCCAATCCGCAAGATATCCGCGTCATGGAACCGGCATAAATCCGCAAGCTATCCGCATAAATTCGCAAGCTAAGCGAGTTTTGCGATCCGCAAAACTTTATCGAATCTATCGTGCTTGCGAATCATGGAAACGGTACTTGCAATTAATGCGCATTACATTATCGTTGGTTATTACATTAAAAACATTTTCACGCTTCAGTCGTTTTTATTTCGATTTCAACAGTCTCAAAGGCCAACGTTCCGAACGATCGCTGCTAAGCTAAGCGTGACAAGACTGCTTAGCTATTTATAGAGTCATTAATTAGGCTAATACTTGACCTACGGGGTCAAGTACTGGTGTTAAATCCGCATCGCCAGGTGTTCATTGAAACGCTCGATTGCTAAGTAACTCAACTTGCGGATCGGATCGTTCAAATTATGTGAATCATGCGGATTAAGCGAGTCATGGAAACATGGTGTGTTAAAGGTTGACTTGCAACAAAATTCACATTACAGTTATTTGGTATCAAAAGATTCACCATGTCTTACTCTGTTGTGTTGTAAGTGCCAAATATGTGGAAATGTGATTACAAGCTCCTAAAAGCTCAAAAACGAAAAGCCGCCGTAGATTAGAATCTCTTTATTTCCATGACGTAACCACGAAATTTGGTTATCGTCTTGTCACGTATGTTCTCGCGTGAATTGAAAGGCCAATACAAAGCTCAATATAAAACTTATCGTAGTACTAATTTATGACAAACACTTCGGGTTTTACCAAAGACCCCGTATTAAATATAGATGCTCGCTACTTTACAGTTTTGTTTCGGTCTGGTCTAATTAACAAGTCGTAATCTGATCATGTGACCCAATACTTCGCAAATAACTTTTGCAGCACAAGCTCGTCATGATTATCAGACAATGACATGTACTCCTTCAAGCTAATGTTAAAAAATTAAATAATTTTTTAAGGTAAGTTATAAGATATCACTGCTAAAAGTGACAGCATTACGATGACGATCAAACAGACGTGTAAGAACAATAGACATAGTTTTATTGAATGCGTGAAGTATATTTGTGAAAATATTTCGACGAACAAGATTGCATGAAAGTGTAAGCAAAAACCATCTCTCACAACTACATCACATTTGAGCCGTTTTGGAAAGGGAATCCAAACTACGGCGGTCTCGTGGGGCTGCGATTTTCTGTTCGTTTTTTTAGCTTTTAAGAGCTTGTAATCACATTTCCACATATTTTGCACCTACAACACAACAGAGTAAGACATGGTGAATCTTTTCATATTAAACAACTGTAATGTGAATTTTGTTGCAAATCAACCTTTAAGCTACTTACTGTGTATAGTTAGTTGTCATAAATTGTATACATGTAGGTTAGAAGTTTATATATTCCACATAAGTTTGTAGTCCATTTCATTGGGGTGATAATGTTTAGTTAATTTAGAGAGACAACTTTGCTTACTCCTTTTACTTATACCTATGCATGTATTTGTCAGTTATCTGGTTTGCTCTGTGATTGTACAGACCAAGGAAGCATGTACAGTTCAAGTGCAAAGATCAAGTTCGCATCAAGTAAGCATAAAGTTGGCATCAAGTTGGCATCAAGTAGGCATCAAGTAGGCATCAAGTAAGCATAAAGTTGGCATCAAGTAGGCATAAATGTAGGCATCATGTAGGCATGTAGTTAGTAAAATGCATTTGCTTAAACTTGTTAGTGTAGTGGCATTTCATCGGTCAATTACTTTTGACGTGCTGAATGACTCATCCATGTTTATTAGGTTGCAGTTAAATTCAGGTTGAATAAACTGTCATGAGTGCTCATGTGTATCTACACTAATTATCTCCCTTAAACTAATTTGTCTACAAATGCATACTTTTAATATCGTTGATTGTATTTAATATTTATTACATTGTGTGTAACTATTTTAATTTAACTTGATATTACCTATAATGAAGCTCAATGTTAAAATTTACTGAGTACAGACTTTTGCTAGTGCTAGATTTTACTATAAGTCACAGGTAAGATTATGTAGGTGATAAGATTGGGGGTTGCATAATAGTTTTATCATGCTCTTAATACCTTTAAACATAACAACTGCAATGGCTCTCAATATATGTAACAGCAGTATCTATCAATATAAAAAAAGTAATAACTCTCAATATAATAACAATAATATTTCTCAATATAAAAACAGTAATATCTCTCAATATAATAACAGTAATATCTCTCAATATAATAACAGTAATATATCTCAATATAATAACAGTAATATCTCTCAATATAATAACAGTAATACCTCTCAATATAATAACAGTAGTATCTCTCAATATAATAACAGTAATATCTCTCAATATAATAACAGTAATATTTCTCAATATAAAAACAGTAATATCTCTCAATATAATAACAGTAATATACCTCAATATAATAACAGTAATACCTCTCAATATAATAACAGTAATATCTCTCAATATAATAACAGTAATATTTCTCAATATAATAACAATAATACTTCTCATTATAATAACGATAATACCTCTTATTATAATATCAGTAGTGTTACGGCAAAGCACCGTAATCAGGGCCATAAAGGCTGATCTGGTCACATTGGTCACTGGGCCGAGCCTTCCTGCCACCAAAGAAAGCGTGGTCATTGTTGAAAACCCAAGAACCACTGAGTAAACCATGTGGAAGACTAAGCATAAAACAAAAAGAAAAGTGGGCAAAGCCTAAAAGAAGGTGTATAAAAGAAACAAGATTTGATCGTTTTAGCAGAGTCATACTGCGCACACGCTCTCTGCATGTTTGTTCTTTGTTTATTGCCATTTTTCTTCATTCATGTATTTATATATATTGTAAAACTTCTAATTAAACACCATGGCGCTCTATTTTTCAACCTCTCTTCGATGGTGGCAGTCAATTGGAGGTGACATTCAAATAGAGGCTGGCGGTCTATTTTTCAAGTAGCTCGTCAGAATTTTTGCAAAATAACTGTAGCCCTATTACAGGCGAGCAAATGTCATCTATATTTTGCCCTTTTTCCAGTGGACTGATGTTAAACCTTTTGAATTCAATAAATCTGCAAACTTACCTCTAACTTGGCAAAAATCTCTTAATAAGTATGCATCAAGAAACCAAGAAATATCTTTACCAGTTGATATATATTGCTTGCAATTGACCTGCGATGATATTGTAGCCTGTGTCCTTCTTTGCAATTTGTTGGCATTTGCATTTTTTATTTCATTCTAAAGTTGAAAACATATTTTCATTTTATATCTATATTTAAATGTATATTTTTTATCTACATTGTTGTTGAATAAAGGTTCATTTGCTACAGTTTGCAGCCAAACCTAGCTTTTTATGTGCAATAGAAGTGGAGTTATGGGCATCGATCTATTGTAAGCCGTGTTATGATAGCCGCAAAATTTTAGTAAATAACATGCATATTTATAAGTTATACAACAATAACCTATCAAATGATACAAATATATTTTCATGAACAAGTGACATAAACGAACCATACTTATATTACATGCAGAAACAAGAATTAACGCTTTTAAAACAAAAATATATTTCCATCGTTTGCTTGGATAGCTGTGTTCTGATTGTTGCTTTCGATGGAACAAACATCTTCTAGTTGTTCAATGCCTTCCACAATATCTTCTGGCTTCAATTCTTCTTCTGCACTGCTGAACCAGTTGATATTAGCATCCAAACAATTTTTTGGCAGAGCAAAACTTTCATGTGCTCCATTTAGCATGGGTGCTAAAAGTTTGCTCGCTAAACGTATAACCTTTGGTCCAAAACTTGCAAACTGGTTTTTATATGCATGTCCTTCGAAGTTTTAGGACCGCATTAAACAAGGAACTACTATTAGCTTGAGATAGTAGTTATTTCCATGGCATTGCTTTCCAAGTTCCAAGTTCCATCTACCATCGTAAATTTAAGCCGTTTTTTATATATGTAGGCTAATTCGAAGCGGAAAGATCGCGTTAAACAGAGAGCTACTACCAGCCTGAGATTGTGGTTGATTTTTGCTACGGTGTTGTTTTTAAAGTTTTAACAAAAAAAAACAAAAAGCTTTAGAATTGGGCAACGAGAGAATTAACTGTTATTGCTATAAACGATTCATAATTAATACGATTTTGTGTACACTTTTCTACTGATCGGTTGATAATATGGGCTCTGAATGATCAAATAATGTCAAAGTGGCGGTCAAATGGAAATGGCGTTCAATTGAAGAGTGGCAGTCTATTTTTCGACCCTTCTCTCAGGGTGGCGGTCAATTGGAGGTGGCGTTCAAATAAAGGTGGCGTTCAATTAGAGGTTTTACGGTATATTTGATAAATGTTTATATTGTTGGTGGCTAATACTCGGTGTGTTTATTGCTTGACTGTCTTATGGAGAGTAAAGGGAACCAGCAGTTTCCTTTACACTGGTGGCAGCAGTGGGATGGGGAATCTCAGTTCCACAAGATCGAGTCTAGATGCAGAAGCATCCCTGATCTCTTGGGGGCCGTGTCCTGGAGACAGTATCACCGTCCCCCGGGAGTTGGTGAGCACTACTTGAGTGAGTGGTGAAAAAAAGTACTCCCTGAACTCAGTAGATCGTGTTGCATGAGCTACGCCACCCCAAAGTTTTGGGTGCTTTTACCAGTGGTAAAGAAATTTTTTCTGAGCTCGATAAACTGTGTTGCGTAAGCAACGCCGCCCCGGAGCTTGGCGAGCTTTTTCCAGTAAGAAAAAAGATTTCTTTGAGCTTGATAAGACCTGCTGCATGAGCAGCGCAATCCAGAGCTTGGTGATTTTTCTAGCAAACATAGATGGCCGAGGTTCAAGGATGCATGGATTAAGAAAAAAACTGGCTGACCAGGGTCGTTGAATGCTTGACAATGGCAACCCAGGCGCAGGCCCTGATTCATCAGCTTAAAGCACCTCAATACTCATGATCACGGAATGTAGAGTATTTAATCGGCCAGTTCTGAGAGGTAGCAGAAACCAATGCATGGACAGAGAAAGTTAGCGTGCTACACTTTCGGGAGGCCCTGAAGAAAAAGAACTGTAGACAAGCCGACTGTATATGAGTTGTCTTCGAAGCACTCTGAGCCCGTTCCGGCCTCGCGCTCAAGATGGCTCACAATAAGCTCAGTCAACTATGTCGACCTGCAGATACACTTTCTGACTATGCTCACGGCTACTCTAACAGAGGCCGTGCACTCTGCCACAGAATTTGTACAGATCAAACCAAAAGGTGAGAGGACTACCAACATCCCAGCTTTGGATGACGCCCCGGAGAAGCAGGCGACTGTAGTACAGAACCATTCGATCAGTCAGCTGGCCCAGCTTGTACAGCAGCTGATGCAGAGGGAGCAGCAGCTGCAACAGGAAAGGAGTCAGACCCAAGAAGAAAAAGCGCCAAAGCCCTTACATTGCTGAGGCTGTTGGCCACCAGGCATGTCTGCCAGCACTGCCTCAAGAAACCAGTACACCGGGGAAACAAAAATGAGCTGCAACAGTACTGCCATTTACTGGTTGTCTTGGGCCCAAACCCATATTCCCCTGGCAAAAAAAAATTGGCCAACCATGTGTTGGAGAGTTGTCGTAACGGCCGGCTTGGCCAGGCCACGGCTGAGGAAGTTTGATCAGGAAAAGCTTCAGCCTGAAAACTCTGGCGCCAAGATGAGGAGACAGAGAGAAAGAGGTTTGTTCCTACCTGGCTGGCAGTAAAAGAGACCCTTGTCATGGTTCTTCGAAACTACTCCCAAGCCTTGGAGGACCTCTTGAGAAGAAGTTCAATGTATCAACCTGATCAAGTTGAGCTGCATCATGCTGTCTAGCTAGGAACACGCTTGGGAATCAGTTAGAGAGGAGCCGACCAGTACAAGTTTGGATTTCTGCCTATACGGCCAGACCAATGTGTTTTCAATCACCTACCCCCACTGATGCAACACTTAAGGACCTGCTCCAAGAGTGTGGATCATCGAGTCATGCCCAGAGGCAGTAAAGAAGGTGACAGCCCAGCACACCATCGGAAGTCTACCTTAAAGATGTGGTTGCATCAAATTTGAGTTAATTTTAAAAGAAAGTATTTTTTGTCTATCAGTTGGTATGTTGTTTGTTGTGTTAGGCGATCTCATTGTCAAGATATTTGAACATTAAAATCGAAAAAAAATTGATTGCAGTAAAAACGCTCAGGCCAAAAAAACATGCTCAGACTTGCCCAAAATGATGTGACGCTTGATACAACCTGTCTCTATCTCTCATATTCACATCGGCTAATGTAATAAAAGTCCAGTCCTAAGCAGCTCTATTGGCATATATATTTATTTTGTATTTGCTCATGTTGGCTAAAGTAAAATTTTAAATCCAGCTACAGGTACATTATTATGAATGTTTCAAACATCTCAAATATGGGAAATTATAAACTTGTCATATTAACTTCTTCTAAATGCTGTGTGAACATTTGAGTACTGACTACCAATTTTACCGGTCTATGGTAATTAGGTCGTCGAGTTAGCTTATTTCATCACGGCCTTTGTATCAGCTAAGTTCTCAGTTGCTACGCGCACATCGAAAACTAGCTACTAAATAAAATAGGCACGCCGCCATCTTTGGAAATAATACGTTCGAATATATGGCAAAACCAACTGCATCTCAAAAAGTCATATATAATATACGTTATTTAGTCATTTTTAGTACCAATTTGTAGAAACTTTTACTGGTCCATTCGATTAGTTAATTCGAGTACAAAACGAATGGTTTTATGAGTTGACCAAAATAGTGAACGCAAAACATCAAGTTCACCAATTCTGCACCTGTTTGGCGGTTTGTGGACTCACCTGTTTTCACTTAGTAGGGTAGGGTGGAGCATAAAATTTTTTAATTTAATATTTGCTTCGTTGGAATTGAGTCGAGTTATTTAAAAGTATCTGTCAATACAGCCTTGTTTACACTTCATAAATCCATCTATCAGAGAAGATTTCAGCACAGATGATAACAGGGCTATGATGTATTGAATATGTTCTGCAAATTATGTTTTGCATTATCTTCAACATTATTATTTTATTATATAATTTTTACAGGCAAAGAATTTTTCATCTCAGCATAAAGCTTTTATTAAAATATCCATCAAAGTCGTTGCCACTCACATAGTTTCAGCTTAAACAATAGGACAAATTCATCTACTGTAGCAAACTCAAACAAAACATCATGGTTTATGCAGCACACATTCAAGTCTCTTTTTCCCATTTATGGCAGTTTCCACACTGACAAAGCTGCTTCGCCGGTGGGACCACATAAACGTCTTGTAATCAATAAAACAAATGCAATAAATATGTCATTCATAGGCATGTCATTCTAACGCATATCTACTGAAAGCTTTTAAATTGGGAGTTAGATGGATTGCGAGTGTAATTTTAAAAATGAATAAATGTTTAACAAAAGCATAAGTACGCCAAGCCAACGATTCGAAGCTTAGATTCTGGAAGTTAAAGATGTGCTTTGATCAATCGATTTTGCTCACTTTCTACAAGTGAGAAGTGAACATCTAAAGTCTGATCATAAATCTAATTTACTAGCTAAAACTACCATAAAAGATTTGAAGCAAATATAGCTAGGTGAACCGATAAAAATTTATAATCTGATGATTGGTGATAGCAAAAAGTTATAATTCTATTAATTAGTAAATGTATTCATGAGCACTAAACCTATTACCTTTAGTATATTCATCAATCTAAGCCACTATATTGCTGTATATTGGTGTTATGGATTAAAAAGAAGCCGTCAAGAACGCACTGTGCATTGGTATCTCGCACATGTGCACAGGAAATTACATTATAACCTCAAACAGAGAAATATAATTTGAATGTAAACACAAAAGTATATCTATAGGAGACTCAAAGTAAAAGATAAATTTACCTCTATTCTCCTATCTTCCTCTGTAGCATAACGCTGCTGACGCCTGTCAGCTCTAACTATAAGCTGGCTGCCACAAATGTTGATCCCTTGATGCTCAGAAAACTCGGAGTCACTTTTACAGAAACTAGAAGCATTTTTACAATTCTGTTGTTCGTCAATAAAATGTGTCGATCAAGTAATTCATGAAAGTAACGATGTTAATTAATTTAGTAAATATCGATGTTGATGCGATCTAATGATAGAGTAAAATACCTAAATTTGAGATCACAGACAACGCGTTTTAGGAGTGATAACATTGATTATGACATATATAAAACTTCGTGCTGATGATTGGCTAATAAAGCGATCTTATATTTATCGCTCGTGGACTCTTTTCATATGCATCACTCGTTACGTCACGAATGAACACCCGCTGAAATCTGAGCTTTTTAAAAGATGGCCTCATTAAAACATATATATATATATATATATATATATATATATATATATATATATATATATATATATATATATATATATATATATATATATATATATGTATATGGACAAGGTGAGTCTCTAAAGACAAAAATGACATCAAATGGTAGCTGATGTTTTAGCCTTTTAATGGTCTTAATTTCATTAAATCGACTTTTTTGATGCAACCACATCTTTAAAGGCGGTAATACTGACTAATGGTACAAGGGCCGGTCGAGCTTCGCAGGCGCCTCGTATGCTGCCTTGGCGACCTCAAAAGTGCCTGAAGAAGATAGGCCTGCTTGGCTTAGCGGCAGCGATACTGAGCCAACAGGGGCACAAGCGCTGAGTGAGCCTCACTCCACTACTACTTCCTACCCGAAAAGCTAGAGGGGTGACCTGTTCAGTTTCTTTTTGACACCGGGTGTACCACAAACTTAACTAGGTTTTTGAGCCACGAGGGACTTGTTGAAGGAAAGGGACCAGGCTATTATTTTACAAAGTTGTACAGCTACCCATATGGCACCAAGATGTAAAGACTGAGGTCTATGTGATGAGCCAGATTGGCCAAGAGGCTATATTAGGAGTGCCATTTTTGGTGGCTTACTTAAGTGCCATAGAGTTCCAGCAACCTCATGGTATCCGTGAACGGTCTTCTGTTGACCTGTACGAACAGATATGGCCGGTTGCCGCTCAGGGAAGTCTAAGTGGTACATGACTTGATGGTGTACAGCTAGGACAGAGATAGTCATTATGTGTAAAGTGGTGACCAGGAACTACTACCGTTGAGAGTGATAGAAGGATGCGAAGATGAGCCTCCGCTGGCTATGAGCCAAAATCAGCTTAGCCAGCACTGTGCCTCAGTCTTATGGATCTGCCCCTCAACTTCCAAGCCGGTAGTACAGTGGGCATGTACACAGAAATAGAGAATCACCAGTGAATGATGAGCCATCTTCCTTTGGCTGGGAGCTGTGCCGGGCATCCTAGCACAATGCACAGCTCGGTGCTGACCTAGCACAGCTCAGCGCTGGCATCCCTCTCTCCAGCAAATTTGAACTTTTGGGCGTGGATATGTCGGAAAGAGGAGTGCCAGCCTACCTGAAGGACCTTTATGTGGTGACCCAAAGTAACTGCACAAAGCTGGGACAGGCTAACTGACTGGTACGGCTGCTGAAACGCTATCAAGACACGTTTCGTACCGGAGATGGGAATATGGGTCAGACTTCCAAGGCAGATTATTACATTTCATTCAAGGAATAAACCCATTCTATCTACCAGCCACCGCACCAACTGGGCTCAAAACAAGAGGTGGAGGCTGAACGTCAAGTCCGAGAGCTGTTGGATAAAGGGCTCATTGAGCCGGGCTATGGTGCATGGAGCTCCTCGATGCACTCATCCGAGAGAAGAATGGCAAGTGGCGTTTCTGCATCAAGCATCACTAAGCAAGATGCTTATCTCCTTTTCGGGATTGATGTCAGCCTCGGTGCGTTGTCTGACAGCAAGTACTTTAGCACACTGGACCCGGTTAGTGGCTATTGGCAAGCACCTAGTTTACAAGCTGCAGATTTGGCAGCTTGTAAACTATGAGCTTCTAGGAAAACAAAAGACAAATAGCCATAAACAGCCTTCTAAACTGATTTGTTATCTTAATCCTGATGAACTAGCCATAACGGATGTTGAAAAAGCTAATGAGCTCAATTCCTTTTTTAGTAATATTGGTAAAAGACTGGCCTTGAAATTTGTAAACTTAGTACCTCAACCCCCTATCCAAAATCAAGCATTGTGGCTTGAAAATAATGCTGGTGAAGCTTTTGAATTCCAATACATCGATATAACTGGTTTATTAAAAATTGTAGATACAATAAATTCAAACAAAGCCTCTGGCCTAGATCAAATTTCTGCTAAATTTATGAAATCGGTTTCACAGAGTATTGCTTACCCTTTATGTAAGATTTTTAACAAATCACTAGAGACTGGGAAGGTACCTGATGCACTTAAAAAAGCTAAAATATTACCTTTGCACAAAGGGGGTTCTTTAAATGAGTGCGGTAATTTTCGTCCAATTTCAATTCTACCAGTCTTTAGTAAAATATTGGAAAAACTTGTTAATCAACAAATTGTTGATTATTTAGAAAATAAATCACTTTTATATAAAAACCAATTTGGATTCAGAAGAGCTAGAGGCACATCTGATGCCATCTCAACTTTTACTAACCAAATTCTAGAATCGTTTGACCGAAGTGAATGTGTTATAGGAATTTTTATAGATTTCAGGAAGGCCTTTGATACGATCGATCACGCAATATTATATAAAAAACTAGAGCAATTTAATTTTAGTGAGTTAACCATCAGATGGATACAAAGCTATTTAACCCGCCGAACCCAAACAACAAAAATTAATGATACTTTTTCTAACGCTGACAATTTGACTTGTGGCGTACCTCAGGGCTCGGTGCTAGGCCCGACTTTATTCTTAATTTACATAAATGATCTTTGTGATTGTTTAACTCATCTAACTCCTATATTGTATGCTGATGATACCAATTTGTTTATGAGTTCAAAGAACCTAAACGACGATTTACCTAAAGTCCAATCTGATCTTGAAAAAATAGCTGATTGGTGTCAAACGAACAAATTAACCATTAACTTTGACAAAACCTGTTTTACTGTTTTTAAAAATTACCAGAGCAAAATTAAATTTGATCAGCCTATTCTTTTTAATAACACTTTTATTAAAGCAATTGATGAAGTCAAATTTCTTGGAGTGTCAATTGATAAAAATTTGAACTGGTCTTCCCACGCTCGTAAGCTTTTATTAGATTTACGGCCTATATCAGGCATTTTTTACCGCATAAGTGCTTTCATACCAAAAAAATTGCTGATTATGCTTTATTACACACTTATTCACTCCAAATTATGCTATTCAATAGAAACTTATGGCAATGCATCCAAAATTCATCTTAGCAAAATAATACAGTTTCAAAAGAAAATTGTCAGAATCATTAACCGTAAGCCATTTGGATTTCCAACAAACGATTTATTTAAAACCTCTGATATTTTAACTATTGATAAATTGCATAAATATAAGTTGCTTATTCAAGCCCATAAATTATTTTACTCAAAATGTGATCCAGCACTACCATTTTATAATACTCGTCATCAATTACTTTCTCTTCCCGTACCTAATCATCTAACTTTAGCCGGTCAACGATCCTCAAACTTTGCAACACCTGCGCTGTGGAATCGACTACCTAATTCAATAAGATCAATAAAATGTCTCGGTAAATATAAGGTGGAACTGAGGCACCATCTCCAGTCTGGAGAGTGAGTGTTACGGTCTGGTTTTTGTGCTGCTGACTCGGGCTCGCGTACCACTGGCTTTGCCATTTCGCAATGGGCCCCATCATCATTTCTTACTTATTGTTATTTTTTCACGCATTGGTTAATTATATTTTGTCTCGAGTATTAATTCAATTGTGTAATCTTTAAAGGTGAAATAAAACACACACACACACACACACACACACACCTTTAGACATCGAGGCACAGGAGAATCGGCAATCGCTACATGGTCCAGCCTCTGGAGATGGAAGGTCCTATCTTTTGGCCTCGATACCAGCCACCTTCCAAATGTTGATGGAGCGAGTGTTGCATGGCTTGCATTGGAAGGTGTTGCTGCTCTATTTACCTGACATCATAGTCATCGTTGATTGATGACTATGATGTCAAGTAAACCCCCTCTCCCCCACCCCCCATCTCCCCATCACCCCATCCCCCACCCCCCATCCCCCCCCTCCGACTTCGACACCCACTTGCTGTGATTATAGAGGAGGTGCTCCAGTGGCTGAAGGGAGCCGGCCTAAAACTAAAGTCTTTTGAGTGTTAACCATTCCAGTCACAGGTCAGGTACCTAGGCCATGTGGTGAATGCGGCATGGGTAGCTACTGATCCAGTGGTTTGTTTCTAAGTGTCTGTGAACTCTATTTTCCTCCAAAGGTCAAAATAACAATTATGCTGTCAAGGCTTACTAGCTCAAGAAAAAATAACAATATGCTTGTATACTTAGCCCTATTTGTTATGGCCTTACTAGGTTCAATGAGTATGTATCTATTAGGCGTGCAGCGGTAGCTCTTGCTGTCAGGGAGCTGCATAAACTCTCTTCTCAGGGCTTTATGGCTTCCTGGCTTGCTACCTCTTTGGGTAAATCGTATCTGCTGTGTATTAAGTTGTTTGCTGCCGGTTCCTTGGCTATCTTGGGCTTCTGTTAGTCTTCTCCTGTCTTGGCTTCTTTCTTGTGCCTCCCCTTTGCTGACTAGTTGTCAGCTTCTCGCTGCTGGCTCTCCTCTGCTGCCTGGCTCGCTGCCAGTTCCTCCCTCCTTTCTCTTTGATTTTGAACCTATTTTATACTTGTCCTTGAGTCATTGCCAAAGGTCATTAGTTGGTTGTGTTTTGCTTGTGGTTTTTGCATCATTTCTTGCATAATTTCTGTTTCAGATTATCTGCGGTGAGCTAAAATTCCTTACTGTTCTTGGAATCTCATGACAACAAGCGAAAATATTCCAAGTCCGGCAACAAATTGTACAAAACTCGCCATAACTCAAAAACTAATAGTAATAGCATTGTGAAATTAATTTTGCAGTAATCCTCATTCTAAGAAGCTACTAGTTAGCTAATTTAAATGAAGCAAGAAACATGTTATCATTTTATGCCATTCTTTTCACAGCCATTTCATCAATCTTTTTGCATAAAATACAATATCTTAGTTAATGAAAAATTGTGCTATATTTTTCTACTGCTATACAATACAACATTTTCTAGACTAAAATGATGTTATAAGCTATATCTAAGCATACTAAATAAAGTGTTGTAAATAATTGTTTCGCTGATGACTAGTTGCTGATCTGGTGCGTGCTGACTGCTACTTCGCTCCAACAATTTATACATGTAAATCTAGCTGGCTCCTTGTAATATTGGTGATATACCTCTCCTTGTGCTTGACACTCTGTATAGTTGTTTGCTTCACTGAACAGCCATTAGTAATAGTTGTAGCCAGTTATTCTCTTTCATGTTAAGTGGTGCTGGTCAATAATAATCATGATTTAGTAGCAATTTTGTGTTGTTTTTTATTCATAAGCTCTTCATTATAATGATCAGACAACTCCCAATCCAACTGATGTCCACATATACTCACATTAGATGATGGTTGGACAACTCCCATGCTTGATGTTTCTAGCAGCATAGCGATTGCCCTAGATTTTCATGTTTGCTTGTTGATGTATCCCAGTGCTTGCTGCAATGTTTTGTAGCAGTTGTGGTGTTCCGTGATCCTACAATTTATTATGTATTTTGATTTATTGGTCATCTACCGTTTCAAACCCTGACAGTAGTCAGACTAAAGTTATCATTCAATCTCGATAGAATCATATTGATTCTTAGAGCTGCCTATGAAGTCTGAAAAGTTAAGAACAGAGTTACTGAACCTCTTTTTTGCAAACATGTTTATGACAGTTTATTTGAGTTATATTGGCATGTAGATTTGCTATGCTTTGGTTTGAAGAATAATACTCGCGAGGAAAAGCTCGAAATTAGAGTTTCATGATTTTGATACTCATGACAAACTGTATATGTATAAACAATATTTATAACTTTGTATTGTATGTAATAAATAAGTAATTTTAGTCAAACACTGTATATTTTGCAATTTTTATGGTGCAAGTCTAACTTTGTTACAGCAAAAAGCTAATAATTTTTTGTTTCAGCTGCTTACATATTGATTTTGTGTTGCTGCTGTTGCAATTATTTAGTGTTTGCAGGTTTAATGTGTGTATGCAAACAAATTCATGTTCTTAGCAGCTCACAATATTTGATTTTACTGAAAGTATGCCCATGTTAATGGGTATTGTGTAATTTTTCTGATTCTTTTCCGGAAAAAGGCATTCTGCATGTTTAGCTGTGCACCTGTTCTGTTTGCAACTTTAGGTAATAAAGTCAGAGTTATTCAATATCAAAGACTAGTTAAAGTTATTTTACATTATTTGATTACATTTCGTTACAATTATAAGTTACATCTGGCCCTTTGAGGACAGACATTACGCTGAGGTGGCCCTCGGTGAAAATGAGTTTAACACCCCTGATCTAGACGGTTTTTCGATGGCCCCAAAATGACTCCAGGGGCTACAGGGTTCTTAGGAACATAAAAATGAAGAGACATGATGTCCAGAAATCGTTTCAGCAAGAAATTAACGAGAGTACAGTAGGTAGAAAAATAAAGATTTATCAAGGAGATAGAAAGTAGCGAAGGCCACAACAAGGCAAATGAAAATAACAAATATCTGTGATTAGATGGCATGCAGCTCATAAGAAATATGACCTAAGGTCAACAAGGCATCCATCTCACTAATGTGTTAGCAGAGGGTTCTTGGGAGCCCCTAGTTTGTTGTTATCAAGAGAACGGATACAAAAAGGTTCTCCGAAGCCCTAATCTACATTTGGTGCCTCACTTAGAATTTTCACAATCGTTCAACATTACATGCATTTAGACTAAACAAGTATTATTACCCCTAGTTGTGTCTGAGTGCTGCTGTATGCAGCATAAAATTATCCTCCTATAGAACACTGACTTATTGCCATCCTAACGGGAAGATAATTCTCAAGCATGTCACTCTACAACATTTTCTGCTGACAATTAAATTTACTATGGAAGCAGCTGTTACATTTTTTTGTGTAAATAATAATGAAGGTATAATATATTTATTTATTCACTTTTGAGTATACAATGAAATAACATGTAGATACAACAGCATGGCCTGTAAGAGTATAGTACAGCAGTTATACACTGCACCTGTATGAATAAATAGGTGAATGTCCGGCTTTACCCGGGTAATGAAAAAGTTTTGGAGCAGAAATTTTATTTGTATTCAACATATAACAACATTTGCCATTCTAACTTTCAAACTGCATATCATGAGAAAAGTGTTTGTTGTAGTTTAAATAAATTAAAATTGAAAATAAAAACAACTGTGAAGGCTTGCAAACTTTGTCAAACAGCTGTAACTTTCAATTTTCATTTCATGAGAAAAATGTTTTGTGCAGGTCAAATAAATTTTAAAAAATAAAACAACTATCAAAGGGTTTAAATGTAAATGTGGAATAATTAGCAAGTAACAGTAAAATTACGCTTGTTTTGCTACAATTACAATAAAAGATGATTTGGTAATGATACAATTAATACAAACTTAGAAAACAGAATAAAAATCCTGAATAGATTAAATTGATAATAATGATTCTTGCATAGAAGTGTGCGTGCATGTGCAGGCATGTGCATGCATGCTATTTTAGCATTGCTCTGGTCTGTGCGATGCTAAAATAATTAGCATGTCATGCTGTATATTGAATATGATAACATCATTGATCAATATGCCGTGGTAGCTCAGTGGTAGCTTGGATAAGAACCTTGTGAGTGCAATTGTCATGATTGCAAATCCATCAAAACAGGGAATTTAAATCTAAGATTTTAATAGTTATAGCTGGAGGGACCACATACACATACCAACATTGAGAAATATATATATAGATTAGCTGCTGCTATTATTTACATAGCTATTTTACATGGCCGAACAAAGTTTAACAAACAATAATCATTCAACCTAACACTATATACGATAATTAAGTAATTATGGTAAATAGTGTTATGTTAGCTTTAAACTTTATTCCAGCTTTTTTACAGCAATATACTAAGAATAGACCTTGTTTTACTGTTATATTTGCTTCATTTTTATTAATTATTTTTGGTAAAGTATTTTTTACCAAGGTAATTTTGAACACTTTTCTTGTTGCAAAGATGGCTGTGCTCTCAAATATATGTATAGCTACTATAGCATGCCATCAATGTATTATGAATTATGATACAATATAAACTTGCTATTTTAAGCATATTATAGAAAACCATATAACGTAAAGAGAAAAAAATTTGTTTGAAGCATTGCAGCTTTACTGACTATGCCTGATAGTTTAATTGTAGAATTGGCCAAATTGCAATATATATTTTATTGTTTCAAGTTTGGCCATATACCAAGAGGCGATCTAATCACTAACGAGGGTTCAGTAAGCAACAAGTTTGCTAATGGTATCAAATGATATAATAATATCAAATAATATAATAATATCAAATAATATAATAATATCAAACACAGATTCACAAGATTTTTATTTAGCAGTTGTAATCATTTTATCCAAAAAAAGTTAACAGTAAATTCATGTAAAATAAATTAACTGTTAACTTTAGCCAGAAATAAATTAGCCTGTTTCTGGGTATAAAGCAGTGTGAGCAGTTTTAGGAGTATACAACTCTATTGTATGCAATTCAAAAGCAAAATTTCTAGGTTGGTTTATTTTTTTATTTTCAAGGTTTCTTTAGCCTATTTTTACTTGATCTCATGGTTATAATTTCAAGTGACCTCAAAGTTGTTTTTTATAGGAATTTCATTTCAAGCACCGATTTGACTCTTAGTTCATAAACCTTTGTTCACTTGCATATTCTCTGATAATAGGAATAATAATAATAAAAATAACTATAATGATAATGATAATAAAAATGGCACAGACCGAGTATAAGAAGCAACACGACAAGTTTGCATGACTGATTCATTAGAGGATATGCAAGCAGTATGAATTAGATCACGAAAGGAATTGATACAAGCATCAGGCGGAAAGTGTGACAGAAAATGACAAAGCAAAAATACTGTCGGACTTTTTTTATACAACCAGACAAAATCATACCAACCCACAGACCGGACATCATGGTGCAAGACAAAGATATCGACCACGCATGGATCATTGATATAGCCATGCCAAGAGAAGCAAAAATAACAGAAAAAGAGAAAGAGGTATCAAGACCTGGAAGAGAAAGAGGAGAGGTATCAAGACCTGAAAGAGAAAGAGGAGAGGTATCAAGACCTGGAAGAGAAAGAGGAGAGGTATCAAGACCTGGAAGAAAAAGAGGAGAGGTATCAAGACCTAGAAGAGAAAGAGGAGAGGTATCAAGACCTGGAAGAGAAAGAGGAGAGGTATCAAGACCTGGAAGAGAAAGAGGAGAGGTATCAAGACCTGGAAGAGAAAGTGGAGAGGTATCAAGACCTGGAAGAGACTAGAGAAATAAGAAGAATATGAAAAACATCAGTGACAGTGGTACCGATAATCATGGGAGCACTGGGAGCAGTAGCAAACCTGCACAAACAAATGCAGTTGCTGGACATAGAGAAGAAGAAAGTATATAGAGTACAATTCTCTGCCCTACTAGGATCAGCGAGGATACTGAGAAAGGTGTTGGATATCCCAGGTTAGGGGCCAGATACCCACGCATCACCAGCTGAAGAGCTGAAGAAATAAACAAGGAAAACAATAATAATCAGAATATTAATAATAATCAGAATAATAATAATAATTGAGGAAGCTCCTCTGTTAGTGGAATTGAGGAAGATGTTGGATCCTTTGGCCTTTTGTTAAGACCCGGACTCAACACGGACTAAAACCAGTCACCTACCACCACACGACTGGGAAGAAAAACTTTTACAACAATAATCATAATAACAATAACATGTTCATACTCCTTCTAATCAAAATTCTTATCTTGGTCTTTCTTATGGTAACTTGTTAGCTACTACCCCAACTTTGGTGGTTCATGACCTCTAGTTGACTGTCATTACCTATAGTTGACTGTCATTACCTTTAGTTGACTGTCATTACCTCTAGTTGACTGTCATTACCCATCGTTGACTGTCATTACCTCTAGTTGACTGTTATTACCTATAGTTGACTGTCATTACCTATACTTGACTGTCATTACCTATAGTTGACTGTCATTACCTCTAGTTGACTGTCATTACCTCTAGTTGACTGTCATTACCTATAGTTGACTGTCATTACCTCTAGTGTACTGTTATTACCTATAGTTGACTGTCATGACCTATAGTTGACTGTCATTACCTATAGTTGACTGTCATTACCTATAGTTGACTGTCATTACCTCTAGTTGACTGTCATTACCTCTAGTTGACTGTCATTACCTATACTTGACTGTCATTACCTATAGTTGACTGTCATTACCTCTAGTTGACTGTCATTACCTATAGTTGACTGTCATGACCTATAGTTGACTGTCATTAACTATAGTTGACTGTCATTACCTATAGTTGACTGTCATTACCTCTAGTTGACTGTCATTACCTCTAGTTGACTGTCATCACCTATAGTTGACTGTTATTACCTCTAGTGTACTGTCATTACCTATAGTTGACTGTCATTACCTATAGTTGACTGTCATTACCTTTAGTTGACTGTCATTACCTATAGTTAACTGTCATTACCGCTAGTTGACTGTTATTACCAATAGTTGACTGTCATTACCTATAGTTGACTGTCATTACCTCTAGTTGACTGTCATTACCTATCGTTGACTGTCATTACCTATAGTTGACTGTCATTACTTATAGTTGACTGTCATTACCTATAGTTGACTGTCATTACCTTTAGTTGACTGTCATTACCTCTAGTTGACTGTCATTACCCATCGTTGACTGTCATTACCTCTAGTTGACTGTTATTACCTATAGTTGACTGTCATTACCTATACTTGACTGTCATTACCTATAGTTGACTGTCATTACCTATAGTTGACTGTCATTACCTATAGTTGACTGTCATTACCTATAGTTGACTGTCATTACCTCTAGTTGACTGTCATTACCTCTAGTTGACTGTCATTACCTCTAGTTGACTGTCATTACCTATAGTTGACTGTCATTACCTATAGTTGACTGTCATTACCTATAGTTGACTGTCATTACCTCTAGTTGACTGTTATTACTTATAGTTGACTGTCATTACCTATACTTGACTGTCATTACCTATAGTTGACTGTCATTACCTCTAGTGTACTGTCATTACCTATAGTTGGCTGTCATTACCTATAGTTGACTGTCATTACCTATAGTTGACTGTCATTACCTATCGTTGACTGTCATTACTTCTTGTTGACTGTCATTACCTCTAGTTGACTGTCATTACCTTTAGTTGACTGTCGATTAACCTTTGTTCACAGAAGTCTTTTTGATCCATTGTTTCTTTTGTACAGCAGTTGGCTTCCTGGCACATAATTAGCTTCTGTTCAAAATATTTTTCAAGAACATATTTTTCATGTTGACTAAACTCATCTGTATGTGTAAGCTTTAGCTGGCCACGTCTAAATTGGATAAATGAAATAAAATTTTATTTGAAAAAAGTTATATTATTTGGAAAATGATATAACCTTATAGTTTTGATTGTTTAAAAAAACTTGTAATAATGACCAAAAGTCTTACATACTTATCTTATGTTTTGAAACAAATTTCAAATGAAAAATTTGAAAAACATTTCTATTTGAACTGAAATGACATGTATTAACTTTAAAATAATATATATGTATAAATTTAAATGTTGTCAATTTGTAGTGTGCATGAAATTCTTTACAGAGGTTTTTATAGGATTAAAATGTTGAAACAAACTGGATAACATCTTTCGGAAAAAGTTGTTTTCTGATTTACACCAGTTTTTAAATAGTGATTAAAAATAATAATTAAGATGAAGTCATTTTTAAGATCATAAAAGAACTTATAAAGAGCAAATTGTGTAAAGTTCTTTAGATAGCTTTAGTCTTTTTTCATGTAGTGACAAAAGACTAAAGCTATCTAAAATATTTGAAAAATTGAGAAAAAATATTTTTCTCAAGTTAATAAAAAAACATAAAACAATGACACATTTTGTAAATGAGTAAATAGTATTTTATGCTATATTGTTGAAATCTTTTTCATGTATCTAATTAGGGGTACTATTTTAACTATAACAAAAATGCCTGTTGAAAATTACACTAGTCCTTCATTTCCTGAGCCGTTCCAGGAAATTGGTAAACAATCAAGCCCTAGTCAACACCACAAAGTCATACATGGGTGTTTGTACATGTGATAAAAGATTTTTTATAATAAATCAATTTAATAAAAAATCACAACCCGCTCAGTGAATTCTATTTCAATTCTTTTTATTAACTTAAAGGTTGACTTGCAACAAAATTCACATTACCGTTATTTAATATGAAAAAATTCACCATGTCTTACTCTGTTGTGTTGTAGGTGCAATATGTGAAAAGGTGATTACAAGCTCTTAAAAGCTCAAAAACAATCAGAAAATCGCAGCCACACGAGACCGCCGTAGTTTGGATTCCCTTTCCAAAACGGCTCAAATGTGATGTAGTTGTGAGAGATGGTTTCTGTTTACACTTTCTTGCAACCTTATTCGTCGAATTATTTTCACAAATATACTTCACGCATTCAATAAAACTATGTCTATTGATCTTACGCGTCTATTTTATCGTCATCGTAATGCTGTCACTTTTAGCACTGATATCTTATAACTTACCGTAAAAAATCGTTAAACTTTTTAACCTTACCTCGAATGAGTACACATCATTGTCTGATAATCATGACGAGCCTGTTGGTCACCTGTGATAATTGAAAAGTGCTGCAAAAATTATCTGCGAAGTATTGGGTATCATGATCAGATTACAACTTGACGATTGAATAATGCCGAAACAAAACTGTAAAGTAGCGAGCATCTATATTTGATACGGAGTCTTCAGTAAAACCCAAAGTGTTTGTCATAAACTAGTACTACGATAAGTTTTATATTGAGCTTTGTATTGGCCTTTCAATTCAAGCGAGAACATAGGTGACAAGACGATAACCAAATTTCGTGGTTACGTCATGGAAATAAAGAGATTCCAATCTACGGCAGCTTTTCGTTTCTGAGCTTTTATGAGCTTGTAATCACATTTCCACATATTTGGCACTTACAACACAACAGAGTAAGACTTGTGAATCTTTAGATACTAAATAACTGTAATGTGAATTTTGTTGCAAGTCAACCTTTAAGGCAATTGTCTGATGAACAGTTACAGACATAGCATGAGCAATGTATGTTTTACTAGCTGCAAATTACACAATTAAGGCTTGTTTCCTCTTTGATTTGGACTAATATTTGCAGGAAGGCAGACAACTCTTTGTAACACTTATGTGACTTCATAATTCTAAAAAATAATTTTATGCAATGGTTTTATGAACATGTAGCGAGTGTAATTATTATTGCTGTCAAAGCAAAGATTATTTGAAGCAGGTGATGACCTGCTGCTTAGGCTGAACACAGCCAATCATTTGTCTTGTCTTCCAATGCCACGACCTTTATCAAATAACTGCAAGAATGCCAAGACAAAGGAATTAGCCAATGCTCGCACTATTTATTAGTCCTATTCTTGAATGTTTTATAAGTCAATAAACAAACAAAGAGCAAATACATTTAATTGTACTTTTTCGAATAGCTTTGAGAAGCGTTGCTGAACAGTACTTTTGTATGTAAAGTATATCGATTGTTTGCAGAATATGAATGCCCATCGTAAGAACACAGTAATGACATGCACTGATATCATTAGGTTGGCAATCTTGACTTTATTAGGCAAGCCCTATGATGAGTTATTTTTTGACTGGCCCTAAACTGCTACACATAGATTTTCGTAAAGCATTACCTATGCTGTTCTACAACTTGGTGTAAATAGCTTTAGTTAGCTACTAATAGATAATTATATTATGGCTATTAATAGAGCTATCCGAAATGTGACTGTTTATGAAGCAATATTGACTGTTTTATTGATCGTTTTTACTTTTGTGTTTGTCCCAGTGTTCTGATGAATGTGCGGTTGTCTTTGAGACTCAATAGTCTGTGTTATGCATGAAGACAGGATTGCATAGCTCATCCACCGTCATTTGCTCTATCGGTTATGTATATTATGCCTAAATGCGAAGTATTCAGTTTTCTTTTTATATGATTTGATGTTTGAAGAAATATTCAAAATTAATATGGGAAGTTCTGTTAATCAAATCAGCTATACAGACTTTGGCATCGCTGTAGGCAGCAGCAAGATGTTATTACAATAGGAAGACTGAAAAGGGAAACCTCTGGAGAAGGATATATGGTAGATGTGCTGCAAGCAGAGCCTGTACATGCTTTTAATATTTATTTGGCACTGGGAATATTTGCATTGCATGCTAATCCTGTCACCTATTATGGTAATTGAACTTCGACCTCCTGATCAGAAATCAAGCAATCTAGATCCCTAGGACACAACTGGTCATTAGGAGAAGGCAGTTCCAAGCAAATGTTTCTTACAGCAGAGTGAGCTGGATGTAATCTATTATTGAAGAATATGCATTTTATAGATTGCCATATCGTCATTATGTCTTCACAGACTAGCCTTCAGTCTCTGAAACTGTTTGGTATTAATATGATAGCTGTTAAAAATGAACTTGGTAATGTAAACAACTAAACAAGTTTAAAATACTGTGCCAAACATTTATACAATAACATTTAATAGGTCGAAATTTATAGTTCTTTCTTGTCACTTTTTGATATTACACTTAATGCAGTATAAAATTAATCAGACGGATAGCAGTTTGGTTTGAACGCGGCTCCTAGCATTGACTCATGATCTATATATAGGGGAGGCCAAAGATTTTTTTCACAAAACATTGGCCTCCCCTATTCTGTAAGGGAAAGCTGAAGACCAGCATCTCCTTACAGAACTCCCTGCTCACCTAACCTTCTCACCAAGTATCATCATATGATTCCAGTCTTATAAATAACACAGTTTTTAATCAATTACTGAGCTCTATTGACGCCCAACCTGTCCAATTTACTCACATCTTCTCTTTATTCTTTCTAGACTTCACTTTCCAACAGATATACTTCATCAAAACATGTAATCTGATGCATTGCAGAAAAAACACCCAAAGGATGTTTTAGTAGTTACAAAAGTTACAAATATTTCTATACTAGCTATGCTACCCGGCGTTGCCCGGGTAATAAAAAAGTCTTTGCACAGAAAATTGATTTGTATTTAACATATAACAACATGTGCCATTCTAACTTTCAAACTACATATCATGAGAAAAGTGTTTTGTGTAGTTGAAATAAATTAAGAGAGGAAATAAAAACAACTGTAAAGGTTTCAAAACTTTGTCAAACAATTTTTAAATTTCATATCATGAGAAAAAGGTTTTGTACAGGTCAAATAAATTAAAAAAATAAAACGATTATGAAAAGGTTTAGATGTAAATGTGAAGTAATATTGCAAGTAGGTATATAATGGCTAAATTAAGTCCGTTTTGCTACGATTACAATAAAAGATTATTCGGCAATAATACAATTGATACTAATTGAGAAAACAAATTAAAAATCCTGAATATGTTGTATTAATAATAACAGTTTTTGCATAGAAGTGTGTGTATAAAAAAGGTTACTGTTCCACCAGAAGCTATCCATCAAAACTTTGAATACGACAATAATGGTACCTCTCGATACCAGTACAAATGTAAAAATGAGATCTTGCACTGTTTTTGTCTGACTGAACGAAGAGATAATGTCGAGGCTTTTCTCACAGAAGCAATATAATTGTCTGCGTGAGAAAAATTGGCCTTGATCCCAGATATAGTAATTGTACCTTACAAAAAATATTTCTTATCAGGGGCAGCATAACGCGTGGTCGCATTGGTAAAGTAATCAGTGTGCGCTATAGCTATAGCCAGAATGATTCTCATACATGCTTTGAGAAATATATATATATATATATATATATATATATATATATATATATATATATATATATATATAGATGTGTCATACAGTGATAGTACACTAGTGTACTTCTGTGGTACATTTCCTTGTGGCTTGATAGCATGAGTACATATAGTGTTAGCATATAGTAACTGGCACGCTATGGATGTGATACAGTTTACGTCTTTTATCTAAAAGTAATCATATTTTATATAAAATAGATAATGCAAATGTAATATGATGGCATGTATTATGCAACGCTCTTGATTGTACCAGATAAGTTGCATAAACGTAGTGTACTATTAGAGGAAGTAGATATGTTATCAGTTGTGGGTACTTGAAGCATGCCTCTAGCAGCTAGTTTATATAGGATATAGTAAAGTGCTATTGTATCATGTTGCTATTGTAAGTATATAATATGTTGCTATTGTAAGTATATAATATGTTGCTATTGTAAGAGATGCTGTAACAATATACGGTATCTCATAGAGTTCATCAGGTACAATGTTTATATGACAGATAGATAGTTCTGTAGGCCTGTGGTTAGTCATGGTTTAGCAAATAAACCAGTAGTTTAGGACTCTAGGCAAAGCTTAGATACTGGTTTAGGGCGGTTTGGCTATGCTATCAGATATGTTAAACTTCTGTCTGCAGAGATTTAACATTCAAGTATCAGTCTTCAAGATAGCATTCAAGGGCAAACATGTAAATAAAAAATTGCATAGGAGTCTAAAGCTAAAAATGACCTATTTCTATGAAGAAGAAATATTTAGGTGTAACAATAGGTTGTTGACACACCAACTGCGTGTGTAAATACTCACATAAAGACCTATGGAAACCATCCTTTTGTTATCCACACTTGATTCCGCGTCTATAAGTTGTGAGAGCATAATATTTGCTTAAGCTTGTTGCTTGTTTGTGGAATCTCAGATGTTCACAAGTTGGCCTGGAATAATCTAGAATAAAAGAAGCTTTCACCCGAAATCAGAAAATGAGACGCCTTGCTTTGTATACTAGCGAGAGAGTCTTTTGCATAAGCATAAGTCCTGCAGAACAGAGAATAACAAAGAAAATAAGTTCAACTCTTTAATATAATTTAAACTATGGAATGGGGACTCGCTATAATATAGGGCTTTAAAGGCAGTCGCAGAGAATCCAAACTTCTGGCAAGAGTTCATCTATGGTAGCTCACTTTTTACCAGAACGATAAGATATTAAGGTTTTTCTTTAGTACCATGAGTTCTCGAAAAACAAGAGCAAACATATCAAGGTTAACAGGGGTAGCAGGGCAGTACAACAAATAAATACCTTTGCATGAGCATGTTTCATCTTAAATTGAAATTAACGAACTAATTTGTAATGAGTAACAGCTGTTTTCCAGTTAGTCTTGAATGCCTTGAATTGCGTGCTTCAGCCAATATTGTTGATGACAGATTGAATGACAGACACCAACGTTTTCTTGTGGAGACAATTTGCTTTTTTTCAAAGCTGATAAGCCACTGCAGACTAGAAGGGGTGGAGTAAGGCAGACTAGAAGGAGTGGAGTAAGACAATATTCTTATACATATTATCCCCATCGTGATATGAAATCATAGCAATGGTAGTTTTGCACCCAGCTTTGTTTTTATCACTCAATTAAGCGCTCATTGCATTTCATAGCCTGTTTTCATTCAAAAAAGAAATATGAGTTTGAATGCTGACATCTTTAGCCCATCCGGCATATTGCAAAGTGGTTTTAATGTGGGGATACACTTGACATCCTCCTGTTTCAATGAGCTACGATATGGCGAAAAGGAGAGAGTTGAGCCATGAGTGTTCCTGACTACGCTGTTTACTACCATGTGAGTAACCAAACAAAAATTTGTTTAACTTTAAGCAGTACCTGTGAATTATCGACGGTCTAAGGAGTTTTACAGTTTGTGTCTGTGTCAATAGTCAGTAAACATGGTGACAAAAAACCAAATGGCTTATTTTTATTTACAAGAGAATATGAACACTTTTATTTGTATATACAATTATGATGAACTGATAAGGTCAAAACAATTCCCGAGTTAGTGGCAAAGAAAATAGAGATACATTTTTAAACTCTTATATTACGATTGCATAAATGCAAAGATATTGTCGAGTTAAGACTTTTTAGTTGATAGGCGGTTATCGGGCTTCCTCGAGTGTGCTGGTGTAGGCATTGTCATCTCGTTTGTACTCAGGTTTTGTAACCAGGTATGTCACTAGCCATCCAAACACAACGAGACTCATAGCCATAAAATTAACCACGTATGCTTGGGCAGGTCTAGAGCTGTAGTCCCTGTAACAGTCACAACAATAGAAGCTTACAGCGTGATTGGCTGTTTTCCTAACTATTTTTAGATTATTATACAAGCTAACACAACTCTTCTCTAAACCTATTAGTTCTAAAATGCTTTTAAAAAACGTTAATGATATCAACATACCCGGATTACACAACGTCATCTGGCAAGTAAATATTAAAAACCTTGTGTTTTGAGCTACATGAATATACAACACAGTCATTTGATAGCATGTTTTGTGAGCAATTACAGATGGTGTATGATACCTATAGCTAAAATACTCAGCCTATAAAAGCTGGTTTTTAGTCTAATGCAACTGACCCATTTTCCTCTCATGCTATGATGCAACTACATCTAGCTAATGGCAACACTTACCATGTAGGTTCCTACATGGTATGACCACAGATTAATCTACAACATTGGCTTAGATTGAAGGACAATTTAAGGTTAAATGTCTTTTCAGTTACCGCCAATGGCTAGTCTGGCCAAGAGTAAGGGTGCTATACTGCTATACTCCAGTTTAGCTCTGTGGAGCACCAGGATACAGCTGCTCTACTGCATGTGAGACAATTGATTTTTCATAAAAAACCAGCTGTCAAATGGAACTTATTGACTAGTCAAAACGTATCTATTTATGTCTTTCACTGTAAATAACTTACCGGATTTTGAATCCAACCTCCTCCATGGTTCCTACCAGCGCAGTGGTAATGGCCATTACAAATATAGCTACTCCCCAGTAGCGATGTGAAGACATATACCATGCCTTAAGGGGCTCACTCATAGCAGGTAACAAGTAGAAGATAAATCCCATCACAAACTGTAACATAACCAAGCCATAACGGATGAATAATTCAAGTATACTCTTGCAGTCTAGTTGTACCATAACTAAAACCCAAGCGTGCACGCCTCCATTAATACAAATTATGTGTATAGGAGCGGCCACACCGACCCCAACTACGCTCCAGAAATTAATGTCATTTTAGTTGGTTCACGGGCTGTTGTTCATGCGACTCAATTTGTAGTATTCTAAATCAGCGTAAAATCATTTGCTCGCCAAGAAATAAAGAAACAATTGCATTTTCTAATAACAAGCACACCAACCAAACTTGAGCTTCAAGTGTGTCTGGTAGAATGCAAGTAGGAACAGGAGCAATTTAGTTGGGAGTTTTTGGGCAATGACTACTCCTGGAGCTTCCCCAACCAAGGTTGCACACAATGAAGCTAACATATGAGGTACTCCAAGCAACTAAACCGACTCATTGTCAGAATAAAGGTGTTTATCATAATAGAGGCTATCTACTGCATATAAATCACTGTGTTTGTCCTTTGATTAAATCTTGTGTCCAGTTTTAGCAATTAAAACCTAGCAATGAAAAAACAGGATTTGATCTCAGGACCTAAAGATCTAGAGGCAGTGAACTTATCCATTAAGCTACATGGAATACAATGGATTTTAATGGGCAAATAGTCATTACATTGGTTAAGATGCTCACAGTTAATGCACTGATGACCCTTACGCGTAACGATTGTTAAACTGACCCAAAAATGCGGATGTTGTTTTAGTAAAGATTTTAATAAAGATCTAGTTTCCCAAGTAATTACTCAAATGCATTAGGTAATTATTCTATTACCTGTGCAACGGCGAGTATTCACCTATTATACTTATCATAATACACAACCAAATATTTTTCAAGTTCAAGTATAGCTTGTAAAACAAAAAAGGTATTTGAGACTAATCTAAACTTGAATGCTTTTGTGCTATTTCCTATTTTTCTAAAGTTGAAAGCAATTTATAATCATAGGAAGTATAATGGCCATCGTGCAACAAACTTGAACATGCCTTGAACATCTACGGACATGAAGAGGTATGCCATTTTAAACAATCCTATCCTTCGTTTTTTCGTGACGCCATTTTATTGTTGTCGGCCATCTTTATAGACAATTTTACCGTTAGAAACACGAAGCTTTTGCAATGATAATTTGAAAACGATGTTTTTGTTTGAAATTTTTTTATTATAGTATCAAAACAGCACTTAAAAGTACTAATAAATCATAGAAAAACGATCGTTTTCTACAAATATGGCGGCTTTTTTGTGAGCGAGCGCATGTGCAAACGACTTGATGACGTCAAAAAAACGATGGATTAGGGTGGCCAAATAATTCATGACAAGTGATCTGTAGACAGAGATATTCAAAAAGGTAATCTACAGACATTTATATGAATAAATTCTACTCGTCATTGTGTGTGAGCGCGTGCAGGTGCTTGTGTGTCTGTTAGTCTTTGTAAATGCAATGCATTTGTACATTTTTTTGCCTACTTCTTAAAAACTTCATGCTCATATGCTTCGTACCTCCCGCCACGTCACTAAAGAATATTTTGTATCATAACTCTATCTAGTTCATGAAAACCAGCGTCTTACACACCTACTTGTGGCCTGTCTGTTCTTGGTCATTGCCAGTTTTACTGCTAGTGAAGAAATAAATATGTAGCAGCCGCATAGCGAGGAAAGTCACATCTGGTTCCTACCTGCAAGCCAAATAAGATGATAGTAAGAATGCCAAGCCAGCCATGGATACTGTAGAGATTCGCTGCATCTTCATCCGAATGTGTGCTGAATACGGCCTTGACCCCGATCACTGTTATAGTAAAGGCTGCCAGCTGCAGAACCATATGCAGGATCTTTATGTATAGTTTTTTTTCCTTTCGAAATATTCGATATACCAGAATAGCTGCAACAAAAAATGGCATTACTACTGTATAGAAATAGATACTAAATAACAACCTTGACCTAAATAGAAGCAGCTCATTTCTCGAGAGATATCTCGGGCTATCACGGAAATCATTGGAGACGCAAGGAGGTGCCTGATTGTTTGAAGCATACAGGAACCCAGGCAGTTTGCGTATGCAACTGTTAGCTACAGCGCTTCATTTCAACCAACGTTACATTTGAACCGTAAAGGCTGTTATATGCCTGCTCAAGTATTGTCTATTACCTGGGCAACGCATATATCAGAAACCTTTTTTGAGCTGATCTGCATGAATATAGAGATTTGATAATTTCTTGTGCCTAAAACTCTAAATGTTGTTGTGTAAACTTTGAAAAGGAAGCTGATTTTAAAGGTAGCACTGAGAATAAAATTCAGCAATAAGGTTGGTGCCGCTGTAGAGCAAAAACACAGCGTTACTCTTTTTTAGAGCTTAGCCAGAACCGACAAAAAAGACCTCTGAGCTGAAGCCATAGAAAACTTTCAAAAACTACTTTGGAAGATAATCTGGTGCTCCATAAACATGTGACAATAAAAATAACTGGCAAGAGGTGCCACGCTAAAAAGTGTAACAGAGTTCAGTCAGATGTACTCACCATCACCATAGATAAATATGAGACCAACTGTCACAAGAAGTGGGTGGTAGTTAAACTTCAGTTTGTTCTTGTATCCCCATCCAAAGCCTCCCAGGTAGTAGCCCATCCAAACACCCATAAGGATAACAGCGAGGATGCCAACAATTTGTGACAGAATCCCTAAAACAATGAATTTCCTCCAAACCTCCATCTTGAGGTGAGGACAGGCGTTAGTCTATCTCTCTGTCACGCGATAAAGCGACTCAAACGCTCCAGTACTACGAATTGCAACTATGGCGGCATAGTTAATAATAGCGACTAGTTAGATAGCCATGTGATTAGAATCTGTGAGTCATTCAAGCGGAGCGCTGGAAGCTTTCATACAGCCATTGACTAAGTTATCAATAGCTTTTATTAGCGTTTACAGATTCTGCAGCAAAAGTGCAGCGATAACCTGCCTTAGATAGCAACCTTTACAGGTTTCATACCTTTCAGGTTTTATTAGGTTTGTATACGCATGTACATACACGTGCATATACATGTAAATATATGTAGAGGCTCAAGTGTAAGTGTGAGTGAAAAGTTGCACAAATAAGTTTATACACTGAATCCATCGGAAGGGCTTTACCTTCCCATTCGGAAATGTGAGGCCTACAGTACAGACCTAGCACTGTAGGGAAGAACTATGGTACAGTGGTAGAGGAGTATTCTATCAGTGTTTGGCTGATACATGTTTATTCTTTCACCAGCACTGAGACTGGCATTGACTAGGATTCCCTTCATTTTTCATCAGATAGTCCGTAGGTGAGTGTTTAGGACGCTGGTTCTTATGAACCAGATGGAGTTTTGAAACGAAATATTCTTTAGTGACGTGGCAGAAAGCACAAAACATAAGCGAGTGAAGTGTATTTCATAAAGAAATAACTTTAGTAACTCACGCTCTTGAAGACAGTGTCAGTATCGACCGACTGCTGCTGGTTGTCATCCGACTGCTGCTGGTTGTCATCCGGCTCATCAAGTTCTCCACACCGTAATCTTATGTAATCTTAAGGCACTATAAATAATAGCAATAAATCTGTTATCACATTCAGATTGACTAACATCTTGCTGAAGGCCGGTCCACGCTATATCATCATATGTCGGCATTGTCTTTTCACCGATTATTCATCGACTATGAACATCGTAAACCTATGGCATCGTCGACGATACACGGGGATGTCGGCAAACGTTGCAGCTGTCAAACCTTTCTGATAGTTCGCCAAGTATTTCCGACAGCAGGTGCAATGTGTGCTACTTCCACTATGGTGATTGGCTGTCGCAAATTGCTTGATCTATATTTTCTTTCAAGATTGTTGCTGGGGACGAGTATTTCATCGTTCCCCGAACCCACATCGTATAATGAGAAAATGGACTATTTGCTGATGTAAATGTGGATGAGTTTGTGTTAGTTGAAATAATGTTATCACAGACGATCACTGGAGTAGGCCTACTGTGCGATTCATACCGACATACTGCAATCTAGCCTGAACCAGCCTTTTGAGAGATCTGCTCATACAAGAGCAGGGCAAAGGCATGCTATGCAGTAGCTGTTCTATCAGCATCAGAATTCAACCAAAAATGCCAAAGTTATGGTTTAGATTTCTCAAATATGACAATTACTGAAATAAAGCTGCTTGATTCTGCTTGTTAGGCATGAATGCACCTAATGTTTCCTTTGTAATTATGTAGTATAAAGTTAACTTACATCATCCTGGACTAGATAGCTATGACATGGTCTATTGACAGAAACCTTCTTACAGCTTGCTAACACTTGCTCAAGTTGGGAGACTGCTAGTAACAGCACTGTATTGCCTGGAGAATTTCACGACGATAAAAAATGCTTGTTTATTGGTCGCACATAAAATAAAATTTCAACTCTTTGTGTAATATTTAAGAAGTATGGTATATAGGCCTACATATGACTTTCTATTGCTGTAGCACGGTGTAATAAAACAGCTTAAATGCCACAATCACTCAACCTCTCTTCTTCATTTACAACTCTCATTGACCTCTTCAGACAATTTGCAACCCGCATAATTGTGCAGATTCCCCATATACTCCCTAGAGTCACTCTAATTATTGCCTCTTTACAGTATAGTAACAAACAGGCATGTGACCACCAGCAACTGGCATATCTCGCCCAATCTAAATGACAAAAAGGTCACCGGAGAACAGATGAAGCTAATTAGCACAATAGCTATCTGAGTAAGAAGGTCTAACCAATGGTTCCGCTCCATAAAGTGTATAAGCTGTACGAAGACATCAGTGGGATTTCATGGCAGCTTCTCTTCAAATCACAACTATGTGCAGTAATATATCATCCTGGCATGTATATTTTAGTCCAATTCTGTACCAACCGATTTACATTACTTGAGCCAAAATATCTACTTAGCATTTTACCCGCCCCACTGTGCACCTTATCCCTATTGGTTAGCATACATATAGCATCAAGAGATCATCCAAAAACATTGCCTTAATCCTTTATTACCGCAAAACTTGAAAGGGACAGACACATGCCTAACCTAAAGATAGACTTGGTGAGAACCATGTGCAATTTTTTATATTTGGAGTTATCTACTGTTACGCCAAGATGTTATCTCAATTGTTCTTTCCTCTACAGACAGCAGTCTCTGAGGCTGCATAATGATTTCTTTCACTTGATATGGCTCTAGCGTCAATAGAAGGAGCACCAACTGTGTGCATGTCTCAGAACGCTATAGGATTTAGTAATAATTTTAGGCAAAATCAGTCTTACAAATAAAATTTTAAAAAGTTCTGCTAATTTTAGTGAGTAAGAATCCGAGCTACTATGCTCAGCAAAGCATCACAAAAGATCAGAAAATGCTAAAGTATGTGTTGATCTAAGGCTTGAACGAGGACATACAACCTGCCACAACCTGTCTCAACATCTGTTTGCTTCAGAATTCTAATTATATATTTTATTTAACATAATGCTTTTTCATCGTCAATTTTAACTGTCAATTCCTGCTCTATTGCAATTTGAAAATCAGCCGCATGCTATATCAAAAGCGGTCGAAAGCGAACCATCAGAAGACAACTCCAAAACTGTTTTCACTGATTCAGTTAACAATCAGTCAGTAGACCAGCTACTAGTAGTGTGCTCAACGGTGACTGATCGGATACCCAGATACGTATGTAGCTCATCGTCACACCAACTGCCATCCCCAGTCTGGCTTTCCAATAACTCGTATCGGTTCCGTCTGATTGGATTCGGATTGATTCATGGCAAAGGCGAATGTTTTTAAGATTTTGACTCTCATTGTTCATACACCATTTCTGGTTCATAGGCTACTGGAGAGTAAATGATGCGTGGGGCATATATTGTTAAAGTTTTAGCAAAATGTTCGGAGAATGAATGACTATATGATTGATGATGTATTGTGTAAGGAAAGAGCCGGAGCGGGAAAGTCAAAATAGATAGTTTCAGAATCGGCAAGTATGACCTCTCCCTGAAATAAACAACCTTTCATGAACTTATTCGAGCTAATGTGACTCGCCAAGCGTAAAGCCTAGCCTAACTATTTTAATCTCATCACATGATTCCGTAATTTATCATAGATGTCATCTGACTAATAGAAGTTAAGAAAATTGCTTGAGAAAGCTTCTCTGCATTTGAACAAAAGTTGCGTAAGGCTAGCTTACATAAGCACCGCATTTTCAGGTTGTAGACCGACCAAGTGAACAGACGGCTGACCCAATTACATTCTTTTAAAGGAAAATATGCTGGGTGAGGAGTACTGAGCCAAGCTCCTATAGACAAGTTGCCATTCAAATAAAAATTACATCTGTCTTGTCTTTCTTCAGAGAGTTTAAGCGTCGTTCAAAGCATTGGTTCAGCCTCTACTCTGGAGCCTCTTGCTCTGAGCTCAACCAACAATGCTAATGCTATCACTCAAAACCCCTTGTTATGAAAAAAAAGTATTAAATTATGCTTTTTGCCGAAGTCTCACTTATTGACAGACACATCCTGACGATACTATGGGATCATAGCCAATTCTCATGGATTGCACACACAAATTCAGTTTTTAAAAATAAATGAACTTAGCTGTTTCTTTAATTCGATTTGTTTCAATTCTAACACAATGTTTTAAAAACTTGACTCAAGAGAATTGTTATGATCAGCAGCGTATGAGTGAAGGTAGGATATAATATTACCAAGCACACCTAAATGCTCATAGTCCTTTTTCTAAAGCTTCATAGTTTGCTTACATTCTGTGATTGATGGTTTAAATTGGTTAAAATCAACAAATGGAATCATGTGATAACCTGTTTCGCGGTTTAAACCTCTGCGGTTTAGGCATATTTGCATGAAACCTACATTTTCCTCTATAATCAGTGCATTTATATATAGTGCAGCTCTGCTTGCCACGCGATGGGTTAGGAAATGTACAAAAGGTCTTGTTGATCAGGACTCTTTTGCAATTCAATCTTGCAAAAATATTTGAGGTGGTTATACATTTAATTGAATGCACACAATGTTCATTAGCGTGCACTATTCAGGCCTCTTGCTGAGAACAGACACTTATCTCAGGGCCGGTGAATGAGTGCCTAGGGGATGCAGAGCCTAGTAAGAGTGTGACACACTACACTAATATCACACAGAAGGAAGGAGCAAGAACTCCAAAGGAGCTCACAACCAGCCAGTTTGGCGGGTCGTGTAACGGTAGAAGTCAAAGTCTCAATTGATTAATCAATATTCACAATTTATTTTTTTGATGTTTTTATAATACGATGGCTGAGTTCTAGTTTAAAGTCAACCCACTGACCTGTGTTATTACAGCTGGCAATTGCCATTATATCACCTGGTGCCAGCAGGCAAATGGTTACAAGGAGATAGCTCGCTAGTTGTTTACCATCTATGATAAGTGAAAATTAAATTTCTCAACCTGCCAGCGCCCTGCGCAAACTGTTTCTTTCAACACCAACATCTCACCAGTGATAACTCATCCTATTTCCTACACTAATGACCATGCCATTTATCGGTGCGGTTAGGAGACTCACGCCAACATTAAGAGGACATTGATAAAAAAGCGATTAACGATCAGTTCCTATATTGTCTTTTAATAGATCTGGTCAGCCAATGTATTTCACAGCCCTGAGTCTCTTACCTGTTTCCTGTAAAGCCAGAGAATGATTAAGCGTGCAGGCTGCCAAGTACGGCAGAACACATACAGTAGGAGTATATTTAGAGATTTTGTGAGTTTTAAAATCTACTCAAGTATTATTTTCTAGCGACACTATTTTTTGGAAAACTTAGAAATCAAAGATAGCATAAGGTCTACCGCTTAGCGTAGTGCAGCAAGGTATAAACAGCTTCAATAAAAGCCTGATGTCAAATGCAGTATTTGGTAAAGTATCAGTATAATGTTAAAACAGTTGCAGGTGTGAAGCTATTTCTAACACAAGATGAGATGTTGAAAAATACACCTGTATGGCAGTAATTGTATTTAACTAGATATTCGTTCATAAACTTCAAACTACCGTCCATTGTTTTGAAACCATATACAGTGGACCCTCGCCATACGATTTTAATTCATTTCGGTGTTGGCATCGTGAGGCAAACACTTTGCATAGCGGTGTACAGAAACCCATAATGATTATCTAATGCAAACACCTCTTGGTAAAAAATCATAAAAATTGTTATATACGGACTGTACATCTTGAAAATTAGTAACAGAATAATACAATAACCTTAAAAGTCGACTTGCAACAAAATTCACATTACAGTTATTTGATATCAAAAGATTCACCATGTCTTAATCTGCTGTGTTGTAGGTGCAAAATATGCGGGAATGTGATTACAAGCTCTTAAAAACTAAAAAACGAACAGTTAATCGCAGCCACGTGAGACCGCCGTAGTTTGGATTCTCTTTCCAAAACGGCTAAAATGCAACGCAGTTGTGGGAGATGGTTTCTGTTTACACTTTCATGCAACCTTATTCGTCAAAATATTTTCTCAAATATACTTCACGCATTCAATAAAACCATGTCTATTGTTCTTACGTGTCTGTTTTATCGTCATTGTAATGCTGTCACTTTTAGCACTGATATCTTATAACTTACCGTATAAATTCATTTAATTTTTTAACCTTAGCTCGAAGGAGTACATATCATTATCTGATAATCATGACGAGCCTGTTGGTCACCTGTGATAATCGAAAAGTGCTGCAAAAATTATTTGCGAAGTATTGGGTCATATGATCAGATTACGACTTGCCAATTAGACCATGCTGAAACAAAACTGTAAAGTAGCGAGCATCTATATTTGATAAGGGGTCTTCGGTAAAACCCGAAGTGTTTGTCATAAACTAGTACTACGATAAGTTTTATATTAAGCCCTTTAGTGGCCTTTTAATTCACATGAAAACATCACGTGACAAGACAATAACCAAACTATCATGACTACGTCAGAGAAATAAACAGATTGCAATCTACGGCGGCTTTTCGTTTTTGAGCTTTTACGAGCTTGTAATCACATTTCCACATATTTGACACCTACAACACAGCAGAGTAAGAAATGGTGAATCTTTTGATACCAAATAACTGGAATGTGAATTTTGTTGCAAGTCAACCTTTAATAATTATAGTTACCTGCAGCAATTTTGGTGTATTTAGTGGTTATGATCTACAATAAATTGCAACGTTACAATGTAACATGTGTAGTGCACTGTAGGGGGTTCTTACACTCGAGGCAGATGATAACATGAACATTAAAGTTAACTTAAATTAATTTAACTCCCTAAACCCATATTTAAAGCTAAGTTTTAGCGTGTATTCTTAATCATTTTACTGAACTTCAATGTTTATATCGCTAAAATTTTATCACTTATCTGTTTCCGCTTTCGTTTTAACTATAACTATTAATGAACAGCGCTGAACAGAGTGAGATCGAGCATCGCATCTCTTCCATTTGTTGTTCAAAGAATGTTAGCATATCGACATATTTGTTATTCCGACGTAATCAGCATACCGACTGCCAGTTTTGAATTTTAAGAGAAAGTTTTGTTGATTTCATATGATAAAAAATATTTCGTATGGAGAAGGCAAAAAATATGGTCATCGTAACCCGAGGACAAACTGTAGAGCTAGAGGAGTTGAGAGTGAGGAGAGAAGGAAGCAGAAGAAGAATGTTGCCATAACTGCTTTAAATTAAGAAGAGAAAGCCTACAAATTCACCATTGCCCTGGCAATTCTAAACCTGCTGAAGCCTGTCAACTGTTAAAGCTATTTATAACAGAGTCTGTGACAAGATGCAGGTGCAACACGTGATGCTAAATGATTAAGTTGTTTCTTTGGAACTAGCAAATAGACCGATACCCTTAGAGAATAAGCAAGGGCAGATCCAAAACCTCTCATACTGGTATCACCTCTTCTGTGTGTGTAGCAGCTATGATGGGCCGAATCATCATTGTGAGGTACATATATCAGACTTTAGTAGTATCAGACTCTAGTAGCGCCAAAGACTGTCTGGCTATATAAACCCCTCAGAGTTACCATAAGCTATTGAACTTTATTACAACATCTTTTGTCTAGAACACATGTGTCAAACTCATGGCTCACGGGCCACATATGGCCCACCTTGTAATCAAATCTGGCCTGCAAGATCATTTTACATTATTGTTATTTGTGGTCCACCGATATGTAGCGCTGATAGCATAATACTGCACAGAACTACGCGCCCATAATGAAATGCTTCAGTTGCCTTGCTGCGTACTTATCGCGTCAATTTAACCTGGAGTTTGTTGCAGAAAGATATTCCTGTCTGTTTTTATCCATATTTATGTTCCAAAAACATTTAGTTTTAATGTGTCAATAAATTTTTATCCTGCTCGGCCTGTGACCTAGATTGTGCTTTGAATTTTGACCCATTGTACAATTGCGTTTGACATCCCTGCTCTAAAATCATGCATCATAAGTACACAATATCTAACAGCTAATATTGAAGGCGTCTCATCCAAACCAAAAACTGACGATATGCTAGTGTTTGCGCTTTACAACACTTGGGTATGTGAAACTGTTATTGACAAGCCGCAGCAGAGCGTGAGCTGGCTAGTTAGTTTATCTGACGCTGACATTGCAAACATATCCTCACAGGTGTTTATATTGAAAGCGTGTGAGTGTGACATGTGCCTTTCTAGTTACTAGCTGTTTTTGCTAGGATAAGCCTTTGGCTTGATCTATGCCATCTTTTGGTGATGTTAGTTCGCCTCTGAAAGGCCATGTAAGTTATTTCTGGAGGATTCTGGAAGATGCAAAAGACTATATTAATTGAAAGTTTCTTTGCATAACGTTGAAGTTGCTTTAGAGCCATTTATGTCTTGAATATTGATTGCTGCATTTCATCAATATTCACGGTAAAACGGAGCATGAGATAAATATTTTATAGATTTGGAATAATATAATAATAATAGTAAAACCATTTGGAACAAATATTTTATAGCTTACGAATTGATCACCAAACTATTGTAATTATTGAAGTTTCCACTTTTAATACCCGCCGAATATGTTTCTACAGGAAATACAAATTATGCAGCAAATCTGCAGCTCACTTAATTATTATAGATAAGAGCTGATAATAGATGAATTGGAATACTTCATATTCCAACGTGTGGTTGTCCATTTAAGGTAGTTTTATGGATGATTTCATCTAAACCTCATCACAGCTAATAACAGAGTATATCTCTAGCGAATGTGTAACATATATCTGCTTCAGTATTCCTTTTTCTTACACAGATAAGTTTTCCAATCAATAACATGTTAGATGCGTAATCTTACAGCTTGCTAGATTATAGCATTGCATTTCATTCACCTATTACAGCTACTAAATGACCCACGCCAAGCCTTCACGTCATTAACAGAGCTTGAGAGATGTACTCTAATCCATACCGAAGCTTTCATGAGTATTCTATGCCGGCCTGCAGGTGTTTTGTTCTATTCTGTGACCAGACGAATTTACTCATGTGATTAGGAAGGCACGGCTCATGTGACTCTACAATTTATATAAGCCGGTTTCGGTTGGGCGGTTTTCTGGGGTAGAGAGGTAGCTAGTGTAAGCAGTCGGCGAAGAGGTGGCATTCATACAACAAGTCTGCTCAGCTCTCTGCAAGTCTCAGCATGGAAGGTCGAACGAAGTTTATATTGCTATTTGTAATTGCACAATTCGTTGGTCTGCTCGCTGTGCTTTTGATGGGAATATGGATGGGAAAGTATTTGGGAGGTTTTGCTTGGTACACAGGAAGCCCTACAAAGTTCAACTACCATCCCTTCTTTCTCACTCTTGGTCTCATCTTCATATATGGTGACGGTGAGTATAGTCAGATTTTTGTAATACCTGGAACTGCATGAATAGTAATGTTCACATGCACTTTTAGGGTTTATTATATATGCCAAATATTCAATTTTTTCTCAATAGCTGTGAAATCTTTTAAAATTGGGAAGATTCATTTTTGGTAAGTTTTTAAAACTGCTTGAAACTTGTTTGTTATACTAAGATATTTTATTCTGATTGGTCTGTATTCAAATTTACAATTCTACTAGCCTCATCTACACATTTTCTATTTGTTTTTTGATATTTTTCACAAATTTATTGCATTTCTGTTGTTCTCTGATTTGTAACGTGCCAGTATGTATCAGCCTTTTCTATTGGTCGCATGTTGCAAAATTCTGCAAACTAAGTCATTCAGGTAAAGTTCCAAATTTTGAAGCTTCAGCAAACATTTGAAATACTCGAAACGCTTGAGTGAAGATCATGTGACTGTCACAGTCATTGATGAGTCCATCTAGACCAGTTGCAGCTACTCCTAGCAACAATAATGGCGGTTACAGCCAGTTAATAATACCTTGAGACTTACGTAACACCACGCTCCAACCGGTTGAAATGCTATTGTCTCGCTAACTCCTTTTGAAATGGTTTGAAAAATTTTCTCAACACGATGAGGTTGTTTTGATGCTTGACTGAGACAGGAAATGCGTGATAGATCAACTCCCATCTATTGCAGCTATTCTGGTATACCGACTATTCAACACCCAGAACAAGCTAACTATTAAAATCGTACACACCGTACTTCAGTTTGCTGCGCTGTTGTTCACCATCACCGGAGTGCAAGCAGTCTTCAGTGCACACGCTGACACTGGCAGCGCTAATCTCTATAGTATTCATGGCTGGATTGGAATCACTACAGTCTTCATGTTTGCCCTGCAGGTATAACATAATATAAAACAAACATTGGCACCCGTGGTTTAGGTTAATAGAGCTGTTAAATAGTGAGTTAGGGTTAATAAGTGCACCAGAGCAAAATAAGAAATAATATAATGGTTTGACTGTTTTATTTTTTGCTGCAAAGTGGTTAATACGATAAAATAACGACAGAAGTTGAAACTATTTACCAAATTGTTGCAAAAAAACATACAGACATTAACCGCTATTCTACTGTATGCACTCGTGTTGCAGTTTACAATGGGATTTTTCTTCTACCTGTTCCCTGGAGTGAGTGACTCTCTAAAGACCTGGTATATGTCAGCCCATCGCTATTGGGGAGTAGCTATCTTTGTTATGGCTATTGCAACGGCTCTCATCGGCTCTATGGAGGAAGTTGGATTCAAGATACCGTAAGTTATTTACTATGGTTGATTTTGACAGCATATTTTGATCAGTATGGGTTGGTTTTGCTATTCTGTGCCGGTTTAGATTAATCTTTGATGTAGAACATAATGTAAAATTCTATAAATGCATCAGACAGGCTTCTAAAATTATTAATTCTCATATCTATGGCATGATTAAAGACTACAATGTAAAGCATGATTGATAAGTTCTGATAATAAACACTTGCAGATAAGCCAATGCAAGAGAAGATAATGAGTAGACAACTCTCAAACCAATATGATTGTTAAATTTTTATTTAGTAGAACATAGCGGTGATATTTTAACTGGCTCATGTCATCAATGAAAAGCATTTCAACAGTCAATTTTTTGAACTCTGAATTATGGTTTTAAAATCTTTCATGGTTTGTGTTCGTTTTTTACAAGACTGTAACAAGTTTAAAAACTATTTTCCTGTAAGCACGAATTGCGTACGACCCAACAATTGTTTTAAAAATTTCCATTTTCTTAGCAGAGAAAGGTATTTTAACTGCTATATTTCAAACCATTTTTGTGATTCTATTGACTGTTGCTATGTTTTTGTTTTATGATGCTTGTATGGCATAAATTGGAAAACATTTCTGTTTGAAATAAATTTATTGTCAATGAAGTAATATATTATAGCGGGTATATTACTTTACATTTTATATATACATGTGTGTATACATATGTGTATATATATATGTAGATATTATATATATATGTATGTATATATTTATATATGTATACATGTATATATGTATATAAAATACATATATATATATATAATATGTGTGTATATATGTGTGTATATATGTATGTATATATGTGTGTATATGTATGTATATATGTGTGTATATGTATGTATATATGTGTGTATATGTGTGTATATGTATGTATATATATATATGTGTGTATATGTATGTGTATATGTATGTGTATATGTGTGTATATGTATGTATATATGTGTGTATATGTATGTATATATATATAGATATGTATATAGGTATATAAGTATATATGTAAGTTTATATGTATGTTTATACGTATATGTGTATACATGTACACAATAAATGCAGTGACTATTAATAAATGTTGGTTAGAAGTTGTCTCCCTTATAATAATAATCGTCTCATAAGAGAGGTTCTGTTACAGAGACTACAACACTAGGACTGCCCAAGCCTATGTTGTTAATTTTATGGCTATGAGTCTCGTCGTGTTTGGATGGCTAGTGACATACCTGGTTTCGAAACCTGAGTATAAGCGTGATGCCAGTGGATACGCCAACATGGATGCACAGTCGTAACATTCCATTGTTTGTAAAATCATATTTGAGAGATCTGATCATAAAAGATCTACACTGATCTGAATTCTGAACAGCTTGATGCCTATAACTTGTCAATTAAATACTTTATTTCTAACATTTTTTATCACCTGTGTAATTGTGAAATGGCCACAGTTTTCTGTATACCACAAGCAGCTACCCAGCTGAAGGTCAGTCACTTTTTGTCTCTTGTTTTCTTGGTCTATTCTTATTGATGCTGATGACGCTAGTTAGTGATTATTTAATATTTCATGTACAACCATATTGGTTTCTCATATTTGTTAATGTATATACTTGAAATGCCCCAGTTAACCACTAGTTGTACTCTAACGTTGTCGCATCAATATAATTCGCGCAAATACGAACGATGAAAGCCATAATGGTTAGTTGCAACTTATTTTGACTAAGTTCAATTAACTGGACCATCGGATTCATTTTGATAACGTTGGACTTTCATTTGGACAGACAGAAAACAGTTTGGCATTAAGGGAGCTTTATCTGGTAACTGCTAAAAGACACAATGCTACTATTTTGCTTAATGTACGCAAAGAAGCATTATTAATGTTATGATACGGTTTTCAGGTGAAATCTTTTTAACTGTTTCAAATAAAAATATCTATAGAAGCAAGTGAGTTCGAAAGCTTCCATCAGCTTGGAACATCCTCGAGGGCTTCAACAAGAGCTGTAGCTGACCTAGTAGCCAGGAAGGTGTTGGTAAAGAGTAACATCACTAATAGCCTAATAATAGTTTAATAGAACCTTGTAATACATCTACTGCAGCAACCTTGAAAGTATAGAAAGGTGAATAGTGCATATTCAAACCAGGTACTAATAAATTTAGTTGAGGGTTGATGAAGACAGCGGAGAGTTATACAGTCAAAGAACATCAAAGAAAAGGTAGAAGGGACATGTTCTACACACTGCTGTGACCTTTAGGAAGGGGTAGTGGATGGCTGAATAGATGCAAGATTTAATGGACCATATAAGAGGTGTAAAAAGATGTTTCATGTATGATGGAGAAGGGAGTGACAACTCCCCATAATTTAAGTAAGCATGGAATGAGATGCTCTTGTAAGGGTCTCACATGTTTCTATATGCTCTACAAAGAATCAAAATTAAAGATAGGAACCCATTGAAACGGAGTTGGCATAATGAATAGCTGCAATAGTGAAGACTTTATGAGAACATTGAGCAAAATGGTGTCTTCAGACTTCATTGTGGTTTAGCGCCCAGTCTAAGAATCATAAAGGCCGAGATAGAGGCTTTTGATAGTAGCTATTATACGTTGGTGCTTGTGAAGCCTTACCCTTTAATTTAGGCCGAGAGAGATCTAATCCCTGTCGTTGCATGGAGTGTGAGGGGGGAATAACTTCAATTATCCATAGTAATATACTCATCCATGTTCAATTCTCGTATTAGACCAGCCTGAAGCATGAAGATATTTTTACAGCTCCAGTAGCAATGTACTCATTTTATGACTTGATGAATTAATGGCCTGAACTGATAATTCCGACAGCTAGGGATATAGAATATAAGTACACAAGGTATGTAAGTACACAAGTACTTATATACCAAAAGAAAAAAAAACTGATTATCAAGTTAGTGTAGATTACACCTAGAGATATCACGAGGTATTATCTACTCAAATAGATATTTGATGGTTCAACCGAGACAAATCACCAATATTGCCTCATTGGCACATTTAAGCTCATTAATATGTTGTATATACATATTTACAACATATATATATATAACTTCTCTCATGAGATGAGGATTATAAGGGAGACAACTTCTAACCAACATTGTTAGTAGTCATTGCATTTATGATGTACATATATGTACAGTATTTATGTACATCGTAATAAATGCAATGACTTAACAATGTTGGTTTGAAGTTGTCTCGCTTATAATCCTCATCTCATAAGAGAAGTTCTGTTGCAGAGCCTACAGCTACAGACATGTCCAAGGGTACAGGTGAATTTCCATGGCTATGTGTTTCAACATTTTTGAATTGCTAGTGACTACCTGGTTACAAACCCACAACATATAGATCGTGTTTATCATTAACAATTTGGTACTTTTCTGGCTGTCACATGGCCATTTCAAATCTGGCTGCAGCCAAAGTGCACTCTAGGATTTCATTGCCACACATTTGTTAGCTATAACTAGTGTGAAGGGACTTGACAACTAGACTTAACTAGGCTTAACATAACTAGACTTAACTAGTGTGAAGGGACACTTGACAATAGAGTGTTTGTACAGTTGCGTCATACAAAGCATTTAATTATATAAAGATGCGCTACAGTCCTGCTTACTAGCAATCATAAAATACACAGCTTTACGCATATTCACATCGCTTTTAATCATTTATGTATTGTAAATAAATATCAGAGATCCACTGCCATAGTTGCATTAATGATTTTAGCAGAGGAGCTCATCATACCTATTAATGCTTGTCTGAGAATACGAAAACAATGGTAGGCAGAAAAATAGTGTTCAATAAAAAATCTGTAAATGACGTACAATAGATTGACAAAAGTGAATTGTTTCTTGAGGCGGACAGCAGATGGCCAGCTATAAAGGAGCTAGCCACACAGAGAATGGAGCATAACTATCACCGTTTGTCCATCAGCCAAACCATGAAGCGCCATCTCGGGTAACTCATTGGGAAGGGGAGGGTCGAGTTGGCCAATACAATCTGTAGCACCTTAATACCCCATGATGGAGCGAAACAAAGTGTGGAATGTGCATGTATATGGTGATGAGACTTGACAGACCCCTGAAATGGTCAGTCTCGCCTTCATCCATGTTAAACGTCCTGCCAGAGCTGGTATTACTCTATATTACTCCATATTGAGCTTCCTTGACAAGGTAGGACTATACAAGACTACGAGTTCATTGCCATGCCGCCTCGGGAATATTTGTAACATCATGAATCTCACTCACAGGGCTTCCATCTCGTTTGAACTGTATCTTCAGGCGCAGTTTTAGTTGTTGCTAAAAGTACAGAGCAGAGAAAAGATATTAACCATCTACCATCGGCCTCTCGACATACAATATTGCTGCCACTACAAGGACTCCAGACTAGACCAAGCGTGACTGTGCGCAATAAAATATATGGCATTACCTTATTTGGATTCTTGATAACCATTCGTTGACTAACATTTCCGAGGCCGAATGCGGCAATTTGATTGCCGGATGGCGGCTGGAGATTTAGTTGAAACGATTTTGGCACTGCCGCTTGAAAGATAAAATCTGTTAGTTCACTATTTCCATTGTTCATAGCTGTCATGGTGACTGTCACATCTGGGCTGCCTGCAGACCTCTCAAAGTCAAAGTTGAGAGTCAGGCCATTCTTGCTATAACCTTCTATAGAGCGTATGGAGGGAGCTGTGAATGACAATAACATCTGCAATAGTCATTTTAACTGAGAGAACTATATTCGAGAAAATTATTCATCATCGATACAGAAACAATTTCCGCTCTTCATTGACAAAATTAAGCGTCTTTGGGCGGTGAACATAACAGGCATATACCATAAACCGAACCTTATAACTCATGTATGTCAACTACAAGCATACGCTATGGAAAACTCAAAATGTACCTTCGCCATTTGTAGTAGGAGCTGTAAAACTTCCCAAGCCGAAGTCGTTCAATAATGACTGTTGAGCAAAAGATGTAGGCGTAGGTGCAGCGGGCGCTGGAGCAGCTTCTGTGGTGCCCAGTCCAAGACTACTCAACAAATCCATAGAGTTGCTCACATCTGTGTACAGAAATCAACTATTTACTATGCTGCAACCAGCTTCTTTTGAGAGTTGTGGCCTCACAGAAAAAACATTTTTAACGCCATCTTCAATCAGTACATTATTTTAGAGTTTTACTGAACCAGTTTTGTTGCAGAAGTGTAAAAATAACAACAAACAGTCTTCTTAGCGTGTCCATTTCTACTGGTTAGTACATGAAGGTAAATACTTGAAAGTTAAAATGATCTTGTTAACCTTAGCTTGTGATTACGGATTCTTTACAAACTCTGCCAGAGTCTGAATAGGAAATTGATGAAACCATCATTGGAAATTAATTGCAGCCTTACAATAGAATTTTGAAAGGTTTTCCTGCCCTAATTTGTTAATGCTGTATTGAGTCAGTTCATTGTGAATATATGCTACAATCTTGTTAAAACCATCTCAAACAGTTCTAAAATGCACTAAATACAGATTATTTTGGGCTTAAATTAAATGGGCTCAATCATTATTTGGTATTTTTGTAGGATTATTCAAAGGTAAACTGTGAATATATTGGCTATCCATAAGTGGAAGATTGCCACAAGGCATATTTTCAAGACTTTTGCGGTAGTAGATCAACTACTTTTCACATAGAGCTGTTAACCATTGATGTAACATTGAGAATAAAGTCAATTTGAAAGACTACCAATTTGGACACCAGCACTAAGGAGTTGAGAAAACGCCGCAAGGAATAGACAAAAAAATGGTTAATATATTCCTATATCAATTTTCATACAACATGTTAGGAAGCGTCCGCATACCAAGTAGTGAGCCTCAGTGCGAATTCAGCTTATTAAAACAGTGATATAGCGGGGATAGACTGCATTGTACGCTCTTCTATGTACTTATAAGATATGAGGTAAAGTCTCCGTGCAAACTAGCAAACCTAGACTATTACACCAGGCAAACACAAAGACTGATATAAACATGCAACAAGTTGCCAGCCTAGCAGTGTTACACGCAGTCTTGATAACATGTCTGAAGTCGATAGCAAAACTAACTCATAAGCTCACACCGAGTGAGGTGCTATGATCCCTACCGGTATTGCTAGGCTGGCTGGGAGTCCCACCCAATAGGTCTAGTATGTTTCCTCCACTTGAAGCGGAAGGTGTTGGTGCAGAAGCTGGAGTAGAAATGTCTCCCAGCAGGTCAAATACGCTCGAGCCCTGTCACACATGAATAACATATTAACTTAATAAACCGAATAAGACAATCGCATTGTTTCAACGCAGCCATCGAGCAGCATAATATCGTACACGTAAAAGTCGCACCTGCTGAGTCGGTGCAGATATAGGTATGACGGCGGGCGCAGCAGACTTGGTCGGACTACCACCGTCACCGCCCAATAAGCTGGGCTCTTGTTGGCCGACAGATGACTCACTTCCTCCATTGACTAGACCTGACTTTGATTCTAAAAGAATAAGTTGAAAATTTAGTTTCAACAAAGTTTTATATTATGAATTTGTTTTTATACTATGCATAATTACTTCAAGCATTTGCCATTGTTTTTTACACTAAAATGAATTATACAATTATTATACAATTATTGATTATAAAACTATTTGAACCAACATGAAACTTTCAATGAAGTAAATATCTGAGCAGATTCACTTTGCACATCTATGTTGAGGTTTGACTGCACACGGGTGTGAAAATCATCACCAAATCGTAACCACAACTGCTATAAGTGTACAGGGCCTCAACAACATACTGAAAAACTTTTGTTTGAACATAAAAGCACTTTATTTTTTAACATTTCCCTGTAGTGACGTTTTATCAGAGGTGACATTCAAATACGGTGACATTGAACTTTTTTAAATAGCTCGTCAAAATTTTGGGAAGATAAATTTAATCCTTTTAAGTGGGCGAAGCCAATGTCGCTTATATTTTGCACTCTCCTTAGGGTGGAGCAACACTGACCCTTTTAGATTTTAAAAATCTGTTATAATTTATCTCCTACTTGTCGTAGATCTCTAAATAAATATGTATTGGGAAGCCGAGAAATATCTCCACAAGTTGATATACAGTATATTGCTTGCAATTAACCTACGATGATCTTATAGCCTGTGTTGCAAATTTTGAAGCTTTCAATTTTTTATTTCATTACTTCAAATTTAAGGCATATTTTATTTTATAACTATATTTTACAAGGTTGCATGAAAGCTCCTCGCACTCGTTGATATGTTTTTACCGTTTGCAAACAAAACTGGCTTTTTATGCGCAAGAGAAGAGGAGTTATGATCGTCGATCATTGTAAGCCGAGTTTAGATAATGACAATGATGCTAACAAAAAGTAATATGCTATAAATCTGTAAATTTATAAGTTATATAATAATCTAGCAACACAACAAATATATATTTAAGAACACATGTCATAAACAAACTATATTAATAATGCATGAAGAAACAAAATTGACTGTTTTGAAACAAAAATATATGCATCGATTGGTCGACCAGTTGAGTTCTGATTGCTGCTTTCGTTTAGACCCATTTGATCTTCTTCTGGCTGTTAAATACCTTCCAGTGTCTTCCGACCTCAACTCTTCTCTACACTGCTGAACTAGTCAATATTGATGTCCATACAATTTTTAGCAGAGAAACAAAACTTTTACGTGTCGCCATTTAGAATACTTTTTACACAAATAATGAGCAAAAATTTTTAGCCACGGATACAGCCTGCACGCGAAGAGTGCTACCCAGAAGTCTTAGCCTTAAAAATAGTAGTTCAGATTCCAATGTAAATGCTAGACAATTTGTCATATGCATCAAAGTATTACGACCGCATTAAATTAGGAAATACAACTATTAGTCTGATACAGTTATTTCGATAGTGTCGCTTTCTAAGTTTTAAAAAAAAACTAAAGCTTTGCAGTTACAAGACAAACTTAAATACAAACAGAAACCATGAAAAAATTACTTTTTGATGATGTAACCGAGTCATTATCAGTACCAATTTGTGAACAATTTTTTACTTATCATGTTTTATTCTGGGTTCATAAAGACCAAAAAATGTCAAGTGGCGGTCAAAAAAAGGTGAAGGTCAAAGAAAAGTGGCATTCAAATGAAAGTGGCGTTCAAATAGAGGTTTTACGATATTTTATGTTGACACGATGTACAACAGCCATAAAAGATCTGCAACTGAGTTGACACACAAAAAGACAATTAGCCGGTGAGGATATATATAAAAGACACTCACCCACAAGAGGCATTCGTTCCAACAGACCATTACGGAGTTCTGAGAAGTTCCCAAAGAGATGGGAGAATTCCGCAGCTCTCTGCTGCAGCTCAACCTCTGTAGATGATGAGTACGGATGGACTATGGACTGGACCCTCCTGTGACAATAACACTGTTAAAACTGCTAATATGTTATGATATGTAAATATGACATTCTCTAAGAACAAAATCCGATCAGGTTGTAGTTTCGCAAACTTTTGAGAGTTGCAAAACGTGACAATAAAAAAGCTTCAGCATAACTCGGAGTAAGCTGGAAGAAACTTGCCAAGCAAACTCACTTGACTGTCTGATTAAACCTTGTGCTGAGTTTAACCAAGGCATTCAGAGCGTATTCTTTGGATATAACGGAGGACAAACTTGATATGAGGGTCTTCTCGAGCACATCCAGTACTTCATTCTCAGATATCTGTTAGCATCAAAACAATCGATTACGATAATAAACTACAAGCCAAGTCTGTTGACAGGAAATCATGGAAGAAAACAGGAAGGCAATATTTGACCAAGACCCACTTGTATTGGATCAGCCTCTTCAGAAGTGCCGTGGACAAGCACATCTCCATACTCCCCTACACACCAACAGGCAACTTGTGACAGTGATTGCTGACTAGGGTCTTCTTTCAGTGCCAAAAACAGTCTCTGAACACTACAACATATGTGGTTGGTGACTATGCACATTTTATGAGTAAGGTGAAGGTCGTATTACAAGTAAAAGTCAATATGCAGCCGTTTACAGTAACAAACAAACAAGAAATATCATACAAATCAATTGAATGCAAGCAAAGGTGAGGGGAACACAAGTGAAATCAGTTATTAGACATCAACACTGGCTAACAACTGTTTCAACAAGCACCTGTACTGATGAAGCTCACTGGTGTTGGCCACTAGCTGACACATGCTGTATATAACATCATCTCTGAGATGCTGCCCGGCTGACGTGAGGACCTGCAAGCATAACACATCAAAATGTCAACTCGATGTTGATAGAAATTCCAGCAACCACACAAGACTAGTTGTTGCAGTAGGAGGTGGTAATGTTGTATCTGTTGTATCACTCGACATTTTAACAAATAGCAGCACTATTTAGAAACGAGAGATGAATGAGCAAACACAACATGCGGTGTGAGGAAACAGCAAATATATTACTTGACAGCAAAGGAGTAAAATGACCCTTCTCACTGGGTATGTGCAAGACTGCCACATCAACAGGCACACCTCCAAGCACACCATACCAGTATGCATATACACAACTGTACATAAGGAAGACAATGATGAATGTAAACAAACTCGCACACGCATAGTGAACGTAGCGGGTTGCACGTACCTTAAGGACTGTGTCAACATGCCATCTCTTGTTCGGAGCGTATTTCTCAGCAGCCAGGACGATGTTCGACGCCACGTCTGCCTTAAAATCATCGTCACAGCTGACTATAAACTCTAGCAGCTCTTTTATCATGCCACGTACATTGTTCTCATTGATGAGTGCAAAGCTCAGTTCCATCGCTCGTCTGTTCACAAAATAAACCTGACATTACAAGAAAGATAAAGAGGGTTATTAACAAAAAAATGAGCAACTGATTTCTCAATAACTTACTTCTTAATGGTACTATCTACATCTTTGAGACAAAATCAACAATGGTAACTTACTTCTTAATGGTGCTATCTACATCTTTGAGACAATCAACAATGGTAACTTACTTCTTAATGGTGCTATCTACGTCTTTGAGACAATCAACAATGGTGCTCCGGTGCCGCTGTACAGCATTGTGGTCAACATTGATTACTTTAAGAAGAGTGCTCAGTGCCACATATCTGCAAAGGAAAGAGAACACAACTTCAAAAAGTTTGTCTCATCGTAATTAAATGCTAGAAAAAAGTGACTACAGAGCTTATACCAATTGTGAAACCTAGTAATAAAAGCAAGTTGGGCCATTAGCCGTTTATAGGTCAAAGGTGAAACTTTGTACGCTGCAAATAAAGTTGCAACTCTGATGCGAACGTTCAGACAAGATAAGATATTAATCTATGTAAAACACAAAACAACTGAATTTAATATTTATACATTTACGCACAAACTCAATAACTGAACAATAAACTCACCTAATATTTTTGTCATTATTGAGGAGGAACCTGCCAAGAATGTTGACAGCCAGAACTCGGAGACCACTTTCAGAGTTGATCTCCATGATGGTGCTGCATGTCTCATACAATATCGCATTTCCCACATTTTTACTGCTCTCTGTGTTTGTTGCCACCTGTTGGGTGTTTAGATATCAAATTTGGAATTAGACAATTATATATTGAACTAAAAAAATATGTGCGATAAAATATCAAGTTGAAACAGAGCAATCAGTTGTCAGTGAGACCAGTACAACTGTACATAGAGTACCAAATAATTCTTTATCATATATATTCATTACTGTAATCAACATATATTCATAAAATAGATAAAAGTCTGAAGGAAAGGAGTAAGGATGTGTAAGACAGCTAGTCTAACTGTATGTGGCACTCACCTGCGCTAGTATGTCATTCATTGTTTCACTCGAATCGTCATCATGACACCCGAGAAGACGAAGCAACTTTAATATTCTGGTCTGCAACAAACAGCAGAATGCTACACAGTAAGCATTGAGAAGACTTGCTTAGCTCAGGCTAACTTATTGCCATGGTTACAATGAACTCAGACAAACTTATTGCCATGGTTACAATGAGCTCAGGCTAACTTATTGCCATTGTTACAAGGAAGAGTCACAGACGCACCAACTAGCAGCTCTCTGGTCTTACTATTAATTACCAGAATCTTAGGCCACTATCAGACTTTACATGAGGCATGCGTGGAATGAAAGAGATATTCTTACTGTAAAAGCTAGATATCGTGGGTTAATGCACCTAGATTTCTTTTCTATCATAATGTAACATTGATCGTGATTACACACAAAAATGGCATGCTGTCAACTTTTAGTCAAAAGATCAATTACATGCTCAACCTTATGTTTTCTAGATTAGATTGCACACTACAAGTGCACCCATTCTGGCATGCGCACTACAAGAGCATTCGAGAAAACATTGTTTATCATCTGGCACGTCCAGAAGCACCACAATTATATCATGCACCAACTATATATAATTTAAGGCTAAAGCGATGACATTAGGAACAAGGACAGAAAAGGCGAGATACCTGCAAGAATGGGTCACTGATTCCGGAGACATCGTGTTCAGGGGAGTATCCGGCCATTATAAGGTTCTTTAATATTCTCACCAAGAGAGGCACCGACTAGAGACAACCAACATTCATAAAATATCCAATAAGATACCTCCTTTCATAATAGACGAGCGAGTCTAACCTCGTGGCATGGCAATAGCTCAAATTCATTAGCTACAAGTTAATGGTGATAAAACCACATATTAAAAAGGGGGCGTTTCTTTCAAGCTGGACTATATGCGTATCAGCTTATCAGCTAGATCTATTCAACCATATCAGCTTCAGGCAGTCCATCAGCAGAAATAGCACTACTCTCTGCGTTTGAACAAACTTCACTTATGACATCGCTAACTCAGCTACCTTTCTAAAATGATTGAGGGTGTCAGGACTGAGCCTACACATTTCTGTAATGAGAGCTATGGCACTCAGCAACACTCCATGATTCTTCTCATTCAGCAGTGACCTTGTACACGGTATAAACATCTCCATCAACTCGGGTACCTGCAACGAACACATCAGACTAGTAATACATAGCAGTGGTGTAACTGTGTCAGCGAATGGCAGCGCAACAGCAACTCCAGTCACATACCTTTCGAACAATTTTTACAGCGCACAGAATCGCCTTTTTCTTGAGATATGCGTTGGAAGATTTGATGACCCGTTCTATTTCTCCGGCAAGGTCTCTGCCCATCTCAGGAGATGCGATATTGCCGAGTGTGCATAGGGCCAATGCTGCTATATACTGAGTATTGTGGTTCAGATCGCTACAATATTACGCATTAACAGACACTGCGCAGCCAGAGATTGGCCAAAGAGAAAGTGATAAGTTGACGGTGAGAACGAATCAAATGAAGCATCTCCCAGCAGTCGGAGCAACTCTAAACACTCTTATTCTATGACCTTGTAGATAAAACAATTATATGGAAAGGAAACTAAAGCGTGGCATAAGTTCAACCTTTTCAGACAGTTGGTCACTAGAATGTGCACATCTGTCCTCTCATCCAAGAGCAGCATTGCACCCAGGTATCCTATCCGCTTGTCAGTAAATCTTGGGGATGCTATCAATTTCATACACTCCAGCTGAAGTAACAGAATATGAGTTGCTAGAAGAGTCAAATATTGTATGCTCTTTGAAAGACACTTCAGATTCGAATCCATCAACATGAATTTATACACTTCAATGATTAGGAAAACAAAGAATCTAACTTCCATTCACTGATACTAATTGTTTCCAGTTCTGGAAGGATGTAAGCCATAATTACACTTACCTATGCCTTGGAGACCAGTAAATGATGTTTAGGACTAGCGAGGTGAGAAAAATAAAGACCAATCAATATTGTGTCCTAATCAAATTGACACTAAATTATGACCCACAGGGGTGTCTGCTAAAATAGCAAACAAGTTCAACTCTGATATTATTATTACCACAGGTATAACGCCAGCAAACTGCACGACTCTGGTTTAAATTGCTCAAACTAGAAGCATTTACAAACTGTGTGTCAGCTTTAAGCTAATACGAATGAAAATGTTCCCGAATTGAAACATTTTGAGTCATGTCAAAAATTTCAATAAAACTGCAACAGCTGTTGAAGTAATTGTTTTCGCATTTGAAAAAATTGGAGTTGCCTAAACCTGTATATATACAAACTATTGTAAGAGTGTAATGTGGTGCGTTTGTACTCTAAAAGTTCCCCAGTAGTTATGACACTCATGCATAAATTTTTGTATAAATTACTGTGCATAAATAAGTTTGAGGTCCTGTAGTCTGAACTGAATTACTGTGGACAGCTTTAAATAGATTATAAAACCAAAAGGTTATGTATGGCATTAATACCGATGTGACATGAACCCCCTTTCGGACAACTACTAAGGAGTGCAGCAACAAATTTAGAACCGTAATCACTGGCCAAACTCCAAAAAGGGGAGCTAAGTTAGATTATACAAATAGGTTAAATCTCTGCAAAGGGTCTGCTCTATTACACAATCTAAAAGGCAGCTTACCTGGCCATAGTGCGCATCATAACCAAGCATGTAGATATAGAGTAGCTTGGCAACATTTCGACACCTGTAGGTGTTGTCCTCATCTCTAAAACTATTCCTGATATCTGCTGTCTCTCTATTGACTACAGCTCTTTCCTCGGCTTGAGTTTTTGCAGCTCTTATTTCTCGTATCAAGTCTCTCAGCTTCTTGGGAGAGGTCATAATGGACTGCTGCAGCTGACTTTGCAAACTCTACAAAGGGCGACCTCAGGATGAATGTGATGAATAGTTTTACACTTGATGTTGAGAGCGATTAACATTAAGTGCAAAACTATGTTAATTAAATTATGTGTGAAGAGTTTGTAAAAAACACTGTTTTGTTTATCAAAATGGTACTTCAGAACTATTCCATCATCTACCCGTGAATAAGTATTGTGCAGTAATAGATGAGACACTTTTTCGTAGAACACCAACTAATAATAGTTTTAATTTAATTTAAATTCAATAGTATTCATTTTTTACTAATGTTATTTCAATGCTTAAAAATGAACAACTTAATTACTGTAAAATATGGCAAAGTTAACGAACATCTAGAAACCGAAAAGAATTCAATGAGCATTCCGTAGAACTACCACCAGCTTTACTCATTTTATAAAATGTGGTGATGCATTGTGTAACAATAACATTATAAAATGACATAATTTGGATGTATACAAATCCTTCAAAAAACTTGCTTTAAAATCTGAATGATCTTGGTTTACTAAAATATCACTTTTATTGTCAATGATCTGTAGATGGATCAAGTAACTGCTAGCAAAAGTCTTCAACTAGCTATTAGATGTACTCTTATTCTGGTAGACTAATCCAAATGAATCCAACAATAATTGGTATGCTAATCGGTCCAAGATTTATTAGTTCAACGTGAGCAATGAAAATGGATTTCTTCGTTAATTGATTTTGCACTACATTGCCAATGTTGATCAGCCATTTTGTGTTAGGTTAGAATATAAATCTTGTGCTACAATGTTTGTCATTTTAAAATGTTTTTTGCAAGATCTTGTGAAGTATCTCATGCCAATGAAACTTTTTATGCAAATCTACAGATCAAAAAATTAACGTAAATTTTAGGAATCGAGAACTTTAATGGAGTCCAGAAAAACCACGCCAATATATTGCAGATGAGAAAAAACTGTCAAGTTGGCGAAAGCCGATCAGCAGTAAGTAATTGAATAATTTTTCAAACTTACCTTGATTTTTTGAAGAGCATCTTCTGTTTGAACTTTTATTTTCTGCATTTTAAATACAACAAAACACTAAAACCTGTAAAGTGACAAATGATTTAATTTGTATTTTTGTTTTAGTGAAGCTGTAGTACAGAGTAGAATTAAAATACTAGGAAATGGGCAGCTCCGGCATAGCTGGCAATGCAAAGATGGCCGAGATGTAGAATATACCTGCATTTTAAGCGCCAAATCGTTAAATTGTATTTTATGTTTTGAAGTTTTTATAAATAAAAATAAAATAAAATATTAAATTATTTTTTAAACTTATATCTACTAACATATTATCTGAGAATATGCACTGCATTTTATTGCGATACTACTTTGCGGGATAGTTATTGTAGCCCAGATCTTTACTTTAGCAATTTGCTGCGTGAGTTTGGCTAATCTATCCCCTCGTACTTAAGGAGATAACCTATCTTAGCCAGCAACTGCTTTGCGTTCATAGGCTTGTCTCAAAGCATATATGCTCGGTATCATATAAGCGCAAAGCTACGCTTGTAATGCTCTGTATCAATGATAGCCGCATTTGCTGAGATTGCAGCATGTCTTAGTAGTGATTGATCTGTGCAGAAAAATATTATTCTCTGCGATTCGCTTACACATATAAAGAGACAAGGTGCAAGCATACACAGAGACCATATTTGGATTTTTCTCTGTTCCTCCAACAGGTCAAGTTACAGTGATCATAGCAGTGCATGATAGTCACCACTCCAGGTGTACAGGTAGGTAAGAGTTTATCATCTCTTGAGCACATTAAGCGGGAACAAGAATATTCAATTTGGATATGTTAAAAACTCATGTATACTATACTAACGAAAACGAAAAGCGCTAGCTACCACCAAGCTGTCTGCAAGTAACCATAATAATTTTATAACCTATAAATATGGACACATGTCTAAAAAAAGACACAATAAATGTGTATGTCTACAATTTTCATTGGCATTGTAGAAAAAATGAATGATGGTACAAACCTAACAGCAATTTCTGCAAATAAATCTAAATGGAATCTTTAAAAACCATCAGAACAATTATACACTAAAGATTCACTAAAGACATGTTTATTGCCTATAGACTGTTTGAAGGCAACAGTTCAGCTGCAATAGTAGAATAGTTTAAACTTCATCAAATTGCTCATCAGTGACTTTGTTCTGAGAGAAGCTGGTAGGCAGCAGCTGGAGTTTATTATGTAATAACTTGATACAGTTGTGTAGCAACATAAATAGATATTAACTTAGTTGCACCGGTCAATGCCTGTCAATGCCGGTTAGAACAAACTAGACCACGAGACAAAAATAGTTATTTATCTTTTATGTATATTTATTTAGAATTTAGACTTGAATGAAATTTAAATTCAATTCAAAAGTTTAGACTTCAATTCACTTTTTGCATGTTAATAACATTATTTCATGATTGTTGTCCACAAAACATTTTAGGTTCAAAAAATTATTTATAAAAATTTTGTTTCATATTTTGCAGGAGAATGCTGATGCTAGAGACATGATTTCTAGATCTAATATACCACCTTATAACAGATTTGATAAGATTCCTTGCCACGCTCTGCAATGCGGTGTTCCTCAGTCGGATACTGACCTTATCGGCCTCTTACAACATCGTACCGATTTGACCACTTGTGAAACAGAAGTCTTCGGTGATGGTAGAGACGATCGGAAAGTTAAAACTCAGTTACACGTACTAGGTTCGACCGGCTCAGGGCAAAGTCTAAACAGCATAGAGTCAGCGCATTCGCAGGATACAAACAATGGGGAGAAGACAACTCCGACATTATCCGAAAACTCGATCACCTTCGACCAATGGACAGACCAAAGCTCTCACGGAGAGTCATTAGTGAACTTGCAGGGTTCCGCTAACGGACACATGATGCAGAGCGAAGGTCCGTCTCGAAGGGATCTACCAAAAAAGTCTAAAGCTGCTCAACAAAGTGTTGCCGAGCTGCTCAACCAAACTGCTGCCGCTTTCAAAGCTTTCGGTAAGTAGGCCTACATGAAAAGTAGTTACTCTATATGCCTGGCCACCGAGACTCTCCAGCTACCAGATAGAAAGCTTGGGTAGTTTAACCAATTATTATTATGTTCTGATCAACCAATTTCCATCTTCTTGAAAGCTGTCAGATGAAAACCTTGCTAGTGTTCTGTTACAATTTGGAGCGCGATTATGACTAGCGGAATAATGTAGACCTTTCACGGATAGGCTCAGCTATTTAGGTATGTAGCCAATTTGTCTGCAAGCCTTTTCAGCTATGATGTAAGAAAAACAATAATCTCTCTAATCTGTGAGGCGAAAAGAAATGTATCTGTCGTTTGATCAGCGTATCCACTAGCGATCCTGTTATTCTATAATGTCGAATGACTGTTTCAGACGTATCGTGCCATAAAGTTTGAATATCGTAAAGGCTTGTGTATAAGCTACTGAATACAACTTCTGAAGTGAGAGCAAATCCTATACGACGATTGAACTCTTGGCTTTGGTGTAATTAGCTGTTGAATATATGCTGTTTCTACAGCTGGTGTCTCGGCGACTGGTTAGTTTTCTTGGTACTAGGGCCAGTTACTAGTACTATGTTGTGAATATGCATGACCAGTATACAAAGCCTGTGCTTCTAGAGGAGAGTCAATTACGATAGCAAACGTTTTTGCTACATAATCTTCAAATTTCTTTATTCTCTTCTCTTTTTCGTTGTACTAGAGACATGCGATACCTTCCTTAAATACGAACCACACTGTCAAGGGTTACAGTACCCTGACACAGTCAGCGCTGCCAATCTATATACTCTAACCATTTAGAGATAATATTAAGAATATAATGAAATCTGCAAAGCAATGTTATTGAAAAACTAAAAATGCTTTTGATAACACAGCGAATTGAAGAGATGGCGCTTTACAAACCCGTGGTATTATCTATCGCTGCCTGGCAGCATAAATATGCTCCAATCATCAATTAATGATGATAGTTTGCAGATAGAAGCCAGTTGCGTGAGTTTATGGTGGCTAACTAATGAATTGTAACTAGTCCCTGGTTTTGTCTTTGCTCAGGAAGTATGTAGATATAGAGAGTAAGGTGACTGGTCCTTTCACGAATTGGAGCATGCTGCTACAAACTGTTGTAAAAATATATAGTACATGGCCATCCATTCGCCTGCATGAACATTAACCTTTCCACGCCTCGCAACACCCTGAGAGTTTCTATTATACGCGTTAAACGTTGAGCTGCTCAAACAATGCCAGATTAAGTTTTACTTAGATGACCATCCTGGTTGACCGACAAAGAGCCCAACAAAAGGCCCCTTCCCTTTCCTACAATAGCTCCTTTTTCAGCGGCCTTAGCTCTTCGAGTCTGGAGCGATTTGCTGCGAGATTTGCTCTTTGTATAGCTATTCAAACAATCTCCTGTGACATTTAACTTTGCCGATGATATACAAACATTGCTAGGTCAAGTTATATGCTCGTTGACATGTTCAAGTTATATGCTCTTTGACATATGTAGTTAGACAAACTTTTACTATATTGAATCTACATATATATACAAGCAATCATGTTACTCACCACCTGTTGACACCTGTCACAGAGCTGTAATAACTTGAGGCTTTACCTCAAGCTTGTATAGCGCAATGCAGGAGATGAGATTGCGGTCTTTGGTACAGTAGACCGGCTGAAAATGCTTGTAGGTCTCTAGGGTCATGGAGCTACAAAGCATGCTGCCGTGTAAATTAACATTATGTAAATTTTCTGGGTCTTCAGCGTGTTTATGAACGTGTAGTTGTGTTCCATAGTTAAACCCATATATGTGTGTATGAATATATTGGTAAATAACTAGAGGCCTTGCTACATACTGACACAATGCATCCCCGAGGCTGAGAGCTGTAGATGTTTGCTGTAGTTACACTAACCTACGCTACTTAACGATGCATCATGTTGACAGTAGATTGTTCAATGAAAGTTGGTCTATCTTTGCGGGGATTTTGAAGTAGAGTTACTGAAGTATCGTTGGACACTTGTTGTCTAACATGGATCATCGAAAAGTTGTAAGAGCAATAGCGTTTGTGAGGATTTTGCATTGCCATATTTTGCTCAAGATAAAGACCACACATGTTAACCGTGACACCAGCCAAGTATAACAATAAAACAAATTAAATTATAGAAGAAAAAAAATTAATAGATTTACTTATCAAAGAAATTTTTTTAAATGTCTTATGAACTGTTCCATTTTTTATAGTTATTCATTTTCCTATAGCTGTTACAAGAGCGAACATATTTTCTTATTCTTCGTTTTTTGTGTGACGTCATTCCATCGTTGTCTGCCATCTTTATAGACAACTTTTATCGTTAAAAACACAAAGTTTCTGCAATTAATTATTGCAAACAGTGCTTTTGTTTGCAAATTTTTCATTTTAGTATGAAAACAACACCGAAAAATACTATTAATCAAGAGAATGACGATCGTTTTTTATAAAGATGGCTGCTTTTTCGTGGACGAGCGCATGTGCAAACAGGGTGATGACGTTAAAAAAACCGATGGATACATAAATAGCCGTATGTGTGAAGCCTTTGGGGCTCCGTCGTTCAAAAGCCAGTCCTATAAGCAGCTTGCTTATATTAGAAATGAATGAAATTGAATCGAAACCGTTATAGCAAACTATCTCCGTCAATCACGGTTGCGTCGGTTTATCTCTACTGACAAAAATGTTCGTTTCAAATCGATGCAACCGACTACTCACCATTTACTGACTGTAGCCAACATGCTGGCTGCATAAAAGGCACATTTTGATTTGATGGTGTGTAGCCGGCCTTCAGATATATGGATACGCCCCGCGCTACCTTACACTGAATAAATATACACAAAAATGTACACTTGTTCATTTTTGCTTACACTACATGCAGTTGCTAGCTTTCCTACAGCATGCATATTATCGATAAATGCAACCCATGTAGATATAGCCCATGTAGATATAACCTAGGTAGATATAGCCTGTGTAGATATAGCCTATGTAGATATAGCAAATGTTTGTTGAAATACAAAAATGGAGCAAACAAAGAGTTGAGACTACAGATTTAGTGAATCTATTGAACTGTATTTTTAAAAAAATGAGCCTACAGTTATATAGGAGAAACCATGACGTAATGTTTTGATTGGTGCTGACAGGTGAATGCTTTGAGTGTAACAAGGAGATTGCCTCTGCATCGGATGCTTGCCAAGCCATGGGACAAATCTACCACAGCAAATGCTTCACTTGCTGTTCTTGCGGTAAGCGCTGCCTTGCGTAAAACTGTTATTAAAATGATGACTAGTGAAATACTCTTTGCCTTAGTGCCAGCATTTTCTAAAGTAGCCTGTGGCCAGAAGTAGCATGCAACCTAAAATTGCCCATAATCTGAAGCAGTCTGTAGTCTGAGTTGTTAAAAGCGGGCTGCGGTTTAACATAGCCTTGAGTCTCGGGTAGCATGTTGGCTGCCAGCAGTTTAAAGTACAGTACCCTGTGATCTAAAGCAGTCTAAGTTAGCCTGTGGTCTCAGGTAGCTTGGTTTCACACCTGCCTTCACAGTGTCTTCTGTAATTAGCGCTAGAGAGGGTTGTTAATGCACCTTGTCCGACTCAATTTAATGGGACTCAATTTAATGGGAGTTACACTTGAGTATGTTTATAACAATTTCTGTAAATTGGGGAGCTTGTGAAGCAATTTTATTAACGATTAACTTGATACACTGAGATGAGTGCAGTTGTTGAGTCAACTCCATGCTATGCATGCGTTATAAAGATTAATAGACAATGTAAACACGACTTGCTTTGTGGTCAGATGATTTCTTTGTTTAGTGTGGCAACGTCATGTCAGCTCTGAGAGAATTGTATTTGCGATGTAGACATGACACCCCTAAAAAATATGAAGTTCACTGAAGAACTGACTGTAACTTTAACTGTACTGTAAATATTTAGTGATTTCTCTGTGAAAATTTAGATTGACATTTTCTATTTTGTGACATCAACATACTACATCCATCATCATATATTTCAGTTTATGAACATTCTGCTGTCACAATCTACGATTCACTTTTGAACTCCTCTGCAATACTATTAGATTGCTAATCCTAAAACACCAATGTTTAACTTACTCAATAATTCCTGATGTCTGTCTTTTTATTTTTTTCTTTTGACATGTTATGAAAAACATCGTTTTGTCGATGATCATTGTCGATGCCAATAAAGAGTTATACACATATAGATTTTAGCTGCGTATACAGGAAAATGAAATTAAAACATTAGAGCAAAAATTAAACCCTTGCTGAGCTACAGAATGTGTTGCATAGTTATGTTTATGGATAAGCAACAGTTTCACAACCGATCTAGAGTAAAATATTAGTTTGAACATAAGAGAATGGTGAAGGCTCATCTGTTTGTAGCATCGCCTATAATATTTTTCCTCGCTTTGATATTAGTCGAAAAAAATTCATTTCTTTTTTTACATTCACTGCCATTTTGGTTACGATATACATATTGGTTTAATTCGAAATTATATAGACACCATAATAAGAAAATATTATCATTTGTATTAAAATTTAAAAATTGATTGATTTCTTAATTATCTATTATTGTGTCACTAACTACGATATTCTATTGGAATGGGATTGTTATGGATTATAAACACCTCTAGTTGATAACAGTTCAATAACCTCTGTTAATTGGAAGCCGTGTTTCTCTATATTGATAGTCATAGATGGTGAGAAGTATGTAACCCTCTTGCTATTAACAGGTCGAACTCTGCGAGAAAAAGCATTTTATTGTATTCAAGGCAGAGTATACTGCGAAGAAGACTACATGGTAAGTATAACTCGATGTTAAATAACTACGCTGTGTATAACTCTACACTACATGTATATAACTATGGAGTCAGATCCTATATAAGACATGAAAATTTAGTTTGAAAAAGCAAAACTTGCGTATTATGAGATTTTTAAATGAAAATGTGCTGAGATACTATTTCAAAATCTATAAATCTAAATCTATAAATCTAAAGCTCACCTGTCGGTTTGAAAATAGAATACAAATGAGAATATGAATAGCTTTTGTTTTTAAGAAAAATAATCTGGTCTATTGAAGCCAGGGGTGGTGGTCTACCTTTTACAAATATAGTAATACATGTAGATAGAAAACTTAATCTATTTGTGGAACAATTTATGATTACTCGCACATTAGCAGTAGTACAAAGCAATAAACATGCAGCCTATTGCTGTTATAGCTATGTGGTTGGCTATACTTTCAGCCAACTAAAAACTTAGCAATAAAAAAATTCCTTTTTAACAACCTAAGGTTCCTTCCATGAATTTGGTTGAGCTATGTTTAAAATGGCTAGCAATTGTCTCAACAACGGATATAATCTACCAAAATATAATTATGCACTCATTTTTATTGTAGTTAATTATATAAGTCAATTTTGTAAAAAGGTTTACTCCTATTATGCACTGATGTTTATTAATATGAAATATATGACATTATATCAAAATTCTATTATATCAAAAGTGTAACAGTTCCAAAGTCAACAGAGTTATAATTGCTTCGAATTTCCGCTTTGTATTTGTCTAACCTGTTAAAATATTAGAAAACCAGCGCTTGCTGATCTCATATTTTTATTTGCATTTGAAATATAATGCTTGAAATTAATTTATCAACATATACATTTATATAAAGTATTGCATGAGTAACACTGAAATTGCATAGATGGCAGCATTTGAAAGCACCGTCACATAAAAAAGATCAAAAAATGCAAATATCAAGAGCTACTACTGTAGTGTTTGAAAATTTGAAAAGTTACCTCAACCATATCTGGAATTATATAACTGCCCATCTAGTTCAACGAACCGAAAACGAAGTTTAATTATTATAGTAAACTAAAGTTGAGTCTAAATATAAATTTAAATGTCTGTTTGTCTGTCGCCCGTATGTCCAGATATAGTAATGAAGTTTTAGCAGCGAAAAAATGTTTTGCCCTAAAATGGAACTTGAAAACCGCAGTTCTGCGGACAGTCATGCTATCCAATACGCTGCACAACCTGCTTGCCATACTATGGAATAATTGTGCACATACTTATTACACCTGACAATCTTTAATGGCGATTGGTTCAGAATTGCCCGCTTAAGCTAGCACACTTGAACTACAAAAAAACCAGCTCCAGATTTCCCCAAAATACTATAAATATATATGTGAGTGTGTATATAGCATATATAGCATATACTATAGCATATATATAGCATATACTATAGCATATATATAGCATATGTATAGCATATACTTGATTAAACTTAAAGCACAAACGTAAATAAAGAAACATCTTCATTTAAAGTTAGAATAGTAGATGTTGTATATGTTGATTAAAAATAAATTTTCTATGCAAAAACTATTTTATTACCCGTGCATTGTCGGACATTCAGATAGTTATGATAGTAAACTAAACTCTAGTTATCATAGTAAACAGAAGGCTAGACATTTTAGTGGGCTGAAGTCTAGTTATTATAATAAACTTTATTGGAGTGTTCTACAGGGACAACAAATCAGAATGGGTTTTTGTTAGTTAGAAGTGAAGTGTCCAGTCCGATTTCCATGAGTAAGGCACCGAGATTAAATAACATGTTGAGATGTGATGTAATCCTTCCAACTTTCTCATGTTCATAGTTAGGTCCAATGCTGCATGCAAATTAATAAAAGTAAATACAGAAATAGCTGGTGGCTTTAAATTGCTAATTCAATTGGTTCTGCTGCTTTAACTGGATGTAGTAGTAACCTTCATGCATCACTTTTTCTACAACGATGGCAAACACGATGCCCACCTATTGTTTAACGCTTTGCCTGTTTAGAGGTCAAGGTTATTACTACCAATACACGACGATCGACATTCAATGCTTTGGAAATACTACTCTCTGTTTACAAGTTAGCAGTTTGACTAGTTTTTTAAAATATTCATGAAAAGTTGCATTTTAATATTTTCTTTATTTCCAGTTTTATTAATTCTTTGATTTTTGCTTTACCTGACTTTGCGGCTGTTTTCAGTGTTTTCATGAGAAGCAATGGAATTGTAAGCTGCTTAAGGTCTGGGCCACCAGCTGCTTTTAACTGTTACAACAAAGATTACTTTACAAACAACCTGGCAACAAAGATAATACCTTTCGCTAATACTCCTGAACATTTTAACGAGTCTGTTTATCAGCTTATTTGCTGAAATTCCTTTGAGAATTATCATTAATATAAAATTGGTTAATATTACTCCACTGTTATATAATATAATTGTTAATTTATGTTTTAGTATTCAGGTTTTCAGCAGACTTCGGATAAGTGCTACAGCTGTGGCCATCTTGTTATGGATATGGTGAGTTTACCCTTTGCCCAAAAGTATTTATAATCTGGTATTCTTTACTTTGTCACACAGCATTCTACTTAGCTTCAAGTCCTCTCTTTGACAACGTGTAAGCAATTTTATGCTATAAGATCTGGCAGCATCTATTTCTGGTATTTCTTCAGTAATTTTATTGGCTCAAATGAAACACTTGCAATGGATCACCAGTTCTATGAACAGCAAAGTTTTAACAAGAAGAATACTTTGCAGTGGAAAAGGACAGATCATTTTTCAAAAAAATCTACAAAAAACATTGTTAGACAAAGACATACATGGTCATCACAAAGGCTCTATTTTTATTGTGCTCTTAAATTCACGCGACAAAAGAACTTTGTCGATAATCTAAAATCGATAACGATGAAATTTGAACAAACAAAAAACATAAGCAGAGATGAAAGAGAATGCCATGCCAGCACTGAAACAGCGATGTGATAAAAAGACAGCAGCGCAAGTGATGTGTTGTTGATCTTGCCTGAAGGAATGAGTAAACGTAACATCAGCTGATCTGCTTTAAACTGGAATGTGGTTGTAAAGCAATTGTATTATTTATAGGCCATAAGTTTCAAACCTTCCAATATTTTCAAGAAAATAAGCAATGAGCTTTTTTGACTAACCCACTTTGTGTGATTACAGTCAACATAACACTCCTAATGTAAGGTTACTAGAGTTAACCAAGTGTATGTTCAATGCTAGAGAGGGCAAGAGGTTGAATTATGAAGAGTTATGACTAGCTACTGAACTGTGTAGATTAGTCCTCACTAGTCCAGCATTGCCGCAGACTCGCGGCAATGCTGAAGGGGCCTTGCCGGAGATTATCTCATAATTGCATTTTTGCATGATGCTTCTGTATATGCTAGAGATGCCATATGGCAGTCAAGTGCACACGTATTTGATGTTGAAGGGAGCAGAAGTAACCGAGGTATGTGAGGTCTAGTAATAGAGTGCATTCCGTAGCAACGCCTGGTTCTATGATTTAACGCTGCCAGCACCGCTGCTACCGCTCTCACATATATTTCACCTTAGCCTAGACCCGGTCCCATCCATCGCTGAGCTTGAAAGAGGGTGGCTGCTGGTAGCTTAATAAATTCCAGTTTCCAGTGGAGTAAATGCTTCCCTCTCACATATATTTCACCTTAGCCTAGACCCGGTCCCTTCCATCGCTGAGCTTGAAGGAGGGTGGCTGAGTAAATGCTCCGACTCCAGATAGACAGCCTTTTTCCCCTTTTCATTTCTTCAATCTTCTGCGTGCAAACGCAACAATGCCAAGAGGCTTGTTTGTCACTAAGCACTAGTGGTTGGCTCTAACCTGAGTTTTATATTTGACCTTATTCGCTGCCATACTGCTTTTCTCTTTCTCATAATCACCAGACTGCTCCTCGCTGCTTTGCTTTGAAAGGCATATTATTTATTGTTGTTGCTCCAGAGTATCGAAACTTTGTTCAAATGTTGTACATGCTTAGCAATAGAACGCAAATCTAAAAGGCCATACACTTGCTCTAAATCCATTACGTTCCTATTTCCCCAAAATAACCACTACACCTCGTACAATACACCAATCCTTTTAGCAGACACCGGCACCTTGCTAGTTTACATTAGAGAACAGTGTTATGCAAAACGAGCTTTTTCGAACTTTTTTTTAAATTAACTAATTTTGACTTTGTCTTACGGTCTATTTTGCTTTAAATGGCATTAACTGGTGTAAATAAAGTTAATATTTAATAATATATCCTACGTTACACATAAGATAGCTACACTATCTCATGCGTAACTGCAGCCTATCATGAGTACTCATTACACGAACATGGAGCTTTTTTACGGGTAAATTAAAATATAATTCTTTCAATGGTTATTATAAGCTATAAAGCCCACTGTCCAAACTTTCGCAGCAATTTGAAGAGTTATGCCAATTTGTGCGGATGAACCTCTTCCCTCAGTCAGAATGATTGTGTTTACTAAGGTCCAAAACTGGATGGATTTGAAGGTCTTTAACAATATTTGGTTGCTAGAGCTGTCTTTAGAAATTTGTAAGACTTCTAAATCATACACATGACACTGATAAACACGATTGAGAAAAAAGAATTTGTCTAACTATTTCAGAATAATATAAATACGCTTTAAGTGGATTCAGATGAAGCAACTTTCGCAGTCACCAAAATCTACACTCTTTGTTTTCCTTTCTGGCTAGAACAACAGATGCTCTAGTCTTATTTGATTTGAAGTTCATGTGGAACAAATAGTCTCTCAACTTAATTTTTAGCGGTTTTTAAACAAGAAATAAGTATTACCAAAGCTGTTGTACATGTAAAATACCATGCTATATATTTGCATATATTATACATATATATGCATATGTGTATATATATATGTATGTGCATACTATTTTTCATAATTACCAGGTTTAAATCATAATTTTTGTCGTGAAATACCTACCTTTGCAACATACGAAAAGCATGTTTTCCAGATTGTGCTACAAGGCTTATGCAGTTCTCAATCACACAGTAGACATTATATTGCAGGTGCTGCAAGCAATGGGAAAGTCATTCCACCCAGGTTGCTTTAGGTGCACAGAGTGCAATGAATGTCTAGACGGAATACCCTTCACGGTTGACATCAACAACAAAGTCTACTGCGTTCGCGACTTTCACAAGTTGGTTTCAAAATCTGAAGTGATTTCTTCATATAAAAACTTGTCTTGAGCTGGTTACTTTAAAATTTGCTGATGAGCCATAAATTTTGGCGTTAAGATTAGCATTGTGCTGTTTGGAAATAGGAGTAATTAAATATTTTGTGACTGATTATTGACTTTTGACAATTCTGTTTTGGTTTGTAGGCTGTTCGCTCCCAAATGCGCATCCTGCAAGCAATCCATTGTACCTATTAACGTAAGTCTATCAAGTGGCGGTGCATTTCTGAGCTAATCGTACATCAAACTACACTTAATTCGCAATGATTACTAAAGAATGTAACATTAGTGGCAAGGCTAGGCTTTCGGAGGTGCCCTTTCATAGTTAACTGTCAGCGAATGAATACACTTGCGCCATTAACTTCTGTCCAATTATGCCGAGGCTTGCTACAAATTGAACTAAGCTAATATTTCTAATTGATAAATGGCAGTGTGCACGCCATATATTATATAGAAATTAAGGTGGTGTCTGGTAAAATCATTAGAATATCTACACTGCAGAAACACAATGTCTATAATTATAAGGGGACTTGGGCCTGTTACTTGATAAACCAAGTGTTTGTTGTTATGACAATCAGGGTTCAGAGGAGACGGTGAGGGTTGTGGCATTAGACAAGGACTATCATGTGGACTGCTACCATTGTGAGGTAAGACGATCCTCCAGCATACACAAGTTTATGTACAATGCAATCTTTTGAACCACAGGCTAGTAGGCTACATAGCTGTTTAAAGAAAGCTATACATCATATGCATATGTGTAGTAAGCTTTCGTAGTTGTTAGAATATCATAAACGATAAGTGAATAATTTACTTTTTTTTCACAAACCACAAAGCTTTTGTACTTAGCTATTGTTTTGTAAGTGACATAATTGGTGTGTAAATAGCTCTGTCAACAAAACCACAGTGTAATTAGACACTAGATAAAAAGGTCAAACTTTGGATATGATAGATTTTCTCACATTAAAGTTGTAAATAATCACTGCAATAATTCATTAAGCTGTTCTGCAACAGTTATTGTGCAGAAAGTAAAACAAATGGAACAATGAAATACCTAATGCTTATAGAATAATATCTAGTTTATTACAGTATCCAGTGTTTTTGGTTCTATTTACAAAAAATGGCTATCAATAGCTTTAGCTTCTTTCGCATGATCGCGCTTAGAAAAACTGAGAACACATTGCAGCGATTTTTATTTGTTCAGCGTAGAGGTACATTTGTATACAAATAATCCCTGAAAAGATAAAAAATTTCCGAAATCATAGCAATGCTATAATACAATAAACTTATATTAATAATAATTATATTGTAGTGATTCAAAACCACCTTCGCATCTACATAGTCTCAATGGCTATATTAGGCCTCAGCGCATGTTTGAATATATTGTGATACGAAAGGCAATTAGGATAGCCTGACTTCTTTGTTTTAGTCTTGCAGCATGCATGCTGTGGGTGGATGGATGCGCGTCCCCCTATAAGCTATGAAAAGCTTGTTAACCATTAGTACGCTTCTCTCTCTTGTAAACGAATAGGCATTACATAACTAGTTCTTCATAGTGATGCTTTAACAATTATTAGCTGCTGTTGATAGTGCCAGTGTATTGAATGTTTTAAAACATAAAGCATAAGCCTATGTTTGCTCTTGTATGTGTATGTGCATATTGCCACTGGGAGCTATTGAGCTATCAAATAGGTTGGGGATGGTAAAGTGATTTTATCAAATCTGAAAACAATCGCCAAGCAAACATGAAGAGATGATGGATATCATAGGGAGATAGAAATTCTCTATGCATGTTTAGTGCCGTGTTGGGCTTCGTTTTCACAACCACTCAACACTGAGAAATAAAGGCGCAAAATATTAAAAGGATTAGAGGGAAATATTGTTGAACCAAACCGGCGGAGCAGGGGCTAAATTCCTCAGTAGCCACAGATGAAATTACCATTGACCTACATGTAGATATGAGTGTACATTCAGGGAACTAATCTAGTTTCATTCATTTATCTTTATTTTCTAATAATCGATAACAAGTTAGAATTGTCATCACTTGTCAAACTAAACAAATGACTACAATTCAAAACTTGTAGTTAAGAAGTTAAAACTAAATTTCTTTAGATGTCTTTTTGTTTTAATGTCTCATTTCTCAACGCCAAAGGTTAAGGAAAATTGTCAAGTCTGCTAATTACATAATATAAATTGAGTATTAACTTTATTAAGCAGTTAAATTATGAAACAGAAATTTAACAAAATTCCTACTCGTGGGCTTGACCAAGAAAAGTATTCTAGCTTTTTTATGTTTTGTTTTTGCTAGCATTTTAAAACAGGAGACAAAAAATCCCTTACTGATCTTTTACTTTGCATCTCTAAAGACTTGTAAGAGTTTAGCTAAGTGTAGTGATTAATGTTATTCATTGAACAAAAATGGCTAGTTATATGTGTGTTTTCACAATTAATACATATCTAAAAGTGAAAGATATTTGTGCTAATACAGAGAGGCTTTGCTTAAATCATGTGCGTTAAAAAGCAATAATTTCTTAACGATTTTCTATTTGCTTATTTTTGAAAGCATCTCTCCTTCATGAGTTTTGATGTCTTAATAGAGTCTCATTCTCAAATCACCTCACTGTGTCTAGTTATCTGTTGACAGAGGTGCAAGACACAGCTAACAGATGAAATTGATAAAAGATGCTATCCTATAGGAGACCGTCTCCTCTGCTATGACTGTCATATCCAGATACGCAGCTCTTGTCTGCCCAGCCCTGGAGCCTCGTCTACCTCTTCTAGTCACTCAACCAATAGCAGCGCCTCTTATCGAGGCTCGCCAAGTGGTGCGCCTCGATCAAATGGCAAGCAAAGACGTACGATTCCACTGGCTAAACCTTCTGGCCTGCTACAGAGCACAATACCGGAAGAACTGCCTGGTTGGGCTAAACCAACCATGCAGAGTTTACCAAAGTACTCAAACAATAACCAAAACATGTTAAAACAGCCCTTGCCAACACCGGACTTACCTTGGAATGCAGAGTCTATATCAGATCCGAATTTGAGGTTACAACAAAAAATCAAAGGCCATGTAATTGCAAATGAAGATTTCAAACTGAGACTGAAGCAGAACGTAGATGACCATAAACCAAAGCTAACTGAAAATCTTAAAGCATCAGCAACTCCACCAGCCAACATAAGGCTGAAGCCGCGAAATAACCCACAATCAGAAGTTGCTTCTCCTTTCCGGTCTGTTGTTTCTCCCTCTGATAGAAGGTTGCATGCCAATACAAATCAAGCATGGACAAGCAACATTTTGAGAGACCAGGGTTTAGTAGATGAACACAAGCAGCATGTACCACTGTGTACAACTCAAGGTCAGTCCAACCATCCAGTTGTAAATAGATCTGATCACTTTGCTCAACCACCCAAAGATCCCAATGAACAGCTCAATGTCGTTGCTCCTAGAGCTGCCCCGATAGACCATGCGATTCCCTACCCAAACCCTAAACGCGTCCACTCACCAAGACGACGATTGCCCCTTAGTGATGTGATAATGCACCAAAAAATAGCTGAGAGCCTGCGCAAATCCTTAGAAAGTGGGACTCAGTATCCTTCGCCAGAACATTCTCATGTACAAGCACGGTCAGCTCATACCCAAGGATCAAAATCCCCTTCTCCGAACAGATCATTAACTCGAGTGAGCACCTCCCGCACACCTTCTCCACCTCATTATATGAAGGTTTGGCACGCTAGCGAGATCGCTAGATCATCGCCAAGCAGTGCACCACTAGCAATTCCTCAAGAGCCTGTGCTTTCTCAATCGCTGCCGCCTCGACGTGCAGCCAATGATGTAGAGCGTCCACCAGCGAGACCACCAAAGCTTAACTCTTTGCAAATTACTAAAATATAAATTGTATTTTCTTAAATCTTTTTGTAGCTTGCAAATGCATTATTTACTACACAACACTCAAGCATTTTTAGTACAGATTTGACGTTAGTATATTTCGATATATAATATACCAGCAAACACAGCCAAGATCTCTATGTTTAAGTGCATTGTAGATGATATCTGGTTTTCACCTACAACTGTACAAAAAATTATTGCCTACAGCAAATCATTGAGATAACTGGGCATATAAGCAGATAGTCAGATGTCTGTAACTAGTGATGTCAGCTAGTATCTTTGCTAGCAGCGCCAAGAGATATAATCATAAGCTGCCATCTGTGTCACTAAGGAGCTTCCAATGAAAACTTACACGTAACGGTGTGAACTTATTATAACAAGCAGTAGTCACTATAAAAACAAATGACAATGGGGGTGTTCATTGGTTGAATTACATGCAGAATTCCCATGCATAGGATGCATGCAATGAAAGATCAATCATTTTATTCCTGTAAGAATTCGTTTATAGACAAATGTTCTTATGGCGTTGGATATGACCATTTTTATTATGGCTGCTAGTGACTCGATGACATTGGTCAATCGAGAAAACAAGATTAACAAAATGTTTCAGAACTTTCTAATTGTCTGGATCACAATAATAAAAACAAAAGAAATGCGATGAAACTTTTTCACCGCAAAATTTTTTTTCACGAAACTTTTTTCACGTAAAATGGCAGACACATTCTTTATATTGCACACACCCATCAATAATGTCACTCAACTAAAACATCTTAGCCTAGTTAAAAATAACATATGATAAAACGGTGCATAAAACTGCATGAATGAATCAAAAATTGTTCGAACGTGTTAACATGGCATATGGAGTTTAGAGAAGCGACAGGAACTGGGTGTGCGAAATAAAACTTAATATTGAGCAATATTGTGTAGGATTAAGAATGGCTGCGAGTGTACAATATTTCTAGTAAAAAGAATCTATTTCAACTATGCTAGAGGTTGAATTGCAAATACTGGGTCTGTCTGTGTCATCTTGCACCTCAACAGGTCAGCATTGATCTAGCATTTCTGTTGCCGAGCATATATCAGAAGATATCCGCTTCTGCTCTGAAAATACATTGAAGATGAATGCTAGGTGTGCTTATTGAAAAAGGTTAGTAATACACTGAATTCAATTGATAGTATGCTTTTGGGAAAAGTGTTGGAAGTGATGATTGCAGCTACTCTGCCTTCTATGATCAAACATAGCGCCTGTTGAAAGCAGAGACTTGAGAATTGTAAAATGGAGTAACAGAGTGATTAAAGCTAAAGACCTTTTCAAACTTGGTCGTAAATTGTAATAGCAATATATAAATCTATCACGGAATTGATAAATAACATCAAACATTGGAAATGTATGGCCTAAAAATAGATGACTTGGAAATAGATGGTCTGTAAATAAATGACTTGGAAATAGATGGTCTGTAAATAGATGACCTGGGAGAATATGGTCTGTAAATAGATGACCTAGAAGAATATGGTCTGTGAATAGATGACCTGGGAGAATATGGTCTGTAAATAGATGACTTGGTAGCATATATTCGGTAAATAAATGACCTGGGAGCATATGGTCTGTAAATACATGTAGATGACTTGGGAGAATATGGTCTGTGAATAGAATGCCTGGTAGCATATAGTCTGTGAATAGATGACCTGGGAAAACATGGTCTGTGAAGAGATGACCTAGGAGAATATGGTCTCTAAATAGATGACCTTGGAATATATGGTCTGTAAATAGATGACCTACGAAAATATGGTTTGCAAATAGATGACCTAGAAGAATATGGTCTGTGAATAGATGACCTGGGAGAATATGGTTTGTGAATAGATGACCTGGGAGCATATGGTCTGTGAATAAATGACCTGGGAGAATATGGTCTGTGAATAGATGACCTGGGAGCATATGGTCTGTGAATAGATGACCTGGAAGAATATGGTCTGTGAATAGATGACCTGGTAGCATGTGGTCTGTGAATAGATGACCTGGGAGAACATGGTCTGTGAAGAGATGACCTAGGAGAATATGGTCTGTAAATAGATGACCTGGAAAAATGTGGTTTGTAAATAGATGACCTGGAAGAATATGGTCTGTGAATAAATGACCTGGGAGCATATGGTCAATGAATAGATGACCTGGAAGAATATGGTCTGGGAATAGATGCTAGTTAAAAACCTTCGACTACCTTAATTTTTAAAGAGCCAAATTTAAAAACTTTATGTGGACAGAACTTAATTCAATTCTAGAAATTCTTAACTGCATATACTTGTGATGGCTGATGGACCCCAACATCTAAGACTCGGTGTCAACATAGGTCTAAGGATAAGTCAAATGAAATAATCTAAGTGTTTTCAAAAGTTGAAGAAACATTTTCTAATGATTCGTGTGGGAAAATTCACACACTAGAAGACGACGCACGATAAAATCTAAACAAATTCAGATATGGCCATAAATTTTGAAAAAGCAGAAACAATTCTGTAACAGATGTACTAATCTTTTGGTCATGTGACGAAATTAATTTACGCCGGAATTTTTTGCTGACATTCACTTGATAATTTTGCTGCAAAAGCTAATGTTTTTGTCACAGAGATTTAATATAAAGCTTTTTGGAATCAGCAGAAATTTCAGCACAAGTTTCAATGCATTTGACAAACAAAAGCCATGTTTAATAGTTTTGAATTAAGATTGGCCACCAAAAAATGCTATCGTTGACCCTATAGACTCCTATTCTCTAACATAAATATATAGTTGATAGAGATAATATCTGAGGTCCGAAGTTGAAAAAATTTTACTAGGAAAAATACGTTTGGGTTATTGTTTACAAGTTTTTTTTCAACTATTCTAAAATGAAAATAAATTAAAAGTTGAAAACTGATATTATCTTGTAAATTCTGAGTAAAAAAAACTAACTGGTTAAACTTTTTTGGGCAAAATGTAACCCTATATCCTAAATTTATTGTGGTAAAATTTTGGGCAGATCCATTAACCTTGATCCATAATTACTGTTTCTATACAGGTACTAAGGCTAAGGTGGGCCGTTATAAAAGCTGTTCATAGCACAAGAGTTAAGATAAGCATTATTTAGTTACAAGCACCCCAAAGACAGGTACATCTAATCGATGTTTATGAAAGTATGAAAATGTCATGTCTTGAATGGAACTGATTACCTTATGGGCGAATACATCTACGAGAGGCTTGAGAGCCGAATGAATATAAAAACAAGCATAAAGATTGACATCAGAATTACTATCCTAAAGCTAAAAGGTTACAACAAATTTCCTGGTAGAAACGTGAAGAAAGAAAGATAAAATAATACTCACGACAATAGAGCTCTCTGAAGCAGAAGACACACTTGAGTCATCAAAATTATACCAACTTTTGAGACGGTGGTTCTTTGCAAAGGCGGTGTCTAAAATATATTACATTAATTTACTATATTGTATTATAAAATTGTACTAAATGTATCATGTGCCTCATGGTTAGATTGTGTCAGTCCGAAGACCTTTGAATCTATGTAAAAATAGTTACAGCAACATGAAACGCTTGTGACTGTAGAAGAGTGATTATCATACACCAGGGATTAATACTTCCGGTCACAAAGATCAATCCTATTCTCAGAGCCACTCATGAGCATCTAGCCCAACACTCCCAATCCGATTAGGCTGACTGGTAGCCAACATTATGGTACAGATGAGATTTTACTAACAGCCAAAATTATTGTTTATTTATCAAAGCTTTTAATATTCAGGTTGATCAACTGAAACTCACATATTTTCTATCAACCAACGGTCTTTTTCTAACATACTAATTTGTAAGCTATAATTAGGTGTTTTAGGTTGAGAACAAAGCCAACAGCAACTTGATTGAAAACCACTTTGACCAGCTCTAAAGATTGGGATATTTCAATGTAAGGTAGGAATAAAAAATTAACTATAGCACTACAAACCTACTGATATAACTAAAAACGTTGTATTCCTTTTTTTAGAACACTCTAGCAATACTCAACATAAATTGTCAAACTCGTTACAAATCGTTAAAGTTGAATCAAATTGAGAGCTGCTTATAGAAAGTCGTCTCAACTAACAAAAAATAAAAAAATACCTACCAATATCTAACTTTAATTAAAATAAAGATAATTAGAAGATTTCATGGACATTTGACATTAACTACACACAGAATGCCAAAACCCTTCGTCAATTTGAGAGTCATAAAAACTTGCAGATTAAATTAATTAAACAGTCTGAAAAATTAAATAACTTTCACAAAAAATACTCACAAAACCAAAATAACTTGTATTCCCATTATATTTTATGTTTATATTTTATATTTAACAGTTATATTTTCCCATTAGAACTTCACATTCTGCATAGCTTCAAATAGCTAAACTATAATATAAAGTTTTAGGATGAAAATAGCCAAGTATGCCTAAAAGGCCCTATTGAACCATATTCAGGTAACACAATCTGTTAGCACCATGCTGTTAAGTGGAATTTTTTTGCAAACTCATCACATTTTACGCCGCTGAAAGCTTGTTGTAATTGGTTAAAATGAGCATAAGCATTAGACAAAAGCTTGAAAAATACTCAAAGCCGCAACCAATCATTCCATGATGTATATAGTGAATGTATATACTGTATGTTGTTCAGAGAAGACAACCAATAAAATGAATGAATTGACAATGTTCGAACTTGACATAAAGAAAGATCCTACAACAACTGATAGTTCAATTTCGCAGTCAACTTAATGAATAGAGCTAAAGTCATTGTTAAAAAAAACAACAGATGCTAGCTTTGCTTACATCCCTCTGATCTTTAGTTTGTAATAATATCACTCTTTCAAAGAGTTGGTAAATTAGCAGCATGAGAGCCAAGTTTATTGTTCAAGGTTAATTCTTGTGCTGATTCCACTAAACATTAATATTACTTGCTTGAATGTAGTACTAAAATATTGAAAACATAATTAACATAATTACTAAAATAATATACCATGATTAGTTGAAGCATTAAGAAACAAAAATGCACAATTCTTTATGTGTCATCCAATCCAATGACAGAATGGGACTGTATTTTGAGCCGTGACCAAATATGCGCGCTTGTACATTTGTAAATTAAGTATGTGTGTACATTTTAATTAGTCACAAGAGAACTAAGGCTTCAAATAGCCTAAAATTTGGTAATTCGGGATAAAAGACTGGTTAACAGATACTAGCAAATAGCTTTACCTTATCATGGCCCAGTAGGACCTTTAAACAACGAAAAGTCACACATGAGCTTCTATCGAATGCATTGACTTTAGCATTCATAATACTTACAATGTCCGCCGCCAAGTCCTCCAAAGTGATTGCTTACCGCTATCAAGTCATACAGACAATTACCCGCTTGCTTACTTTTGACCCACTGCGACATGTCCAGGTTGCTAAAAATAAAAACTAAGGAAATAAGCACCTGAAAGGTACGACCAAAACTTTTGAATAATTCTACTGACTGTTCTATGTTGTTGTAAGTTTGCAAAGAAAGCCTACTTATGTATATAGGTATGCATCAATTTACGCGCAAACAGTGCATATGGGCCCACACTTTTTACATGTATATATGCACGCATATACGCACAACTATACACGCGTAAATGAATGTACGCAGGCACATTTATGTACAGAAGAAACAACACTATATCATTAAAATTATCCATATAAGTGTAACTTTTTTTCAATAAGTTGTGTAGATTCATCCACACCGAAAACATATTTGTTTACATTTTTTTACAAAGTTTGCATTTTTGAGAATACAAATACAAGCATATGAAAAGGTGACAGTTGCTAAGGTCAAAAGATGCAGGAAATATTCAGATAACTAAAAACTCATTTGTGACTAAAAATAAATTCATTTTTAATTGATTGCTCTATTGCAGAGCATCTTTCCATGGATAGAATTCGAGTTACAATATTCAATGTTGACTATTATTTATGTTGTCCTTTATAATCCGTCTTCAATAGCACACTTTTATTTTTTATTTACTGATATTACTTTGTTATTGTTGAAAAGTTTTTTAACTATCAACTCAATGGCATGGTACTATTTTTATATTTTCCAATAGACACTAAAACAATGTAAAATTCTAATTGATCGACACGACACCGTGAACAAGATATAAACCCAGAAACACAAAATGGAGCAAACCTTTCAGCGATTGCTAGGACAATTCACAAACCCAAGAGGATTTTAACGGACACCGACAAAACATCTGCTAAAAGGCCAGATGTATTGAGATGCAAGTACATTCTCAGACCAGTTGGCAAAGCGAAAATGACTTCAATGTTTCTGCTATTTTATTTTTGAAATCTTCTCAAACAAAAAGTGAGTGTTTACAAATAAACAACCAGGAGCGATGGTTAACCTAATGCCAGACACCGAAGACTCATCCTAACACATGCAAATTTATCTAATTTATATATAATATATATTTCTCAAAGTTTGTGTTTATGTATGCATGTTGATATGTGTGTATTTTTAGCTATGGCTATTAAAAATTTGGAATGGAATAAAGAACCTGTATCGCAAAAGATTTGGTCTCGGACCCTCCAGTTCACCAGTCAACACCTTACTAACTAAGCCACACAAGCTCGATGCATTTGTTAGGCGATATATGTCGCTATATGGGAGCAAATACGCTACCGCTCTGCATCACGACGTAAGGTTATAGTATAACGTCGTGAGAAGCGGGTAGCTCTTACTAGTAAGCTTACTCAAACTATCCATTGGCATAATAGCAAGTGGCAGACAACTCTCATTACCTCTCGTTGTTTATAAGCTGATTTTTAATATCCGGGCACCGCCGGGTAGCACAGATAGTGTATGTATAAATGACACAAACATATACCACATGCCAAAATATAGGTGATCATTGAGCTTGCATGCAACTGCAGGAGGAGATAACAAGTGCTGTATCGATATTAAATAACCTGTTTGGTAAACGATCAAACTCTAAAGCTATTGAATGCGCTAAAGATGATCCAGAGCATTTTATAAAGTGGAAAGGTGTAGACAATAAGGGTATAGGAAAAACGGATAAACAGTATGTGTGTGGAGATGTTGAAAGATGTAGACAGTGAAAAGACAGGGAGAGGTAGCCTGGGCATGGCTCTCGTGGGGGATTGGGAGAGAGAGCCTGGGACACATAGCAACACGCAGAGAAGACAACTCTAAAAGTCGACTTCTGCAGTCGCTAATATCACAATCGTTATTTCCGAAGGAGTATCATGTGACGGTCTTTTTTATGATCTTCGCGAGTATTATGTATTATTTTTAATTTGAATTGGCAGCAAACAAACGCTCGTTGGTAAGTATGAAATATTGGTTGCATAATAAATCAATCACGGGAGTTATATTATTTCATATGTTTAATTAATTAGGTTTTGATTTAATTATAATCAAAAATTAAATCAAGTGAATAAAATATTTTCACAATAACAATACAAACGAATAGCAATAGAACAACAAAAATGAATCGCACGCTGCTAGTAAAGAAAAGTTTATCTAGTAAAAAGTAATCTCAGTTTTATTTTACTCGCGAGTATTGGGATTACTCGCGACAGTTATTATGAACAACTCGGACCTACCACTGCAAAACGGTGCTATCTGAAAGCAAATACATACTCTTTCCGAAGCCAGTAAGAAGAACTATGAATTAGTCAAAACCTACGATAATATGTTGTAAAGCTTGAGACTGTTTTGGTCTCAGCGTGACTATGCCTAGCTTTGATAGATGATTTTTGAATCGCTCCATTTTTTATCAGTAAATTAAATGAAACCGCAAACGTGAAAACGCAAGAGAATAGTAACCTATGGTTCTTATCGTTTTGTTATCAAACGGGGTATTGCATAACTACCCAGTCTATCAAAAACATATGGCCTTTCACTAGATCAAGTCACGTTACTGTGACGATAGGCTTTTAAACGCGCCACATCTAATACATCGTGAGATCGGAATCTATCGAAACGCTTTCATTAGTATCAGTCTGAGCGTCATATGTAACATATGTCGCTCATTTTGCCGAAGTTAAAAAGGTAAGATAACTTCGGCAAAATGAGCGACATATGTTACATATGACGCTCAGACTGATACTAATGAAAGCGTTTCGAGTCTGGGACACATAGCGAAAAAAAGGTAAGATTTCGCTATGTGTCCCAGACTATCTCTCCCAATCCCCATGAGAGCCATGCCCAGGCTAAGGGAGAGGTAAGTGATGTGGAAATGTGAAGGGTAGAAAGTGAAAATATGGAGAAGTGTTAAAAGTGGTGTTGAGATGAAATGTGGAGGAGGTGAAGGAGGTGAAGAAGGTGAAGGAGGTGAAGGAGGTGAAGGGAGGATACCAAGATGTGTAAACATGGGTAAGAACTTACTCTAAAGGGTATGAAACAAAAGTGTTAATTTTGTCTCTGCTGCCATAGCTGTAGGCAGAGGAAGAGGACTTGTACCTCTTCAGTTGTATGACCAAATATTTTGGCAGCTTCCACAAGGCAAATTCTTTGGAGGCTAGCACGTGCTGCTTGCATTCTGGGCAGTACCTGTGACACACAGCAAATGTAGGCAACCCAAGAACAACAAGCTAGACACCACAACTACACTTTGGGAAATATATTTATTCTCTTTATAATCATTACATTTGTAACGGTATCGCAACTCCAATTAAATGTATAATCACTTTGTCGGCGACAATGGCGACCAGTCTTAATGCTAGTAATCCATATTTTACTTCACTTTTTAAATGTTTATTTTTGTTTCCCTTCTGATCTAATTAACTTTGACTAGCCAAGTGTCAGCTGTAACATCAGTTACAAGCGATTATCCATCTATTAATTATACAGCAGTACAGCTGGTGCCAGGCAGGCAAAGGATGACTACCACTTATATATGCTCATAATAATAGAGTATTACACTTGATTAAAGATAAACTTACACAAAAATAGTAGTTGATTTTATCAGAAACTATTATTATTTCTCTGAACGTTCTACCCGTGATCAAGTTTTGTCAATTTTAATCTTGAAGCATCCTGGGACTCAAGTCACTTCAAAAACCAAAACAATCGCAAATGATAGAATACCGACACTTTCTGATAAAATCTACTAAAATTGTGCATAATTTCATCGTTAAATAGCCCATATTTATGAACTCCATTATGTGTTTCATTCAAAAGCCGCAGAAAATCAGCTGAAACTTTAGAGAAACAAACTTTACAAAGTTCAATGCAAGACAGCCAATAATGACCAGTGAGCAAGCATCAGTCATATAGAAATATTGAGTCCAGCAAAATAGTAATTTTATCCAAGTTAAACCACAGATTGAAGCTGAACAACTAATATAAACTCCCTGATCAACTACACAATGTAAGACAACTCTACACAATGTAGAGGGTAAGACCAAATAACTGTGGCATGCTGTCAAAATGAGTAGACAAATCTAAAACAACAGCCTACAATAATTTGAATATCTGTCTTCATGTCCGTCGGTACACTTATGTTTCGTAGACTATACGTGTTGTCTGAAAATGGAAATGACCAACTAACCACGCGTCATGCTTGCCAAGCTGTTCCTTAGAGGTGAAAAGATGCAAACAATCCTCAAGAGTTACTCCCTCCTTCTCCTTTTCAACCTCATATAATGATTCATGCTCAGTGACAGCGAACGAATCATCGGTATGAACGACTGTGCCGAGCAACTTCTTTTCAAAGTCCGCAGATATATATGAGTATATACTTTCTAGAAAAGAGACCAACGATGCACATAATTTTAGCGTGGGAACAGAAACTCTGCAAGTACTAAATACAAAATCTAAAGCTATTTGTGGATGTTAACCCATGGACCAAGGTTTGATAAGCAAACTAAAGAAACAATTGAGATGAGACATCAATCATAAGGAAAATCAGTTATATGGAAAAATAAGAGTATAAGTGTTCACTTGTGTGCCCACACCGAGTCCAGCTCAGCGATTCCGTCTATGAAAAGTAAAATGCGTACAGACACTCCCCAACTTGCGAATGAGTTACGTTCCGAACGATCGTTCGTAAGGTGAATTCGTTCGTAAGTTGCTTCAGTGCTATAATGTGTATTATAATTTATGTTTAAGGCCTATATAAGTATATTGAAGGTTTATATAAGTATGTTTAAAGCTTGTATAAGTAACCTGTATTGGTTTGTACTGAAAAACTATTTAATAAAATTGAGAGAATACTGTGCTGGACGCCGGGCCATGACACTGCATTTCTTATTTATTGTATGTGTTGTCCCTTTTATTATATCGTTGTTTTACTTGTTATGCTATCACTTATCGTTGTTGTCTTATTTTATTGTATGTATTGTCCTTTTATTATATCGTTGTTTCACTCGTTATGCTATCACTTATTGTCACTTATATTGTTGTCATACCAACACACTAGCGATCCTATTTATTCACATTGTTAGCCGGTGTTCTTACCATTTGCCATTAGCCGGAATGGTTGATATTATTGTATATAAAGGAGCGCGGTCACTTAGTACGCTCCTCGGCTAGTGAAATGTCCTTCGCTAACAAAAATCTGAATGAAACTACACGCACTCTCTTTTCTTTATTTATTAGTCTAGATCGTGCCAAGTAAAGGCCGGCAAATTCCTTAACAACACGTACAGTAAAAATGAAAAGTTCTTTGCGCACTGAAGATACGTTCACGCACTTATGCACTGCAATGAACTGGGCAGAGGACAGTGGATGCTGAGTGGTGCTTCCAAGTAATGCCTCTTTCCACCGCAAATACGTCGGTAATACTGTAGCTAATAGCGTTGGTATTAGCGGCAGACATACGCACAGACATGTTCGTATGTACCGTTGTTCGTAACTCAAACGTTCGTAAGTAGGGGAGCTTCTGTACAAGCTTCAGAAGCATGATCAGTCAACTTCCAGACTGAAGACAAAAATGTGGAGATTTAGTCTTTGCCTGAAGCAAATGCTTCTATAAAACTAACAAAAGATAGCGCTAACATAATTTAAACATATACATGTAGTATGGTGCCAAAACGGATAAATTGAAAGCATACAGCGCTTAAGGTGATACGAGAGACACAGGCTAGGTATATTCGTCTTGAACCTTTCATCTATAAATCTTTGAGCGATATCAAAAAGATGCTTTACAGTAAAAACTCTCAAATTTATGTTCTAACTAAAATCTGAACAGTTCGTCTTTGCGCTAAACTAAAAAGCAGGATCTAAAGTAAAAGCTGTGAGTTCGTCTGATCGTAAATAGACAGTATCCATAGCATCGGATAAGTTGATATTCTCAGCATTAGCACGATATATTTTGCATCAGTATAATCCCACGACCACACGAGCGGAGCGGAAGTGTGGGAGTTTTATGATAAATGCATGCGCACACAACTTACGAAAATTATTAATCAAAAATGAGACGAACCCTCGTCAAGAAATTTAATCAAAAAATTTAAGCGTCGGAATTTAAAGTCGTTAAAGTATAATAACGATACAAAACACATTTAAAACTATTTAAATATGTTACCAAGTCTTTGTAAACCTATGATAATATCTTAAAACTTACCCATCCGATCGGATTATACACAAATAGACAGATTAATTTCGACGAAAATCGCCACAAAACGCTTGAAAAGCTTGGTTTAATAAAAGTTAAGACCGGAAATTAAAACGCCGAGGGACAGATAATAGAACGATGAAGTATGGAGATGTCTTGCGCATTTCACGAAAAAATAACATGCACTTTTCACCAGTCTATAGCATTGTCGAATTGCCGAAGGTTTTGGCCATTAACATAGGAGTACAGAAATCGTTTCATTTTTGCTGATTTCAATTTTTTCATTTTCATTTGCCAACACATTTAAATACTTTCCCATTCTAACTGATGTCCAACGCAGTATAAGTGAAGGCAAGCAAATCACGATGATATTTTTTAACGTTTCTTATTACAATAATTAACTATAAGTTTGGACGACTACAGAACAATGACTACGTAGTACAGATTTTCTAAAAATCTATATAAATATCACAACTTCGTGATATTGTTATCTATGCCGTTTTGAAATGTAAACAAAATTGTGCATTGGTTTTTTATTATTACTATATAAATAATATTGGTTATTCTAATAATATCAATGCATTTTACTTCTAACATTGGCCAATATTGCATTTCTTTTTTTGCAGGAGGAGAGATATAAACATATAATCTTTTCCTTTCATTATTACTATTTGTTGTATATAATAACACCCAGTACATTACAGCTACCATTGCAGTTATCCTATTTGACTGCTAATATTGCATTTCTCAACCATCAGTACCCTTTCTTTTTTCCAATATCACTTTGGTCGTGGGCTGTATGACAGTGGAATTTCTAGAATTCTAGAATTTCTGTTAAAGATCGCTTATCAAAACCATTCTACATTCAACGCAACCAACTTTCAAACTGTGTATAGTACACAGTAGCTTGCCATTTTACTTCTAATTTTGCATTTCAGAGTTATAATAAACATATTTCTTTATTGTTGTTGAATTACATACATTACAGTAAATTAGGCCTACAGCTTTATAACACTTTAATAACAGCTTTTATTTTGCTGCAGTTGGCAGAAATCTTCGAGACGCATGAACGCTCATAGGTTTTCTATTATTGCTGTATTACTATATTAACAATATTGGTTATTTTAATATCAGTGCATTTTACTTATAATATTGGCCAACATTGCATTTCTCCTATTGCAAGGGAGAGATAGAAACGTGTAATATTTTCCTTTCATTGTTGTTGTTTGTCATGACCAAACACTTTTTAAATAAATTTTCTAAAAACCTATATAAATACCACTTCTCGATATTGCTACCTATTACGTTTTGAAATGTAATCAAAATTGTGTATTGTTTTTCTATTATTACTATATTAATAAAATTGATTATTCTAAGAATATCAGTGCATTTTACTTCTAATATTGGCCAATATTGCATTTCTCCTATTGCAGGGGGAAAATATAAACATCTTTTCCATTTATTATTGCTTATTGTTGTATATAATAACACCCACACCCAGTACATTACAGCTACCATTGCAGTTATCCTATTGCACTGCAGAGCCATTTGATTGCTAATATTGCATTTCTCAACCATCAGTACCCTTTATTTTTTTGCCAGTATCTCTGGCCATCTCTTTGGTCGTGGGCTGTATGACAGTGGAATTTCTAGTCTATATATATATTTCTCAAAATTGGTTGAATGTGTATTCGTCGTTTTGATTGTCCAGCTATAGCTATTATTTTAGCACTGCGCCCACACGTTACGAAGCCCCCATCAGAAAATTTCGATCTAAGGCTTTATCATATTTGATATACCGTAACCATATGCTGATTATTTTAGCAAAGCACCCACGCGTTACGATGCCCCTGTTGAGAAATTCTTTTTTGTAAGGTTCAATTACCGTACTATATATGGGGTCAAGACCAATTCTTTTCACGCGGGCATTTATAGAAAGAGCTTCGACATTCTCTCTCCGTTCGGTCAGACAAAAACAGTACGATATCTCATTTTTACATTTGCACCAGTATCGACTGTGTAGTTGTTTTTGTAGTGTTTTGTGTAGTTGAAATAAATTAGGAGAAAAAATAAAAACAACAGAAAAGTTTTTCAAACTTTGTCAAACAATTGTAACTTTCAAACTTCATATCACGAGGAAAATGTTTTGTACAGGTCAAATAAATTTAAAAAAAATAAAACAACTTTACAAGGGTTTAAATGTAAATGTGAAATAATTAGCAATAGCTAAATTAAATCGATCTTGCTACGATTACAATAAAAGATTTCGGTAATTCGGCAATGATACAATTATTAGGAACTGAGAAAACAAAATATAAATCCTGAATATGTAGAATTAATAATAACAATTCTTGCAGAGAAGTGCGTGGGTATAAAAAGGTTACCGTTCCACCAGAAGCTATCCATCAAAAATTTTCTCAAAATATGCAGTTTAAAGGTTAAAATGGAAAATGTTGTTATATATTAATACAAATCAATTTTATTACCAAAAACTTTTTTTTTATTACCCGGGCAACGCCGGGTAGCGCAGATAATAGTGTAATACAAACGAAAAAAGTTTAAACGCTTACTGAAAATTTCTTCGCTATTTTATTTGAATTTTTTTTATAAATTGTAGAGAAAAAAACTCATAAAACTGGCCAAGGTAGGAAATAAAAACAAACACTGGACTCTCATTCTGCAAAAAACTACCAAATATGACAAGTTTCACAAGATGAATGTAAGCTGTCAAATATCGACAAGAGGAGCTGTGTGGCAGCCTTCTGTGGAATAGTTCCCTTAACTATGTTGGATGCTAACTACTATCTAATGCAACTTTATCATGAATTACTGCAAATGACACGGAAAAATTACTCACTTGATTCACAGGTGTCATATTTAACTTTAAACGGTTAAACTTTCCCAACGGTAAATATTTTTGCTGATTAAAACGAAACAAGGAAAAACAGGCATGTGAATAACTCTTCACGGATAAAAAATATGACAATCTCCTACCTTGGCAAGCAAAGCTAGTTACAAACTTAACTCAACTCTAACTCAACTCCTACTCTAGTTCAACTCAGCTTTCACTAACAGCCAATAAATAAAAATCCAAAACATATCTCTTACTGCTAAAAGCTATTGGACCATCTCGAGGCAGTGATGACTCAGTATTTCCATATTGTGAGACTAGCTCCAATTTAAAAAGCTCTCTAATAGATTTGTCATTAGGGGTCATCTTGAAATCGGCGAGAGCCTCCTCTCCACTCTCTGAGATAGATTTATCTGCCAAGGTCAAAGAAGCCTTTATGAAGTTTACTCATGATATCTTTTGAACATGTAAAACGTGCTTTAAGCAAATGTCAATGCTGGCGATATTGTCAAAGCTGCCATAAATGATTAAAATGTCAGAAGTCAAATATTTAAATAGTGGCTCTACTGAACAAATTGACATTGAACCAGGTCTAATGAACACAGTCTATTAATGATATGTTATTACAACTAACATATGCTATAATATCTACAATATGCTATAACAGCATTGCCACAACAGCTATGCCATAACAGCTATGATATATTTTCGCAAGCATGATATGCTATAGAAGTTATGTCAAGCTATGACAGTAACTAACTAGCTATATTACCATAAATAAATATAGTATGCCAACCTAAGATCAACCTGAGCAACATGTTAATGATTCTGCTAATGGATTGGGTTACATACAAGATTTGGCGGAGTTTGAGAATGAGGCTTTGTGAACCCCGGCTATGTCATCGTCCAAATCTGTATTTGAGCTTACAGACACATCCATTGGTTCCTGTGCATCGGGTTCCTGCTTTGAATTCTTCTCACTGCCTGTATCTGACTTTTCCCTCAGGCCTGCTCAGCATGAATGATACACATATTGCGGCAGGAATGTAGCATGAGATGTTACAAAGTGTAAATGGCTATAAAAGAACCCGGATGAAACGGGAGAATAAAAGCAGCGTGGCTACTAGTCTAGAGAAAGAGCTGGAAGTGCCGGTACAAGTATTTCATTACTTTTGACCAGGGAACACCTAGTATCATTCAGTTTTGTCTAATAAATAGCTCAGCTTTGAAAAATCATCAAAGGTGGAATTGATGTTATGCCTTATGGTAACTTTAGACTGACGCATTGCGATGATCCACCTTAAAGATGAGCCTACACAGAATTTTAGTAGACTTTATCAGAAAGTATCGGTATTTTTCTATCATTTACGATTGTTTTTGATGTTTGTGGTGATCTGACTGCTAAGATGTTTCAAGATTAAAATCTATAAAAGTTGATCGTGGTTAAAAAGCTCAAGTAGAAAATACGTAATGACGTCATTAGTTGTTATCGTTGCGATAGTTGATATCGACAATTGCATTCAAGTTTCAGCATTACACATTTCTGTTCCGTTGATTTTTTTTGCAGCTATAGACATCAACACCTCACTTTTGCTTGACTCGAGCGTTTTAATAGCGATCAAATTTATTGATTTTAATATTGAAACATCCTGGCAATCAGATCCCCTCAAACATCAAAAAAAATCTTAAATGATAGAAAAATATCGATACTTTCTAATAACATCCCTAAAATTTTGTTCAAGTTCATCTTTAATAGAATCACGCAATATTTTGGCAAATGACACAGAAAGAGCCTGTATAGTGTAGGAAAGTAGAAAGAATGACTGTCTTGTCTGGTACAGAAGAGATCAGTTCAAAAATAGATTTCTTTTATAATATTTGGAGTTCTCTTCTCACAAAGAAAAAAGAGTACAGATGCGTAGAACATGCCGATTGCCCGACAGCAGGTGTTTAGCAGATCGAGTGTTAACCTTGTTGCAGTGTTTTGGGCGGTTACCTCACACCTGATTCCTTCAAATGAGCATAACAATAGTTAGGATAGTTTTGAAGCTAAAATTCTAATCAATGTTCAACTTGATTAGCCCATGAACCTATTTATACACCATACCGATGTACAATCCTAAGATGGCATAGCACTTTCTGCCAACTCTCATTATGAAAACATATAAAGAAAAAGACAACTCCGAATCAATAAATTACACAAGAACTTTCCAAGTGAATGCATACCATTAAGATAGGCCCTCTCTTCTTTTGTATCAATGAACGGACTATAACACTCCCTGATGATGTCATAGAGCCTGGCATATGTTACATCCTTCGGGACAGACAGAACCAAAGGCCAGCTAATAGCAGTTGAAGTGTTTTTTCTGCATGAACAAAATTACCATGCGTAGGTAAATGATAAAATAATGCAAGTGCAGTACCAGAAGGTGATAAAACACAATGCAATGTTAATGCAAAAACTCCAACAAACTGCAATATCTTAGGTACAAAGTGAATGCATGGACGAGAAGTTTACAAATGCAAGAGAAATAACTGTTACGGACTAAGTGAATTCATATCAAACATAAAGCAATACAACAGACTGAAATAATGGTGATTTCAATGGCACAACCAACGGAATATAAAAACAATGAGCAATACTAGTAACATGTGATCCCTCTGGATATGGACAATTCTGATGGTACCTAAGATGGAGCTGAACGACACATGCACACCATTGCATCTCGATGCTAATAGACACATAACTTACTTCTCCAGCTCTTTGAAATACACAGCAACAACAGTTCTGTCTTCGGATGGATCCACTTTATAACTAAAAAGGAAATTATCTCCATATTGCAACTATTTATCGCATGTCGAAATACATCAATAAGGTGAGAAGATAACTCGCCATACAAAATATGGTTCATGAGCCGATAACTACAAAGACAACTCGACACTAATTGAAAAAACTAAACATAACTGGATACAAATTATGTTGAAGAGATGCGATTAATAAAGCTGGTAAGATAATCACAGTCATTAGAGCTGGCTAAAAGCTCATATAAAAACCTCTTCTTTGGATGAGAAGAATGAACTTGATTTTACTTGATTTGTGTTGATGTTGAGGAAGCTTACCTTACCATGTATAGTTATACCACATATCAATTAGCAGTTACCTTACCCTGTATATATCAGTTAGCAGTTACCTTACCCTGTATAGTTATACCACATATCAATTAGCAGTTACCTTACCCTGTATATATCATATATCAGTTAGCAGTACCTTACCCTGTATATATCATATATCAGTTAGCAGTACCTTACCCTGTATATATCATATATCAGTTAGCAGTTACCTTACCCTGTATAGTTATACCACATATCAATTAGCAGTTACCTTACCCTGTATATATCATATATCAGTTAGCAGTACCTTACCCTGTATATATCATATATCAGTTAGCAGTTACCTTACCCTGTATAGTTATACCACATATCAATTAGCAGTTACCTTACCCTGTATACAGTGAAACTCGGATAACTCAAACTTCAAGGGACCGAGCAAAAGTGTTCGAATTATCAGAGTGTTCAAGTTATCAGAGCACTGTCACAAGTCCATGTATTTACTTATTTATTAGTAGATACATGAACATATACAAACTATAATATAAATCAAAAGCACAAATGGCTTGTTTCAAATTAAATGCTTCTAATGTAAAGTTTAAAACGTTTTTATCAAAAAGTATAGAGATTTTTCTATCACTTGAGATTGGTTTGTTGTTTGAGGTGATGTTATTGCCAGGACGTTTTTTAGATTGACATTGGCAAAACTTGATCGTTGCTGAAATGCTCAAAGAAAAGACATCTTTTTCTTTTGAGCGTTTTACCCACGATCAATTTTGCCGATCTTTCTTGAAGTTTATGGAAAGATTACCTTACTTTACCTGGGATTCGTTAAGAGCAACACTCCGAGGCAGTTCAATTAAAAGTTTTACGAGGTTTTACGGTACATCGCATATCACTCACACTTTTTGAATGGATACTTATTGAATGTACACACGTATTTTGTGTTTAGGTCAAACGATGAATAGTTTTTTTTAGCTAAGACAACGTATACGTTTGACTACAACAATTCTTAAGACGTTTTAAACATTCAACATTCCGACGTTAATTCAACACGGAATCAACGTCGGAAAACTATTCATCACGGGCTAGCCGGGTCACGCACTCAAGGATTTTCGCCACGCAAATACAAAACAAAAACAACATGCTGTTTTTGTTTTGTATGTGCGTGGCGAAAATCCTTGCGCCCGTGACCCGGCTAGCCCGTTCTATTCATCGTATAGCAGTATAAATCAAATTTCACCAAACCTTTAGAACAGTCGTTGACAAAAATATTTTGCCGATGGAGGTAATAACGACGCTTATGAATTACGAAAAGTTGAGGTTTACCTCTATGGCTTGGAATAAAGTGATTTTCTAAAGCGATAGCAACCGTTTCGGTAGCCGTTGGGCAAAAAACAGTTCGTTATAACAGTGTTGAATTCGAGTTATATAGAGCCATTTATCATTGCGTGGGAACGGACCAAGCAAATCCAGTCGAGTTAACCATGTGTTCGCTATATCCGAGGGCGAGTTATCCATGTTTCACTGTATATCATATATCAGTTAGCAGTTACCCTACCCTGTATATATCAGTTAGCAGTTACCTTACCCTGTATAGTTATACCACATATCAATTAGCAGTTACCTTACCCTGTATATATCATATATCAGTTAGCAGTACCTTACCCTGTATATATCATATATCAGTTAGCAGTTACCTTACCCTGTATAGTTATACCACATATCAATTAGCAGTTACCTTACCCTGTATATATCATATATCAGTTAGCAGTACCTTACCCTGTATATATCATATATCAGTTAGCAGTTACCTTACCCTGTATAGTTATACCACATATCAATTAGCAGTTACCTTACCCTGTATATATCACATATCAGTTAGCAGTTACCTTACCATGTATATATCATATACCCTACAGGATGAAAATATTCGTTGGTCATAAAAATTCGCGATTTCGCGAACAGTCAATCCCGCGAATTATTAAATTCAGTGAATAATTAGTTCTATTTTAAATCACAAGAGAGAATAACTACTGCATCAAATTGAAAACTAGTCGCTAGCCTAATTTTTAATGTAAATACTCAACGTAATTGAGTTCCAAAACATTTTTCAAATCATTGCCTAAGCTTTGAGCTAACACCATTGGCAATGCATCACATTTATTTACAAAATTATTCGAGGTTGTAAAAAAATATGCAGAATGGCGTCATCGCGAAAATAGCCCCGAGACAGAAGTACTAAACGTAGCCGAGTTCCAAAACTTCTTTAAAATCATCGCCAGGCTTCGAGCTTTATTGCCATTGTGTCAAACTTTACAAAATTATTCAAAGTTTTTACAAGTTATTCGGCATGGCTTCAGCATAGCAAAAAAGCTCTCCTAGTCTTTCTACATTAGAATCAACTTCATCAATCTCTAATACTAAAGTCAAGGACGATCATGATTCTGATCTGGACATTATGGTATGTAATCGATTTGCAATGCAGATACGTTTTTCCATAATCAACTGCATTAGTTAATTCTTTTGTTTAAAAACTGATCACTTTCATCAAATACTTCAGCTATTGTTTTTGTACTTCCTCAACACTCGTTAATATCTTTTCTTTTTTTGTGTTTACTGCAGATTGAGAATGAAACAACCTACTCCGATTACGAAAACTAGAGACAAGTAGTAATATTCATCAAGACAGGAATATTGGCAGAGAGGCAACCAGTCAACCTCGACCCCTTCATCGACAACAACTCCTTGATATTGCTGTAGCAAACATGATTAAATTATATATTTTATTTCATGTATAGATATATTATAATTTATTACAAACTTGAGTGTACAAATAAAATATTTCAAATACAAATAAAATTTTACAAACAATGAATAGAGTAAATATAAACAGTTTAGTCCATATGGTGGTTGTCTAGCAATAAAATTAAACGTACTCTTGATATGTGAATACTAGCGTGTAAAGGTGCTTTCTGACTAGTTATTTTACTAATAGCAGATCTGTCGCTGTCACTTTCTCGGGTAGGTGTTGAAGGCGATTCTCTCGCTACTACATGGCTGGTAAGGAAGTTATCATCAGAACTCTCCTCGTGGCTTACTATTGCAAAGTTCTGCCGGTTGGCCAAAGATTTGTGCTCGTAAAGGCGTTTTTGTTCCTTTTTTAAAAACAGATATATTCTTCTCGTAAGTAGCTGCGGTCACTTCAACCTTAATTTCTAGACCTCCCTGAATGATTGGTGATCTTCTAAGAATGACTTCTATCACCCTTGCAATCATTGTTCTTCGGTGTATGATGAAAAATCTCTCTCACACACTAAAACAAATAATGAAGCAGTAGGGATGGAAAAAATACGGTAGTATTGCGTTTTATCGAAGAAGAATCAAAGTAAAATTCAACTAACTTAGTAAATGTAAAAACTCATTACCTACCACAAGTTGTTGGCTTATCAGAGGCCTTCAAAGCAATGAATATTCGTGAAAACCTCTGGACGCAGCAAAAATTGTTTACCGTAGAATAGCGCGATCGCCTCGCAGTTGTAAGCTAAATATAAACCGGAACACGCGGTGTGCGCATGCGTTGTAATAACTATTACTAGCCGCAATAGAGTTAACTTTTCCTAGAGAGCGGCAGTTTTCAGTCGCGAATAAATTCATCCGCGAATATGCATGAAAAGACAATTTTCGCGAAATATAACTCTGCGAATGAATTCATCCTGTAGGGTATCAGTTACCAGTTACCTTACCATGTATATATCATATATCAGTTAGCAGTTACCTTACCATATATCAGTTAGCAGTTACCTTACCATGTATCAGTTAGCAGTTACCTTACCATGTAACAGTTAGCAGTTACCTTACCATGTATATATCATATATCAGTTAGCAGTTACCTTACCCTGTATAGTTATACCACATATCAATTAGCAGTTACCTTACCATGTATATATCATATATCAGTTAGCAGTTATCTTACCCTGTATATATCACATATCAATTAGCAGTTACCTTACCATGTATATATCATATATCAGTTAGCAGTTACCTTACCCTGTATATGTCACATATCAATTAGCAGTTACCTTACCATGTATATATCACATATCAGTTAGCAGTTACCTTACCATATATCAGTTAGCAGTTACCTTACCATGTGTATACCTTATACCAGTTATCAGTTACCTTACTATGTGTATACCATATTTCAGTTAGCAGTTACCTTACCATGTATCAGTTAGCAGTTACCTTACCATGTATCAGTTAGCAGTTACCTTACCATGTATCAGTTAGCAGTTACCTTACCATGTATCAGTTAGCAGTTACCTTACCATGTATCAGTTAGCAGTTACCTTACCATGTATCAGTTAGCAGTTACCTTACCATGTATCAGTTAGCAGTTACCTTATCGTACCTTATTAGGTAGATTCAACTAAGTGCTGTTAGCATTTAAATGCAGATTTGCTACCAAATCACACATATTTATGAACAAATTATAGGAATATTGGTTTTTAAGAACTGAAACTGAAATAGATGATTGCCTTGTCAGTGTCTCGCTACTCCTACCTTGACTACAAATTAAACTGACAATAAACTCTGAGAAAACTTAATATTAACTTCGAGTTGCATAAAGCTACTTGTATATAAAATTGAATACTTATACTTACACAAATGTCTTGTCACAATCACGTATCGACCTCAGTGAGAAACTGTTTTGGTATATTCTATGGAATCTGGCTTTGTATAGCTCTGCGGCCACTAACTGCAGTTGAAAAATAGTGAGCAGGAGTGAATGAGTAGTGTGGTATGGCGGAGAGAATAACAACAGCTACCTAGATGTAGGCGACTGATGATATGTCCGTGATACGCTCGCATAGAGCATGAGAAACAACAAGCGGTGTTATGTGTAGAAAAAGTTAGGTGCTAGGGCTTTCACAGACCCTCAACTAATCTACTCACCCAGTCTGCCGGCAGATCAAACATTTTACCGACAGCCTTACAAAGGTCTTCGATACAACCATCAGCTGGAACTTTGACTTTACACTGTAACCACAAAATCTCGGGGCACTTTTTCAGACATTGGAAACAAGGCATAATAGAAAATAAGTAGCATACAATCACGAATGACCTACCTTGACAGGAGGTTTGATGGGGTCACAGGAAACATAATGAACAGTTAACGGTTTGGTATCCTTCCCTGGAATAGGCAATGAGAGGTAACACGTGGGGTCAAAAGTCGTACTTGTCTGGTTGCATTCTGGACATGTGAGAGTAGATTTGAGTTGGCCATGAAAGAGGTCTATGATGATAGAGTCATTGCGTTTCTTATAGTTTTCCCAGGCTTCATTTGATACCTCCTGCAACAAAAATAATGTGAGTGCAACTTGTAGGGCCTAGATTCACGATTCAGTCCCATGACTTGACATGGCGCATAACTTTTTAAGATTATCTAACTAAAGCTAACGTTCATGCGAGATAATGCATGAGTGCGATAAGAATACTGATTGAATGATGAAAAACAATAGGAATACTAACTGAACGATAAAAAACGATAGGAATACTGAGTGAATGATGAAAAGCGATAGGAATACTGATTGAACGATGACAAATGATAGGAGTAGGCTCACAAAACAATGATTTAGTCTAAAACCTTAGAAAGGGGTTTAGATACCTCATCAGGCCTCTTATTACTGTCTTTAGTTTCTATGTATGGCTTGACACGAATTCTGTTGAGGTCTTCATGAAGGCCATCAAGGAGGAATGCCATGAGCTCGTGAGAATCCTGTTGGTGATAGCCACTAAATCGTGGTGCGAACCTGCCAACAGCTCCCTTAAAGCTGCCAAGCAATAGAATAATGTCCAATAACTGTTATTTAAATTTAAAAAAAACACCCAAGTGCATTCAGTTTTAAATGTTTAATCAGTTTGGAGCAAATCCATTTATGTAACCACGACTTCCACACCAGAAGTATGTAACTCCTTTATGCATCCACTACATACTATCATGAAATTATTTTTAATGACTCTACCACTAACTTTCTGTTGTATATTGAGGCATCTCCCGTGTGCCTAACTATGTTGTAGGAATGTGGCTACAAATGCCGGATAGCCTTTGGGAGGCCCCGCCCTTAAAACGAACCTATAGGATGCTGTAGCCTTTCGAATGTCCCAAATACATATAAAAGGGCGTATGGTAGAGCTTTCTTCTTCCATTTAGCGGAGATTGTGGTGAGTGCTTATATAATACCTTCCACAATTTTGGTATTAGCCATCATCCCATGATATTTAACTATAATTGATGTACTAAATGGGTGCTACAAAAACCTAGTTTATATAAGAGTAATGTTAGAAATGATAATAATATAGTAATATTTGTCATATCTAGGGTAAATTTAACTGATAACAGGCAAAACAGAGAGACAATGCAATCTCAAAAGCAAGTGTGGCATGAAACAGCTTCTCAAACACAATCACTAGACCACATAACTTCATCCACTTTAAAAAGACACCCGGTATGTGAGTATCATAGGTTTAGTTCTACAAGTTGAATACTAACTGTCGAGGAGCGCAACTAGTGGTTTTACCACTCCACATAACCTTCATAAGATCTGCGTATGTTTCAGCTATTTCTCCTTTCATACCCAGGGGGTTCTTCTCATTCAAGTCCTTTGACCATTTATTACTGAGGAAGAAGTCCTTGAGATCGGGAACATTACTGAGGCACTACAACAGACCCCACTTACCATAATTTAAATACACAGATATAAACAATATATGTAAATAAAATAGCACGCAGTAACATACGGGTTATGTGGAGAAAAGAGAATGCTGAGATGTAAGAAGAGATCAAGAGAGTGCCGAGTTCGTCGCAGAAGGTTATTGACAAGCCACTGATAGCTATAGCTACTGACAAGGACGGAATGTTTCCAAGAGTGCTCTGAAATACTTCGAAAAGAAACATACGTTACTTCAAGGGGGAATTTACCTGGAGCGCTGAATTCATGAAACAAGTATTGCCTAGATTGTTGAGACCGCAGAGGCCAGCACTTGAAGACTTTTCTTCACCCTTATAAGAGTTACTTGATGAGAGTGATCCATTATAACTTGTCGAACCGTATCCACTGTCTCCGTATAAAGACCTCCCTTCACCTGACCTTTAATTTACAAGATCAAAGTATTTAGTGACCGATGGTGTGCAATATGTTACTGTTATTATTTTTCTAAAGATTTTGTTGATGGTACTACGGCTGTGCCCAATATTGTGGTACTGCCAAGCCGTTTTTAATATCTGCAAAATTAAATAATAGGCCTACATTTTCATATAGATATACATATATTTCTATGACAACCAGCTAAAATCTGTTTAGATTTTTAAATTCAGCATAATGATATACAGCCCCCAGCTATATATATATATATGTATATATATACAGTGAAACTCGGATAAATCGCCCTCGGATATATCGAATACATGGTTAACTCGAATGGATTTGCTTGGTTCGTTCCCACGCAATGATAAATGGCTTTAGATAACTCGACTGAAACTCCGTTAACTCGAACAGTTTTTTTCCAAACGGCTACCGAGACGGTTGTTGCTATCGCTTTAGAATATCACTTTATTCCAAGCCATAGAGATAAACATCGACTTTTAGTAGTTCTTAGGCCTCGTTATTACCAACATCGGCAAATATTTTCATTAACGACTTTTCTAAAGGTTTGCAAAAATCAAATTTTACCAAACATCCGCTTAGCGATAAGCCCTCCGAAAGCAAGAAAAGCGAGGTAAAATTTGGATAACTTTAAAGTAATATCGGCAAAATTGATAATGGGTTTTTAATAGTAAAGCAGTTTTGTAATAACTGACTTACTGCAAAATTGATCTTGGTTAAAACGCTCGGTAGAAAAATACGTATGTATTTTTTCTGAGCGTTTTAACCGCGATCAAGTTTTGCCAATTTTAATCTGAGAATGTCCTGGCAGTCACATCACCTAAAGCAACAAACAAATCTCAAGTGATAGAAAAATATCTATACTTTCTGATTAAAAATATTTAAAACTTCACACGAGAGACCCTTCAACTTGCAACAAGCAATCTATGCTTTTGATTGATATATAGTTTGTATATGTACATGTATCTACAGATTAATACGTGCACTTATGACTGTCCTGATAACTTGAACGCTCTAATAACTCGAACACTTTTGCTCGGTCCCTTGAAGTTTGAGTTATCCGTGTTTCACTGTATCTATATATATATATATGTATATATATATGTATATATATATCTATATATATATAATATGTATAGGTGGAACTTCACTCTATAAGTTAAACATTTTATTACTAATAGTTTCATGTGGTACAATAAGTATCACACTCTTCAGATAAAATGTCTAAAATGAATCTCATACACCAGTAATATGCTGTTATACAGAGTTAGATAAGATGATAATTGGGTGGGGGTATAGAAGCCAAAGCCAAATAGTTAAGTCATACAATTGCGTAGCAAGAACTTAGATAAATTTCTGCATGATGACAATAGCAATAGGTTATTAAGAGTGCCTAGTGATGGTCTGTAAATAATAAAGAATTACGCAGAAATATTGAATTGTGCAGCATCCACTTTATGTATATACATTTATATATATATATGTATATCTATATATATACTACTAGTAGTGCCCCAATGACCATTGGGATATACAACTGTAATCCCAGTAGTCATTGGGGCACTGGGTGCAATAACACCGGCGAATAAAATGTGGCTTGCCCAAATACCAACAGCAATCAACTCAGGTGAGTTGCAGAAATGTGCGCTATTGGTAACAGCTAAGATCTTGAGGCGAGTGCTCAAACTCCAAGGTCTCTGGTAAGAGATCCGAGTTAGAGCAGAAATTACAACCCATACGGGTTAACCAGGGTGAGGAAACAATTTTTTTTATCAATTATTCAAGTATTCAATTTGTATATATAATATATTCAATTTTATATACATATAGTTCAGAGCCTCGGTATTATGTATATATATATGTATATATACATATATATATATATATATATATACAGTGAAACATGGATAACTCAAACTTCACGGGACCGAGCGAAAGTGTTTGAGTTATCAGAACGTTCAAGTTATCAGATCACAGTCACAAGTGCATGTATTTATCAGTAGATACATATACAAACTACATGTATATATAAATCCAAAGTATAGGTTGTTTGTTGCAAGTTAAAGGGCATCTGATGTAGAGTTTTAAAGTATTTATCAGAAACCATACATATTTTTATACACTTGAGATTTGTGTGTGGTTTTAGGTGATGTGACTGCCAGAACTTTTTCAGATTAAAATTGGCAAAACCTAATCGCGGTTAAAACGCTCGGAAGACATTTTTTTCTCCTGAGTGTTTTACTGGAGATCAATTTTGCCAATTTTAATCTTAAAACGTCTTGGCAGTCACATCACCTAAAACTGCAAACAAATCCCAGCCCAATAAAAAATGTCTATACTTTCTGATAATTTTTAAAACTTGACATAAGTAAACATTTACGACCAATGCAAAAAAGCAAGCTTTTTATCTGATCAGTTATTTCATTTAAAAAACTTATCGAGTGTAGTCTGTGACAAGGTAATTTGTTGACAAAGATCAACAGTGTGACTGATTGTAGAAATAGATTTTAAACAGTTATTATCTTTGCACTTTCTTGTATCTATAAAACGTCTGAGGACATCTAAAGCGTTGTTTGCATCAGCCATGGTAGGTGGTTCAGGTTCAACAATTTCAGCCTCATCCTCTCTATCGGAATCATCGAGAGTACCACAACATGACACGGACTGCACAATCTCTGCATCACTCAAATGCTCAGCAAAAGTGATGTCTGCATCAACTGCTAAAAGCTCATCTGCAAAACAAAACTTGAATTTAAGCTAAAGTAACACTATTTTTAAAACATTTGTTAGGCACCATTGACGGTCATAAATGTAGCCCTTTATTAGGTCGAATTCATGATAATTTAACAGCATAGGCTATTTCAAGATTACCTACTAGCTGTCACATTTGATGTTGGATCTATGGTATGTAGTAGCAGATTTAGATTTCTCACAGTGTCAGCTTCTTCATTATCATCAACAGTTGAAGTCACATCTGTTTGATCAAGGTTGGTATGACCAAGCCGGTGGTGAAAACAGCGGGCTATGGTTTCTTTCGTGACACAGTTTCATGCTCTGTGCACCCAGCATATAGCTTGTAAAACATTGATAGAAGCATCTGGCTTCTTTCCATGAGTGTCAATGTAATCAACAGTGAATTGCAAAACTTGCTGACAATAGTAAGATTTAAAAGTTCGAATGATTCCTTGGTGCATAGGTTGCAGCACGCTTTTGGTATTGGGTGGTGTAAATAGAAGCCTGATTGACATAAGCCCATTCATAGTTGGGTGTGCTGGACAGTTGTCAATGATGAGAAGCACTTTTCTGTTTTTTATGGTCATCCGGCAATCAAAATCTCTTACCCATGTTTGAAAGATGTCACTCACCATACAAGCCTTCTTATTGTGGTAATAATGACATGGAAGGTTCGTAACATTTTTAAAACAGTGGGGTCTTTTGAACTTTCCTATCACAATAGGAACTTCCTTCTCGGTGCCCGACATGTTAGCGCAAAGTGCCACAGTCAGTTTTTCTTTTGACAACTTCTCTCCACTACACTTCGCCCCTTTAAAGTGCAACGTTTTGTCGAGCATGAGCTTGTAAAACAACCCGGTTTCATTCATATTGAATATGTCATCATAAATGTACGTTTGAAGTAATGGAGTTGGCACCTCTTCCTTCCACTTTTCCACCTCTCCAACATTAACTGTAGCTGACTCTCCAACAACTATCTGACTGCCAATAGAATGCCTTTTCTTCCACCTGTCGATTCAACTGCGAGAAACAGTAGTATCCTTTCCTAAATCCTGTAAAAACTTGTTAGCCTTTTCTAACAAAATTGGCCCATCGATAGGTACGCCTTCATTACGCACTTGTCTAAACCAACTCAATAATACGCCATCCAAATCATCGTGCGACGTTGGACGATCTCTCAGCCTTGATGAACTTTGGTCACATAACGATCTTATTCTTTCTTTTTGTTTAATCCATGTTGACACTGTACTTTTTGGAAGATTTTCTCTTTTTGATATTGCTGATAGCTTTTGTCCTGCTTCGATTTCCTCGATTATTTTAAGTTTATCTGAAGGTTTCCACGCTTTTACTTGCTTGCGTGAGGCCATCTTAAAGCGGATGTCTGTTGTAGCGGACTCCAAGCCACGAGCCTATTTGTGGCATTTTATCCTTATGTATCTGCGCATAATCACTGGTACATTATGTATTTTGCATGATGTGTCTATCTTTATTATCCGTGGTACCTTGTGGAAAACATATTGTAAAATATGACTATTGATTACCACAATAAAGATTGCTCATATATATATTAAATTCTTATCGCTAATGCTTTCTAACATTTATAGCTTGGCCGTAACTAAGCGAACGTTTTAGCGACCCTATTAATCAATTTTATATGGTTTGTTATTCGGTTCCATTATACGGTACGGAGGAAATATATGTACACTATACGCGTATAGGAAGCGAATTCATTAAGAGAGCAGAGTAGTCTCATTTTCGCGACTAGTGGAATAGCCTGTCTTGACAAACTGTTGTTTTTGCGGAGTTGTCCCCGTCGAGCGGGCGAGCAACACAATGAGCGGCACAACACAACACGGCGAGCAACGAGTTGTGTTGCTCGCCCGCTCGACGGGGGAACAACTCCGCAAAAACAACAGTTTGTCAAGACAGGCTACTAATGGAAACTCCTTCAGAATAAATTGAACGGAAACCACGTTTGTGAATTCGGCAAAAAACTGTTCGAGTTAACGGTGCCGAGGTCGAGTAATCTAAAGCAATTTTTCATTGCGTGGGAACGGACCAAGCAAATCCATTCGAGTTAACCATGTGTTCGAGCTATCCGAGGGCGAGTTATCCGAGTTTCACTGTGTATATATATATATATACCGTATATACATATATATATATATATATACAAGCAAACTCGGATAACTCAAACTTCACGGGACTGAACGAACGTGTTCGAGTTATCAGAGTGTTCAAGTTATTAGAGCACTGTCACGAGTCCATGTATTTATTAGTAGATAAATGTACATATACAAACTATATATAAATTAAATGCATAGATGGGTTGTTGCAAATTAAAAGGCTTCTACTGTAAAGTTTAACAAAATGTCATCAGGAAGTATAGAGACTTTTCTATCACTTGAGATTGGTTTGTTGTTTTAGGTGATGTGATTGCCAGGACGTTTTTAGATTAAAATTGGCAAAACTTGATCGCTGTTGAAATGCTCAGAAAGAAAGAAATCTTTTTCTTTTGAGAGTTTTAACCAAGAACAAGTTTGCCGATTTTCCTTTAAGTTTATTTGAAGGTTAGCTCACTTTTCCTTGCTTTCGGAGGGCCATCGCTAAGCGAATAGTTGGTGAAATTGGATATTTTGCAAACCTTTAGAAAAGTCGTTAACAAAAATATTTTGCCGATGATGGTAATAATAAACGTCGAAGAACTACTAAAAGTTGAGGTTTATCTGTATGGCTTGGAATAAAGTGATATTCTAAAGCGATAACAACCGTCGCAGTAGTCGTTGGGCAAAACAATGTTCGAGTTAACCATGTGTTCGAGCTATCCGAGGGCGAGTTATCCGAGTTTGACTGTATTTTACTCATTTATTTACATATATTTTAACAGAAAGCGATTGAAAACAAACACAAGATTAACTAACTTGCTTGTAGTAGAAGTCGATGAACTTGAAGTAGCAGATTTAGATGCTGAAAAGACATTACTAGCTGAAGTGTTCTTATAGCGGTCAGGGTCAGGCCAAATTGCACCTTGTTTCTCCAATATGACTACAAACTGTCTTGGCTGAAGATTAGCATTGTAGAGATTTTCATCAACCTTTGGCAATTCCTCATAGCACGATGACGTGTAGGAGCCCACGAGTTTGACTTCGGCAGCATCCGGTACATTGTACATGCCCCTCATTTTAGCAGTCAACTCTCCTAGAAAAGAGCGGATAGCATCAAAACATCAATTCATAAAACAGAAAAATGATAACTCTTTATATACATTACTTTATTGGCAATAACTTCATTTAAAATTAAAAAAATATTTTCAAATTATATCATACAACAATAATAAACCAAAAAAGGAAAAATTGGAAACTGGTAGCCACTAAAATCAAACAAATAGTGTTTAAAATGCCTTTCTCTGCTAAGAGGGCGGATATTAGGTAGAAGATTGTTAAAGCAACTGGCGACGATATTTTCAAAAGAATTATTAGTGTTTGTATACAATTTGATCATATCACGTAAGTTAAAATGTATTGAAAAGCTGTAACCGCCCTTTAAAAAATGAGGACACAAAACATGAGATCTTGAAACCTTTAATTGATGTAAAATAAACATTCAGCATAAGTAAAGTAATAAGAGGCAAAGATTTGGAATAATCATTCGTTGGAATAAGATATGCTGGAATAGGATGTAAACTTGCATATAGTTAAAATGCTCTTTTTTTGCGTCACAAATAAATTATTTGTGACATATCTTGCAACTGGATTATAATGAATGTGTATACCATCAATAATACGGCAAAAAATAACGTAATAATAAAAAACAATGGCACATGTTGTTAAATGTTAAAACGACATACTTACCCAGTCATTTATGAGGTTATAAGAGACTGACTTGTCAACTTACCCACAGTCATTCCTTGACTACATGAAACTAGCTTTCCGTCGGTTGGTTTTTTATAATGGGAGAGAAAAAGATCAAGACCATAAACTTCTACCCTCAAGGATTTAGAGAATGTGCCAACCTCTATGACGCAGCGAGCAAGGGGCTCCTGAAAATAAAGACCCACTAATTAAGTATGTAGACAGGTTGATATCCAGTCATACCTCGGCATACGAGTACCCAAGATACGAGAAATTTGAGATATGCGCAAAATTTTGAGCAAGGTTTTACCTTGAGGTTCAAGAAAGATTTGAGATACAAGCATACAAGACAATTCTTGATGTGGCCGTTAGGTGACCAAATACGTAAGAGGCTGCTTATGAGACCTTTCTCATCAGATAAGTTTGAGAAAGTTTTAAAAAGGCCGGCTAAAATGAAAGCAAGGCAAAACAGCCATGCCAGGTAATGAAAAATGAAAATAGAGACAGAATTACAATTACAAGTTTGGAATAAAACTAACAAATTATTTCTCAAGTGTGTTTTTAGTAAAATAAATTCATTGAAGTTAAATTTAAAGTTTATGTTGCGTAGCGTCACAAAAGTCTAGCGTAGCATGTCACCGGACGTGCTGCTGTTAAATCTCTCTCGCACTGTTGTTAGTCGCTGTATCCAACTCGAATGTAAAAACTAAATACAAAACTGTACATCAAAACATTACAGTTTATTGTAGATCAGAACCAGTAGATAAGTATTTGTTACTTTGTAAGCGTGGGTAGTGAATTAAAACAATGATAATCATGTTTTTCCTTTGTAATATGCCTTTTTAGGTGCTTTTTTCAACGGATGGGAACGGAGTAACTTATATATAGTTAATTTATACAAGAAAAATTGTTTTGAAATACAGGAAAATCGACATACGAGCTCGGCCTCGGAAAGGATTAAGCTCGTATGTCGAAGTATGGCTGCAATGACATCTATGCAAGTATATACCATACAAGTATAAATTACACACCAATTACATATAGGTAAGTATAGTTGAATTTAATCTAGCTTGAGAAAAAAGCAATAAAGCATTACCATTGTTGATAAGTAGTAGTCCGAACTCATTGTTATTGCAATGCTGAAATTCGAAAGAGAGTAGAATGATTCCCCTAAACCATAATATATCGCGAACAAATGTAAAAAATCCATCAGAGAAAGTTACCTGGCCATCAACAATGCCATAACATTTTAGCAACATCTTCCAAATGTTCTCTGGAATCACTGTGAAATTGATGCTTTCTATCAAGTTCTCTTTCAAAACTCCTGAATAACAGATGAACTTTGGTGCTTTACATTTTAAAGAGAAAGTAGAAGCGAGGGTGTGCAAATCGGGCTGGCACAATAGAGACATCTTATTACGTACAAACAGCAGTGTCATATGAAATACTTGATGTTGTCACTAAATCTGGTGCCCCCTGAACTGTCAACATACCTGATGATAGCACATTTGTACTAGCTACCTTCATCTCTGTGCTAGTTGATATGGCCTACATACAGTGTATTTCCAAAAGACTAATTAACCCTGTAAGTGATCAAATCCACTTATAAAGAAAACTGCGCTTTCGCAAGCTCTTTTTGCTTGAATTTTTTTTGTTAGAAGTTTAAAGCAATAATTTTAGTTATAATAAATATAAACCTAGTTTTAAATTTCAGTCGTAACTAAGAACTTATAAAGAGTTGAAGATTAACTTACACAAAATTTTAGAAATTTGATCAAAAAGTATCAGTATTTTTCTTATCAATCGCGATTGTTTTTGATGTTTAAGGTGACCTGCCTACCAGGATGCTCTAAAATTGAAAAAAACTGATCGCGATTACAATATTCATAAGAAAATCATGGCCAAAATGACATCACTAGTTGATATCGGCAATTGGGTTCAAATAGCAAGTCTTGCGTCTCTATTCTGTCAGTCTGTTTGCAACTATAGACGTCATAGTCGCATTTTCGCTTGATCTGAGCGTTTGAACCACGATCAGGTTTTGTCAATTTTAATCTTGAAACATCCTGGCAGTCAGATCACCTCAAAAACAATGACAAATGATAGAAAAATACTGATACGTTCTGATGAAATTTACTAAAATTTTGAGCAAGTTCATTTTTAACTCATAAAGAGTTGCATACAATTTTGAGTTTATCTAATTGAAAGGAATATGAGTATGTTTAAACTTTTTATAAATCAAAGAGGTACAAAAACAGCCACTTCTACTAAGTGCCTTTGTTCTTGAAATAGTTACAAATAATATTTTAATAGCGCAATGAAGAAAAGATCACTAGCCCCTTATATTATAACATCAAGCTAACTAATCAACTGCGAAGTTCCAGTGACTTTAAATAGTGTGTTTCTCTCATTTGGCGCATTCATAAAAACTGTATATTTATTGTCAATAATACACTTATTGTTAAAAATTACTGATATTACTACGTATTAAATTTCTAAAACTGTTTTAAGAGGTTTGAGAGGTTTTCAAAGATGACAATTGAGAATAGCGACGTTTTTATGCAATTCTTTTTTAATTCTCAGTTTGTGTAAAAGAGGAATTCAACGCTAACACAATCCACAAGACGAGACTTGCAAGCCGGTTGGTATAATGTTATAGCTATCAGTCGAAAACAAACTCAGGTTGAATACAATACTGTACAAACTTTTTCGGTATCACTGCATCTTGCTCCAACCTTGCTCTGCACATGCAGAAGATTGATGTCACAAGGAAGTAATGTAACCACCAGAAAGTTAACTATAGGCCGATAGCGTATGACAGTGTCCAATCAGTATTGCTAGTGACAAGTTTAACTTTGAAGTTCTACTATTTAATATGGTGACAAACTCATAGAGTGCATTGCAATTAATCGTGAAAGTAAGAGCCAGCGTAAAATAATTTGTCTCTTAGTTCCACCTTGGATAGTCCGCAGCATTGATATTGGTAAACCAAAATAACTATGGTTTGTTAAGAAAATAGCCTCTTTAAATTACAGCCAAAAGCTTGTCAAGCTAATGCTTTTGTCTATAAAATGTGTTTTTGTTTTTACCAACAGCAAGATGATCGGCATAAAACAGAATGCCATGATTATATTGTTATAAATATAATGTTAGAATGCTACTGATCACCTTCATGAGTGGTAATAGTCATATTAGCGTGTCTGAATAATTGTTCGAAAAAGAAAGAGTAATTTGAATGTCAACCTTCTGTTCAGACAATGATGAAAAATTGTTTTCAATAATTGGCTAATGTGGTTTTTAGCTAAATATGCTCAAGTAATGATTGTTGACTTTATAGCCTGTCAACAAACCTACGGCAGCAAAGCGAGTATTAAACTTATAAGTTCAGTGATTCCTGGGTTCAATTGATCCCTAGGAATTCGGTGAGTCAGTCTCATGAGTTTAGTGAAGGTTTCTCCAAGGAGAAGTCACACTGATTTGCATGGTCATGTCTTTAAGAAGATATATGTAATTTGTTGTGAGTTTATGCACTGTATTGGTTTTTTTTAACACAGTGATGTTAATGCACAGTTTATTTCATACACCAGTGAAAGATATATCTTACTCGAATGTGAAAAAAATCATAATTTGTTTTCAATAAAGGATTCGGCAAAAGAGCATATGAAACTGGTGGGACTCAGTACTACGTCTAATAAGGTTAAGAACCACTGTGTCAGTTCTATAGAAGAATTCTCTGTTAACAGAATTCAACTATGTCTATGTCGATTAATTATCTCAAAAACAAAATGGGTAAAAAAATTAATTTCACTTCAATACAAGTGAATGTAAGCAAGCAGTAAAAACCAACCAATGATTATTACTAACCAGAGGATGTGAGAAGCTCGCTGTTGTCTATAGGTCCAGGAGTATCCAGAGTGCTGTCTAAAGCTGAGTTATCATAGTTAACAAAGTCTTTCCATTTCTCATACCACTTCATATCTAATAGATACCTTCAGAATATAGCACTCAGGATATAGCAACTCAAAATGTAGCAATTCAGCATATAGCAATTCAGCATATAGCAATTCAAAATGTAGCAACTCAGAATTATATATATACCTGTGTTTCAAAACAACATTGTAAATCAGCTAAATCAAATCAATATTTTATAATACTGTTTCTACCTGCGACTAGAAATGGCTACCAGTAAAAATGGCTACCAGTAAAAATGGCTACCAGTAAAAATGGCTACCAGTAAAAATAGCTACCAATAAAAATGGCTACCAGTAAAAATGGCTACCAGTAAAAATGGCTATCAGTAAAAATGGCTACCACTAAAAATGGCTACCACTAAAAATGGCTACCAGTAAGTGGGGCCACAAGAATCTGTTCTAATTATCTGGCAGGTTCTATAAACTACTCAAAGCATTTCCCCCTGAATACTACCTCTAAAGCTTGCATACTGCGGTACATACACCACGACCCCGAGTGACCTGAGGACTGTGACTTTGTCTGTCACCCTGTCAGAAATATTATCAGAAAAGGTCAAAGACAAAAAGAATTGTCCAAGCTTACAATAAAAATACAACAGAAATTATACAATTAGCTGCTTTATATGTACTTTAAGCTATAATAGAATAATTTCATCGATATGGTTAATATAAAGTGTTGGATCATTTACCAAACTGAGTGTATCCCCTTTTTGGATGTACTTTTGGATGATATTGCGAGTTTTTGTAAACTAGCAATATCACACAGAAGCGTTAATGATAAGAGTACATGAATACTCTTAATCATAACTAGGCTATAATTGTAAATACAGACCAAACTCTAATAATATACTATAATTAGAATAACTGTAACTAAAATTATAAAAACTATAATTAGAATACAGACAAACCTCTGTATACTAAGTTAATTATAACATATAAATTAGAGATACGGTATATCCAATGTGCATTGAAGTAAATATTATGGGAATACATTGTTATTAATTCAATTCATTCCTCAAACTTAAACCTTACACTACTGCTTAATAAATGCTGCACGTAATTTTAAATATCATTGAAACAAATGCCTTACCTAAAGCTATACAAAAACTAAACATAAATAAATTCCATGTACAAACTAGATTATTAACGTATAATACTTTGTAATTAAATTAACTACATGTATTACTATAAAAATATTTACTTCATCATACAAAGAGATAAAAAGAGATGTTCATCGTTACACTGCCTTAAAGGTACAAAAACGAAAGTGTAGGCGCTATGATGCACATGTTGATGTCAAGAGGCGGTGATAGTGATATGCATGGCGCGTGTGAAACTGGTGGAGCTCAGTGCGTGCAACAAGAGGATGTACTGAGTTTTATTTAACAAACAATATTTCAAAGCAATAAAACGTTTTTAACAGATGTATTTTATATTATTAATAACTCTATGACAAAAAATAACAAGACAGTAGTTAAGTTTCATTATACCGTCAAGCTAACTAATCATCTGCGAAGCTCGAGTGATTTCTAATCGCCTCTGAAGTCTGGCATATTGATAAAATATGTATTTTTATTATTACTAATTAACTTACTGCTAAAATGTACTAATTCTTCAAAACATTGTAATAGTTTTTGCCACTACATTAAGGTTAGCTCCAGTATCATCACTTTGTACTTGTATTGGTTTAAAGACTTGCTAACAGTTCATAACACCCGTTTTAATGTACCTACAATATCGCTATGTTTTGAGAAGCTTCAAATTTCATATGATAGTAAGTACATTAGGTATAGAGTAGAATCATTGCTGAAATTTTGCATGAGGTGGTCGTAATTAGAGACATGATTGTACTCAAGCAGTATCTCAACTGTCTATAGATGTGTATCATATACGTTTATATAATATATTATCGTGTTATGTTATTATAGATATACCATTATTTATTTTAATATATTTTAACTATATTATATACTTATATATTACATTATGTTATAGTTTTATTATGTGCACATAGAAAATACATCAGCCAGTAACATTTTGTATAGTATCTAGCCACATGAATCAGGCATGATTTCATACCAGGTTTGACCAAGATCTAAAGGATCATCAATGTGAGACTTGACAAAGTCTTTTTGGTCTGACTCGGAAAGAGACGAATCCATAGGTTCGGGTTGCTTTGTGGTGTCTTTCATTATTGCTTTAGCTAAAAGAAAACGTGTAGTTGAATTTAAACGTAAGGCAAATCAGATACTCCTGAGTCAAGGATGAACCCAAATGAGAGAGAGAAAGCTAGCTTAGTTATAATGGTCATACTCTAGAAGATGACATCCAGGTTAATTGATCGAATCCAGTCATAAGGACAAACATTTATGCTTGTGGATACAGATCAGCAATCTCATCGATTATGCTTGCAGCTGACATGCTAACTACAGGGGGCGAGATGAATCATATTGTAAACATTAGCTGTCATCAAGCAATGGCCATAAGAATGCATCAGTATTACAGCAGAATGACAATTAACAGGTAACAAGACCTATCAGGGGAGTTTTTCAGTTGATTTCAAAAGCAAAGCTTGCACGTAATGCAGTGCCAATGCAAAAAAGTAGAATATTGGTTTTTTTTATCAAGCAAAAAATGCTTTGACAATTGATGCATTTCAAAATAGCAGTCAGAGAAGGCTACAGGCTAACTAACAGTAAAAAGTGAACACTTTTAAAATGCTAGAAAGTCTGCCAACAGGAATTTCATGATTACAAGAACCAAAACTGACTTTGGCACAACAACCGCCATCATTGTTATGCTAACATGTTGACCTCTGCGCACACAATATTTCCATAAAGTACAAAATCATTAGAATAATAATATTATGCGACCAAGTTCAGTTGCATATAAAATGTATATAACATTTGTTATGGCAGGGCAACAAAAAAGAGGTGAATGTCCTCTTTTTAAAAGGTTGTGAATTTGACTGTAAGCAAAAGCTTTTGTTGTTGAATAATAAAAAGCTGACGGACTGACTTGACTATAAGTTAGACAAGCTCACACTACATAGAAACATAAGAATCGTTATGGCGCAGAGAAGCGTCTCATCATTGCAATCATATGATGTTTTCTGGAACAACAATTGCAGTAGTAAATCATACTGTCGCAGACTGTTTGAACTAACTGAATGTTAGTTCTATGACAATGGACTTCGTCACTATTATACATATAGCTAATCTATTGGGAACCAACATGAATAGGATTAACAAAATATATTGTATTGGCCTTATGTGTAATGGTCACCCCGTTTGACAAACTTTTGTCAAGTACTGCTACTTTCTTTCATGTGTTTGATTATGCTTGGTCTGTTAGGCAGAACAAGACAATTATTCATCCTAATAAAAGGTTGATATTTGGTTAAACCGTTATTTGGGCTTTTTAGACTTGTACGTTTATAAATTTTGTACAGGCTATACCCTGTAGCAATTCATTAAATTCTCAAAAACAGCATTTGTCTACTTTTACAAAGGTTTGCTTTATTATTATTTATAGGAGCGAGTTCAAAATATGTAAACTTAATTGGTTTATTTTCTCTTTAATAACTACTTAATTGGTTTATTTTATTTTTAATAACACCGTAGACATACGAAATATTACAATAAACATGACACCTAATACATTAGAGGACCGGCAATGAAGACAGTCATCATATAACCATCTACAAACAGCTTAGAAACCTCCTGTGGAAGTAGCTCATGAGAAAAGAGACCTCGATTGACACGCCAAAAACCATTAAAAAATATTAGAACTGTACCGGCCACGACCAAGACAATTGGAGTTAGTCATCATTTCCAATTATTACACACCCATAATGTACTTAAGACAAATTAACTCAATCGCTAACCCTCTACAATGAATGAAACAGAACCTGATTGCCTAAACACCTCACAGGCTGACAGATACATCTATAAAAGAGAACAACTCCAACGACGCAGCGTCTGTCTATCAATTGATCTATCTCTCTTCTTCTCAAGGACCTGCTGAGGCTCCCTCTGCCTGCTGAGGCGCGTTCCTGTTTCGGGAGCCTCCCTCTCTCTCTGGAGCCTCTATCTTTTTTCTACCTATGGAGCCTCCTTCTCCAGCGTCATCTTCTACTTCTCTATCTCAACTCACAAGCCTCTATATATAAGGACTGCCATGACTCTCATTTGACTGTCAAAACTCGCAGCTGTATGGACCGAGCAAGCAAACATAGACGACTGTTCGAGTAAGGGTGTAACTTTTATTATTGGCTATTTTAACCTTTTGTCATTAATATTTTGTTTAGAATTCTGTTAGTTGTGTATTTAATTGTTAGACTTATAGAATAAAAAGTAGCTTCAACTGGTAAATATCAGTATTGCTTAGAATAGCTTAACACCTTCACTTGTACCTGAACCAGTAATAATCAAATTAGTTCCCACAAGCAAAGCAAATGTGTACAAACTGAACATAGTCAAAATAGAATGACACGACAAAGCAAATTCAATACCGATGTTGTGTGTGGATTTAAATTAGTTATGCGTAACATAATTTCTCCACATTCACCCATAACATGATCATTCTTCAAGGTTCGGGTTTGCGTTCATGACTTAGAACATGATATCTCTCTAATGTCATCCTTGAGTGTGATTACTAAACACTCATTTAGTTTCTCAGAAGCATCTATTCTATACTCTTTTGCGTATTATTGAAGCGAACCTTTTCTTCATAAACACCCCTTTACTTATGCATATAAAACTGACTGTCGTTCGATACTTCAACTACACTTGAGCAACACGCTAATAAAATTTTCAATGTTTCAGTTTGAAACAACACCAAATACAATCTCCAGATATTTCCAATTGGTTACATAGTCAGACAAAAAAGAACAAGAGGCGGATTTTCTCCTGAGAAAGGAGCTAAAAGAGACAAAAGCGAACAATCCAGGCAAAATATTCAAAATTGTGAAAGGAAAAGTAACCAGAGTAGGGGACCTAGACCAGTAGGTTTTGCTGGGAGTAGTGTAAGATTGCTTTCTTTAAATGCCAGATCACTGCGAGGAAAGGTAGCTGAAATTGAATCTCTGGCTGTAGACTATGACATTATTTGTATCACCGAGACTCACTTAGATAACAATTTTTTCAACTCTCAGTTGTTTATGTCTCAAGATAAAGTAATATATAGGAAGGATCGGAATTTATATGGTGGAGGAGTTCTTGTGGCCATTAAAGCTAGTATTCCTCACAGAGAGATTGCATGTGATTCTAGCGCGGAGGTGGTTTCGATATGTTTTAAACTCTGTGGCGACGAGTATTGCAACTTAACATGCTACTACAGGCCACCATCAAATAATGATCTTAACTCGTTTTTGTCATATATAGATACCATCAAATCTCTCCACCCCACAAATAAAACACTCATAACCGGAGATTTTAATTTACCTGGTATTAATTGGAACAAAGTGGAGTTGTCGACTTCTTGGAGGCCTTTTTATATTGATTTTATTAATTTACTGGCAGAGCACAATCTAGAACAACTCATTCATGAGCCTACACATATAGCTGGCAACACACTGGACTTACTATGTACAGACTTGGCATTTAAAATTGAAAATGTAAGCGTTATCCAACCAGGAATTAGCGATCACTTCATGATTGAAGCTAAGATCCTTGCCACTCAGACTGAGAAAAGTAAGTCACTTAGACCACCTGTTAAACTATTCCACAAAGTGGACTTTGCACAATTTAGTGATGACCTAGATCTTGTTTACACAGAGATTAAAGATCAGATTAACCAAGGGGCAGATATGAATACCTTATGGTCAACTTTCACAACTGGATTACACAATGCTGTTGACAGTCATGTTCCTACACGCAAGTGCACAATTAAGAATGACAGTGAACCTTTATGGTTCAATAGTATGGCTAGGCGGGCATGCAATAAACAACGGAAATTATACTCCTTATATAAAAAAACAAAGGACCAAAGCACGATGGCAAAATATAAAAACCTGAGACGTTCTAACAAAAACATGTTCAAAGCCCTGAAAAAATCGTACATGACGAACAGATTGTACAAACCACTAAGCTGTGGGAACTCAAAACCTTTCTATAGATATGTAAAAGATTTGAAAGGTAACAGCAATCAAATAATGTCTATGGAAAAAGCAAACGGAGCACTAACACAGGACTCGGTAGATATTGCCAATACCCTTAATAATTTTTTCAATAGTGTTTTTACAAAGTCGTCTCCACTACCAAATCTGCCCTCTGTAGATAGTGCTGTTGATATTCAGATTGACAAGGAAGGAGTTATAAATCTTTTAAAATCTCTCAAGTCTGGAAAGGCACCAGGACCAGACAAAATAACCCAGGAGTACTTGTCAATTAATTTAGACAAAACTGCAGACATTTTGGTATGTATTTTTAACCAATCTATTCAAACCGGAGCTCTACCAGATGAGTGGAAATTGGCGCATGTGACCCCCATTTACAAACAGGGCGGCCGAAGCAGTCCCTCAAATTACAGACCGGTGTCTCTTACATGCATATGCTGCAAACTCCTTGAACACATTGTTCATCATCATCTGAGTAAGCAGCTTGATGAGATTTTACACGAAAACCAGCATGGTTTCCGTAAAGGGTTGTCATGCGTTACTCAGCTGGCTACGGTAACTCACGACATTCTGAAAAGTATTGAGAAAGGTGTCTCTGTTCATGCCATAGTTCTAGACTTCTCGAAGGCTTTCGACGTAGTAGACCACCAATTACTTTTAAGTAAAATGATTAAACTTACGATCAATCCTATTATTATTCGGTGGGTTTCATCATTTCTTAGTGAGCGATATCAGAGAGTAATTCTGAATGGCGAAAACTCTGATTTAACTGTTGTCACATCTGGTGTCCCGCAGGGTAGTGTGTTGGGACCAGCATTGTTTATACTCTTTATCAACGACATTGTGGACTGTGTGTCCAACAGCACTATTCGATTGTTTGCTGACGACACTCTAATATACCATCCCATTACTGGCCCTGGCGACCAGGCTGAACTGCAGGATGATTTAAATAGTTTAACATCATGGGCAAAAATAAATAAGATGAGATTTAATGCAGGAAAGAGTAACTTTATATCCTTTGGAGACAAAACACTGAACGCGTACATATACAAACTTGACAAGAGTGTCTTAAACGCATGCACCACAATTAAATACTTGGGAGTCATTATTTCACAGGACATGAAATGGCATCACCACATTACTGCAGTGTATACAAAGGCACTACGCATTCTGGGTCTACTCAAGCACTCACTTTACAGTGCTCCTCAGAAAATTAAACTGCTTGCATATAAGACTATTTGTCGGCCCTTGCTTGAATATGCTGCGGAGGTATGGGACCCAGTAACTAAATCTCATTCTACTCAATTAGAGAATATCCAAAGTAAAGCTATTCGCTTTGTAAAAAACATCAAGGGTCGAGATATTTCAGTGACTGACAGCAAAATTGAAGCGGGGCTGACCTCACTTCAAAAAAGAAGGCAATTGCAAAGAATTTCTTTATTTTGTCGTGTTACAACAGATAACTATTTGCTTCCTTCTTTTGAGGACACTTTAAATTTTATGCAGAGCTCAACTCACAGTATGAGTACTCGCACTCAGGGTTACAATGCTATTGCTTGTGAGTCAGGCTTGTTTTTACAGAGTTTTTTAGTACGAACGGCAAGGGAAATTCGCACAGGAGAAATTCTTGATGATTTTAAAAAAAAAACTAATATTACTATAGCTTTTTCATGTAAATTTTTTATTGAATAAATGGGTTTAACAATATTTTGATAGGCACATGAAACTGTCGTTTTAATATGGTGCTATAACGTGCATACTTTTAGGGTGGATTTTTAACAATCAATTTTAGCTATAAATCTTACATTAAAAAAATTAACTTTTCATTTTAATGACTCTCAATTTTTACGATTCAGTGGTCAGAGGGTCCCACATTTTACTCGGCTCAAGAGGTCTTGGGACCTAATTTATCCAGATCCAGATCCAGATCTCAAATAGGTTACCGCCTAATCTCAGAAACATTTCACAATGTCAATACTATTCACAACTACACTCCCAGCACAATTCAAAATGCCACATAATAGTATATCGAGTTTCAAGCAAAAAATATGAAAACAAACGGATACTATACCGAATAAAAACAATTGAGTTGTCACGGATATAACGCTACTACCTAGCTATGAGAATTGTTAGTCCAATACGAAACGAAACTGCCGGAATTGTTAACAGCGCTCCCCGAGAAGACTTCCTTTACAATTCCAGTAAAAGGTTTGCACACCACTTTACGCACTCTGCATAAATTGTGAAGACGTGGAAATAGTAGCAGTTTTGATTCATTTCTAATTGCAGCGCAGTACCTACGTCAATGAGCTAATGTTTGTATTTTTTCTAAATTAAAATTGGATTCGCTATCGATGTTGCAAAAATTCCGACTTGATAGTTTTTGGCTATGCGGAATTTTCGCGAAAGTATGTGGGCCTACATACAACTACTGCTAACGCTATATTCGCTTTGAGAACTTTGTGCAATAATTTCGAAGCAGTTGAACAAAAAAGTAGATACTCAATTAGTGATTGTCATTAAAACTATAAAGAATTAGATTGCTCGCAGGGAAATAAAGAAAAAAAAGTATCAATTCAGTCGAATGCATTGTTATGTGTGGTTTGAGAAAAATTATGCTATACACAATTAATTTGCATCTATCCATACGTCAGCGTTGAATTTGCTTTGTCATCTTGTCTATGTTTAGTTATTGCGTTTTTGCTCAAGTTTTGTAAACTAATTGTATTATTACCGGTTTAGACAATAGTGGGAAAACAGTCCCAACATCGACAAGTCCGAACCTAGACAAGTCCCAATCTCGACAGAGGTTGGTCCGAATCTAGACAAAGGTTGGTCCGAACATCGACAAAAGCTGTGTATGTGTCATTGGCTCTAATGTCCTTTGGCGGCTTTTTGACCTGTTGGTTGACGCATATTTTCTGATAGATATCTTTTACATGAAAGCTTCTAACTTGCTTGTTGATGTTTGTCTAGTTATTGTGTTCCTTCAGGATCCTTGATGTGTTAGGCGTATTATTGGTTGCCCATATATTTCTTGGGGTTTAGGTGTTACTCCCGTTTGGTATCTGGTTTCTAATATATCCATGCAGCAGAATTTAACACTCGGCATTTTCGGTAATAAAATGCCACACAACTACATCGTTTCTGCTTTTAACGTTAAGATGATGAATAGTATGATCGTAACAAAATTTTATTTAGCCATATATAACATCACAGTGGAGCAAGATATACGGTGATTACATGAAAAAAACAGTAGCTCAATAGCCGAAGGCAAAATACTTGTCTAGCAAAAATCTATATTAACATCACATCGTTTCCAAATATAGATATTGAGATAGATGCAATCAAGAAGCAGATTCAACCTCAGGCACTATCTTCTAGTATCAGCCATTGTAGACCATAAGAAAAGGAATAGAAGTTGAGTCGCTTTCCCATATATTGCCGTCATCACATGGATGGTTTATGCCATACGACTACTCTGAAAAATGACACCAAAAATCATCTTTTCACCCAAATTGCTGTTGTGTCCACACCCTGAATTCAGCCAAATGACCCTATCCTGCAATAAAACCAGAACACAGCTTGAACATTTAGACATCTTACAGGCTGCCAATGTTATCTATATAAAACAGCAGGTTTCACTTACTCTTACTTTTTGATAATCTATTGCTTGTAGTAGAGGTGGAGAATTGGACCGTAGTGCTGTCAGAAATTATGTCACCATCCAATAATTCATGCTGTTGTGCATCTTAGCACCCTTGCTGAAGCCATGTTAATCCATTTAATTACCGCATGTCGCACATCTTTAGATGCAGAAATTTATCCTAGCAAAATAAAGCAAAGCCCTTTCAGTCTCATTGTTTTAGCAGAGGTGTCATGATGTTATATCTCCATTATTGGTAATCTAGCTACTTTACACACACCGAATGGCCCTTTTCAGGGCTACCAATTATTACAAAAGTTGCTCAAATTATGTTGCAATAAGATCACAAATTTAATTAGCTGAGAAAGCAATAAGGAAATATATAGGTTATCTTTTGATTTTTGTCAAGGTCAATTGCATATGCTATTTCATTAAAAAAATTAATTGCCAATTGTTGCTTATTGCAAACTCACCGCATATTAATCGTTAGCAAATTCTGCAGCTAATGGGACAGTCATACCTTGACATACGAGCTTAATGCGTTTTGGGACTGAGCTCATATGTCAATTTATTTGAGTCTCAAGACACTATTTCTTATATAAAATGACTACAAGTTAATCTGTTACATTGCTATGCAAAAGTCACATAAAGCAGGATATTACAGTGGAAAAACATGTTTTTAATTGTTGTAATTCAGTACATACGCTAACAAAGTAACAAACACCTATTTAGTTGTTAATATCTCCAATAAAATGTAACATTACTAGGTACACTACTACAAGTTTTTACTTTCGAAACAGATGTAGTGACTAACGGTGGTCTGGAAGACATTTGACAGCAATGCGTTCGGTACACTAGAATTTGTGGTGCTATGTAACAGAAACTTTAAATAAGTTTAAATTAAATGGATTTATTCTATTGAACCTAAAGCTAGGTTTTCATCTTTTACTAAACTTACTTTAAGTTTGTCGTCTTGATTTTTTATTATCTGTTTGCGGTTTGGGGCTTTTGCCTTGCGTTTACTATAAGTTTTAGCCAAACTTTTAAAACCTTTTTTCCAATTAGTTGAGGAGAAAGACCGAGCAATGCTGTTGTAGAAAGCAGCCTCGCATACATGGGCATATAGTGGCCATCAAGAATCATCTCGTATGCTCGTATCTCAAAGAGTACTTTTATGTCAAAGAAGAAACTCTTTTATAACCTTTTCTGTATGTTAGGACACTCGTAGGTTGAGGAATAATTGCTGTATATGGTTTGCGGAGATTTGTAGCAAAATGAAGGCAGTAAATCATTGCTACTAGCAAATGTCTTTTAAAATGTGAGGTGGTCACATAATTTTTGATAGCACTACAAGAGCATTAATGCATTCAACATACAGTAGACGCTCTTACAATGTAAATACTACACTACGGGAATGTTTACATAATAGGAATTTTATGTTATGCGAACAGGTAAATTCATATAACAACAAAGTACATGTAAGTCGCCTAATCCACTTCAAGGTCTTCCCCAACTGACCCCTTTGACCATTCAAAAAGGAGAACAACTAAACTTACTATAAGTTTTTTAATTTAACAATGGTACAGTAACTGTAGTATTATTGGTTTGTATCAATAACTTGTTTCTAATCGCTTGTGCTCGATTCAGAGTCCATGATTATGGTGATTTTACGATAAGTTATGGGAAACACACATCAGGTGGGAAGCACATCAATTTAATTCTATTTTTTTTACTTTATTTAGAGAGCAAGTTCTATGCTGCTGAAAAACCAAAATAAGAACAAATTTTGTATTTGTCTAAATAAAATTAAACAAAAAATATATCTTTGTTGCAATATGAACGTTGTCTGTCTTTATGTCTATATATTTGTCACCAGAGTTAAAGGTGAGGATAAAAGATAGCTTTCAATGAGACTACAACTCATAGCATTTAGGTCGGTAGGGCCGACACCCTAACGCCTGCGCCAAGTGATCTCCTTCAAGTATTTCTGAATACTTATTACTACATTGTGGCTACCTCGTCTGTTTTTTATTGGTATGCATGACGATCTCCCACGGCGCACTAGACTACCAGGGTACTGGTATTATAGAGATAACCATATAACCTTTTTTTCTTGCTAGTGCAGCAAGAGAGAAAACAATATTTTAAGACTAACAATTATACTCTCTTTATTCAAGTCGAATTTGAGAACTTGCACAGACTTCTTGCTTTACGTTATAGGTAATTTCTTTTGCAATACACAGCAAAAACATTACATAAGTTCTTTATGCTATGTGAAATTTATTTTATAGGAAGTATATGGTATAGAAACATCTATTGTATAAGTTTGAGTGGATGCAGAACAATTGTGTATTCAGTTTGTTGAGGTACTTTAGAGTTTAAGCAAAGCTTATGCAATAGCAATTTCTTATCAGCTTTTGCATCTAAAGCACAATTTGGCATTTCTCCACGACTAGCAGGGGCTTAGGTCTTATGGCAGCCAAGCATAATTTTGAAGATTGCCTGTGAACTATGTCTGAAGGCTTATAACGGTCCTTCCTTCCTTATAAAAGGTCCTTCAAACAGTCAGAACATGTCGATAGTGAAAGCATCAAATATATTAACAAGGATGTTAAAACCATTTATATATTGTATTCAGAAATCCAAAGTAAGTAAATACTGTGAAAAAAATGGAATTGACCATAATATATGTCAGTTAAGTTACTCCTTTTTTAGATTCAGGTAGATTAGACGGTATTAAAAGGATAATTGTGAGGAAGAATCATTAAAAAAGCATACATTGCAGTTGCGGAATTTACCTTTTGCAACCGTTTGATGGTTTACAATTTGTTGGCACAGATGAACACTGCTAATGAACACGTAACTTTTAAAATATCATAATTAGCTCAGGGTGAGACGGTCAATAGTTGTTTACTCTCCATAAGGTCAGTAAGTTGGGCATGTTCAGATAATATGCAACAAAATGTATTAAACTTGCTATCTGACTCATGCTTATTGGCTATACCCTGCATTTTTTCAGCCAACAACTAAAAAGTATAGAGGTATATGTAAATATGGCATGAGAAGTCTATGTTGAATCCAATTAGCCTTTGCCCTATGCTTGATAATATGTTGTTCTTTTACATTTAAAAAAAGCTTGGTATGGGTATGTTTTTCTTATTGTCGAATGTCATTTTTAGAGATCTATAATGGCAACTCAGCAATCTTCACACAATCAACAAATAATTCCTAGTGCATCTATAGCATCATCAGCATCATCTGAAATGGAGACGGAACCAGCCTCTAGTGAGTCTCCGGCAACTTCTTCGAGCTCGGATACACAAACCACTATCCAAACTTCATCAGGGCTTCGCAGACCAACACCTCCCATATATCGCAGCATGGTTCCAGGCGCTGACACTTTGTTAACTCCTAAACAGTTTGCCCCTCTCTCTATTAACAAAATCAAGTCAGGAGGAGATGATCCTAGAACTTGGCCTACCCGAGTGAAAAGGTGACTAAGCTTGCCATTTACTCACTCAATTCTAGTAGCAACATTTGTATGCCGAGTAGACATTAAAATAATGACTGTGGCATCAAAAAAGATTCATGTGAATAGATAAATAACCTAGCAGTTGATCAAATGATTTGATGCTAAGCCCATCAAATCATTTAATTGGATTTGATTGGGACAAGCATCAAATCATTAAATCAAGCATCCATTTTACGAGCCTTTATCTGTGAAGACTCGTTTATTCGTCACCATAAACTATGTCAATAACTAAAGGCAAAGGCTAAATTAGTCACAATATTATCACATTCAAACATTGAGCTAGCCTCATATCATAGAAATATATTATTTTTTGCTGTTTACATTTCTAATAACCATCCTATATATACAGAGCTTATGCTACCAAGGCTAATCCTTGGGTCAATCTTCACAACGATAGTTTTCACCAACTTCTGAAATATCACAAACCTCATGGACCAAAATTGATCGACTTGCTGTTTTATTTAAATTTTGTGGGTGCTTAAGCCTACAAATAAAAACATTTTTGCATTCTAGCGAGAATAAAAAATGTAAAATGGGAATTTGGAACTCTCGACAATCTTTTTGAAGTACCGTACTTTTCGGACTATTAGCCGCTACTTTTTTCTGATGATTTGAGCCATGCGGATTATATAAGGGTGCAGCTATTCTGTGACTTTTTCTTTCATCGCTAGGGCGTATTAACCAGAATCTCCGGTTAGTGCGCCTCTAGCAGTGAAAGAAAATACGGAACAATGCCTAACAGTACTGTTCCGTTAGGCACTGCTCTGTTTTAGACCGGAAAGTTGCTGCCGTGTTAAAAAGCACCGTCCTGAGTTCTGCGGCCTATACAAAGGTGCGGTCTATGTATTGTTTTATTATCGTTTTTGGAAAATAAAGCAGATGCGGCTTATATAGGGGTGCGGTTTATAGCCCGAAAATTACGGTACATGTACAGGTTATTATAGATTTTAGACATGATAGGCTTTGCCTGAAGCAATGTCTCGCTAGTTTACCACATCAACCAAACCTTGTAGCCATATGTATTTCTGAACATTTAGTGCAGGTAGTGACTATAATCAAAAACTTATCATTTAAAACCTTGACATAGGCACATTTTTGAGTTTACTATCTTCTGCTGTTTTTAAATACCAATTTTATTGTCATTGCTACAACTGTTACACAGAATATTTAGCTCAGTTGATTAGGTTTGCTTGTAAAGCTGAAATTTTATTATACAGGCTGATGACAGAGTTACAGCTGATTACTGATGAGCCTGTGGCCAACTGCAGGTATTTCTTTGATAGCAGGTCTCATATATATAGCTTATCTTCTGCTACATACTTTGATAGCTACTAGACTATAACCATCTAACCTCGTCTCACCAAGATCCTTTGTTCACAAATTTGCGGACTGTCAATGACTTGTTGCTATAGCTACCAGTAACTGTTATCTGTTATACTCAAGTTTGCTATACAGTAGTAGTGTCATTATGCTCAGACAGTTCAAGTCTGGTTTCTGATGTTCTAGCTTAAACTGGTGTCAGAGTTTGTGATAGTTATCCCCCTTTGTATGGGTAAAATGACTACTTCATTGCTTCATACTGTAATATGTAGATATTGGTAAAATAGGAGACTATTCGTCAGATCTTGTGAGTTGTGAAGTTATTTACTCAGCTTTTGCGTATTTGTTTAGAAGAATGTATTTAGCTCTTTGAGGTTCAGGTAATATTGTTCAGTAAATTCTACTCGAATGCAAATCATTTTATAGTGTTATAGTTTTAGACATCTTTTTGCATCTGTAGTGCGAGTCCAAGAGGTGATGATTTAACTGAATGGACTGCGGTAATTAATGGGCCTGGGGGCACAGTCTATGAAGGTGGAACTTTTTTCCTGGACATATCCTTTCCTAAAGATTATCCATATATTCCGCCGAAGGTCTGTTATCTGATTATTATTCTGCAGATCACATTCACCTTGAGTTCAAGGTGCAGAATTCGGAATGCAATTCGGTAATGATACGCGCTTCATATTTTATAGACTTCTATGCACTTTGATGTAGGTACGCTTTGCTACCAAAATATACCACTGCAACATCAACAGTCAAGGCATGATTTGCATAGACATCCTTCAGCAAAACTGGTCTCCTTCCCTGACCGTCACCAAAATTCTACTTTCCATTTGTTGCCTCCTCTGCGAATGTAATCCTTCAGACCCGTTGGTCGGTTCCATAGCCACACTCTTCCAGACCGACAGAGAAGAACATGATCGCACAGCTAGAATGTGGACCACAAAATATGCAACATAAACAGATTTTTGCAGGAACATATCAGGAGACACATAGATTGGTCCCCTTATAGCTCTAAAGTCTGAAGCTCTAAGTCTAGGTAAAGACAACAACACCTCTTCATTTTAAACATAATTAAAAATTTTATTTTTTTGTGATTTTTTGTTCACTTGTGAAAAATCTTGTATTTTGGGAATTAAAAAATCAAAAGCCTAATCACAGACTTGTTTCAGGTACTTCTAAAGAGTTGGCTTGAAGATTTTGTGTCGAAATAGAGGCAATGAAATTGTTGTCACCTTTGCATTATATTTGTAACTTATTTTTAACTCTGACATGCCTATAGAGTTTGTGATCACTGCAGATATTGGACACCCACTTGTAGTCTTGCTTAGTACCACCTGTTTATGTATTTTATGAGTAATGTAAAATTTCAAAAATAAACCTTCATAGTAATACTGCACTGTTTTGCAATGGCCGTTAAAATTCAAGTCATTTAGTTATATTGCATAATTGCTAACCACTATCCCAAAATTGTTGCCACACATATCAAAGTTAAAATTGGTAGCCCAATAATCAACTTCATGTGTAGAAAATACCGGTTTAGGTGCAGTACTTTCCTTAATGATTGGCTTGCATATAATGTATAAACGCGTTCAGTACATGTAGTCTACCAGCATTGTCTATATACGTAGACAAGCAGCTTAAACAATGCAATCAACGACATTGTCTGGAATACCTTGTCTGCAAATGTGGTGTATCGAAATTGTCAGTGTTTAGTCACACAACCTAATTTGAAAGCACAGTTGTGTACGTCATGTACAGCCAATGCACTGCGCTTCCCTGCTTCGAATGGATTTGGAGTTTCTTCCACTCTGAAGAATGGTTACGGTACATGTATACTACGTACAATACTTTGATAGCCTCTATGACGTCAATCTGTGTCAGGTAGCGCATCAAGTTTATAGTTTTACTCATGCTCCCACAGCGGATACGTTTACAAATGACAAATTTTATGTTGTTAATTTCGTCATGACTACATCCGTCGTATTAAAACACATACTTTGTTGGCAAGTAGTTGTTTGGTTTTTTTATTATTGATTTAAAAAACACTATACATGTTCCTTTTGTTATGTTTTAACGAAATAAGCATTTCCTATTACATTAGTTGATAAGATTTTTTCGTGGGATAAGCGATCAAGATACGCATGTTTCTTAAGTTTGATCCAGCGTCGTAAAAACGTACCATGCATTAGATTAAGCTGTTAGGTTTTATATATAGAATCATTCATTTGTCTAAAACAGTTTAGTTTTGGCGCGCTGTGTATGTAATCGGTCAATTTTCTATTAATACCGCTGTTGCGTTTTGATTTAGTGATCGAAACAGCGTTTAAATTTTTACGAAAGTATATCAGGTTCTGGCAAATATGAAAACACTGGTTGTTTCAGTAGCAGATGTTTTCTAACACTGACACTTGGTTGAGCCAGTTTATGTATCATCATCTGCGTCGGTTCCGTTGTCTCACTACTCCCCATTCCTCAAGTTTTGTCCAAAAGATTTACTAAAACAAGCCTTTCCTTATCCTGATAGATCATCTTTGATTTGCTAACGCTAATTGCAAACTTATTTATGCCTGACTGCAGATTCTTTCTTCATGTAAACTAGGGTTCTCATTTGGAGTGGTCTAGTAGTCTGTCATGGCAATATTGACAGGTGCTTCATCTTCCATCCAACACACATGCTTATAGAATTTTAACCTTTACTTTTGGATCACTTCACTTAACGATTATTCTTTGGTTAACTTATACATCATATCATTGCTGATTTTTCACAGCCAGTATACATTTAACACCTTCTTAAGTTGTTTTTGATGGAAACTATTGTCGGCACAAAATTGTCCATTTTGTACCGTTGTTAAGAAATATGTTTGCTACGTAGGCGTTAAATGGGAAACAGTCCCAACATCGACAAGTCCGAACCTAGACAAGTCCCAATCTCGACAGAGGTTGGTCCGAATCTAGACAAAGGTTGGTCCGAACATCGACAAAGGCTGATGCAGTTTTACAATAATTTAATCTTCAACAAATAATAAATGTCTTTTTGCAGCTCTATCCTCACTTCAAAAAATAAAAACCAAAGCTACTCACTGAAGTTTAGTCTTCAAATAAAACATTTTGCTAGCATAACAGTCAACCATATTTATGATTGTTATTTGTTTTAGCATTCGTTCTATATTTAGGTTGGGCAAAATATTGTTAGGCCTACATAAGCTGGGGAGTGCTGCATCAAATGGATAACAATATATTTTTGCGCAAATAAATCTTTTACATATAAATCGCTCATTTACTATGAAAATAGTAGATGGTAAAATAGTAAAACTGCTGTCGAGATTGGACCAACCGTTGTCGATATACAAACTCGTCGAGTTTCAAACCAGTCGAGGTTCGGACTATAAACCGCGTTAAATGCCTATAGCTTTATTTCCAGATTGATCTATTTGTCTACAGTAATGTTTTATTTTCTGCCTGGCTTCATTCGCTAATCTTTTCCTTCTCTTTATATCTGCCGTTGTACCAAGCAATGTTCCCAAGTAGGCCTACTTTTATATCTCCATATTTTTTGATCTTATTTTTTTCCGGTTTAGATTCATTTATCGTCAAGTTCCTTTCTTCTAATATGGCTGGTATTTCATTCTTTACTTTCTCTATTTCATGGCTACAGTTGATGCCAAGCCAAAATATGTCGTCTGCTTAATGCGGCGAAATAAGTTCCCCAGTTCTTTTTAATTGTGAGTAATTATGATTTTCCAAGTGCGGTGCTAGGCAGCTTGTCTTTTCTAATGTTACGTAGCAGAGATCTCTTATTTGTGGTAGTATTTGTTGATTCTCATTTTCACATTGTGGTCCAATCCTATCCTCCATTGCTACAATAATCCACATATTAAAATAATTATGCAAAAGAAGCCAGCTAGAGCCTCAAATTTGTCGAGTTTCAAACCTAATATATATCACCTAATATATGTTACCTTTGACATCTTAATATAATATTATCTTTTACAATATAATATTATATAAAAGTTTTGACGGTTTCTCATTTTTAAACGTTTTCACTTGAAGGATTGCCGACACCAAAATTTGAATCATAGATTTTTTCCAAGTGTAACATTGAGACAGGATGTTATTGATGATCCAAAAGTTGGGAGCATTTGAAGCATGTTTCGCAGAATGTTGGTCACACAGCCAAATGGGCAGAGTTTTTCTTATTAATCAAGTTGAAAGCTAATATCATATCTGAGCATAATAGTTAACTTGGTTACCAAGGTCACTGCAAGGGCAATGTTAAATTATGACTTACCGCGCCAGATTCAGAACAAGAATTGCCGGTACTGTCTAGCTGTATAAGGTCCATTAGTTATTCTTCGGTATTCTTGTAGAGCATCGTTGGCATTTACGGTTGGCATAAAACCGGTCTTGGCCTTGACATAGCCTAAACTGTAATCTTGACCTTTATTCAATCATTCAGATAGAGTTATCCAACATGCCCCCTCCCTTGGAGGACAGAGGAAACAGTTTGCAAGTGGTGGGTTGCAGGAAGTGATTATTGCAGAAGCAGTTATTACCAGTGTAGCATTAACCCACAAACTGGATAGAGCACAACAAGGTGGGAAACCAAAACAATGTTATCAAGTCGGGAGTGTTTCGAGAGAAATCAGCGAAGCTAGCATTAGATGAAATTATGACAAGCTTGGCATCAAGGAGCAATCGAAACTGATATTAATATTAGCACAGGCATACATACCTATTAACCAGCTACAATATTCACGATTAGGTTGCGGTTGCATTTAAGTATATATGCATGTAGCTGACTTCAGAACTCCCATACTATTGCCGATAACTACTGGTAGCATTTTAGCAGTCAGTCTCGCCCTTCATTTCAACATCATCCTCAAGGAGCCTATCATGTAACTCTTCATCATTGTCGGAGGCAGTAGCCTCATGTGGCTCACTTCCTCCCTCACCTTCTCCCTTTAACCTGGCCGAAGCCTCGCTATCGCTTGCTTCAGCCGAAGCCTCAGCACCGCTTGCCTTGGCCGAAGCCTCAGCATCACTCGCCTCAGCCGGAGCCTCGGCATCACTTACCTTGGCCTCAGCCTCAGCACCAGAAACAGCGTTGGCCGAAGCCTCAGCTACAGTAACTTTTGACCACAGTTGGCAATTAACTGTTTCGAGGGGAAGCAGGGGTTGCGCTGTGCGCACCCTCCCTGGGACCGCTGGAACCTTCCGCAGACGAATCTGCAGGCGTACGTGATCTCCGAAATTGGGCCCTCACGTTAAGCAACTTGTTAACAGATTTCTGAATAGCTTGTGACAACTGAAACTCATATTCATAATTCTGCTCTTCCTCATTAATAGCCTGCATTTCTCTCTCATACCGAAGGTTAGTTTCTTCTTTTCGTCTCTCAAACTGTAACATTCTCTCCTGATAGACCTTCTCACCAGGTGGTCCCCTACTAGTAACATTTGACAGAAAATCATTAACTGTACCCATTAGAGACACATTAGGCTGTGTAGGCCTACTAGTTCCAGCTACGGCTGCTGCATAACCTTTAACCATAGCATCAGGCTCATTACTACTGGGAACTTTAATCTTTATTTTACCACCAGACCATGTGGCCCCCCTTTATCACATCCAGCGACCTCATGGCCCAATTTGTGACAAAAGCCACGTTTTAGCACCTTACAGTCTCTGACAAAATGACCGAAACCTTGGCACCTATTACAAGTAAACCCTGGACATTCGCTAGCTACATGATCGCGGTTGCACCTGCAGATCATACAGTACAGTGTACCATTTTTACCGAAGACTTTAGCGGCGTTGGTGCCATCACTTCTTCTATCACTGGAGCTCTTTCCACTACTCGAGCCATCACCCTTCGCTGATCCGTTAGGCTCGGCCATGAGAGTTTGTATGTTCTATAATCTATAACAGAAACAGTTACGAGTAAACCATATCAGAATATCTGTGACGCCGAACAAGCCTGCCACTTCTCGTAGTGGTAACAGGCGTTTCATCCGGCTCAGCCGCAGATCCATCCCCGGCATCAGCTAGTGACTTGACCCAAACTTTATCATTGACGTTCAGTTCAAGCATTTCTGAAACTCTATACTTTTTATCAAAGTTACGCTTAATTTCTGTTTTCCTGTTTTCATCTTTTTGTTCAAATTCCTCGTAATCCACCTGACGAGACCTGGGCAGTTCAAACGTAGACCTTACTGCCCTGCCAAACATGAGTTTGCTCGGCGAATACCCAGTTGACAGCGGAGTGGTTCTATAGACTGACAAGGCTTCGATCTTATCCTCATTCTTCAACCACAACCTTTTGACTATTTTGACAGCACTTTCGGCTAATCCATTAGATTGAGGATAGCGAGGGCTACTCGTAACCAACTTAAAACCATAGCTAGCGCAAAGTTTCTAAATTCATCACTATCATAGCACCTGCCATTATCCGACCGTACAATTTTAGGTACACCAAAACGAGAAAATATGCTTTTCATAACAGATATTACTGCACCAGATGTCTGGGTGTGTACAGGTAACGCCTCAATCCACCTAGAGTAGTAATCAATGATCGCTACATACAATTTGCTTTCAAAGACAAGTATGTCAGAGCCTGTTACCTCCCAAGGGCAGGAAGGCAATTCGCTTTCTACCATTGGTTTGTGTCTAATATCACTGTGACAGATGCAAGTATTGCAGCTTTTCACAAAATTCTCAATGTCGTTACTGACACCAGGCCACCAAATGTAGGCCTGCGCACGGCGTCTACATTTCAAGATACCCTGGTGACCTTCATGGCACGTTGCTAGATACAATTCCCGCAAGTATTCCAGGATAAAAATACGTGAGTCATACATTATTAACCCATTGCACAAGGTCAACCTATGTCTACACGTATAATACTTTGACATCTCATCACAGCAATTGCAAAGGAGTTTCCCAATCGTTATTAATATGACTAAGGAGCTCTTTACTAACATTATCAGTTCGCATAGCGTCTTTAATCTCACTTTCACAACCTTCTGTATCTATCGAGGCTGCTACAATAGCCCAACATATGCTTCCATTTCCCTACTTTTGTTGTGGTCTACAGAGTCATAACTACCGTTAGGACGACTCAAAGAGTCGGCTAAGTACATTTTTGCACCTGGTGTATGAAATATGTTGTCATATCTCATCAACTGTAGCCTAAAGCGTTGAACTCTTGCTGGCAAATTGGCCATATCTTTTTCACCCAAGACAGACACCAATGGCTTGTGGTCTGTCTCGATCTCAAAGTTACGTCCAACCAAATAAAAATCAAATTTCTTACAAGCCCAAGTGATGGCTAAGGCCTCTTTTTCAATCATTGCATACCTTTTCTCTGTCTCCGTCATTTTTCTGGAGGCATATTCAACTGGCTGTCCCACACCATTATCGTGTAATTGTAGGAGGATAGCTCCTATAGCATTTTTGCTAGCATCTGCAGAAACCCTATGCTTTTTGTTCAGGTCAAAGATACACAAAACTGGAGCTTTAGACAGATTTTGTTTGATCTCGACAAAAGCTCGCTTTTGCTCTTCTCCCCAATACCATTCAGGTTTCGTTCCTGATATACCCTAGGACACATATGTATTCGCGGCATCTAACTTTCGCATTTTCGCGGCAACATACTCTCGCGAGAATTTCATGAGCGAAACTAAACTATTATAACGAACGAGCGAAAACGCGAAATTAAATGGCTTTGTTCATTGATATTCACAATAAAATCGTCATATTAAAAATGCAGGCAAGTTTCGTGTGTGGTTGGCTCATTGGGCAATTCTTGCTAAACTCATTATAGCTAATACACCGACTGAGCAGCATGGCAAAACAAACTAAGATACACGTAATAAGTTTTTTTGGAAAAGCCTAGACAAATTAGGAAGATGATGATATTAGTTTAGTCATTGAATTTGTAACTGATGAGGATGACAGTCTAATAGGGAAAGTCATCAAATTGAATAACAATTATTGTGGTGATGAATTTTATTACCAACCTAAAGCAATAACAACCTGGAGCCATGGCCACTGCATGCTATAAATACTTGAATTCTAATATTGGTACCACATAGGTCACTGCGGGAAGGACCTTGATGTTATTGATAGTCCAGGAAACAAATGGCAACAAGCGATCAAATTGCATTATTGATATCGCCTACACATTTCTACCTGTGGTTCACAAATAAAAACTACCGTACTTTTTGGACTATTAGCCGCTACTTTTTTCTGATGATTTGAGCCATGCGGCTTATATAAGGGTGCGGCTAATCTGTGGCTTTTTCTTTAACCGCTAGGGCACACTAACGGGAATCTCCAATTAGTGCGCTTCTAGCGGTGAAAGAAAATACGAAACAATGCCTCACGGTACTGTCCCGTTAGGCACTAATTTAAAAAGCGTCGGATAATACGAAACGGTGCCGTTCTCCACTGTTCCGTTTTAAACAGGTAAGTTGCTGCCACGTTAAAAAGCATAGTCCTTAGTTCTGCGGACTATTCAAAGGTGCTTCTTATGTATTGTTTTATTATCGTTTATTGGAAAATAAAGCAGATGCAGCTTATATAGAGGTGCGTTTTATAGTCCGAAAAGTACTGTAGTCCCAAATTGAAAAATATTTCGTAGCAGTGAACAGGACCTGAGGAATCTAATGATGTTTGTTCCACTGCATTTATTTTCACATCACTATATTTTCGCACTCAACAGAGCTGCGAAATTAAGTTGCAGCGAAATTTTACTCTGTATGCTACTCACGAAACTAAATACTAGCGAAATATAAGTGTCCTAGGGTAGCATAAATCGGAACACAAATTCCAGCTATCTTAGAGCTAAATTTACTGAGGTAATTTACCATGCCAGTTGAGGCGTCTCGCCTCCGTTTTATTGGAAGGCGGAGCCATCTCAATAATAGCTTTTATCTTATCAGGGTCAGGCTTGACACCAGCAGCACTAACTACGTGGCACAACCAAATTCACATTTTTCCTTTTTCAGGGTCATCCCCAATTCCTTTATTCTATTCAAAACTTTCCTCAAACGTTCCCAGTGTTCGTCGGGACTTTTTCCATAAACCAATATATCGTCCATTAGACAAATGACACCTTTTAACCCTAACAGTATCTTTTCCATAGCCCTCTGAAAGAACTTTAGAGCTGAAGAAATCCCAAATGGCATTTTCTTAAAGCAAAATCTTCCCCAAGACGAGACAAAAGTTGTCAGCAGTTTGCATTTTGGATCTAATTGTACTTGCCAGAAACCAGAATTTGCATCGAGTTTTGAAAATACTCTACCCTCTGACAATTGACTAAGCATTTCTGAAACCCGTGGTAAAGGATAGACTTCACGTTCTACACTTTTATTCAGATTTGTCAAATCAACACACATTCTAATCTTACCACCCGGTTTAGGAGCAATAGTAAGACCTGAACACCATTCAGTTGGATCCTCGACAGGCTCTATGATAGCATTAGCCAACATAGAGTCTATCTCAGACTTTGCTTTCTCCTTCAAACTAGCAGCAATTGTGCGAGGCGCATACAAACATTTAGGTTCAGCACCAGGCTTCAATTTTATCTTAAAAATCCCAGGCATTGTTCCCAAACCAGTAAAAACTGAAGAGAAATCTGCAATTGGATCAAACCCTTCCGAACTCAAAGCATTAATAACAGCTAACAAGTTAAGGCTACGTATCTGTGGTAGGCCCAGTAAGTTCGTTCGAGAACCTCTGACAATATATACTGGAGTTTCAATAGATCTATAAGTACTTTGAACGTTCACATTAGACATTCCTAGGACATTAAGCTCATTGCCATCTGCCCCAACTAAACATCTTTCGGGTTTCTCTAGTTTTAACTTTAACAATTTGCTAGAATTCTCTGTCAAAACAGAAACTTTGGCACCAGTATCAAAAGTGAAATCTATACTCATGTCATTCACGTTCATAGTGCGTACTATACTATTGCTGCTTCCATATAGTCACTTATTATCCTTGGTGAACCTCACTCTACGGGGACTTTTACTGTCTTCCCTTCAACCCCTATAACCATATCTATGTGGACTGGGATACCGTCTACCAGGGCTCCTATTACGACCACCAAGAAAACCCTGCCTCTGTGGGCTAGACCTCTGCCTATCAGGACAGTCCTTTGAGGTGTGTCTTTGTGTGTTACATGTAAAACAGTGAGCATCGGGACAATTCCTTACTTTGTGCCCTTCTCTTTTACAATGGTAGCAAGTTCTGCCATGTCTAGCAGGAGAGCTGCTACGCATGTAATACCTTGGGCTAGGTGACCTGCGACTGTCGTTACCACCTCTACGGCCGTTGCTAGAAGCACTTGAGTCACGGGAACGATATTTAGAAAAACTGGAACGTTTACCCTCACCATATCTGTCATAATACTGACCTCTATTCATGTCAGAACCGTTACTTTCAACGCTAGATCTGCTAGAATCTCTTGACTTATAACCAGGACGGTAATCATACTTATGGTATCTGTCGCGGCTCTGTTGGTGCGACCCATAACCAGACGACCCTTTACGTGGCCTTGCTGAGACAGAATAAGCACCAGCGTCGCTGCTATTACTCGCACCAAGGCCAGAGGCGTAAGCACATTTATCAGCATCTACTTTCGAGACACTACTAGTAGCATTAAAACGGCCAGCTTTCATTTCAGTTAACACGCTCTCTGACTCTCTAGCTAAATGCCTAGCTTTTAATTTGGAAGCCAGATTTTTCCAGGACAAATCACTTTCTTGCAACAGCTGCATACGGGTCGACGAATCACTGAGACCATTGACGGCCAAAGCGACTGAAAAACGCTCACGCAATTCCTCACTTTCTCCGAAACCCATAGTTTTGCTCAATTTCTCAACTCTTAGCAAATAATCTATAGCATTCTCATTGACCGTTTGTGCTACAGTAACAAATTTCATTGCTCTAACATAAATACTTTCTTCACGTTCGAAATGCTCTTGTAACAATTTTAAAGCATCTCCAAAAGCATTTTTACTGTCAGTGTCAATATTAAATCCTAGGGTTTGCAACAGCTCAATACCCTCACTGCCTACAGCACTCAATAACGCTAACAACTTAGGTCTACCACGAAACCTGGGAGCTTGTTCGCTGGACACAGTTTCTCTACCTAGAGACCAAGTAGCTCAATTGACGGCAATTTTAAATTGCGATAGCCATGACTTGAACGATTGAGTCATATCGGAGGCGGAAAACACTAGCTTAGGTAAAGACGACAGATCTATCCTATTACTCATAGCGGAAAATTTCCGATTGATTTCAAACAATAACAAAAGAGTTGACACAGTATTACAACACTAATACGGCACTATAAACAATCACAAAGTAACACCGCTAACAATATGCACGAGCAAAACAACACCATATCACTAAGCACGAGAATACACACAAAATACACTAGCACAGCGCTAACACGAAGGTTCACGAAAAATACACTAACACGACACAAAGGTAACCACTGACACAAATTTGACACGAGCACTGTAGCTACACCACGGTTATCACGAATGAACACCATCACTAAAAAACACCACCACTATAAAACACCACTACACATTAAACACTAACACGCACCACTGCCAGCAACACGTGGGAGGGACCGAAACACCAAGAAACTATCAGAAGAAACGGTAAATCCTTTAATATATCGAATGCAAAATAATTTTAAAGTCTGTAAAAAATAAAAGTGGATCGATAGCAAGTTATGTGTAAAGGATGATAACGGATTAAAATTAGCTTCTTTTATCCTGCTGACTGCGTCATGTTAAATTATGACTTACTGCGTCAGATTCAGAACAAGAAGTGCCGGTACTGTCTAGCTGTATAAGGTCCGTTAGTTATTCTTCTGGATTCTTGTAGAGCGTCATTGGCATTTACGGTTGGCATAAAACCGGTCTTGGCCTTGACATAACCTAAACTGTAATCTTGACCTTTAATCAATCATTCAGATAGAGTTATCCAACAGGCAACTTGGTTACCAAGGTAAATATTATGCTCAGTTACCAAGGTAAATTTGATGAAATGAATCCAGCTATTGCCAGAGGTTTTTGTGGTTAGTCCGATTTTAAAATGAAAATTTGGTTACAAATTGTAGGCTGAAAGTAAGGCATCTATATGTAGAATGATAAAGCAGTCATTACTCTCCACACCAAATAAACTACCAACCTCATGCACAAACTATTTTTATTTTTTAAGATAAACTAGCAAATAAATCACTGGTTTTATTGAAAAAATTCTACTTCACATAAAAGTTGTATTTTTATAGATTTTACAATGCTGTCCTGATAATTTTTTTAATTTTTACAATGTTCAATTAACGTAGCCGATGTGTTAATACGTCTGAAAGCTAGCGATGCTAATATCAGCACATGTGCTTTTACTTATATTTACTTTTAGTTGTATTTCATATACGCATGCTTTTTTTTACTCTTTTCACGCCATGTCACCTTTGCATTGCTATGTTTACTACATTGTCTTCATTTTTATCTTTTCTTAGTTAGTGTTGCTGGTCATTTGCGTTACTCCTCATTATAGGCTACTTTTTAAAGGCTTAATCACAGTTTTGGCTTCAAACTTTACAAACTGTGGTTCTAATACTTTAGCTGCAACCAATTTTGGATATCTTTTGCTCTAAAGTTAATTGACAGGCATATTTTTCACTGAATGGGGTTTCAATTTGATATGAACCTGTTACCATAATATTCTCTAATGGGCATATGGTGTTGGTTGATTTTTAGCTGTACAAATACGTTTCTGGCTGCATCCTGTTCGCCAACACCAAGCAAGTGTTATATGATTGTAAAATGCGGAACAAAGCGACTTGCTAAACATTCCTGGTCAGTTTTAAATTTTAGTTTTTGAGTGCCTTAACCGATGTACATTTTTCTAGTCTTTTGCTTAACTTTCCTCTAACACAAGATATAAGGCAGTATAACTATTTTGTTATTGTTTTCCTGAACTCACATATTTTTCATCTGTCTAAAATCAGGTTTCATATACGCATGAAGCCGTCTAAAAAGATAAAGTGCATAAGCATGTCAACACTTTAGGCGGTTTCATTGATTCATTGGATCTCATAATTACAGATGCTGTCATTGTCTTGATTATTTTCAGTGATCAGTATAGTGGTACCTTCAAAGTATATGTACAGTGTATGTCAATAGCGCTCTGTAGCTCAACTGTTTTCCTCTACTTATCTTTGTGCCTGTCTATCTAACCGTTCAGTATGTCGGAAATATGGGTAGGTAAATTTTTGCAAAGTGAATACAGCCAAACCATATATATGTATTTATTGCGTTTATACTTTTTGATATGTAGTTTTGTATTTATATGTGTAAATTATGATGTAGCATTGTATTCATACATGCGAATCTTAGCATAACATTGCTTCGGATGTTGAAACATTATTGCAGCGACGTATTCACTCATGTAAATATTGTATAGCACTGTATTCGCGTAGACAAACAACACTAAATTATTGCATTCATGAAATGTTATTACATGTAACTACGGTTACAACATAGTATAACGCTGCAACAATATATAGCATAAAATGATGCCATGGCATCAGACTTACACTTGGCACTATGAGAAGAATAGAACAAATGTCACAGGCATAAAGGACAATGAACATTCATTTTAGGTTTTGTTGTTTATTACTTTTAGCAACCAACTTTGATGAGTTTATTTATCATGGTTTGTATTTGTGGCTTCAATGTTTGTCAGTTATTTCCATTCCATCATCGGTGATGAAGCACATAAATAACCACTCTATGTACTTCAATAGTTTGCTAACGTATAGTGGTTGCAAGCGTAACAAGAAATTTGTAGGAACTGCTTAGTGTATACGTCAACTTCTGACATCCAATTTATTTGTGTGAATGCATTGGTCAAATGGCAGGTATAACTTTGTTTTTCTAAAGCATGCAGGTGGAAAACATTTCAGATGTTGCTAAGTTGTTCCTTAGTTCATAAAGTTTAAAAATGCTGGAATAACTTAAAGAATGTACAATTTTATAAATCACAAACCTGCTAGTTTAGTTTCAACAGCTCCATATATAGTCATATCATACAGGGTTTGTGATGGCATAGAAACCTGCAATGGCATGCCCTGAAATTGAGTTGCCAGTTTGTGTAGAGGTGCCCATCAGAGGAAAGAGAGCTCAAGAAGATGTTGGAGAGCATCTTACTGATTCACCTTCAACAAATATGCATGTATCTGTAAGTTTAACATTAATTACAGAGGATGGGAGGTCTATATATCAGAGGTTGCACTAAAAACACCTACCCTAACTCTGTATAGCCACTATAATAGACCTGTTTAATAAATTCTTTGACGTCCTTATATTTTATTATTTGAATGTGTTATTTAAAGGGAAGAGTTTTTCATGTTCCTAGAACAGGGGTGGCCAAGATGGGGCTCTAGAGACACTGTGGCTCTTTGCCTCAATTCTAGTGGCTCTTTGCAATGTTACAAAAATCATTTCCACTATGCTAATATTCATTGTGCTGAGGATTCCCATCACCCATACACACACCCACGAACCGCAAGTGTAGATCATCAGACATAGGGGATTTCCCCTCACTGCAAGGGTAACCTTTCATGACTGTTCATTTGATTAGTTGCTGAGTAATATGATCAGCTAGCATACATTCACCTCACAGCATCCTTAGATCAGTCACCGGAATCATGCTTCCAAAGAGCAACAAAAGTTTCGTCGATTTAACTTGGAATGGACTTCATGTACTTCTTTCATGAAATAAACAACAAGCCAGTGTGTCTCATTTGCAATGCAACGGTAGTATACAGCAAAGCAAGCAGCATTTCAAGACACTGCCAGACAAACTACAGTGACTATGATGGTCATTTTCTGGCTGGAACAAATCGAAGAAAAGAAAAGCTGGTGAGACTGCAAAATCAGGCTTTGAGTCAGAAAAAAAATGTTTCAACCATCAAATGCTCTTCAACTGCATTACACTGGCAAGTTAAGAGGTTGCACAAGCTATAGGTAAGGATATGGTGCCGTATGAACACAGTGAGCTACTAAACAGTCCATGGCATGATCAATGAAAAAATGGATGATCATTTGTCCTTTCAATTTGTCTTTGGTGATTCATGAATGTACTTGTTATCATTGATAAAAAGTCCTTTTTTATCAATGATGAAAATTCCTAGAACGTGTTGATGATTACTAGACATTATTAGACTGCTGGAGCAATTTCTATAGCAGTACGCTCTAATTTTCAAGCCTCTGCTGTGTTCTACATCTGCACTGCACCTATTGGAAAGATTTGTTGTAGTTTATCGTAAAATAAAAGTCTTCATATTTCTATATAGTTTGTTATTCTTGTTTTAAAGCTGTGCCCGAATGTTGCAGCTGCCACCCATCTGGAAAGGGATTGAGGAGCAACTTTTAGATCATTTAGAAAATGTTGGTTCATTGCCGATCCATGATTACAGAAGGCAGCAAAGGTATCTTTATCGAGCAGTTTTCCCCCAATTACTAATTGGTTCTGAGATCTGGTTTGCGTGTTTAAGCTGCGGTATGCTGTATTTATGAGAATTAAAGTGTATTCTTGTAAATTCTTACACGAATACACTTTAGATCGCTTAATTTCTTTTAGAGCATAAACAATAATAACTCTTTACTTAATATTTTATAAATACTTTCTATAAAACTGTAAAAACAAAAGTAATGATCAATAAAAAGAGACTTTCATTGTTACTTCAATTGAAGACTCATGAATGAAATTTATATTTGGTAATGCATAGATTCAGAAGTGAACTTGATGTGGGAGATAAATGTAACTTATCTTAAATAGGATTAAATGAAGTCTGAGCGATTTGTTTCTGCATAGTGTATAATTTAATGCATAATTTTTAATTTTTGCCATCACCTTCACTAATAAAACTATAATGTTTTGGGTAATTGTGAATGGCATATGTTAAAGACTATTTCTGGTGTATTATTAAATATTTGCTCAAACTTTATATTGTACGTTGGAGGATTTGTAAAATGATTTGATAGTATGTAGAGGTTCGACAGCATATCTTTTTTGTAACAATACAGCTTTATATATAGCGTTTTACAAAGGGCTTACTGCATGCTACCCTTGCTTCAAGCATAATTTATACTGTATATGGAAATTTCATTGGAAACTTTATCGTTGTCTTCATGCAATTGAAATGCAAAACGTTGCAGTAGTATATTTAACAATTGATTGAGCTCGCCATGAAATTCATTATCTCGAGACTAACACTAAAGGCATTTTCAAAAATGTGCACCAATAACAACCTTATTAAATTACTATTCTGTTTTTGATTTAAACTAAATACTCCCCCATCTCATTAAAATTGTATCATGTCTTCCATGGTTCTTAGTATGCATTATGCAATATTGTTTGTAAAATGACCTGTTAATTTGATACTTTTTTGTGCAGATACGTCGACAGAGAGCCTGACATTTCTCATTTAGTTAAAACAGCAATTCTCCCTCCTGTCTACGAGCTGGCAGTGGAACGAGATGAGAAAACTGGAGCCCTACTTGATTTTACAGAGGTACGTTGCTTAAACCCACTGCACCTTTGCGTATACAGTAAGCTCTGAGATTCTCTAGATGATACTATATTTTTATGTATATGACATACCAATTGCCAATAGCGGCATGGAGTTTTAAACTAGGTCTACAGTTTGTACGTGTCTTATTAGGTAGAAGGTGCCGCAAATGGCTTAAGTTGAGTTGGTACAGTTGTGAGCTATGATTATGAAGTGTGTGTATCAAATACCTGTGCAAGAACAAAACTACATGCATTCTCTTTTAATATGTTCAAATATGTTCATATTCATCATAGTAAGATATAGCATTTATCAAAACTTAATATATTCTAGAGATCTTACTCATCTCTATGCAGTCTATATTGTGCATTTGAACGAGAGTTGCCTAGTTTGCATTAATGAACATTCGTAATGAAAGACTTGATAAATAAATAAATTTAGGGAATATTCAGGTGTCAAATGGTCACCTGAAGTTACAGCAACCGATCATATGGTGCTCATGGGGCTGACTACGAGTTCTTCTACCCATTATTCATCATATTTGTAAAAAGTAGGCATAGATGTTGTCATATTGATAGAGTTTTAGGGTTGCTGTAAGCTAGAGATTATCTCTTACTAATCTCCTTATGGAATCAAGAAAAAATTCTTTAACCATGTACTGATGACAACCAGTGGCAGGTGACCATGCTCAGCTATCACATTTATCACAGTTTATCCATATACTTGCCAAACAGGCGAAGTCTTGCAAGTAATAGTTTATATAAAATATTTACCTATGATAAAGTGATCTATAAAAAACATGGCATTCAGCCATTAAAGGTATATATAGAATATATTACATATAATTTGGTTGTTACACAATGTTATGCACACAACATTTTAACATGGTCAACTATTTTTCTTTCCATTAGATTATATAATTGTTACAATTTCATTGCCTTTTTATGTCTTCTTAAGAACACATTTTGTCTACTTGTGATCTGTTAACCACTCATGTAAGCATGCCTTTCCTTAGGTATTACAAAATCATGCCAGTTATAATCTATAGTATCGCAATAAGACAAATACAAGACATTCACATATGTGCAGAAATGTCTGACAAAGCTAGCGATTTCCATCCTAATCTGTAGCTCCTGTACTTGAGTCCTGTGAGATTATGTTATAAGCACCAGTCTCATCACTGTCATCACTGTTAACGGTGTAGATGCTAACTTGTATTTACAGATTACACGCATCAAGAATAGTAAAACATGGATGTTTAGGGTTGGCTTGTTGATGCTTTTTAGAAAGAGAGGTTAAACCCTGGTGGTTCTGCTATAAATAGCATGTCCATGCTTCGCGCACCCGACCCGGAGAGCGCTCTGAAGGGCAGCAGTCGTAACTTTCCTTTTTGGCCTGGCGGCCTCGACATTCCACTTGAGGAATTAACCGCTGAAAAGACGGACGATTGTACAGGTAATTCTCTATATCGTTATTTTATTGATTGTATAGCCTTTATCATTTAGATATGCTCTGCTATTGACTATCAATAGCCTTTATGTAAGGTGTTTTGCTATATAATTAAATATTGATTTTGTGTAGCCCCTGTGTAGTTATCAGCAGTTGAACACATATCAAGCACTACCTACATGATGTATAAATAATATGTTGCGTCTGCCAAATCTGGTTATTCGAAAATTTTTGTATAAATTATTTCAAACGAGGTCATGCATTAGCTAGCAAAAGTGCTAACTAGGATATCAAATATGACCTATGGATGCTATACGCTGCACTTATTCTTTGTTTTATGGCAGATTTTCTGTAATTATAACCTGTTCAAATTTTTTATTAGAAAATTACAAACAGATTGCACCAGGCTTAAGTCGAGGACTTGAGATTGAGATGCCATCTTCACCCCCAAACCCTTTGGAGATGAAAGTCACCGATCTATATGTGGATGATGCCTTGTTTAACTTTGATTCATCATCAGATGAGGAGGAGGAAGATGTCACAAAAAGCACCGAAAAGCTCCCATCAGAGCCAATTGCTGCTGATGAGGATGAGATCATCGAGACTCTCACCAAGGTGTGTGTTCATAGCTCTCAGTCGCTTGCCTCGTAATTTGTTTTATCCATGGGCTTACCACCATCATTACCACAATCATCACCACAATCATCACCACCGCCATCAGCATCACCACCTTCATCATCATCATCATCACCACCTTCACCATCGTCATCACCACAATCATCACCCCCTTCATCACCATCATCACCATCACATGCTGTCAATCCCATGTGCCATGAGAGATCATCAGGTGTAATAGTTGTATGTACAATCATTCATCAATTTGAAGGCACAGTTCGAATGGCACAGTTGGTAGTGTTCTCAGCTGCAAAATAGAATATCCAAGTTTGATTCCTGTGTGAGACAAATTTTTCCTAATGCTGTTAGCATGGCTTCAGGTGGATAGACCCGACGAATGGATCTTATTATAGTAAAGATTGTTACTAGCCTCATTCCCGATTCATGACCAATGCTATGACTGTTTAATCCAACAAGGTTGCTCAATACTATTTGTACCCGTTGTTATTGCTAATACAGGTGTGAACGGCATTGTAAATGTATACACCTAATTAAACCTGTGCTAGTCATTGAGTGTTGCCTAGCAACTAAACCTTGGACATGTCCAATGGCTGGAGCTGTAATAGTTGAAGTAATAGAAGCTTTGTTGTATTGGCTTCCTTTGAAGGATAAGTTAGACTGACGTAATGGATGAAGGCGCACTTAAAGTATGTAACTATGTATAGAAGCAAGTGCTATACAAAAACCATTATATTTACATACGAACATGCAAACAAAGCAGCAAACAAGAAAATTGCCATGTTTGCAAAGTAAAATAATACAGATACTGATTCATGATTCGGACTTGCACACGCAAGTCTTTTTAGGCTGCCTTGGGTTCAGCCCCTTGGGTGCATAGCTTAATGTTCAGTCTAAATAGAAGTAGAGATGTTCTCATAAATTAATTTGTTATAATTGAAATGTTACCTTAATATTGTTTCACTTTTTCATGATGAATAAACTAATTCAGGGATTTGGATTTTATGATAGCAGTTCTTTTTATTCTGAGCGACGCAGAGAGACCAATTCAGCAGACTATATTTGTGAAACTTCACCCTGTTGCTTTACACGCATCCAGTTGTTAGTATCATTACCTTAGTAGCCGTGGCCTTGTGGTCTAGAAGGAATAACCTACAAACAACTGGTTATATCTCCAGCTGTCAAGGTTTTCTTGTCACCGAATGTCCATGTCTATCCAAGAGCGCGGAGTCATTGTTTGTACAACAATGGCTCTTAAAATACTCTCACAGCCTCTGCTTGCAGTAAGCTAAGCAGACATTACACTTGATCTCCGAGGAATTGCTCACCAATTTACTGTATCCATCTAATCAGTTCCTTCACAAGGTGTAACTCTGGTTGCATTTAACACGTTCAGAAGACACTGGCTTACTGACATGCTGACTTCATATTTTAGACTGCAAACATCATCGTTCTCCCAGACACAGTTGCTGTCAAAGCAGAGCCTAAAGATACAGAGTTTGCTGTGCGGCTCAGTGTTACCGAACCTATAGAAGACTTTGATGAGCGAGTTCCAGAAATGGCCTACAAGGCATGCTTGTTAGACATTTTCGGCATTCTTGATTATTATCGATTCTTGTTTGATTGATCAACTTTGATTTATTGACTTTTTGATCGGACTTGTGTCAATGGTAAGAATGATTTGCTATTGCAGTGGCCCTTTGAACTGGACGTCTTTCAGAAGCAGGCGGTCTTGTGTCTTGAGAACCACGAGAATGTATTTGTGGCAGCTCACACATCGGCAGGAAAAACTGTGGTCGCTGAGTACGCCATAGCCTTGTGTAGGAAGCATATGACGAGGTACACTCGCTGTCCATTTCCACCTTTGTTACATACGAAATTGGGTTCTTAAAAAAATAATATTTGTTTTACTGCTTCAAGTCTCAAACATAAAAGCACTTTATTATAGAGTGCTAACTGAACATGTACTTCGTTGCTTATCTAGCTAGCACATGAATTACAAAGATCATACACAATGTTTTAGAACACAAAAAGTACCTTTTTATGCAGTGTTGCATTTGTAAATTCAATTGAACCTTTTTCAATGCACTCAATGTTCAAAAGTATATAAAGCCTGAATAGATTATGATTTAAGATTCATATTTCATTATAAAGATGTATCAGAGTAGGACAGTTTTTACTTTAGCTGTTCTATTATCATTTTCAAAATCGGCATGAACACAGAACATTCTACTTTAAGATTGACCACTTCTGAGTTAAAATCTTTTTGTTTTGTTATCACCTAGACATCAAATCAATAGTAACTTGATTTAATTTGTATCCAATGATCTAACTAATAGCAATGTTCTAAAATGGCTAGTTCAAAGGTCTTTCAAACCTAATACTGTAAGTAATCTAGAGCTTTTTAACTAGTTATTGCTGGTAACAGACTAGGTCGGCATTTCATGAGTCTTATGAGAATTTTATCATTCATATTTTTCTTAACACTGTGTTGTTCAGTACTTTTCAATACATCATTGACTCAGATATTCATATATCTATAAAATAAGCTTTGGTCTTGCATTATATTAAAACAGTGTTGACTTCAGCACATTTTGCCTAAAGACCTTAGTTCATTTTTATAGTGCTATAAACTATAGTGCATAGACATCCATATTTCATTTTATATTTAGTTTCATGTCTGTACTGTCATCAATTTCAATTATCACCTTATTAAAAACTTGTTTCACAGGGCCATATATACATCACCTATTAAGGCCTTGTCCAATCAGAAGTTCCGAGACTTTAAACAGACTTTTGAGGAGGTGGGACTCATCACAGGAGACATACAACTGAACACCGAGGCCTCGTGTCTCATCATGACGACTGAAATACTCAGGTTAGCTTTCTGTTCCGTTTAGAATGTTTGATCTTGCTTTGAAGTGCCATATGGTTAGCATCCTTTTGTAATCTGCTTCTCTACAGATCTCTTCTATACGGTGGCTCTGATGTGATCAGGGATGTCGAGTGGGTGATATTTGATGAGGTCCACTACATAAATGACGCAGAGGTATGTTTGAGAATTCTTTATGCTCCTAATACTATTATACAAACATAGAGTTATCCACCGGATACTCAAAATACACATGAGTCAGTTGTTGCATATTCTATTCTGTTCAGTCACTTACTCATCTGCTGTCAATGGCATCAGTGCGGAAGGTGCTATGTCAGCCATTGAACAAATGTTGTATTGCAGCGGGGAGTAGTTTGGGAGGAGGTCATAATCATGCTGCCTGAGCACGTCAATATTATACTGCTGTCAGCAACTGTCCCCAACTACATGGACTTTGCTGATTGGGTCGGGTAAGCTATTTTCTAGGCACTACATTTGTTTATGGTGGATATGGTCCATTATTGAACAAGAATTTTGTTATATCAGAATTAGTTAATGAAAAGCATCATTGCAGGTGATATGTAACATACTTGTGCATAGAGGCTTCATCGATTGTTTCTAGTACCTTTTTACATGTCGTTTTTGCTTTTACGCAGGAGGACAAGGAAAAGAAAGGTAAAGGTTATCAGTACACTGAAGAGGCCAACTCCCCTTGAGCACTACCTGTATACAGGCAACTCCTCCAAGACTAGTGACGAGCTTTTTCTCCTTGTTGACTCTGAGTCTAAGCTCAAAGAATTAGGGTAACTCTATGCAGGAGACCAATATCTGTGATCTTGTAATATTTTCTTTCCATGCCATGTCTAGGGCTGCTCTCACAGAATATGTTTCCATGTCATTTTAGTGTATTATCCAATATCACGCGCCCGCTTTTTTACAGTTCTTTTGTTTTTAAATACGAAGAGTTTTACTCTCTGACTGTTTTGTAAACCATATTACAGTTTTTAGCACCTATTTAGCTTTCTGTTAGGATGTTGCATTTTGATAACTAGTTATTGGCTAAAAGAAAAATTAATTGTAAAAAAACTTTCCTGCAGTTTTTATTGATTTGCATACATAAGCACTATGGGCAGGTGTCACGGAGGCAGTACTCATTTTCTACACTATTGCATCTAAGCGCTGTAACTAGTGTTTACCGGTGACTTGGAGCTTGTACTGTATGTGTAAATAACATAATACTATTGCAGGTACAAGAAGGCAATGGCGGCTAAGAAAGCTCGTGCTAGTAGTCATTCACAAACCACTGGGGCTAAAGGCCTGCGCTCGTTTGGGCATTCATCCGCAGTATGTTTTATAACAACTATTGTTCAAACCTTCAAACAGTTGACACACTAGACTCAGATTCTGTTAAGGGGAGAAGTTAAGGCCGTGCCTCTGAACTAGCCAGTGGCACAGAGATTATGACATGTTTCCTAGAGCTTCTTTAACGATCTATAAACATTTGGTATTTGGAAAATCTTTGATGTTGCTGATAAGGCCAGCACTTGTCCTGCTTGCATCAATTCAATGTAATTTTGTAGGACAAGAATGTTCTGTTATCCGTTATCGAGATGCTCAGAAAAAAAGACAAGCTTCCTGCTGTTGTCTTCACTTTCAGGTATGTTTACTTTTGGTTTTAGTTTCCTGTATTCAAAACGTGCACATGTATCTGTTTTGGTTGACTAAAGCATCGGCTAATTCGTAAAACCTAAACTCAACTGAAATTGTCAATGTACAGACCCTTACTTTGTGCACCCGAGAGAGGGTCAAGGTTACCCTAGACATAAAGCAACACGTAGGCGTTATACCATACACAACTTATAGACTGAGTTTATAAAAGCTAGAGTATTTAAAACTGATGTTCTATAAAACTTTTCAGTGTACAAGACATGGCTTTTAAAACTAACATCATTCCATAAAGTGTGGAAACATGTGGTATTACTTTGCAAGTTGTCTCCTCATGCATAGATGGCTGTGAAAGCAGCGGTGTCTCCTGGTCACAGTTACTGTTACCATCAATTGCCTTTTTTATCCATTCATTAATCAATATGTAAAAGGCTACCAATCGTCTGATATTAGTGCAACTCTCATTTAGCGCTTTTTACGTTTCATCCTTTTGCACTTTTGCTGTTCATTGAATACATTTGTTAGGTTCTTGTTTGCATTCTGTCAGAAAGAGACCCATATTATAGTATAATCCCACATTCCTTAACATTCTCATGTGAAAAACTACATGGTATACTTTTTATGTTCTGCTGCAGACATGCACTACCTATCTGCTAGAGCACATTGAATCATATAGTCCGTATCTGAACATAAAATACTCCATAAACTATTGATATTCAATTGTAACTTTCAATTGGACATACGCCATAGGTACGTATATCAGTTACATAATCACTTGTCAAGTACGAGTGACTTTACGTAATTATTTTTTTCTATGGTCTGAAAAAACTTTTTTTGCAAAAGTTAGACTTTATGTTAAACCTGAATGTTTCTATTCATTTTTCCTGTGTATTTGTTGTGGCAGTACTATCTGTGGCCACTCCCATTTAAAATGCTATGTTGAACAGCTTTTCTATGGCTGTGGCAGTTTCATCCTAGTTGAGAAGTTGACAGTCGGTGTCATTGTGGAGCAGACTGTAGTCAATGCTCTGATGCTTGTAGCAAGAAGAGAATAGAGGAAAACTCACACCACCTAACTAGCGTGGACTTAACGAGCTCTTCTGAGAAATCAAGTATTCATGTGTTTATCAAGAAAAGCATAGACCGACTGAAAGGCACTGATAAAGATCTACCTCAGGTATTGTTTGTTGGAGTCGTCTGCTACTTCATCTACTTTTGCTTTCTCTCCGCTCTTTTCAATAGGTTTTGATTTGATTTTCTACATGGTTGCTTGAGGTTCTTGTATGCAGGTTTCTTCTACTTGTATTGATTTATGGTATATTTATAATAATTTTGAATATACTGTTTTAGTTTTGATTACATTATGCTTGTATTTCTGAATCTTTTTGGCTTGTCTCTACTTATAATTAAATTATTTGCAGTTTTACATAGCTATGCTTAATAGCGTGTCCTTTGCTAAATAATAGGAACCAGTGTGGTTTGGTACAAAAGCTGTTTTATTTACTGTTATTCTCATACCACAACTGTAGCACAAATAATTTGACTTATGTAGGTCAAGTACATAGCTGATTTGTTAAAGAGAGGCATCGGGATTCACCACAGCGGAGTTCTTCCAATTCTCAAGGAGATCGTTGAGTTACTTTTTCAAAAAGGTCTGCTAAAGGTACGTACGTTTGATTCTACGCAATGAGTAAGCTACCGTCTTTCTGTGAAATTGACCCCTGACCTTTGGACATATTGAGTCTAGCGAACTAATGGCAATATCTCAGTGGATGTGACCTCTCACATTGTGGCTGTTTTCACTGATGTAGGTATTGTTTGCCACTGAGACATTTGCTATGGGTGTCAACATGCCAGCGCGTACGGTGGTGTTTGATAGCACAAGAAAGCACGATGGTACCGGATTCAGAGATCTCAAACCAGCTGAATACATTCAGGTAAATACAAACGATAGGCTTATAATATTGTTCATTTGTTGTCATTTACATGAGCCATTTTCATGACTGGAAGTCCTGATAAATTGAATGTTTTACCTCAATCATTGCAGATGGCAGGAAGAGCTGGGAGACGAGGTCTCGATGCGACTGGCACTGTTATCATACTCTGTAAGGGTGATGTTCCAGAACTCTCAGATCTCAATAGGATGATGCTGGTATGTTGATGAATTAATTTTTGTATCTCCAGGATATGCTGATTATGGGTAGATCTCGGTGTGCTAGATTAGGGATTGGGGAATAATCCTCTGAAACTGTTAATTTTAAACGATATGAAGTTATGTTACAGAATTTTTGATTTTGTATAGTGAAACTTGTAAACCATATTTTTTCTAAGCGTGTTGTATAAACTCACATGAGAAACATGAAGTTTGTGGAATGTTATAGATGTTAGCAGAAAGAATGAAAACTTTCAAAAATCGTCATAAAGTGGGCATTTGACTTACAGAAGAGATGGTAAAGTTTTGCATTGTAACTCGCAACTTATCTAGAATTATGCATAGTGCTGATTTGAACTTTGAGGCTATGAGAAAAGACAGACATCAAAGTGGGTCTAATCAGAGTATTGCTGCTATACAGGGTGTAAGGTATTCAGTATCATTAGCGTTCTAAACAAAATGTGGGTTTTGTTGATACAAGTATGTATATGGTAGTTTTGTTTATGAGAAACCAGCAACAAGCATTAATTTGATAAAACTTAGCAAACTTAGCAACTTATAGCAAACTGCAATTCAGTTAAAAATACTGAGGAAAATGAGTAGCAAATACTGTGGGTTTCTATTGAACCGATCGAAGTTAGACAATTATGCCTCTATGTCTATGGTATTCCTGCCTAAATGCTGATTTGAATGAGTTTTCGCAGTGCTCGGCTGTAAAGCCATGGAGCATGTGGCTTAAATCCTGGTTTTAAAATGAAGTTTTAGCGAATACAAAAATAAATTTAGCAACGACTTTTAGCATAATCAGTTATAATTGTTGGTGATTTTAACAGATTGTATTGAAGACAACCTTATACACAGCAAAATAGAGTTGTTTGATCATTGAGAGGCAATTCCTTGTACGTTAGTTGTGTGGCATTTAGGTACAGTTTGTGGTTTTATTGTGACATTAATTTTAACTTTTCAAAAATGTTTAAAAATGCTCTGTTCACTTAGAATATAAGTACCTTTGTTTAAGCACTTGATCTAACTTTAAATATTTACTTAGTTTAAGAAGTATTGGTGCTCTTAAGATATCCAAGTTTGCTTTATCCGTATGTTTAAAGGGAAAGCTGACAACACTTGAGTCCCGGTTCAGACTGACATACACAATGATGCTCAATTTGCTGAGAGTAGAAAAACTCCGAGTGCAAGACATGCTCAAGAGATCCTTTTCTGAGTTCGCATCGAGGAAGAGCGAGGGGAAGGATCGAGACTCATTGCATGATCTACGTAAAAAAGTGATGAGTTTGAAAGAGATAGGCAAGTAGTTGCTCTTTTTGATATTACTAGCGATTAACAAAATTACTACTTGTTGATCATGCAGTTACTAGTGTTTGTTGTGGTGTTACCATTAGCTAGTGGTTGGTGATAATCTTCAGTTTCTTGAGTGCCAATGGACTGCAGTGGATGTGACATCTAGTAGAGTAATAACAGTATGAGTGAAGCTGCAGGTGTTTGCTTACCAGTAGAACTAATGGCTCTAGTTAGCGAAGATATTGTGATGTTGATATGCTTGTAGACTGCTTCTACTGCTCTAAGGACTTGCAAGCGTATTGCAAAACCATGAAGAGTTATCACGAACTCAGCACAAACTTTCACGTACGTAAATCTTGTGCGGTTTCCGTACATCCAGTGCCATGTTTGCGTAGTAGACGTAGTTGTAAGGATGTTTTGCTTTTTCATATTAACTATGATTCTACTGATGCTACAAGCGACTTGAGTGTGTTCCGCTGTTGAATTTTAGGCTAAAATAGTGACACATCCCCAGTGTGTGAAATATCTCTCAACTGGCAGAGTTGTCACACTAAAGGCAGCTGATATTTTGGCTTTGGCTGTCACCTTGACTAGCTGCACTAGAGGAAGTCGCACCTACAAGTGTCTTGGTAAGGCATCAGCAATAGCCTATGAACTGGAGATGGCAATAGATTTAGATCCATAAATCACTTACCTGTCCGAACAGCTTATAGATCTCTCAAACATTAGATATATAGATCATACCATCCACAAATCCATAATTTTAACATGTATAATTAGAATAACATGTAGAAGTCTCGTGTCTGCATGTATATCAGGTGCTTGAATGTATTACATTAACTGCAAATACATCATATAATCTTTTGGTTTATCTATTTTTGATCCTATATTCTGGCACTGTAGTACTGACAGATCATTGCCCTGCGTGGTGGAAGACTGCATTGAAGGCATCAGAACTCACACCTGCCGATAAAAACCGGAGCATCTACATGACGACTTCACACATAGTCTTGGAAGTAGAGCCTACTCAAATATGTACCATCACGACTTCCCGCATCAACATCGCAACTCCAGAGAAAATCGTCGATAACTATGAGAAGCGTCAAATTCCTCGTTTCAAGTAAGGAGTGCACACCAATTACTTTTAACTTTCTGGAATGTTCTAATCTAGCATTTCTTTAAGCGCTTTTATCTAAAAAGTCGCGCATTGAATATACATATTTTACTTTGTGTAGTTTTTTCATAAATACCATTATCTGTTAGATAGTTATTCATATACTTTCACGGCTCCTTAGCTTGAATCTTTGAAGTTGTCTCACCTCTAGGGATGATCCTCCCAGTCAGTCAACTCTACAGTTGGTAGCCGAATTGTCCGGTTTAGATACATCTGCTCTAGAGGCTGTCAATCCCGTAAAACAGTTTGGTCTGAGGGACATTGACACAGTTGAGAGGTTTGGAGAGATTGAGATGCTTTCAACTCGTCTCAGCAGCTTTCAGTGCTGTCAGTGTAGCAATTTCAAGGAACACGTGAGTCTGCGATATAAATCTTTAAGCATCATTTAGGTTTTTGTTAAGGTCTGCATGATTGTGTATGATAAGTGCTGATTCAGCCGTTCAACCATCTGCTAATCTCAGTGATTCACTGCTCTGCTATCGGCTATCAGTCATTCACTGTTATTATCATGACATAGTCTGTTTGTGTGGCAGTTTGAGTCTGTGAATGCTGATCTGGCTTTGCGAGAAGAGTTGGAGTCGGTTAAGTTTAAACTATCGGAGGCCAGCCTCATGTTGCTGCCGGAATATAAGGAGCGGCTGAAGGTCCTGGATGAGTTGCAATACATTGATAGGAATGACAATGTCATGCTCAAGGTAAGACAATGAACTTTGACTGGAGCAGCATTCTAGATTCACTGCTTCTACGCTAAATATACTCTTATAGCAGTTTATGGTTCTATGATCAGCTTTAGTAGATGGAGTCTTTGCTGGTGTAACACAATGATTGGATCAATAGATACTCTTTGGGTATACAGTTCATACAGCGGCATGTACTGTATACCACACCACTGTGGTATACAGTTGTATGTGTAGCTACATGTATCAAATAGATGTGAGCTCCAAGTCAAGTTTTCGCTTTATGAAGCTAACTTGTCCATCATCACATGGCAACACAGCAGTTTAAATTCTTACCTATAGTCTGCAGTACTTTGCTAAAAAGATAACTTTTATTTAGTTATGCTAGAATTGGAGTTCTATTCTTATTCGTTCGTATGCAGGGAATACTTTGGGGCCTTACAAGGGCTAGCCACCATAGAAATGCTATGTAACACAGCTGACTATGTTTCATAGTCTAGTTTTGCTCTCACACAATTTTCAATAGTGGACAAACTTTGTAAAAAAATACATTTGCTAAGTCCATGCTGACTATAAGTTAAATTGAAATGGGTACAGGTCAAGTTTACATTAATCTAGTACAAATTTTTATAATAATTAACTTGCGATGTGACAATATGTTTGAAATGTGACTAAATACATAACTGCAAAAAGAGAAGAACATTTGGTCAGTTATATGTGGGAGTCAAAAGGTCTTAACTCGTTCCTTTTGTGTTTTATTGAGTCTAGCATTTGTTGAAGCATTTATTGTATCACATTAGCCTTAGAGCTATTACCTAGATGACCTAGAAAGTATGGAAAATTGTTCCTTTAAAAATAGCTCAACGGTGAATCAGCTGATACACTAGTTGAAAGAGCTGGTCACCAATGCAGCATTAGTGGCATTAGTAGAAATGTACTTGTTAACCGACTTAAATGCATATATTCTATTCTTAACAGAGCCAGTTTGGGCTTGGGTGAATTATAGTTTATGGTAGTCCAGTACATGTGTATATTTCTGCTGACAGTATAGTATCAGCAGTTGACTGCTTGTATAAGCAGAACAGGAAGACTTTAGTTACACCTGATTTGTTTAACTTGAAAAAATATACCTAAAAAAATGTATATTAATTTAGGCATGTAACTAGTTATTTTAGAAGTTATCTTCTCACAAAGCGATTTTGATTGGCCAGTTATAGGTATAGAAACTTCAGTGGGGTGATATCTTATGAACTCTGAATTTAAATGAATTATAAAGATATCTACGCATGTAATCAATAATCAATATTGCTATGTCAGGGCAAGGTCGCTTGTGAAATCAAGCAACACGAGCTCATGGTCACTGAGCTTATATTTCAAAACATAATGGAAGATATGCACTACACAGAAATAGCTGCCCTATTGTCTTGCGTAGTCTTTGAACAGAAGAACTGCTCAAAACCAAACCTCTCCCCATCACTGCAGAAGGTAATTCACTTTTGCTGTTTGGTTCCTTGTCTAAAACTGGTCGCTGTTGCCTTTCATCCAACCATCTCACCCCCTGTTGTCCCATATACGTATATTCTAGGGTGTGGATAGAATAAACCATCTGGCTCATGCATTGGCCAGTGTGCAGAAAGCACACATACAAGACTTTGCTGCAGATGCTTATGAGTCTGAATTCAAATTCGGACTTGTAGAGGTTGTGTTTGAGTGGGCCAGAGGAATGGTACGTATATTCTTATATTATTGCTTATTCTGAAGGTCTTCATGCATGGCTAGAAACTCACATATTTTATTTACATACAGCCGATTCCCGGTATAAGAGTTTAATTCATACCCTGATTTAGTTTGTATGCCGATCAACTGGAGTGCCAATTAAATTAGGTAAGCTCATTTGAAATAATTAAAATCGAATTAATGTTTTCTAGACTTGAAGAAACATCTTGTTATCACTGTAACTTATGAGAATAAAACTGTTTTAAATAGTAATCACTTGTGTATACTTTATGAATGCCTGACAAAAACAACATAAGTTGTTTATATAAAAAGTATTATATTCAGCGTTATTAACCTTAGCGGCGACGAATGTAGGTGGAGTTGGCTGAGGCAGAGAATTTTTCCAACCTGGAGTTAGAGTCATCTTATTTGATGACAAAACAATGATGATAACTATTAGTACTGTTTTGTTGGATATAGTTAACGGAAAGGGAAATAAAAAATTATGTTATATTTTAACTCAAATTTAACATTTTTCATTTGATTTTAGTTTTTATCGGTATCACTTAATACAGAATGAACACGTGACATGCGCTAGGTCTTGTTCATCATGTGTGCTTTGTATGTAGTTACAACTTCTCTAATACAATGGTTGACAATACAATAATGGCTCGTAAATACCAAAGCTTGTATATTGGGCTGTGAGTTTTTGTCAGACCATGACGCAGTTTCGGGCTCTCCATATTACAGATTGCTAAAATCCCCATGGTTGGCTTAGTTTCTTGGTCATTCAGCCTCGGCAGCTATCATTAGGCACTTTTAATTTTTATTATTGAATGTTTTTCAGCCATTCAATGAGATAATTCAGCTCACAGATGTGCAAGAGGGAATAATTGTACGCTGCATACAGAGGCTGGATGAGCTGCTGAGGGACGTGAAGGATGCTGCTAGGATTATTGGTAATCCTGTTTTAGGTAGGAAGATGGAAGATGCATCCACAGCTATAAAGAGAGACATTGTGTTTGCAGCCAGCTTGTACACCTCATGATGCATTCTTCTTTTAAAGCCTTTATCGTTTTGTAAATAATCACATTCAATTTTATAATACATTTTAAAATTTGGTTGTTTCAAAATTATTATAGTTTAAGTTTTCTGTAATTAATTACATTTTAAACAATCAAACTATGATAAAATGCTAAGCGTGAATTGCTAGCATTTGTTGTTTTTGAGCAGCCATTTTATTAGAACATTAAAGTTGTCTGCTCCTAAAGGTTCCCAGACCCGTATAGTTTCGATATTTGGTTGCAATAAGTCATTGAATCTGAGAAGTTCATATCCTAGTATAGAATATATGGATTTCATGCAATAAATATATATATATATATATATGTCAGTAACAATCTATGGCATGACAGCATTAGGCATTTTTATGGTGAATCACTTCCAACAACAATTTAATCAATTTAAAGACTGCACAAATTAATGAATACATCCGTAATTTAATGTTCAACTATTTCTTCTTCCCGTTAATCAGTCGCCCAGGTGGGGCTTTAAAGTGATATGTCTGCTGAAGCTTGTGTCTGTGGTTATATTGTCATTTTTGTTATAAGGTTTGGGAAGTGATAAAATAGTTTGTACAGACGAAGTTACAGACACGGTGGAAGGGTTTCTGATGGATGTATTAAGTCATCTGCTCAATAATAACAACATTATGAAATGGTATGAGACTAGTGGTATGAATTCATGCCCAACACAATCAATGTTTACATACACGATGGTAGAAAAAGTTTAGTGTTAGTGTTAATATGGGAAGTAATGGAGCCTGTGGGAGTTGAGTAGTGATTGGAGGGCTGTAATGAAAATTTATTGGTGCTGCTATGTCATGTAATAAGATTTGGTCTTTAGTTTTAAGGTCAGTATGCTTCCTTCTGTCCTTGAGAGTGTCTCAGTTTGATGCTTGCATTAGGTCAGTGATGTGATCAAATTTATGAATGTTATGTGCCCATCATACCTGCCAACATTGGGTGTGAGACTCACGCAATTGCCCCATGTCTCACGCCTGTGTCACGCAATTGCCCCTTTTACCCAAACAATCCTGTTTTTTGCCCCAATCTTCAAGTAGTAATCATATACTTACTACTAATAAACAACTATGTATAAACATATTTGTGGCATTCTTATATATCAATAACCTCCACGACATGTAGTTTTCATATGGAGTTATTATCTTTCGCTGTGGTGTTTTTATCCGCTATGAAAGTTTACCCCATTTGTCAAATCCTCGCGTTTTCTTTACCCCCAAAATAGACTCTCACTCCTTTCCCCACTCCAGGGTTGGCAGGTCTGGTGCCCATCGAAATGCTTCACGGTTAGTTAATTATTTGAGCAAGTTTATATGTTTATGAAGATAGGGTGATCAGATTACACAGCTGTATTCTATAATTGGTAGACAATGCTTTGTAGGCCATTGATTTGGTTTCTGAAGAAGTAGATTTCTGAGTTCTCATTAAGAGGTATAAGATGGAGTTTGCTTTTGAGACAGTTTTAGTGAGGTGTTGGTAAAAGTGCAGTTTTGAATCTATTAATACACTTAGGTATGTGAAGCTTAAGACAGTGGACAGAGTTGTACCAGTGATGGAAAAGGTCAGGGAACTACGTATGATAAACTATTGAAATTACCCAAACAGCTGCCTATACAAAGAACAAAACTTTTTTTTATAGATGTTCATCAAGCTTTTATGCACAAGTCACTGACTGGGAGCCAACATGTGGTGAGAGTTTTCTGTTCTCCTGTTATACACACTAAAAATAATAATTTGTGATTGTTGGGCAAACAGGTTTGTGGCACGAACGTGAAGTTATTAGTTATGTGGTCGGACATCTGCTTTTATGGGAAATGCGGGCAATTGCAGTACAATATTTCATGATTATAGAGAGCAAGGTATTTGTAGGTATTGCAAACTTTTGCATTAGTAAAGGGAGAACGGATGGAGTAGGCGGCATTATTTATGGAATAAAAGTTCATAGACCAAAAGTTACAAAACTAGCCCGAAGTATTGTGATGATTGCGTGACAGAGGTGAATAATGTTTATAAGCCAAGAAACGGTACAGCGCGCAGGCTAATGTTTACTATACGCTCAGCTCTCTGGGATAGAGTCGGTGGTTGGCTAGAGACTAGAGTGGCGTCGGTTTCGAACGTTTTTGTCTGTGGAATCTTTCAAGTAAACATTAAGGTATGTCGCACGCTTGTTATTTTGCTTTTAATTAGTTTGGTCATTATTATTATTACTAACGCATTAACTATTAATGTATGAACGCCATTAAACACTGATGTTTAAAATGCTTTTTCAAGTTTATTTTTATTATCACAAACTCATTTTTTACAAAATCGAATACTTTGCTCATTCATTAATTATATACGTATCTCACGTCAACACTTAATTTTCAAATGAATATATGCTAAGTAAAATTCTCAGGGATTTGTTGTGATGGTTAAGAATTTTTCGTGTTGCGATCATGTTCACCCGCAGTAGTATGTAGCATTAGACCGTTTGGCACGTTGCAAGGCTTTTTCCTTGTTACGGTTATAGTAATTTTGAATTCCTCTGATAAACCATTTACTCATTGAAGTTTATTTTCTAATGTTTTGTTAGCATGTGGTTGGAACAAACTAGCTATGCTCTTACTTTAGTGTGCAATCAGTATAATTTCGCAGGCATTGATTTGACTATTTTAATTATTTTATAAACCATTGGACCCGTTTGTAGCGACTTGTTCTTTCGTGTTGACAAGCTTTCAACATGGTTAGCCATGAGGACATGGTTCGAGAGTTAAACGAGGATTTTGAGTCTTTGCTAGGAGATATGAAGCCTTATGTTCTACAGCTGCAATTGAAATCAGAACGACAAAGATGTGCTCTTTGGATAAAGAAGGTAGTGCAAATTACTTTGCGTGTTATTACGTGTTTTTTAAGCCGAACTATGAAAGTTAGGCTAATTGTATCTGTTTTGGTACCTAACTTTTTTTGTAGGACAAAGGTTTAGCCTTTGGCCTAATTTCAACTCCAGCACTAAGAACAACCTCAAACATAACCTATTTTCTCATTATTTATTCATATTGCTTCAGATTGCTCTACAAATTGTGTCATTGGACTGAATGTCCTTTTTTAGAAAAACAGTTATATAGTCATAATAGCTGCCTGTAGTGTCATTATTGAGGGCTACAGCTTTTGAAGGTTTCGATTACGCTGCACGCTTGGTTATTGTTGTCAATCTGGAGATGTTATTTACATTTTTCGCTATGAGTCTTAGTGTTTCACCCCAAATTCTCATGTTGTCACGGAAGTGATGTGGTTGTTAGCAGTATTGTGCTCATTTCTGTCTCTTCTAATAAATGGTCTCACCAATTATTTTGAGATATCCAGCTTAGCTTGTACAAGATGCATCTTTTAATGCATTGTATGGGATGGATGTTTAAAACACGTTGGATCTAATCATATTTCTGTGAAACCTAGACTATAGGCAACCTCCAACTTGGCAAAAATTTGAATATCATTCGAGGTTCATCACTTTCTGCTTTCACAAAGATAGTGTTCTGAAGCAAAATATTTTGCCTTTTCTTGTCGCAAGCATTGCTTGATTAACCAAAAAACCATTTCCATTTGTCTATGGAATGTATAATATTTATGTATATCATGGCAGTCTGACAGGTTAGAGAGCAGACGGAATCTGCTGCTTGTTGGTCAGACATACTGTTGAATGTATACTTTTAGTGTATGTGTAAAAAATTTTCTGTGTCTCTTCAATGTTGCAATAACTATTACTGCTCTGGTGCAATTTTACCTTCAATATGGAGTGCATTTTTCAGTTTGGCAATTGATGTCTGGTTACACCGGCAGTGATACTCTCATTTTCTAAAGTATTTCAACAACTGTCAGTGTGAAACTTGTTGATGTATTTTTGTCTGTATATGAAATCAAAAGTTAATTCATTTATGTTCTTCACTCTAGTTATATATTGGTGCTTAGTTGCAATGGCTAGCATCAGCTGTTGTGATGTAATAAAGTTTAGTGCAATCATCAATGAGTCCATTTCCACTTGTCCGTTCACATTTATGAGACATGGTCATGTAGCCACGGTTTTTGTACCAGACTGGTTTACAGGTTTAACTACCTGGTTTATTCAAGTGATGAAGCATAACCAGAAGTAAGACTTAAGTTTTGTCATTGGGCCGATATGTAACTTCTGTTAATTTCATTAGCATTTTAGGGATGGTTTAACTAATTTGAATGAAACCCACAATACGCAAATATCTTTAATACTGTTAATAGATTTTTGAAGCAAATATGTTTGCATCACTGCTTCTGTCAATACATCTATCCTTACCCGTATGGAAAATCACGCTTTAACATATTTGTTATTATTTTAGCTATGCGAGCCACATCAACATTCAGGTTTAGAAGGCCGTAAGTTGAGGAATTCCTACAGTAAAGCGCTCTTAAACATGCTTAAAAGGGGTGTAATGGAAGGACCCCTTCTTCACCGCCCACCAGATGGCAAACTAGAGCCGTTTCCAATCTACCTGGTGAGTTTGTAACTACCATATGGTAGCAGCAAATTGTACAATATTTTATTTGGTTTAAATGCCATCTTGGAGGCTAAGATTTCATGGCTGAAGGAGAAGAGCAAAAATTCAAGAAGTTGTTTCTAGATCAGAGGTATAAATGGTTGAGGTATAATGAGCCCTTGGTATTCTGCAGTGGCATTCAATCTTGATAGCATATCACTCGTAACAATAGTGGAAATTCTGTTAGTAGCGTACTGCTTCAACTGATTAGCATCTACCCCTAAGTATTTACCTCTACTGTTATAACATTGTATGTGTCTTGCTAGACATTACTACAGAGTAGGCCTATGGACTATTTTAGCGAACTATCTGTCTGCTACAAGTGAGCGAGCAAACATTTAACTAAAACTATGAATGTGCCTAAACAGCTAGCATGTGCTAGCGACAGCGGCTAGCTTTAACAGTTCAGCGCTCAATTTCTGTTTACAAAGTCAGTGCAGCTATGTCTATAGAAGGCGGCCTGCATGTCAAAGATCATCATGATACTGTAGCTTACATTTCCAGGCTCCATTGTTTGTTCCGATGCGTGTTGAGTAGCAAGCACGTGGGTCCAACGCCGTTGCCGTAGTAAAATGTTTTCATTTGTTTGTATTAATAATGTGCGGTATTGATAAAGTTGCTGTGCAAATTAATAACAACAAGGGTTAGTACTGCTGACGCTTACTATTGCAAGTGTGTCATCCAATACTGAACAATTGCATTTCTTTGATAGAGTTGATTAGTTCGCTAGTGAAGATATGCTTACACTCACTACCTCGACATACCCTCAACTACTCCTCATAGGTTATGAGTGCTTACTAAGTAAATAGAAGTCTGGTCAGAATTGCTAAAATGCATCATGGGTAAGCTCTGTGATATCCACCATTTCTTTACAGAGTGAGTACCTCGAGGAGACGAATATCGCTGCTGATAATGTACCTGACTGGTTGAATGACCTTGATGACAGATCTTCACTGAGTAACTCTGCTGGGGACTTTGGTTAGTTCTTGGCCTTTGTGAAGCTGTGCTTTTGATAGCATTTAGTTAAAGGCTTATCAGCGCTGGTGGTTACTTAGCGATCGAGTGGAAATGCGTTGTCCGAACCAACTGATAGAACCAACTGCTTCGCCTGCACGTTGATTTCAATCCATGGAGTTGACAAATGTTGAGGAAACAAAATCTGGAAGTTTTGACAAAAAATCTTCAGAGCTTGTCTGTTGGAACTAGTTTATTTTTTACTTACTCAACATTGGTTTTTAGACCCACATTTGCATCTCATATACCTAAATATTGTGATCTCCTACATTCCTTGCATGATTCTTTGCAAATAGTCACTATTGTAGTTCCAATGTAATTAAGCATTTGGGTGATGCTGCAAGTCACTGTCGTATAGGAAAAACCCAAATCGCTACCTGTAGTTATAATATATGTCTACTAGCTGTGCTACCCGGCATTGCCCGAGTAATAAAAAAGTCTTTGGTCAGAAAAATGATTTGTATTTAACATGTAACAACATTTGCCATTCTAAGTTTCAAGCTACATATCATGAGAAAAGTGTTTTGTGTAATTGAATTAAATTAAGAGAGAAAATAAAAACAACTGTGAAGGCTTTCAAACTTTGTCAAACAACTTTTAAACTTCATATCATGAGGAAAATGTTTCGTGTAAGTCAAATAAATTTAAAAACATAAACCGACTATAAAAAGGTTTAGATGTGAAATAATTAGCAAGTAATAGCTAAATTAAGTCAGTTTTGCTACGATTGCAATAAAAGATGATTCGGTAATAATACAATTAATACAAACTGAGAAAACAAAATAAAAATCTTGAATATATTGTATTAATAATAACAATTCTTGCATAGAAGTTTGTGTGTATTAAAAAAGGGTACTGTTCCACCAGAAGCTATCCATCAAAACTATCAATATGACGATATGGAGACAATATAATTGGCCGCGCAAGAAGAATTGGCCTTGACCCCAGATAAAGTAATCAAACTTTACGAAAAATATTTCTTAACAGGCACATCGTAACGGGTGACCGCATCGATAAAATAATCGGCGTGCGCTGTTGCTATAGCCGGAATGACAGATCTACATACCCTAGGACACTTATGTATTTGCGGCATCTAACTTTCGCGTTTTCGCGGTGTCATCCTCTCGCGAAAGTTTCATGTGCGAAACTAATCTATCATAACAAACGAGCGAAAAAGCGAAACTAAATAGCTTTGTTCATTGATACTGTATAATTGAATTTTATAACGACATTTATTTTAACGTTTTTAACTACCACTATAGCATCGTTAAAATATAAACCGACAAAATAATTTGACTGTCAAAATTTATTACGTTATTATTTTGCAATTATTTAGGATTATTTTCCCATTAGGAATGATTTATAATGATAGGAATTTGATGTCAATGCACATGCATTAGTTAGCGTTATCGTTTGCTGGGGACATCAATCAATGCAGTGAGCACCGTGTGTTGAAAGAAAATAAGACACATGCACTGACACTCGCAGTACTACACAAGCAGCATGGCTCTGGAAAGGTTTGGATTCACCACTGACACTTCTTCAATAACTTGTAATTTTTTGAGATTTGTTTTGTTTTAAGTGATGTGACTGACGAGACGTTTCTAAATTAAAATAGGCAAAACATGACCGCAGTTAATACGCTCAGAAAAAAAACATCTTTTCCTTTTGAGCGTTTTAACAAAGATCAATTTTGCGGATTTTATTTTAAGTTCATTCGGAGGCTTTTACGCTTTCGATGGGACACGGCCAAGCGGGTGATTGACAAAACTTAATCTTTTGCAAACCTTTATAAAAGTCGTTAACAAAAATATTTTGCCTCTGATGATGATAATAATGATGCCTAAGAACTACTAGAAGTTGATGTTTGTCTCTGTGGCTTGGAATGAAGTGACATTCTACAGCGATAAAAACCGTGTCCATGGCCGTTGGGCAAATAACTTTTCGAATAAAGGATGTTGAGGTCGAGTTATCTGAAGGAATTTATCATTGCGTTGGAACTGACCAAACAAATCCGTTTGAGTCGACCTTGCGTTTGAGATGAAATGTTACATTTTATCTGAGGGCGAGTTTTTCGAGTTGGACTGTACTTACCGTAAAAAATTCCCAAAAAGTTAGGGCGACTCAGCCGGCCAGCTGCCCCAGTGAAAACTGGTCTGTTGATAGTCCAATAAACAAATGGCAGCAAGCGATCAAATTGCATTATCGACCTTGCCCACACCATTCTACCTGCGGTTCACAATTACAAACTAGTCGCAAATTGAAATTTTTTTTATCGGTGAACCGAACCTGAGGAATATAATTATGTTTGTTCCACTGCATTTATTTTCACATCACTATATTTTCGCACTCATCAGAGCTGCGAAATTAAGTTGCTTCGAAATTTTACTCTGTGAGCTACTCACGAAACTAAATACTAGCGAAATATAAGTGTCCTAGGGTACACACATACTTTGAGAACTATATATCTAGATTATCCTTTCATCAGCTTTTAGAAGTATTGCCTTTTTACATCCTTGAATAAACAAAGCATTTAGATTCACATTGTGCTCTTTAATAGGTTAGGTATGAGGGTTATTTTTATTACTGGAATCTGAACCGCTACTTCCGTTGCTAAAATGCATAGGCTTTTTTAAATAAATAGGTGACCCACGGCAGAGCTCGACCAATCGCCGATCAACCGAATCGCATGTGAGTGAGTCACGACACGCAGCGCGAGAGAAGCTTGAGGAGCTGTTGACTCACCAGACATATGGTGAGTCTCAGAACACAGATCTCGTGCATGCAGACCTTACAGAGGACACAGATGACTATTTTACTCGCAAGTTGTCTCGACCAACCAATGGCTCCCTTAGAAACCACAGTTCTGATGGCAAGCTGAGGAGTCCCAACAAGAAACGATCATCCCTAACGGTAATAAGCACCGCATTAGCTGTTATACTGATACACTCTAGATGTTGTACTACTGATACACTCTGTAGATGTTGTACCACTGATACAATCTGTAGATGTTGTACTACTGATACTCTCTGTAGATGTTGTACCACTGATACTCTCTGTAGATGTTGTACCACTGATACTCTCTGTAGATGTTATACTACTGATACACTCTGTAGATGTTGTACCACTGATACACTCTGTAGATGTTGTACTACTGATACTCTCTGCAGATGTTGTACCACTGATACACTCTGTAGATGTTGTACTACTGATACTCTCTGTAGATGTTGTACCACTGATACACTCTGTAGATGTTGTACTACTGATACTCTCTGTAGATGTTGCACTACTGATACACTCTGTAGATGTTGCACTACTGAAACACTTTTTATATGTTGTTCTACTGATACACTCTGTAAATGTTGTTCTACTGATACACTCTGTAGATTGTGTTCTACTGATACACTCTCTAGATTTTGTTCTCTCAATAATAGCTGGTCTATTAATAGACTGCTTTATTGATAGAAGTTGCTTGCTTAGTAGCTTTATTGTCGGCAAAAAATTTGTTTTTATACTACTGCACAAGTTTTCTGTGCTATTTTAGTTGCACTTACCATGCATTTGAAGTCACATTATATCCTTGCTTTGATTCAGGTTTCATTTCCTGAAAAGACCCGCAGTTCTCCACTCGATGAGATCACCACCAGAAGAACTGCTGCTCCCGCTGCCTCTTTCCAGTTCTCTTCAGATGAAGAAGATCATGGAGACAGAGAAAGAAGATTCCAGAAGAGTCTTTCACCCCCTAGAGTTCCCCAAAGGCAAGAGCGTAGCTCTTCTACAGATAGATGGACACAGAGGTAGTTTACTTCAATGTCTTATCCCGCTGATCTATGCCTGCTCTGGAGAAGCAGTTAGCTAAGAAATATCACAAAGATTTGTTGGTAGTGAGTGGCACAAATCTGTTGGTAATGAGTGGCACAAATCTGTTGGTAGTGAGTGGCACAAATCTGTTGGTAGTGAGTGGTACAGATCTGTTGGTAGTGAGTGGCACAAGTCTGTTGGTAGTGAGTGGTACAGATCTGTTGGTAGTGAGTGGCACAAGTCTGTTGGTAGTGAGTGGTACAAATCTGTTGGTAGTGAGTGGTACAAATCTGTTGGTAGTGAGTGGTACAGATCTGTTGGTAGTGAGTGGTACAGATCTGTTGGTAGTGAGTGGTACAGATCTGTTGGTAGTGAGTGGCACAAGTCTGTTGGTAGTGAGTGGTACAAATCTGTTGGTAGTGAGTGGTACAAATCTGTTGGTAGTGAGTGGTACAGATCTGTTGGTAGTGAGTGGTACAGATCTGTTGGTAGTGAGTGGCACAAGTCTGTTGGTAGTGAGTGGTACAAATCTGTTGGTAGTGAGTGGTACAGATCTGTTGGTAGTGAGTGGTACAAATCTGTTGGTAGTGAGTGGTACAGATCTGTTGGTAGTGAGTGGTACAGATCTGTTGGTAGTGAGTGGCACAAGTCTGTTGGTAGTGAGTGGTACAAATCTGTTGGTAGTGAGTGGTACAAATCTGTTGGTAGTGAGTGGTACAGATCTGTTGGTAGTGAGTGGTACAGATCTGTTGGTAGTGAGTGGTACAGATCTGTTGGTAGTGAGTGGCACAAGTCTGTTGGTAGTGAGTGGTACAAATCTGTTGGTAGTGAGTGGTACAGATCTGTTGGTAGTGAGTGGTACAGATCTGTTGGTAGTGAGTGGCACAAGTCTGTTGGTAGTGAGTGGTACAAATCTGTTGGTAGTGAGTGGTACAGATCTGTTGGTAGTGAGTGGCACAAGTCTGTTGGTAGTGAGTGGTACAGATCTGTTGGTAGTGAGTGGTACAGATCTGTTGGTAGTGAGTGGCACAAGTCTGTTGGTAGTGAGTGGTACAAATCTGTTGGTAGTGAGTGGTACAGATCTGTTGGTAGTGAGTGGTACAGATCTGTTGGTAGTGAGTGGCACAAGTCTGTTGGTAGTGAGTGGCACAAATCTGTTGGTAGTGAGTGGTACAGATCTGTTGGTAGTGAGTGGCACAAGTCTGTTGGTAGTGAGTGGTACAGATCTGTTGGTAGTGAGTGGCACAAGTCTGTTGGTAGTGAGTGGTACAAATCTGTTGGTAGTGAGTGGTACAAATCTGTTGGTAGTGAGTGGTACAGATCTGTTGGTAGTGAGTGGTACAGATCTGTTGGTAGTGAGTGGCACAAGTCTGTTGGTAGTGAGTGGTCCAGATCTGTTGGTAGTGAGTGGCACAAGTCTGTTGGTAGTGAGTGGTACAAATCTGTTGGTAGTGAGTGGTACAGATCTGTTGGTAGTGAGTGGTACAGATCTGTTGGTAGTGAGTGGCACAAGTCTGTTGGTAGTGAGTGGTACAAATCTGTTGGTAGTGAGTGGTACAGATCTGTTGGTAGTGAGTGGTACAGATCTGTTGGTAGTGAGTGGCACAAGTCTGTTGGTAGTGAGTGGTACAAATCTGTTGGTAGTGAGTGGTACAGATCTGTTGGTAGTGAGTGGTACAAATCTGTTGGTAGTGAGTGGTACAGATCTGTTGGTAGTGAGTGGTACAGATCTGTTGGTAGTGAGTGGTACAGATCTGTTGGTAGTGAGTGGCACAAGTCTGTTGGTAGTGAGTGGTACAAATCTGTTGGTAGTGAGTGGTACAGATCTGTTGGTAGTGAGTGGTACAAATCTGTTGGTAGTGAGTGGTACAGATCGGGTGATACATCAGTATGAAAGTTCTTTTTGTTTGGTTTTTTATCTTCTGTTTTGATAGTAAAAGTCGCTTATTCGGAAGTAATATGCCACATGAATCTACAAGTACAGTGGACCCTCATTCACTTGGACTAATACAGACTGGGTCATCTCCGAACATTGAAAATGCCTGGACATTGAAAATAGAGTATTGTGCTGTACATTAAACAGGCTATATTGTCTCTACACATACTCCTAGGCTACAGTATCATACAATATGCGTATACAATACACATGAGCGAGTAAACTCTGGTTATACTAGCAATAGGGTGCAGTTTAATATTAATAGCAGTAATAATAACAAATGATAATTACAGTAAAACACTCTTGTGAGAAACTCATGCTCTCGGGCTGTCTGTTTCGAGAGCTACTTATCGGTCAACGTTGTCAGTCTTCGGACAAACACAGCCATATCGGACAATCGTCCAGACCACGGATGTTGTTCGGTCAATTGAAAGCCTGAGGAAGGGGGTGGGTTGACTCTACCCGATTTACGTAATTGTTAGCCAATCGGAAATACCAAGCCTCCATTAAAAGGAAGTAACTTGGTTTTTTACTTTTACTTACCTTATTGGCCAGAAGAAAATGTGAAAACTAGAAACGGCTCACAACTTTGTCACAGTTGTAGATCACAGTTGTTGGTACCACGAAATATCGCCATCACATATTTATGAAAACAGATTCTGAAGCTTATTAAACATGTAATTTCGGTTACGTTAGAAAAGGCTCCTTTAACATATCAATTCTATTTAAACAGTATTTTAGCTCCACTTGAGAAGGCAATCGATAGCCTAAGGCTGTACACTAGGTAAAGCTCGCTCGCTTTGGACCTCGTACTAAACACCAGCATGATGCTACGTGATCCTGCATGTCTTCTAACCTTATGCTGTTCTCACTTGAGGTCTTCCGGGTTGGCTCTTTCTTATGTCTGCGCTATTTCTAATGTTGTATTTAGATTTCAATGTTCATCCGATCTCCTTTTGTCCTCCAATTGCATGGTCAAGGTCAACTGCAGGTCACCAACAAGAGTCACGCATACGTGTCGGTCTCCTCAGCTTGCTCGTACCTCCCACTCACCCGTGTTCATAAGGGAGCAGGCGAGGCAACTTGATAGAAACTTTGATCGAGAGGTTGATCTTAAAGTGAAAGTAGTTGAAAACCAGCTCTATGAAGAAAAATTAAAAATGCAGCAAAAGAATGATGAAGAAATCCAAAAGGTAAGTTCATTTAAGTTTGCATTAACAAGTTAGGTGTTTATTCTCGCTATTGCCTTCAGTTCCCTGTCATGTCCTGTTACCTGTTTCATGTTCCCTGTCTACTTGATTAGCACAAGATTTGAAATGGCCAATGTGAGAAGAAAGCTACATTTCTGTGCAAGATAATGTTAATTTTCATTTATCTGATCATGTTTCTTTCTTGACTGTTCACTGAGTCATATCATTCAGTAGACTTCAGAAGTAGCGCTCATAAAGGCATTCTCTAGCTGACGGTCGTACAAATCACCTTCAGGAATGTTGAAACTGTACATTATGTTTGGAAGTTCTGAGTATAGCCCGCTGTAGTTGTTGATCACTTCTGTTTGGAAGTTATGAGTATAGCCCGCTGTAGTTGTTGATCACTTATGTTTGGAAGTTCTGAGTATAGCCCGCTGTAGTTGTTGATCACTTACTACCTTCTCAGAAATTCCATCTCAATCTCTTAGATATTGGAGAGAAAAAACTCTGAGATAGATGAAATCAAAGCGCAGTACAAAAAGAAGCTAGAGACAGCCGAGGGAGATGTAGCTAAGCTTGAAAAGAAGGTACAAACGGTGCTACGGGACTCACAGATTGTTAGAGACAACAAAGATCTACAGATAAGTGAGCTCAAGAAGATGGCAGAAGAGAGCACAACTTCCAAAAATAATTGGTAAACGTGTCATGACTTGATTCTTTTTGTAAACAAAAAAAATCAAAGTGTACACAGCTATTAGTAGTTCTATTTACAGTACTAGAGCGTGCTTTAGTACGCTCTAGTACTGTAAATAATTACAGGTAGCTAAATTACAAGTAGCTAAATGTATTTGTAGCCACTCTCTCCGTTTAAATTCATTAAATTTATTGCCGTAACTTCAACATTATACCAATCAAAATAAACATCAAGTGTTAATGGGATGATTTTTATTATCCACATTTTGTGTCTCAAGTTTTCACATAATTTTCCATTCTCACAAATTCTTCAGCATGGAGAAGCGGTTTCACGATCTGCAGACTGAACATGAACAGGAAAAGATGGAGCTACAAAAAGCTCAGACGGCGAGTATTCAGCAGTTAATGGATGACACGAATGAGCGACTTTTGAAGATGGAAGATGACTATAGAAAGCAGAGCAAAGCGATGGGTGAGTGGAAGAAGAGCATTGTAATCTACTGTATCTCGTAGTAGAGCTAACGATACTTCATGTACTTCTTCGCAGTCGGATAACAAGTTTGGCTATGAACAGTCATAAAAGCATTATAATCAACTTGGGATACAAGGAGACTTTCAATGATTTTGGATTTTCTATGACTATCATAGAAAGGTACTCAGAATGTCGTAAAATATCTATTGTGGAATGCAATATGAGATAAGCATTCATTTAGTCATATCTGCATTCATAAATTTGGAGTTGTCTTCTACACATTGCTTACAGCGATATGTGGCCTGCACAGTAATTACTTTGTAGAGCAAATTTTGAGTTATTGTAGCCTAAAAACATGAAAATATCTACAAATATTTTATCCTACCTGTCTTGGTTATATTTAGGCATACTCCAAACAATGAACAAACTGAAGGGTATTAGCATTTGATTAGCATTCGAAGGCTTCACACGCTTACATAATCTTGCATTCTTTGTCAGTAGCAAACCCAAAGCGCCCAATGTGATGAGCAGTTTGTCTTAATCAGTTCTACTATCACACCGTATGGTATGTCTTTTCTATCACAACATCTAGTATGTCTTTACTATCACACCATCTGGTATGTCTTTTCTATCACAACATCTAGTATGTCTTTACTATCACACCATCTGGTATGTCTTTACTATCACACCATCTGGTATGTCTTTACTATCACACCATCTGGTATGTCTTTACTATCACAACATCTAGTATGTCTTTACTATCACACCATCTGGTATGTCTTTACTATCACACAATCTGGTATGTCTTTACTATCACACCATCTAGTATGTCTTTACTATCACAACATCTAGTATGTCTTTACTCTTCGTTGTATCCAGAACTGTTAATCTTTAGGAGACACTATCCGTGAGCTGGAGAAACGTATTCAGGTGCTGACCTTGGATGCTGAGAAGGTCAGCAGTGCCAAGCAACTTCTAGAGCAGTGTAAAATTGAATTGGAGAGTCGAGTGGAGCAACTGTCAGCCGATTGCAGCGAGTACAAGATCAGATATGACCAGCTCGGTGGGTGGTTTTTGGTGTGCTAGACATGGTTTACGTATTTTTTCATGTATTGTATGTATTGTATTGTAGAGAGAATGGGTATGGAAAAAGATAATTTTATCTTCTCTTTCAGCTTATTCCAAGTTTTATTCAAATGTTTGACCTGAACTGTGAGCGAAGAATGGCCTGTGCAGCAAAATGCTAGTTGTTAGGTCTTACTTTGATTGTTTTTATTTTGGTAATGTGCAGAACGAGCGCACACGAACGCCTTGTCTGAGCATGCGAATGCCATTGAACTGGTGCGCGAGAAGCATGAGAGTCAACTCAATTTTGCAAGGAAGGAGCATCAGCTGACTGTCAGCAAAGATAATGATACGATCCTCTCTCTTGAGCAAAGTGTCATTCAGTTGAAGCAGGTGAGCCATGATCAGGAGACACCAGTTTATCTCTTCTGCCCTCTTGTGTATGATCAGTTTGTTTAGCCATGGTTCCAACGAGTTGGTGTTTTATGTGTTTATAAAATTTTGTATTGCTAATCTGGAAGTAAAAACATAGAAACCAGGTAATTAGTACTGATGCCGGTTTATTGGAACTTTAGGTCATCAGTCAAAACATTTGTCCAGATGACAGCTTACACAGAGCAATGAGCCTTCCTGCTCATAAGTACGGGTGTTTTGTTTGTTTCGTTCTATTAAAATGCACATTATTTCTAGTAACAAAATGGCAATATTGTTTAGAAGTGAAAAGATTGACCAAGTAATTTTGCTAGTATTATATGAAACAGATATGTTGCGGGATGTTTAAAAGTTTACCTATTCGTCAGAAATATGCTAGTAAAGAAAGCTTAAGTAATTTACACAACTGGGTAATGTTGGTGACCTTTAAACTCAATCAAGCGTACCTTAAATATGGGTGTCAACAACAGACGGTCCTGTTCTCAGAGGCTTTGTATTACAGCTCCGACTGGTTCTACTCAGCAGCAGGTGGTAACTGTCACAAATCCCACTTGCTTTGTGTGTAATAGTCTGTAAAACAATCTTGAGTAGAACTACTGGTACTCATAAAACCATATCTGTGGATCGTTTCATGACGAACTTGAAATTTTTTATCAAAGAATAGCAAACTTGAAAAACTGATTTGATAATTAATTTAGAACTTGCAAGACTTGGAAGCGCAGCGACAGAGGCAGGTGAGAGAGCTGGAGCAGTCACATCAGCAAGACCGGCAGCACTCTGACAACCTACATGACAAAAAGGTGCAATGATTGTAGAAATACGCAGCGTTTGCTCAGCAGCCTCTTTTTGCAATAACTTGTATGACGTGTCAATCCTTGGTGGTCAGTTGTGCACTCGTTCAACTAAAAGTGCTAGTATCTAAGTTGATTCTGCGTAGGTAAGGAGTCTGCACAAGGAGATGGAGCAGCAAGAATCAGAACACAAAAGGGCGGTCCGGGCAATGGATAAGTCTTTGGCTGACAAAGAGAAGGCCCTGGAACAGTTGCAGGTAGGTTGAAGGATAACAGCACACTAATCACTTGTGGATACTTTCATTTTGGGTTTTTAGAAAAGTGCTGACCATACCCGCTGTTGTTGTAGGAAAAACTGACCGCCCAGGCAGCACAAGCTGATGCTGGACTCCAAGAGCTGCGGCAGCAAGTAGAAAAGCAACAAGAGCAGGTGTTTGCTGAAATGAAACAACAGATGCAGCAGGTGAATCATATCAGGGGTTGAGGGTTATTCATCTAGACTCGGGCTATGCTATGACTCGGACTGTGCTATGACTAGGGTTATGCCAATACATTTTATCTTTGTAAAATTGTTTATTTTATAGATAGTTTAATGATGAGTAGGCTTCACTATTTAGCTATATTTTTTGCTAAAGTCAGCAATGGTTTTTTAAATTTATTTTGTCGAAACTCTGAAGACAGTGTCAGCAGAAGACAGCAGGTCTCACCTTGGCAAAACATAAGCATTTTCAAGTCATGGAATTTTAAACTTTTTTTTAGCTAGAATTCATTTTCTTTTGAAACAATGTAAGATCGTGCTGTGTGCTGCCACACAAGAAGTAGTTCACTTTAATGACAAAAGGTAAAGTATTTTTCTTACATGTAGTTATGTGGCTGACACATTACTTTTTCTGTCTACTTTGTCTTTCATTGGAAGTTTTGGCTGAACTTTTTTAAAGATAGCTTAATATTTGTCACACAAAGCAATTTAGAACACGCAACTTTCAAAATTTTGAAATATTTGCAGTTTTTTAAGTGAACGTAAAAAAGTTGTTGAGAATTCATGATTGCACATAAAATCCATAACAATAGTAGAAATTTACAAGATAAAATTGTAGTTTAAATTTGACATGGTTTAAGTAAATCAGAGCAAGTTACTTCATGTATCTTTAACACCACCCTTACCTCTGGGTCTGCTCATTATGGAGCCTGCACTTTCATTCTCGAGTCTCCAAGGTCATCTTATAAGTAATACTTTTTTATTTATGATTTCTTTATTTGTTGTGTTTCATACATTTAGTTTTTAAGACAATTTTACAAGATTCATTTGTTTTGGTGCTATGTGCAATTATCTGGAGTATTTATAAAAGGGCCATCATAGGTTTTTGGATAAAGATAACCTCAATGAAATGCAGTGTATTTTTGCAAGAATATTCACTCCAACATATGAACGTTTTAATGTATGAAGAAGATCTTGAAACAGATGAACTTTGTATGTAGGTGTTTGAGATCATAAGCTTAGATTTGCATTCTTTTTTTTCATGTGATGGTAGCTTCAAATGCTGCCGACTTAGCATTTTCACTCCTCTCTACCTCCTCTCTCTATAAACTTTAGATTATAAAGGAGTGGGTAGGCAGCAGTAAAAAGTATCCAGTATAGTAGGTGAAGAGTAAGCTATGGTCTTTGACAACTGACTCTAAAGTGAGCTAGGGTCTTTGACAACTGACTCTAAAGTGAGATAGGTGCTTTGACAACTGACCCTAAAGTGAGCAGTTGGTAGTCTAAATTAGGCATTGGTCACTTTATTGTTGATAAGTTAGACAGAAGTAACTGTCACCAGGTTGAGATGGAACTAGAGAAATCAAAGAAGGCTCGAAGGGAGCAGACAGATGAGTTTGAGCAACAGGTTAAGGAGATTGCTGCAGCTCATGAATTTGAAATCAAGTCCGCCAGACAATCATTTGAGGAGGAAAAGCAAAACATGGCTGCTGCTTCCCAACAGCAAAGAGATCTGCTTGTGTCAAACCTTAAGCAGGTGGGTCACTAAATAGATGGTAACCAATACGTTTACTGTCTACCAGCTCTTGTGACTAATACTGTTTCTATCTGGCAATCTGCTGCAAGGCAACAGGCACTCTGTAAATAAGCGATATTTAGTTAGGTTACTGTTATCCCACGAAAAAACGAGCGGAGCGAATGTTTGAGAGTTTTTATGATAAATGCATGTGCACACAACTTACGAAAATTATTCATCAACAACATCGAAACCCTTGCATCGAAATCTCATCAACAAATTTAATCATCTTTTTGTAGTTTCGTTAAAGTATAATAACGATACAAAACACATACAAACCTATTTAAACATGTTACCAAGTCTTTGAAAGGTTACCGTAATATCTTAAAACTAACCCATCTGAACGGATTATACATAAATAGACAGATTAATTTGGCTGAAAATCGTTATTAAAACTGGTCAAGCCTTACTTTTATCAACATTAAGACCGGCAAACGAAACGCCGAGCGACAGAAAAGAGAACAATTAAGTCGTGCGCTTTTCACGAAAAAATAACATGCACATTTCACCAGTCTATAGCATTGTCGAATTGGCAACGGTTTTTGTAATTAACGTAGAAGTACAGAAATCATTTCTTTTTTGCCGATTTCAAAGTAACTGACATTTTGGAAACTTTTGAGTATTTTGGTATTCTAACTGATGTCCAAAGCAGTGAAAGTAAAGGAAATTACGATGATATTTTTTTCTAACGATTCTAATGAGATTATTACAATATTTAATTATAAGTTTGGATATTCTTCTTGATACTTCTTGATATTGATAGCTACAAAATTGTGCATTGTTTCCTATTATTACTGTATTAATAATATTGGTTATTCTAATAATATCAGTGCATTTTACTTCTAATATTGCATTTCTCCTATTGCAGGGGGAGAGATATAAACATATAATATTTTCCTTTCATTATTGCTGTTTGTTGTATATAATAACACCCGCACCCAGTACATTACAGCTACCATTGCAGTTATCCTATTGCACTGCAGTGCCATTTGACTGCTAATATTGCATTTCTCAACCATCAGTACCCTTTCTTTTTTCCAATATCACTTTGGTCATGGGCTGTATGACAGTGGAATTTCTAGTTTATTTAGCTTGAGTTTGAAGGTACAGACAGCATTATTTTTGATACCAATCGTGGCATGGCAGCTCTTAGTTGTATGCATTAAATATTGTACTCTCTTAGTAGCATGTCAAAAATAGTATAATAATCTTCCATATGATATGGAAAAGCCAAGTGTCAAGGTTTTAATATTTAAAAATAATTTTTCATAAGACTGATTACGTCAATGAGATATCCCTTTTTAGAATATTCTGAGTTTACTACATGTATAATATTCAAAACTTTCCATCTCTCTATCATATCAAAGTTATATTTTCTTCAACCAGTCGTATTTTAAGCTCTGCAGGCTCCTTTCAGTTTTATGCACTCAAGTTAGTGCACCTGTTCGCAGTAACTTCATCTGCACGTTTCACGATTTATTTCATCTTCAACCTGGAGTTGTTCTTGACAAGTTCATGGCCGTGAGTTTACGCTCGTCTAGATTTCTTTATTTATGTTCCATAATTAACCTTTTATATAGATTTACTTGTAGTTAACACTCACATAAAATACCTTTCGATTTCATCTTGTTAGATGCATCGATTATTCTACCTCAGTATTTAGTAGCAAAGATTTCGTTTAGAACTAACAGATTTTTCTCAGTAAACTGGATCAATATATTTTATTGTATGACATCTGACTGTGTTGGCTTCTAGGAAATGGAGTTACTGAAAAAGAATGCTAAAGCCGAGAAAGAACAAATGGAGAAGAGCATGAAACAAAGGAAAGCCGAATCAGAGGCTCGGTTAAGTAAGTTTATCTAGACACAACCCACCATCTGGTTGTTTCAGTAAGTGTATCTGAGTACAACACACCATCTGGCTGTTTTAGTGTGTGTATCTGAGTACAACACACCATCTGGCTGTTTTAGTGTGTGTATCTGAGTACAACACACCATCTGGCTGTTTTAGTAAGTTTATCCGAGTACAACACACCATCTGGCTGTTTTAGTACGTTTATTTGAATACAACACAACATCTGGGCGTTTTGGTAAGTTTATTTGAGTACAACGCAACATCTAGCAGTAAGCCGACCCCACCTGTCCGGTATCATCACAGCCTGAATTGAGATTGCAGTAGAATAGATAGCTCTCATCATTTTTTGAAAATATACTGACTATTGGCCTTACGAAGTTGAGTTAATTTAATTTATTCTACTTTGTTAATAGGTTTCATAAACAGTGTAAAGCAAGAGTTTACTTTTTACATAAAGTAATTTGTTGTAACTTAATTTTTTTTAACTAGAAAATGGCCTGTGAACGGCCATTCATGGCAGTTAATGATTGATCTGGTCATTTCTAGTGTAACTGACCTGAACGTCTGGTTATAGGTGACGTCTCAATGATCTGATCATTTCTAGTGTAACTGACTGCCTGGTTATAGGTGATGTCTCAGTGATCTGGTCATTTCAAGTGTAACTGACTGCCTGGTTATAGGTGATGTCTCAGTGATCTGGTCATTTCTAGTGTAACTGACTGCCTGGTTATAGGTGATGTCTCAGTGATCTGGTCATTTCTAGTGTAACTGACTGCCTGGTTATAGGTGATGTCTCAGTGATCTGGTCATTTCAAGTGTAACTGACTGCCTGGTTATAGGGGATGTCTCAGTGATCTGATCATTTCTAGTGTAACTGACTGCCTGGTTATAGGTGATGTCTCAGTGATCTGGTCATTTCAAGTGTAACTGACTGCCTGGTTATAGGGGATGTCTCAGTGATCTGATCATTTCTAGTGTAACTGAATGTCTGGTTATAGGTGATGTCTCAATGATCTGGTCATTTCAAGTGTAACTGACTGCCTGGTTATAGGGGATGTCTCAGTGATCTGATCATTTCTAGTGTAACTGAATGTCTGGTTATAGGTGATGTCTCAGTGATCTGGTCATTTCTAGTGTAACTGACTGCCTGGTTATAGGTGATGTCTCAGTGATCTTGTCATTTCTAGTGTAACTGACTGTCTGGTTATAGGTGATGTCTCAGTGATCTGATCATTTCTAGTGTAACTGACTGCCTGGTTATAGGTGATGTCTCAGTGATCTGGTCATTTCAAGTGTAACTGACTGCCTGGTTATAGGGGATGTCTCAGTGATCTGATCATTTCTAGTGTAACTGACTGCCTGGTTATAGGTGATGTCTCAGTGATCTGGTCATTTCGAGTGTAACTGACTGCCTGGTTATAGGGGATGTCTCAGTGATCTGATCATTTCTAGTGTAACTGAATGTCTGGTTATAGGTGATGTCTCAATGATCTGGTCATTTCAAGTGTAACTGACTGCCTGGTTATAGGGGATGTCTCAGTGATCTGATCATTTCTAGTGTAACTGAATGTCTGGTTATAGGTGATGTCTCAGTGATCTGGTCATTTCTAGTGTAACTGACTGCCTGGTTATAGGTGATGTCTCAGTGATCTTGTCATTTCTAGTGTAACTGACTGTCTGGTTATAGGTGATGTCTCAGTGATCTGATCATTTCTAGTGTAACTGACTGCCTGGTTATAGGTGATGTCTCAATGATCTGATCATTTCTAGTGTAACTGACTGCCTGGTTATAGGTGATGTCTCAGTGATCTGGTCATTTCTAGTGTAACTGACTGCCTGGTTATAGGTGATGTCTCAGTGATCTGGTCATTTCTAGTGTAACTGACTGCCTGGTTATAGGTGATGTCTCAGTGATCTGATCATTTCTAGTGTAACTGAATGTCTGGTTATAGGTGATGTCTCAGTGATCTGATCATTTCTAGTGTAACTGACTGCCTGGTTATAGGTGATGTCTCAGTGATCTGGTCATTTCTAGTGTAACTGAATGTCTGGTTATAGGTGATGTCTCAGTGATCTGATCATTTCTAGTGTAACTGACTGCCTGGTTATAGGTGATGTCTCAGTGATCTGATCATTTCTAGTGTAACTGACTGCCTGGTTATAGGTGATGTCTCAATGATCTGATCATTTCTAGTGTAACTGACTGCCTGGTTATAGGTGATGTCTCAATGATCTGATCATTTCTAGTGTAACTGACTGCCTGGTTATAGGTGATGTCTCAGTGATCTGGTCATTTCTAGTGTAACTGAATGTCTGGTTATAGGGGATGTCTCAGTGATCTGATCATTTCTAGTGTAACTGAATGTCTGGTTATAGGTGATGTCTCAGTGATCTGGTCATTTCTAGTGTAACTGACTGCCTGGTTATAGGTGATGTCTCAGTGATCTGGTCATTTCTATTGTAACTGAATGTCTGGTTATAGGTGATGTCTCAGTGATCTGGTCATTTCTAGTGTAACTGAATGTCTGGTTATAGGTGATGTCTCAGTGATCTGATCATTTCTAGTGTAACTGAATGTCTGGTTATAGGTGATGTCTCAGTGATCTGGTCATTTCTAGTGTAACTGACTGCCTGGTTATAGGTGATGTCTCAGTGATCTGATCATTTCTAGTGTAACTGAATGTCTGGTTATAGCAGATGTCTCAGTGATGTGATCATTTCTAGTGTAACTGACTGCCTGGTTATATGTGATGTCTCAGTGATCTGGTCATTTCTAGTGTAACTGAATGTCTGGTTATAGGTGATGTCTCAGTGATCTGGTCATTTCTAGTGTAACTGACTGTCTGGTTATAGGTGATGTCTCGGTGATCTGATCATTTCTAGTGTAACTGAATGTCTGGTTATAGGTGACGTCTCAGAGCAGTTACACGAACTCAAAGAAGAACTTGCACAATCTGAGAATCTTAGGAAACAGCAGCTGATGGAGATCGGTAATAAATATCAGGGTTTCTATTACTTCTGCATGGAAACTTTAATTCTGTTCTGGTTATTGATTATTGATATGGCGAGTCTGCAAAGGGTTTCTGTCAATAAGTTTCTGTCAAGAATTTTACTTTGGTGACAAGCTGAATAGAATATTTTATTGAAGAGTGCTAATTCGAACTAGCCGCTAACGTCATTCTGCATTCAGGTCTGGTGAAGGAGGAAGAGACGCAGAGGCTGAACCATGAGCATGAGAGGGCCCTAGAGAGGTGCAGGAGTGACTGTGAAAGAGAGAAACACGCTTTACAAAAGCAGCACTCGGCAGATCTTGAAGGCAGCATAGAAAAGACAAATGCTAAACTAAGGAACATAGGTAATACCGGCAGGTTGTAATGAATTGCAGAAGCTTTCTCAATCATTTTATAAGAGCTATCACCTACAACGGTGTACGGACTGGTACTGCTAGTGGTTATAAGGGAATGAGTCTTCTGTTTGTGAGACTCAGGACACAATCTTTTGTGAAACCAATAAATCTCGGATGAAATGGTGGGAGAAAGAGACATATGCTGATGGTCTGACATGTCATATAAGTGACATATGCTGACATGATCTCATCGGCTTGGATGGTGTCGATCCTGGGCAGCACTTGCCGCTTTCACTTAGCTGTGTCTGGAGTAATGGCATGCAGTTTCAATCCCCGAATTATGAAATTTTCTATGTTTTTATTTTTCGCTAATTATTGATACCAGGAGATGCCATTCCGAATTCGAGTTTAAGAACTAAAACTTGCATTTGTTTTCTTCACCTATGCAGCTCTGTTTTGTTGAAAATGACTGATTGTCCGCTTAATCAATTCTATTTTACACAGAAAATGACTACACAGCAAGGATGACCAAGCAAGCAGAACAAGTTGCTGATTTGCAGCTCCAATTGGAACAGCTCCAGGCTGAGAAACATAGACTTGTGGATCAGTTAGAAAGCAAAATAGTAGACAACTCTAACAGGTCTCTCGCCACATCTATTGTTCTTATCTTTTTGAGATCATCCGGTTTTGTAGGTTTCTATGCAAGTTTAAAGCCATTGCTGCTGTATCGCAGCATCTGTTTTCATCGTATATTTCATGTGTAGGTTTGACGAAGAAAAGAGATCATTGAGAAAACAGTCTGCTGCAACAGTGATGAGTTTAAAACAGGAAGTTGAAATGTTAAAAGCGAAAATTCGGCAATCGGAACGACATTCTGAGGTAAATCAATGGCAAGTAAACTCGATGACGTTTTATGGGTGCTGCATCTTCTACTCATTGAACTGTTGAGACGTCTCTCCATTTATGGGTGCTGCATCTTCTACTCATTGAACTGTTGAGACGTCTCTCTATTTATGGGTGCTGCATCTTCTCCTCATTGAACTGTTGAGACGTCTATCTATTTATGGGTGCTGCATCTTCTACTCATTGAACTGTTGAGACATCTCTCTATCCGATTTCAATCTCGGGCGCGTCAAAGAAGACATGTGCATGTATTGTCTTCGTTGTAGAATCTGTTGGCTGACCATGAAGAAGATTTGGTTCAGCTGAGACTCGAGTATGAAGAGAAGATGAGAGGATTAATTCCTTCTGATGCCCGAGAGCAGCTTGATGCCACAGTAAATTCCTTGAAGAACCAGGTGAACACATTGAAGCAGCGCATCGCCATCCTACAGGATAGCTAATGTTTCTGAAAGATTGGTTTTTATCGATCGATGTGTTCGTAAGGAGCTCTCTCTTTCTACTTTCAGAAGGACAACTGGGCAACTATTGCTAACTTAGCACTCATTTTACCTCTTCGGTTTCACAGACCTGTCTTTACTAGCCTGTTACGTTACTATCTTTCTGTACCGCATGAAAGGGGGCTGAGATTGCTATATGGCCAATGCTAGTTCTGTCATGTTGCCTTTGTTGTGTTGTTTGCATATTGTTATTATGGTGATACCCGAGTGCCGACTGCTGCTCTCATAGCCTGTGTTCCCATGTCTAAAGGGTTTGACAGACATTTAGGCTGTTTGAGTGTGCAAGAATTTTCAGTCCGTCCTAACAATCGTATTTATACAGTTTTTTACTTGTTATTTTAAAGTCTAGCCACAGCTATACAGTGTGTCGAATGGTAGCGGTATATATTTATGAGATTGTCTAATTTGTATTGATGAACTTTGATGAAGTAGAACAGCTAACTTATTGCTGAGTTTTGCAATAAAATGTTGCTTTAACACCCCAAATACCTACTACTGAAGGGAATATCTACTGATGCCGTTTATGGGATCGTCTTTGACCTAAACAGCAGCGTCACGACTAGATGGGATAGTTTTGTAGAATGGCTGCCAACATAAGCATTTTTGTCGTGCAGCATTAGCTACTGATTAGCATTGACATCGTATAACATTTGTTTTAAGTCGAAAAAAGGCCTCCTTATGTTACAGCCCGCAACTTATATTGAAAGTGCTTTTCTCTCCAAAACTGGTCTTGTATTCTGCAAATTATTGATACAAAGTATCATGATTATGTTGGTGTAATAAGATGTATTTTTAAAATGCTGTCAGTTAACTTGCATCACCAATGCATCATGTAAATATTTTTTGCGGCTACAAGAAATTTTATGAATTCACTTGACTTTTGTAATTCCCCCTTCTCTACATCTGTTCTACTATTATCTCAAATCGATCGTAGTTGTATGGCTTATGAAGTTGCAATAATGGTGAAGTGTAGATTTAACAGTCACTGTTCACTTTGTTTAAAAATTCCACATCGTCGTGTTGCACAATAGACTGTCCTCGGCATGCCATCTCAATAGATTTGGCTGATTATACTGGAGACTAGCTATGAAGAAATATTCACGATCATTTAATAGAAAGGTTAGTAAACAAAGCTTGCCTAGTGCACAAGAAAAGCTGAGCAGCAATGCTACTGAAGCTGCTACGTGTGGCAGCGGTGATGGTCATGTACAGGAGGAAAAAAATATGGCTGCTTCACTAGTCACTCCAGAAGTTCCTTGCCAGATTCCCGTTAGTACAAGTCATGATAGACATACACTCAGCGCTTGCGCCGACACGCACAAGGATCAAGTGGGCTCCGATTCAGCATCATTGGGTGTACCAGTGCCTCGTCAGTCAGCCAGTGATACTGACACTACCCAATATGATCTAATCAGCTTGGACGGCGTCGATTCTGGGCAACACTTGCCGCTACCGCTTAGCTGTGTCTGGGGTAATGGCATGCAGTTTCAATCACCGAATTATGAAATACCTAGCTCACTAATGCAGTTGACCTTGCAAGCTCCCACAGCTACCATACCTCTCCCACCCACAATGCTTCATCTACCCAAATTTAATCACGGCCTTCCGTTTCCAGACAGATCGGGTAGTATTAACTCATTCGCAGCTGCTCACAACTCCATGATGCAGCCTCCAGTACCCACCCTCAACGCCTCACTTGGGTTTCCATCTGTCTATGTATCACCAGCCGGACTCATAACAGTTCTCCTTAAGTTTGATGTCGCCGTAGAGATGACTGTAGACAAGAATATTAGAGTAGTAAACCACCGACACAAAGCTGTCGCAGCTACTAATAACAGAGGAAGCACCAACTGTGTCTACCACGTCGCCGCAAAGGTCTTTCAGGATGGCACACGAACAGAAGTAGAAGCTTTTGGAGAAAGACGTGCTCGAATGCAAACTAATGGTATACTCTTCGCTTCTGGTACAGAAGCATACCTGCTGGATGACTGTCACATCGTTCCTTCTCAGTTTGCCTTCAGCGATATGTCAAAAGACTCATCAGTGAATGTGCTCTTCACACCAGGCATGGCTTTTACCAATGAATTGCTTGTCCACTGCGATGAGATTACGAAAGGTTCTCGCTATTACTTTCATAAAGATGGCTCAACAACCATAATCATTAATAATATCAAGATCCACCAAGATGAAAATGGTGAAGTGCAGGTTGTTTCAGGTCGGCGCAATATATTCACGTCACCCGTTTATGGAGCCATCTATCTGCAAACGCATTTCGTCGAGATCTCAGTCCAGGTAATAGTAATGATCAATTATTGTTTCGATTTGGTTCTTTAAACTTTTGAATGTTTTGTATAGAAATTTGATTCAACATTTTTAGGTGAACTGGAACGTTTGTGTTCTGAGAGGTACTCAAAGGTTGACTGCATCATACACAAACTTAGCTGTTTGCAATGGGCAGCATGAGGCTGGATTTAACCAGTACAGAGAGGTCTTCTCAAGGGTGTACAATCCTACTCTATCCGAATTTGAGAACTGGCTTCCTTCTCTCACCTATCTCTCTCAAGGTAGTGCTAGTCATGTATTTGAGTTGTTTAGTTGCTGTCACAGCTACTAGTTTGACAGTTTTTAGCTGCTGTTCGCAAAGTTTTAAGTTAATGCTCAATAACCAATGTGATAAACCATGGGTGCTTGGGCCTCGGTTTATTTTGTTTGACGTCACTGTTGACTAATCAAATGACTGTTGACCAATCAAATGACTGTTGACCAATCAAATGACTGTTGACCAATCAAATGACTGTTGATCAATTAAATGACAGTTGACCAATCAAATGACTGTTGACCAATCAAATGACTGTTCACCAATCAAATGACTGTTCACCAATCAAATGACTGTTGACCAATCAAATGACTGCTGACCAATCAAATGACTGTTGACCAATCAAATGACTGTTGACCAATCAAATGACTGTTGACCAATCAAATGACTGTTGACCAATCAAATGACTGTTGACCAATCAAATGACTGTTGACCAATCAAATGACTGTTGACCAATTAAATGACTGTTGACTAATCAAATGACTGTTGACCAATCAAATGACTGTTGATCAATCAAATGACTGTTGACCAATTAAATGACTGTTGACCAATCAAATGACTGTTGACCAATTAAATGAATGTTGACCAATCAAATGACTGTTGATCAATGGTGCAAATGTAAATATTCTTGTCTCTCTTTTGAATGTGAAAAACTTAAAGTAAGCAGACTCTAGCTGTATAATAATAGTTGTTAACTGTTGAAACATTTTGAAAAGCATACAAAATAATTTAAATAAGAACTCTATACAGTAAAATGTACATGCAGAGGCTGTCATAATCATCATATATAATTTAGCTCAAAGAGCACCTGTGAAAATTCAGTAGGTTGATTCAGTTCAAGAATAGAAACCGATGAAAGATTTATTTTGTGTCATGATGAGGCATTGCTCCTTGTGTGGAATTGTGTGCAGATTTAATTTTATGACTTGGGGGAAATAAAGAAGCTAAGCCGAAGTCATAAGCCACTACGATTATATTGGCACACTTGATATACATTTTCTAAAGGCTAATCATGATGTGCGAAATGTGACACTGTTTTGTGGCAATGTCTTGCTGTACTGTTTTGCTGCAATTAAAATACCTGTCCTAGTGAACAATGATTCAAATAAATTTTTTCTAAATTTATTTTTGACCAATGATATAAACCCCCCCCCCCTCCCACAAGGATAGGCGACGGCTATCATATGGGCGGGGTTTAATGATCGAGCTCTGTTGGTATGAACCCGAACATGACACCAGAACAAAGAAATATGTTGAATAAAGCCCCTTGTAAATTTACAAATATTATGAATAATGGTGGTTATTTTACTGATCTGTTAGTTTCATTTTGCCTTCAAAAAAATATAGTAGCCCAATATTGTCACCGTTATGATCAGTCAGTTGCTATTCGCAATCATTCGTGATATTAATAGTCATCATTGTGAAATTGCCCAAATTTGGTTTTAAATTTAGATTTTGAGCATGAAAACTACACTGCACTGCTTTGCTTGCTGTCCCATTCTATTGGCCAGGTAAAACAATGTGACAACAATGAAAGACTGTCATTTTATGGTACGAGTGGCAAAATATTAATCAAAAACTAGAGAAAAAAGGCCGTTGTTCGGGTGATTTCGAGTAAATTATATTTAACTTTAAGCATATACTAAGATCCCTCCGAATCTCAAAATTGTTCAAAATAGGTAATTTGAAATGTTTTATTTTCCATGCATCCATTTTTTTGGTTAGGTATTACCCGTACACTGTAGAAATTCGAGGTTTGCTGATTCATGGTTTGTTATCCGCGATCGACGCATATCTGCAATAAAAACTTAGACCCAAAGACCTAACAAAGCAACGCAACCACCCCGCCAGAATTGTGTTAGCCCTGAAACCCAGGCTAACACAATCCCAACAGAGCTCCATCATTAAACCCTGCCCATATGATAGCCATCGCCTATCCTTGTGTGGGGTTTTATATCATTGTTACGACACATGACCGTGTGTCTGAGAGCAAGCTATATTCTCCTCAAGCCCTGCCTGCTGCCAGCACAGAGCAGCGGTTGCCTATAACATTGGATGAAATCAATAATATGGATGCTAAAAAGCATTAAAAAGATGCATCTTCTATTGAAAATTGGGTTTCTTTAAAATATATCATTAGTCATCTAAAATCCATCATTTAAAAACCTAAATATTTTCAGAGCAGCAATTCCAATTTATATGAGCAAGGTTAAAGGTTAAAGGGTAAAGGTTTAAGATAGAGGATTAGTAAAGGGTTTGTAGTCTAAATGTTTATATTGACAATTACTGGCACAATCATACCTGATCTACTAGCTGTCCTTGTGATCCCTCGTGTAGCTGAAGTAGTTATTCTTTGTCTCTCAAAACTAGCTGATTTTCTATTGGTAACCTTTTCTCAAAGAAAATATGTTTTTCAGTATTTTGTGAAACTGATAGGAGCACAAGGCGCATTTGTATCCTTTAAATGCATTTTGTTACAAGCTTTTAGTGCTAGGCATCGCTGGATTTAACAGACGGGCATTACACTTTATTATTGTTAAATTTTTATTATGCTTCAGCTTTCCTTTCGGGACTTAAATTTTTTTCGTCTTTGGTTGTAGTTGCAGACATCCCTACAAATTTTATTCGTGTTCTCATTGGCCTGTCTCAATTTCACGTTTAGCTAATTTGGTTAGTTAGTTTTCGTAGTTTGTTTATTTGGTTACGGATTACAATTTTAATGGAATACATTTGCCTTTTTATTTTGCTCTCTTGTAAAATGGCCTTAATTAAAGTTTTTGGCAATCGTTTGAGTTCTATTTCTACTTAAATATAAACTCCAAGCCATTAAGCAAATTAAATTTTGCTTGATTTTGAAATGGAAAATTTTTGCATTAAGGTTAATATTTGTTATAGCTTGTAATTTTCTTGCATTCACAATCTATTAGTGTCATTGGAAGGTGATGGATATCAAAACAATACTAATGCACAACCAAAAACAGCAAAAAAACAAAACAAAGTGGTAGTTTGTATAAAACGTCGTTTTGTAGTGAATTTAAAGAATAACAAAGGGGAAATACAAGCTCTGTGCTCAAACACTAGTCAAAATAGTTGAAGATAGTGACTTCTGTTATCATGATAACATACATTGTTTGCTTGTTTGCTGCCAGCAGAGGAATTATTTATACTTACATGTTGTTACGAATCGCAATTGTACTTCGGTTAAAACGAACCAGATAAATTTCGTTTGACTATGACTATAAAACTAAGATCAACCATGAATATAATTAGACATCCTTCTGTTTACAAAAATTTCCAATCAAAGAAAAAACATGTTTTCTGGCAAGAGAAGCATGCCAGTTTATCTTGCCAGAAAATATGTTTCCGACAAGGGAGATGGAGATCAGACAGCCAGCTCACATTCTCTCTAACTCTATCGACATATAGTCTGCACGAGTTTATTGTTTGTAATGTAATTGTATTTTAAAAGATATCATTTTGCTTAACTAGTAACATTGATTAATGTTTGGCTAGGCAAAGGTGTGCTCAGCTATAGATAGTGCAAGCAGTCGTATTAAAGAGCCAACTTGGTGATATTCTTTTAGCCATAGCACTACGCCGCTTCTTTGTTTTAGTAAGCATTTGAAAATTTGTTTTAGTGCATGCTTTTTATGTAATTCTTAACCTAACAAGTATATTTTTAGTCTTTCATAACATTTTATAATGGTTTTGGTTCAAAATTTAGATTTTGTTTTGGTGCCATCCGTGGCCTGTGTAAGATATCTGGAATACAGATATAGTAATAACTCTCTCTCTCTCTCTAAGCTTTTTCGCAGTTGGTCATTTCAACAATGGCTGTCTTATGGTTTAGGCCACATCACTGTCTTTCATGCAGCTCTGATTGCCACCTTCTCCCGCCATCTGGTTGTATCTAGTTCCCTCAACTTTATGTACCGTAAAACTTGTAACTTACCTTAAAACCTCTATTTGTCCGCCGCTTCTATTTGACCGCTGCTTCTATTTTAACGCTGCTGTAAAAGGGTTGAAAATTAGAGTGCCGCCCTTTAATTGAAAGCCCCCTCCATTTGACCACCACTTTGCCACTCTTTGATCTTTATAAACCCATAATAGCAAGTGATCAGTAGACAAGTGTCAACAAAATCATACTAATAATGACTCGGTTACATTAATAATAATTCATTCTTTCATTGTTTCTGTTCATATCGAAGTCCGCTTTTTTGTTTTTCTGTTAAAAGTTTGAAAGCAGCGCCATAGATATAATTAACAACTGTTTCATATGAATAGTAGTTTAGTTTTACTTCAATGCGGTCTTGATATTTTGCATGATGTATATGAAAAGCGGCCTACATTTACGATAGTTTATGAACGACTAGTCTTAGGCTAAAAGATGTGCTTAGCCCCTATACAGCTAAAAATTTACTGTTATTTGTGCAAAATGCATCGCGCGAAAGTTTTGCTCTGCTAAAAAATTATTTGGTCGATAATTTTGACTGGTTCATCAGCGCAGAAGAAGAGCTGAGGTCAGACGACATTGTGGAAGGTATGGAACTGCCGGATGAAGATGTTCGTTCCGTTGAAAGCAACATTCAGAAGCAGACAATGCAAATATTTTTGTTTTAAAAGTGTTATTTTTTTGTTTCTGCATGTATTATAACTATAGTTCATTTATGACACTTGTTTTTAAATGAATATATATTTGTAGCATTTGTTAGACTATTATTATATAACTTATAAATTTGCAGATTTATAGCATATTGTTTGATAGCATCTTTACGATTATCTCAACTCCTGCTTTCGATAGATCGACTACAAACTGTAGCAAATGTATCAATTAGTACAATGAGCATTTATGCAACATTGTTAAGTATAATTATAAAATAAAAATATTGATTCAAATTTAGAATAAAATAAATTAAAAGATACAAATTGCAAAAAAGGACACAGCCTATTATAGTATCATAACAGGCTAATTGAAAGCAATAGATATCAACTGGTAGATATATTTCTCGGTTTCTCGTTGCATATTATTAAGAGATCTCTGACAATTTGGAGGTAAGTTAGCAGATTTATTGCATCCAAAAAGGTTAATGTCGGTCTGCTCGAAGGAGGCTGCAAAATATAGGCGAAATTCGCTTGGGCCATAAAAGGGTTAAATTTAGCTTTCCAAAATTTGAAACGAAAATTTGAGCAAGCTATTTGAAAAATACAATTCCAGCCTTTATTTGAACGCCACCTCTATTTTATCGCCACTATAGGAGAAGGTTTTAAAAATAGAGCGTCATGGCATTCAAATAGAGGTTTTACGGTAGCTACATCTTTCTATCTCAGCTTGGGTTGACCTTGATTCCTCATTCCCCCGTAAAGTTTTTTTTCTAATTTTCTTTTTATTTCTTTCTAATCGTAATTGACTAATCATGTGTTCACATCTTTATTTTATTCATTTCAGGGCTACCACAGACGCGTAGAAATTATATGAACACGCAGAACTACAACAAAGATTTTAGAAATAAGGGAGACGGAGATCAGACAGCCAGCTCACATTCTCTCTAACTCCATCGACATATAGTCTGCACTACGGATAGATGAATCTGTAATATTGGGAAAAAATAATTTTTTTCATTTAATTATATGGCTAGTCATTTGATGTTTGACTTACATAACCGATATAGTGTATACATACTGTTGCGCCATATGATATTTTTGTTGTTTATTAATTCAATAATAGTGTTTGAGATAGTTATTAAACATGGCGGATATACAATTCTTGTTGACTCTCTAAGAGATATGTCGGATGTTAATTAGATTGTGCTGAGAGATAAGACCTGCGTGATCATGTTAGCGTTGTTAACACGAGCTCACTAATTGATAAGATAACATGCCTAAGGGAAGGATTGAGCTAGCAGACTGGGCAATCAATAGCCGAGATATGATTGCTGTCAACTGCAGATGCTTCATTTGCAAAATGCTTTTGCCAAGATAGAGCTTGGTTTTGGCGAGGTCTAGCAGGTACTCTTCAGGGTTTTTAAATGCAACCAGATGAATGGTGTTCACAAATCCCAAGAAGGTGAGTTCTGTTTTCCTCTCCCTAAAGTGTCTATATATTTACGAGTGGAAGCCTGTAGGTCTTGCTTTATGCTTACCAGCTGATATGCTTAATTAGGAAGCTTTTAAAAGTGTGTCACAATTATGTAGAGGTAATTTATATGGGTTCATAGTTTTCAACAAAATGTTGGCAACTGATTCTGTGATTACCCAGTAGTATGTTGCACTGCTTTGGTTCTTATTGCAGCTTATAGGTTGTTATGGATTATTATTGTTATGTTGTTATGGATTATTATTATTGTTATGTTGTTATGGATTTGTACAACTTTTAAACGTTTTAAATTGATATTTCAGAACATTCTTTAAACCGAATTGCCGCGTAGTTTCAGCTATTCAGTAGGTTCAACCATATATTTGACACGATTGTATTTTTTTCAAAGCAGCATCAGCCCGACATCTTACAAAGCAGTGTTTGGTTTGCACATACGATACGTTAAAGGCATCATTCACTTGTTAGTCTCGTGCTATTGCTGCCCTGTTAAAATCATGTCTGAAATAAAATATGTTCTGGTTTTAGGACGTGTTGCATACATGTTCGTGAAGAGTCAAGTCCTCAAATTTGAGAAATTTCTCACAGAGAGGGTTAGTATCTACAATCCAGATGCTCCAATGATTGTCAGCATTATGAATTGTTTAGCACAAGTGCTATGACTAATAACAACATAATAATAACAATAATAATAACAACATAATACGAGTATAATTGCTTCTCATAAAAAAACTTGCATCTTGTCTTAAATTAGTTAAGGATGTGTCACCATCAATTAGCAGTAATTGTTATTGTGACTATTTGTGAGAACGCATGAGTTTACAGCCACCTACTCAGATTATCTTGCACTGGTGGAACTAAGGCTATACGATGCACAATGAGTCTTTATGGGATTGATTGATTGCAACAAACCAAAGTATTCAAGCTAATGTTAGCCATCAGTTAGAAAACTGTTGCAAAACATCACGCATTAGCGCTGTTGGAATATCATCTTGCCATTATTGCCAGAGTTTAATTTATGGATTTCATATCGGTGCATTATATGATCTGCTAAGTAAAAGCTACTTTGAAAATGAGCCGATAAAGCTTTGAAGTTGCGGAGACGATCTGATAACAATTCTGTAGTCTTGAATCACGTTATTTCAGAATTTATATACATGTATTATACTGCGTATTGGATTGCAAGCTAGCGCAAAACTAGCACATTTTACATATTAGAGGCGCTCTTAAACAAGAAGTTATGATGTTGGAGGTTTTAGATTTGTCACTATTCAATGCATTGTATAACAAGTGGGCAGTAGATGTCATAGAAAAAAACTGCTAGGCTAGATACTGTAGCCTAATCCAACCTTATTTTTCTTTTGGTTGTTTTCAAAATTTGCATCGTTAAAATTTATTTTTAGCCATTTTTTAAATATCTTTTACAGACATAAAAAATGTCACATAACAACTACAACTACAAAGAATTTGTATATCCTTCAAAGCAAATTATTTTAAAGTTTGTATTACATTGTATTTTTAGCGTTGGCATGATGCTTTTTAATGAAGCGTCCTTAAGATCTTAACATTGTCATAATTTAATACATTCACAAGAAATCTCTAGACTCTTCTGAATCTATTTAAGTACTACTTCATTTAATTTTTTACCCGTTTGTGAGCTTCTATAAGCATTTTCAAAAAGAGCTTGACAGTTTTCTGCTTAGCCTACGGTTTCAGCAGTTTAAACGAAATGTTATTTTTGTTTACATTTGTAGCCTATCATCGTTTCAATTGACAAGTTAGTGTAGATTAAGTAGATTAAGCTGTAATAAATAAAATAAAATTTTAGAGATCACATCAGATGCTGTATTGGTAATTAAAGTCAAGAACAACTACAATATGAAATAATTCCTGGTTTATTAACTCGAAGACTATCACAATGAATGATCGACAGTAGGCTCTCTATAGATGTTTAGAATTACAGCCTAAAATAAAAATTTAAAGGAAATTAGGAAGGTGCTATTTTTTGCTCTTTTAGTAATTTGATAGTCTCTATCTCCTTGGGAAACAAAAAGTCCTTGAAAATCTCATTGATCCTCAATAGTTTATTTCACTGAGAAAAATAGCCTTGTAGGTTTGCAGCTTTGATTATCATCAGATAGATCACCACTAATCCAATGTAGGTACCTAAAATCAGAAGTATTCTTGTAGTTAAAATGAAGTGGCATTGCTATGATACATAAATTTGGTGAAGTTCTTCTCATTGAAGTCTACAAGGCAAGACATGCTCAGAATTTTTATGTAGTGCAAGGAGAAAAAGAAAGGGTTATGCATTTTATGTTAACATGTCAAGGTATTGTTTATTTTATGTCAACATGTGAAAGTACTATGTATTTTATGTCAACATGTAAAAGTACCATGTATTTTATGTCAACATGTTAAAGTACTATGTATTTTATGTCAACATGTGAAAGTACTATGTATTTTATGTCAACATGTGAAAGTACTATGTATTTTATGTCAACATGTGTGATTCTAAAGAAGCAGCTGTATAAATTAAAATATATCTTCCACGACTTTAATTCATATATCGCATTTCAACTTCGCTCTATTTTGTGCAGTTGTATGCATGGCGAGTTTGGTAAGTACGCATTTTTGTGATAAAAAGTAAGCGACTCCAAAGTTTAGCCTTTTAACCATTTATGCAAACTCGTAGAATGACTAAGAGTGTGTTAGTGTTACAAAATGTTTAATGGTGGTTTTCAGCAAATGAGCGAATCTTCAAAGTCGATGTTCAGCACACGTAAAACTACTGCTGCCGCATTACTTGGGAACGGTTACGCGATGCCTCCGCAGAATGGTAGACGAAGACACGTATCAGCGAGCAGACTTTGGGCAAATGGAACGAGCAACAGAGCGCAGGCATGCACTCTTGGTGACCTCATCAACGGTTTGTGTGCAAGTCTTATTTATCAAACTAACATAATATTGCCTACATATATATTGTTATATATATATATATATTGTTTTAGCCATGTTTTTTTTGTATTTGGATTTTCGTAAATATTGACTTAATAATTTATTGAAGCTCAGCTAATATAAGCCAGAAAGATTTTGATAAATTGACATCAGCCAGAATCATTAGGTTGTGACAGCGCTGCCATTTACTAATTTACTTTTAGTTTTATGTCAGTAGCTATTAATCATGACTAATATGAATTGTAAACTTGTTTTGTTCAGTAATCAGAGTTGATACAAATAATTCACCGAATGCCGCTAAAATAATTAAATAGGGATAGTGGCTGATTACTCATAATTGTAACAGTTGATATATTTGTTAAATTACTATAGGTATAAGGAAAGATAGCTTTGACGGTGTTATATTACACTGGTATTAACAACATCTGTCATGGGAACTCTGATCGAACAAAATGATTTAAGAGTTCTGGCATTATTAGTTCATTCAAAAAGCATCCTATTTTCAAGTCATTCAAATTTGAAATGGGAGATAAATTTTAATATTGTTAGCAATCTTACATACCTTTAAAGCCACTTCCGTGACTTCCCATATTTGATCACAGACTATAGTTTTTAAATAGCATGGAGAACATGTTTAGATGCAACGAATGAACATCTTTACAAATGGTTGGCCGCTTTGCCATATGTTGTAAAAGCATGGCTTGACTATCGGTTATAAAATGTCTGTGAATCTTTTCAATAATTTAAATAGCATAAATCAGCATGACTTGTCGCTAATTCTAATAGCCATCATCACCAACTAATCCAGTAAAAATATTGTAAAACCTTCATTTGAACGCGCGAGGCGCTCTATTTTTCAACCCTTCCCTTGGAGTGGGGCTTTATCAGAAGTGGCGTTCAAATACAGGTTCTACGGTATTCTCTTTAGCCACAGAGCCTTTTATCCCATTATTCTGCTCCCCACTTTTATGTAAGCTATAAATAGCTCAAAGTACTTGCTTGACACGTATTTTATCATTTTATATTTCGCTCGTATATGCCTATACAGTTTACTTTTCTTTATCTTAACAAAACAACGAGTCTCCTTGTTTGTAATTGTCAGACCTCCATCAAGATTTTATTCATAATCACCAACTTAACAAACATTTATGAAATCATTGTGCTATTATAGTAACGTAGATGGTATTATTTCCTATGACAAGGGTGTATTGGTATCGCGCTGGGTATATAGATAAACTAACAAATGAGCAAACAGAAAACTCCACTAGCAGTAATGTTTATCTGTAATTCCCTCATTCAAATTGATGTGTTCATATCTACGTGTACTCAATGTGTCCGATGTCCTTGAAGTGAAATAGGTTGGCTGATGCGCACGTGACAAATGCTGTTCTAAATTTTCGACAGCCAGGAGATTGGCACAGCCAGAGAGTGCTAATGCTGAATGTTAATTACTAATTAAATTTGATCTATAAATAGCTGTATAAACGTCTCTGTAATTCATAACATTGTGCGCATTATGTTTGTTCGTTTCACCACAAGACACTATTCATTCATTTTTACACCGCAGTATCTAAATCTTTATCATTCAGGTATGCTTGAGATTAATTTTGACTAGTATACTTGAACTAACAATACTATAGTAGTGTCTATAAAGTAGTGTCTATAAAGTAGTGCCTATAAAGTAGTGTCTATGAAGTAGTGTCTATAAAGTAGTGTCTATAAAGTAGTGTCTATAAAGTAGTGTCTATAAAGTAGTGTCTACAAAGTATTGTCTATACAGTGGTGTCTGTAAAGTAGTGTCAATAAAGTAGTGTCTATAAAGTAGTGTCTATAAAGTAGTGTCTATAAAGTAGTGTCTATAAAGTAGTGTCTATAAAGTAGTGTCTACAAAGTATTGTCTATACAGTGGTGTCTGTAAAGTAGTGTCAATAAAGTAGTGCCTATAAAGTTGTGTCTATAAAGTTGTGTCAATAAAGGGGCGTTTACATAGCTTCTTTCTATTATAATTAACATTATTTGCAAACCACTTTGTGGTATTCTTTGGGTATTCTTTGGCGGTGTGCCAAAAAGTATAAGTTGAACCAAAGCAAAAATATGCAGTAAACAAACTCATTTGGAATTTTCAAATTCTAGCTTTACAAATATATTTACAAGTTTTTGTCTGTTGCTTCGCTTTTAAGTTTTAACTAAATTAGGGAAAGTAAGTTGCCTGCTTTGTCTTGTTACTCAGGCTAATATGTGTAATAGGAAAGAGTTGTCTTCTCTCAATTCTACATGATGTTCAGGCATTACCTCCTCTATACATTGTTTGACATAGATTTCATTTATTGTCTGCGTGCAGCTTTGATATGCTCATTAAGTTAGGGTGAGCCAAAAGAGCATTGAAAAAGATGAATCTAGAAATTGTGAATAACATACCTTTGTATGTTAGTGTGGCCTTGGATTGCCACTAGTAAACTCTTACATTCTTAACATTCCTAACATTCTTTACATTCTTAATGGTTTACCAGACAAACAACTTATTTAGAGCTCAAAACTATTCCCGCATTATTTTCATATTATGCAATCTAAAATGTATCTCTATTATAATTGTGCGCATTTTAATGTCAGGTTTGTAAAATTTGTAACAGCCACATAACTAACTATTGGTTAGTCACAGATTTCACAAATAGCTTTCCTACTGGTTAGTCACAGATATCACAAATAGCTGTACTACTGGTTAGTCACAGATATCACAAATAGCTGTACTACTGGTTAGTCAAAAATATCACAAATAGCTGTACTACTGATTAGACACAGATAGCACAACTAACTTTACACAAAAGTCCATATAATTACCTGAGTAAAGGCCATTACGTTTAGTTTTTATTGCATGTTGATATTTACCAACATAAAATTGTCAAAAATAGCCTTAGGAACATGTCTACCCTTATAGTTGAGTGTATCAAAATAATCTTTGCTACTTTCTAAATTTCCTATATATAGGAAAGATGTCATAAATAGCCTTATCAGGTTTTATCAGGTAAAGGCTATCACCGGTACTGGGGTGCAGACAAGACGCTGTACTTACAGCGTACTTACTGTCACAAACAGCCTTAACTCTATCTATGCAAATGCATCAAATGATTTTCATCAATTCTTAATTTACTGATTTAAGTAAGCAGATTAAGCTCAGTTGGTTTTTGGTTGCTTCAAAGGAGTTGTTGGTCGTCTTTTCTTGAAGCGTCGTCACACTTCAATCGTGAGTATTTTGGGAGACTTTATAAGCTCCCGTCAAGCGCTGAGTGATTCATAACTTGATGTCGGTATTGAATGTACTGAAAATTGTCATGACAGCACAGCTCTTTAAATATGTATATATATCCAGATCACAACTATACAAACCTTTGAGTTGGAAACCCCGCCGCGTTTATAACCCAAAAAGTTTTTATAGTTGTGATCTGAATATATATTTAAAGTATGTACCTAAGTCTACTATCTGTGTGCATAGCAATAGGATGAGGTAGTAGGTCACACGCAGTCGTGATAGGCTGGGGTAACTACATAGGTAGGCAACCTGTTTAGCTACAGACTATCTAAGGCAGGCAGGGAGCAATTTAGCAAAGACGGTAACTAGCTAAATGTATTGCTCACGTCAGCGGAGTTCTGTAATTTGTAGAGGCAGTTGTTTCATAAAGTGGATTATTTCATAATAATATTGATTCAGCTCGAGTCCAGTCTACTAATGACATGCAATTTACACACTGGCTTCATCAGCGCGCTCTCACTCTTGAGAGCATCGTGCGCATTACTTACTTACTTACTCCTGTACTTACATTTGAGCTCGTAACTCTTCTAATCACCTTTCATCTCTAGTTTGAAAACACTAAAAATACAACAGCAGTTTAATGTCTGATGAGTGTGGATCAATGAAGAGCTGAGAGTAGTCTCCTCTCATCTGATGTATAGAAAGAAGCTGTCTAACTTATCACTCTAGTCATATGGTCCTTATTCACTTGTTTAATATTGCATTTAAACTATGATGTAGTAGAATGGTTAACAGCCTTCAGGATTTTACAGTTTGTTGCTAGAAACTGCTGAAATGAAGTGAGCATGTCTGATGGTGTGTGAGCATGTTTGATGGTGTGTGAGCATGTCTGATGGTGTGTGAGCATGTCTGATGGGATGTGGGCATGTCTGATGGTGTGTGAGCATGTCTGACGGTGTGTGAGCATTTCTGATGGGATGTGAGCATGTCTGATGGTGTGTGAGCATGTCTGATGGTGTGTGAGCATGTCTGATGGTGTGTGAGCATGTCTGATGGTGTGTGAGCATTCCTGATGGTGTTTGAGGATGCCTGATGATGTGTGAGGATGTCTGATGGTATATGAGCATGTCTGATGGTGTGTCGACACGTCTGGTGGTGTGTGAGCATGTCTGATAGTGTGTGAGCATGTCTGATGGTGTATGAGCATGTCTGATGGTGTTTGAGCATGTCTGATGGTATGTGCGTATGTCTGATGGTGTGTGGGCATGTCTGATAGTGTGTGAGAATGTCTGATGGTGTGTGAGCGTGTCTGATGGTGTGTGAGCTGCTTCATTTTCATGTTACTGATGTGATAATAGCCGGCCATTCGCAACATTTTTAAACCCTGGTTGGTTAAACCCCAATTCATGTGATGTAGTGTGGTAAATATAGTGTTATTTTACATAAATATTTATTTGTATCATATTACTGACAATTTAGAGTAAATGATGTCACCATTGGTGAATCAATACTAAACCATCACACTTTGGTTTCAAGCGCGACGAACAAGTGGACTGACAATTGTAGCACTACAAATGGGCAGTACACATGCAAAGAGTGAAGAATTCATCACAATTGTAAAAACATGCAGCATTACATGTATTTATATACGTAGTGAGTAGGACTGAGTATCTCTTAGGAGAGGATAACGAGCGATGACAGCGGGCAGCAACAGCTCTCCAATACTCATTAGTGATGCTAAATAATATAATTGTTGCCTGTAAAATTGGATATAGCCAAGCTTCTAACGAATTAGCAAGAAATGTGTGTTGTTGTAGAGCGAGCGCTGATAGGTCGCTTGTAACGTCTAGCCCTATATTGCGCATAAAATCAATAATCGCCATTCAACAGGAAAAATGCTCTATAGAACATTCGTTTGACAACATATATTATTTCTCTCATAGTCATTAGAGACAGGCTACTAGGTGAAGTAACAGTCAGTAGGTTTGTATCGAGTAGTCGAAGGGTTGGACGAACGCCTGGTGTTTGCTACAACCTCCTAATACATAAACTAGGCATTTGCTAGTTCGCTGTGAGGCGCTGGATATAGTAGCTAGCTGAGCTTGGGCCACAAGATACACCAATGCTATATTCGGAGTAATGCTCAGGGCAGTTTTATAGTTTGGGTTCTATCAATGACAGGGGAGCCACTAACATGTCCTGATGTAGCCACAACCATGAGCATCGGTGTAGGTGAGTCTACTTTCACATTTCGGATGGTACTTTCCGTTCTGGTTTTCACATTTGCAATGTGACGGCTTTCACATATGACTAGAAACGATTTACGGATTTACCACTAGAAATTGACAATCTTGAACAAGTATTACACTCGGGTCACCTATTTGACTTCCGTAACTGTAGTTACCGCATTAATCTCTGCAAGGCAATACAACTCTAGCGGCTGGTAGAGTGGATTACATTCAGCGTACATCTGAAAGTCTCTGAAATTCTATGCCAACATTGAACAGTGATCGCTCAAAGTTTGCAATAGTGATCAAGTAGTTGTCATGTCAAAAGTTTGCTTTGTTTTTTACTAATAAGCAACAATTTTAAACCCGAGCATTCATAAATTTGGCTGCTTCCAAACCTGTTCATTTTTTGATAACAGTTATGCATCAATCACACGTATGGGCTCATCAAGCTGTACGTCAAGCTGGCAAGGAATGGCTATTAGCTATCTCGCAGAACAATTAATACGTCTATTAAAATCTCATCGCAACTAGATGATAATTAAACCGCTGTGAGCTAATAAAACTCGCTGCTTGCAAACCATTTTGGTCTAGCTGACCATCACTGCCGCTAGATTCTAACCTTTTTGCATTCTACTCTAGTCTTTAGTCTACCGGGTGTCAATTATTTACACAGCTTTTAGCGTGATTACTGCCCTACCTCGTTCATTGCCTACAATTACTCTCAAACGCTTTCTCTCCCATTCCGCTAGGCATTCGGAAATTATGCTGCGCTGGAAATCATCAAGCTGATGGTGGTAATGTATTATGGTGATGATCAGACCCTATTCATTGTCTGTGCAACAGATGTGATGTAATTACTATGTTGCTGTATATATTACACGTACAGGGAAGATCTCTTCTCTCTAGGGTCTTCGCTAACAACGGCAATGTGCCACCTATCATTCCTCGCTCTCAATATTCATTGTCGCTAGGCTAATACTAACACGCTAAATAATGAACACGGGCACTTTCTATGTCGGAGTCAGTCCACAAGATTCTCTATAGTCGATTTACATGTTTCTTTGAAAGTATTTTGCACTAGGGACTGCTAGCTGTCATCGCTCAGGTCCGTATCAATAATTACGTTTCTTTGATTTGCATAAAACAAGAATATCCTGAAAAAAGCAATAAGTATGCTGATGGTGGATGGATGAGTTATTGTATTGACTTCACGGGAAAGTCTCTAGAGAATGCTCGTCATTAGTGTGTGTAAGATGCAAGTGGCAGGCTGTCGATTGGTGATGAACAAAGAAGGAATTTATATTTTGTTCATCACGGACAATCGCAAAACAAATGCCACACTATCCAAATGACAAAGTCTACTTATTTCCAATTATTATCCATAAAAGTTTTTCTGCATTTCAAAAAATGGAGTATAACAAATCAGACTATAAGTTATTTTGCTTGAAAGCAGTAAAGACTCCCAAAAATGAATTGAGTGTTTTTGAGGAGCGCATGTCAATAGTGCTCTGCGCGCGCATTTTAAAAGCATTAATTAAATAAAAAATGGCGAAACGTAGTCAGTCCAAACTCACACTCAAAAAGCTACCGCCTCTAAAAGAGTTTCCACCGTTGTATCAACACTAACTCGGCAGTGTAATAAATTCCTTGTATCGCTCGGTTATTGCGCCCGAACTATAAACACCTTTGTTTAAACTGGCCTTTTGTCAGCTGCATTGGGATCAGGCTTAATGGTTATTACGAAAACTGTCAAGTAGTCATTTGAAAAGCCGGTATAGATGGCAGAGGTCTAGTTAATACCTTCTGCACATAATATTAATGTTCCACACACACACACAGGGATAAAAACTTTACTTTCCTTAAGCTAGCCAATTGTTTAAATGCCACATAGTTTGTGCGTACAGCGGGTAATCTGCAAGTCTCCGCAAATCTTCCGCTCACACTGATCCTTGGCTAAAGGTGTTCGCTATATTTGAGTTTGTATTGAGTTGAGCTGCTGCCTTTAGGCTGTCCAAAGTTTGATGTTTGTTGTCTTCCTCTCAAATTTTATTTCCCCTGTTCTGTGGCCGCGGATGTCCTGCATGCGTTGTCTGAGCATCAACTGGGGGATGAGAATAAATATACAGAGGCAACCTTTTGCCTCTGCCTGTTGTTGGAGACAATTGGGTTTTGTTTTTATGAGTTTTTATTATGTAACTAATTTGAATTAAAGTTATTTTAAAACTTTGTAAATTATTAATTTTATCGCATGTTTGAATAATGCATGATTTATATGTTATTTATGTGATTCCAATAATTTTGATATAACCACATTGTATGAGATTTCACGCATGTAGAACACTTTCTTGCAGAATAATTGCTGTGAAATTTTACCTGTTTTGTCCTCAAAGTGTTTTTCCAAAATTTGCATTCCATCTTTCTGTTAATTATTATATCTATCTTTACTTCAATCTTTAAAATTTCAATTTTATGTAGACATGGAATCTTCCTATCCTTGCAGACATAAACACTGACACAGTAACCAACTATCTTCAAGATAACCCTAATATCCTCTCCGAGCATGTCTGCAAGTATGTAGGGGAAGACATGATTGAGTCTTGGCTTATTGCCAAGAGAAAGGCTAGGAACAGATTGAGGAATGGTGATCTTATATACAGTAAGTCTGCGTTCATGGTAGAGATTGCTTGAAAATCATTTTCATAAAAATAGCTCTTCGCAGCTTTTTTGGTTCGATTAATGAAAATTTGTGGTAGTTCAAAGCAGCTACAGATACCCTTTACCATTTCTTAGATGACTCATCTTGGATATTGATCTCTGATTATTATAGTTTTAATTATGTGCATCGCCGTGTATAAAACATCTGGATAACTTCTAAAAAAATTGTGATTTTGTATAGCCTGTCTGACACTGTTAAATGCTTTGTTCTCATGATGCCTTCATAGCGAGGCTTGGTTTCAATACCGGATGAGGAGGGGTGAAACTTGTCACGTCATGATGCCTTCTACAAAGTCGAAATGTGGCAACAACGCGTTCTTGCAGCGCTATCTATAAATAGCACTATTTTATCCATTTGCCCAGTAATCAATGAATTTGCATATTTATAGTCACTCTCCATAATCCATTCCTACTTTTATCACGAGCAGATAAACTTATCACAAATACCCTTAAAAATGCAGAAAATGCGCTTCGCGTCAAAAGAGTTCACTAGTGAAATGTGAGCAATGTACAATCATTTTAAGCAAACACCAAAGTTTTGGACTGAGCGCTGACACTATTGAAGGAATGTGCTAAATACACCTGTCAGCATTGCTGGGTACATAAAGAAGAAACATCATACTGTGCAGCCATAGATTACATAAGCTATAGTTTTTAAAAAGTTAGACTATGTATGTCTTCTGGCAGTATGCTTTTGTTGATGAGTATGCCGAGATTAAACGTATTATCGATTTGCGTTCACAAGCTATGATAAGCATTATCCCATTTATGAGGGAAGGTCATCTGATCGCGGTGGTTAAATGACCTCATGAACTAACAGAAAACTAGGTAATAAACAAAAGCTGATAATTCATGTGATAGCATATCTCATGTGATTTAATATTTTATGTGATAGCATATCTCATGTGATAGTACATCTCATGTGATAGTATATCTCATGTGATAGTATATCTCATGTGATAGCATATCTCATGTGATAGTATATCTCATGTGATAGCGTATCTCATGTGCTAGCATATCTCATGTGATAGTATATCTCATGTGATAGTATATCTCACGTGATAGCATATTTCACGTGATAGCATATCTCATGTGATAGCGTATCTCATGTGCTAGCATATCTCATGTGATAGTATATCTCATGTGATAGTTTATCTCATGTGATAGTATATCTCATGTGATAGCATATCTCACGTGATAGCATATCTCATGTGATAGCGTATCTCATGTGATAGTATATCTCATGTGATAGCATATCTCATGTGATAGTATATCTCATGTGATAGCATATCTCATGTGATAGCATATCTCATGTGCTAGCATATCTCATGTGATAGTATATCTCATGTGATAGCATATCTCATGTGATATCATATTTTATGTGATAGCATATCTCATGTAATAGCGTATTTTATGTGATAGTGTATCTCATGTGATAGCATATCCCATGTGATAGCATATCTCATGTGATAGCATATCTCATGTGATAGTATATATCATGTAATGGCGTATTTCGGTCACTACTTCAAGTACTATTATTCTACTTCGCTGCCATATCAACTACAATAGTTCTTCTTTAGTTCTTGATTTTTATGCGAGGTCTTTTTTATGTTTCTTAGTGCCTTTCCTTTGGTAAACTTTTTTTATTGCATTCACCATTTTAGCTACTGCCATTATCTAACAATTTGTTTTCAAAACTCTTTCTTAGATCAACTAGTTTTTCTTTTTCTTTTACAACTTTTTTTCTATAGTACAATTGTCTCCCTTGTTGATATCTTTACAGCATTGTCAAATTGTCTCCCTTGTTGATGTTTTTATAGTACTGTGCAATTGTCTCCTTTATTGCTGTATCTACAGTATTGTCCAATGTCTCCTTTGTTGATGTATCTACAGTATCGTCCAATTGTCTCCCTTGTTGATGTTTCTATAGTATTGTACAATTGTCTCTCTTATTGATGTTTCTGTAGTATTGTACAATTGTCTCCCTTGTTGATGTCTCTATAGTATCGTCCAATTGTCTCCCTTGTTGATGTTTCTATAGTATTGTACAATTGTCTCTCTTATTGATGTTTCTATAGTATTGTACAATTGTCTCCTTTATTGATGTTTCTATAGTATTGTACAATTGTCTCCTTATTGCTGTATCTACGGTATTGTCCAATTGTCTCCCTTGTTGATGTTTCTATAGTATTGTACAATTGTCTCTCTTATTGATGTTTCTGTAGTATTGTACAATTGTCTCCCTTATTGCTGTATCTACGGTATTGTCCAATTGTCTCCCTTGTTGATGTATCTACAGTATCGTCCAATTGTCTCCCTTGTTTATGTCTCTATAGTATTGTCCAATTGTCTCCCTTGTTGATGTCTCTCTACTACTACTCAGCATCTTCACTTTATAGATCATACGAGCCTTCTACCGCACTTATAATTGTTGTTGGTTGTGTTCTCTGGTAATTGTGTTCTCTCACCAGTCCTAGCTTCACCTCTAGCTTTACTTCTCAATCTTCACCCACTTTCTTTGTAGCATCACTTTCCTCCGTGTTGTCCATAAATTTACTTTAGGCATAGTTTTGAAGCGTCCGTCTCAATCCAAAATGAAAATAACTCTACAAGTTTCAATGTTTAGGTCGAGAAGGCTCTCCTCACAGGCCAGCTTCAGAGCCAAGCAAGGTAGGAAAGTTAACCACTATTTTTGTGTTTCATGAGTCAAATCATTCAGCCTTATTTGGCCAAAACTGGCAAAAGTTCATACTAAATTCTTTGGCAAAAGATGGAACTTGTCAGCTCTCAATGCTGTACAGCGTATGAACTAACTGGCAACTTTGCTCTATTCTCCTCATCCAGTTTTGGTTGCGGTAGACATTTGTGCTCAACACTGGGAAGTCTAGTTTAAACACCGGCACATACTTTCAGTAATACATCTGCGAGGAAAGCCACCATGCTAGCTAAATGCAAACCATGTTTGTCCGATCGCTCAAATCAGCTTAATTTAAAATACTTCACTCCGATTCAATTATGAAACTTGAGCCTACAAACTTTATCTCTCAAAGAACGATTAGTATTTCCTCGCTGCCGTTGCTCTCTATCACCTAATAGCATTTGAATACTATTGTGTTTCTGAAGGAGTAATTAGTGGAATGCCTCATAAGGCCAAGGATTGTGTAGTAAAATCTCGGATTAATTGCTTCTGGCATTTGAAGTGTGCACAACGCTCGGCTTATATTTAATACAAATAGGGTGGCTCGGAATATCGAGTCATAGCAATGTGTGATGCAAATGCGCACTCAAATACATACATTTAACTGCTAACATTTGCTATTTCAATGTGCATTCCTTCTCAGACTTTAGTAGTTGCCTGAGAAAGCTTGCTGTGGACTCACAAATCGTGCATTGCATACAGTAGCGTATGCTTAAGGAGCGCAAAAGGACAGTAAACTATCCTTCAATATTTTATTTCATTATTATTATTTGTAGTCTACCAAGAATAGATTTATTTACCCTTTATATTTTGTAAAAGTTCTTCCAGACTCTTTAATTATATATATACATGTATATTACTTAATGGTAATAATGTCATTTCACACATAAATTTTATTGAAATTGTTCCTTTAAATATAAAGTATTTTTAATTCTTTCACTTTTTAATTTATGTTCTTACTTGCTAATATTCAATTGGAGAATTTTTCAAAAAATATGTTGCTAAGACTGAGAATAGTTCAGTTAAGAGTTTAAGTAATTGAAAGGTGGGCTCGGGGTACGCTCGGTGCCGAACCTACATTATACTCCTGGTTTACAGAATAGAGTCAGCATTCGTACACAACAGCAAGGCAGGTCAATCGAGATTCAATGTTCGTCCAAAGTAAAAGACAATCACGTTCAGATCTGAACTCAAGATAAATTTGCCTGATAAGCTTATAACAGCTAACTGAATGAATATTGCATAGAGAGCCTAGGGCCAGTCTGTCAAATGCAATATCATTTATAGTATGACGTGAAGGGCATACTATTCAGGAACACGTCAATAGCCATGCTAGAAGCAATGGCTATGCGCGTACAATATTAAGTCTCTCTTTGAATGCACGCTGCTTACGCAGTATCTTTGGAGAGCAGATAGCTAATTGTTAGTACTACTACACCGTATGATATGCGCAATTATCTACAGCATTATGCAAGTAGCCCTCTGAGTTGCCTTTCTTCGCGTCTCTAGTCAACTGCTAATCATTCTTGAGAAATTTTCCCTATACTCCAAATTTGAGACCACTCGCTGCTGACTGGACATATCATGAGAAATATATTTTATTTTCCATTACGCGGCTTGCATAATAGTTACTTTTTTCTATGAAAGTTTTGCAACGCTAGCAGTGCATGACAAGTTTTTGCATGAACTAAAATTGCATAATTTGCTTTGAGCCTACATCTCACAGGACAACGTAACTCTAGAACGAAGCCTTTGGTTCAACAGTATTGGTCACCAACTTGTCTTTAAGGGGGTGGGAGGCACGCACCCTCATTGCCAATAAGGTACTGCTTTATGTCTGGTCTACATAGCTTATCTTTGAATAATCGGTATATTTTATATGCTGCTAGTCAAGGGACAGAGACAGACGGCAGCAGATACAGAGGCTGCTCAAGAATGCAACAGACAGAAACAGCCAAGGCAAGCTGTTGGAGGAGCTTGCCTCATCCGTTGCAATAGGTGAATTCTTATAGTTATTTTAGTTGTGTTATTCTCATGACTACTTGAGACTGTTGCAGTAAGGAGCGTATAGAGCAAGTCAGATGGCTGTTACATGCTAGAAACTTTACTAACTAGCCCACCTTGGTGTTATGATCTAGTCAATGATAAGGCAGCAGGTTGAGTGAACTGAAGGATGCTGGCAGAGTAAAGTCAGCTATGAGCTGCTTTACCTTTAAATAACATTTAAAACATTTAGTAAACATAATAATAATAATAATAACATTTAGTTATTGACAAATTAACATCATTACGTTAAAAGGAATCAAGTGACTTGAAAAATTCTTGATTCTTAAACAACCTTTTGTGTGTAAAACAGATCTGAGTGGTGAGAGCTTCAGGAGAGGCAACTTTCTATTTACTGTTAGCATTACAATCAAGTGAAAGTTTATTGCGCTAACGTGGTTACCTAGCAACAGAATTACCGTAAGGCTACAGAATTGCGTGAGAGATAAAGTATTTGAACTAGTGTTTGTGAGCTATCAGCTAGCGTGAGCTTCTGTAGTAGTTTGTTCTGAAGAATTACGTCTAGTCTTATTACTTGCAAGTTTTTAAAATGCTACTCGCCTAATTGCTTACATTTTATCAATATTTTTAATCACATACAAATGAATTTCAATAGGCATCATAGTCAGCGTGCACTGGTCAAGCGTGACTTTGCGCATATATTTCATGCATCTCGGCGATATAGCATAATAGATAAACGCACTGAAGATAATGCGTGTAGCGTATCACTATACCCATTGGCAAGACACAATGCAACTTTCTAATCAATGTTTTCAGCTACTGCTGCTGACGGCTTCAATCTTTATCTGACATCCGAAGATGGCCAGGCGATCAATTTTGTATCTTCTACATCAAAGGAGTAAGTAGTGATGATCAGATATATACGAATAGCATGATAGTATGACTGATATTAAATTTAGCCATCAGATAGGATTTAATTGTCATAACGACGCTTTTAAAGGGCCGCTGAACTTTATATTGCTCAATATTGAACGAATGACAAATAAATCATGTTTTTAATTCTTTTTAAATTTTAATACATTCTAGTTGAGTTGCGATATTAAACTATTAAATGGCAAGCGTTGTTGATATTCCTAAAAAAGGCTCTAGTGTAATAAACTTTCTTTGATGAATATATATATATTTATACTAGCCGTAAATATATATATATATAGATGTGAGTGTCTACCTGTGCAATTATAGCGATTAAACTCTCGTAATGAAAAATCTACCTCACAGAGGATTTCATCTTGGAACCTGCAGGTCTGAAGACGATCTAAATGATCTAAGATCTAGCGATCTAAACCACTACACTACGTTGGCCAACTAACCATGGTGATGAATAATCGTGATGACATTCATTACATCGGTTAAAAAACTCAGGCTTGAAGCGCTTACGGTTATTAACTAGCACAGTTGATCATTACATGTAATGATTATTAAGCTGGCTTCAAACACAGCTATTGTTTTAGTAAAGATTAAAACTATAAGCTTAGGAAGTAAGTTACTCAAATTCATTGGTAATTATTTTATTACTGGTGCAATATATATATAGCTATATATATGTAGATATCTATGTATATCTACATATAGTTATCTATATATATACCTACATAGACACCTATATATAGATACCTATATATAGATATATATAAATATCTATAATTATATATATCTATATATAACTAATATATAGATATTTATATATATATAAATATATATACATTTATATAGATAGATATATATATATTTATATATATAGATACCTATATATATATATAGGTATCTATATATATTTTTTATTTCTTGTGCAATCAATATAGATATATATAGATATTTATATATAGATATATAATCTATATATATTGCACAAGAAATAAAAATATATATATAGATACCTATATATGCACATCTATAATATATACATAGATTTATTATATACTATATTTAATATATCTGTATTTTATATGTATTATATATGTAAAATATAAATATAAGTATATATACAGATTTTTAAACCGAATCCTTAGCATCACCTGGTTATTTAAGCATCTGATGACATCTGGACAGTAGTTTATTAGTAGTTACAAAATAATTGACACACAAAGTCTGTAAGTCTCTATATATTGATGGGTGTATAAATACATGAAATATATAATTTATCTAACAGAATATCAGTATTTACTGTACAGAATTTATCTTGGGAGTAGCATCTTTGACCAATTAATGTAACGTATTGATCTTGAGTTCAGTACCGGAGATGGTATAAGGTAGAGCACTGTTGAGAGAGGTAGCTCTCATGCAGTAGCTCTCTCACTGCAGTAGCTCTCATGGTCTATAAAGGTTTGCAAGCTCAATACTTGGATTTGATTAACTACCAACACTGCAAGGTTTTATAGAAGTGGCAACAGTTATCTCAGGGTCACACAAATCCGGGAGGAAAATCATCCAAAATGTTTGCTCATTATATTATTATAATATGTTAAGCGTGTTAAACTGCATTACAAATAAAATATACTTAAAGAGTATATTTATTATGTTATGTTTCATCAATTTGATGATCTAAAATATTTGATTGTTTGCAATTAAAATTAATTTCCACTCACAGTGTGTGGCAGGATCTTGCAAAACTGCAAATCCTGAAATCAGACAACTCCAAGTTTTGTTTATGGAATGGATGTTATTGATAGGAGGTTATTGATAACTGTTTAGCACAATCTAGTCAAGAATTAACATGCGAACTATCAGCCATGCTTATCTCTCCTGAAAACGAAACTTTACCATCTTAAAGCATTTCGTTTACTTGACAAGTCATATCAAATCTTTTAGACGCATGTGTGTAAATAATTTATGTCTCCGCGTTTACCGTAACCAACTGCATTTGCCGAACGTTTTTATTATGTCCCAGGGCAAAAAATATTTTGGCACTGAAAGAGTTAAATTTTAAAAAAGCCGTGTGTATAGAGATATTTATATTTTATATATTTATGCCAGTTTTATTGCAGTTCTATTTTGATATTATTTTGGGCTAGGGAATATTTTGATCACAAATAAAAATTGTAAAGAATGAAAATATATGTAATCAAACGAGCGATGGCATGCGCTACTTTGCTTTTCTCGCATAAGGTATATAAGTACCTCTGCCTGTTCAAAGAAAAGGTTGATCATAGTTAGTCTCCTCAACTAAAGCCTATTTACATTAACTATGGCTCTTTTGCATTCAGTTAAAGTTTCATAATCTTATGCTCTTATTTAATAAATATCTGTGAAAACTGTTTACAATGATGTTCTTTATTTTTAATAGATAAGTTGGTAAACCTTATCATACTGAGTTTTCAAAGCTTGAATTTTCTTCCTCAACTATTTACGTGTTGTCAACATTTTAGATGTTTATATGAACTGCTACACAGGATAGCACGGCTCTAGCCACAATTTCAACAAAAATCAGATCAGTTGAGCTCTCACCGAATAATCAGATTTCACTTAGTCTGCTGCAGATATACTGTACATTTCGTTGAATACTACTGGCCAAACATTTACTGGCCTCTCTCTACCAGTTAATCTGTTTTATACTTTTTTATGTTTTAGGGTTCGCAGTATGACGCGCTCTCAAAGTATGATGCACGGATATACTATTGCAGCGTATGCTGCTTGGTGCAAAAAATGTATACGTCTTCAGTCGCCTAATTTAGTGAGTATAACGCTGACTAGCTAACAATATTCACTGCTGACAGGCAGCTTGTCTTCCTCTGTGGTGCTAGATGATGAGAGCCATTGATGTGCCTGTTATTAGGATATGAAATGGTCGCTTTAAAAATAATCAATATTACTGTATTGATTATTTCATATGTATTGTTAAGCTACTGATACAAGATGTATTTGAACAATATTAAAACGTTTTTTTCATATTATTTCTGATTTATATATTCATTTATGGGCAAATAAATACTTCACTTAAATATATGTGTATTTATTTGAAAACTTTACAATTGTCAATGTTAATGGTTTTTGAAGTGCTCTTGATCATGCTATAGACATTTTAAGTTGGCAGGGATATAAAGACGATGTCCTATGTTTAGAGAAAGCTGTTTTGACATGAGTTGCAGGTGCTTTACCAAAGTACTATCTAATTATATAAAACGAGTGTACCGATCTGGTGACATGGATTATAAAGATTATCTAAAATCATAAATTTACCATATTGCCTGCAGATGGACAAGAAACACCCTTTGGGTGTGGCATACATAGACGACCGTATCCATGCTGTCCTTGCACTACCTATCCTGGATGCTGATGACAACACAACCGGTACGAATTATTTACATCTTATGTGACACTGATAGCAATGTGAAGGTCAATGCTTGGAACAATGGAACAATTATTAAGATCATTGGATTCTTGTTGAAAAGATAAATCTTGCTCAGAAAGTCTGGCACGCTGACCTGTAACAGAATGTAGATCACTGCTCTAATGGCATTGACCATGCTGAAAAAATGTGTGTCACTGGTTAACTATGTCTGGATCACTAGTGGAAAAGTTTGACTCACTGACAAAAAGGTTGTTAGTTACTAGCAACTAACAACCTTTTTGTCAGTGAGTCTTGAGCAATTCACTAAAACAGTAGAGTGGTATATGGCATTGTAGTACACGACTTGACTAGGATATAGATGACATATGAATGATAGGAGTTGTCCACACTATTAAAAATAAGACTGCATATTATAAATGCTGTATGTACATGTAGGTTGCTGGTCAGTGTGCGTTAGTTTGGTTTGTGTTTGCAAATAAAAGGTTGGATAGCATTGAACCATTTCAAATTGGTTCAAATTTTTAACACCCTTTTTAGTTTGATCATAAACTTTGTCAACTGTTGCCTCAGTTTCCTAAAGATCAATTCTGTTTTTTAAGTTGTATGAGTAGACTAGTAAAGTTACCTGTTTGTTTGTTTTAACTCTATAATAATAGAGACTCGCGGTGATAGCTCACATATAGGTGTTGAAAAGGCTGGTTTTTAGGGACTAGACTGAATTTTAATACCAAATAACTTTGGCGATGTGGCGGAAGGCACGGAGCATATGTGTGTCATCTCAACGAAACCAATCGACAAAATGTGGAAGCGCAGAGCATTTACGCAGACAAAGATAAATTGAAATTTATTAATATAGGTAGTTATTGTAATCTTTGTAATGAGTTTTTGTGAAGTTAGACGTATTGTATTATATTGCCAGTACTTGAAGGATGTTACATTTATAGCTGAATAGTAAAACCAAAAGAAAAGAGATCTTCAACTGCCTGTTAATCACAACAAAACTACCTTATAAAACAAATAGCAATGCATGACTCTCCTTTCTTCACATAGCACTACCCGCTGGTGGGCACCCTGTGGGAGCAATTCAATCGCAAGAAAACATTTTTCCTCACGTGGCGCTCTTAGTTGAGGGTCATATCTGTGACGTCGAGCAGTCCATTTAACTACAACAACTAAAAAATATTCCGCGTGTTAAACAAAATCTTCATCCACTGTCTCTCATGCCTCACATTCATATGAATACCATGAATAATATTAAGTCATTAGAGTTGTCTTACTATGAATAATATTTAGTGATTAAAGTTGTCTTGCTGTTGTTTGTGTGAGGGAATACTTGTTCTTCATGTGCTCATGCAGCACTTACATTTGGATCAGCTTTCATCTCACTCCTATGTAACCGCATCTTCTCTTTCATCATGTTTGACTCACTAGCGATGACACTTCTTTAAAAGATACTTGGGATTTTCCAAAGATGAATACTACCCTAGTACATTCTTGCTAACAGTAAGGATGTATTTGAAATTGCGTTTCATGGTTTAATGGTACTGCTTGCAGGAGTGGTTGAGTTGTTCCGGAGAGACGGAAGGGCTGCCTTTAGTGACACAGATGAGCAGGTGAAGTTTCCTTACTTGATACTAGTTTTCACTCAGGGTTCTATTCAAGGTTAGAGCTGGTGCTTAGATTGCTGGAATTCTCTCTGCCTGCGTTATAACTTTAGGATAAAACATTTTGAGTCGTTTAGCAGAAGTATTCAATTTTTAACAACTCATTTTTTGCTTGCTCAACTGTACATATTGCTAGGCATTGTATGTGCTAGCTACCAACACAAATAAGCTGTTTAATTTTTTCCTTTCTTAAGGTGGTGGCAGGGTTTAACGGCTGGGCACTCGTCTTATTTAGAAGTATCCAGGTAAATGGGTGAGATAGAAAACGTCATAGCCAATGAGTGTTTAGGAGGCTGCGTATTATATCATTTCGCACTCGTTTTCTCCCCTAACTCGTAGACTCGTCCTGCCACCCACCAAACTGCTTGTCTTGTTTTTAAATCGTAACCTTCACTCATGCATATGTTTCTTTTGATAGACATCAAGCAGCATAGTTCTATGGGGGAGTGTTGCATCGGACTGTTCCGAGGTACTCTTGCTATCACAACTATTCAAACCTATTTCGTAAAATGAAAAATTGGTTTCAATAATTATTTTCTTATTTATATTTGAGCTATCTACCTGATAAGCTCATACAAACTCTTCCTTCCTTCTTTATCTTTGCTCCTGATACGCCCTAACTGATTTGCTTCCCTTCACATAAATGTCTTCCCACGCACAGCTTAGTAGAGGCCAGAGTCTTTTCTTCACTTCTTGGTGCACCCTTGTCCTCGTGTACACGTTCACCGCTTTCTGTCACTCAACTGTATATTAATTGCTATTTTTCTGTGAAAGTTATTAAACTATGATGCATGCTATTGTAGTTAATTGTTAGTGAATGATATTCTCTTACACAACAATGTTTTATGAACAGTTTTTTGAAAAGATTATTACAGAACTGTACAGAACACGGATCTGTTTGCAGAAAAATTATTCATGTTTCAGCTACACAACGATGTGATGAAGCAGAGGAAACTGAATGACTTCCTTCTGGCTGTTACTAAGTATGTCTACACTGTTTTACTTAATACCTTTCAAATTTGATGTGTAATAGCATAACAACATAATACTATAATATAACACTATAGCATAGCACTATCTAATAATTGAATTCCATATTCTGATCATCTGCTGACTATGATATATATTTTATAATTGCTTGCAGGAACATCTTTCAAGATATAGTCAGCATGGACACGGTGATTATGAAAATCATGGTAAGAACTTGCCTAAGAACTTTCTTGAGTTGCTTGTGTGCTGGTGACAAGATGACAGTCATATATAAGTACAGTATGCATTTATCTTAAACAATAAGAAACAAACTTAAAACAACCCTACAGCATCAACGATGATACAATTTTCATAGAAAAAGACTAGTGACGTGAGAAAAAAAAGAGCAATTGAGAAAGCTGGGAGGATAAGACAATACAGGGGCATGATAAATTGCAAAGGGAAAAGAGCAATTGAGAAAGCTGGGAGGATAAGAAGATACGGGGGCATGATAAATTGCAAAGGGAAAAGAGCAATTGAGAAAGCTGGGAGGATAAGAAGATACGGGGGCATGATAAATTGCAAAGGGAAAAGAGCAATTGAGAAAGCTGGGAGGATAAGAAGATACGGGGGCATGATATATTGCAAAGGGAAAAGAGCAATTGAGAAAGCTGGGAGGATAAGAAGATACGGGGGCATGATAAATTGCAAAGGGAAAAGAGCAATTGAGAAAGCTGGGAGGATAAGACAATACAGGGGCATGATAAATTGCAAAGGGAAAAGAGCAATTGAGAAAGCTGGGAGGATAAGAAGATACGGGGGCATGATAAATTGCAAAGGGAAAAGAGCAATTGAGAAAGCTGGGAGGATAAGAAGATACGGGGGCATGATAAATTGCAAAGGGAAAAGAGCAATTGAGAAAGCTGGGAGGATAAGAAGATACGGGGGCATGATAAATTGCAAAGGGAAAAGAGCAATTGAGAAAGCTGGGAGGATAAGAAGATACGGGGGCATGATAAATTGCAAAGGGAAAAGAGCAATTGAGAAAGCTGGGAGGATAAGAAGATACGGGGGCATGATAAATTGCAAAGGGAAAAGAGCAATGAAGGTCAAAGAATGAATGTAAGAGGGAAGAATAACTTAAAGGTCAAAGACAAGAACGATTATATACTTTAGGAATTGTGGGATGGAGTGCATGATAATAATTGCAACAGTGAGGTGGTTAGTGGTAATGAGAAAGGTTAGAGACATAGAAGGAGGTTAGAGACAGGGAGGGAGGTTAGAGGCAATGAGGGAGGTTAGAGACAGTGTGCATGGGAGGTTTGAGACAGTGAGGGAGGTTAGAGACTGTGAGGGAGGTTAGAGACAGTGTGGGAGGTTAGAGACAGTGAGGGAGGTTAGAGACAGTGAGGGAGGTTAGAGACAGTGAGGGAGGTTAGAGAGGGTGAGGGAGGTTAGAGACAGTGAGGGAGGTTAGAGAGGGTGAGGGAAGTAAGAGACAGTGAGGGAGGTTAGAGACAGTGAGGGAGGTTAGAGACAGTGAGGGAGGTTAGAGACAGTGAGGGAGGTTAGAGAGGGTGAGGGAGGTTAGAGACAGTGAGGGAGGTTAGAGAGGGTGAGGGAGGTTAGAGAGGGTGAGGGAAGTAAGAGACAGTGAGGGAGGTTAGAGACAGTGAGGGAGGTTAGAGAGGGTGAGGGAAGTAAGAGACAGTGAGGGAGGTTAGAGACAGTGAGGGAGGTAAGAGAGGGTGAGGGAAGTGAGAGATAATTAATGAATCTGAGCCAACAACATCAACAACATTTAATGTTTCTGAGCCAACAACACGATAACATGTTGCTATTGTATATTTATGGATATTCTATTTAGGACTTCGCGAAGAAGTTAGTGAAAGCTGATAGAGCTTCACTATTCTTGGTTGACAACAGCAGCGGAGAGCTGTATGCAAGAATATTTGACACTGGAGCTCCTGCACATGATTCTAGCCCTTGTGCTAAAGAAATCAGGTTAGTCATTTTAGCAACCAGATGGTTTTCGGTCGAATGACTGTTTGGTTTGTTTTACGAAAAGTATATTTGCTATTAGTAAGCCACATTTTGACAATTTAGTTTCCAAATTACCTTATTTGTGCTGTTTTTTGTACCATCACGATTGTATTGACATACAATGGCCTAGTTGTTGTTAACAGAAAGACTAAATGTACCAAAAGAAAGCATGAGAGTATATATATATATATATATATAGATTATTTTCTTAGTGAGAATAATAGTTTTAATTACACAGAAGTCTTGCTAGGTTGTTCATACAAAGCTGTTTACTATAATAACTAACAGTTGGGAATTATTTTCTATCTTTCCCAACTTCTTGTGTCTGAACTGCTGTTCCTCACCCGAATCCCATTTCAGAAAGACTCCTCTATTTAATATTGTGACGTAGACTGCTCATAGCATGCATCAGATTACCATGCACTACTGAGCGTACTATAAAAGAAAAATGTTCTTAAAATCCTGAAGCATGCCTGCAATCTGAAACATGTTAGAACAGGTGTATCGCTACCACTTCCTATAAGACAAGAAAAGTCATGCATACTATTGTCCTTTTTATTAAGGGGCAGTTTTGTTGACAGCTGCATGCCATGTTTATTTTTCATCATTGTCGATACTGCATTATTGCTAAAGAAAACAGACTAAAGCCTATCAACCCGGAATATGTAAGGTTTATAGTAAAAATATCATTGCTTAACATTTAATAGTGGCCAGTGCCGTGGAAGATTTGCACAGTGAGTGGCACAGCCAAGTATCTTCTAGTTGGTTAGTTTGAAAGTTCTTGAGTGTTCCTAGTGGAATTAGTGATAGTCTTTCTATCTCTCAGAGCCACTATTTATCTTCATTGTATTGCTAATTCTTGCTCGACTCTTTTAAAAGAGATATAACTCTTGCACAAATTAAACACTTTCAAGTATTGCACATAAACATATGAGTTACGTAAAAAATGTGTGTTTTTATGTTTAGAACATCATTATTCTTATAAAATATACTGGCGTTTGAGAGAACTTCTGGAATCTAGTAAGGCTATAAATATCTGTGTCTTCAGGATAAGTTTTATCCACATCTTCTCCATTAATTTGTATAAATGGATAGAAGGTCTTTGCAGGTTTCCTATTGGTACTGGTGTCGCGGGCTATGTTGCCAAGACAGGTGAAACCCTCAATATACAAGATGCATACAAAGACAAGCGGTTTAACAGAGATGTAGATGTGAAAACTGGCTACACAACAAAAACACTTCTTTGCATGCCTATCAGAATCCGAAGCAGCATCTTTGGAGTGGTACAGATGGTCAATAAGCTCCACGGCACTTTCACCAAAACTGATGAAGAGTCTTTTGAAACATTCGCAGTATATTGTGGGCTGGCTCTCCATCATGCAAAGGTAGTATACGGTAATCTGATTCTCTTTCATGTTAAGATAGTATATCACAGCCTGACTTTTTATCATTTAAGGTAATATACTGTAGTCTGACTCTCCATCATGCCAAGGTAGTACTGTATATGGTAGTCTGACTCTATCGTGTTGAGGTAATATATTGCAGTCTTACTATTTATCATTCTAAGCTAGTATATTGTAATCCGACTCTCTATCATGTTACAGCAGTATATTTTAGTCTGACTCTATATCATGTTAATGTAGTGTATTGTAGTCTGACTTTCTATCATGTAGTATATTGTAGTCTGACTCTCTATCATGTTAATGTAGTACATTGTAGTCTGACTCTCTATCACATGAATGTAGAATATTGTAGTTTGACCCTATCAAGTTAAGGTAGTTTATTGTAGTTCAACTCTCTATCATTTTAAGGTAGTATATTGAAGTTTGACTTTCTATCATGGTAAAGTGGTCCATTGTTGTCTGACTCACTTTCATGTTAAGGTAGTCAATTGCAGTATGGTAGATGGTTTAATTTGATGTGGCTGCTATGCTGTGTTAAGCTACAGTAAGTCTAGCCTGTTTCTTGTCGTTGACGGTTTTCATAAAGCTTGATGGGATGCATTTCCATGCATTAGAGTTTTGCTTTGAAAGACGATAATCGAACAACCAACACTGTCAAGCAAAATCATTTACCAGAGCAACTGTGATTCTTTTAGCTTTACGACAAGATACGCAAGTCAGAGCAAAAATACAAGGTGGCACTTGATGTTCTTTCCTATCACAACCAGTGCAGTGAGGAGGAGTACTCTAAACTCAAGAGTCTGCCCATGCCTTCGGGTTCAGTGGTACGCATGCCTGCTTTGTGTGCAACCTTTAGAGTGCAAATACCACTACCAGGTGTAAAATGACAGATTTCTAATCAGATACTTTTCCATTATAATGTAATACCATTTGCTATAGTTGAACAGCAACTCCTGTTTTGGTGGTTAATATAGAAGTTGCATAGACAAGTCTTCTCTTTGGCACATGCAGCCTAGAAATTACAAAACACTTACAGTTATATTTACTAGTGCAAGGGATTATCATGAGCATTTAGTACTTGTGTTGGTTAGTTGATCTAGCATAAATCTGTTTTTAGTGTAGGACTAGTTGTGCAAACCAGTGTAGCATAGTAATCAAATTTCATGATGCTGTTTCAAATTTGTCTCAATTAATATTCAAATGTTTATAATAACTTTGGCAAAACTTTTTATTCCACAAGTAAAAAGTACTGATAAATAGTTTCCAATTTTTTATTATTCATGCAAATTTGGAAACTGTTTTCTGTGCATGTAATAATTACTTTCTGTTTTGCTAACTAACTCATTTCACAACAATTTGTTAGGAGGTTAAATCTCTTGTCACATTTTTAATCAGGTCGATGACATTCCAAAGTTTCATTTCTCTCCATGGTCAATAGAGGAAGATGCAAAATCTCTTCATGTTGTGTACATGTTCAAAGATCTGTTTGGGCTAGAAAAGTGAGTATAAAATAAAAAGAGCACTTCAGCCATGCCAAAAATCAAGTTTGTGTGTTCACACAGCTATGCTTCCTTATTGTATAGTAACCTTAAGATATGTGTTTGCTCTTGCTCATTAAACTGAGATTTACCTTGTTTTAGTGAACGTGTTAGGTCAGGAGATTATACTTTCTATTTGACTTCAGAAACCAAGCTAAAACATTATGTTTTTTTAAAGAGGTTATAAGATGAATCAAAACCATTATGATCCAACAAATAATAATAATGAAATTATGATATCTCTACCAATCAATCACGAGTAGTACTCATCAATCCAATCACAAGTAGTACTCATCAAACCAACCAAGCATGAGTAGCGCTCATCAAGCCAACCAATCACGAGTAGTGTTCATTAAGCCAACCAATCATGAGTAGTATTCATCAAGCCAACCAATTACAAGTAGTATTCATCAAACAAACCAATCACGAGTAGTGTTCATCAAGCAAACCAATCATAAGTTTTATTCATCAAACCAACCAATCACAAGTAGTATTAATCAAGTCAACCAATCTGGAGTAGTATTCACCAAAGCAACCAATCACAAGTTGTATTCATCAATCCAACCAATCACAAGTAGTATTCATAGAATTCCCTTCATGTTGAGTCCCTCACACTATCTTGACTTAGGTGCACTTTCAGGTTCGAGCTTGACACACTGTTCAGATTCACGCTGACAGTCAAGAAGAACTACCGCAAGGTTCCCTATCACAATTGGGATCATGCTTTCTCCGTCGCCCATGCTATGTATTGCATCCTCAAGGCTGAACACAAGTTCAATCAGCTGGAAGTAAGTTTAAATTATTAGTTTGCATTTTAAACAGAAAACCTTTCATGCTTAATTATAAGCTGTTAAAACTATCACTTACTAAATCTCATTGTTTATTGTGTATGTTCTATGTATGTGTATCACCAGCTGCTACAGAGGACAATTCTAAATTTAACACATGTTCTATTGCGGATTTTTTAAGAGCTGTGCAAGACAGAACATCGTAGTTTGGGTATAACGATATTTTCATTGAGGTAAACACACTGTTTTTGCACACATACATGTAAATACTTGGGCTAAGCATAGCACAAAGCAAGTTACCTGTCAGTCTCATAGACTTACAATATTTCTCATACAAATCAGCAATATTAATCACTGTTAAGCAAGTATACGTATGTCTATGCGTGTTAATGACACTCAGTTTGTGACTAACTTCTAACAATATCTACCTCCAGGGTTTGGCCTTGTTTGTTGCGTGTCTCTGCCATGATTTGGACCATAGAGGCAAAACCAATGCATTCATGGTGAAGAGTGCCTCCCCACTGGCTGCCATTTACACCACGTCTGTCATGGAACACCATCACTTCAACCAGACAGTCTCCATACTCCAGCAAGACAATCACAACATCTTCAAGGAACTTTCCTCTGAGGAATATAAAACTGTTAGTACTTTACTTTGAGCACATATCATTAGTTTATCTTTCTTTGGAGAATGTATTAAGGAAGAACTGTCATTATATAGAGCTAACAAAACTTCTTTATTTCCTAAACAAACTTAAATCTTTTCTCTCTCTCAGGTGTTGGGATACATCAAAGAGTGCATATTAGCAACTGACCTCGCATTGTTCTTTGGAAATAAAGCAAAACTGAAAGAATGGCAAGACCGCAGCAAGTTTGACTGGCAGCAAACTGAACACAGGTGGAGATGATTGGTTTTTCGCTAGCTAAGTTCTATCTTGTAACAGTGTCTGACCCATAGAGTTATCTCCCCCTAGAGTGATAACTACACGAGCGTTTCCGGTGCCAACAAGGAGTGTTTAGGCCACGCCTCTTTTTTGTGCTAGTCAGTCGTAGTGATTGACTAGATCAATAACATCAGCCATGAGAAGTGTTAAACAAGGATCATGAATTCCAGTTGAGATAGTAATTAATGCTCATATTAAAGAAATGATGATTATAGTTTATTACTCTAATATATGCTTATTATTTAAAGCAATTCAATACCTACCAGGGATCGCTAAACATATTATGGAAATGTTTACTTTTTCATTTCCATAAACATAAATATTTCCATAATTTTAGGGAAATGGATATGGAAATTTTACTTTACAAGTATGGAAATGGTATGAAAATGGAAATAATATGGAAATGAATTATGGAAATGCTATGGAAATGGAAATAATATGGAAATGAATTATGGAAATGGAATTAATATGGAAATGAATTATGGAAATGGAAATAATATGGAAATGGAAATACTATGGAAATGAAGTAGGGAAATGGAATTAATATGGAAATGAATTATGGAAATGGAAATAATATGGAAATGGAAATAATATGGAAATGAATTATGGAAATGGAATTAATATGGAAATGAATTATGGAAATGGAAATAATATGGAAATGGAAATAATATGGAAATGAATTATGGAAATGGAATTAATATGGAAACGAATTATGGAAATGGAAATAACATGGAAATGGAAATAATATGGAAATGAATTATGGAAATGGAATTAATATGGAAATGAATTATGGAACTTTTATGGAAATGGAAATAATATGGAAATGAATTATGGAAATGGAATTAATATGGAAACGAATTATGGAAATGGAAATAACATGGAAATGGAAATAATATGGAAATGAATTATGGAAATGGAATTAATATGGAAATGAATTATGGAACTTTTATGGAAATGGAAATAATATGGAAATGAATTATGGAAATGGAAATAATATGGAAATGGAAATAATATGAAAATGAATTATGGAAATGGAATTAATATGGAAATGAATTATGGAAATGGAAATAATATGGAAATGGAAATAATATGGAAATGAGTTATGGAAATGGAATTAATATGGAAATGAATTATGGAAATGGAAATAATATGGAAATGGAAATAATATGGAAATGAATTATGAAAATGGAAATTGTGACATACACGTAATCCCTGATACCTGCATGAATTGCCAAGGCACTGAATAGATAGTGAGTGAAAGTGAAGGTAATGCAAGCAGTTACTCATAGATAACATACATAGTCATACTGGGGTTGTATTACATTGGTGTGATGGGAAGCTAATCAACTGCCATCAACTATGAGCTGTACTACCCGGTGTTGCCCGAGTAATAAAAAAGTATTTGGACAGAAAATTTAATGTGATATAACATTTACTATTCTAACTTTTAAACTTCATATCATAAGAAAATATTTTTAAGCAATTTAAATGAATTAAGAGGAAAAAGAAAACAACTCTAAAGGTTTGCAAGCTTTTTCAAACAACTACAACTTTTAAATTTCATATCATGAAAGAAGTGTTTTGTTGAAATAAATTAGGAAAAAAATAAAACTAAATGTGTTTAAATGTAAAATAATTAGCAAGTAATGGCTAAATATAATCTGTTTAGCTATGATTACAATGAAAAATTATTTAATAAATAAGGTAATAAAAAAGTATATTTTATTTTTATATAATTATAGTTAGTAGAATTAAGTATAATTTATTTTTATTTAATATATAACAACATTTGCCATTTTAACTTTCAAACAACATATTATGAAAAGTGTTTTGTGTAATTGAAATAAATGAAGAGAAAAGAGAAAATAAAAACAACTGTAAATGTTGTCAAGCTTATTCAAACAACTACCACTTTTAAATTTAATATCATGAAAGAAGTTTTTTGTTGAAATGAATTAGGAAGAAAAATGAAACTGCAAATGTGTTTAAATGTAAATTAATTAGCAAGTAATGCTAATTATAATCTGTTTAGCTATGATTACAATAAAAAATTATTGTAATCATAGCTAATTTTTATTACTTTATTTAATAAATAAAGTAATAAAAAGTCTATTTTATTTTTAAATAATTATAATTTAGTATAATTAAGTATAATTTATTTTTATCTAACATATAACAACATTTGCCACTCTAACTTTCAAACTTTTAGTTTGCTTATATCAAGCAAAGATGTCCACTAACTAGTGGACATCTTTGCTTCAAGCTAGTCTATGTATTTGATTGATATGTATTGAAATCTAAGATTACATGCAAGGGCTGTTTGTGAACTGAGGTGACAATGAATCACTCTATCACCATACAATGTCAATACTTTCAGTTGATGGCAGTCGATTAGCTTCCCATCACACCAATGTAATACAACCCCAGTATGACTATCTATCTTATCTATGAATAACCAATGATATACAGCCCCTCATGTTTGGGGGCTGTATATCATTGGAGTAACTGATTGCATTAACTCACTTACTTAACACCATCTATTCAGTGCAACTCACTTACTTAACACCATCTATTCAGTGCCTTTTCAATGCATGTAGGTATTGAATTGCTTTAAATAATAAGCATATATTAGAGTAATAAACTATAATCATCATTTCTTTAATATGAGCAATAATTACTCTCTTAACTGGAAATTCATGATCATTCTCATGGCTGACGTTATTGTTTTGTCGATCACTACGATTGACTAGCACAAAAAAGGGGCGTGGCCTAAACGCTCCTTGTTGGCACCGGAAACGCTCGTGTTGTTGAATGCACAGTTATCACTCTAGGGGGAGATAACTCTATGGTCTGACCATAGCAGGTCTAAATAAGCTGTATTTGATTAACTGTTACGTGCCAAGGTCAATTACCTGCTGGTACTTGTAGAAAACTTCCAGCACACAAAATTATGGCACAAAGTGTGTGTACTTGAAATCAAATATACAGTAGATACTCCTATGATGTAAACTTCTATAACGTAAATTCCATGTAACATAAAGAATTCATGTAAAGTTTTTGCTTTATATTACGTAGGGAATCCTATATAATGTAAATCATCAAGTCAGTACAAGTACTCAAATTGGACTTGAATAACTAGAGTCCCATAGTTAGCCTTTGGGGAAATATCGTTTTCTTTTTGTCCGACTAGAGAGAGAAAACGAAATATAGTGATATTTCTATTATATATAACTAATACCCTGACAGTCTAGCATGCCCTGAGTGATCATCAGATGTGCTGATATAGCAAAGAGAATACGTAGCTGCACAAGTATTCAGAAATACTTAGAGGCGATTGATTGGCGCAGGTGTTAGAGTGTCTACCAATCTAAATGTCATGAATTAAAGTTTCGTTAAAATCAATCTTTATCCTTACCTCTAACCTTAGCCTCGGAAAAATGAACGAACAGACAGATACAGTTTTATGATAGTAAATGCCGGCATATATTTTAGTTTTACTTTATTTTAGACATTTACAATATTTTTCAATTTTATTCGTTTTACCACAAGTTTAGCTGTATAGAAAAAAGGAAAATGATTAATTTAAACTGACATTAGAGGTATGTATACCCCTTAACTGATGTAAAATACCGTCATCATGAACCCTAAGCCAAGTGAAAGTGATAAAAAAAGAGAATAGTTGCTGATACAAACCAATAATACCATAATTACTGTACATTAAATTAAAAAGCTATGTATAAATATTTTCCCTATTTGAGGAGTCAAAGGGATGAGTTTGGGAGAGTTTTGGAATAGATTAGGCAATATACATGCACTTTACAGTTCGTTAGACGTAAAATCCCTAAAACACTTTCTTGAAGCGAAGTATTTACATTGTAGGAGTGTCTACTGTATATGAAATGAAATGCTCACCCTTAATGCGGTGTCATCTAATCAAAAGTGTTCTACTAGCTCAGGTGCTCCAAATGTCATTTTATCAACCGCAGGAACACCTTACAAGCAGTCATGATGACTGGTGCTGATTTGTGTGCCAGCACCAAGCCATGGGAGCAGCAGCGTGAAACTGTACACGTTATCTTTGAAGAGTTTTACTCGCAGGTATAAGCTGGAAAGTCTGCTAACCGCTGGGCTGGCTGCTGTAAAACCTCATAATCTGCACCCTTTCGCCACTTTCCTTCCCGGCATGCTTCACTAGTTTCTTCTATCATGCTCATCATCGTCGTCATTGAGTGATTGTTGCCGCTATGCCAGCTAACAGCTGAAATATATCGCTTTTAGCGAGTGCAGACAATTCTTGCAGCAAACAAATTCGGCACTTCCCTTTTAATGCTGCTTTCTAAAGATCCGTAAGCTTCTACCAGAGCAACAAACTCGCAATGACAGATTATAAGTTTAATATCGGTTTATGTTTGTTTGTAATTGTCTTCTCGTCCAAGCTTTGGTTGTGTATGGAGTATGGTTTGTTTTAGACACGCTGTTATGTATCATAGTATGACAGCGGCAGATCTGTGCTCTATGTACAAACCGTGGTCAGTCTGTACACAACTGGTGCATGTCATCATGGAAGAGTTCTGGCTGCAGGTGCTTCACTTACGATCTTTATAAGTCAAGTCTTAGTTGTGAGCTTCCCTATAGCAGTTCACTCTATGCTCGTTTACTCTATGCCCATTTACTCTATGCTCATTTACTCTATCCTGGTTTACTCTATGCTGGTTTACTCTATGCTGGTTTACTCTATGCTGGTTTACTCTATGCCCGTTTACTCTATGCCCGTTTACTCTATGCCCATTTACTCTATGCTTGTTTACTCCATGCTGGTTTACTCCACGCTGGTTTACTATATGCTTGTTTATTCTATCCTGGTTTACTCTATGCTGGTTTACTCTATAGCGGTTTATTCTATGGAAGTTAAATTTATGGCAGTTTCCTTCATGTCTATAAACTTTGTGAAAATTTGCTCTGTTGATTCGCTACTCTATGAGAATGATAATCCTTGCCGAATCTGGATACATACTTTTAATTCTGTCACTTCAACTTTCTGTAATTATACTTAAGATCATTTGTTGTGATATTGTTGTGGTTTGCAGTGCTCTATCAGTGTGACTAGTGTGATCCCTGCACAATGCTTACCTAACTAATGCGCTAAACGCAGCCTATCCTTTCACCTCTATGCGATTGAGAAAAAATGTAATAACAAGCACAACTTTAAAATACGCCCAAATGCCTCCGTTACCAAATAGCTTGTTTCTGTTTTTATTAGATGCTGTATGCTGCTCGATAGTTCGATAGTTCCGAGATTATATAACCCCTTGAGATTAGCTGATACAATAAATACCAAGTGCGGCTTGATGGAATTAAATGCAGCTTATTGGTCTATAATGTTGACCTTGACAATAAGGATTGCAAAGCGTCTGGTTAAAGCAAGAGCTTGATTGTTATGATTTTTATGTATTGTAATGCTTAAGTTGTCTCCTTAGTAACCTCTGGACATTGGGTTTTCAGGGAGACGAGGAGAAGGACAGAGGGATCGCGCCTCTTCCCATGATGGACAGAGATAAAGCTGACCAGCTTCCAGAATCACAGGTTGACTTTTATAAAGATATCTTTTTATCGCTCTATTTGTATATGGATTTATATTCACTTTTATTTTTACACAATCGTATTGTAAGTGTAGGCGATATCAATTCCTTCTATATAGTTTTACTCAACAAAAGATAGATTTAATTGATAGATGATGTGTAAAGTACTAGGGTGATTACTACTGCTGAACAACATTAATAATAATAACAATAATAGTAATAGTATTAGAATATACTAAGTCAGTGTTCACATGTAACATTTGCATGAACTATGTGAAACATTTCCATATGCATCAATCGCCATCCTTGTTATTTACGATTAATTGCAGGTTGGCTTCATTGTTGGAATTTGCCTGCCATGCTACGAGTTGCTCGCTCAAATCATCCCTGCTTCCAAGCCAATGGTTGACGGTGCTTTGTGAGTATTCCATAGCTGCATGATTAGATATGTATTTGCTTAGTGTGCTATGAACAATGGTTGACAGCTTCAAACTCTCTCCTCACATGCGCTGTCAGAAAGCTTGAGTACTTCTAAAGCATTGGGATTGTTGCTCTTGTTGTTATTGTACTATTTGAGAAATACAATCCTTATTATCACTTTATAACACAGTTATATCAACTAGTCAGTGTCTAAACATGATAAAAATATTGTTAGTTATGGGTAGCTGGCGTTGGAGATGTGAAACTCAACTATCGATGTAATTTTGAAGGAAGTCTAGGCACTGTTGGTTTGTAAGAGTGTTTTAGCTGCGATCAAGTCTTGTCGATTTTAATCTTGACACATCTTGACTGTCTGATCACCTAAAACAACAGACAGAATCTCAAATGATGGGAAAGTATTTATGTTTTTTGATCAAATCTGCTAGGGTTTTATCTGTTGTATTTGTATCTGTTTTATAAGTATCCGTTGTAGAATGTTTGTAGGTATAATTATAAGTCAGCTTTGTTTAGTTGCCTCTAGTAGCATCAGCAAGATGAATGTTGTTTGGTTTTTCAGGAGCAACCTAAGCAAGTGGCAAGAACTTTCTGATGCCAACAAGAAGCTGCGCGAAACAAGGACTGCTGTGAATGAACAAAATGGCAGCATTAAAGAAAATGGAGACTTGTTGTGATGAGATAGTCTATTTATTGAGATGAGATGTTAGACGACCCGGTGCACTGATCTACGACATGTGGAGAGTTGAACATTTACATCAATTGAGTCTTCACGCTTAACCTATGCACCAATGATGATTACTTACCATAAAATCTAGTACAACGGCTGCTGCTGTCTTACCAGTCGCTGTCACATCTTCAGGCCCAAAGACAAATAAAATATCTGCTGCCAGCACAAATTAGGAATGCTTCTGCGTTACTCCTTAATTTATTTCCTTACCTGTACATATTGCTTTCTAGCCACGTGCTATGCCTTGTCAAAAGGATGAATCTGAGATAGAGACAACTTTACTGTTGGCATTATTGAACCAAGCAGTTTTTATGGCATCCCATTGGATTATATCATCCAATGATATGATGAGCTGCTGCTGCATTACTGCTGCTTATCTTGCATAATATGTTTGATTAACCGATGACAGCGGTGGGTAGTCAGCCAAAAATGTCTATTTATTATGCTTATTGTTATTGGAGCATTTAAAGCTTGAGCAGAACATATTTATAAATTGTTTCTATTAATGCTACAACCATTTTCCAATATCACAGACTATACTGCATGTATAAACTCTTTTGTCATAATTTTATAGCGATATATTGTTGTCGATATGAACAGTGAGTTTTAAGCAGTATTACAAATAGAATATATTTGCTTAACCCTAATGAAACAATAGAATGAAACAGTAAAGGCATTTTCTGGATGGATTAGGCGTGTTCACTGATCCTTAGCGCTAATGATAAATATGACCAGTTTCGGCTCGTAGACCATTGTGTGTCACTATAGTAGTAGAATCTCTTCTCGTACTACTTGGCCTCAGTGTGAGCGGTCAGAGACGGAATACTCATAAACAAGCAAGCAGTTGATCACACCTGATGTGAAGGAGGTAGCTTAAGATGGGCATCAGGAACAGTTGTTTGGCTAAAACGATTATCATTCTGCTTGAAATAGTGAAGATAGGAGTGGTGGTAGCATCTGGCAAAGTGAATGAAACAATACCAGGCTGTGTAGCACGAGTTCAAACAGACACTGGTATAAAATGGATTAGCCTTGAGGATGACTATACTTTATCAAAAGACACGGCGTAAGTACATAAATCCTATCACACTCGACATCACTATCGCTTATTAAGGCTCAATCTTTTAATTTGGAAGTGATAAAATACATGGCATGCATGTAAAGATACAGCTAGGAAAAACGCTTCTCACTTCTTGTAAAAATTTTAAATTGCAGTTCATGTAAAAGGATTAGATTAAACTACGTGTTTTATATATAGGAGTTCAGTTAGTTATGATAAACACTGTTCCAGGTACCAATATGAAGCAAAGGACTATGATGTAATCTTGCTATGGAGACCCTGTGTACCCTTCAATGTTACCTTACCACCCAGTGTGAAATCTTTTGAAAACACATGCCATAATACATATGTAAGTCTTTCTTATATCATAGGTGTGAGTCTGTACATATCTCACAAACCACAGATTACCATTTTGAAATTTGTGCTGATCTCTTGACTCGGGACTGATTTGTCAAATATAATGACGATACTCGATTTGAGCCTATGATGTTGACCTCTTATGTTTAGCACCACACCTGATGAGCATAACTAGTAAATCGTTTATATTCCCACATTTTACATTCTATGGCACTCAAAGAATACTATCTGTTCAACAATAGTTGTGCTGTTGTTCTATAATCAGGCAGAGGTGACAGGTTTTAATTGAGTTACAATCATATCTTTGAAGGTAAACTGTGTCACAGATAGGCATGGCCAGTTATTGTTGTCACATAAAGCAAAAGCTCGTGTCATATTTAAGCTTTGAATATGCCTTTGTATTATTGAAAGTTTCTTGTTTTGTAGAGCGCTCGAAAAAACCACAATAGAACATGCATTGGCCTGGGAAGCGTGCCCCATTTTAGTGTAGTGGATGGAGGAGTTGAAATAGCCTACAGCGTGCATGACGAGTATGTACCTGTTTGCTGTATCCTATGTAATGCCAATGTAGATTAATACTTCGCTTAGCCAAAATATTATGCAAATCGTGTTAGATATTGCCAGCATTGAGTATGATTAAGGAGTTTGTCTGTGAGGGATGCAAAAGTCTAACAGTATAGTTAGAGTTCAACAGCATAGTTAGATTTTAACAGTATAGCAAGAGTTTAACAGTATAGCAAGAATCTAACAGTATGGCAAGAGTCTAATAATACAGCAGAAATAATTGGAGAGTTGATTCAGAGGTAATCTTTCACAAGTTTTACTACATAAAAATGTTCATCCCTTGATTCTGGGTAATTGCACACTTTTTAATGAATACTAGACATAGATTTTGCTAGACATAGATTCTACTAGACATAGATTCTGCTAAATATAGATTCTACTAAACATAGATTCTACTAGACATAGATTCTACTAGACATAGATTCTACTAGACATAGATTCTACTAGACATAGATTTTGCTAGACATACATTCTACTAGACATAGATTCTACTAGACATAGATTCTACTAGACATAGATTTTGCTAGACATAGATTCTGCTAAACATAGATTCTACTAGACATACATTCTACTAGACATAGATTCTACTAGGCATAGATTTTGCTAAAACTCTCCTTGATAAAAAACTCATACTATTACTGAACGGTAATATCTTATCTCCTACAAATATTTGCTGTGATAAGCACTGATTAGGCTGTTGTAGCCCTAACTTGTCAACAAAGGTACAGCTGGTGTGTAATATGACAGTAGAAAAGGGGAATTTATTATGTGATAAAGACTGTGGGAGCAACTCATTGGTGAGTCATTCAAACATCTATGATGCATAATAGACATAATATGGTAGACATACCCAAAAGTGATTCAACTGTATTGCGTTTGTATTTCATCATCACACATACTAATGTTTCTCACCATAGTCTACTTCGCTGACATAGAAGTTTGGTTGCATTTCAAACCAATGACACAACAGCCTATTTGACTTTTCATAGTCAGCTACAATGTACTAGTTGCTACTATTATTTTATACTCCAAGACAGCCTCCCATTCTAGTCTAGCAATTTGCAGCATTAGGCCTATAATTTTTGAAATATTCTTTTTGATTTTCCGTGTAATGTATTACAACAATTTATATTTGTGGATGCTGTTTAAGGTGCTAAAGTTCTCTTCAAAGTATGTCTGCCTTAGAGACAGCCCAAACTCTCTTATTCCTGTACCCCATTCAAGAGTTGAACCCGGGCTAGGAATTGGATCTCTTATACTGATTGTGTAAGTGATAAGGAGTTGGCAGTGCGATAGTTTTCAGTAGGAGCAATATGATACAAGGATGATGTGGAAACTCACGACAAACACACCCCATGCTTGTTATTGGTAGCTTTTACAGCGCCTTTATTCATTTTTATCAATCAGAACTTTTCTCGTAAACTTAGCATGCGCTCATATATCAACACTGCACTGTAAACATCAGACATTATAAGTATTGTAAATATTGCCATCAACTGATTGATGTGATTTTATATATATTCACTTATCAAGTGCATTCTTTATATATCAACCATTCCATACAACTGTCACTTAAATACGTCTGTGCTAACAGCCAAGACCCAATAGCACAGAAAGGTCCTTCAGTGCTTTTAATCACTGTACTAAAGATTCCCAATTCCTTCTCTGCGCTCATTTAGACCACCAAATATAGTTTACACACATGTTCATTGATGAATAAAACCCAAAACTTAAGAACTGTATTTTCAATACATCTAGTGATTGCAATATGCATTTTGTCCAACTATCTTTGCCCTCTCAACAACATAGCTCATAATTTGTATTTTAAAAGAACATTTTGTAAAGATTTTGATGCTACAAATAAATACAGCCTTATCATCATGCCATATAGCCAAACAGTGCTGTATTATTTTGTAGAGCTGGTTCCATACTTTTGGTATATCTATTGGTTGGTATAATCCATGGGAGTCTCTTGGGTCGCTCTGGCTGCGATAGACTACCTAATTCAGATTTTTGGATGGAATTACCCTATCTTGTCAAGGTGGGTAAATTGATGTCTTCAAATAAATCTTATGAAAATCTACAGGACCCTAGGAAAAACATAGCCTTAGAGGCTTCCGTTTACCACAAAAACACACAAGCTAAACTATGTAAACTAGTTGGAAGAGGTGTTGATAATGTTACAGTGAATAAACGATCAGCCTTCCACTTCCAACTGTCTGTGAGACATTAGCGTAAAGCCTTACATGTTTAGTATATAGTAGTAACTATCTCCGAGTTAATACTTGTAGGATGGATGTAGGTTTACATTCATGTGTCGTACTCCCCGCCCGGTCTACGGCAGGAGAAAAAGGAAGAAAGATATTTACCAGCCTATAATATACGACAATAACATACCAATCGTGGATGTGTGAGACCGCCTTTCATATTCTTATTTTGCTGCCGATGCTCAAGTTTTTTACAACCTAAAAGTGTTTATATATTTGCTTTTTGTGTATAAAAGTACTTTATTAATTTTATGTTCTGAACAAGTTGCATAGCAATGGCCTTTACCTCTTACACATCATCTTACAGCTTCTAGAAACAGACAAGAGTGACTGGCTGACTAATTTTCTCCCATGCAGATGTAGATATATATTTATGACAGCGAGTAAGCTGCATATTAAGTATGTACAAAGTTTCAAACAACTTCTAATATATATATATATAAAATAAATATTAAGATTGAGATTGAGAACTTACCTAAAAATTTTGCAAAACAAAAAACCTGTATACAATAATTATCTTGATTTGACGATGTGTGTGGTCCATTTGAGTTAGATTTTTTTCTCATTATAAGCATTCCAACTTGATGCCAAAACATAGCATTCATTGCACTATTGGTCTAACTAGCAATGATTGGTCAGAAAGGATCTTAAATGGTTTCATTGGCTTCCTTCAAAACTCATGTGACTTGTACAAAATAAGTTCACGAGACGAGCCAATCAGATACAAAGACAGAAATTCGTTGAAAGAATATCATTAATGCTCGTTACTACCGGAAGATTAAAGCAATAACGAAGCAACACATCAGCTTCCTGCCGCCTCTTGCAGCTGCTTCACAAGAACAGCACACTGGTAAGCAAAGCTTTGATTGGTTCTCGTGCGACTGACGCTGCTGTAAGCAGACCTTGCGCTGAGGTGCCCTCCCGTTGACCGAGCTGTCAGACTGCCAGACTTGGAGGGAGAACCTGAAGATATTTGAGAGAGCCGTGAGATTGCCTTGTGTTTCATGAGCTCCTGGAGAAGAGGCTTACGGTGCAGCATCTCATGGAGGGTCGAGAGAGCACACTCTTGTACGTGCAGCTGTGTGTCTGAACAGGCAAGCTCAAGCACACTGTAACAGAGCAGTAAAATATATAGTGGCAGTGCTACGATGTGTTACGATGGTCGACTCATGCCTGATTGTCACAGAGAAAAGGGTGAGAGAAAAAACAGAAAGTGAAGGAAATAGGAACAGGAAAAGACCAGAAGAACGAAGCGAAAGAGAGAGAAGAAAAAAGAGGGCAAAAAAGTTAAAGATAGAATGAAAGGGTGAAAAGAAGCAGTTAAGGAAGAGAAGGTAGCAGGAGTTGAGGAAAACAGAGTTTTGCATCATGAAGTTGCCCAGTTGAATAGCCGCATGTAACTAATCATGAAATGCAATAAAAATACCTTAAAACAGCAGAATGAGATATGAGATCACTAGAGGAGTCTTCTGAGTGTAGTATAAGGTTACCAAGGGCACCTGGAAACAAAAGAGATAAACTTGAGAATTATTAAAATGTGCTATGTGTAAACTTGAATGAATACTGCCAGTCAGGCTAATGCACTAGTATAGAAGGACAACTGATGCAAAAACAATTCAACAGCTTACAAACAGCGTGGCTCCTCGTCCTGGCGATCGGGTCGGAGAGAAGTCTGACAAGGGTCGGCACGATTGGGAGAAGGGCTTCATTGATGTTAGAAGAATGGTAGGCTGCGTTACCCACAGCATAGCTTGCTCCCTGAAAGTTAAAATAAACTCACTAGATAGCTCTATGCAAACAAAAAAAATTGTGTCGCATTTATACAAAATAGCTCGAGACTTTCATTGTAACTGCGACGGGTGTAAGGAAGGTGAAGGGCTCATCCCAACCACGCAGGGTAGACTAATAACCATATGTGTGCAGTATTTTAGCAATGAACTGCTACATGTTTAAAAATAAAAAACCGTATATATGATGGAAATTTATTATATTAGGAAATTACAGTCAAACTTCAAATACGATCACCACAACATATAAATCTTGATTAACCAAGTGGAGTTAGGCAAGCAGTAATTTTTGTTGCAAGCTCCTCAATAGACACACGTTAGCCCATAGCTCACAAACCCAAAGCATATTGTCATAGAGTAATGATACCAAAAGAGTAATTAATAGCAAACACCAGTTCACTCAATTCACATAGAGCAAAATGATTTAGAATTGAGTTTTTTCTATAAAATAAAAACTGAAAAGCTAAAAAAATTTGAATAAACAGATTTTACCTATTGATGTGAGGATACAGTATATAAGCACTGACGATACAGAAGCCAAGTTTTCAAGTCGAGCAGTGCTAAATAAAATAGCATAGAAGTCTTGCAATCGCCAGCAATATGAATCATTACCTTTCTGACATTGTGATCAGAGTCATTCAGACAGTCTATGAGGGCTTTGAGAAGACCTGGCCTGTGGGCAAATAAAATACAAAATCAAATGTTAGCTTTGAAAAGGCAGCTGCGCTCAATGAACTGACTAATCTGCAGCAGACGGATCTCATGCTTCTACTTGTGGAGTCGAAAACTGCTGACTTACTTTGTCTTAAGATTGCCAGCAAACTGATTATGGTGTTTGATAATGTTGCCGAGCAAACTTGACATGCGAGCTCGGACAGTCGGGTTGGTGTGAGAGAGAAGAGCTGTGATAAGCGCATCCCCTAAAAATTATAGTATAAAAACAAAATGTTAAAATCGAAGAACAGCAGCGTCGCGAGTCAAGACTTAGCTTAAAGTGAGCCAATGCAAACCTTTTTTGTATCTGGAACATTGTTAAAGCTCATGTCAATGAGCAAATACCCAATGGCATAACAATCAGCCAGTCCAATATAGAGACTCACCAGATCGCTTATCGATAAGAAGAGCAAGCACCTGAGTTGCCGTGTCAGTGATGCGTCGTACTGTATGACTAAGTATAGTGAGTACATCTATTGTAACAGATTCAGGAGCAGGCGACTCTAAGCAGCGAGAAAGGAACTCGCATGTCTACAAGTAGATCAATGATAATTAACTGTCTGCTGCAAGGATCGCAGCACTAATAAGCACAGTCATTAACTTACTGAATGAAAACATTAAAACACACCTTCGAGTCTTGGAGCAAGTCAGCAAATTGGGAGAGAAATGATTGGTTGATAAGGCATAGCCTCTCAACCAATCCTATACAAGTACTGCTGTCAGCTAAGGCGAGGTACTCCCTAGTTGCCTCGAGAAGCTTTGGTAAAATGGATCCTTCCAGAAATGACCTAATAACATTTATGTGAGTAGATTATGTGAAATGCTTCTAACTGCACACCAGTGTAAAATAAACACTAGCAAAGTTATTTAAAAAAGGAAATAATTCATAAATAAATAATAAATAACACTGTAAATAATTCATAACACTAATTAATCTATGCATATCAATCAAATTTATCGGCTAATAAGATAATGTCTATTGATGACTTCACCACAAGTGAGGATAAACCCTAATCACTATATGGTAGACTCACACGTGAATAAAGTCAAGAGTCTCCTCTGTGATGTCACAAGCAAATGGTAAGATGCATAGCTGCGTCACTTCCACTATAAGACTGTTCATCACCATCGCCTTCTCCTCGGCACACCTGAATTTGCACCACAAGCCACTACACTTCTGACAACTCTAAACATGCCTGATGGCTGATAATAAGATGATAAAATGTCTATTCATATTAATGTTTACTGTACCGGCTGCGCATCACTTTCTCAATAAAAGTAGAGAAAATTTTTTGGCGCCAGTGACCGTTCATAAAAAAACCTTTTGTGTTTTTTGCAAAATGATCTATCATCTAGCAATCAAAGGTGTTGCAAACAAACTGAAATACTGCGGTCTTTACACCCTTACCTTGTGCTAATGCATTTGAGAAAACCTGGTGAGATCAAGTACATGATAACTTGGTTGGTTATACCATCTGGTCTAATAAAGAAGGAGGCCAGCTGATGCGCCTCCTACAGATAGAAACAGCTTAAACAAAGAACATAATCAGCACTTCGTAACCATTTTAATAAGATGATGAGAAACTAATGTTATTAGTACATGTAAGCCATCATATGAGTTACTAGTCAAAACTAGAGTCATATAAAAGTCTAGAAGAAGAGTAGACACTTACAAGTCATTAGTGAAACAATAGTCACTAGGTAAGTCTAAGAGATGAGTACCCCGAGTCACTAACTATTAGCAAGATTTGAATCACGAGGCGTGTCTAGAATAGAGACAAGCTTTCTCCTATCTTCATTACCTTGGTGAAAATACCAACAGCAAGCTGCACTGTAGCAATAATTCCAGTAGGAGACATAAGATCCCATTCTGGAGAGTTATGTTGAGCAGGGGGCCGTAGAGCGAGCTCTTCTAGCTCCGTAGTCTTTAGGTCACCGAGGCTATTCTGCATGTGGAGGGTAGAGGCTAGCCGGTGGAGTAGAGTTATCCATATTCCATTTTCTATATATACTTTGGCCATGGGCAGTCGATCACTCTGCAACAGATAAAGTGTACGATAGAAACTACTGCATAAGGCAGAAGTAATTCGACAATGTGGATGTTAGCAATGGTGGGACCCAGAACAGGGCCGGCAGTTGACACGAGCAAACATACCAGTTTGTAGCTATCGATACTCTGAAGATTGATGCTCAGCATACTAGAGTGATAAGACACTCTCAGGTTGTATGTAGAGTAATATAACCCAGTCAAAACAATCAGAGGCATATGTGGCACATATACATACCATATAGAAGCTATAATTGAATAAATTTGACTCTAACATAACAGAATGGCAAATATTTCAAGTATTTTACATATACATGTAGTATATTTACAAATTCTATGTCAGAACACCAAGCGATTTATAGGCTTTAATTGTTTATGCTTTAGGCTCTCATCTATGATATATTGTAGCTCTCATCTATGATATATTGTAGCTCTCATCTATGATATATTGTAGCTCTCATCTATGATATATTGTAGCTCTCATCTATGATATATTGTAGCTCTCATCTATGATATATTGTAGCTCTCATCTATGATATATTGTAGCTCTCATCTATGATATATTGTAGCTCTCATCTATGATATATTGTAGCTCTCATCTATGATATATTGTAGCTCTCATCTATGATATATTGTAGCTCTCATCTATGATATATTGTAGCTCTCATCTATGATATATTGTAGCTGTCATCTATGATATATTGTAGCTCTCATCTATGATATATTGTAGCTCTCATCTATGATATATTGTTGCTCACATCTATGATATATTGTAGCTCTCATCTATGATATATTGTAGACAGCGTTTATGTCCCAACGAAAACACAAAGAGGAGATAACTACAAATATTTATCTATCCACTACCTGCTCAAGCATCTGATTGAGAAGAAGGAGTAGCCCATCCAGTACTCCATAGTCGAATGGCACCCTCACACAGACCTAGAAATTATATACATCATGACTAGCTGAAACAGTCTATCATAGACATAGATATAGTGCATCATGACTAGCTGGAATAGCCTTTTATGGGCATAAATATAACATATATCAATTGTATAACAATGCGCAAATGGTACTTTCATATATATCTAGGAATGATGCAAATCAATGTCAATTGAAACAACTGGCACGATCATAGACAGTCAGCGATGAAAGGCACAAGAAACTGAACGAGGATAATGAGGCCACCTGTGTCAGGTCTGTGAGAACGGCGAGCGCTGCAGTCACCATCTCCTCTGGTTGGACGGCGATGCCAATGCCGTGGTCGATTAGCTGACTGAAGAGGAGTGCAGAGGCAGCGGTTTGACTGGCCACTGTTGATTCAACAAATATGGCAACCATGAGATCCGATGCCTGACCAATCCTATGAAAGGAGAGAATAGCCAATAGATTTATAGCGTACACAGAAATTCAAGTACACACCTTGCCTTGATAGTTGGAGAGTTTATTATAGACTAGGAACCAAGAAAAACAATGGCAAACTAGAAGTCTGTATTGACAGTAACATTACCTACATGCAAACGAAAGGATGAGTGGCTACCAGTATTAAAAGGATAAAATACTCACAAAGGTGGAACCTGTTGGAGCTGTATGACGAGCACTGAGGTGATGTGAACAGCCAGCTCTATACATGTATTCAAATCCATGTCTTCCACTTCCACCTAGTAGTATTATAGCAGCATAACATGAAAGCTTTGTGAGGATGTCATAGCTCTGGTGAGCATTAGTTCATATACGTAGTTTAACAGCCGCGTGTGATCCTGTGCATGATAACATATTATTAATATTACTTGACGCGGGAGAGCAATTTCCAACATGTGTTGAGAGACTACCAAGATTTCTGGAAACATTGACAGTTAACTGTTAACAGTTAACATTGCCAGTACTAACAATTTAACTTCTGTTCACTAATAACACAAATATAAAAACCACAAGCGATCAAACAGAGAAGATGAAAAAAAAACTACAGGCCAACTGCAGCAGTCACAATGCGAGTCAAAATTCTGGACAATTTTAAATGAAACGACAATAGCCATATAAATGTAGCGAAGGCGGGAAAACTACAAGCTTCAATAGAGAAATGGAAAAAATCCAGCAACACATACGAACAGAATGATAATGACCTTTGCAAAACATGTTTGCAACTCGCAATGATATAAATTTAATTATAGATGTGTTTTCATTGTTAAGTATCTCTATATGGAACAGATTAAAATAGCAGCTTTTTAAAGATTTTTCATGGCAGTCATAGATTTAGTAGAAGAAACACAATAGAAATATTGTCATACAGTCATAGAGCAGAATAGAGCACATGAACCAACTATGTATCAAAGGAAGCTGCCTCACCGGTACCTTTTTATTGCCTCCATCCGGCTGTAACATGGAAGACCAATATTTACTACATACAAATTGTCTCTATCCTTCTAAAGTGATGGACCGGCACTCCTCACAATATAATTGAAAACTTAACATAAAACAAAAGGAAAGAATTCTTCATTATAAACATACACCAAACATCTGACGAAAGTAACTAAACAAGGGTAGCTACTTACCGCTCCAGTAAGTATAGTGAACAGTGATTGGACATGAGTTTCCTCTTTTCCAAAGAACTCACAAAAGGGAACGCAGTTCTGCGCCGTATTGTACAGGGCCTGAAAGTAACCATCAGTAAACAGTAATCCCTATGTTAGGAGAGAATGACTATAAAACATTGCCGAGGGTGTTGAGAGATCTGAAGCATGGATAATAAAAACCCCAAGAATAGCTGTTCATTTGAAGTAATACTCAAGAGATATGAGTACAATATTCTAAACCGGCCATTTGCAGCCTTTTAAAGACAAGAGTTCTACCTTGAGTATGTTGACACAAGTAGTTGGATGTCGAAGAAAAAGGAGATAATCCTCAGCCAGGCTCTTTTTCTTACAGATTATTGTTCCGAGCACCTCAGCGACCTTTGGACGAATGAAAGAGATGCAAACTTTATAACTGAGAAAAAGGCTGTCGACTATATCTAGTTTCAATGATACACAATTGTGAAAGCAAGGATAGACTTCCAATGTAACAGCGAGAAGACAACTTCTTTCTTCTTATATACCTCAAATCGTAGTGCGGAGTGTAAATGCGGGCTATTCGTTAGGGTAGAATGTTCACAGAATGAAGCTATAAATATGATGGAAAGATGAAATATGAGCTCTAAACAAGCCAGATAGCCGATAGACTAAAATTGGAATGCAAACACAAGTTTAAAGTTACAATACTACAACACTGCATGTTGTGAACCGCCTGCCGACACTCTATAAACACAAGCCTGATACATAGAGCTGAAAAGCATGCTAAAATACAAGTAAAACCTTCTTTTACATCTTGGGGGATTAAGAGGGTACGTATTAAATCAAAGGTAAACAAACACGTAGGTGTCTGTGAAGTTAACAACTATTATAATAATAGGTAGTAATATAATAAAATAGTAATTAGCAATCTAATAATATAAGTTTTACCATAAATAATCAAACTGAAACAGAGGTGCGGTCAAATGCAATAGCCAACCAAACTGAAACAGAGGTGCGGTCGAATGCGATAGCCAATCAAACTGAAACAGAGGTGCGGTCAAATGCAATAGCCAATCAAACTGAAACATAGGTGCGGTCGAATGCGATAGCCAATCAAACTGAAACAGAGGTACGATCAAATGCGATAGCCAATCAAACTGAAACAGAGACCCTGTCGAATACAACAGCCAATCAAACTGAAACAGAGATGCTGTCAAATACTCCTAGCTATATAAGTATGTAACACCGCATTGCCCAAAAGGTTTCCTTTTATTTGGTTCACATCAGGTGTTGATGTGCTTTAAAAGAACCCTAGTCAAACTCTAACCTTGGACTTTCCTTTAACGGTAGCTGGGTTCTTCACGTCTAAAGGAAGATAGGTGAGGGCCGCTATGCATGCCACCGCCAAGTCAACCGTATCAAACAGTCTATTAGAAGCCTCTTCTTCTGTAACCCCTTTCTCCGCTACAATCACATAGTGGATGTTGGCAACAAAGCGTCCACCTGGACAAACAAAGCAGAACTGGAGAAGGCATAGTAAGGCACCTTGAAAGCTCTTGATGAACGTATCATCTCTGTGGCAGCATTTGATAAGTGACAGAAGGATATGACTGTAGTCGGTTGCTATTCCAACTAGAAACTTTTCTGGCAGCGTCGTGATGTTCTTATCCATCATTTCACAAAGGTATATAAAACACTAAAATAATAAAGATTTACTTCAAAGCAAAGGCAGCATTTGCAAACATAAAACAATCGTGTTAGAAGCATGTCAAAGCACTGTGATGTCTGCTAGTAGTACAAGTACACACATTCGCATGTGCTTAGCTTGTAAATGTACTGAAATTACGTATAAAATGCTACCATTGTAAAAGTAGCGTGTAAAACTCAGCAAGAAAATTAGGCCCTCAAAACATCTACAACAATTTTAGATTCTATGGTCAACCCACAGACTTATATCTGTCTCTGAAACCACTAATCAGATAAATGAATTCTTTTATTGTATCATTAGTCACAAGGTAAACTTTTTCTCATATGTTTGATTTGAGATTGTTGTTGCCATAACAAAATGCCTAGTACATTAAAAATTTATTATACTACTGCTCTCTTAGCCTAAGATCACTCACATACCATAAGAGACTGCTCTCTTAGCCTAAGATGATGAACCTACCATAAGAGACTGTTCTCTTAGCCTCAGATAACTCACATACCATAAGAGACTGCTCTCTTAGCCTCAGATCACTCACATACTATAAGAGACTGCTCTCTTAGCCTCAGATCACTCACATACCATAAGAGACTGCTCTCTTAGCCTCAGATCACTCACATACCATAAGAGACTGCTCTCTTAGCCTCAGATCACTCACATACCATAAGAGACTGCTCTCTTAGCCTCAGATCACTCACATACCATAAGAGACTGCTCTCTTAACCGAAGGTCACTGTCACATTCTTGAGTGATTAGCTGGTCCAGAAAACTGGCATATGTGAGGCTGCAGTCTCCATACATCTTTATCCTGATGAAATAACACATATGAACAGCAATGATATGAGAGCAATTTTTGTAGGAAGATACTCTGACAGCATCATTAGTGAATGTGACATCACAATTTCTCTTGAAAAATAGAACAATGTAAAACATCGAAGCTTAAGGCAAAGTTGACCTACACAGGGTCAGACACACCCTCTTCCCAGTACGCCTCGCTTGATAGAAAAGCGTTGACTACTATGACGAGATCAAGGAGGACGTGTTGGAACCAGGGCAGTTCATGTATGTCCTTCTTTAGCAGCATATCTCCGAGCAGAGATAGCTGCAGATTGGGTGTATCTGTCCGCTCGCTGAATGTCATCACGGTATTCAGATCACTACAAAAAACAAACAAGTTGCCACAGACCTTACAGTGACATTAGACAACCTTCACTGTTCGCTATACAACAACATACTTCCTAGATGAAAACTTACTGAAATATGTGAACTTGTTGTCAAGTCCTTCAAGTCATTGAAGACATAAACTGTTCAGTTTCAAGTCAATTGAAAACAATCTACTGGCTTCAAGTAGTTCATATGCTGCATCAACTAGAACTAGCCACGTTCCTAGTGTCAGACTCAAACAAGGCCTGAAAGCCAATAGATCTGGAGTTAAACATTTGACATTGAGACGGCCTTTCTTGAGGTTGTCACTAAACACTCTACCTTTTGACAGTCAGCAGGTTCGTCAGCAGTCGTAATGCCATTCTCATCTTGCTTGCTCCTTCCAGCTGACCTTCTTTAACCTTGGCAGCACTGCTGCTTATTCTCTTATGCATCTTCACAGCAAAACTACGGTTCTTGAGCATTGCTAGCATCTTATCAGCCTCGTCGGTTTCAGTGATGTCTATAAGAGCCTGCCATTCATCATCAGAATCGACAGCCTGTGATAAAATAAGATAGAGCAGCCTCGTTACCTTCGCTGCTGGCGCGTTAGTTCAAACAAGTCATACCGAGAAGTTGTAGAACGGTGTGCATCTTGACATCATGGCGCTACACTGTATTACTGTTGTTGCACCAGAAAATACCTCCGGTAAAAATAGTGTGTGCACTAGAACCACACCAAGTCAACAGTTGGTAGGTTTTGATAATTTTTAAAAATTTGCATAAACTTGCACAAGCCGTTAAAATATTCAGGACTTCTTGTCTTAGAAATCAATAAAAACAGATCGAAACCTATTCTCAATGAAATGGCATAGACAGGCGGCAATAGTAATAGCAGAATGATCTTTTTTTGTTGTGGAAAAAGACTAAAGAAGTCATCCTGCAAAAGTATTTCCTGTGGAATAAGACAATGAAACCTACAAATTCAAGTCATCACCTCATCATCCAGTTTCACTTCGGCCAGAGGCTTCTTCTCTTTTTCTTCACTGTTTTTCTTTACCAACTTTCGAGCCTCCACTTTAACTTCAGGGTACTCAGTCTGATAGTCTTGTTCTATGCGATCAGCACGGGGTGTAGGATCTGCCTGCTGCAAGTTAATTCAGTTGCTATAACTCGGGCTAAGGACTACTATGAACAAGTCTATGTTGAGTGTCTGGTGAAGGATGCGCCTACATTTCTCATATACTATGCAGAACTGAAAAAAGACCGGGACACACTGTCAAATCTGATCTGCTAGCGAGAGAGAACACTAAGCCCCTAGCTGTAGTTATACTCCCACTTTCAATTGAGATTATGATTTGGGCTGCTTGCCACATACCTTCCCATCTGGCTGCTCCCATTCGGGAGAGGCTAAAGTCTTTACAGCCGTTGCGGCAGCAGCTTTCTGCTCAGTCTACAAAACACCTCATACAGAAGTCAAGTAGATGAGATGAAAGTGGAGCTGCTGACACTAGACAATTGTAAACTTAAAGTGTAAAAAATGCTGACCTTCTTACTCTCCGCTGCCTTTTTTCTAGCTTTACTGAGTATTTTAGAAGAGCCGGGAGGATTTGCTTTCTCCTTACTTTGCTGCTCCTTGCGGAAAACCATAGATTCTGACATAGACTTAATGAAAGGACTGTCAGAGAGCTTATCTTCTTCTGACACTGCACAAGTAAATGCAATCTAACATGTAATGCATAGAGTGATATATAATGCATAGAGTGACACAAGAAGCATAGAATGATATATAAAGCATGGTATGATATGTGAAGCCTTAGCACCAACCTGTGACCAAGTGCTTGATAAAGGGATGATAGAGCAGTTTGGGCCAACTCAGCCGGTTGTTTGGGTTCTTTATTAGCAGTCCCTGGAGAAAGTCTTTGAAGACAGATGACATTGTCTTGGGCCATTTCACCGGATCTTTCACTATCAGACTAACAAATAATACAGTAATCAAGGTAATACAGTAATAAAGGAATGCACGACACAAACAGTTAAATAAATCAGAGAACATAAACAAAATAGTTTATAAAGTCTGAGTGGTCGGTGTTTGCATGAATACTATAACTCTAAAATTGTGATCTTACCAACAAGGAAATATTGCCAAAGAAAAAACATTGATTACCACGAGTAGCTTTGTAGCTTAGGCAATATAACTAGCCATTTCAGACTTCAAGTTTTTTACATCATAACCTAGATCTTTTTATATATGATCACACTCTAAAGCAGGCCTTAATCCCGCAGCTGTAGGTATAATCTTTTTTGAAGTTGAACTTTTAGGGATGTTATAAGACCACTCAGTTCAGAACAAAATGTCTGACTCTTAAGCTGGTTAGATACTATGACTGATGTGCCAGCAGAGTGTCTGTTAGTGATGAGCCGTACGAGCTGTAGTAATGAGCTGTAGTTTATTGTAAGCTCATCTGCTGATCAGTTTGCTGATCTCACCTCACTAACTGAAATATACTGTTCGTGTAGAAAGGTGGCTGCCCGGTGTTAAGCTCATACAGGATGCAGCCCAATGCCCAGAGATCTGCGGTGTGATCATACGGTTTCTCTTCAACTAGTTCTGGAGACATGTAAAGAGGTGTACCCTAACAAAGTAAAAATATTAATAAAAGATATACGAAGGTGTTTCTTTCACCAAGAAAAGTTAATTGGAATGTACATTGTGATATATAAACTAGTTATATACAAGTGTATCAGACTAACATCCCCACAGCAGATGTAGAAACTTACTTTAATAGATGTTAATACAAGAGTGTTAGCACTCATAGTTCGAGCGAAGCCAAAATCGCAAAGTTTAATAATGCCATCCTTCCCAAGAAGAATATTCTGAGGCTTCATGTCCCTGTGCAGAATTCTGTGAGCGTGTAAGTAGAACAGCGCAGATACTAGTTGAGCCGCTATTTGTTGAACCTGATTGATCAAAAGGCAGAACAAATATTCAGAACATTTTTAGCAATAATAAGTTTCATAGCGTTTTTAATCCTGATTCTCCAGCAATATTGCTAAATAACTCAAGCAACAAAAGTAACAACTGAGCAAAAATAAATAAAATAAAAAACTAATATAAAATCGATCTAATGACTCTAATTGTGACTATCTGACCAACCTGATCTTCTGGAAGGCTTCCATCATCTTCTAAGATTTGAAAGAGCTCTCCACAAGCATAATCAGTGACAGCCACAACCTGACACAACAAAGAAAACTGCACTATACACATGCATGGCCATGCACGTTATTACAGATCTTCCTAAAAAATTTTCAAAAAGCATGTGAGTGTACAAATTATTAAAAAGCAGAAATATTTTTCAAACAAAAACTTACCTCCTTCTCTGTCTCAAAACTGTCTAGCATCTGTACAATGTTTGGATGTCTCAGTTGTCTCATTATCTCAATCTCTTTTCTTAGGTTTTTTAGTTCTTTTTCTGATCGGCCTTGCTTTGAGATAAACTTCATAGCTACAATCTGTATAACAAAATCAAACGTGCACTTTAAATAAACTTTTTTATATCTGATGTTTTTTACAGCATAAAATAGAACAATAACTTTCAATGTTTCTAGATTTGCAAATTGACAAGTAAATATCTAATAAAAAAATTCTCAGCCAACTATTGCCAACAAAATGAACCAATGGTCAATTTTGCAACACTCGCTGATAAACAGCATTTTGTGATCAACTTTTATAACAACAAATGCAAATTACTTGACTGGAGAACTTTCTTCGGCCTTTATACACCTTTCCAAACGATCCTTCTCCAACTAGCTCAAGCTGATGATAATTATCCATAGGTACTAATTGTTATTAAATGTAATAGTAGTTCAATAAGGTGTTCAACTAGCTTTGCAAAAAGAATATATATGTAAAAAATTTAAAGGAGATCGTTAGAGCGTTTCTAAATGAATTTGCAGCGTTGCAGGCTGCCTTTTATTGATGAATGCTTGAGTGCTACAACCCTATTAGGCGTCTCGGACTATCGCTAACGACTCATTTGAGAACATGAATACTCGCTACTAATGTAAACTAAAAAAGCAGCATATGGCATGTCCATTTTATACAGTTCTATTTAATCTTCGATCTTAAGACATTGAAAGAACGTTGCGTTTGCGCATTCGCCGTTGCCCGTGTAACTAAACTGGTTACTTTTATTGCATCTTCGCCCTCCATCGGATAAAAAGCGACAATAACAAATTTACAACATAGTTTGTTTGTATATAATATTTATTGAGATTAGCACGAGAAAATAGAATTTTGTTGACCTCACTATGAATAGAAAAAAACTAAAGGGAACTTAAATGAGTACATGATATCTGCAGTGGATATGGTATGCTATGTATGTAAGCAACTAAGTAGGGATGTAGTAGAACCAATGATATACAGCCCCCATTTGGGCTGTATATCATTGGTAGAACAGATTAAACTGAAATAGATATACATGAAATGGGAAAAACTAAAAATCTGACAAGGCGTATGGAATAGGTTTTAAATTAATTGATCATTACCATTGCTTTTAATTGCTTGCAAATATTGAAAGCCCTAAGCCCAGGTGGCTAAATATAGAAAGGTTTACTTGCAGTTTAAGATAATTATATTGTTACCTAAATTATCAAACATTGGTAGCCTAATAATATAAACAAGCTTGACATGTGTAGAATCTCAGATAAGCTGTTGGGCTGAAGATTGCAAAATTTGCTGCATCATTGTACTAAATTTGATTAAATAACATTTATTTTGTGGCAAGATTGTTTATGCCAAGCTATTTTTGCTAAATTCAAAAGAAAATGAAACTGATATTTTTTGTAAAACTAATGTTTTGTGTTTAAAGATGATAATTATTTGCACTATTTTATTATACTTTATGCATTGTCATCTAAAAAAAGAACTATAGTTTAATAGGAAATGCCAGGAAACTGCTATTTGATGAAAAAGTGTATTCCAATCACATTAACAATACAAAAGTGGAAACATGTAACAAAAAGGTAGATGCCAATGCCAATGGTAGATGCGCATAAAAGGTACATTAACTGGTGGAGACCTTGCGCAGACATCTGTGTTGTTAACCTTTGCCAGCCATGTCTGAACAACCAGAACTAATTCTCATCTCCAACAAATGTATTTTTATACCACAGCTGAAAAGCTAGCTTGGCAGTCTTGCCACCTTGCCAGCCAACTCAATTTAGAATGAATTACGTTAAGGCCTCATGCTTTGTCTTGTGAGCATGCATGAGTTCTGGTTCACAGATATACTATTTTCCTACCACATAAACACTAATGTGGGTGTACCTAAACACCTCTCTCAAACTCACAGAACTATTTTAAAAGTCCTTTTCTAATTACTCACTTTTTTACTACCATCGAAGGCTTTTGAATCTATGAGAACAGAGCTTAAGAGGAGTGTTGACAGCTGTTCATGCATTGGTGTAACGTTCATTGGCTATTTTTAACCTTTTCTATTATTATTATGGTAGAATTTGGTTCATTTCGTGTATACAATGTCTTGTGACTTATAGAAATCAAAAAAGTATTCTTTTTCCTTAATATTAGTATTAGCAGTTTCTGAGCCAATGACAATGAATTAGTTCATACAATTCGCAACCTCAACAATTATGCTGCACAGTCTGTTATTGTAATCAAGTGAAATTAGACAAATTTACACAAATTGGACATAGTAAAAACTAGAATAAGATTACCAAGCAAACCCAACATTCATATTTGTGTAGATGCAGAAAAATTAGGTATAACACAATAATTCCAAAGCTAGGCCTAGCAGCATAGTGAGCATTTTTAAGTGTATTTTTAAATGAGCTGTTGATGATATTATTTTGAGATGGTATGTAATAAATACATTATTACTTCAGGGGGAATATACAATAATTTCTAGCTTGACTTGAGATTTTTAGTAATCCCTTGGCCAAGAAATTGTTAAAGATGCTGGAAAAAGCTTACTTGAGAGTATCACAATTTGTAAATTATGTTAGAAAAACGCTGTCATACATAAAAATGTTCTCATTGGTTGTTAAGGCAGCTGTACTTCACTAATTTGACTATGGAAACCACATGGTATTGTTTAGTTTTATGATGTATATTGCAAGTAGTAATTTGCCTGTGAATAGTTATGTTACTACTTGCAGTTGTTTATCATTGTTGCAGTTTTTTCTATACTTATCCCTAATGAGGTCCATAGTTAAATTGCGAAATTTTAACGCTGTGGTCAAAGTGGTAGTGCAGTGAGATAAACAGATTTTAAAATAAGATACATACAATAAAACAACCTGTGGTGGCTTTTTTCTAGCAATGGGATCTGTGCTTAAAGACAATCTAACCCTATGCTCGTAATGATGACTTCCTTGCTGTCTGTAATCGGCTGGTTTCATCAACACTTCTCAGGGAGGAAATATAGCTAACTCTTCAGCTTAACTTAGCTGCTATCTGAAGCATTGGTCTATCGTGTGACTTGGGGTGTCTTCCCTTTTGCGATTGTGTAGGAAAAGAAAGACCTTTAACCATGCACTCTGTAACCTCTGCGGTAGCCTATTTATAACAGAATTACTGATCACCTACTGAGGAAGTTACATGTATTTACCCTTTTGACACATCCTATTTGCAGTGCTAGCCAATTGGTATACAGAAGGCAGCTTGCAATGTGTGCCAGTCTCATATATCAATACAGTCGCTAGTGAAATGATAAATAAGCGCTAACTACAATCCTCTTGCAAGAGACGAATGGCCGCAATTTACAGTGGCAACTAATCTAAGTGGAATTCCTTTTTACTGAGCTTGTTACATCACTGTATGATATTTAGCACTTTACCAACAGATAAGGGAAGCACACAGGATGGCACTAACCTAAAACAACATAATCGCTGTGTATAGAAATGATCAATTAAAAGGAAAGCACTGTTACTAGCACTTCTCCACGCAATTTTGTCTGAAGTCAATGCTAATATTGGGTGAAAAATTGCAAACATCTTGATCTTTGCTTTATCACAAGCGACTAAGTACTTATTACCAGCCATTAATTTGTAGGATAATAAAATAATACTATCAACATATTGTCTCAATTCATATCTCAAGCATGAAGACAGTTGCTAGTCTGGAATAGCTAACACAATAGAAGGTATTTGGTTAATACTGTTACTGTTATACTGTTTAATACAAATTATTACAAATTACAATATATAAATTATATATATATAAATACAAATTATATAGGTCGTGTTTGGGAGTCTGAACAGTGGTAATTCAAAGGTTATGTAGGAGTCATACAATATTTTAACATCACCCTTAGGTTCTTGTGTGCTTTTTTTTGAAGTTTTGCATGTATTATTATAATCATTTAACAAAAACGCCATACCATTATGTTTCTATGAGCAAAACAATTGCCCACAGTATAATGAAAAAGCATTTTGCTACGGAACATTTTTACCTATTGATTTGTAAGTGTTTAAATTCATGAGTGCGAGTTGAACATAAGATGGAGTTTCAGCAAAAATAAGATATTCAAATATTAACAACATGAATACGTTCATGATGTGTTAATGTAGCCTGAAAACATACCTATCTTCAAATTAGGGATAAGTCTAATTGTCCCAGTCATTGAACACTAATTATTTAACCAGATTATAGGCTAACATAGTAAAGGCTTGTTTAGACAAAAACTACTTCATTAACTTGGACATCACTATTTGTTGTGTTTAGTAGGTGTGTTTAGTATTTGTGTGGCTAGTTTATATGCACTACGAAGAACATTTCTGCTTCTGCGAAGATAATCTTTGTTCAACTAACCATCTTTAGGATAGTTTATAAAAATATGTCGGGGAAATTGCACAAACTGAATTTATAGTTGGATAATTTGAAAAAGTCTTTCACATTGGTGTATAACAGCTATTTTGAGCTATTAATGTTGACATTTTAATGATTGTGATATATTGAAAGGTCTATTTTGGTTGATTATAATTCCCATTCATTATAATTGTAAAACCAACTTGACAAAGATATATGCTCTTGCGTGACAACATACTGTGCATTCAGATATAGATGAGCGATGGAGGTTACCCATCTGATGTTTCTATACCTATGCACTGCTATAGCACCATTGATGGCTTACAGAAGTCCAACTCCATTGCCAAACTTCATTATTATGCTAATGGATGATGTATGTATGGATTAATTGGTTATAGTATTTCAGCTGTCTCCACTTGTCACTGGTATGCTTTGAACAACTCTTATTAAGTTTGTTGTGGCTTTTTCTCAATCCATCGAGGCTTGTTAAAAATTCTTACTACCGTTTGAAAATACTATTCTTTATTATTATATTGTTATTGCGTGTGTAGATGGGGTATGGTGACCTCGGGGTGTTTGGTGAACCAAATAAGGAAACTCCTAACCTGGACCGCATGGCAGCTGAAGGAGCACTCCTCACTGATTTTTACACTGCCAACCCCCTCTGTTCTCCATGTAATGTATCTCTTTATTTGCTGATTATGCAAGTCTGCTCTCTTCGGTTAGAGTTGTCTGCTCTCTTCGGTTAGAGTTCCTAATCGTCTCAACGGTATAAACTCTTTTACGTAATGAGTTGACTTCAGTCGCAGAAAATTCTGTAAAAGTTAACAAGTTCTGATGCTTACAGCTCGGGCTGCTCTTATGTCCGGTCGTCTCCCTATAAGAAATGGCTTCTACACGGACAATGCTCATGCGAGAAATGCCTATACTCCTCAAGATATTGTGGGTGGTGTGCAAGATGAAGAGATACTCATACCAGAGCTGTTGAAGGAAGCTGGCTATCAGTCTAAAATCATTGGAAAATGGTGAGTCATTTGTCATTTGATACACTGACAAAATTTACCATATGCGGTTTTATGCACACAAACACCACACACATACCACATACACACCACACATGCCCCACACACAACACAAGTGCACCACACACATTAACAGCACACACAACACACACACAGATCACATGCATACCACACCTTCACCACACTCACGCACACATGCGCGTTGTGCTAGTTATATAGCTCTCCCACTGAGAAGTGTTCTTATCAACTTGCCTGTGAAGGACAAAGAAACTGTTGGTTTGCCGAACTTTTAACGGCAACTAAAAGTATCTAGTATTTAGTATCTAAACTTTAGTAAACTCAATAAATTTTGGAAATGCTTTATGTTCGTGTCTACCGCATGTCAAGTAGCTATTGTAGTTGGGTGTGTTCACCATAAATGCAGTTGAAAGAACAAACAGAACAGACCAAACTGCTTTATAGATTCATTGAAGTTAAAAGCCTCTGGTACTGAGATATGTTCTAGCAATATTGCCAAGCTAACGAAGAGGTAATTAAATTTATGATCTTAACATATTGTCTCCCTTACACATGTAAGAGAAACAGTATTTTGCCCTTTTTTTGTTCGCCTCATCCTCAGGCACTTAGAGAAATGACAAAGGGGCAATGGCATCATACAAAAGAATTAAATTTGAAGCAAAATCTCTCTCTTTTTATGTTAAGGTACACTTTAGTTGTTAGTGAGTCAATGAACACATTTTAAAGACAACATTTTGCTACAAATAGATAAATGTATTTTTTACATAGTTTGTGATGCCAGTGGTCTGTTTCAGGCACCTTGGTCACCAGCCGCAGTACTTACCTCTCAGGCACGGATTTGATGAGTGGTTTGGAGCACCCAACTGCCACTTTGGACCATATGATGACAAGAGCACCCCAAATATTCCTGTATACAGAGATGAGAAGATGATTGGCAGGTACTATGAGGGCATGTACAACATAGACCACAAAACCGGCGAATCTAATATAACAGCGTTCTACATTCAGGTCAGTACTGTTGCACTGTTGCTTCTTTTTCCACCAAAAAACATTGGACCTTGATTGACATTTTGTAATAAACAAATATAGGTAATTTTGGAGTTGTTTTCTATTTGATCTGTCCATATTCCACTGATTAGTCTGTCAGTGAAATTTAGTGACGAGATTGTGAAGTTGTAATGATATAACATCACTTGTGTAAAGATGCTTGATACAAAGAACCTGGGCTGACTTTTTAGGAAGCTTTGGAGTTTATATCTCGACCAAGATCTAGTCACGATCCATTCTTTCTATACTGGGCTCCTGACTCTACACACGCTCCTGTTTACTCCTCTGCTAAGTTCCTGGGCACAAGTAGGCGTGGTAGGTAAGCTACCTGCTTAAACGTCAATAGAGGTGTGTATAAGGAATATTGCAATAGACATCATACATCGCTTCATCCTGAGATAGTTGCATAATTTATGGAAGTGAGTGGAGAACATGCATTGGACATCTGCATTGAATTCTGTCAGACTTTTGCTTAGGTCACAACATCGTCATTCATATGCAGACTGTGTGCATTCTCATTGGAGTACAAGAGGCACTGTTGGTGGAAAGGGTGTCAACTTGTGTACTCTGATACTATAATTACTAAAGGTTGACTTGCAACAAAATTCACGTTACAATTATTGGGTATCAAAAGATTCACCATGACTTACTCTGCTGTGTGGTAGGTGCAAAATATGTGAGAATATGATTACAAGCTCCTAAAAGCTCAAAAATGAACAGTTAATCGCCATCATCACAAAACCGCTGTAGATTAGATTTCTATACAGTGACGGTTTAGTGACACATGGGTGCGAAAGTGCCAAAGCGCTACGCTGGGCCAGCAAGCAGATCATGTTTTTTTAGGGCGCTATAGCGGAGTGATGGTTGTGTGATGCCTTATGTCAAGGCATATGTCTGCATATGAAGAAACAGGAAAACGACCTATATGCATGCTCAATTGTGACGCCGTTTTCATAGCATAAAGAAAGCCCATCGCACGGGTGTTTCACTTCTAAACAGCAACACTGAATCATGACAAAATGAGAGTGACACGGCTGTTTCCATCATGGCATCGCAATGCCATATAGGGGTGTGTCAGTACGCTGTCGCTGTATGCAAATTTAGTATTTGACAGGTTTGTTTTACCACACTGGAATTTTTGGAAAGGTACTCACCTAATCCGTCCTTGCTTGTAGATATGGGGATGCAGTGAGAGAGCTAGACTATGGTGTAGGAGTCATTTTAAACCGACTCAGGGAACTTCATCTCGCTGATAATACTCTAGTCTTCTTCACCTCGGACAATGGCGCTGCCATCGTTAGTAAAACTAACGGTAAGGTTATAGTTGCTCCAAAAAGGCAGATCTTTGTTCTGTTTGACAAGTGTGTTGAGCGGGCGAACATCACTCATATTTACCATCACTTCTGCAGGAGGTTTGAATGGTCCATTCCTCTGTGGCAAGGAGACCACTTTTGAGGGTGGCCTACACGAGCCCGGTATAGCTTGGTGGCCAGGAAAAATCGAGGCTGGAAGGGTGGTTCGACAGTCTGCAACTGTTATGGATTTTATGGCCACTCTAGCTGACTTTGCTAATATATCTTTGCCTGATGACAGACAGCTGGACAGCATGAGCTTGAGGGCTGCGCTGACTTTGGGTACAGAGGTCATTCGGTTAGTAAGGTCCAGCCCTGTGCGCATCAAACTGCATTCCAACCAGAGCTTTAAGATAAGTGATTTAATTGTTTGCTAGCGATTTTTAAGGTAGAAGATATCGAGATATCGCCAATCGTATAACCGATATAATCGTGTAATGGAGATTAATCTCAAACCTGATGATTTTCAGAGTGAGCAATAATGGAACTAAAACGCATAAGCCTTGTCGTCGTATAATAAGCTCATTCCATGGTCTTCCACGCACACAGGTGTTCATGAAATAAATGTTTCTGATTATCATGAACACAAAACAGTTTCTTTTCAAGTTAAAATATACAAATAACTATTAACAAAAATCTACAAGTTTTTCTGACATACATGTAATAGCAATATCGCGATATATTATAATAGACGAAATATTATTAATAGACGATTCGCGATATATCTCAAATTGTCTATTAATAATATTGAATGGTCTGTTGATTTTTGGAAATCATGAAGCCTATATTCTAGTAGGCTGAACACCAGCTGATGCTTGTTGTAGGCCCGTCTACTACTACAGGGGAAATGAGCTCATGGCTTTACGATATGGTCTCTACAAAGCCCATCTTTGGACATGGACCAACGGAATGACTGAGTTTAACCATGCAAGTATATCACTTATACTTACACTTATACTCTCGCAATGAGCCATGAGATAATATAGGTCACACCTATCCGTCTGTAGCTGCCATCATCACTGTTCTCTCTAATTCATATTGTATGTTTCCATACATCAGTAGCGTGGTGACACACCCCCGTGTGGCGCTGCAATGCCATCATGGAAACAGTCGTGTCTCTCTCATTCTGTTGTGATTCAGTTTCTCTGTTTGAAAGCAAAAATCTGCGCAATGCCCCATCTTTGTGCCATGAAAACGACCTTGGTGACCTACGGTGTCACAATTGTGTGCGCTCATAGGTCGTGCTTTCCTGTTGCTTCATGGGCAGAAATTTTTGCTGGTAAAATTCTTTTGATAATTATGGTTACAATAGCATCACACAATTGCTCTGCTTTAGCGCTCAATGGAGATATGATCTGCTTGTCGAGCCAGCGTAGTGCTTTGGTGCTGGCACACCCGAGTGTCGCTGGCACACCTGAGTGTCGCTGGTGCACCCGAGTGTCGCAGGTGCACCCGAGTGTCGCTATACTATCGTTGTATGGAAACGTAGTAATAGTTCCAGCTCTAACTGCTAGTAGATTGCTGGGTACTATACTATAGAGTGTTGCAACTTATTAATAGCAACAGACATACATGTAGATGGAGTGTTCAGAATTCGTCTTTCCTAAATTTTGTAGCATTTGTCTTATTGTGAATCATCTCTTTTGCTGGCTCACAGATTGACTTCTATATCCTGTTACGTTTTTAAACCGGACCATATACGAAACATGGATACTTCAATTCTTCATTTCTAACCATTTGTTATTTTGAAAATTAAACATTTGTTTCTTCTATCACTATTTTAAAGAATTTTTAAGGAATAAATGACATTTTATATTTTGATGAAATTTCTTTGCATACGTGACAAAAATTTAAAAATAAAATGATGAATTTATATATTATAGCAATACAATTTGCATATTTTTATTACAATAAGTATTGAATAACATCTAGCTGCATATTTTTTCCCTCTAAATACAACTACCATTTTCTGGTAAACAGAAAAATCTGTTTTTTTTGCAATTTCTTATTATTATATGAAGCTCTACTACCTGATCGACTGAGAAGGAACCTTCATCAAGATTCCACACGGAGAAGTTTTCAATCTCTTATGCTAACTGGTATGTCATTTATTTAGGGTATCAACTTCTGCCAAGGTGAAGAGGTCGAGGGTGTAACCACTCATAATCAGACAAATCATACGAGTCAGCCAATCATATTCCATCTTGGACGAGATCCTGGGGAGAAATACCCTCTGAAGTAAGTTATATGGTCCATACTTTTATCTACATGCAGTTTTTCATGTCCGTTTGCTGCGGGGTACAGTACTGTGCCCTATCCCTATTGGGCTACTTTGGTACAATGAGTACTTATTGTACAAAAGTATTTATTGTACAATAATTTGTAGCACAAATTGTATCAAGTTTCCTTTGTATCTAGTCACTTATGCAACAGTTAATACGACCATCTAGTCTATTTAAAATCTTAGCTTCTGCTTGTATATTTAGAGTTGCATCGGCTGAATACAAGCAGGCCTGGGCTGACATCAAGGAGCAGGTGGTGAAACATCAGAGCACAATGGTGCCTGCAAAACCTCAAATGAACATGTGTGACGACTCAGTTATGGTATGCGTCACTAAACTTCATCTCACTGCGGTTATTCTATTGTCATATATGTATATTATATTGTCATATGTGTATATTCTATTGTCATACGTGTATATTCTATTGTCATACGTGTATATTATATTGTCATACGTGTATATTCCATTGTCATACGTGTATATTCTATTGTCATACGTGTATATTATATTGTCATACGTGTATATTCCATTGTCATACGTGTATATTCTATTGTCATACATGTATACTCTATTGTTTCGATAGAGTTGTGTCAGAGTTGATTTACTGGGAATTAATTACCCAACCAGCTAACAGTCTCACACCATAATTTTTCAACCATCTCTCACATCATAATCACCTTTGACAAAGTTCTATAATTTTGTGGTAATAGCATTCATGGAATGTTCTTTTTTAGAACTGGGCTCCTCCTGGCTGCACCGATCTAGGCGCCTGTTTACCCATCCCAAAACCGAACCCAACTAAGTGCATTTGGCCTCACTGAGTCTTCATTGTAACCAGTAGCCTCTCTTTATACCGTTTGTGTTGGACTTCAATGCTTGAAGATCTGATAAAGTTAGACTGGTGGAAATCTCAGGCTATTACTAGCCATTGCAATATTTACATTCCAGAGTAATATTTGTATCAATTAATATTTTATGTAATAATAAATGTATATATAACAACTTTTGTTTATCTAAAATAGGTTTTTACTCGGTATATGCTCCTTCTTCTTCCACCTCTTCTAGTTTATCTTGGATCTCTGTCATTGCTGCTTCCTCCTTCTGTCGGGCTCTCTCCTTACGCGAGCTCAAGTCTCCACTTTCTATTGTGATGGGGAAGTGTATCTCAGGCCCCTTTGTATTGAACCATTCTGAGGAGGACTTCAGCTTTATCTGCTCAGAAGTACAGTTTATAAGTCCAATCAGCAACATCAGAGAAGTTTTTGTTTTTTAATGCTTTTGGCATGCATAAGTTTTTGCAGGATGTGACTAGACATATACAGAGTTTGACATATAGCTAGTGAACACAAACTAGCAATAATACCCAGTTATTCTATATAACTGGGTATAGTCAGTAGTTAGCCTAACTGCATGATAGAAACACACAACTGCTAGTTTGCTCTGAGAATCTGTCTACTCCATTTTTAAGTAGTATTACATTTGCTGAGCAGCCCCACCCTCTGCAGAAATGATGAAGTTACTTAGGTACCCTTTACTGCTCATGAACCTTCTTTAATTCAGACATACAAGTATTGACATTTATAAAGAGCTTGTGTGAGTGTGCTCCTCTATTGGCTCTAAGTTGTAAGCCCAATGGTTATGCTTACTATAGAAGGTAAGAAACTTACAACTCTCAAATCAGCTGCTGTTTTATAGAAAAAAGTTATAATTGAGAGTATGGGGTGTGCCCTGAAGTCGCAGTTCCAAATCAAAGCTTCAGTACAAATACAGGTGGAGTAGAACGACATTTTAGCAAAATTCAGCCAAAATCTCTATATTACTGTGTATAGTCAGTAATTAGCCTAGCTTCATGAAAAAAACAAAAACGTGCTATGTGTCTTCTGAAGCCTAGTAGAAGAAACCGCTATCCATGTGGGTATGTTAAAGTGCCTGCTTGTATAGGCAAGGAATAAGAACAGGTGAGGCTCTTCTCTCTTTTGTATTCAGAGTTAGAAACCCAGCAAGTATGAAACACACCAGAAGTAGAAGACTTTATAAACCATGTAATGATCAGAGTTGATCAAATATAAATCTTAAATGGCTGATTAGAATAGTATCAATATGGAGTAAATGAAGTGGAAGACCATCAGTGTAGCATCAACATTATTTGTCATGCAGTGTGCCGTGTGCCTCGCTTTTTGCTTCGCTCTTTTAATAAATGTGGCCATTCCGTTCACTTATAAATTTTCTCGGTATGATGGTGGCTGATTTTCTCTTCAATTCTTTTTGTGCAAGTTTCTTTTTAGATGGGTCAGAGTTTCACTGAATGATATTGCAACCTCCTTTTACTCCGGCAACTGCTGAAGGTAGCATCCATGATATAGTGACTAGCTGTCTAAGCTAAACATCCGTCAGGATTGAAGTAGGACAATATTGCAGTATGAGTTCAAGTGTGTTGATAAATTGTTGATTTTCATATCGTCATATTGATGAAAGTTGATTTGTTGTTAGCCTTTTCAACACAAAAGCTTTCTATTCTGTTCAACAGCTTTACTTAATACTGTGAATTTGCATGCATTTGTGGGAGCAGGCAACTCCAGTGGTAAGCCTCTGATGCTTAGACTATCATCATGACTATGGCTAGGAAGATAGGTTACAAATCTTTCATTCCTTGAGAAGAAGCTGGTTTTACCATCGCATCTTGCAGGTCGAAAGTAATTGACTCGTATGGCTTCTTTACCTCAGGAGCTTTTGAGCCGATCTTGCTTTTAGGTTGTCCTGAAATCGAGACAACGGCCTGTTTTGTTTTTGTTCTTTTTTTCTATTCTTTAAAAATTTTGTAGTTTATCCATCATGCATTATAGCAGCTCTTCTTTCAAATCCTCAGTATTATGAAGGCTTCAATATTCTGTTTTTCGTCTTAAGCAAAACATATGTTTGAAAAAGCACTAATCCCCACACCCATTTTACTGCTTGTAACATGCATGGTAAAGTTTACTATGCATTTTCAAAATGTCTCAGTTACTTAGTAGACAATTTTTTGTGTGAAGTACTTCTCTATACCATGTCTTTATCTGTTTTCTTCTTGAGTCTGACTGGTGCTGGAGCGTGTTTGTCTTTGAGTCTTTTTCAGACAGTGGTTGTGGCTGCTTGACTTGCACTTTTAATAGTTTTATTGTCTTTTTGGTATTCTCTACACCTGCTGGGTTAGAAGTTTCATATTTCAATCCGTTTAGGCTAGATGTTAGGAAATATTTATTTTTACAGCAATATCCTCCTCAGCAAAGAGAGGTAGTTTTTTGTGAGCCCGGATTATGTAAGATTAAAGGAAAATCATCGTATTCTAATTCTCTTCAACCGCCAGCAAGCAATTCAGGTGAGCGAGCTGCTTACCCTCTATTCTTGATCTGAAGAGACTAGTTTTGGGTTTCTGCTTTATTGTCTGTGATTGGTTATGCACCACTTGGTATTTCTGCAAGCTCTGGCCTTATTCCACATCTGTTAGCACTTTTTCTTACAGAGTTAGTTGCAAGAGAGGATTTCGGCTGAATTTTGCTAAAATGTCATTTTACACCAGCTGCACATGCATTTGTACAAAGGCATTGATTTAAAATTGTGACTCAAGGGCACACGCCATACTTTTAATAGTCGAATCAAAGATTCCATGAATACGTGATACATCTAACTCGAACATAAACTTTTTTGTCGTATCTCCTTCCACCACCTAATCTAATTGTATCTCACTGCTGTTACCATTGCGCTAATCCCTCTAACTCTATAGTCTTGGAGGATGTTCCCAGGTGTTACTCGTATCACGTACTTCGAGGTTTTAGCGTACTCAAACATTTAAAAATAGTTATTTCCTTTTGGTTAGAAGTCTCTACCAAGTACAGAGAAAACTTTTGCATACTAACAGAACGTATCTTTTTACGTAGAAGAAAATGAAAGATGATTTCAAGCTACTAACCTTCTAGAACGATGAATTAGAACAGCTCGTAGTATTATTTAACGAGCCAGAATTACGTTGTTTACAGAGGACTACTTTAAAGAACATATCAAAAGCACTAACTGGCTCTATATCCTGAAAACAAACGGTGGTATTTCACGAATTGATAAAAATCAATTGGTTCTTAAATTAATATCGGTTGAATAAATTTCTTGCCCGCCATATAAATTCTACAATCAGTAAGATAGCAGTATTGTAATACTTACACGTAGGTGGTAGTCTATATCATAAAGTTTATGGAAATCCTTTTCCAAAACTACAAATGTGACGTCTTCTAATTTCACATCTTCGGCTTTAACCCCGTCGGTATTTGAAAGGTCATTTTCTTCTTTAATAACGTTTTTTTCACTCGGCTGCAATGCATTGATACTCGCTCAGGCTTTTGTATTTTTATAGGTAATACTAAAACATAACACCATAAGCTTATAATTGCAGTATTGGTTTGCTTATAGAAAGAGTTCAGGGAGGTAATTGATGATTACATTATCTCCAAATCAATATTATCATGCTTTGGTCTCAAAACCTGTTGTCATCTTACATGGGAGTGCACACAATAGGTTGACTTCTATAAAAGTTGCCAGCAATAACAGTTTTATTTTTTCCAAAATTCAAGAGTTAGCAAATTTAATTGAGCTAGCAAACAGGTGTACTCAGGTTTTACATTGGTCATATACTGTTGTTCAATCAAACCTTTTCATTTTTAGATAATTCTTTAACAATGATTCTTGACTCTTTTGCTCTGAGTCCTTCATTAAAACTCTTGCTCCGCTGTACACAAAAAGAATGTACAGGTGTTGGCCACATGTTTATTTGCACATGCGTCTGCCACATATGTACAAGTGGTGTACTTATCTATGCCACTTTAGTGACATTTATTCGTGGATTGTTTATTCGGTATAGGATGAAACAATCTTCTAGAGCAGCTTCTAAAGTAGCGCCTCATATTCTATGCGATACACCACTTTGGAAGCTGCTCAATGTGTTGTTAGGAACAAGTGGTACCGCTTGACTTGTACTAGGAGAGAAGCCTAACAAAAAAATGTATTTATAAAAAGAAGACAAGAAGAGCGCAAGAGACAGAGATAGCTAGCAGTCTCTGATGTACGAGCACACCATGATCAAGTGTATATATTCATGATATATATGTCTTATTGCTTGCACTCGGTGTCTTTAAATTTGTGGAGCAGCAAAAGGAACAACAGTTCCCTTTACAATTGCACACTCTAAATTTTATTTTGTTACAATTGAATCAATGATTTTCAACTTAACGTTAAAATGTTGGCCCGTGTTCGAAATAGTTAAGTTTTAGTAAATTAATTACGTTCAAGCTAAAAAGAGTTACGTAAGGAAAGAGTTCAGATTGATTTACGCTCTAGCGCCTTATGTCAGCGTTAATCCCACAATACATCAGTGACCATTTGTGGTAACACTGTTCACACCATCACAAAACACATGGATCCAGTTTACATTGGCGAATAGTCTGCAACATAGCGTTCTCGTGACGCAATATGGTTGGCAAAATGATGAAATACTAGTCTCGCAGCAACTACCATAAAAGGAAATATAGCTTAAGTAATTTGCGACAGATAGTCACCATCACTGAAGTAGCACACACTGTACAGATTATCGTGGATGTTCGATGAAATATCAGAAAAGTTTGACAGTCACAAAGTTTTCTGACCTCGGTGATGTCTTCGGTTACAGTTTAAATAGTCAACAAATAATTGCTGAGAGGACAACTCTGGCATGCAGCGATACAGTTTGAACCATTTTTTTGCAGTTCCTGGTTCTATTTCACTGGATTGCTCAGTACCATGATTAGGTGGAGGTAATCTACTCATCATAAGCTAGGTTCAGTACAGTGTAAGCGAAGTGTAAGTGTACAGTGTAAGTGTTCAAAAACGAACTTATGAACTAATCTTTTTATACCTTTGGCGATGGAGCAGCGCTTGGAGGGTTCTGACGTGAGCCCACATTTAGCTGAAACAAGCTAGACGGAGGAACTATGCTAGGAACAGTACTAGGTTGCATCTCATCTGGCAAGCTCAACATCAGCTCATTCTTGATGTCACCATATCCCATACTGTTTAGTGGTAGTCGCAGAGCCAGAAGAACTGTCCTAGACTTTAGCACACACTGCAGCGTGTAAAAGAGAACAATATGTTAAACCTGTGACCTCTTTACAGAAGTATTAATCATATTATAACGTAGTGATGAAAAACACCCTGTCCAACTCATGCCTGTAGGTTCTCACACTGAGCTTTCAAAAAGGACAGGCAGTATTTTTTAAGGAAATAATATATTGACATTGCAAAAACACCATTTTAAAAGAAGTACGCAACTATACTTACTCGTTTCTGTGTTTTGCTCTTAAAAGAACTGTTCTGAATCAATTCAGTTATTACTTCCACCGCTTTCAGTTTACTGTCATTGGATAAGTTCACGGCGATTTTCATAGTTTCACCTTCGTGATACAAAACCTTTTCCAAGGTAACGCTGAGGTACATCTTTCCTAGATTGTAGCAGCAGATTGTTAGAGCGCTTGACTGCAACGACAAAAGTAGGTCAACTTTCTTTAGTTTGACATAGCATCTACTAACTTTTATGTTGGCAGATGCAATGTCTCCGCTATAAATTCAACCTGCAAGAAGACTGTTAACAATCCATCTCACCTTGCTGACTTTGCATGGCTTGTGAAATATATCATCAGCTCGATTAGGCAGCTTTTTTATCACTTCAATAATTTCCTTTGCCATAGGTGTGTGTACATGCTCGTGAGGGCTAAGGGACAGTATCATGATAGCTTCAATGCTATAGACCACAGATGCTCCTTCGTAAATTGTCTGGAATCGCTCGAAAAACATTGTTCCTGCAACAACAGTCAAATGAGCAGCGTGTAGGTAGGTGTTCTCTAAATAACTAGCTCTTTATCGTATATGCAATAGTTTTAAAAATTACAAAACATCATTTCAGTTTAATACTGTCTATTATATTTTAAACGCAATAACTGTTGTCTAAAGAATGGAAAAGTGATTTCAACAAATTAGTGTTGAGTGCTAGAAGACAGTAAATTTTTTGTTCTACACGTTTCTTGTGTCTGAGTGGTAATTCAGTGGGTATGTCTAGACACTTCTGAAAGTCCTTATAGCTCTCTAATCCTGTTTGTTAGCATATATGGTAGATAAAAGAAAGTGTAAATCATTAGTACCTGGGATGTTCAAAGGCAGCTTGAATTTAAAAGTATATCGATAGGATCCAGTTTGCAGTGTTTCATCTGGTGCCATTTTAAAAGTTGCATCTTCTACGAAAAACGTAAGCTGTTCTGTTCCAGTTGTGCTTTCTCCTGTCATAAAAATCCACCTACTTTAGTTACCCGCATGCAGCTGGTCAAATGGTGTAAGTTAAACTTGGACTAGCTAATAGTGAACTAAAAAGCATAAAACCTGAGCAATACTGGTAACTTTCATAGATTTGCCTTCACCTTCTGTCTTCTGTTCAAATGCCACCAAGTATACACCTTTGATTGTTATGGTTATTTCTTGAAGTGGCAGCTCCTTAACTAGTATAAGGTTGATGTATCCGGTTATGTCTTCCCCTGCAGGAATGAGTGTAAACATTTATAGGATATTAGCTATACAAAAACCTTAATAACTTTGTCGTTCGCATATAATAGTAGATGATACTTATAATGGTAGTCGAAATAGTGGGAGTAGTAGTAGTAGAAGTAACAGTAGTTATATCCACAGTAGTAGCGGTAGTAATAGTAGTAAAAGTAGTACTACAAGTAAAACTACTAGTACAAGTATAATAGTAGTCATAATCGTAGTAGTGGTAGTAGCAGTAGAAGTACACGTAGTAGTGGTAGTACAAGTAGTAGAATGAGTAGTAGTAGTCATAGTAGAGGTAGTGGTGGAAGTAGTGGCAGGGTGAGTAGTCTTTGTAGCAGAAGTAGTAGGGGTAGTTTTAGTGTGGTTGAAGTAGTGTCAGGTAGTAGCAGTTGCACTCAATATTGTTATTTGTTCAATTATTTGTACAATTGTTATTTGTATCAAGTTATAGATAAGGCATCAACTATTGTTTCATAGAGAAGACAATGTATGGTACAACATGCCCAACCTGGCTCATACGCTTCCGAATTGAGGTCGACATATTTTTTGATGGAAGGAATAGCTTCTCCATCTCTCAAAGATCTTATAGAATCTCGTTTAAAACTTTGCAAAGCTTCTTGTACATCTTCGGGCTACAACACATACCAACTCTTACAGTCAAATAACATGAATAGCTATACTTTCAGTTCTCGTACATCTTCGGGCTACAACACATACCAAATCTTACAGCCAAATAACACAAATAGGTATACTTCCTGGGGTTATAGCAAAGATCTATCTGTACCTCACCACAATAGGTCTTCCAAAAAATATAACCAAACGTCGTTATAGTTTAGACATGCATGGGTTCATATCTATACTGAATAGAATGTTACAATTTGAATCTTTTTCACATGCCAATCATATGAAGACCGACAATTATATGGCGAGCATAAATAAACAATCCGTGATATGAAACAATAAAACCTCTATATCTACTCTATATCTACTCTATATCAACTCTATATCTACTCTATATCTACTATATATCTACTCTATATCTATTATATATTTACTCTATATCTACTCTATGTCTACTATATATCTACTAGATATTTACTTTATATTTACTATACATCTAATTCATATCTACTCTACAGTATATCTACTCTATCTATATTTACTCTATATCTACCCTATATCTACCTTATAATTACTCCATATCTACTCTATATCTACTATATATCTACTATATATTTACTCTATATCTACTATATATCTAATCTATATCTACTCTACAGCTATATTCAACAGTTTATGATGAACAACTCTATTTAATAAGATACTGAACTTGCAATGTGAGCTTTGCATTATTCAATGGCATTAGCAGTTATTATGTATATCATATGTTGACAAGTATTTGCATCTTACTAGCTAAACGAGAAGACAATTCTCACGTCTATCAAACATGCTTAAATAATTTGCCTAAATGTACACATTTAGACAAATTATTTGAATATATTCGTTCTTGCATATATACATGTCTATATAAAAATGATACTCCTTAATGACTATACCACACGGTTGACCACTAGGAGCTGACCAGTCAGTAACAAGGATTATTTTTGGATTTTCTAGTAACAACAGGAAAAACAATCTGACAAACACTAAAAGCAGTAGTAGTAGTAGGTTACTGAAGAAACTCAAAGCATCAATAGTACATTTCAATGGGACAGCGCTAATGTCCGAGATAATCAGAATAAGGGATGAAAATGTTGAGTTCTCTCTATGTACAATAACTGCAGCGCTTTAAATTGAACCCCACATGCCTTGACGCTATTTCTCAGTATAGACAATAGTTGTAGACAAGCACTACAAATGAGCTTCTAGTTGGCGTACAAGAAATCACAGGCTTTCAAGAAAGCATGCAGTCAAGCTGCCATGAACTGTGCATAAGATAAGAGTTAGTTTTAAACTTGTTCTAAGGCTAAAGGATGTGCAGCAAAAACTAATATATAATGTACTTTGACTTAATATTTTTCCCTTGTTTTCTTAAACCCAAAAGTTAGCCCTTCATAATGACAAATAAACTATTTCGGTTACAAGAAATCAATTGTAAATAATAAATAACAGCCACTTTTGCTAAGGAGCGTAGCTACATGTAGCTTATCTTTAGCTAAAGTTCCTGGCATCTCTCTCTCCCTCTCCCTCTCCCCCTACAAAACTATCTCAGCCCAATACCTTGTGATCTCATTACATGGATATCTTAACCTAATACATGGCATCTCAGCCTAATACATGGCATCTCAGCTCAATACATGGGTATATCAGCCCAATACATGGATATATCAGCCCAATACATGGGTATCTCAGCCCAATACATTGCTCTCTAAGCTTGGTACATGGCTATCTCAGCTCAAGATAAACCTATCTACCCCTATCATAGCCAGTTGTGGGCCAACCTTTACCCAATATTTACCTATTTCAACCCAATGTGTGTTTATTTCAACCAATTTATAGCTATCTCAATTCAATGCAGACCTGCTCAACCCAAAATGTTCCGATCTCAATTCGAGGCTTGATTGTGCAATCTATAAATTTATGTTAGAGTTATGCTCACCTGGAACTTATCCTACGCCTGAATTTGTCATTAGTCAAGTTTTGTCGGCTTATGTCAACACTGAGTTGACCTATCTTACTCAGCTATTCACCTCTGTCACACTTTAAACTGCATAAATTTATATGACTTTGCCTATGACACCAAGTTTAGCAAACCCAGGTTTGCCAATGTCAGTTTTGACTTTGCTAATTTACTTTAGTCTATACTGGTTTAAATATGTTTATTGCTAATACAACATCCAACTATGTCAGCTGCGGATAAGCTGATATTAATATTACAATTGGCAATGATACCATGAGACTTGCCTATGCTAGTCTGGAGTCTGCCTACATCAATGGTTCATCTGCCATTATCAATTTTCTATGTGTCTCTCATCAGTTTAACGATTGCCTATGTAAAGCTTTGGTTTGCATATATGCAGATCTCCAATTTTTATATGTCAACTTTGTGTGTCAATGGAAACACGACTTTGCTGACATCTGGCCAAAAGTGACTTGCTGATATATTGCACTTTATAGTATCTACCGAATATAGATTTTTTTTATCATCGTATCATTTTTTATCATCATCTTTTTTCCATCTTTGATGAAAGGTTTTATTTTTTTGGATGTTTGACATTAGAATTTAACCAATATGGCCTGTCACTATCAAATGACATTCTTTACTATAAATTTGAGAAACTAACATTGTATGTAACACATAAAGGTTGCAAGGCATATTAGCCTTAGTTCTGAAAAAGTTTAAATTGCAATACAAAACAGAAGCTAATATAATGAATTAAAATACTAAGTAGCTAGAAACTACAAAATGGAGGACAGCTAATATCATTATTTGAATGTATTCATGTATTACTCATAGTGGCTCTTCACTAATAACATATGCTTAGGTTTCATACCGCTCTTCGTTTATCCAGTATAATTTCAAACTTCTGAATACTTCGGAGGATTGATTTAGCCACAAGTTTTCGCTCCGAGGGGGATCGAGGATCAGCGAATTTAGAATCTGTCGGTTCCCAGTTAACAGAATCGGGGTCTCCTTCTTGTCCTTTCCAATGCCCGCTGCTAGCTGGAACGAGACTGTTTCTAATCCTTTGATTAATAATCTCTTGCTGCCGACCAATTTCAAGTATAGGAGCTCTTTCTGCAGACAGCATGGTGTTTGTAAGAGTGTGTGTAATCACATAATGCCAGTATTGTCTGAACAGCCCTGCAACAATAGAGTCCTAAGGTGCTGCTTTCAGACGTGAGCAATAACATTTGGTTCAATGCCTTATACATGTAGTTACTTTTTATTGTTATATGTTTGTGTGTTCTTGGGCTGTCTTTGGGTGTATTGATCTTTTGATAGAAAGGTAAGGGACCCATTAATATTAAATATCAACTCATTTATTATATTACTATTATACATGTATATCAACTCTGTTATTGTATTACTATTAAATATCAAATCTGTATCTGTATTACTATTAAGTATCAACTCTGTTATTGTATTACTATTACACATCAACTATGTTATTGTGTTACTGGTAAATATCAACTCTGTTAATGCATCTATATATATATATTTCTCGAAGTACGTCTGTCTGTCGTCTGTCTGTCATTCCGGCTATAGCTATTATTAAAATAGCTGTAGCTGGACAACAATGCTGACAGAACATCATGGCCTACCACCATTAGAAGCCTAGCGCCTATTAACTAGCTTACTGGAATTTTTAGCTTACTAGCTTAGAATTAGTAAGCTTGCTAGCTTACTAGACTGGTTTCCATATGACAGCGCAATGATTGTGCGCGGCGCAGTGATTGTGCGCAATGAATTGCTTGGTTTGCGATGCAGTGTTTCCATAGCGCGCATAGGCGCTATTCTAGCATAAAAAAGAGTGGAAAATTTCTGCTTACTCTTTCGTACCGGAGACTGATTTCTTTGCGATTACTTTTTTATCGCCATGCGCTCCGCCATGCTGACTTCTTGTAATGACCAAAACAGCTCTTCGTTTGCATTGTGGGATAGGTTGAAAAGGTCGAGTAGTGTATTGTGAGATACATTATCGCACGCACCCGCCGCAAGGATCCATTCAGTTGGATCCTTGCGATCATCGTTAGTTCGTCGTGCGATGAGGTGAAGACTCAGACTTGGACTCAGACTAAGGCTGTCTATGTTTGTGGCTTGTGTAAGATAGCAGATCTGCAATCAGCTCGATTACAAGCAGTCATTTGCTACAAGTTTGTAGCCAAAACTTTGTCAACTCAGGCGAAATTCGAGCCGGTATTAGAGATCGTTGCGTTTGCAATCCATTCTATAGAGCTGCATGTAAATGTAGAAGTGATTTTAGGCTTTCACTGGACTCAAACCATTCTATCAACAGAACAAAGCTGTTGTTAGGCAAGCAAGAACGAGTCAAGACATGTTAGCCTTTCCATCTCATTGCAATCTATTGGTTTTCTTATTATCCCCTTCTAGATGTTGCCACTACGTATCGCTGGAATAATGCTTTTACAGAAGCAGTTGTTTTGTAAGTGTGTCAAGTTCATCCTCCTCATTTGTATAAGAGTTACCGGTTTAGCTGCTAGCATAATATGAGCCATATTATATTAGTTTAAATAAGCTCTTCTCTTATAATAACAGTCGGTGAAGAAGGCAGCACAGCTCCTAGGAGTTATCTGTTACTATATTAACTTCATGATCATTAGATAATAACTCCAAAATTTTAAAATCAGCTATCATTCCGACTGCACTAAAGATATTCACAAATAAATAAAAACTATAACACTCACATGCTGATGATAATGAACTTAGTGAAAGCAATAAAAATTGAAAACACTACAGATGTTATTGTGCAGCAGTACACTATAATTAGCTTGTGAAACTACATAATGAGGTAAGCTCATGCGCATGTTTTAGACTTTTTCAGAAAATTTTTCAAATAAAATCTCAGGTATTGCGGTATCGAAAGAATCATGCCCCTCCATTTATGTGAAACTTTTATTTCATTTGTTTTTTATGGTACTGGGTAGTTTTGAAAAAGGATCTTTTAGTTTCATACAAATATGCCTTTACTAGTGAGTTAGAATAGAAAGAACTGGACAGTTGGTTACACAAAGTCATTCCCAATGTTGTACATGTACATTTTGTTATATGCTGCACAGTACTCTGATAGCTCTGTTTAGCTTATCATTGTGTAAAGGCAGAGCGTAGTGACCAGGGCTGTAACAATAAACTTTTTGGCACCTACGGTCACATGACCGAGCTTGCCGGGGACTGAGACAGGCTTGGCCACCGGTAGGAGCTCGGGCTACTAAGAACAAGCCAAGAGACTGAGAGAGGAGACCGCTGGATTGAGCGGACTCCCGTGTAAAAGAATCAAGAAAAAGGGTGAAGTCCAAGCTACGAATAAAAATGTAAAAGGGTAAAGAAAACCGGTAGTTTCTTTTAAAATGGTGGCAGCGGTAGGATTTGAGAATCTCGGCTCTACAAGACCAAGCTAAGAAACAGAAACATATCTGATCCCGTACGCTAAAAACCACATTATCATCCTCCGGCAATTGGCAAGCACTGGTTTAAGTGAGTGGTGAAAAAAACACCAAACTCTGGGGCACTGCTACTCATGCAGCTCGGCTTGCCGAGTGTAGGTGAATCTTTTTCCCACTAGAAAAAGCTCACCAAACCCGAGGACCGCCTTGCTCACGCAACACTGCCTACCAAGTTCAGAGCAATCTTTTTCCACTACTAGAAAAAATGGTGGAAAAAATTTCTCTGAACTCGATAGGCCGTGTTGCGTGAGCAAGGCGGCCCTTGGGTTTGGTAAGCTTTTATTAGTGGAAAAAAGATTTACCTAAACTCGGCAGGCCAAGCTGTAAGAGCAGTAGTGCCCCGAAGTTCGGTGAGCTTTCTTCAGTAAGTACAAAGATTTCTCTGAGCTCAATAAGCCGTGCTGCATGAGCAACGTTGCCGAGGGCTCAGCGAGTTTTTCTGAACAAATAATGAATAGGCGATGCTCCATGAGTGTGAACCAAGAAATGAACTGACTAGCTGAGGTCCTTGGACGAATGGCAATAGCACCCCAGGCTCAGGCCTCAGTCCATCAGTTTGATGCACTTCAGTACTTAGTAACTGAAGAGGTGGACTTGTTTATTAGCCGGTTTCACGAGGTAGCTAAAGCTAATGCTTGGACAAAGGAGGCCAGCCTGCTACACCTCTAGGATGCCTTGAAAGAAAAGGCTGAAAACTTTGGACAAGCTGGCTGCAGAAGCTGTCTTTGACGCTTTTTGAGCCTGGTTTGGTCACTCTCCTAAGCAGGCTCAATTAAGCTGAGCATCCTGAGAAAAGTCGCGGCTACTACTCTCCAGGAGCATGCCTGCCAAGTGGAACAGTTTGTTCAGGTGGCCTACGGTGCTCTGCCGGCGCCATACAGAGCCGACATTTCTCTGAAGCTGTTTTGTAGCTTCTTAAACTACATCGGCTTACAGCAGCATCTACTGGCGGTACCAACGGTTAAGTTAGCAGAGGCTGTTTGTGCAGGAACAGAGTTTTTTCAGATCAGGTCAGAGGGTCATCATTTAGCGGATGGGAAGATCATGGAAGAGGCAGCTGAAAAACAAACTGTTGTTGTCCAGGACCAAACTGTCAGCGAGTTGGCCCGACTACTGTGGCAGCTGGCAAAATAGGTCCAGCTCTTGCAGGAGGAGAAAAGTCAGCCTTAAGAAGCCGAAAGAAAACCACTCCAATGATATGGATGTGGAAGCCAGAGGCCCGTTCGCCAAGACTGCCCCAGTGAAAAGCTACAGAATCAGGAAAACAGCTGAGTGCTGCAACAGTAGGGCTAACTACTGCTTGTATTGAGGCTGCGAACCATTTTCTTAGCAAAAAACCTGATGCCTGAACCTTGTCAGAATGGCTGACCTGACAGATCCGCAGTCAGAGATGACCTGCCAGGAAGAACTCTAGTCCGCGAGCTGGGAGAGTAATGGAGAGCTGAAACAGAGGAAGTCTGACCTTGTGACACTGGCCAAAATGGCTGTGAAGGAGACTTCGACTGTTGCTCTTTGGAATTACCGTGAGACTTTGAAAGAGCTGGAAACAGAGTCCTTGGAAGACATCATGGACATAGCAACATGCTTCGAACCAGACCGAGCTACACCAGGCTGCATTCTCAAGCGCGCTCAAAGATCAGCTTGAGAAACCCTGGCTCGTACAACAATGAAAGCCCTTATTAACGGGCAGTTAGACTGACCTTACGCTCTCTTCCAGCTTAATCAGACACCCCAAAAACCCGCTTCAAGAGTGTGGTTCTCTGAGGCTAACACTGCAACCGGGTCTGAGGGCAACCGGCCGGCACGCAGTTGGAAGCTTGCCTTGAAGGCGGCAGGACTGACTCACCACGCCTGTTGGCCAGACTAAGTGGACACTTCAGAAGCCTGTCTCGGCAAATTCAGGAATTTTCTGGCCTAGGAATTTGTTTTGCAAAACAGGGGTAGTGCAGAGCCAATCAGGGCGTAATAGCTGAATCGGCCCCACTTCGCCAGTTACTTCCTCCCCGGGAAGATAGAGAGGAAGTTCGTCCAGCTTCTGATTGACAGCAGGCAAACTACAAACTTGCTGAGCAAGCAAGTGTTGACAAGCTTTTCCAGGGCGTGAGGAACTTGCTGGAGAAGAGTGACAGTCACGGTCTTGTGGCCAATGGGACCCCGTAGCAATTCTATGGGGTCGCACGCCTGCCTATACAACTCTGGGAGGTAAAAACCAAGAAGGCCTTTGTGGTGGGCTCCTTCAATAAGGAATCCATCCTTGTGATGAAAATTTTTCAATGGCTCACCGGTGTGTCATAAAATTTGAGAGGCCAGTGATCTCTGTAAATTATTAGTCGCTGCTTCGTATGGACTGACTTAGGCAGTTGTTAACAAGCAAGGTGCACGTAGTACAAAAAATGGTAACGCCGACTAGGACTAAGAGCAAGGAGATCGCAGCCAAAATAAGGGCTGACTTGGAGTTGATGAAATATAGGGCTGACTTGGAGTAGATGAAATATAGGGCTGAGGGCCCAAAGTTTAACTAAGAGCTTGAGACCCAGCTAAGCTTTAAAGGCAGCTCCAAAAATCTTCGAAAGCAGCTCCGAAGTGAAAGAAAGGAGGAATGGAAGTGCAATGTTCTGGGAGAGTCAATCCGGCCAATGAGTCTCTTTTCAGTCCAGCCTTTGAGCCTGGAACAAAAACCACCTGGTGTCTCTTGGCACAGCCCTCCGCTACCTGACCAATAAAAGGAGTGGACTTAAGTGTCAGCTATGACAACCAACGGCAATGATGGAAAGTGTCTTGGACAGACTGCCTCCATGAGCATCACTGTTTCTAATGATGGAGAGGCTCATGTCGAGTCACACCTAATTGGCGCTCTGCCTTCAACGATGGAGCCGAAAGCTAGGTGGAGCAACTAGCTCATTTGCTTTGCATCCTCCCATCTGACATGGAGTTGTACGAGAGACAGGAGGAGAGATCCAGGCAGTTACTGAAAAACAGCTAGCAGTAGCAACAACTAGCGCTACAGACAAGCCAGCACATCAGGGCCCGGCGCCCGAAGGAAGCTGGCCGGGCGTTTGCCGAGACCGAGGTGGCCAGGCTGCAACACGGTGCCCGAAAACAACTGTCTCCCCTTCCTAGCTCAGAGTAGACAGCCCCAAGGCATCCACTGAGGAGGAGAGAGTGTAACAGCAAAGCGTAGTGACCAGGGACGTAATAATAAATTTTCTGGCTACGTTTTCAGGACCAAGCCTGTGAAGGACCGAGACAAGCCCGACCATCGATAGAAGCTCAGGCTACTGAGGGCAAGCCGAGAGACTGAAAGAAGAGACTGAGAGAACAAAATAAACGCGCAGTGTCTAAGCTATGACTAAAAATATAGAAGGGTGAAGGGAACCGGCAGTTCTTTTACACTTAATGTTTATATACAAAAAGCTGTTGTGGGTTATATCCAATTTATTGCTGGAGTCTGTCTAAAAATTACATGAACATCTTTTAAATTGGTTGGTTTCAACAATGATATACAGCCCCTCTGTATATCATTGGGGGCTGTATATCATTGGTCTCAAGCTGCAACATACAGTCTACCAGAGTGTTTCGAAGGTTTCAATAACCAGGTATGGTAAGTACATGTAGTAGCAAGAGAGTCAAATCCAATCACTTGGTCTGGAGCTATGATAAATAAACTTTCGTCTTGTGTGACATCTAAGTTCACTGTACGCTGGACAACTAGGTTTAGTGAAAAATAATTCACAAGGCAAAAAATGCAGTCACCTCCTTTGTGACAAAGTGCTTAAAATTTACTTATTAAGGTTACCTTTCCTTAAAACACAGACCAGCTAACGTAATAAGACTTATACTTTACAGTAATTATGACAATAGGAGAGTCGTTGTTAGGGCCAGATTTGTGTGTGTAACTATTAAAGCATAGTCGATAGCTAGTCAAATTTACCTGACCGCAAACTGTGTCTGCTAGAACGGAGTTATCTGTTCAGAGTTTTTTCTCGTTCTTCCACACAAGTACTCTGTTTCCGGTTACGCATCGCGCATGGATCCGGTGAAAAAGTCTAACACTGAATTGGTTTAGCTATGCTGCTTTAGAGTCCCTATATATTTTACGCAAAAGTTAGTGTCTTGGGAAGTTGCCGTGTCGGATTTTGCTCAACTTTTAATGTGTTTTTCGAGCGAGCATGCTGTTTTGTCGCTACGAATGCTCGTTACAAATAATAAGTATAAAACCCACCAAGTGTAAATTATTTAAGGGTTTATAGTCCGAACCTCGACTGGTTTGAAACTCGACGAGTTTGTATATCGACAACGGTTGGTCCAATCTCGACAGCAGTTTTACTATTTTATTATCTACTATTTTCATAGTAAATGAGCGATTTATATGTAAAAGATTTATTTGCGCAAAATATATTGTTATCCATTTGATGCAGCACTCCCCAGCTTATGTAGGCCTAACAATATTTTGCCCAACCTATCAATAGAACGAATGCTAAAACAAGTAACAATCATAAATATGGTTGACTGTTATGCTAGCAAAATGTTTTATTTGAAGACTAAACTTCAGTGAATACAGACCTGCCAACCCGAGAGCGGGGCAATGCGTGAGATTTGGTTTTGGGGCAATTGATATATCAATGATAGTATATATAAAATTGTGGAAATTGGGGCAAAAATCTCACGCATTTTCATTTTTGCTTTGGGGTGATTGCGTGAGTCTCACGCCCAATGCGTGAGAGTTGGCAGGTATGAGTGAATAGCTTTGGTTTTTATTTTTTGAAGTGAGGATAGAACTGCAAAAAGACATTTATTATTTGTTGAAGATTAAATTATTTAAAACTGCATCAGCCTTTGTCGATGTTCGGACCAACCTTTGTCTAGATTCGGACCAACCTCTGTCGAGATTGGGACTTGTCTAGGTTCAGACTTGTCGATGTTGGGACTGTTTCCCTTATTTAAGCTACATCAAGAGTGCCATGCAATTAATTTAAAACTTTTGAAGTTTGTGCACTTATGAATCCTTTTCATGTTAGTTTATGCCATTTACTCTAAAATGCTCAATGTAACAACTATGTGGTTTTATAAACCGAAACTCGGCCAGTGTAGTAAGTAGGCTACTATGTAGGATACGCAGACTGAAGTTAGCTTGATTATTTATGTTGACAAGTATTTAGTCACTTAGATTACCTGCTAGCTCAGTTTTTATTTTCTCTATCATATAGTAATGTGTGTATGTATATGTTGTTAACAAGTTTTCATAGACAGAAAATGCGTTTGTTTTCACGCAACCAACTTGACTTTGGTTTACAGTATTTGACTTTAGTACAGATTAATTGCATTATATAGCTTAGCTCATGCAATGTACTGCTTGCCTATATATATTCTTGCATTACCTTGCTTGATAAAAATATTGCGAATGCTACTACAAATCACCTTTACAGCCACCTGCATTTAGTCTCTATAACAAATGCAAGAAATGGTCTGCAACATAATAATGTGTGGCTAAATAAATAAGCACAAAACATTGACGAAGCGTTTCATTGGTAGTCAAAATTGTTAGGCCATTGCCAAAAGAAAATGAAGTATGCTTTGCATATAAAATGTTAATCGTGTACCAATTTTGATTTTAATTTCTCTAAGTACCTGCCTACTAAAGTTGCATCTCCAAAGTGCCTCATGTAAACCTACTCTTTTTAATTTACCGTAAAACCTCTAATTGAATGCCATGCGCTCTATTTTTCAACCCTTCTATAGTGGCAGTCAATTGGAGGCGGCATTCAAATAGAGGCTGGCGGCGTATTTTTCAAATGGCTCGTTTGAATTTTCGGGAGATAAATTTAGCCCTATTATGGGTGAAGCGAGTGTCGCCTATATTTTGCTATCTTTTTCTAGTGGAGCGATATTAAACCTTTTGGATGCGATAAATCTGCTAACTTACCTCTAAACTTTTCAAAGATCTTTTAATAAATGTTCATCGAGAAACCGAGAAATATCTCTGCCAGTTGAAATCTATTGCTTGCAATTGACCTGCGATGATATTATAGCCTGTGTCCTTATTTGAAATTTGTTGACGTTTTCAATTTTCATTTTAAATTTGAAGACATTTTTATTTTATATCTATATTTAACATTGTTGAATAAAAGCTCATTGCACTATTTGATATGTTTGCTACAGTTTGCAGCTAAAACCAGCTTTTTATGTGCGATAGAAGTGGAGTTATAAGCATCAATCCATTGTAAGCCGTAGTAAGATAGCTGCAAGGATGTTATTAAATAACATGCTATAAATCTGCATATTTATAAGCTATACAATAATAATCTATCAAATGATACAAATATATATTCATGAACAAGTGACATAAACGAACCATACTTATATTACATGCAGAAACAAAAATTGTTTTTAGAACAAAAATATTTCCATCTTTGGTCGGATAGCTGCGTTCTGATTGTTGCTTTCGATGGAATAAACATCTTCTAGCTGTCCAATACTTTCCACAATATCTTCTGGCCTCAACTCTTCTGCACTGCTGACCTAGTCGATATTAGCAACCAAGCAATTTTTTCGGCAGAGCAAAACTTTCACGCGCTGCATTTAGCACCATTGCAACTCATTAAAGTTTGCTTGTGTAACCTTTGGCTCAAAACTTGCAAACCGGTTTTTATATGCATGTCCTTCGAAGCATTAGGACCATGTTAAACAAGGAACTACTATTAGCCCGAGACAATTAGTAGTTTCTAAGGCGTTGTTTTCAAAGTTCCATCCACCATCGTAAAGTTAGACCGGTTTTTATATGAGTACATGTACTTCGAAGTATCAAAACCACATTAAACAAGGAACCGCTATTAGCCAGAAACAGTAATTGTTTCTATAGTGTTGCTATTAAAGTTTATCTACCATCGTAAATTTAAGCTGTTTTTATATATGTAGGCTACTTCGAAGTAGAAAGACTGCATTAAACAGAGAACTACTGAGACTGTTATTGATTATTTTCATGGTGCTGCTTTCAAAGTTTTAACGGAAAAACGAAAAGCTTTGGAATTGGACAACAAGAGAATTAATTATTATTGATATAAACGATTTATTATTAATACGGTTTTGTGGACACTTTTTTCTGATCAGTTGATATTATGATCTCGTAAAGATCAAATAATGTCACAGTGGCGGTCAAATGGAGGCGGCGTTCAATTGAAGTGGCGGTCTATTTTTCAACCCTTCTCTCAGGGTGGCAGTCAATTAGAGGTGGTGTTCAATTAGAGGTGGCGTTCAATTAGAGGTTTTATGGTAATCAGTTTAATGATAGACAAGTAACCAGCAAGGAGTAACCCATTCACTGTGAAGACCAACTTTTAGCTCCTAAAACTAAATGTTTCTACAACTTGTAAACCTCATGAATATCATGGCCAGCGCTTACTTGGCCTGGTGTTAAAAATACTCAAAAAACATTTTTTAGTTATCTCACTACTTATGGCATCCCTATATTTTCTATAATTATTTTTCTGCAGTCATGCAATGCTAAAATTCTAAAAACTCTTTTTGTACCGAATGATGAAAATGTACATTTGCTCTAGGATCAGTCAAAAACGGTAATAAAACTAGTAAATAATTATTACTGATTATTTGCCTTATCAGTCCTTTGTTTCAAAAGCTATACCAATTCTTATACTAAAGGCTAATCTTTTTCTTTGTTCTTGCATTGCTTTTGTTTTTGCTTGACAAAAGAAAGCTACAATAAAGTAAATAATTTAGGAATAATGTAGCTGTGTGGCTAGTTGAATAAACCGTAGTTCTTGACACATATAAATATAAAAAATGTAAATATGTTTCAACTTTGCCTTAAATCATTACAGTTCTATAACAGCATGCTCATATCTTGCGGCAGCTCTAATTATGAATTGCTGAATGAAGTACAACTGTTAACTGTATGTGAGTAGAAACAAGGTTTTTGTTGGTGTAATGACTGCCCATTTTTGTAGCAACGTTTTAAATAGTGACTTCTTCACTAACGTTTCGAAGAATGAATGATGAATTTGTAATCGCAGATGACCTTATATGTCGTCAAATATCAACTAGGTCAATGCAGTTGATCAGGTTGTCTACACGCTAAGGCAAATGAATGGTCATATAACAATTTATTAATTAACATAGTTCCATATATGGACTAGCCTGTTTTGACAAACTGTTGTTTTTGCGGAGTTGTTTCCCCGTCAAGCGGGTGAGCAACACAACAGCTTGTCACAAGACGTACTGCACCTGATGCATCAGCTGCACTTATAGGGAGTTGTTCTCTTCCGTCTATGTGGCTTGGTTGCGATGTTGTCGGTCGCTCCATTGGTAATCATAACGGATTTCGCGCAAACATCTATGTAAAAAAATTAAGATAAGAATGTTTAACCAGCGACCAGTCTCTGTGGTAAACTTTAGTAGAACTTGAGAACTTAGGCAACAACGGCGACTAAACATGTCGTTATTTGTACGCTCAATCAGTTTTATTTCTATTTTTGTATCAGTCAGTTTTATTTGTTCTTATGGATTTTATTTTCAATTTATTTTATTCTTTAGTTGTACTAAAGTTTACTACAAAGACTGGTTTTTGGGTAAACGTTGTAATCTTATTTTAAGATCTTATTTTATTTTGTCATAAGACACTGATATCTCAAGACACTTGATCATGTTGTTCTGAAATACTTTCTGTGTGCAGTGTTCTCAATGACCTCTCACTGATTTTACACGCAAAGATGTTCCATATACACTAGCCATATTCCTCTCTGTAGATTGTTAGAAGCCGTTGTGGGAGAAGCTACTACTTGTTATGATGCCTGCCAAAACCAAGAGTACATTTCAAACAACAATCGACTTTACTAAGTCTTTATACACAGATCAATCAAGATGGTAAGGGGCCCTTGCTGTACCCCCTTTATCACCACCGTTGATGGGCTAAATGGTGTTGTCTGGCGCATGGTTAGATGTACAACAAATATTTCATGCCGACCTCTGCAATCAAATATAAACCAAGTATTGTTTACACCTAATGGCGCACTTGAAAACCTGAAAATTTTTGTTAAATTGGCTGCATTTTTTAAGACGGTGCACCCTGTTTGTGGACTGATTTCTGAAATTTGTTGTGGGCTTTTGGTAAGTGCACCATGGCCACCGCTCCGCAGACCATTCCCTGCTGGATAAATGAAAACTCGTGGTAAATATACAGCAGGGGTGTGCTGCTGATTGCTATATACTTGAAAAACCCATAAAATGGCGTCGGTAAAGCGACATACTTATGAGACTCAGTTTGAACTGGGAGGCAGCGGCTGGTAAGTTGAAGCACTCAATGGGAGTGGATTGTGAACATAGGGCTAAGGTAAAGTCAGGCTCTATTGTTAGAGCTTTTGAGAAAGCCGGCATCAATGTTGAACCGCAATCGGCTGGCGATTCTGACTTCGACAACGAACCTGAAATTTTGTACAGTGAAATAGCTCAGCTATTTTACTCGGACACCGAAAACGAAAACTCTGAGGGTTTTGTGTAGAAAGAGTAAATATTTTATTCAACAAAGTTGACTAAGCTATCTGTTTTGACCTTGTCATTTTTTTGAGTATGTTGTAAAATGCATCATATAAAATAATGTGCATTATATATTGGTTAAATACAGAAATTACCACAAAATTCAGACTGCGCCCCATGAAATGGTGCGAAAATATGCTTTTGTTTTTGGTAGATTATGTTTAAAATATACTTAAAATGTTTGATCAGCCTGCGTTCTTTCTGCTAGGACATGAAGCACCTAAAATGTAGTTGTTCACTAATTTGAGCGGCTGGCTATGCCAAATTTTTGGGAACTCCAGTCAGTCTGTCACCATGATAACCACGTGTGAAGGTCTATAAGGGCCATAAGTCAGGCTCCACCCACCTAGTTTATCTGCTGCTTTTTATTAGTTGTTTTACATGTATATCCGCTATCATCCAATCATACAGTAACTCACATGATATGATTTCTCCATGATGTTATTGTTCTTAGTTGGATATGACCATGTAGAAAGATCAAGGAGGATACCAATGAAACAATCAAAAGTGCATTTGCTTTAGCTGCAAAAAAGTTGACGCCTTAAGATGTTCTAGTGTTTGACTACAAGTGGATTGGTATTCTATATTGCAGGTCATGGGTTAAGAGTATAACTACATTTGGAGTTGCTGTACTCGCTATCAGAGTTTATGCTGAGGACTTGAATGCAGATGCACTCGCACCCAAGTGATGTGAAATTTATTACAGATCTCAGGCTACCATAATCGGTAGGAATACAGATGAATGTTTTTGTGAGAAGTTTTGCCTTGTTCATTAGCTAAATAATTCGATTAGTGACAGTATTTATAAATCTTAGAACTTGCATCTCCTCACTTGCCTTGAGATAAAATAGCAGGCCTAATAGGGTGGACAGAAACTACTGTATATAGAAATACAGTGGAGCAATATTGCAGGGTCTCAGGGCTTTTGGTTCATTTGATTACATGCATCTATTGCAGGCATCTGCAATTATTAGTGTATCTTTATTTGTAGGTTGACTTGAACACAGCCATAAGGTCAAAGCAAGCAACAATCAAGCATGTGTTTTGTAAATATCTCTCTTTGGCATGTACATTATTTATAAATAAAATATGGTTGAGCTATAGAAATGAAAACCTGTCATTTCAATATTTTCCAGCTCTAGTCCTGATGTAACAGTCGAGAAGCATGCCGTGTAACTATCAAAATGTTTTAATATAGTCATAATATAAGTTTAATGGTATTTTTGCAACATCTTTGCAGAAGTTTTCATCTGTTCCACTAACAAGCCTCTGTAGTGAAACATAGCCAGGTTTGCTACTGTCATACTCATGCAGGTTCAGGTGTGACAATACGGAGTGCCTCTCTTTCACTATGCGCTGCCTGCACCTTAGTATACTCGGCCACGCAAGAATTTGTTCCTTGCTTAGATGCATAGTCTCAGTAAGATAGTCCATTCTTTGCCGCAAATTCCGCTCACCTATAACAAAACTACATTGCAGAAAATAGATAGGTCGTACCATGAAAAGCACAGACGATTAGCTTCGCCAAACAACACCATATCTAAATGCCTACCAACAAAGAAATACCAGGAACATATGTGAAGTTCAACAAAAGCGGGAAAAGAAATCATTCGCCAGACAATATCTTGAAATTTAATGTTGTAATACTTCCATTAACAAATGACTAAAGCAATATTTTTTGACAAGACGTAATTCAACATTTCACAAGTTGGTCAGCCCTAGCTACCAGGAAATACTGATTATCTACAAAACATGAGTTTTTATACTATCTACATATGTAGTAGTAGTCCCTATTGACTGAGTTGATACAGATATAGCGAGTACATGAAGAATAATTTATTTATGGTCAAGCAGATATTAATAGGATAATCAATTCAGTCACTGTTGCGACAACCCAAACTGTCAATAAAAACTGACATTGAAAAGTCGTGCACAGCTTTCATCGTAACAGGCGAGATGTTACAATGCCAAAGACCATTTGGCTGTCAGATGACAGCTGGACTGATCACAGAGTATGCTTTTCCAATGTCACCTTCTGTCTGATGCCTAACCCAGCAGACATCCACATTTCAAAACATGACCTCTCACTGCTAAGCGATACTGGTTCCCTTGAAGGAAATAAAGCTGAAAGAATTAAAACCGAACAAATCTGAAAAGTAGAATTTATGGACAGCTATGAAAGACAAGCAGATGTCATGATTGGTTTGATGAAATTAATAGGTAAATCACAAAGTTAACCTGTGATAAATGTGCGTTTTCAAAGAGCACGAATGATAACAAAATTTTAGAAAGAAAAGGTTATGGGCAATCGCGAAAGCAGACATCAGGGAATTGTGGAGTGAATGGTGGATGTAGAAAACAGAAAAAATTCACATTCAGTTTTAAGCAGCAACCTAAAGTATTTAAGGACTTATTATGTCATGGCATTGCTAGTGCCTGTGACGAGCAAAAAATGGCCATCTACTGAAAGCTACAAATGCAAACAGAAACAGATGTTTATGCTCTCCATGATCTCTTGCCAGAAATCAAACATTTGCACCTTAAGGCAAAGAACTGGTGCAATTATAGCTCATGCTTATTAAGCATCATGCTGATCAAAAGTGCCTACCGATACCACTGGTTTAACTAGCTTAATTGTGCATTGCAGGGAGATTAGACATTCATTTACCTATCCTCGTAGCTGATGGACATCCAATGACCAAAGCTTTGATCTGCAGAGGCTCCAGATCATAAGCAGCATTGAGAATAACTTTGAATCTCTATAACATTAATAAATGAAAGCTTGAATTTATTAGATAACATGATAATATGTTAATAGCCAACTAATAACAATCTATATATATAAATCTCAATGTTTGTCCATCTGTCTGTCCAGTTAAAACGATCAAGTTTTAAGAATGAGAAATCTGCTGCGTACTGGATTTGAACAACAATCCTCCAGTTCTGCCAGGAACAGTTCTGCAGACAGGCATTTATCCAATACACTATACTGTCCAACCGGCTATACCACAGAATAAATTGTGCACATATTTATTATACATGCTAATATTTTATGGCTTCACGCTCAACACTGCAGCTAAAATAAATGTCTGAAGCTATACCAAAAAAATAAATGTCTGAAGCTATACCAGAAGAATAAATGTGTGCCATGAGGATAAAAATGGTTAAAATCACATGGCCAACAAGACTATTGCAATCGCTTTAAACCTGTCAAAGGCACAGCAGAGGGTACAGTATGAATTACACAGACATAAACAGTACACAGAATAAAATGAACGCCTTCATTTAAAAGTTTTAATCTTAAATGTTGTATATGTTGATTGAAAATAAATCTTCGCATAAATTTTTTTATTACTCGTACAACGCCGGCATTCAGGTAGTTAGATCATAATTTTAGTCCGAACTAGTGTAGGTACAAAAACAATGTAAAATTGTGTTCAAATAATAACAAATACCTTTACCTAGAATCAGACCAGTAATTAGGAACTGAAACTAGTACCTGCAGAAGTAATGTGTCCAACAGAGCAACTTTAGGACTTCTTGATACAACATCACGTAACTCGCCATCTACAACATTTGATTCACTCACTAATAATCATGAGGAGCCGACTCCGAGTGCATCCACTCGCCATACAGTATTGCTGTATACCTAAACATTCGCTAACTTTTCATGTGAGACATTAAAATTGGAGAAAAAGCTATAACCTTACTAGACAGCTGAAAGATTTGCTTTACAGCAGCAAGCTTTGCATCAACCTCGGTTAAGCCCTCGAGGAGCCAGCACGGTTGGGTGGTTACGAGCCTTGTTATTTGTGTGCGAGAGAATCTTCTGCTGCTTAAATACATGAGCTTTAGCCTGAGAGACTCTGCTCCTTCGGCAAGTAAGAATGGACATCTACTAATTACATCCCCTATCCTCTCAACACCAACAGCTCTCAATAAGGTCACAACTTCTACAACAAAAATAGCATTTCATATTTAAACTCAGTTGACAGTATTCCACTGTATGCAAGATCTTCAGGTCATGATCATCTCCGACTGCTTGGAAGTTACACAAATGCTAAAGATTAATGTTATTTGAGGTTGGGAGTTGTGTGCGGCTTTAATTCAACGAAGTCGCGTTAGAAAAATCACAATTTTTCCCCAAAAAATAGGATTTTTTCGACTTCAATGAATTTTCTGGATGTTCATGATTTTATTGATAAATTTAATTTTTTACTCATTTTCGTCATGCAAATGGTCTGTGTATTGCGCTGCACATCAGAATGATGGTGAACCACTTTTCAGTATTAGTGACTTACATGCTTTAATTTCACAAATTCTTAAGTCTCTAGCATTTAACAGCCATATAAAATTACTATGTGTAAACTACATGAAAGTTAGTAGTCGAGCTACTAGCAGTTTCACATAAAAAGGCATTATGAAATATTAAAGCACATTCTTCCTTGGTGCGATTGATGCAGTTGATCACGGGCAATATAAATACCAATTTGCAAGTTTTTTACAGCCTAACCGGTTTTTAGTTTTTTAATCAATGAAATCAAAGATGGACAATTCTCCTCAATGCTTGCACTAGAGCTGATTGCAGTAAAGAGTTTGACGCCGTTATGTCATTTATTAAACAGAGTAGCAGGGAAAACTATACCAGAGACAATTGCTACCTCACAATTAAACCTACTTTGAGCTTTACTAAATAAACTCAAAGGTCCTAACTTCGAAGGTTCGTTTGTAGTATTGTACTAAACGTCCAGTAGTATTGTACTAAACGTCCAGTCAATTATTTCCTTCAAACTTGCCAACTCATGACTGAGGAGCGTTTACAGATTTGTTACACACCACCCATCCACCCCCCTCCCCAACACACATGCACGCACACCCGAGCGCGCACCCGCACACACCCTAAGATTGTTTGTCAAAAAATACTGATTTTTGTAAAATTATGAAAAGGAAAAAATTACATTTTTTATTAGCAGCCACTATCGTTTGTGTGCTTATATTTCTGAGCCAAACAAAAGTCAACTTTATAAACTAAGCTGAAGCTACAGACTGAGCACGACTCAGCGTGAACTAAAACACGATGCAAGAGCGACTACCAAAACAAACAAATCAGGTTTCACACTAACGCAAGGCATGACACAATGTTGTGGTTAACATCTAGGACAAACAACCTGCGGTATGCACAAACCATGTACTGTACATCAAATTGTGAATTACTCATTACTATTTTTTCCCGAAAAAAAACTCGGTTTAAATCATGATTCATATTTATTTGTTAATTGTTACACACATTTTGATCAAACCTAGAGAGCAGTCATAACTTGCTGTTCATCTCCTAATAGACCTATGTGCATGCACAAGTTACAAACTTGACAAATGTAAACAAAAATTTAAAAACATTCTTTTAGACGAAACTCATCGTACAAAAACAGAAAGGTATTAGAAACTGCGGTCAGCCATTTCAAGAGTGCAGAGCATACAAACAAGACCTACAGAGGCAAGAAATACAGCTGTTCATCACCATAGCAACTACGACAACAATTATAAACTAACCATCAACTTGTGGATAGTATTTTATGTTTGCTACTAACTCCGCAGCACCCTCCTTTGATTCTACGTCCCGCAAGGACACACCTAAGGCTATAAGTCTCTGTAGGTCTGAGGAATATTTAACTAGGTCAGCAAGGGTTGTACTTCTTGGTGTATCCAGTGTGGTGTTCACCAAATTATCAACTTTGTCTCCTTTGGCAGGCGAGAACTCTGGAAAGACTCCCTTAGCATGCGTGTCGTCAGTTGCAGTAACAATACTAGTGATGGGTGTAACATATTGAGAGAGAACCCTTTTCTGTGTGGATAAAACCTGCAAATGCTTTAAATATTAAAACAGTGGTTACCATTGTATCATATAGCATTCTCCAGTATTTAGGTAGACAATCATAAAATAATGCTAAAATGTGATAAAGTACAGTCAAAGTTCAACTTGTGCTTGCCGCAAACTATGAGTTTTCTCGATATGTCATGTACAATTTGACTGAATTTTTGTCCTGACATACAAAGTCACTTCTAATGTACAATGTTCAAAACTCCTCAAAAAATATAAAACAGTAATTTGGATAGTTTGGTTTTACACCGTTCAAATAATATTGAACAGCGCCTCCCACTTCCAGATGTTAGTTTTACAACAATGGATCTGAAGAGAACCAGGGTGAGTGGCAGAGGAGAAACAAGAAGACCATGATTTTTTGTAACTAAAACAAGAATGAAAGAAATGCGCAAAAATTTTTGGATCGGGTGTTTTAAAGAATTCTCGCAAGCTATCTGGTATTTACGGCATGAAAATAGAGCTAAGTAAAGGCAGCCTGAAATGAGTGGAAATGGGGAGGGAGAGGCTGGCTGTGGTAATTAAAAATAAAATGTAGAAAAAATTCCAAATAACAACTAAAAATCAAGAATAAAACATGTTAATTTAAAGTTCATGTAGGCTAAGATACATGGACGAGTATAACTGGAGTGGCTCAGAACCTGGTCATGTGACGGGGAATTTTCTGTTTTTGTCTAATATTTAATATCTCATGCCAAATCTTACCAATTTTTTTGAGATTTATATTTTTTTTATACATTTCTCTATTTTTCTATACATTTTCCAAATACCTCTCTGTGTACAATAATCTTATGCAAAATTCTGCAACTATTTATGCACATTTTTGCATAATATCCTATCTTATATTTCTTAACAGTATTGGATTATTAGTAGTGGGTTATTGCAATATTGCTGTGATAGAATATAGCATTGTGGCAAATGTCTAATATTAATCATGATACATGATTAAATGCAACTGGGCATGTGCCAGACATGTGACAAAAACAGAAAACTCCCCCGTCAAGTGACCAGGTTCTGAGCCACTCCAGTTATACTCGTCCAAGATACATAGCTTTATATCTCTAGTGATACCTAAACACCATCTATCTACTGAATCACCAAGGCTATGCCTTAATCAACCTGTCTCTGAAGTAAAGGTCAAAGGTCAAATCACAAAAACATCTTTTTATTGATTACTACAATATTTATTAAAATTCTTAGTTTTTCAACATCCATTTTTTCAGTTTTACATAACGCAATAGTTTTAATGTTATATGTAACTATCTAAAGTATTTACTGTAAGATTTTTGAGCGTTGAGAAGAACTAATGAAATGATCTAGGACAGCCTATTCTAGCTAAAACATTTGTTCCAATAAGTGACAGTTTTGACAAACAAATATTAGAAAGAATTAACTTTAAGATTTGACTGTAATAAAGTCAATATCCATCATACATTGCAAGACTGATAACCGTATGGAAAGCTTTAAAAACTTACCATGAGCTCAGAGTAGAGAGACTTGAAGGCTCGTATACGATATGTAAACATTCCTACAATCACTCTTCCGAAGGCAGTGCAATAATACAATAATCAGTGGAATTCTGCTATTACCATCATACTGCCCTCAGCCAGCTATAAACTGCAAGGGCAGAGAATTCAAGGTGTTACCAAGAGTTTCAGATATGATCTACTGCTATATAAACTAAAGATTAGTAATTGCTCTTAATCAGTTACAAATAAGTATTAAAGTCCTTTGAAACTACTCTCTATACAGATGATAAAGATTGCTAGCCAAGTATACAAATACATATGGATAATATCAAAATCATATGTCAAAAGGATGCAGGTACAGTACCAAACGCACCATCAGAGTTGGAAGAATTTGTAGCATACATGCATGCTTATTGTCACACCAATATTATCATAATACATCACCATGGTACATTGCCATGATCAGCATGTCATTAAAGACACACAAAAAAACTGCTGAGAAAATGAGAATGTATGAGTGGGCTATTTCTCATCTAATAATGAGAAAAAAACCAATTCATCCACCAATAAATGTCATGAAAACCAAATACAATTTTTAGATTTCATTGACTAATTAAGTTGATTTGCTGGTTAAGTTCAGTCATCAAATTTCTGTACCAACAAAAGCAACCCATCTTGAGGATTCTGGGAACAACAACAATGCAAAGAGAAAATATGAAACGTTTTGTGGACTCTTTTTATGGCCAATGCAGTCAATATTACAAAACTAACTTACAGTCTGTGCCAAAAAAACTTAAAGGAGGGATAGTTTATGTTTGCCTGTGAATTGATAGACCCTGTAAATTGATATGTAACATTGCCAGCCAAATTTCAGCTAATATCTGCATTTTTAAACTTTTAATGCACTGCATTCTCTGCAGATTTTAATTGTTTAACTGAATGTGTTCAATAGGCAATAACATTAACTCATGGAGTCATTAGCATCCACCTAAAATGCAAAGCTGCTCTTTGCAATGAGAAATTCTTAAAAATCTTTTATTATTTTAGATTCTTGCTGTATAATTTATTCAAAGAATGTGTTCTATCATGCATAAACTTTGCACAGCTGTTTTATTATCTGGAGATCACATTCTAGTGAACAACGACTATCACATGCTGTATGAGTTTTTCTGCAATGATTTGTATTTCTGGTCTGACACACCTTAGGCTGTCAGCTCTTGTTTAGAAAATTTGTGACCTATTCAATGAATGCTTTTTTTCAAAATTAGGAACCAGTTCAATGAATAGATTGTAACTATATCACAATAACTTTTTTATTAATAGGTGTAAAGCCAACTGGAATACAATTATCTTTTATTTTAACATCAATAAATAAACTAAACAACTCACTATGTTGCACTTGGAGTTTGTTTAACTGACATCTTATTTTTTATTACATATTATTATTATTCTTATTTTCATTATTATTATTACATCTCAATTCTTATCGAAGTATTTTATAATTTAATAATTTTATAATAAAATAATAATTTTATTTTATAAATTATACATTCAGTGAAAAAGTTATGAATTTTTTGCTGTTGAATGACTTGACCATAGCATTCACAACAAAAGCCAAAGATTATCAATATCGCACCAAAACACTATCCACTTTTCATGTAATTTGTTGTGCAATGAACATCATTTCTTTGGTAAAATATAATTGGACATTAATCTACTAGCGCTATTCCTATAGCTCATTAATGCTGTTAAGCATTATTAATTTATTAACTTCAACGGGTTACTAAGCTATTGGGCGTAAGGCTGGTTCATACCATATTGCTTTCCCTCGGCGTTGATACCACAATACTTTGGTGATCATCGATGATAACAATGTTCACTCTAACACAAACCCATCCTCATTTGTATCAGCAAATACTCAGTGATGTAGTGTTCTAATTTTTCTTTTTAAATTTTCGTGAAGAAACCTCTTTGTTTTCGTGTGCTTGAATTGAATACTAGTCTTGTAGCAACTATATATATATATCATAAATGGAAATAAATAAATCACGCCATCCGCGACTGCGATTTACTATCACCAAAATAGTTCATATTAAAAAGGCGGTCGTCGATGCTTGGCGAAATATCGGGAAAGTTTTACAGCTGCATACTTTCCTGATATATCCGCATTGCTTCGTCGATGCCATCGGTTAAAGTTTTCTGCGCAAAAATTGAAAAAGAAAAATTAGGACACTACGTCACGGAGAATTTGCTGATGCAAACGCAGATAGGTTTGAGATAGTGTGAACATTGTTATCATCGATGATCACTGAAGTATAATTGTGGCATCAATGCCGAGATATGGCGATATAGTGTGTACCAGTTTGTATGACTCCCATAATCCACGATGAACCCCGAAAAAAAAAACGTCGTCACAAGGCGATATCGTTTGAACCAGCCTTTCCATTCATTAGCTAAATCTATTGCCACTTCATCGTTGGTTCAGACAAATGTCACAACTTCATGCCGAAATTTGCAGATGGTTGCAGCACTTACTTTTGGTTTTAATTTCCCCTAACATATATTACTTTGAATCATTGCAACATTGGAAATAGGAGCTATGTAAAAAGTCTTTCCAACAGCTTCATGAAGCATCAATTTTTTTACATATCTAAACGTTTTCTAGTATCGCCTGGATTGAACTTTTGGTAACGCTATTGGGTGTGCTAGTTATTTAGTCTTAATATAAAACATACCTAGCCAATTAAATTTTCAGTTTAATAAAACTTATGTTTAAACATATCACAGAAAAGCTTGTAAATATAGCAGTTTTATTGCAAATAGGTTACTAAATTTCAAGGGCTGTATTGACATGACAAGTTTGAAAACAAAGAAATACGTGAACAGAGTTACGTTGATAATCAAAGTTGCGATTACATAAATGACATTGATTCATAATACTAAAGGGCAATTCTGAATGCTGGATCATTACTAAGGAAATACTGAGGACAACAGCGACTTGCTTACAACTGTGATTAGCAATGAGCTTGAACACAAAAACAATCAAATCTCCTCTTATGTCAACTCGGTGTCTAAAGACAAAACAACAGAACCTTTCTACTTAATGTCAGTACGGCAGAATTGTTTCCTAAAGAACAAAAAATCATAAAAATAAAATTAAACCTATAGAATGAGGGGCAAAGGTTAGTATTACCTCGTATTACCTCGTAGGATTCTTCACGCTAAACCACCTAGGGATGTAAGGGGCGTGCCTCAATTAGACCCAAATGGATTTTTTCTTTGTAAAACAATGTTCCAGTAATTGGTTTCATAATTAGAATCTATGAATTAATGTTACATAGAGGTCTGCAATTTAAGGTCTCGTATTGTCTTTGGTAAAAAGCTATTGTGGAAGAGTGACCTGTTTGTTTGTAGAGTGATTGGAACTCCGTGTCTTTGAGATCTAGTTTGTATAAAGTTTGTTGGTATGGTAATGAGCTTGTCATAAGATTCTGTGAGTGCAGGATGTATATCTTCTTTGCTTAGTACTCTCATAAGTAGCCTCATTCTTTGTTGTTGTCTTCTTTGTTGTAGTGGGATCACTCCTAGCTTGTCCATAGCCTCGCTTATGCCTCTTGTACCTTTCAGGTTTGCAATAAACCTGATAGCTTGGTTCTGTACAAGCTCTAAGTCTTTGATCTCACCTTTATTGCTAGGGTCCCAAGCTGCAGCTGCATATTCTAGATGGGGTAGACATAATGATCTATAAGCTAAGAGTTTGGCCTTTTGCGGAGCCCGGAAGAGAGCACGTTTGACCATACCAAGCTGCTTTTTAGCAGCGGTAATTTTTGTCTCTATATGTTTGTTAAACCTTAGGTCATCTTGCAGTGTTACTCCTAGGTAACGGGAGTTGGATACTTGTTCTAAAGCTATTTTGTTCAGCGTATATGTTGGTGTGGGTTCGTTATTTGTGTTGTTGAATATGAGAATCTTGCTCTTGTTGACATTGAATTCCATTCCCCATCTGGTAGCCCATCTTCCAAGTGCATCTAGGTTTTGTTGGAAGTTATCGATATCTCCGGTAGTTAATATTTCTTGGTAGAGCAGTGTGTCATCTGCAAAAAGTGAAACTGAGCAAGTTACACACTCAGGAAGGTCGTTAATGAAGAGCAGAAACAACACTGGGCCAAGTACTGACCCCTGTGGTACTCCCGACGTTACTGGAAGGAAGTTGGACTCTTTGCCATCAAGTACTACGCACTGAGATCTATGAAGTAGAAAGTTATGTATCCAACTTATTATGTAGTCATCTATATCTGTTTTTGACAGTTTTTCCATTAAGAGTGCATGCGGTACCCGATCAAAGGCTTTTGCAAAGTCAAGGACTGCTGCGTGGACGCTTTTTTGTTGATCAACAGAGGTGAGAATGTCATTAAGGGTTGCACACAGTTGTGTCTCGCATGACAGTCCTTGCCGGAACCCATGTTGTCGATTGTGAAGAATCTTGCCTACCTTGGCTAGTAAGTTTCTCAGCACTATGTGTTCAAGGATTTTGCATGGGATACTGGTAAGCGATATTGGTCTGTAGTTGCTAACTGTTTCAGTTGTACCTGATTTATGGATTGGTGTTACATTGGCAATTTTCCACTCTTCTGGGAGTATTCCTAGTTCGAGAGATTTATTAAATATGGTAGCAAGACAGTCTGATGTTTGTTCTATGTCAATCATCAAGTCTTCTTTACGTATTCCGTCTCGACCAGGTGATTTACCCCCCTTCAAGTCCTTGACAAGCTTGATTATTCCACAGATATCTATTTTTGGTGGTGTGAATGCGTTGACAGTACAGTTTTCTGCGAGCGAGTGGTTTTTATTGAATTGACTGTGGATGTATGTGTTAAGCATTATCGCACACTTACATGGGTCATCTGTTTGAAAGTTACTTTCATCTCTTAACATAATTTGATTCTTTGTGTTTTTTATTCCTTTTAGGTGTCTATAGAACGGTTTGCAGTTGCCTTCTGATAGTGGTTTACAGATTCGGTTTGTGACGTAATCTCTTTTTATCTTTCTGATTGCTGCTTTAGTATCTTCGCGTGCTTTAGTGTATTGTTTTTGGTCAAATGGGTCACCACTGCAACGGAAACGATTGTATAGTTGCCTTTGTTTGGTGACTAGTTTACGACTCTCTTTGGTGAACCAAACTGGTTCAGTTTTTGGACGGTCCTCGACAGTTTTCTTTGGTACAAAATCATTGATAGCATGTTTAAGGGTTCTTGAGAAAAATGTCCACATTTTGTTGACATCATCCATCTCTTTTAGTCTATGTTTGGTATCATTCATAACTAACTCAAACCTGTCAAGATCCACTTTACTATAAAGCTTGATGACTTTTGTTGGAAATTGTTTTACTGGTAATGCAGTTTTGATCTCGGCCTTTATTATAAAGTGATCACTAAGACCAGGATATATGACTTCATGTGACTGGATCATCTCAGGTTGGTTTGTACAGATCAGGTCAAGCGTATTACCATGTATGTGTGTGGGTTGAGTGATGAGCTGGTGAAGATTGTGCTGAGCTAGTAAGTCTGTGAATTCTCTGCTCATAACACGGTCTTGTAACTGTGGCTTTATAGTGATATTTAGCCAATCAATACCAGAAAGGTTCATATCGCCAGTTAATATAATGTGGTCATTAGGAAATCTTTGTGAGAGGTCTTCTATTATGTTATTTAACATAGTCATATCTTTGTGTGTTGGTGGACGATAGAAGCACCCAACTAAAATTGACTCATGTATTCGAACAAGTAAGATTTCATCTTTGGTTTTGTCCGCGTCTGTTGTGACTTTCTTGCTAATGAATGAATCACTAATGGCAATCAAAACGCCTCCTCCATGTAAATTTCTGTCTTTCCTGTATATATTTTTATTGTTATAGTCAAATATTTGATGGCTATAGATGCTCGAGTCAATGTGGGTTTCTGTCAGACAAACTATGTCAAAGTCGTATGTTTCTGTAGTTAATTCTTCAGTTTTGCCTTTAAGAGATCTAGTGTTTACAGTAAACTAGTAATTACATGTATACGATTCTTATCAGCATGACAACTTTGATTCATATTATAAATTTAAGAAGTTTTTATCTGTTGTGCACAGTTTGATTGCTTGATATTCACGTAATGGAAAATAGAAAACAATAAATGGCAACTGCTTTCTAAGACACGTCGATTTTCAAAAACATGCAGAAACAAAAACACAGCGAACGCCCAAATCAAACAGAAGAGCTAGCATTAGTTATTATTTTTATCTAAGCTACAAATTAGTAAAATTATATAATTATTCTCATTAACGGTGTATTTGGAGCTTGTGTAGGCGAAATAATAATACATGTACTTGAGTCTCGGCGAGCAAAGCCTAAAAGCAAAGTGTAACAAACGTAACAACTGCAATCGCTGCCGTAGTTGTTGTGCCTATGCTCTATATAATCGAAAGTAACAAAAAAAGTTCTTATACGACTACCGCCCTTCACCAATTTATCTTGAACGTTTCGGAGATACGTCCTTGATCTTTGCGGTACTCACTGCCCTAGCCTTTGTGAACGGATACTTCTACTTGATGTTAATTAGTAACACACAAAGAATGAGGCACAAGCCTAACGCCAAGTCAACGCAACTCAGTCGCTCCATTGAAAGAGGGACAACTGTAATGGTTGTGTAAAGTTTCTCTAGCTCCTATTTGAAAGGTCAGGCCTGTTATTATTCAGTGTTGTGATTACCTTTTCCTGTTGTGTGCAATGCTCTGTATATTCAGTTTTAGTAAAAATATTATTAGAAGATCGTATGCAATCTCTACATATTTTTACTCGAATGTAAATAGAAGCATAACATTAACAGCGACGATACCGCGCAACCTTGCCAGCCTGTTTATAGCGACTGTGGAACTGTCTTTGTTGCATGTTATTTTATTATTGGTGTGTGAAAGGTAAGTTTTTATTAGTAGATACTATGTAAAAATATTTTTGCTAGTGCACGATCACATTAAATTAAATAGACATTATTCATATGTTGTTCGTTTTGATGAGCCAGCTAAATTTTGTTTAGTTGATCATTTGAATTGTTTGTCACGAGTTGTTTTGTTAGAATCAATTGATTTGTAGTATCTTTTTTTCATCATTACCCGTTGGTGTTCTGAGGAGCCTGCCAATATTTGCAGTCAAATATTTTACCCAATAGTGAAACACAATTATCTACCTACAGCCATACATGAGTTTAAACTAAAAAACTATAGTGTTCACTAGGAAAGCTTAACATTTGAAAAGAAAGAAACAAGGGCATTTTAGCTTTCTCATCATGTGATCCTAAATAATCTGCACCTGCCACTTGGCCCTTTTGCAGGTAAAATAGTTGAGTATTTTAGGACCTGTTTGTTCTGGAAAGAATCTCTCTTAGCTATGAAAGTCTATGTGGCAAGCTGGTAAATTACCAAATTAAATCAATATGGCTAAAAAAATTATTTGGAATATTTATGACATACTTTATATTATCTAACTAAAAAATAATAAAAATTTTGGTAAGTTTCAAGTCAATTCAATGTTTATGCCAACTTTTACTTGCTATAGACTTACGCAATTGTCTTGAATTGGTTTCATACTGATTAGCTAACAGAGTAAAACTCTTCATCAAAAAGGTAAAAAATGTATAATTGATTAGCAGAAACCACTAATAAAAACTTCTGTTTTGTAAGATTCTTTTCTAATCCGAGGCTGTTTTAGTTTGACAACAATTAAATGGTGCTTATCAATAACAGCTACTTTCTAAGACAAAGTATAAAATTACATCCATTGATTAAGAATTGGTAAATTTTTGTAAGTAAATGATTAACCATAAATGATTATTATTTTTAGCCAAATTCTTTTAGCCGACATTACTTCAGTTACTTTTTACACTAAGTTCACAGTTTGGAGTTGTTGAACTGTTTTTAAAATGTTATAACTGAGCATCAAGTGCTATACCATTTTTAAATTTTAAACTTTATCATCGTCAGATAAAGTGCATAAAGCTTTTGAATCAGTGGTTTGAATTTGTTGGTTGAGATAGAAATCCGAGAAACGTTTTAGGTTATTACAAAATACACCAAAAAACTTTAAAACCTTTTAGGATAACCCGTTGCTTTGTTGGATTATTTTTGTTAATTGTTTGCCTTCGTACTTGATATATTCTCCATGCTAGGGCTGATAGAATGTGTAAAGATAACAGGGTGCAATTTAAGTCTGAATAGTACCCTAGGACACTTATATTTCGCTAGTATTTAGTTTCGTGAGTAGCTCACAGAGTAAAATTTCGAAGCAACTTAATTTCGCAGCTCTGATGAGTGCGAAAATATAGTGATGTGAAAATAAATGCAGTGGAACAAACATAATTAGATTCCTCAGGTTCAGTTCACCGATAAAAAAAGTTTCAATTTGCGACTAGTTTGTAATTGTAAACCGCAGGTAGAATGGTGTGGGCAAGGTCGATAATGCAATTTGATCGCTTGCTGCCATTTGTTTCTTGGACTATCAACAGGCCCGTTTTCACTGGGGCAGCTGGCCGGCTGAGCCGCCCAACATTTTGGGAATTTTTTACGGTAAGTACTGCAGTCCAACTCGGATAACTCGCCCTCAGATAAAATGTAACATTTCATCTCAAACACAAGGTCAACTTAAACGGATTTGTTTGGTCAGTTCCAACGCAATGATAAATTCCTTCAGATAACTCGACCTCAACATCATTTATTCAAAAAGTTATTTGCCCAACGGCCATGGACACGGTTTTTATCGCTGTAGAATATCACTTCATTCCAAGCCATAGAGACAAATATCAACTTCTAGTAGTTCTTAGGCATCATTATTATCATCATCAGAGGCAAAATATTTTTGTTAACGACTTTTATAAAGGTTTGCAGAAGATTAAGTTTTATCAAACACCCGCTTGGCCATGTCCCATCGAAAGCGTAAAAGCCTCCGAATGAACTTAAAATAAAATCCGCAAAATTGATCTTTGTTAAAACGCTCAGAAGAAAAAGATGTCTTTTTTCTGAGCGTTTTAACTGTGGTCATGTTTTGCCTATTTTAATTTAAAAACGTATCGTCAGTCACATCACTTAAAACAAAACAAATCTCAAAAAATTACAAGTTATTGAAGAGGTGTCAGTGGTGAATCCAAACCTTTCCAGAGCCATGCTGCTTGTGTAGTACTGCGAGTGTCAGTGTGTCTTATTTTATTTCAACACACGGTGCTCACTGCATTGATTGATGTCCCTAGCAAACGATAACGCTACTAATGCTGTGTGCATTGACATCAAATTCTTATCATTATAAATCATTCTTAATGGGAAAATAATCATAATTTTTTGCAAAATAATAACGTAATAAATTTTGACAGTCAGATTATTTTGTTGGTTTATATTTTAACGATGCTATGATGGTCGTTGAAAACGCTAAAATAAATGTCGTTATAAAATTCCATTCTACAGTATCAATGAACAAAGCTATTTAGTTTCGCTTTTTCGCTCGTTTATTATGATAGTTTAGTTTCACACATGAAACTTTCGCGAGAGGATGACACCGCGAAAACGCGAAAGTTAGATGCCGCGAATACATAAGTGTCCTAGGGTAATGCTATTTAAGCTCAAATAAAATAACAACAGTCAGTATTTTCTATTGTAGTATTCAAATTGGTAAAGTCATATAACCACGTAATTGCACCATAGCTATCCAACTAAAAGACTTGCAATTTGCAAGTTGCCAAAAGACTTAAACGTCTAAACTGCATATACCATCACATTCAATTAGGCAGATGCACTGATGGGAGTTGCTGCATAGCAGGCCAAAACTATTGGTCACTACAGTAGGTTCTACTGGTCGAGCAGTCCTAACTGTTATTCCGCCTTCATAATAATTAATTTGCAATGAATTCACATTATTTCTACTTTTTAAACATATTAAATGCAGTGCTACTGACAAAAACAGAAAACTTTTGTACAATGCATTTAATTAAATCGAGATAATGCTCATTTTGGCTGTATTGACATTATGAATTGTGATCTCCAAAAAAATTTGCAGATACAAGGGTCATTCATGATCTATGTGAAAGCCACACGAGATCAATTGGCTTACACATTTCTAAGATGCTAACGATGTCAGGGTGGATCATGGTAGAGCCTGCACAACTATTTGAGCTGTATATAACTAGGTGATAGTTTTACTATTCTTAGCTTATTCGTTAGCTAGTGTAGACTCGTCTTCCCTCATCGCCGCTCCTATGATTTTTTGCCCAGTTACTTCAGAGCATGACTTATGGCGGCGAAAGAAACTAAGCCGACAGGAATAAAACCTCCGTCAAGAATCGGAAGGCCTTCTGGGTTAGCCAAGCCCTCAGCAAAGACTTCATCAGTGGCTAGCAGTAGAACTCAAAGTACGTCTGCTCTCAATTTATTTAGCCTTTATGTAGTTACATTGACGTATTGTTGCTCATGGTGACTTGTTTAGTTGGATAGTTTTAGTTGGCTTGGCAAGTTGACTGTTTACATTTACACCTTACAAACCAACTATTGTAGCCTAGCAATCGCTTTCCATGAAGACAGCTGCCATGTATAGTTAATGAATGGCATCATTTCAGGCCCTGATGGAAGCAAAAAAGTGGATGACTACATCATCGGTGACCGGGTGTATGTGGCCGGCACCAAGCCAGGAGTCATTGCCTATCTGGGTGAGACCAAGTTTGCTGGTGGCGACTGGGCTGGTATAATCCTCGATGACCTTGAGGGTAAGAATGATGGGACAGTACAGGGCGTTCGGTATTTTCAATGCGAACCAAAAAGAGGTGTCTTCGCCAAGCCTGCCAAGTTGTCTCGCCACAAAGTTAACAGGTGACATTTTCACATTGTACAATGTTTGTGATGTTCGATCATAGTCTGCTTGCTTTAGTTTGAGGAATGTCTTTAACTCTTTATTCTAATTCAGTGCGGATGCCGCTCCGGGTCCAGCCGCCGCTATTTCAGGAACACCAAAGGTTTCCAAAATCTCAGGACAAAAAGGAATGAGCAGTAGTCAGGCCTTGCCTAAGAGGAATGGCTCCATATCGGCGTCAAACACATCACTGAGTAGCGCTGCTCTGGTAATTTCCAATGTTGTTGCCATTCAGTATGTTTTATTTTAAAACCTCAAGTAGGAAATAGCTTGTTCTAGTGTAAGTACCGCTGGTGTTGTGAGAGATTTGTTTTACACAGCGCTGTTGTTGGTTTCCACTTAGAATGTAGTCGGTATATGCGTGCATGCATCGATCTCTTCCTATAGGCTACAGTAGGAGCTAAGCATATCAAGGTAGGAGAACGAGTGGTGGTCAATGGCTCAAAAGTGGGCATCTTGCGCTTCCTCGGAACGACAGACTTTGCTGCTGGAGAGTGGGCTGGGGTGGAGCTTGGAGAGGCGATAGGAAAAAATGATGGCTCTGTGGGTGGTAAAAGGTAAGGAATGGTTCTCAGGCAGTGTTTAGTTTCATCATCCATCAGTGATTAGTTAGGTATGTGTTCTAATGGATCCTTTCAGAAGTTGCTTGTTTGTTAAGTTGGTTATTTCATCACCCCCATTATGTTTACCAAACAAGGGGGGTGATGAACAACAACAAGATGCATCAGTAAAGACATCTTGCACTCTGGCTTTTTGCCAAGAGGTAGACAGACACATGAGATGTTATGCTTGGCAGGTATTTTGAATGCCAGCCTCTGTATGGGTTGTTCGCCCCTGTGCACAAGGTCACCAAGGAGTCTGTTCAGCCGATGTCTCCTACAACGGGTGGTAGAACAACTCCTTCATTGTCACATCAGAGGCAACCTCATCGCCTCTGCTCCACTCCCAGTATGTCTTCCATGCTCAACTCCAAGACACGTGATTTATGTACCAGTCAAGATTCACTTAATTCAATTGGCTCTGCCATTAGTACAGCATCGCGTAGTCGGGTAAGGCTGGGTGTGACCTCCCTCCAAACTCCCAAGGCAGCCAATCAGCAGGTATTTTAGCATGCAGTCACGCCGTTGTCTTCCATTCCTCTCTGACTTTTCTTCCCTACCCCTTATCTTTTTATCTTCCCATCTCTCTCTCTATCTACGATGCCGACGCTGCTCGCTAGTGGTAGAATGCTTATCTTTTGTGCCAGCTTTTTTGCATATTCACTGCGCAGATGTAATCGGTAAAAATATCGGACCTACTTCTTTATTGGGAATTGTCTCCAACTACTTCTGCTGGTACTAGAGATCCAGAGACAACTCTAGATGCACTGTTTGGATATTGATGAAGAATAAGTAATTGCTACTTTTCCCAGTAGTTACCACTTGTCCCTTATTGCTCCATGGTGTATGCAAAAGCTGGTAAAATTGAGGGTACTCCTCCACACAGATAAAGTTCTACCTAAATGATATTTGAACACCTAAGCATATGGACCGTGTGATAATAGATATGAACAGAGAGCCCACTTCTGCTATCTGAATTATAACGATTCCATTTCATCATGATTTCGCGACTTCATCCAGTGTGTGGCACACGGGACTCTCTCAACAACTAATCCTTTAGTGGTGGTCTGACAGAGTTGTCTCCACTATGACTGCATGCTCCTAGATGCCCGCTAGTTGTTTGCCTTTGCTTAGCTTTTAATAGCTTTTTATATGTCGGTGTTGTACCTTGTCTAAGCCGTATGGTATCATGCGAGCTCATTATCGATAATACTAAACTAGCTCTAGGCTTTCTAACACTATCCCCACGCAGCTGATATATGTGATAAAATTGCTCTCTAATGGCAGTTAATTTCAAGGTTTAGAATCTGTGATGATTTTAATTAATCTAACATCTTGCATGTGACTTTTGAAAGCAATCTCACTGGGATTTTTTTTAGCATCCTATCCAATGTGTAACCTCAGACATTTTTCAGCGTTGGTAGGTGGCTACTCATACGAATAAAAGGTGGGTTTGTTTTGTTAGCATAACTGTGAGAAAAACTGGCTGAAGGTTGCAGTTTTAAACATACTATTTAAGTGAGTTGAGCAGAGTTGAGAAATTCCAAAAATAGAGAGCAACTGTAGACTGAACTTGTTAATTTATTTGCGGAATATTTTAGACTGCCGGCAATCGTGTTGCTCAGGCCAGGAATGCTTACAAGTCAGTGAGTACTGCTGCTGCTGCCAGTTCTGCTGGCTTGCAGGTAAGCGAGGCGCTAGTGGGGACAACTTCTCAAACTTTCAGCTCACCGTGTATGAATGTAGATGCTGATTACTCAGCCTGTGTTATTATAAAATGTGCCAGTGATGATTCTGTTGTAATGAGACAAAGCTGTCTGTTAATTACAAGAAAACTCCTCAAAATAAACACATTGAGGAGTTTTCTTGTAAGATCTAGATCTTACAACAATCTAGATCATAGATGATTCTATGATCTACAATCATATATATATCTGTTAATGTTAGTTAGAAACAGTGTATATACATCTATTATTATAATTTATATCTAGTAATGGTGGCTAGAGACAGTGTATCTACTGCCATCTACACAACTGTAAAAGATAGCTGGAGACAGCTCTCACTATTTTATTTTCTACACCTAGAAAGCGTTAAAGGAAAAGGAGGAACACATAGAACAGTTAATTCGGGAGAGAGAGCTCGAGAGGTCAGAAGTGTTCAAAGCATCCGTTCAAAAGGAAGAGGTCGGTGCAGTGTTCGAGTTTCAGTGTTTTTGCAGCTTTTTAAAACCACTTAGTTACATCTGTTGTATGTTGTTCATCTCTACCTAAAGTTTTATTATTGACATATCATTCCCTGCTCATATCCCTTGCTATCATTGTATTTGTATTATTATATTCATATCATTGTATTTCAGGAGAGCAACAGGGCGTTTGAGGTATCTTTGTTGCTAGTGATCGATTGAGTTGACTAATTGCATGCGCTTACAGTAATCAGTAATCATAGAGTGATCATAGAGCGTATGTAGGGAAGTTTGAACGGGTGATTGGGTGGTTTCCTACTGAGTGAGCATGTGAAAGCAATAGCAGTTGTGGCCATTTGTTGGTCATTTATTATTTTTCATGTTTTGTTAACATTTCATTTATTTGTTTGGTTTTGTAGCTATTGTGATGTTTAGCATTTCTGGTAGGTTTTTCCTTAGAGCTTGGTTTCATACAAATACCCTGTGCTTCCTTCACACGTATGTGTTTGACCTGCAGTACCATCATTTGGTTTAGCTGGTGTCCGCATTACGACAAGGTGATGGTTAGACTAGGGTAGTAAAAATTGGCTGATATTTTACTGTGTAGCGTCACCGGCGAACTGTTATTAATAGCTCATTGCTTTGGTGCCACAGCTAGAGGAAGAACTGAGCAAAGTCAAATCCGAGTTTCAGGCAGTCGCCATCGACGCTGACTTTAGGGTCAATGAGTTGGAACTAAAAATAGAGCAACTGCAAGCTGAAAATAAAGAGTTGGAATCATCACTCAAGGAACAAAAAACGTAAGAATATTTATTCTCTGTTGATATGCTCACTATATCAATCCTAGTTTGCCTCCATTCCCCAGGTGCGTTGGTGACACGTCAAATATAACTTTAGCCTCAATATATCAATCTAACAAACCTTTGCCTTTTTCTTGAACCAAAGATAACTAATACCACTAAATTGTTTCCTTTTTATCTGTGTTCTTCGTAGATGTGTTAGTGTGGGAACACATCAAATTAATACAACGTTGTGTTGTATATGCGCTATGTAGATAAATTCTGTAGTGTTAGTTAATTTCATGAGGTATTGTGTATATTCCCCAGCAATCTTTGTATAACACTTTTCTCTTGTCATTAAAACAGTCTACAGGAAAGGTATGTTACGCCTAACAAACAGCATTCTCCACTCACCAACAGCTGTCATAATGCCTTCTCTTATTTTTCACATTAGCCCCGTTTGCATGCGTCTTGTGGTTGTGGGAGAGATTTGGTCTGATTAATTCTAATTCAGCTTCTTATAATATGCTGTCACCATGTAGCTTTTTAAATTGGCCAATCTATTCTGAGGCGCAGTTTCTCAGCGGACGTGAATCTGTGTTGTGAGTACATTTCTTGTAATGACTTCTGAGAAGGTGTTCAGAAATGACCGAGTAGAACCAATGTGTAGTGCAGGAGTTGTTGCCTCCTGATAATAGTAACTTGTTCTGTCACAGGAAACTTGAGGACCTCCAGTTTCAAATGGAAGAGGAAGCTATTAGTCGCGGCGAAAATGAGGTATGAGACAACTAGTGTGTATCGGAGTTGATACTGTTTGTTCAAGTATGTTTGGTTATGTATTCAGAGCATTTCATACACTGCATCATGATATAGCCTAATGCGGTGTTTGGTTGCTTGGCTACCTTTCCTGTTTGATGTTAAGATGATTTCATACCACTTAAGTGTCTATGGAAGTATGTAGATCTTATGACCTATTGTTCATGTGTCTATGGAAGTATGTAGAGATGACCTTTTGTTCAGATGTCTATGGAAGTATGTAGATATGACCTCTTGTTCAGATGTCTATGGAAGTATGTAGATATGACCTCTTGTTCAGATGTCTATGGAAGTACGTAGATATGAGTTCTTGTTCAGGTGTATTTTTCATTTGAAGTATTTAGATATTCAGTATCATATCTAGAGAATGCTGATCCATCAAATATCAGTCTTTTGTGGCATTACACATGATTATTTAGGAGCGACTTTGGATAGCTTTCTCTGCTTACTATAAATGAGTCTGATGAAATACTCATCTCAAGAACAGCCTAAGAATTGTAGTGTAATGCATATATAACTTCAGTAACATGAAGTTGGTTATTTACACACGGCTGCTTGTATGTGCAGGGTGAGAGTTCAGGACTAGCTGACACAGTTGATCAGCTGAAGAAGGAGCTGCAGGAGGAAGGGGACTGTAAGCGCATTCTGTCTGAGCGTATTTCAACTTTGCAGGTAGAGTTGTCTTCTTTTGCCTTTTCATTACAGCTTTTTGTTAAGCAGTTGAAAGTGCATTTGAAGGCCTCACAGTGACAATGACTTTCATATTCAGCAAATGACTTTCATAGTCAGCGCTGACTTTGGGATCAGATTGTTTAAAGAAGAACTTACAAAATGTTTTAGCAGATTTTATCAAAAAGTATGAGGTGACCCCCGACTGCCAGCATGTTTCAATATTAAAATCAACAAAACATGGTTAATATGTTGCGCAGCTGTCTCTCTCATTATTAATATTAGCTATTGATATTGTGTTTAGGTTGCATCATAGCGTGTTTCTATTTTGTCGGTTTGTTTGCCGAAGTGCAATTATAGACTTCATAATCACACATTCGCTTTAATCTAAGTATTTTAAGCAAGCCATGCTTTTAAAAACACAGTATTTTTAGATGTAATATGTCGTAAGATTACATGCCAAGCTAATGTGTTCTTATATTTGGAACAAATATTCATACACTCTTACATGCTATTTTGTTTAATTTGTTCTACATTGCATGAGTATTTCAGGTAATTACATATAGCATTAAAAAGTGCACTACTTAACTATGTAAAAACATTATTATGAGAAATGGTGGCCTTGGGTATACAGAAGCTCGATGGTGTGTAGGTAGAGATAGTTATAGAGATATGTTTCGCCATGTGCTTGTGTTATAGAGATATAGAGCTAGTCTAACATAGACTGTGAACCTTGAATCAACATGTTATATCTATGATATATGATGCATCTATTTATGTTTGTTTTAAATTTGATATTTTATCTGTAATCATCATGTTTAGTCTTTTCACTTCTGTTCATGTAGGATCTCTTTCCATTGTAACTCTTTCTCTTTGTGATCGCATTGAGATGCTGTTGGAAAAAATTTTAGGAAATTTTTTTCAGATGTTTGAGCATGTTTTTTAATAATTTCTTGCTTTTCTATAAAAAGCATAACCTTCTTGTACCACCTGCACTAGTTTTTTGGGACCACGATTTTAAACTAAAATTATCAGAACATATGGAGTACAGTTTAATACCATTTGAAGGCCTTAGAATCAAACTATATGAAAGAGAACTGCATACGTATTTACCGAGTTACATACAAACTACATCTAAAAGTAATTTTTTATAAAATATAACATTATCACTCTATTAAAGCTGACAACATTGTTGCTTTGGGCTGACAAAAAATAATTTGCATGAAGCATATCGCTTGGGGATTTGTCAAGAGAAATTGTTCAAAGATATTTGCTCATAATTTTTCTAATTTCTTCTCCTAGTGCTAAGAAAAGTTTTTGAGTTCTTTTTTTCCTCACTACCACCATGATTTTAAAACTAAATAAAAAGGCGTGAAGCATTCTAAAATATGATTCTAACACCGCATAGCCAAACTATATGAAAAAAATTGGATATATACTCTGATTTTCAGATTTCGTATGTTGAAAATTCTCTCGCATATGAAAACAAATATTTGCTCAAATTTTACACCGTATGGCGAAATATTTGCATCGTCAAGTAATTTTAAGTCAAGGTTTGACTGTAGTTGTAACTCAATATATGGCTGTTCTATGGCTGTCATTCTTGCATCACTGAAGGCTTGGTGTGATTGTTCACTAATTACTGATAGCTCACCAGCTCAAATATGACTATCAAGCAGGTAGTTGTCCATCGCTGTCTTTTATTTCTACAGTCAGAGCTGGAAAAAGCAAGTTCTCAGTTAAGCGATTCTCAGCACGAAGGGGAGAGACTAGCCAGTGAGGTCACGGCTCTCAAAGGAAGCTTGTCAGCACTCGAGGACCAGTTGGCTAGTCAGCGAATGGGCAGTGATACCGCTACTAATAAAGTATGTATTTTAATACGTTAAAATCCCTTCTCTAGACGGGCTCGATTGATTTCTGTACATAGCTGATTGAGAGCTTTAATTTGTTTATCTAGAATTCTGAGTTGGAGAGATTATTATCGGAGAAAGACAATTCCTTACAGAATTTAACAGAAAAATCTAGTCAACAAGAGGAAACTGTACAGCGACTCACAGGAGACCTGGAGACCACTAAACAAGCTCAGACTCAGCTGGTAGGTTGTTGAATTTTCATACTGGACTCGTAGCCATCTTTGTCACTGACTTGTACTAGGATTTTCCTCTATTCTGTGTGTCACACTAACTTGTAATGCATTGATATATTTGTTCAATTGAAGCATTAATCCCTGTACGCAAATCTTTAAAAATTTGCTCAGTTAGACAAGGATTGTGTTAATGTGTCTCAGTCTCACCTACGCAGAATATCTTGTGAAAACAATGACTAATTTGTACTGTGGGTTTGACTGTATTAACCATAAACCATTGGTATTTCCGATAAATACTGATAACCGCTTCCATAAGTAATCAGTTCCACTGCCGACTGCTGCCAATACTCATACTCTGGTGCAAAACTGCTGCCAATGCTCTCAACTTGATTGTCACTCTTTCAAGGAAAAGGATCTGAAAGAAAGTCATGCATCTTCAGAGAAACTATTAGCTAAACAGTCAGATCTTCTCGCCGAGCTGGAGAAACTTGCTGCAGAAAAAGCCAATGTTAGCACAGAACTTGGTGACACCAAACTCCTCCTGTCTGGTACAGCCACTTGCATTTATTCATGTATTCTTCAATCTTGGTGCAAATGTGTAACGGTAGTTACTGCTATGTGCTACACCTTTCTGTCAGCGGACCCTAGATCTGCAATAGCCTCATTTTTTAAGTGTGTGATGTGAAGAGGCGTCGTCAGGATCGACATGAATTCAGTAACCATGCAAATCAAATAGAAAAGAAAGCTATTAGCCTAAGAGCCTCTTACATTAAGCACTAGATTTTTGAACAGAAACATTGCTGAATTAGCTTGTTGTTTCTCAAAGGACACACGGAAAAAACATTCACACAAATCAGTTTGCCCAACTGATCCCGCTGCAGCGTTGTCCTTACCATTTCAAAGGTGCCCAAGCAACCCAGGTAATGTTGCTTTCTGAAGAAAAGCAACATTAAGAACCAAGTTTTGAATATAAAACTGGCGTATTCAAGTTTCAAGATTTAGCGTATTCAAAAAGGGGAAGGCAACTTCAACTGTTTTTCACTTTATCCGAGAAGTACTAGTTTCATTAGCTAAGACAATTGAGGGATTACTGGCGTGAGGTCTAGTGACTGTTGTCAGCCAGCCTGTTTATTCAAATACTGCATAATGCCGGTCTAATACCAGAGACTAGTGTTAAACCCACTCCCGTGTTGGGCATAAAGTCCTGGAAAAGATTAGTCTAATTTATAATGTTTCATTTGAAAGAATCAAGTACCAGCTTAACAACCACAGCCTCAACCTGATGGGGATCATCTTTTATTCGCTTGCATATTTGCAGAGTTGTCTTCTTATTTAAGTGTTTTTAGATTTATATTTGAGGGACAACCTCTATCTTGGTGGAGGGTTAGCCGCAACACCCTCGTATGAGGAATAAATATGTGTTGAATTAACCAGCTAAGGCAGCTATAACCTGTAGGCTTTACTTAGCAGTAACACTCTTGAGACGTATCATGTTTATTAATCATGATCCATACTTCCTGTTTTACTGATGCAGAAGCCCAGCGTAGTCTGGAGACGAGTGAGGGTGCAAAGACGAATCTGTTGACTGAGAAGGACCGGCTACAGCAGCACATTGATGAGCTGGTTAAAAATTCTGGAGACAGCGGTCAGCAGCTCTCGCTGCTCAATGATGAACTTAGAGAAAAGACTAGGTAAGCATTTCGTATGATCGGTATTCAGTTTGTAGCAGTGATTGCCCCTCTTGTAAGCTTCATGTACGTGTATATCTGCTGGTTTTCTATGTATAGATCTTATACACATGAGTTCACATGACTAAACATGCCCATTGTCGAAAGTTGTCTTCTCTTGTTCTAAAGCAACTTTGTAAATAACGTAGAGGCTCCTATAACATAAATTCTACATAATGTAAAGAATTTATGTAAATATTTTGCTTCGTACAACATGAAACATTCGATATAACGTAATGTGTGAAGTCGGCGCAAGATCTCAAATTCAATTTGCAGCACGTCCGTCTCGTAGTTGGCCTTAAAAATATCGCTTTCTTTTCTGACACACTTGAGAGAAAAAATGACGTATTGGATTATCTCTATTATACATACTAGGGCTGTGACAGTATAATTTGCCGTGAAAACTTGTCAGGTGTTTCGGTACAAATAATAAGTAGCTGTGCAATCATTTAGTGTTGGTGTTAGAGTGTCGGTTGTGCGGTCTGAATGTCACAAGTTAGACTGTAGTCAAAAGCTATCTTTTAACAGGACCTTGAACCTTTTTGACAAATAGGCGGACGGACAGACAGACACTGCTCTTATTATAGTAAAGTTTTATTTTTGTCTTACGTTTATGTTAGACATATAAAACATCATTATTTTCCTTTTGCAAAGTAGACATTGCTATTTAGAATTAAAAAAAACTCGTGGTAAATTGACCTAAAAGGTGTTTGGTCTCCTTAACTCAGTAAAATTACTACAATCCATGAACCATGAACTGAGTGAAAGTGATGAGAAAAAAAAAGAATAGTTATCAAAGCAAATCAATAATACTACAGTTATGGTACAGCCAATAAATTAAAAAAGTTAAGTCTATTCTTTTTTCTTCTTGAAGGACTATATAGGGTGGTGAGTTTGGAAAAATCTTGGATTGGATTAGGCAATCTACATGTATTTTTCTGTTCATGTAACATAAATTTCCTACAACGTAAACGTTCTCAGAACGGATTGTGTACGTTGTAGGAGCGTTTACTGTACCCATTTATATTGAAAGCTGCATCTTTGTGTAGGCCAAGGCTGACAGCAGTAACTCTTATTATAATCGAATACTTGACAAATATATTGCCCCTTTTCCTTACTATACAGTAATATAATCACACATAATCGACTCTGATCATATTTGAACAATGTCATTGGGGTTGAAATCCTCGATATGCACTGATAATAAGCAACATTGCTTTTTAGCACTACGTCCTTCTTCAAAAATATGAGAGCTGTTTGATCAATGGATAGAAGTAACAATAAAGTGAAAAAAATCAAACACAAACAATCAAAAATGAAGCTATTAAGAGTTTTAGCAGGCATAGTAGTAACTAATAGCAACACTATAACTCATTGATTGGCTAGTCTGACCTTGATCTTCTCATCATTATGATGGGCGTAACTCTCATATTAGTGATGATGATTTATTGAAACCCAGTAATATAGCGTTTGAACTAAGACTCGTTTTATACAGTCATACCTTGACATACGAGCTTAATGCGTTCTGAGTCGTATGTCAGTGTTCTCGTATCTCAAAGCAATATTTCTTATATAAAATAACTAAATACAAATTAATCCGTTTCTATACTATGAAAAACCACCTAAAATCAGGATATTACAATGGAAAAGTGCGTGTTTAATTGGTGTAATACGCTCACAAAAGTGATAAATGCCTATTTATTGGTTGTGATCTGCGATAAAATGTAACATTACTATGTACAGTACTGTATGGGGTTCTTATCTTCGAGACAGACGTAGTGGTTAACGGTGTTGCAAGAGAGATTTGACAGGAACAGATTCGGTGCCCTAGACTTTAGTGACGCTACGTAACATAACCTTTGAATTTAACTTAAACGAATTCAGCCTACTAAATAAACGCGTGCAGTCAAGTTTTAATCTTTTACTAAACTTAAAATTTTGACTTCATTTTAATTTTGTATTTATTGTCTTTTTCCGGTTTGGCACTTTTTGTTTCTCTTTCACCATAACTTTTAGCCGGCCTTTTTAAAAATTTTTTCCGAATTGATTCGGCCAGAAAGACTGAGCAATGCTGTTCACAAAAGTGGCCTTTTACATACTTGGCCATTTAGTGGCCATCGAGAGCTGGCTCGTATCTCAAAGTTTTCTCGTATTTCAAGGTAAAAACCTGGTCAAAATCTTGCTCGTATCTATAATTTTCTCGCATATTGGTGCACTCGTATATCGAGGTATGACTGTATTGAGTTATTATACGTCTCTCTAGATAAGTGGTGTATGTACAGTCACATTCGTAGACTTTGATATAACTTTTGACTGCCTATTTCCTTCACTGGTTATACTAGATAATCAGTTAATCCATCAGTTGCTTGTTAGTAAACATCCCTCTAACACAACCACTATTGCTTCAGCTTTAACTGCTAACCCTGTAGCTAAATAGTCCTCGCTCTACTATCAAACCTGATCTAACAAGAGGACACGATTGAGATGTAAAGATAAATGCTACACAACACTTGTTGAGATGCTGTTCGTATCTTCAAGTTCAAAGCAGAATCAGTTCTATTCCGACTCCCATATATTTTTTGTGATTACTGAATTCCATTTCAGGTGGACAAATGGCCAACCGCCGAGCAATACTTCTAGAATAGCCGCTGCCTTAGCTCCCCTTTCATTGTGTGCATGCCTTTGCTCTTTAGTAGTCATGAGACTCACCTCCAGACGCATCTAGTTTTCTGTTCCTTTTTTTGCTCTTGCTCCAACTAGTTAATCACATCGAGGAAGGAATAAGTGTGCATTATATTTCATCGTTAAATGAATTGAGTGATTTCTTAATGCTTAATATGGTAACAGCACCATTTATATCTATTGCTTGTTTACATATAGCAGAGGCGATGCGATGAATCTCTTAGTCCATCATGTATGGGATGTAGTTTACATGTTTGGATGCTGTTGTCTACCAAATTACCTAACCTAATTAATGGTAGATAACTTGTTTTTGTTAATATATACAAATAAAGTTGACGTACTGCAATACAAACAACCTCTACTTATTCACCTTCTTTAAACCAAGAGTAGGAAGTGTTTGCTTTATTGTAGCGGTGCTTGTGCATGTTTGCCGATCGCAGTCTTTGTCCTAGTCTACTGCATTTTATGCATGGCCCGGCCTGCCTAATTTAGCCTGCTGCACCGCTTGTTTATAGAAAGCTTGGGGCCCTCCAGGAAGCCCTCGCTGAATCGAATAATAATGGAGAAAAACTGCAGGAGCTGATGACTTTAGCTGCTGAGGAGCACAAATTGGAGTTGGCCATTCTAACTAGCAAAAGTGAGAAGACAACTTCTGCTCTAGAATCCGACATTCTTGAGCTGGTAAGTTTCCTGTCCAAATGTAATCGGTCACGTCAGTGGTTGATCTTTTTGCCAATCTGAGAAAGAATTAATAGCGTTGGATGCTCATCCACTGAGAATTCAAGCCTCAGAATAACGGAATAATCATATTCCATTTGTAATATTGATTCACTCGCTTCACCGGGCTCATCAATGACTGCTGATAAATGCAGGCTGACTCAGATTGACTTTTAAATGGTATAGCATCTTGTCTTTCCAACTAAAACAAATTTTGCTTTTTTCAGGCTCAACTCAAATTAAACTTGGATAACGTGTTGCTCCGTTTGATTGTCTTATCTAGGTTAGTCTGGCATTAAATGCTAGTTGACCAGCTATTTAGCTACTCTCAGGGCATATGAGATCCATTAGTGTGAGTTTAGTCAGGAGAGGCGAGATCTGTCTCTCAGAGGCTAGCCAGAACACAGGTGTAGCTCAGGAAGTCAAGTCTAGTCTAGCCCTACGATTTGGGATTTAATTTCTTGCTGCAGGAAAAGAAGTTGTCTTCCGCTCAAGAAGGCAATGTAGAGTCCGCTGTTGCCAAAGATAAGGAGATTAACAGTCTGATGTCAGAGCTCACTCGGCAACGGCAGCAACTGGACGAAAATTTGGTGCAAAGTAAACAGCTGGAGTCCGCTAAGAAGGAAGCTGAGAAGACTGTCGCTACACTGAGCTCTAGAGTCGAGGAGTTAGAGACGGTGTATAAGGAGCAGGCTGCTCGGGTGGAATCAGCGGGCATTCAGTGCGTGGAGTTAGAACAAGAGGTTTTCAAGTTGAGAGAAGAGAAGGAATCGCGTGGCAAAGAGGTCTCTCAGCTGGTAAGTACTTATGAGAAGGACGGAGTCTTCATTAGTCTCTCCCAGTTTCATGTTTCACCGATATTTGAGCTGGTTTACTAAACTAACCGAGTTTGCCAGTTTCTGATGAGTCTCGCACTGTTTTATATATGGATCAATAGTTATTTCTCTCTTGCGTCTCATTAACAAATTTCAGTTGTGTCTAAAAACACGAGAAATTGAGGATTGCATACCTGTCATGCTGGTTATAGCAAGCTCGGCAGGTGGATAACAAGTCAGAATGTGACAGACTCAAACAGAAGCTTTCCGAATCCAGAAGTGAATTGGAGGCAGCCCAACAAGAGAAGTCTGCTGCTTTTACAGAACGTGATGACTTGCGATTGCAGATTTCAGGTATGGGAAGAATTTTTCAGTTTTTCTGTTATTTATTTCATAATATGAGTTATAATAATATGGATATTTTCATTTAGTGTAACGATGTTCAAGGTTTTGATTTTGAAAATAGCCCTGGTTTAATTTAGTTGCAAATTTTCCAATACATAGCTTGTTATTTTTTGTGCTGCAGATTTAGAGCGTGCTGTGGAGACTGCAGCTAAGACCAAGGCAGCTATCACTTCAGACAAACATAAACTGGTATGTTACATGAGAGAATTTTGTAGGACATCATCATCAATATTATCAGTTAAATGCGAAGCTGAGCGGAAACTTGTCTACTTTTAGGAAAAACAAGTTGAAGACCTGATGAGGAATTCTGGAGACAGTTCTCAGCAGTTGACACTCTTCAATGAAGACCTCCAGGAGAAGAACAGGTGAGCTGGTTTCTTTCTTTTTATTAGCGCTAACTTGATTACAAGATGTTATAATAATACACTGATAGTAATGTTATAGTAACACACTGTGATAGCAATGTTATAATAATACACTGTGATAGTAATGTTATAGTAATATACTGTGATAGAAATGTTTTAGCAATACACTGTGATAGTAATGTGATGGTAATACACCGTGCTAGCAATGTTATAGCAATACACTGTGATAGTAATGTGATGGTAATACACCGTGCTAGCGATGTTATAGTAATACACTGTGATAATCATCAATCAGCTCATACTAAATTTATTTGTTTCATGGCTCATGTGGTTGTGTTGTTTAATGACAGGAAGGTGGAGTCGCTACAAGAATCTCTCTCAGATGCAAGCAATCAAACTAAGAAATTAGAAGAATTGTTGGAGAGATCTAAAGAAAGTCACAAATCGGAGTTATCTTCTCTAAATGCTCAACACCAAAAAGTTATTGCTGCTCTACAATCTGATTTAGATAATATTGTGAGTTCTTTTTTAAAACTATCAAAGTTTTGTATAAAACTATAAAATTAAATGCTATTATAGATTTAAGGAGGTGAAAGATCTTTTTCTTATACAGTCACTCTGAGAGTTGCTGGCCAACCAACTTCTAGCCAAAAAGGTTATGGTTGGCAAATCATTGGGTCTTGCATCTAAATTATATAGCTTAGATTGTATATTGCGGTAGTTCCAATAGTGATAATAGCTCATGCATTTATATGTTATTTTCGGTGTTTTTCTTTGTAAACATTTAAAATATATGTAATCTTTCCAAGTGTAGAAGCTAAATTTTTTAAGAATATGATTTTAATTTTGCAAGCAACATTCTTTACATGAAAAAAGTTATTACATTTGAATTTGTTGTTCAACTCATGCTGTGTTATGGATGCTGCATATTGCCCTTGGTGCCGACACCGAGTCACTGTAAGTGCATAGCCTGTGTAACTATTGATAGACCTCTCAGAAGTCTGATCTAGAGAAGAATTCTAAAGAGCAAGTGGAGGAATTGAGGCTAGCTTTGAGCTCAGCCAATGAAAAGTGTGCACAAGTAAAGGCTGACCAGGAGATTGGCCTGAAGAACTCACAGCGATTGGACACACAACTCTCCGACTTGACACTCAAACAGGAGTCTCTCAGTACAACTGTAAGTGTTATGCCTGCATCTGCTTGATTCCTCTGTGTCCTTCATGCCAGGTTGTGTTTTTAGCTTAAGTTTCTGCTTCATTAAGTTGGGTTTTACCAGTTTGTGAAAGCAGTAGAAAATGGTGTGACAGTCCTGTTGAAACACGAAACTGGATGACTCGGAAGGTTGTATGAAAGAACTTTTCACCCTAAAGAATTTAATATGTATAGTATGCAAACTCCTGAAGACATGTGCAATCCTAACATCATGATAAAGTCAAATTGTTAACATGTTATATAACTTATTACACTTATAACATTAACACGTTATAAGTGTAGTATGCGATCCATCTGTTTTAACAGTGTGATGAGCCCGCCCACAGCCTTCTGTGCCATCATTTTTGCCAGAATCTATGTTGACTTCTATTTGCTTCCAAGCTTCCTTTGTAGGTTTTTAATACACTATTAAGTGTCGTTAACATTCTAGATTGCTGAGTTAGAGAGATTATTATCGGAGAAAGACAATTCCTTACAGAATTTAACAGAAAAATCTAGTCAACAAGAGGAAACTGTACAGCGACTCACAGGAGAACTGGAGACCAGTAGACAAACACAGACTCAGCTGGTAGGTTGTTCAACCGTTACACCGAACTGCTTTCTTTGGCTGTCAAGACTAGAGTGAAGTTGTCATTCAGTGTGCAGACATGATGCTTCAATATATACATGTACTACTGAATGCCCGAAGTTGCACGGGTAATAACAAAATTGTTTGCACAGAAAATTTAGTTTTAATCAACATATACAACATTTATCATTCTAATTCTCAAATGAAGGTGTTTATTTATTTCTCTGTGTGTGCGTGCGTCTGTCCCACCAATGCATAATTCAAATATTTAAAAGCTCAGGGCATGGCTAAAACAGATTCTTGAAAAACGTTTCCTACTTCTTATGCTACATTTTCGTACAAGATCTAAAACAGCTTATCAACAGTGACAGGTAATGTAGTTGTCATTAGCTAAGTTTCTTTACCCAATGAGTTTGAGTAACGTAAGCTAGTAACTTAAGCTGGTTTAAATCTTTACTATAATAAGAGCCATGTCTGTCCTTCTGGGTATTAAGAACAAAGATTGCACCTCATAGGAATCTAACCTGTATATTTGGCGGATGCACGGATGTGAAGCCAAGTTCACCACAAGTAAGCCACGCAGCCAGCTTGCCACAACTGGGAATAGTTGTATTTATAATTATTACGTATCATGATTTCTCTTTAGCAATCATGATCTTGAAGCATGCTGGTAGTAACCAAGCAATTATTCCATGGTACAGCAAGATTGTTGTGTAGTGGTAAGCGGTTCAGTGGGAAGCGGATTTTTTCGTGTATATTTTATCGCCATAACTGGATATACAACAGACCAACAAACACATAGATTTATATAGTTATAGATTAGCATACACATTGCTCCAGTCACTTGATTACACTGCTCTCCTTCACAGTTATTCAAGTAGATTAGGGTGCTTCTTGCTTACAAGGAAACTGCTCAACTAACCTCTTTCAAGTCATTCAACTCCCTTTCATGCTGTCACCTTTTAAGACTTTCTTTTGGCAGGAGACTCAGCTGAAGAGTCGCGAGCAGGCTGCTGACAAACTAACCAATGAAAATTCTTCACTTAGAGGAGACTTGGAGGCATCTCAAAGTGAGAAGTCAGCTCTGGACAAGGAACTGAAGGATATAAGGCTGGCGAAAGCGGGTGATTGTCTTTTCATTGTTAGTGGTTATTTTGGTGAGGCAGTGCACCCTTTTTATACAAAAACCTCGTCATATGAAATTTTAAACTTACAAAATGTTTTTGGTAAAAATTTTGCTTCGACTTATGAAGGGTATTTCTAGATATGAAAGACCGAAAGGCCTTTCTTACGTTGACATGATTTGTGTGTTTAGTTCATGTGCTGAATTTTCCTCGTGAGTTTATGATTTACAATGCACCTATATCAGTTTTTTTGCTAACGAATGTCAGTAAATGACCAGTTTTTATTTGTGTTTTTCATATAATTTGGAGTTATTATATCGCATGCAGCGTAGGTTAACTTTCGTTTCTAGCAACTCAACTTCTGTGTTTCTGTATAATGGCAGTTTTTCAGTTCGTGCCCATATAAATAAATCTTTTTACATTGGTTTTTAAAAACATTTATTCTGAGCAAAGCAAAACCAAGACAGCAATATAGCACCCACCTCTTTCGACCGCCATCCTCCAACTTCCTGTGATATTTTCTTTGCCGCGTTTTGACTGTCAATACAAACAAACATATCGCTCTTAGCTTTTATTCGTTGCTCTGTTTTTCCTTTTGTCGATGTCTTCTTTTTTTATTTAATATGTAATAATATAATTCTAACATGTATTTGTTACAGGTTTTAACCATTACATGTATTTATCATTTGCACAAATGTTGCATCTGAGTTTTGAGGAAACTTAGACCCAATTAGGGCAATTATATGATAAAATTGGTTTTTACATCGAAATTTTTCTTTTTATGAAACGGCTTCTGGAATGAATTATGTTCATAAGTAGAGACTCTACTGTAATTGAAGGCTTGCATTGCCGTTCTTCAGCTGCTGTAGACACTAGGTTAACCCAAACTGAACAAATGAACATCTTGTTTATTCCATTGAAGCCCAACTCCATGAATAGAATACATATATAAACGTGGATGAGAAATTCTGAGCTTCAAAAGCTCCTACAAGGAAATAAGATGGTATTTATAAGTTTTCTTAATGTTTCAACCATGGCTCATGATTTCCTTTGCTTGTCGACAGGTTTGCATTGAAGTAGAAACAATTTCTTGGCGTGCAGGTTTCCTGCACCTTTTTGTAATGCTCGCTCCCTTAGTGCATTATAACCCTGTATAGCAGCTAGGTTAGATTTGTGAATACAATTCGCCTCACATGCTTGTTTCGGGGCAAATATCTGCCAGGTTCCTTGCCTCTGGACTGTTTTTTTGTATTCTATGGTAAGGTTATTTAGTCTATCTGATGTTGGACTCATGACTATCCGTTCAACTGAGTATGTGTCTACTTGCAGATGCACTGCGAGCACTTGAATCTGCTGAAACCCTAAAAGAAAATTTAAGTGAAGAAAAGGCCAAGTTGGTGAGCAGATGTGTTAAATCCAACTCTGTATTCTGGAAAGCACTTTGCTCTTGTTTTATCTAGAAACAGTTCGAAGCATCACAGTTAATTGGCTTACATGCTAGATCCCTCCATTGTATTTTACTCTGGCCTGAAAACTTTATCAATTGTCAGTCAGTACTAGCTGCATGGCTACTGCTCCTCTTTCTGTGTCACCAACTCACAGTTCCTCTTTCTGTGTCACCAACTCACAGTTCCTCTTTCTGTGACATCAACTCACAGTTCCTCTCTCTGTGTCACCAACTCACACTTCTTCTTTCTGTGTCACCAACTCACAGTTCCTCTTTCTGTGTCACCAACTCACAGTTCCTCTTTCAGTGACACCAACCCACAGCTTTTCTTTCTGTGTCACCAACTCACAGTTCTTCTCTCTGTGTCACCAACTCACAGTTCTTCTTTCTGTGTCACCAACTCACAGTTCTTCTTTCCGTGTCACCAACGCACAGTTCTGCTTCCTATGACATCACCATTATATGGAAGGTTTACCACCTTTATAGGAAAGTATAACTATTATTGTTGTAGGAAAACCAGGTTGACAACATGCTGAAAAGCTCTAGTCAGACTCACCAACAACAAGCTGCCCTCCATGATGAATTAAAGGACAAGGAAAGGTATGTCTGTGGATGTGCGCGTGTTCACCAGATTATTCTCTGGTGCCAATGGCTGCTAGCATTGCTATATTACAATATTATTAATATTAGTAGTATTAGTAGGCTAGGACAATAGAATTAAGTGTTAGATGTTTAATAGATTACTATTGATTTTGTATTCACTACTCAGCTCCATTTTATTGTCATCGATGGCTGTCAGTAAGATTTCATGGTCTCGTATTACTTCAATTTGAAATTGTGTTGTAGAAAATTGGAAAGCCTTCAGGAATCCTTATTTGAAGCCACTAATAATTCTGAAAAGATTCAAGAATTACTGGATAGAGCAAAGGAAGAGCATAAGTTGGAGTTGTCTTCCTTAAATGCTCTCATGGAGAAGAGAACTGATGACTTGAAAGCAGAAATATCAAGTTTGGTAAGTACATTTCGCATTTCTGCTGTCTGCTAGTAGACATCCATACTTGTTGAAGCATCTCATTTGTTCTAGTTGAAGCCATTTCACATCAGTAATATTATCTATGGTTGCAATTATATTGTTGGCTTGTTGGTCATTTGATATACTGTTTAGTTTGTACTGATTTTCATGTCAGCCGGTACATGTAGCCTAAATCAAGCAAGCTCAAGCTTTCATTAAAATAATATCATTGTGTATGTAGCAAAACTCTCCTGTTGTAGGACGCTGCCAAGACGGCTGCCGAAAGCAACAATGAAGCTCGAGTCAAGGAATTAAGTGAACAAATTTTGGAAGAAAAGAAAGCAGCTCAAGAGCTTCGGGCCACTTTTCAATTGCAACTTTCGGAAAAGGACAGTTTATTGGCTGCCACCACAGAGGCTGTGGGCAAGCTAGAGCTGGCTGTGAAAGTACAGCGAGAAGAAACTGCAAAAGCAGAGGTAGGCAGGAGAAACTTACACTCATCAACCATCTGGTTTTCTTTAGGTTATTACAGTAATTTATATTGCCTTTTTCCTATAAAGCTGCTGAAAACTGCTCATGGTTGAATAATAATAAATAACTTCATTGTTTTATGTTGTTTAATTTTTACTACCTTGTTCATTTAGTTCCATTATTTAATTAGTCCTATGAATTTAACTCTTAGCTTTGCCCATTTGATATCTTATTTCCTTCACTCATATTTATCTGACCTTAGGAGAACCTTCGGAATATCAAAGAAGAGGTAGATCGGCTGAGTTTAGAGAAAGAGAGTCTCGGCAAACAGCTGACCTCAGAGAAGGGCAGCATCACACAGCATGAACAGGAGGTGGAAAAACTCAAGTCTGTCATAGAAGTACATCAACAGGAGATGGAAAAACAAAAGGCATTGCTGGCACAGAGCAGCTCGGTGAGCAGCTAGCCTCAGCTCTAGCGTGGATCTCATGTGTGCGGAGGAAGTGGGCAGCTGTTTTAGATGATTGATGAGCCTATATGTATCGTAAAACCTCCATTTGAACACCACTTTCATTAGAATCCTATTATAAAAGAAGAGTTGAACAATACAACGCCCCCCTTTAATTGAACGACACTTTTATTCGCCCGCCACGTTGACATTCTTTGATCTTTACGAACCCATAATAGAAAATGATCAGTAAAAAATTGTCCACAAACTAGTACTAAGAATGACTCCGTTACATTAACAACAATTAATTTTTTCCTTGTTGCTGTAGTGGCTGCCCTGATTTTAGTGATGCTGTACCTGAGAAAATCGATCATCACAATCTTCAGAACTGCACTCGGAAGCAAAGTCAATAATGTCTGAATTGTATACATGGTTTTCAGATTCGTCCAGAATTTTGTTCACAATCTTACATGAAGACTTACAAGCGTTTTGATGAACTATGAGAATACTCTATAAGTACGACGTAATAGGAGCCTTTGATTTGGCGTATTCTATCTTTAAAATGTTAAAAACGTCTTTAAAAATTTAATGTCCGTTTTCTAACTCCAACACTTTACAGTTTCTTAGCACTTTGAAAGCGACACCATCAAAATATTTAATAATATTTGATGGTGTCGATTTATTTGATTAATATTATCAGTGTACCACACTGATAATTTATAATCAAATTAGTTCCATGTTTAACTGGGTCTGGTACTTCGTCGTATATGAAAAATAGTTTAGCAAAAATGCTGAGGCCGACGGTATTAATGTCGATCTGCCAGAAAAAGAGTGTAGAATATATAGGCGACAAGCATCACTTCTCCCGTGAAAGGGGAGCAGTGGATTTATCTTCCCAAAATTCTGACTAGCTAGTCGAAAAATACAGCGCCACACTCTATTTGAACGCCACCTCTAATTAAACGCCACTATGCGGGAAGGGTTGAAAAATAGAGCACTGTGGCATTCAAATAGAGGTTTACAGTAGTTAAGTATATTTGTAGCTCCATTCTAACTACTAGTATATCTGTTAGCTAATTTTTTCAGGATTTTGAAAAAACTAGTCAAGAGAAGGATGCACAGATGGAAGACCTTGAAAAGCAGGTAAGTGTTTCCACTCAGCATTACATTTAAGCTAATTTTAATCTAACCTCATTCTTACTGTTACCTGGCAATGGTAATCCTTCATACTCATTCCTGTTACTATAAGCAACACCAACCATGCAAATATTATTTATAACATTCCTGTTGGTTTACCTCACCTTTGAGAATATTTATTTTATTCGATTGTATTTCCTTTTGCAGTGCATAGCTGACTTTTTGATACTAGCTTACGTTGCATCTCAGCCATGCTCAGACAAGTGACTGTGACAGATTGTTGACTACATGTATATTGTTCAAGTACTATCAAACAATGCTTTGTCTCATAGGTTAAGGCACTAGAGGATCTTTCTGAGACCACCCGAGTTGAGTTAGAGTCTCGTTTGGAGCAGGCCAAGTCTTCTGCTGATGAGAGTGCATTCAAGCTCGAGGAGCAGCTGTAAGTCAAATACTGACATTTTGTTGTTGGACATTTGGTCATTGAAGGATGCCATGTTGATAGCGAAGGGACAGTGTGTGGGCAGTGAAAAGGGCATTGTGTGGGCAGTGAAAAGGGCATTTTGTGGGCAGTGAAGGGTCTTGTGTGGACAGTGAAGAGGGCATTGTGTGGGCAGTGAAGAGGGCATTGTGGGGGCAGTGAAGAGGGCATTGTGTGGGCAGTGAAGGGTCATTGGGTGGGCAGTGAAGGGTCATTGTGCGAGCATTGAAGGGGCAGTATTTAGAATGTAATAACATGTTATGCGGGTGGAGAGGGGGCATTGGATGAGCTGTGAAGGGGCAGTGTGTGGGTAGTAAAGGAACAGCGTCTGTTTTATTTCTGCCAATGCCATTGATTAACATATATTAGGCTGGATATTTAATTTGATTTGAACTTCTGTGGGTTGGTTTCTCTACATCTGAACTGTAATAGATCCCTCTTAAGCCAGTATGTATATAAGTACGTTACTTTTTTAGCTGTACTATTTTTCTTCCGTAGCATCTGTTGAGGCTTGCTGTCTTCTGTAGTTCCTTGTGTACGATACACCATGAGACAGACAATCTGATACAGCGTGGAGAGCAAGAATGAGCAAAGCTTACTCCACGCTCTAATGTCATAATATATCTTATTATGTCGACAGGTATATTATGTTTACACTGTCACAAACAGGTATTACCTACATTTTTTTATCACATAGAATGGCAGTGAAGTCAGAGAATGAGTCACTCCAAGCTCTCATAGATGATCATGTAAAGGAGCAGACAGCTCTCGCTGACCAATTAGTTGCTGCAAAAACAGAGTTAAGCCATTCTGAGAAAAGCGTGACAGAGAGCATGCAAGAGATTAACCAGTTGAAGTTGTCTGTTCAGAGCGCAGAGGAAGCCAAAGAGCAGCTTCAGACTAAAGGTATACTAAATATTAGTTTGTCTCAGCTCAAATCTGTATTGATTCTAAAGACTGTTGAGAAGAGTAAGACAAGTTGCAGAAGCCTTGTTCATGGTTACAAGTATAGATCTTGATCACTTTTGTAGTGTTCTCTCTGGAAGAAGCATCACTAGATGCAGAGGAGCAAGCTAAGTCAGCGAAGATCAAGTGTGAGATGCTCACTAAGAAGGTGTCAGTTATGGAGAGTGAAATTGGAAAATCTGCCAAAAAGTATGATTTACTTACCTTGAATGGTTTCATTTTACTTGTTCATGTATGGATGTTGATGCAGAACCGAGTCTTCTTAAGATTGTTTACATGCAGCTGGATGTCGAAAGCAGCATTCGTTGGTATAACTCATTTGATGAGCTCAATCTTGTCATAAAACCTATTCATTTCTTACTAAAATGTAGTTGCGCCGCTGTGCCGTAGCTCTACTCTTAAATTTGGATTTGTTTCACCCTACTCCGGGAGTTCGTAACTCCATATTTCAGCTTGCATCTGCTTCGACTTACGAACACATTAGCAAACACATAACGTTGGCCATAGTTAGCCTTTGGCTAGCCAACATTTTGTCACAATATTATGTATTTTGGTAAATTAAAGTTTATTCTTGCTAAAGACGCCTTAATGTACATTTGTTCAGCTTTATCGAACATTAGTCTTTCAGTGCATGCTCGAGTCGCTTTGCAGTAACCCCTTTCATACTTCACCCTTTAGATCTGGCAAAAGGTAATGCTGATGTGGTACTAGTGACTAATAGATAGTCTGTGTTGTAGTATTGTGTGTGAGTGGTTGGAGATGCTAAAAAGTGGCAAGTTTATAGCCAAACTAGCATGCACCAAGATCAGCTGGTGATGTTGTCAAGCATTCCTCATCAACTTGTCTCTTTACATTGCATCTTGCTTGCTTAGCGGCAGTCTCTTGTCATGTTTTATCATGTATTTCTATAGTTACTAGATAGTGTTCCAAGTTTATTTATTAAAAAATTATTTCTCACATTCAGTGTGTGTATGAATGAATAGTTAGTGCACATCTAGAGTTGATTGAACTACATTGCCATGAGAACTAGGAATGTGACGTAATTGCTGGTTGATGTCCTCGGGCAAAGGTTGTTAATTATATATAGTAAGGCTACAGATGTGTTCAATTTCTTTTCTTCAGAAAATGAAAGTGGATTACTAGTTTACCAAGATTATTTGGGATTGTTATGCATGACACTATCTTTTATGTGATGTGTTGTGCTTGTTAGGCATTAATAAGCATACCGTACAGCTTGTAACTCTGTTGCCGCTAGTGAATAAGCAAGCATGCTACAGCTTCATGTGTGTAAGCAATGGCTGTTTTAGCTGTTGGTAGCCTGCTTCAGCTTAACACAATGCTTGCAAGTGTTGCTCCTCTTTCTAGACTAGTGTTCAAATACCAGTCGATTTCTAGACCATTCTATAGATAGCAATGTTATTTAGATCATTCTATAGATGCCAACCCCTTTATAGACTCTTCTATAGATGACAACCGCCTTATAGACTGTTCTATAGATACTAACCGCCTTATAGACTATCCTATAGATAGATATCAATCGCCTTACAGACTTTTCTATGGATGACAACTACTTTCTAAACTGTCTTTCACATCCCAATGTAATTCTAATTTAGGCGATATTAATTGTGTAGCCTCTAATTTTGAGCCTTGTATTGCTACTCAGAGCTGACTTAGAGAAGGCAACTCTAACAGTAGAGCTCGAAAGCAAGCAGCAACAGCTGGAGATCCAAACATCCCTCATAGAGAAATATGAACATGAGATAAAACACCTCAAGTCGCAAGTATGCGCTCCGCTGTATTGTCTTTGGCTGAAAACGTTTCTCTTGTCACTTCGTAACGTAGACTTTGAACTGCAGATTGTATGTACTGTAGATTTCTCAACAGTTTTTCCTACAGGAGAACTTGCAAGCTAATTGTCATTGTGATCTTTTGAGAACTTACAGTTTCTTTGTAATTCTATTACTAATCATTAATTGTTTTCATGTGAGTATACCAGAGTATGTTGGAATAGCTCACTTGTCCTTCACCTGACTCTGTGTTAAGCTATTTACTCATGTCTTCCAGCAATCTTGCCCATAGGTCAGTGCATCCTCCGGTGACACTTCTCTCATTCGTGACTTGAAAACTCAACTCACCAAGTTGGAAGATGAACGGGATGACTTCAAGAAGGAGGCAGAAGACTTGACATTCAAGTTAGAGGAGTTATCACTCTCTAAAGGTGAGTTTCTTAAGCTGTAGCGCTCCCTGACGTGAAGAGCATGTTTGGTAGTGGGAACTGAATAGATTTCTATGGCTAGTACACTAATGGTTGTTTTAGTGAAGCTGTAAATTATTTGTACTTTTTTGCATAAGAGCAGTCAGGAGAGAACGGTGAGGAAATCATATTACAGAGTGATACATTAACTTGATGTGAAATCAAAACTCTTCTGCCAATGATAAGGCATAACATCATATTATTCAGCATTGTAGAAAACACACCGGTTCAAAACTCAAAATCATGAGTATAGTAAAGCAGACATGATAATATGCAGACTTGTCTAAATATATGTATGTGTAAGTCTTGTTGTGGAGGCACCTTAGCGGGTAAAGTCCTACCGCAGTTGAATTCATTGTATCTAATGACCATATTGCAATCATAGATAGCGGTTTCAGAAGGGTGTAAGAATCATGTGTTACCAAGTACTCAATACAGGCTTATAGGAAATTACTTCTCATCGCGGTTCTATATTTCAGCAACTCGACACTGCATATAGTTTTTGTAAGTATGCACATTAATTAGTGAAATGTAAAGATTTCAATTTGCCATAGGGCTGATTTCTTCATCATTACTTGTACACATAACAGTAACAGTTCACTCATTTCCACCCAGAGAATAAATGGCTGTCTGCTACTCTCTCCTTCACACCGTATTGTGTCAGGAAATATTAAAGCATTCAGTGTAAGGATGTCATAGCGGCTAAATAAGCGTTAATGTAATAGTTGTTATTGTCTTGTTATAAAACTTGTTCGCCTAACAGATGGACACAGACATGTAATGAATACACGTAGAACTACAATTCTAGTAGTTCTAGGTAGAACTACTAGAATAGATTCAGTATTGGTCCAAACTTGCTCATTCTAAGCCATGCATTTATTGATGAATAATGATGTATAAATTGTGTAGCTTATATAAGGAATAAGGGTTTCCACGTAATCGCGCTGTTGCAGAAAGTCAATAAACTTGGTGAAAGCCATAATTATATTGATGAATAGAGAAAAGTGAGATGTGGCTGTGATTAGCTGTCACCTTCGCAACACCATTTCAACCTCACTCATAGCACTTTCACACGATGCTTGTCATCTAACTAATTCGAAGAGTCTTGCCCATCGGAGTAAAGTTGTTTTAAACTATATTGTTGGCCTTTGAAGTTCTTCCTGTTGACCTAGTAGTCATTCACTTGTGAGCTGACTAAATGAGTTCACTTATGTTACAATTAGGTAGGTCTGCCGACCTTAGACACCATTCAGACGATAGACCGAGTTGTACTGTTATAGGCGCAGGTGCTGGTGATGCCGGCAGCGACTCTGATCGCTATCAGATTGACTTTCTGAACTCAGTTATAGTCGACCAAAAAGGAAAGATCGATGAACTCAATCATAAGATAAAAGTTCTTGCTGAAGTCGGGGATGTCGAACCTAATGGTTACGAGTTGGACTTCAGGTAATGCTCCTGCATACAGTGGATTGCCTCTCTGAATGCTCAAATGTATTATCTATTTCATAGCTTGTTTGCTCCTCCAGTAAGTACATATGTAGTTTACCTGCTGTTTGCTCTTCACCGCAGTGATTCATCGCATTCTAAAGATACTCTCTAGCTACGTAGAAAATTGTAGCTTGGACTGGCTTCAATTAGCTCTTTAGTGTAGTCGTAATTAAGCATCACATTCACCCGCTTTAGACACCTTTCTCCAGTCACTGGCCAATTTATCTCTGATTCATAATTAGGCATCTAGCGGGTTCGGTGCGCTGACTACAACCTCAACTCTTATTTACACAGTCTTCGGCAGCAGTGGTGTAATAACTGTAAATGCTGACTTGCACATGTTATCTTGTATGAATGAATGCTGGTTCACACAATATCGCTGCGTGTCTGTGATGTCCTTTTCGCATTCATCGCCAACTAGGTGCATCGTAAACCGATTGCATCGACGAAGCAACGTGGATACGTCAGGAAAGTTTGCAGCTGTCAAATTTTTCCAATCATTCACCGTGCATCAACAACAGCTTGCACAATGTGCACCATGTCGGCGATAGTGATTCGCTGTTGCGGATAGCCTAATCTCTTTATTTCCGTTTACGATAGTCGCTTCAAGACTGGTATTTGATTCGAGTACGCTGAAGCAAAATGCTCATTCGAGAAAGTTAAAAAGATGAGAACTCTACGTCGTGGAATATTTGCTGATGCAAACACGGATGGGATAAGTTTGTGATAGTGTGAACATTGTTATCATCGACGATCACTGAAGTATTGTGGCATCAACACCGAGATACGGCGATATAGTGTGAAGCAGCATTAAGGCTTCCACAAAGTCGGGAAGGGTGGTGTAACAGGTTTTTATTAGTTTCTGCATGTTGGTCTGGTTAAGCCTGATGAGAAAGTGCTTGATTTTCACTGCAGTAGACCTGTGTGATATACACTATGGCATGGGTAATCAATGGGTGTGGTCTAGCATGGGTAATGATTGTGTGTGGTCTAGCATGGGTAATGAATCTGTGTGGTCTAGCATGCAGAGTTTTGGTTTGTTTAAACAGATTCTATATATTGTTAAGTTGTTTTAAGCGAAAAACATGCAAAACAAAATTTTAATTTTGATTATTATGCTATTTAGCAGGTGTTGTCTTTCTACTTAACAACTCGTATTCTGTTGCAGTGCTGATTTCGCAGAAGAGACAAGAAAACCTCCACCGAGACTGTTTTGTGATATATGCGATGTATTTGATGCACACGATACAGACGACTGCCCTATTCAGGCACAGGATGACGATGGCCCAGCCCCTTCCTATCACCATGAAGAGAGAGGCACCAATAGAGCCTACTGTGATGCTTGCGAAGGTACGTTGGCTAGTCGGTATCTCTCAGAAGAGCGGGTTCTGTCTCGGAAATGGTTTGTTAAAGACGCTTGTCTGAATTTCTACTGTCAACGAATAACTTTAAGAATCAACCTACCCAAAATTTCAGTAGTTTTCATCAGAAAGTATCAGTATTTTTCTAACATTTGTAATTATTTTTCATTTTTGAGGCGATTAGACTGCCAGGATGTTTCAAGGTTAAAATCGACAAAACTTGGTCGTGGTTAAAAAGTAAAGATTTAAGCGAAAACGCAATGACAAAGTTCATTAATAATTAAAGTCATGGATAATTGTTGGTCTAGATCGCACACAAACTACATTTTTTGCCATGTAAGTTTTTAAGTGTTTTAAAAAGGCCTCTACCAGGTAGCATAAGTGCTATATTCATAGATGCTTCTTAATCAGATGCTACGCTCCTCGGTGCTTTGAGGAGTTCAACACTATATCAGCTAATCACAGCACAAAATCAGTCGTCTCTCATTTATCTGAGTGGTCACTGGTATATTACCTATGATTAGCTCTTCTTTAATCTCCCAGATGTGTTTGTATAGCTGTACTTAGCAGAGCAGACTCTTCTGTAATAATACACTCTCATAACACTCGGTGCAAACAGAGGACTCTGCGCTGCTCTCAGCTATTCTTCCATTCTCAAGTGTAACGCTCTCTCATCAGAGTGGGCAACTGCATTTCTCCATCTGGCTGTGCACTCATTTGTATAGTAGTTCTGTAAGCATGTGTTTCCAATTCCTAAGGTCTACTGCTGATTAGGGTACCTACTAGTTGGTGCCATAGCCTATTGTTAAAAGGAACACTTGAAGATGCAGGCCCCCCCCCCCCTAGCAGATCCTTGCTTGTACTATTACTTAGGATGATGTTGATTTACGCTGACCACTATTACATTTTAAGTGAGCTATATGAATGACCGAGTTATTTTAATTTGCAACTTCAGACGTTGTGACTGATATGTTGAGCTTTTGTTTCTATTGCAGTAAAAGGTGTCATTATTTTTCTATTTTTATTATCAATCGGCTGCTAAAATCAAATTTTATTATTTTTTTATTTCATATTCTCATCATGATTACAACCAACAACTGACCTTCAATCATTGTCAAAACTAAAGAGCAATAGCTCACACCAGTTTCCATTTCTCACACGGAGTGCCCTAGTAGGGGTGTAGCGCCCCCTGTGGTACAACAGTTCTAGCGCACACTAAACATTCAGTGTGCTCCAAGAGCGTTTCAGAAGAGTTGCCTTCTCTCACGATGTGTGCTCATTTGGCTCACCCTCCAGTGGTCTATGTGACAAGAGTAATTACTGTAACAATTACCTGCTAGTCTGCATCACATTCTAATGCGGTAAAAGATATTCGCTAGTTGGCTACACATGTGCAACTGCTGGAAAGAGCACCTGCTAGTCCGTGCCACTTTTTACAGTTTTCTCATTTATCCTCTTACAGTGTTTGGACATGACACAGAAGATTGTGAAGAGCAGGATGAATGGTAAAGTCTGCGCTCGCAAACAAGTTATTTAATATTTTTTTATCTATTTATATCAATATGAATACAGATCACCATCAGCTGTTATTTTCTTATCCATCTCTTAGTGTATTTTTTAGAAGAGGGAGACAATCTTTTTTCTCCTGTCATTGTAAAGCTTTCGTAAGCTTCATTACTTTATATGAGATATAGTTAGTCAGCGTTAGAGTCAGCGTCTCATTATGTTGGTGCTAGCAATGCGTGTTGGCATACTCAGTCATTGACTACATCTTATCGTCGCTTACAAACATCTCACCGGATTTACCTCCTTAATTCAGTTGCTACCTACATGTAGCCTGTTTGTCAGTTATTTTATTTTGTGATAGTGTGGGTCACTCTACACTGTCCACGTTAAATTTTGATCTTTGTGCTAATATTTTTGTTGCCATTTGAATTTATGTCAGCAGTGTGCGAGTGTAAGATTTCTGCAATTGCTATATCGAGTTTTGCTGCCAACTGCGTCTATTGATCTGTGTGTAAATATGCGATGATTATATGTATTTCCTGTAATACCATGAAAGCTTTGCCGCTTGTAGTGTCATTTTGTTCATACTAACAACATTTTGCTCATATGCAACAAGTTTGTTGAATATTTATATTAGCTATGAAATACAACAAAATACATATTTTCTACTCCACCGTTTCACCGCTTCTATTTGTTGTACTAAATGAAACCACTCTTTTAAAGTAAAATGGATAATATACAAACAAAACGTTGTATAAAGAATTATGCTAGATGTAAGATACAATACAAGTAGGTGTATAATCTATTCCGTCAAGCTCCGTGTAAAGTATTCTTCGGGAGAATCTTTTTAGACAATCTTTAGTAGGTAAAATCACACCAGTAAAAAGTATCCACACACTAATTAAGTACGTAAGCAGAAACTATCCGACCAAATCACACCACGTAGTCACTTCATTGTAAACCACTATAGCCATTTCCACCATAGGAATTTGCAATCAATTAATTACATCCTCATCGAGTTAACTGCATCTATTTTTGTTGATAAGGGAGTGCTTTGCATTGTGGGACAAGCATTTCAGATGTATAAATAAATGTAATCGCAGTAAGAAATAGTAACATGGCAACTAAGACAATGCTACATCTATATGATGCGGGACTATATCTGTGTTTCACTGCTAGTCATTCAACATCATAGCAGGAAGAATACCTATCACCGCGCCTTGATTGCCTTTCGTTCAATGTCTCTGCTTCAACTGCCTTTTCCCTTTCTCGACGACGTCGTCTTCTGCGAGAAACTGCCTCATTTTCAGTTTCTCCATCAAACTCATTGTAGGCATCCGCTCGATATCCATTCATAGGGGGTTCATCAGTCTGTGTCACTCCATCACAGCCAACCACTATGGACGTGTTTGTGGCTACCTCCACTCTTTTCACAGATGCACTCTCTGTCTGTGTAGCAACTGTTTCAAAGAAATCAGAGGGATCAAAATTGTCTTCTGACTCTGTACCCTGATGGCTGAACCGATGACGCGTCTGCGAGAGAAGTGGTCTGTCAGCATCATGAATGTATCCCATGTCTAGCATGCCAGGCACAAAATGGATGACCTTATTCACGGTTTTTGGTAGTTCCTTCATCACGCCGGATTGACTAAACGTCTGCAGTTTTTCTTGTATTTCCTTTTGCAAGAGGAGTAACTCCATGTCTTTACCTTTGATGATCAATTCTGTCAGCTGAACGGTGCTCTTCAGTGTTTCTATGTCTCTCTCCGTATTTTCCTTCTTAGCTATCATCTCAATCACATCTGGGCCATAGAGGTTATGTATCTCTTCTATCAAGATCTTTTCCCTAAATGTACCATCAAGTATTTAGCAGACGTGAACTTAATTTTTAAACAACTAGCTTTTAAATAGAGAATAATACCAAGTAGACTCGAGTTTCTTTTTTTCAAAGCTCATTACTAAAATGCAAATTATAATTGATATACATGTATATATTCAAGTTCACGATGTCATAGAAATTTGGCGATCGCTTGTCATTAATTTTAGCAAAATTAGAAAAAGGTTTTTAGGCACTCCTTTTTCAAAATTAGGTGCTGAAAGAGTTAGTACATGATAAGAAATTTCTAACATCAATCACTTTTAGTACCTACAAACTCAAAGCCTTTATTACGGTGTGTTAATGGCCCAACATAAGACTACATCAAATCTTGGGCTAATTGAAATTCTCCATTTCTGCATCACCACCGCATTGTTAAAACTACATGTGATACCGACAACCTCATTTCACTGCATACAAAATTATTGTTGTATTTCAGAACCTATTTCATATGGTCCTGTATCTATTGCCACAGTAAGCAACAACAAAACTTGAGTTACTCATATTCACCTGTTCCTGATGTCAGCAATCATATCAATCGAAATGTCTCGAATCTTCGTCTCAGCTTGTTTGATGCATTTTTCACACTGCTCAAGGCTCTGAATCTGTGATTCACACTTAACTAAATTACTCTGGCAGTCGTTCATCAGATTTTGTATGTTGGACTTGTATTTAGTGACGGCGTCGCTAAACTGTGTCACATCGTGGTCCTTGTGATCGTTGAATGTGCAGATGATGCAGACTGGGTCCTCGCAGGTCTCACAGTAGAATCGAATGACTTCCTCTGGGTGCTCTTTACAATCTATATCTTTTTCAATTTCGATATCAAATATATTGTGATCTTTGGTTACCTGGTAATAAAGAACAAACATTCACTCACTGTGGGCTTTGGGTTGTTCGAAAATCTATAATATACATATTTAATTATAATATATATTATATATAAGTTTTAATACATATTATACATATAATATATACATATATTACATGTATATATTATATATAAGTTATAATATATATATACATATAATATATACATATATTATGTGTATATATTATATGTATATTATATACAAGTTGTAATATATATAATACATACATGTATAATATATACATATATTATATGTATATACAATATATATTATAATATATACTATAGTATATATAATATTTATTATAATATACATTATATATAAGTATATATATTACCTGTCTAGATAAATTGTTAATATATTAACAATTAGTCTTAATATTAATTAATCTATTAGTCTATTGATCTGCTAGATAAAACTAGACGATTTTTGACTAAAATTCTTCGCTGCAACAACAATGGTGTTTTGGGCATGGGACTTGTCAGGTTATAATATCACATCTCGTCATAATATTTTCTCCCAACTTGTTGCTAGTTCCATGTGGGACACAATACGTTCTTCTTTTGTTTAGAATGCAAAGCATGTACATGTATTTTTTAATATCTATATGCCTATTGGTGGCTACAGCAACTATTAATTGCACTACTAAACACTGAGCAAAACACAAGCATTCACGTGAGCAGTTTTTCTTCTCATTATCAGCGTCTTCAGAAATGCCAGGCACTAATGATGAGTTCATTTTTTAATCATTACCCTTTGTCTATGTATATGAGTATTTCTTTGGCTATGCTACAGACCTGCAGGTAGTAGACATTACCGCTACTTAATTATTAACCTTACAAACATCCAGTAGGAAGTAATAATAACATACAATAAAATTATTGCTGGTTGAAGCTAAATTCTCACCTTAGTGTCGTTATGCTGCTCAACGCAATCCTTGCACAGAAGTTTGCTGCAGTCCAGACATTTCGCACTCGCCTCTCTGTGCTTCCTGTTGACCAGCTTACAAAAATCACACACTTGAAACTTGGAAGGTTTCTGTCTATCGACTACTTCAGTCAGACTAGAAACTAAAAAATTGTCTGGCAGCTTTTTAACTCCTCCGAGAGGCAGCGTCGTTCTCTTGCGACAGAGCGGGCAAGTAAATTCTCGGTAATCGCTGTACTTCTTGTATGAGCTCTCCGAGTTGGCATGGTTCTCAATGCAATCTTCGCAGAAGGTGTGTAGACAGTCGAGGCTCTTCGGGTTGGTGAAACCTTCCAGACAAATCTTACAGGTCAGGAACTCGTCGTGGATCTGCTGAGCCAGCACGCCACTCTTCGAGTTCGCTGCCGGCATGACTTTGCTGTTTACCGCCACTGGAGATGCTGATGGTGAGGTTGTCGGAGCTTCAATCTGTATTGTCGCTGCCGGAGAGAAAGAATGCCGGCTTCTTGATCTTCTGTCTTTCACCTCTCCGCAGCTGGGATTCAGGTGTCTGCTTTGTCTAATTGGTAAAAAGATAAGATGAATTATGCTGTTGAAAAAAGTGCACGTTTTTGTTCACGTAAAATGAAAATTCGTTGTCGTACTTATTCTAAGATTAATTTATATTCAAGAGAATTACAAATGACTCTTTTGTAGCAGTCTTTTACTTTTATATTTTGCATATCCTTGCTTGAATTACTAGATTAAAAATTCATTTAAAGCTGACAAATAGACTGCCTGCATGACATTGAGTAATTAGATCTAAGGAATTTAACAGAGATATTATAAGAAATCTAAAATGTGGTTGAGGTGCATCGTAGACCATAAGCTATCACAGAAAGACAATCAGCTACCCTATATATAACTTCTAAACAGGCTTGATAAAAAATGCTGGTAGAAACTCACAGAAAAAGTAATTTGTTGTAATGGCTGAGACAGACAGACTATTGCATCAGTAGCCTTCTAAATCTATCTTTAAAGTAATGCTCTGCTATTTATATTATTATCATATCTACTTCACTTTATTCATAGCAAAAAAAAATATTTTGGTATTTTCTCACTCACGTTTACATCTTATAAAAAGCCAGCAAGTAGATTTGATAATGCCACAAAGTTTACATCATAAAGTTTAGCTAAGCATTTCCCTTACCTAGACATTGTGAAATCAGCTTCCAACCGAGTCTCTATACCAATGAATAACGTCCTACAACGTTTGCCCTTCTCAGCTAAATCTTCTCATCAACTCCAATTAGCACTTTAGTAATGGGTATAAACTGCCCGCTGCCCATTAATTATCTCTACTGGCAAATCCGATCATTCCAGATGTTGTAATTTTACTTAAGAAACCGTCAGCCTGTAGTTTACTAATAATATAGACAAATATCCTACCTGTTGCGCAATCTAGTCTTAGACCTCTTGCATTCCTACTTATCGTTGCAATAGAGCGAAGGGGTGAAACTATATTTGACTACGTATATATCTTAGTCGATCCTATCTCCTTGACAGCCTGCTGACTACTGAACTGTTCGGTGCGAAACCTTGCATATGAGATGCCGTTAGTCAACAGCTGTAAGAATAGTATTTGTTGTTTGAGCAATGATATATTGCAGGATTGTACCTTTCTATCATCACTAACTAATCATCTATTATAATATATAATTGCGTGTAGCTACCCATTGTTATGCTAATCAGTAATGCCTACGTTTGTTTTTTCTATTGATGAACCTGCTAATAACTGAAGTGAGGCTAGATTTAGGTTGTCTGCTCTCTCCCTTCGCCCTCCTTTCTCTTTCTCTCTCTCTCTTTCCCTCTGTCCCTCCCTCTCTCTCTTTTCCTCTCTTTCTCACACTCTCTCTCCAACTCTCTCTCTCTCTGTCTCTCCCTCTCCAACGCTTTTTCTGTCTCTCTCTCTGTCTCTCCAACTCTCTCTCTCTGTCTCTCCCTCTCTTTCTCACTCTCTCTTTCCAACTCTCCTTCTCTTTCTATATTTCTCTCTCCCAGACTCTGTGATAAGTGTTTGCTTTAGCTACCATGGTATAGTGGTCTACAATGCTCATGGTAACAGTGGTAACAGGTGCAGCATCCAACCTTAAATTACCCTCTACAACTGCACACATCTCTCGTCATCAAAGTTTCCTTGCCACTGGCTGGCGACTTCCAGTCAAAATCCATGAATACTTTTTTGCGCAACAATGCTCTTAAAAACATGCCCAGCCTCTGCAGTAAACAAAGCAGACATACATGAGCTTTGAGCGATTACTCACACATGCATGTAGCTTGTCTCATCAGTCATGTTAACAAAAGGCAACAAAGCTGGTAGTGTAGAATATACAAGCAAGGTTTTAAGGTTAATACATATTTTTCGAATACTGAAAGATCAATTGCTTTTTAGCTAGAAAAAATATGGGACATTCATGGTACTAGCTAGTACATTGTGCATGAATTTTAGTAAATATCACTATTGATCAAGTGTTAGCCATTAACACATTGGCAGCCAGTAAATTAGGAGACGAATAGGTAGCAAGCATGTCATTTTTTGAGAAAGTATATTAGTCAAAAAGATTAGTCCTACGAAAAGCACAATTTCAGCTAGCAGACGATTGAGTGAATGATCTTGAAATTCTCACCTTTATGTATGTTTGCCTTCCTATTTCCACTTCACCAAAAACAACAGCGAACATTGTTTTGACAAAACAAATGTTTGCTAAAAACTGACAAAACAAATGTTCCTTTTGTAAAACGATATTTTTGTATTTTCGCTGAATTTGATGTTTTGAACCATTTGGGCCGTGTTTGACATGAAAACAGGAGTTGCCCTTTCTTACTAAGCTATTTCTGTAGGATCTTCAGTGAAATGTACGCCATGCAAGTGTTATCGTTTGTGGACAGTTTCTTATACATATACTTCTGGTACAATATATTTCAGTGATATATGATTCATAACGTAGAGCAACTGTAGCGCACTAAACTACTTCATATGCATAAGGTCTTAATCCAATAACGCTGTATACCTTTGTAATTCACACCCGAGGTTCAGCAAATGAATCATCTGACGCTAATATACGAGTATATTTACAAACATGTGATGAAATTCAGCAGGCGAGCCTGTAGTTAGTTCACATATGAGGTAGAATGACGCAGGCTGAATTGCTACAGTAGTAAGCAGGACTGTAACAAACGCTAGTCAGTACACCAGCTTGTGATTTAGCCTTTTGGTAGCTTTTGTAACCTTGAGCCAGCTTGGAGGATGTTTTGTTTAGAGAAGAGATTAGAACAAAAATGAAATCTCAAACATTTGCCAAACGATTTTGTTCTTTTGTTGTCCGTTTAATTGAACTGATCTATTCATCCCGATGCTCGCTTAAATGTGTGTTAATTCAAGCAGCTCTCTATCAGGGAGACTGTTTTTGTATGAACTCAATCCTTACAACAAAATTACCAAATTCGTAATAAACTAGCCAATTTGAGCTTAACGGACAAACAATTTTTTACTAATCGCTAGTATATTTTAATTGTAGATAATTAGAGCAGTACACAATAAGCATTTATTGTATACAGTATATCACTTATTTATGCACACTATATCACTGACTTGTATACAGGACATCACTGATTCCTTTACAGTAATAGCATATCAATTATTGGTATACAATACTAGTAAAATCTACTAGTATTGTATACAAATAGGTGATATACTATTACTATATAGGAATCGATAATGTACCATATACAGCATACAAATAAGTGATATACTGAACATAAATGATATTATCACTTATTTGTAGTGTATCACTAATTTGTATGCAATACTAGAATATCGCTTGTTTCAAAATACTGCCCACGATCATAATTTTACATCTCAGGCCTTTCAGGCCAACCATTAACCTTTCTGTGACTGTCTCATAACATTAGGTAGCCTTGTTGAAGCTCCATAATACAATTCTTTCATGAACCACCAATTAAATTTATTCCAGTTCTCTAAATAAGCCTATCCTGCACATTAAATCGAAGACTTGAAGCTGTCATCATATAACAATGATGACTGCTGCATTATAGATATGGCAGTAGGTTAGATTTAGACGCTATGCTCACTACCTGGAAATGGTCAGAACCTCTACTGACTGGGACCAATGAATAATAGATTGAATAATATTAATCAAGTATATAATATGTAGATTGAAAATAATACCAAAACATACCAAGCAAACACAGAAATAATCTCTTAATGAGTTATGCATTTTCTAGCTGTGTGGAGACAACTCCAACTTAGTGAAATGACCAATTGAATATCAGCAGCATCCCATCTGTGAATCCTGAACTTGGGGCAGCCATGCAGGTTAAACGATTGTTTATCCAAAATAGAGCTGTTCTATCAACTATCAAAAGTGTATCAACTATAGAGACACCTAAAATGTAACAGTGTCAACATTTGTAGTAAACACAACTAAGATAATCCAAGGTATACCGACTTTTCATTCATCAATTCTACAACTTTCACAGATTATCGTAGAAATGACTAAAAAAGTAGTGACATTGCAATCCAATTGGCAGTCTTGTTAGGGATTGATTTACAGAGCTAGAGATGTATGCAAAATTATACACAAGCAAAGTTTTCTCCATAAAAATCATAAACAATGAAGAAACATAGTGTTGTAACTGCTTGTAGTTGTTATTAGCTAATAAAATAATAATGAACAAAGTATTCCGCACTTACACTCACTTTTTTATCAAAACAATGAAAAACTCTTTTGGGAGAACCTAGTTAATAGTGGAGTAGCGCGTGACACAAATGATACAGTTAAAGATACAGTTAGCTGATAAAATGACCTGCTGTCGCAGTCCAAAGGTGCTTCCCTTATATTGATAATGCTGAGAATTCATTTAGGTGTGTCTAACTTTTCAAACTGAAAACGAGGGTAAGGAATTGCTCATATCCTATCTGTATCCAGCCAGACCTGTTCGTATCATAAGCTTGAAAGGAGTTGGTCAGCGTCTGCAACAGATGACTCAAAGGGTATAGTGAATTAACTCACTATTGGCAGCAACATACATACACACTATGCACACAATAGTCGATCAATATACAGTATTATAATTTACAATTTGTAAGTGACGTATCGTTGGTGTTTCAGCATGCCCATAACTTTAACAAAGAAAAAAGCACCTGCAACTCACACAGGAGAAATATAGATTGAATTCACTGGCGAATTCACGAGTACTTACAAAGTGGCTTATGTTAGCGGTAAAGACCGATGCACAAACATGTATCAGGAGTGTTTGATATTTACACACGCTTTTGCTTCTATTGGCTAGCTGATTGTGATTGAGCAGGTCATGAAATACAAATCACGAAATGATTAAAAAAGATTTGATTTATAACAAAAAGCTAGACAGTACAAGATAAGACTGCAAGACAAATTAATAAGATCCTGAAAGATGCACGCCCACTAGCGGGATTATCGAGTTATGTATGAATAAATGAAAGGCAATAAGTCTTCTTAATACTCTTCATATCTCGTGCGCTTCGCAGAAGGGTCGTTACAAGGCTGATGCAAGAACTGAAATTGTACCAATGTATCCCAGCACCATGATTAAGGCCAATGCTGGTGAAAGCACACTGTAAGCATATAACTGATCATGGAAGGGTGCCGTAGCGCAGTAGCAACATCGTAATGCTATGAACGTTATATCATACCTTAGACGGATTAAACATTATTCCTGCCGGCGTAGTACATCTGCCGTCTAGCATGCAGACATACTTGTATGTTATATTCAAATACTGTAAACCTTGTTTACAGTTTAATTGTCACAGTTCGACACGCATACTTCATTTTGCCTTTTATTTTGTGTTACGTCTGCTCCAAGCTTCACTGTACAGTATTACGTAACACCTGCTTGACGCACCAATTTGAAAACAATGGACCACGGCGTACTCAACTCACTTGTATAACAACACAGCACTGAATAAAATCATCAAACGCAACCGAGCCCCTGCCATGCCGGTCAAACTTCTTCACCAGAATATCATAGAATCTATCAGAGAGCCTGTAGCCTGCAACAGAAGCCTAGGTCAGCAAACATCTAGCATCAAAAACAAAAACTTACTGTTTGATGAAGCCTGTCGATAGGCAATAGTAACAAGGCTATCTTCATATTCAACACCTTGCGTACTTGTGCATACCAATGACAGAGTAACAGTACTGGTACACTTCGACAAACCACTTTTATTGTAAACATTGAGGATCAACACACTAGCAGTAATCATGTATAACTTATACATTACAACTGAACCTAGACTACTGCATGACTTTGCTCATGTCATTCTGATGACTATGTTCATATTGTGCATAGAGATACTGTATTCAACAACTACGAGTGCGGTTTATCAACTAAAGGATGATGGACATTATATCGTCGTATATCAGTGTTAACGACACAATACTTCGGTGACCATCTGCAATAACAATGTTCATACTATCACAAACCCAGTTGCGTTAACATCAGCAAAATGTCCGCCGCATAGCGTTCTCATTAAACTATGAAATGCTAGTTCCACAGTAACTGTCATAAAAATATAGATGGAGCATGACCAATGACCGCGATGACCAATCACCTTTGCACACATTGCATAGCGAACATACCACAGGCCGTTGTGGATGCTCGGCGAAATCTCAAGAAAGTTTGGCAGCTGCAAACTTTTCTGACATACCCACGTTGCCTCGACGACGCCTTCTGTTTATGGTGCACACATTTTACAAATAATCGGTGAGAGGACAGCATCGACATAGAACCGACATAGAGCGATATACACTGTTTACATGACGCGCATCATGCGGATTTGGAGTTGTGCGCACGTTGCTTTACCGTGCAAATTAAGCGTTGCTATGGGCATTCGCATGATGGATTGACTCTGGCGCCTCATTGAAATAAGATAAGGTATTGTATGCTACAAGTTAATAATTAGCGATGCACGTGTTAGCGACACAAACACGTGCAACTCGATCGAGAAGGGACTAATGGAAGTATTGAAATTGTTTAAAATTAAATAGCTGGCGTGGTATTTTAATGCGCATCATTTGCAAGTACTGCATCATTTGCAAGTACCGCATCATTTGCAAGTACCATTTCCATTATTCGCAAGCGTGATGGGATTCGATAGTTTTGAGAATTGCAAAATTCGCTTAGCTTGCGGATTTATGCCGTTTCCACGATGCAGGTAAAATATGTTGCAATGCTACTACATACCGAAACTGGTCAGTGCATTTTTTAGCTCATTTTTGTCTATTGAGCCTGATCCATCCCTGTCATACCCCCTGAAAGTGTTTTGCCAATCAGTCACGTATTTCCAAAGCGACTGGAATTCCTGGAAATTTATAGTGCCGCTGTTGTCCTTGTCAAACATGCCTATCATCAACCGCACTGTCTCGGGATTGAAAGGCTGCCAAGTACCTAACAAAGGATTGCAATACATTCAAAAGATGTTGCGGAACAACTGATGCTAAAGAAAGAAGTGTGATGATACGCTATGTTATACTAACTTGCAAAGTAACATAAAAGCTGTGCCAACCTACTGCAATGGTTCTTAGTCTGGGTTTGATCGAACCCTAGAGATTGATTTGGTGAGTCAGTCTTAAAGGTATAGTGGAGTCTCCCATTACAACAGCAGAAGTCACACTAATTTGAAAGGTCACATCTTTATGGAAAACATATGTTATTTGTTGTGAGTTTATGCATTGTAATGGTTTTGTTATTGAACACGGTGACACTAATGCAGTTTATTTTGTGCACCAGTAAAGCTTACTTGAAATTTATACATATTGTATTTTTATCCAGAGTTAGGTGAATATCATATGAAACTAGTAGGGTTTAGCATCCCAAACAAGATTAAGAAAAACTGTGCTAGTGAAAAGAACTGTACTACTAGTCTGTAAAACTACCACTATACCCCTGAAGCAATCTGCATCAAGTAGGCCAGCAGTGAGCAAATCATAAGTGGGACAAAAGTTGACAGCAACTGGGCAGTACAAGATCAGCTTGCTTCCATAAATCTTTGAAAGCTGTTAGTCTAAGCCAACAAACACACGCCTCAAATTACTGCTTTGCATCTTACCATTTTTAAGCGCTGCTTGCAACTCAAATGCAGTTATATCTCCACTCCTATTTGTATCAACCCTAAGAAACAAAACAAAGTGTATAAGCAAGAATGAACCTGCATGCATCTTACCATTCTTTAGGGCGGATTGCAGCTCTGTCCAGTTTATCTGACCACTTCTATCAGTATCAACCCTATGATAGTATACGAGAGAATATTAAAACTATTTCAGCTTATCTTTGTTGCTATTTGAAAAATTACATAATAAAACAAACTCTGTCTAAAACATGGTCATCAACATTAATATAGACTGCAACTCTTACATGAATGTAACACGCAGAGCAAATGATTGACAGTTGAGCTAAAACCAAAACGTTGTGTTTGTCTAGACAAACCTTTGAAACACTCCCCATAAATAATTTGGATCTCCCTGTGGAGGGGGTGCAGGCTGACCATATCCTTGTTGTTGCCCATACATTTTTCATATGCCTAATCTGAAATTATAACATAGCTATAGGAAGTTGATAGAGAACAATATTTCCATTGATCACAAACCCTTTTATCAAAGCAAAGTATCACTCATTACACAACACAATAGCATCTTGAAAATAAGATGACCGAATAGCTATTACGATTCTGAAGCTAAGCAATAGTGCAATATCCAGTCTACAAAACCTGCTTGATAAACTACACATAGGCTTAACTGCGACAAGTGGTCTACAGTCCCAAAGCCAAGGTAAAAGTTGTAGTTCAACTATCATGCAAAAATGTTGTTAATTGCAAAAAAACGAGAAACAATGGTATTAGAATGCACCAAACTTTCTCTCTGAGATGCAATTGATCAAAAGAATAAAAACAAAACACAGCTTGGACAATTGTGGAGCGATACGAAATATGACACTGCATTAACTTTGTATCGGACTACTAATCTTAGATGATTCTGACAAGCAACGTTACGATCAAGGGGCTAGCAAACAAGATATATAAATATATATGTAAATATATATATATGTAAATATATATATATATATATATATATATATATATATATATATATATAGATATATATATACAATGTTCACAATTGAGAGATAAGTGATAAAACTACGATGAGATTTGAGGGGTTGAGACGAGTTGGGTTTTTGGGTACAGTTGACAACTATTTAAACGCAACTAAAAACTACTAAGTTCTAAATAGAACACATAACACTAAAAAATTTATAGTACTTCAGAGCAACAAAATATGAGTTAAATGATACTCTGTCGGAATTAAAATCATTTTTGCGGAAATTAAATCAAGTTCGGTAAGGACTAGTTTCAGAACATAGTCCGAGAGTACAAACGGCGGTTATAGCACGCGAACCTGTAGGCCTTGACCTAAGAGAGAGCGAACGCCTCGAGACACATTTGATCTTCTGGAAATAACGCAGTTAGCTTGTCAGTGACTTAAAAAACACCATTGAAGCTTTTTTAAAGCTCTGATTGCAAGTCAACCTTTAAAGCTCTGATCCGATTGTCTGAAAAGTAATGGTCACAAACTAGTTGTACCAATTTTTGCCATGTTGCACCAGTACCGTCAGCTATTATTAGTGGTAATAGAAGACAACTTCTTAATAACATCGCTATAAATCAATTGTCAATTTATTTCTACACGGGTAAGTAGGACATGACATCCATTCGTTTTGGCTTACCCTAAGGGGAGGTAAATCTTTATACAATGTAAATACCGAAACAGGAGGCGCTGCTAGGTCGGATTTGGTAGTAGTTCGTGATGCAGATTGCATCTTAAACAAAATTTAAAAATAGTTTGGTTAACTTATATCAATTATTAATATTAATTGCAGTGTAATAAAATAATAATAAATTTGCTTTTTTTGCAATTTTGGCATACATTATGTTGAACATAAGAGAGGAACTCAAACGGAAACCTGCGGTCGATTGGTTCCATAATGGATTAATTTAGAGCCTAGCTTGCATACGAGAAGGTTCTTTTTAGGACGGAAAAATAATCTTGAATGTTGTAGAGTTTTTGCTTTCAAGCAACAATAATGACCATTCTTCCAAAGCGAAATAAAAGGAGGCTCGATCAACGCGATACGGAGCCTGGACAGGGTTTAACTTCACAAGGAAATCCAGGATCATTGCTAGAGTTAGATGCTCAGCAACAGGTTGCGTTGCATTCTACAGCAAGTGGTCATAGTCAAATAGATGCTGTTCATTCTCATTTTGCTGGGCATAGTACTATTCAGCAACGCAGTGCCTACAATTCACTATTGTTGAACCATTTAGCTGAAAATGCTCTTGGAAGTCGAACACACGCATCACTGGCAGTAGACACAAAATGGAAACGTTCCCCTCCGTCTACACGTACTCCATTAACAGCATCTGTTGAAGATAAGTACCTGCCTTCACACAAAAAAATTAAACGTTCAAGACTAAAACAGAAACAAAGTAACTATGACTACCCTCGTTTAAAGGTTGCAGACAATCACCATCTTACAAACCTTGCAAACCCATCAAAATCAGGAGACAATCTTCTATCAGTTGCTAATTCTGTTTCTGGTCCATATGGAGCTTTGCTATCCTATGCTGGATCAAAAGCTTCATTAGCTCAGCTCTCACCAAAAATGCCAGGTGGAGCTCAACACAAGTCCGGGACAGGTCAGCGGTCATCAACTCCTGAAAGTGAACACGACGGCGCAACAGAGCATCTTAATGCTCCATCTCCTGGTGGCTGTAACAGTGAAGATGAGCATGTGCCTTCTCAAGAAGACGGTTGCTATACAGAAGAGGTGCATATAGTTTAAAAGTTCAAGTAAAGTGTCTGTAATTGTGGCAATATTTGTCACCTATGTTTCATACTCAACCAAACGTTCATTGTTTAACTTTAGTTGGAAAAACAATTTGAGGTGACGTTGAAGAAAGAACTGGGTTTGGTGATACGACAAATGGAAATGGATGGGTCGTGTTTATTCCGAGCCATAGGTAAGCTTTGCTGAGCAGATAACAGTTTTGTTGCAAAATAGTCAAATGGTTATTTTTAGGAATGTTCGCTGTAAGGCTACAGTTGTCTTTCACTTACCACTGCTCCAAATTGAATGTTGTATATATGCCTTGAGTTCTTTGTATATTTTAGCTGATCAAGTATACGGTGATCAGAACATGCATGACATTGTCAGAGAACATTGTATAAATTACATGGTAAGTCCCTCAAACGGACATTATTCATTACAGCTGCTTGTTTGTGTAAGAGCATGCATTTAATTATGGATTGGCGAGTGTACATGTCAGAATTATGAGAACGGCCAAGAGAACATAATAAATAAGATCTACTTTTCATGATTAAGGCATTGACTCTACTACTTGCTATCTGTTAATCCTCAAATATTTTATAGGCCAAGAATGCAGACCACTTTTCTCAATATGTGACAGAAGATTTTGCAACATACTTACAAAGAAAAAGACAGCTAGGTTGCCATGGTAATCACATGGAAATGCAAGCGTTGTCAGAGATGTACAACAGGCCAATCGAAGTGTATCAGTATGAAATGAGTGAGTTAAAATAAAAGCTAGTAGGTTCTTGAGAGTGAAAAGTTTCATTCATAGTTGGTGCTGGTGAATTGATCTTAATCATTCTTTAATTAATTTAACTTTAGCCAATTCGCTGTTAAACTTATCTGAAATCTAGCCAGTACCTTTCTGTTGCAACATACATGGGTCTATCCAAAATCACCATTGTTACAATTAGAGCATAAATTTTATTATAAAATATTGGTATTGCATTTAAGATGATTTTAAATCAGATATTCTCTTAGAGCTCAACAAGCCCTTTCGAATGATGTATAATATGTCACACTAAAGTTAATTTTTACTGAGAAATTTTGTAGTTAGTGTGTCACTCGCGTTACATCAGAAAAATATGCATTTTGAAGAGCTAGTTGCTTATCCTTAAAACTCTCTGATTTGTTGGGAAGCACAATTATGAAAACTTTTTTGTCTTATTTCAAATAAGCTTGCTGACATAAGCACTAAAATTTATCCAGATATTAGATGGTAGTGGTGAACTACTTGCTTGTAAACATGTCACCGCTGTTACATTCGATTGTCACCATCGTTACGCTTCTTATATTCTGTAAACTTATAAATATTTAAGTTCACTGCAATCAATATGGTATTAAAGTTAATGATTACAATATATACAGACAAGCCTTAACTTGAAATGTTTTTATTGGTTTCAAAGTATGAAGTATAATAATATAATAGTTATAATACATGACAAACATGATTAAGCTTAAATAACGTAAGATGAAAAAATGAATATTGATCATGTAATTGTGAGAATGTACTAACAAAATGTTTTAGAGCATTCTGCATGCTCTAAATCTCCTGCAAAACATTACTGACATCTTTTAGAGAAAGTAGGACAAGACAGTGACTTGGCTATGTGATGAAATTCTACCCATGCTGTATTTTTTGTGTTAACAACAAAAGTGTTTTTTGGCTTCACTCTTTTAAAAAAAACTGCACTTTAGCTTCAAGGGCATTTACACTTTTTACCACTCCTACATAATGCCTAGAAGTTTTTTTTCAGGCAGCAATGTTAGCACAAAATCACCTTCTTTCATTGTGCTTGCTAGTTGTTTGATGGGTTCGGAATTGCACTCACTTTCTAGATCACTAATTGCATGGTCATCGGGATCTTTGTAAAAGTTAAAACTTTCCAATGGCATACTTTTACTTTTCTATTTCTTTGTTTTATTTTATCTTTCCTCATCTCTATTACCATCTTCTGACAATGATAGTTCAACTGTCATTGCCAGTTTATAGACGGTCTGGCGACATTTGCTTGGGCTGTTTAGAAGTGCTCGATCAATCTCTTTACAGCTTTAACTTCAGATTGTGGGTTGCCAAATTGGGAAGTGGTGGCTACAAAAAATGAATAGAAACTTAAATAACTTTTTTTTTACAAAATACTCGAAACATTAACTTGAAACATCCATAATGTACGCATATGTAGTGAAGAATTAAGTTTTTTGAAGAAAATAAATGAATGTACATACCTCGTAATTTTACTTTAAAATGTTTTTTCCCAATCTCTGTACAGTATTGCTTAACTCTAATTCTTGCTTTTTCTCGAGTTTCCTCCAATTGATCTTCTGTAGGTTGAGCTCTTTATTTTGTTCTACTCTTTTGATTTTGACTAGGGCAGTCAAATATTGAGTCTATTGTTTTGAATATTGACGTATTTTTTACGATATGTACGCATCTGCTCTGCAGATGTTGTCTTACCCATGTTGAAAGCAGAAATGACCAGCAGACTTTCCACCTAACAATATTCTGTTTCAAGCACTGGTTACAAGTTACTCCCATGACTAGATTTGATTAAATTTTGAACCATTCTCAGTATCCGGAGTCTCAAGTCTTAGTAATACATTTGTAAGATAGGAACCGTTTGCTAACTTGCTAGAAGCTTGGTAAGTTCCCACAATGGCTTAAATTTACAATATAATTAGTAACTCATACATGAGAACATCACCAACACCACAAATTACTCTTAAATGTAAAATTCACTCAAATTAATCCTATAGTTAGATGAGCTGAGGGGTGTAACAATGGTGACACAGTAACAGCGGTGACGAAAATTTCGGAAATATGTGCAATTTTGAGCAAAACTGAAATTAGTTAAAGGTACAGCATATTAAGTTAGCGTTGAAAATAAATTACTACTAATTTTGAACTAATAATACAAGTGTAGTAGAAACTTATTGATGTTTCATGTCACCATTGTTACTCAAAACATGCCAACCTATAAAAGAGCCCCACACCAATAGATCAGGGCACACAATGGCAATTTATGCATTAACGGGCAGCAAAGCCATTGTGAAATCCATTACAATTAGATATTTGTGTTCAGAGGAATATGTATACTGTGTACGAGCATCTCTATCTTGCCATTATGGCTATAAAGTATTTTGTGCATATACACTAACTTTAGCAAACTATTAAAACATGATAGAGGAGCACTACCCCCACAATTATTTTCTATTTTAGGGTTTGGTATGTATACTTCATAGGTGAAGCATTATTTGAATGAAATAACTGCTTTGAAATTTTGCCAAAAAACCCATTTATTTATGGATAGACCCACATTCTTTTTACCATTATTAGCCAATTATGAATTGATCAGGTATGTTTGTACTTCTAACTGACTTGACTTATTTATACCGGTTTACAATGTGTTGGTCATGTCTGTAGCAAGCTACTTCTGCAATCAGATCTTGTGTTAAATCTCCAACTAAGTCGCAAAGTGTTCTTTTTGTTGCAATGCTGTTGGTTGATGATATAGTTGATAAAACTAATACACATCTGAAAAATATCATGACGTGTTGACACGTTGTTGAATATGTCTGTTTTTAGAACCTATGAACACCTTTCACTGCACTTACAGACCAGAATCCGCATTTCCTATTCGTGTAAGCTACCACCGAAATACTCACTACAATTCTTTGGTCGATCCAGAAAAACCTACTATAGGTGTTGGTCTCGGTCTCTCAGATTTCCAACCACGGGTGTGTAAATTCCTGTGTTCTATTTATTATCAGATTTGTAATCTAGAAGTTATTGTTGAAGAGCATTATGACGCTGCTCGCTGTAAAAGTGTAATGTTTCTTTTATCATTATTTCCTTTTAGTTTAGACTGCAAGTGTTCTATTTGCTATACCCATGTTTGCGTAAGATATTGTAAGAACAGAACCACTTTCTCAGCTGGAATAGCGGAACAATTATTGTATCACTAACTTCCATCATACGTTTTTCTCTATGGAAACTGGTAGGGTTCATAGAGAAAAATGGAGGATCCTTATTATAAACTCTAAAGGTTAATTTACAGCGTGTTAAAATCACATCAATTTATTACAATATAATCGTGATCTTTCATTTTTTCCAAAACCAGTTTTGGAAACGAAAACACTCGTGATGCAAGCTCTAAGCTTTGAAGTAAGACAGTCAAGTTTTGGTGAAGCATAGACACATGATATGTGATGTATATGTAAAGTGTAAACGCATGAAATGTGATGTTTATGCCAGTGATTTGCCAATGCATGAACGTGAGACATTTCTCCTATCCGTTTGCCACACTACATAGTTATGGTTACCCAACATGGCAGATAATTATAATGCAAGGCTGAAGCAAATTCCATAAATACCGAAAATGTATGCGACCCATTTATGCTCTAGATGATAGATAATCTAGTTCAAGGAATGAACCATTTTACTCTAATTATTTAGCAACGCAACTGATTTCTGGTTAATGTTTTGCAGCAATTTGAGTTTTTGGTTCCGTTCTCTCAACATAAAAATGTTGATACAACCTGGTATTTAGTTGAAATTACACAAAAATACTATTGAAACGCCAGTCTGTAATGTTATATTTTGCTGGTAATAACCTCTAATTCATATAAACCTCATAAATGGTAATCTTTGTAGATGGTGGAGAAAAACCTTGTTGCTGAGACAAAAGCTTCGTCAGAGAATTATCAAATTGAGCAAGTAGGTTCAATCAACATTTCCCTATGTTCAGTCACTTTGATTAATCATCCTATTTATCTACTATGACATGTACAACAATGCCTACAGGTGTTCTACGATGCACTTGTGAATAAATGAATGTAAGACACTCAACTCTTGTCTCACAAGACCATAATTAAGGTCAATGCTAGTGACGGCACATCGCAGACATATACCATAGAACCTCTATTTGATACCTTTGTTTGAATGCCACCACTATTTAAGCGCCGTTTTGACATTCTTTGATCTTTACGAACTCATAAGTTATCAGTAAAAAAATTGTCCACAAAATGGTACCAACAATGACTTGATTACATCAATAACAACGGATTCTTTCATTGTTGCTGTTCGTTTTGAATCCATTTTCTAACTCCAAAGTTTCGCAGTTTTTCTGTTAAAACTTTAAAAGCAGCACCATAGAAATAATTAATCACTATATCAGGTTAATAGTAGATCTTTATTAATCACGGTTATTGATACTTGATGTATCAATAACCAATTGATGTAAATAAAAAAACGTTTAATATTTACGATGGAATCTACTACTATTTAAGGCTAGAACCTTTGCTTGGCACGTATGTGCAAGATTACATTCGTTTTTTTTTATTTGCGCGAAAAGTGTATTTTAAATGGCAATATAAAAGTAAAAGTTTTGTTCTGCTAAAGATTGCTTGGACGCTAATATTGACTAGTTCATGAATGTAGAAGGATTGATGTTAACAGACACTGTGGAAGGTATTGACCAACCAAAAGAAGACGCAATAGGTCCAAACAAAAGCAATGGTCAAAATGCAATTGGCTGAGCAAACGATGCAAATATTTTTGTTTCAAAAATATTAATTTTTGTTTTTGCATGTATTATTTTTATGGTTTGTTTATGTGACTTGTTCTTGAATATATATTTGTAACATTTGATGGATTGATATTATTATTATATATATCATAAATTTGCAGAATTTTAGTGTATTATTTGATAGCATCCTTGTGGTTATCTTAACACGACTCACAATGGTTCAATGCTCATGATTCATCTTCTATAGCACATAAAAACCAGTTTGGACTGCAAACATCAATGAGTGCAATGAGCTTTTATGCAGCAATGTTAAATACAGCTATAAAATAAAAGTACACGAATGCCTTCAAATTTAGAACGAAATCAAAAAATAAAAGCTCCAACAAGTTGCAGACTACAAGATCACCGTAGGTTGATTGCAAGCAATAGATAGCAACTGGTAGATATATTACTCAGCTTCCTAATACATATCCATTTAAAGATTTACATGTTAGAGGTAAGAAAGCAGATTCCTAGACTCTAAAAATGTTAATGCTGTTCGCCTGAAGACTTGTGCAAAATAAAAGGGCATTTGCTTCCCTCGAAGATGGGTTAAATTGATATTTCCAAAAATCCGACGAGCTATTTTAAAAGCACAACCACCCTCTATTTGACCGTCATTTCTAATAAAGTGCCACTCAAGGAGAAGAGTTGAAAAATAGAGCGCCCTGGCATTCAAATAGAGGCTTTATGGTAATTGATAACGAAAGGATGCTGTAGCAACATCGTATTGCTGATAACGGTTCATCATACTTTGGGCGGATTAAACGCTATCCCCTGCCAGTGTAGTAGTTGGGCCTTCTGTCGTACAGAAATACTTGTGTTTTGTATTAAAATGTCGACCTTTTTGGCAGTTCAATTGCCATAGTTCTACACACATACGCCTTCATTTTTTTTCCAGACTTTTCAAGAACTATTTCATCAAATAATCTCACTGTTTACACTTAAACATCCAAACTTGGTTGAATTTTGTGTCTGAATGCCATTGCAGGCTATGCTTAAAGACAAGCTTCTTCAGACAGACTGGGAAATTACGGATGAGGCTATAAATGAACAGGTCTCTCGCGAGTCATATGCGCAATGGCTGCAGGATTGTCAGAAACAGAAAAGACGGGCTCCTGTACGTAGAACTAGCTCCTCTGCCTCATTGTATTTAGCGCTGATTTGTGGCCGATTGCCTCAAGTCTAACAGTCATTGACTTTTATGCTTCATAAAAATTTTCAATCTACTGACTGTTCTTAATGGTAGCGCAGTTGTGAAATCTCCATATAGTCTAAAGCCTTTAATTTTGAAAATGCCAACACGCCTTATCGTTGAAATTTTATGCTGCATGCAGTTTAACTACTAGCGTTTATGATTGTGGCAGGCCTTCCACGCGACATATTGTACGTGGCATTCACGCCAGTGGAGTGATGTTGCAAGGCACATAGCCTTTTGCTTTGCTTATAAGCAAGCGTGCGTTTCTGACAAAAGCTTTCAATAGTACCGTATTAAGTTTGCTTTGCGAGCTATCGTCAATTCTGATTAAGACTGCATATACATGTATAATACATAGCATATTCATTGTGTAAAACGTTGCATATACATGTATAATACATAGCATATTCACATATTCATTGTGTAAAACGTAGCATATACATATATAATACATAGAATATTCATTGTGTAAAACGTAGCATATACATGTATAATACATAGCATATTCATTGTGTAAAACGTAGCATATACATGTATAATACATAGCATATTCACATATTCATTGTGTAAAACGTAGCATATACATGTATAATACATAGCATATTCACATATTCATTGTGTAAAACGTAGCATATACATGTATAATACATAGCATATTCACATATTCATTGTGTAAAACGTATCATATACATGTATAATACATAGCATATTCATTGTGTAAAACGTAAGGTGACTGGTCTGTACTGGTTATTTGTACTGTAGACATTAGTGCTTGTGTAGGCGTGTACTGTTACTGGGCCATCATGCAGTTCAGGCGGAGATGAGACAGTCAACTGGGTGGAGAAGTTGTCTCCTACTGGCTCACCAAAGCATTCATCCATGCACTCACCTAAACACGACAGAGAAAAATCTTCCAAACAAAGTTAGTAATTAATCATTTGAACATTTTTTGGAAACTATTTTGTTGGTGGTCATGTCGGGCAATTTGCACATGTCTACCCATGTTGTACACGTCTATTCATGGTGTACATGTCTACCCATGTTGTACGCGTCTATTCATGGTGTACATGTCTTCCCATGTTGTACAAGTCTATTCATGGTGTACACGTCTACCCATGTTGTACACGTCTATTCATGGTGTACATGTCTACCCATGTTGTACACGTCTATTCATGGTGTACATGTCTTCCCATGTTGTACAAGTCTATTCATGGTGTACATGTCTACCCATATTGTACATGTCTACCCATGTTGTACATGTCTACCCATGTTGTACATGTCTACCCATGTTGCACATGTCTACCCATGTTGTACATGTTTACCCATGTTGTACACGTCTAACCATGTTGTACACGTCTACCCATGTTGTACACGTCTACCCATGTTGTACACCTCTACCCATGTTGTACACGTCTAACCATGTTGTACACGTCTAACCATGTTGTACACGTCTAACCATGTTGTACACGTCTAACCATGTTGCACACGTCTACCCATGTTGTACACATTTACCCATATTGTACATGTCTACTCATGTTGTACATGTCTACCCATATTGTACTTGTCTAACCATGTTGTACATGTCTACCCATGTTGTACACGCTTGACCATTTCAATCCGCAGTAAGCATAAACGTGATCCTCGACTAGAAACTCCCGGTAATCAGCATCGCTATAGTGCGACATGAATTTGATGTCATATAATTTATTGTCAATCACTTGAATGACAATAGGCTCTCAAGAATAGAGAGCATCAGATGCTAATTGTCTGCTTACACGGCGTCTTTGTACGTTACAGAGGCAAGCAGTTCGAGCAATCCTATGGCCATGGCTAGTGGCGGTGAAGGTGCATCCTCCAGTGCCACTAACCCACCAGCTGAAACAAAGAACTTCTTTGAGTTTGAGCCTTTTACCGTTTACAGTAAGTTTGAAGTGCATGTAGTTTTATTAGTGCATGTAGTGTAGTAGTTTTATTTGAAGTACATTTAAGCCTCTACACTTGAATATAAGTTGTTTCAAGGCCTGCTTTGTATTTTAAAAATCGCCATATGTTAACTCAAATAATAAAACACTGTAATTGATGTAATTTGGTCCGCAACCCAAACACATCTGACACATTAATATATACTGTAAATAACTAGAGAGGTTTCTAAGGCGTTGAAAAATGACTCGATTCAAATCGATTATCAAAAAATAAACAATTCAATTCCCAATTTTTTTGCATTGTAGAACGTGTAAAATTTGATTCAGGCCATGATTCACCACAAAACACCACAATTCAGTTCTCAATTCTTTATCAATATTAACTCTAATGTCTCGGTTTAATTCAATTTTCCCAAATGGATAAAATCAATTTTCTATCAATTCTTACCAAAACTTAACTTATGACGATATACCAAAATAACAATAAACCACAATCACCTGCTTAGCTACACGTATAATTAGCTCAGTCCCATCACCCTTTGTATAGCAAATATAAACTCCTACACTACGAATTTCTTTGCTTGTTCGAATGAAATTAAGTCAAGCTAAAAATGTTTTAGCTTGACTCGCATGCTCTCAATATTTTTGTTGTAAAAGCTAGAGCTTCTGTCGCAGAACTTTAATTAAAATTTTTTTTTAGAGTTGGCAAATCTTCTGCTCAAGAATCGGTGCACTCGACAAACAGATGAAATGTTTAATATTTTTGTAGTTTAGTAGTTTTTTTGCGGTTTGACCAAAATGCAGCCGCACATTCTCTAATATAAAAATGTTGTCAGAAATATCTTAGGTCCAGTGTTCAAGAATTTCACTAGCAAAAATGTGTTGAGGTCGCTGTTTACAATTGTTCTTGTCCCCCATCCTAAACCGAAAATAAAAATTGGAAAATACGATTTTAATCTGTGATTTCTGAGTAAATGAAATGAAATATTTATAAAGACAAAACCATTGATATAAAAATAAACATACCTTTTTCCTTTTTGAATGGTGAGCTATAATAGGCATAGCTATTACATTAACTATAGGCATAACTAAATAATATTTAATCGTACTGCAATGAAAATGGCATGAATAAGCTTATTGTCCACTTGCAGGTAAATCATGGAGCTATAATATATTAGTGCGTAGTACATATCTTCTCTCAGTACAATGTCCTTTAAGGATGTAGGCGATCATGGTTCTCCCCACTTCCTAGCATCATGACTTTTCTTCACAAGTTTTAACAGGCCAATTCCATATATTCTGGACACTAAATTTGATGAACATAAGTCATAGTAGATTTTGGTTGGAACAACATAGAACTGATTCGCTGCTTATTATAGGTAACCACTGATGGTGTTTAGTTTCCACTAATATTTCACGGCTGAGGAGTTGTCCATTTAACAAAAAATTTAAAAAAGTACCCCTTCTGGACACTACTCGATAGAATTGGAAAATTTGTTTCTGATTTTCAATGTCAGAATTTATCGAATCGCCCAGGTTTGCCAAAATTAAACTTGGTTTACATTGGAGTAGCACAGACCAGCTTCACAATGATGTATATATAGACTGGTTTTAACCAATTCTAGACCGAGTACTTGCAAAAAATGAACACACCACACCTTCTGGACACTACATTCTGGACACTACAACTTTGTCCACTGTGTATTGTCTACAGAAATTGACTTTTCACAGAACTTTATTAACTGTATTTATTACCAGTAATTGATAAATTTATTTACAGCATAATATAAGAAGACAAAAACGTTTGAATATTATTATGACTAATCGAAATGTAAGTTTATGATAAAATTATTTTCTAAAGCAGCAAGACCAAAAAACCTAATTAATTAAGTCATTTTTGTATTGCTCGTTAATAACTTGGGAGTTTTCAAGTTTGTAAGATAGAAGCGAAGCAACATTGAGGCTTATAATTGTCACCGCAACCAAAATAAAATTGGCATAAACGAGTTGAGGCTTGTCCTTGGCAGGCCATTTGTAGGTACCATTTGAGGTGGCGGTCATGAATTTAACATGTATCTCATTTTGATCATCGTTTAACTTCTCGATTGATCCTATATATGCTCCACATTCATAAGCTACAGCTACCAGTTTCCCAATAGCGAAGCGCTTAGGAAGACTAACATTTCGACCAGGAGAAATAACCACAGTTGCAGGTGCCGATGTAACGGGATGTGGAACTGGCGTTATTGGGATGGTGTCGAGAAAATTTGTTTGTTTCAAAGTTGAATGTATGAGTGGTTGAGCAACCAGTGCAACGACAAAAAAGAATTTCGGTTGCCGTCTTTGGTTTGACATAGTGAACGCCATGAGTGCTAGGCAGAGTGTATATTCTTTTCCAGATCATGTCAAGTCCTTGCTTTTGGTGTTCTGCAGCAATGTCTTCTTTTGACACGAATATGACATTGACAGCCTGGTTTGAAGATGCAGCCGCATTGAAAAATTCAACGGCATTCCTCGCTTCGACTTTACCAGCTTTCACGCGTGTCCATACAGATATTTTCACACACACACCCACCCTATCAACCGCGCCTTTGCCATGGCTGGTAGCAAAGTAGTTCCACTCAAGTGAAGCATCGAATGTCTTTTGTAGATGATACAGATTAGAAAAAAGATAGTTTGACTTGAACTATAACAATAATTGAAGGGATTACTAGTTTCGGCTATCATAAGTAGAAAGCGATTTGTTTGATGTTTTTCCTAAAAGCTTCCTAGACTGGTCTGTCTCTCCCTCAACGAATAATCTCTTCACCACTCAATAATCAGAGTAAATGTTGCGTGCAACTGTCTATATATATTTCTCAAAGTATGTGTGTGGATATCTGTGTTATTCCAGCTATAGATATAGCTTTAGCGCACGCTGATTATTTTACAGATGCGGCCACGCGTTACGACGCCCCTGTTAAGAAATATTTTTCGTAAGGTTCAATTACTATATTCTTCCAGCGCGGACAAGTATACTGTATTCGTGAGAAAAGCCTCGACATTCTCTCACCTTTCAGCCAGACAAAGTACGATATCTCATTTTTACATTTATACCAGTATCGAGAGATACTAGTATCGTCGTATTCAAAGTTTTGATGGATATCTTCTGGTGGAGCAGTAACCTTTTTCAAACATACACTTCTATGCAAGAATTTCAATTACAAAAAACGAAGATTTTTTGTGTAAGTTATGTAAGTTGTGTAAGTTTATGTATGTACCTCCTAAGTTAGAAAACAGATAATTACTTATGTTGAATGCATTATAGCCAATTCAGATTTTTTTGATTACACAATTAATTAAAATAGCAGCACTCACTCTGATGGTAGTGAAAGTAATAGTTTTATAAGAGTAAGAAACATTGTAGAGGATCGTTTTAGCTTTGTAGTGATTGCAGCTTCACATCGCTTTATCAATACACAAAGTATAGATACATGGAATTTATTGCATGGCAGCTATTTTTAACATTGGCGAAATAAAATATGAAACAAAACTGTTTTAGATAGAGTTTGAAATTGAAAAAATATTGTTTACATATCATGAAGCAATATTGTCATTTTTCAGTAAAATAGATGGCCGTAGGCCGGTAGCTAAATTTCTACATGGATGTTATAAAAAAATTGTTATTATTAATTCAACATATTCAGGATTTTATTTTGTTTTCCCAGTTCGTAATAGTTGTATCATTACCGAACCATCCTTTATTGTAATCGAAGTAAAACCGACTTAATTTAGCTATTACTTGCTAATTATTTCACATTTATATAGTTTTTATAACCCTTTTATAGTTGTTTTATTTTTTAATTTATTTGACCTGCACAAAACCTTTTCCTCATATGAAGTTTAAAAGTTACAGTTTGACAAAGTTTGAAAACCTTTACAATTGTTTTTATTTTCTATTAAATTATTTCAACTACACAAAACACTTTTCTCATGATATGATATGTAGTTTGAAAGTTAGAATGGCACATGTTGTTATATGTTAAATACAAAGTTCTTGCCAAAGACTTTTTTATTACCTGGGCAACACCGGGTAGCACAAATATTTCTTCTATATGTCTAGGACCTTATTACAATGCTCCGAATACACTTGTAAAAAATTAATAACAATTTGTAGCTACAGCTTTCTCACTTCTGGACCCTGCAGTTTCTTCTGGACACTACAATATTTTGGACACTACCAAAATGAATACCATTTTTTTGAACTGCTGAACCACTGTGAAACAATAGTTTTGCTATCAAAGTTATCTATAGAGGGTACTAACATAGGATTTAAAAAAAACTTTTTGAATAGTGTATGCAAGAAATATCGCAACTTTTAAAGGTTTTCCCTTCTGGACACTACGCGGATTTATGTTTTTCTTGTGTTTATATTTTTAAAGGTTAAAGTTGAGAATGACATTTTTTTCTATTTTATGTGATTATTGACAATGTTAGCATGCATTATAATTCATAGTGTCTTAGCGAACAATTGTATAGTTACACAACATGACCATAAAGGATATCAATATTTTTTAGATTTTAGCTCTTTTGCTTCGACATTGTCTTTGATACACTATATATATTTATGTGACCACATGAGGTTTAAAAGATAATAGTATCATGACCTGCGGACTTTTAGCTTCACTTTGATATCCATATTGTTGGTGTACCTCGATTTAAAAAAATCTTCACTAAGGTTGACATTCATACGGAATTGGCCAACAGTGGTTTGTCATTACATGTACTTTGTCATTACCTTGTCATTACCTAGCTGAAAAATAACACCGCGAATGGTGACATTGGATTTAGCTACTCCGGGTTTGAATAGACACAGATTGTTTTTATAAATTTATTAGCATGTTATTTCTGCTATAGTTATCGGAATAATTCTTATCATGTTGTGTTAACATGTTCTGTTGTGTGATGTAACGTAAGCACACTGTTCAGCCGGTTGTTGCCTCTATTTGCAAATTGTTCATTTAAATTTTAAATGACGTTTATATTGTTGGTGTTCAATTGTAGCAAACAAATTTTCAAAAAACGAGACTAATACTCCAGTACAATTAATAGTCTGAAATATACGATAATTTACCAAAGAGGTTTTCAGTGTTACGTTACCTTACCTTACGGACTGTAGAATGGAAGTTTAGGCGATGCAGAAGCAGGAGTGTCAATAGACATAAACAGTGTAGCCTGCCTATGTCATAGAGTTAGTGAAGATTATTCTGACTTACCCTATTTTATATTGGTTATTGTTAATAGATTTTAAGCAATTTTTTTAAACTTCCACTTTCAGCCTCTTAATTTTCGCTTAATGAAACTGTAATAAGCTTTACTGTCATACGGTAGAATTTTATATAGAATAGATTGTGTTTGTTGGAATTTTTTATTGTTTAATAGAAAACCTATTACGCTAAAAACCCCAATAAGTACAGTGTATACCTATGTTTGCTGTTATCTGGTTTCACTTACATTCTTGGATTTTCATATTACAGCAAGACTACAAAACACCATCCAACAATTTCTACCTTGTTTTTGTGTGTGCACAAGGTTAGCTATAAGGTCTAAATATTTTACCTGACTAAATATTGGCTTATGACATCAGGTACCATTGTTATGTATATTAATGAAGCTGTGTCATTTTGAAATTGACTATTATGCAGATGATTCTTCTGTAATATGAAGCCAAAACTTGGCACAACTTCTTTAGTTTGAATTTATATAAAATGAGGTTTACGTTATAAGGGTGCCTACTGTATTATATGTGTCTATAGGTGTGTTAAAGGGTGTCTACTGTATTCACTTTTTTGAGGCTATTTACAGTCGTGTATGTGGTTCTCTTTGCTATGATATAGCGCATACATTTTGTTATTCACAGACTATAATGATAACATTGGTGAAGGTGAAGCCTTAGCTAGAGCCCTTGCAGAAAGTCAGCAGGACTACATCAACCAAGTCCTGAAGAAGTGATTCAAACTTGGCATAGATAACATTGCTAGCTTTATTACTTCAACTGAGCTTTCCTATAAATTGTTTGGCTGGACAATTATCTTGTAGGACTTTTTGTGCCGAGAAAAGGCGCTCGTAATTATTTGATATTCTACTATTTTTGTACACATATTTTTCCTTCAAAAGTGTCTGATGTAGTAAGTTATTTCCTTTGTGTATTATAACTGTCAGTCTGCATATGGTTATTGTACACCTTTCTCTATTTATCATCAACTCTGAATAAATACTATTATACAAGCAATTTCTTTAATTTTATTTGCTCAGTTCTGATGTAATCTGAGGCATTTTATAAATGCTCAGGAATATGACAACAATTTTGATAAAGCTTATAATGGCAGAAAATAAGCTAAAACGGTCTACCATATCAGTGAAACCAATTGATGCATTTGTGGAATCTAGTATAGCTGGAAGTACAACAACAGGCCACCCGCGAACAGACTATGCAGAGTTCCTTGTTATAGGCATCGCAAGTTTATTATGTGTGGGAGGCTTTGCGGTAAATATATCATCTAAACAAGTATATATTTACTGTTATCGCCATACTGGCTAATTTACTATCAAAATGTTTGTTCTGCAAGCTTACTGTGTTCTTCAGGGTGCTTATTTAAAAGTTGAAAAAATGGCAACTCTTGTTTGCAGCTCAAAATATAAATGTTAGCTGGTTTTACTTAGTGTCTTAGCAACACTGACTTCAGTGAGATATTGTCATTCCATAAAACATGGCGCTCGCATATATAGCATATTACATTTTTCTTAGCTACAAACTTGAATTGCTTGCTGTTATCCTACAAATTCTTTTTAGAATACTTTTATTAAATATATTTTTAGCATATTGAATTTGTTAATGATGGTAATGGTTTTAGCAACGCACTGTTGTGCAGCCATTCTGTGGTAGCTTAAAACGTGACACTACATGCTTTCTAACATAACCACTACAAACCCACGCTTTGCAAAGACCTAACCTTTATTTTATCACATACCATGAAGCGTGGCGCAGCGAAACAAGAACAGCTGCAACCTGTACAGAAAAATTCAACCAAGACGAATTAGTTCTATTATGATTAGCTACTCTGCGAAATGTTTTTCCATAATGTCAACTATTCCACAACTATAGAAATTAACCTCTAAACTGAATTCAGGCATACGTACATACATATGTTCAATCAAGTTCCATGCATAGCAGGCATGCCAGGCCCTCATGACTTGGGCCAAACATGGGCCAAATTCCCAATATTTTAAGGCTCTATTTAACTTGGTCAATACAGTACCTTGATGTTGTCAGCACTTAAGTTTGTAACAAAAATAAATATCTATCAAAGTTTAAATTGCGTGAAAGGTCAGCAGTACTTATTGCAGAAGCTCTATATTCCATAGATTTGCTAATTAATAGGCTTGGTGCTACTGTTGTTGGCGGCATGCTGTGGATCAAGAAAAGATGGCGGAACGACAAAGGATGAAAAGTGAAATACTGGCAAGAGATGTTAAAGCTGTAACTACGCTGGACAAAAAGCCGATTGAAGCCGTCCAACCACCAGTTCGAAAGACGAAAAAAAACCGTGGAACAAAAAAGAAAAAAGGCAAAATGGGAAACAAGTCTTCTCCACAAAACAGAGCACCAACTCGACCACCATATGACCAGCTTGGTAGCAAACCTATGAATCTGAACACGATACCAACAAATTCACATCTCCAACAACCTATGCTGCAACAAGTAGCAGAGGAAAAATGCAGCCTTTATCCCCCAGGACCTATCATGACGGGGGATTCAGCACGGATGGATTTTTACGCCGCCTCACCAAATCTGCACAGTAAAACAAGTCAGAATAACTATCTGAATTCATCATCATCGCAACAACCCAGACAGAGCCTCCTTTCAGTTTTAACAGATAGAAAAGCCCATGATGAAATGTTTGTGAACACAAAATCTGCACGATCAAAACGCCAAATGCGATTACTTGGGAAGACACAAAGTCCATACAAGGGGTGAAGAGAGCAGTTCGAAGATTGAACATGGATAAAAGTCCCAACACTGGTACTTGTATACTTATAAATTTATTATTCATAGTCATTTTACACAATTGCTACAGAGGCATATTAAAAGCAATATTTTGATATCACCCCAAATTATAGTGAATTCTGTGCCTTTATTTTCTCAACCAAAACCATTCACATGATTACCACCGTATAAATGTTTAGTTTGCTTACAAGTAACTAAGCTGTCGGTATTTAAAAAATCTTACTAACAATGCAACTAATTTGGCAAGTTTTGCCATGTTTGCAGAGAAATTAGGGTTGGGATTGGCAAAAGCTGCTTCAGAGACTACAAGTTTGTTTACAACTACTGCTAAACAACAAAGCGACTTGCTGGATAACTTAGGCTATGCACTCACCATCTCTTTCTGTGTGGCGGCATTGGCGGTAAATGTCTGCTAAAGTTTATGTATGTGTTACTTGTCTGCGTCATTATTTTAGAATAATAGTTACAATTCTCACTAGGTAGGCGAACATTCCTGAAGGTTGTAATTAATGTTTACTAATTGCATAAATTTGAATGAGACTCGGCTATTTAGGAGAGGTTTGTGTGAACCCATTCAGATGTTGTCTTACTACCATGCTTATTTGAATAAGTTTGAGGTGAATACGAAAGTATATGAGGTGATAGTAACAGAGTCTTGTGCATAAATATTGTTTCACGATGGAGAGATAAATATGTTGATGTACGAAGGCGTTAAGAGTTCACAATATTGATAAGTTTCTGCCGGTTCCATATACCATCAGAACATAGTCACAGTTTAGTCATAGTAGGTAGCTTTTACTAGTGACTACAATAGTTAAGGGTTTTCATGTACTATTTTCAAATGACGATTCTCCATCTGATAACATGAGATTGCTAACAAATCTGTCTTTATCGAGGCTTTACAAAACTAATGGCGATAAAGTAGTAAGGATTAACGCTGAAGACTTGACATGGACAACTTGCAATTGACAAAATTGGCAAATGTATGAGTGTAATCAAAACATGATATCCGGTAGTCCAATGAGCATGTGAAATAAACCTTCCAAAGTCATTTTTTCATCATGCAAAAATCCATAGGAATAGTATCATTCCAGCAAGTCATTAAAATGTTTGATATGTTCCACAACATAAACATGTGGCTTGCAGTGTGACGATCGATTAGATATAAACATGGGGCAGCAGGTAGCATTAATAGCTGGGGAAGACACAAACATGGGTTACAGATAGCATCAGAAGTTGATGGCCTAGGAATATTAAATAACCTCTTCCTTAACGCAGCAGTTTTTTGCCATTTGACAGGTATGGTGTTTTTGTTGCTGGCGGTCTGCAGTGGAAAAGGAAAGAATTGCTGGAGTTCACAGAAAAAAAAGTAAAATAATGGCAAGAGATGTGAGGCCTGCCAGTGAAATAGAGCTAATCCTAAAACAGCGCAACACTGCTTCAGGTTTAACGATTGACAAGACCTTTTGGCAGCAGCATGGAACCATTGGTTTACCTCCTGTCCTATCCCACCAAAGCAGCCTTGTACAACAATCAATGGATCGGGTTGCAATCCAAAATTTGAACGCGAGGCTTCTAGCGCAGCAGAGTTTACACGGGCGACAGTCGATGCTGAATAATACACTTGAAATAGATCAAGCTTTCCAGGAACCCATTTTGTCAGCAAACCCTAATACAGTATTAATGCAAAACTTTGGAAACAGTGGTCCAAGCTTAACAAATCAGGTAGTAAAAACAGATTTTCAACCACAAAATGGGCCAACACTATCTCCGTTTGCCGCAATGGCACGAGAACGTGCAAACAGCCGTGGCAAAAGCTTATCTCACCATAGCGGCTTGAGCAATCAAATGCGGCACAACCCTCCAACACTGCCTTCAAGAAAACACCGAATGCGCATAAACACAAATAGAAGAAACACTTACACACCAAATTAACAAAATGTGATTCAACACTTGATCTCACTATATATTGGCCTATTTATATATAATTTTTATACAAATGTTCTCATTTACCATGTTCCTGATTAAAGGTTTTTTTTAGCAATAAACAATACAATATAAAAATAAGCAGAAGTTCATGAATCGGAAATTTTTGATGTGTACTACTTCTTTTTTTTCAACTTTTCAAAACGAGCAGCCAAATCATCAAAGTCAATATCACCGGGAGTTGTAGGGTCGCCTGCACCTGGAGCTCGCGGAGAAGCACCTGGGTTAGCGCTACTAGGCACGCTTGGTAGATTTAAGCCATCTCCAGGAATCTCTGGCAAGCTTGGTATGTCTCCATCTACGAATCAAATGAATGGCTCTACCAACACATTGCAGTAGCATAACATGGAACAGCAGCAGTGAAAATGTACAGGCCAGGAACCTTTTGAAGGCTAGAAGGATACGTACCAGGCTCGCTTGAGAGGTTATTTCTTACATTCAAAGAGGAGTAGTTAGGAGGATGAGACTTTTCGCTGTAAGTAGGTGGTGATGTCTGAAATTACAGCAAAGAGAATGAAGTTGTTCAAGTCAACGATAGCAAAAAACCTAAAATATGTAAGAGGCAGGTCATCTGGACTTTCCAAAATCTATAGTAGAAATGCAACAGTATATTTTATGCACCTATATTTTCTATAACGGAATGACAGACGAATTTGAACAGGCCATCTGCCTCAATGGCTTGGCAGTGATGAAATTTCTTGTGCCAAGCACATAGCTTATTTACGACTAACAAAAAGAATAAATCAAGAATGATAGTGTATAATGAATCCACCATGGGTGAGATATACGAGTACACTGTGTTGAACTGTAAAGAGCCTTGTATTTAATACATAATTACACTACAACTAAAATATTTACTCACTAGTCCGTGCAACTGCCAAATATGTTAGCATTAATCTGTACAGGAAGTTTAATGGAGTAGGTGGCTTAAAATAGAACAATCTAGATCAATTAGTAAGCTAATAATTATTATATTCAACCACTCTATAAAAATATTGCTTATTTTTCAAAAATATTTTAACACCATATACTGTTCAAATATTATTATATCATAGTAGTTTAGATAATGTTGGATTATGTTTTAGAGTTGTCTGCTCGTCTTTATTATTATTCAACTTATATTTTACCCACAATTCTATTTCTTCTTCCTTGCTTGATTGTATCCTGATAATGGTGGCTGTATAATAAAAGGACTCAACTATAAATCCCTTATAATCACGTATAAAACAATATATACGAGGGGTGATCATAAAGTTTCCGGAATCGTTTTCCTAGTCAAATATAAGACCATGTGCAGTTGTTTTGATTGTTCCATGTTGCTAAGCAGCACGGGATTTCCCCATAGCCAAAGCTTTACGCTTGTCAGAGCACCCGCAATGAAGTTATAGTAAGCAATGTCAAAGTCATTTTTTATTTTCCGTCAGACTTTTCCAAAATGAATGAAGTAGAAGAGCAACGTGTTTGTGTAAAATTTTGTGTAAAACTTGGAAAGTCCGGTGCTGAGACGCTCCAAATGTTACAAACAGCTTATGGAGACTCTGCCCTTAAGAAAACAGCCTGTTATGAATGGCACAAAAAATTTAGAGAGGGAAGAACAAGTATTAAAGATGATGACCGCATGGGCAGACCGGCAACTTCAAGGACCACGACTGCCACAGACCTTGTGAGGCAGCAGGTGATGGGAGATAGGCGATTGACTATACGTGAAATATCAGCAGAAAGTGGGCTTTCTTATGGTACATTTCATCTTATTCTCACTGAAGATTTAGGCATGAGAAGGATCTCTGCAAAGATGGTACCCAAACTGCTCACTGACGACCAAAAAGAAAAAAGAGTTAGCTGTTGTATCGAACTAAAAGATGCTTTAACACAAGATCCTGACTTTATTTCCAAAGTTGTGACTGGGGATGAAAGTTGGGTCTACGGATATGACCCAGAGACCAAATCACAAAGTTCTCAATAAAAATCCCCTGGCTCTCCTAGGCCTAAGAAAGCTAGAATGTCTCGCTCAAATGTAAAAACGCTGCTGATAACATTTTTCGACATCAGAGGTGTCGTACACAATTTCTGCCACATGGTCAAACTGTGAATCAGCATGTGTACAAAGACAAGTCTGATAAGACTTAGACAGTATCAGAAGGAAACGTCGAGAGTTGTGGCTCTCAGGTGACTGGTCCCTACACCATGAAAATGCTCCGGCTCACACCTTATTGATGGTACGTCAGGATTTGGCAAAAAATAAGGCGACTGTGCTTAACCATCCCCTTATTCACCTGATTTAGCACCATGTGACTTTTACCTATTCCCCAAAATCAAATTGACAATGAAAGGTGAAAGATTTGACGACATACCAACTATTCAAGAAAATGTGACGAGACAACTCCGAAGCCTCACGGAAAGTGATTTCCAGTATTGCATGGATCAGTGGAAACACAGATGGGACAAGTGCATAGCAAGCTCAGGCGATTACTTTGAAGGGGACAGTTTAAATTAGGTAATTACGATTAACGGTTTTTGTGTACTGAGACAATTCCTGGAACTTTACAATCGCCCCTCGTACGTCTTACAAAAATGTATTATTGCACTTTAAAAATGATAACTACTAATATAAAACAAAAATATAATTTAGGAAGTACATGCTGGCTATTTTAGAACCATCAATAGGCAACATCACTAATGGTTATAGTGTAGCTAGACATGGAAATTAGAATGACCTTGTATTCAACGCTTTTATAAAGACCACTTGCTGATAGCTCCAGTTATTTTCAGCTTGCATTTTTATGTCAGCACATCGCTTATCAAACATTTAATCAGGTACATAATTAGCTCATATGTTGGCTTTTAGTAAGAAGGTGATGGTAGATATGATGATCTTCATCACATCTAGTACACTGAAACTTTCAGTTGTCTTTTTCTCATTTGTTACCTTATTTCTGACTATTAAATGAGAGAAATCAGACAAGAACTCGAGAGGGAGTTCAAAGTCTGGTCCACAGGATGTAGACAAATATATCGAGCAAGAGATCTTTTAAATGAAGTCACATGTAGAGTTTAAACTGAGCCAACTTGATCCATTAATTTTTTGGTTTGCAGATGAGAGCAATGATAGTCCTGCAGAAAAATGGCTCAGCATGTAAAATTCAAAGTTGTGTTTTACGGAGTCACTCCTGTAAAACGTTGATGTTGTCTCAAAAGCTATTTGCTAAATCAATTTTTTCCTATTTCTATTTAATAATTAAAAAATTTACAAAAAATAATTTTATAGAATATTTTTTAGAAGTGTAGATGACATATCGATAGATTTGAATGTAAAAGACTTGAACACCTGAGCTAGATCCTATCCAGATCTACAGAAAAGAAAGTGAATAGCTACCTAAAAGCCCATGCTCTACGAAACCTAAACCTCAAAGGTGTTATTTATGCGAGACTCACACTGGTAGGCTATGAACATAGGCAATCAATAGTTGCACTGTCGTTGCTTGCAAATCAAGTAATAAGTCTGTAGGGAAAATAATAACAAAATGTGAAACAGATAAGCAAGTTTGTCAATAATTTTTCCTGATATCCCAAATCACACCAGCATGGTAGGAGTCAGAAGTAGAGGATGCAGTTATTAGCCATAGAATTACATATGGACATCATAGAATAAAACTTACAACTGATTGAGTAGGTCCAGCAGGATGTCCTCCATTTTCGGGAGGAATATTAAATCCTCCTTGAGCTGGCTGACCAGGCTGACCTGGAATGCTGCCAACAGGAGCCATTGATGGCACAGGTGGAGCTTGTCTATAAAAAAAGGCATAACAAGATCCACAAAGACAGCAACAAGAAAACAACAATGCAAACACATGAATATCAACGGATCTTGAACCATGTAGTATGATTACTTGACCTGCTGTATCTACTCCTCTTGGCAACTATAGCAATCGGTATGTAACTAGAGAAAAACTCACCCTACTCCAGGACTGGTGAAACCTTGGTTGTAAGGGTATGCCGAGGCTCCAGATGGTCCTGGAGGGTTGGTGGGCAACACCGCAACTCCACCGACAGGTGAAAAGGGCCCTGAACCAGAGGCTGAGGCAGGCGAACCTGCTGGATAAGCCATACCTCCACCTCCGCTACCACCAGGAGGAGGGTATCCACCACCTCCGCTACCACCAGGTGGTGGATATCCACCACCACCGCTACCATCAGGAGGAGGAGGGTATCCACCACTAGGGGGTGGATATCCACCGCTATTACCACCAGGAGGCGGATATCCATGTCCTCCGCTCCCACCATTAGGTGGGGGTAGTTTGTAATCAACCCCCAAGCCAATTAAATCATCCAGTGGAACTCCGCCATCCTCTCCCTGAAAAGATTAGCATGTAAAGGTGATTGTTGTGCAGTAGATTACCCATAACCCAACCTTTATGCCAATCAGCCTATGTCAGCACCAAGCCCAGTGTATTGTTAAGAATAAATTGAGGCAGAATAGTAACAATGAATTTTTAAAAATTCTGTTAATGATCTTTGTATAATAGATTTTTAATGATACTATAATTGTGCACTTACAATTAAAAATTTTGTTTTAATCTGTTAAAAAGTATAAAACATGTGAAACAAATTGCTAGAAGCAAAAACATGAATGCCTTTTGTAAGCATACATTCTCCAAAATACTCAGGGCTGACCGATTAAAATCAAGTGATTTAAATCATTGATTTAAATCATCCTAAAAAATCGTATTTGATGATTTCTTTGATTTTCCCATGTCAAAAAATGGGACTTATAGAGGGTCTACTGTGGATATGAACTGCACAACTTGGTCAAAGTTAAAATAAAAACAAGTTTTAATAAATTAAAGTGATGCAAAGCTGTTATGTTATGTTGCTAATGTTTTCAAGCAGCATATCCAACTGATACAAACATGGAGGGAAAATGTCAATATATGTTTTGAAAATCTTCACACCCATAGATAATGCTATAATCGATGTGCTATATATATATAGTATATAAAATATGTTTTATTATATATATTTATATATATAATAAAATTTTAATTAGATAATCTATATATATAATATATATATTATATTTAGATGTGTTATATAATATATATAGCACATCTATACATATATTATATATATATATATATATATAGCACACTGATTATAGAATTATCTATGGGTGTGAAGCTTTTCAAAACATTATATATTGACATTTTCTCTCCGTGTTTGTATCAGTTGGATATTCAAGGTAGATAATGCACATAGATAATGTTATAACTGATGCGCTACATATATATTATATATAATATATGTATATATATATATATATATATACAGTCAAACATGGATAACTCGAACTTCAAGGGACCGAGCAAAAGTGTTCGAATTATCAGAGCATTCAAGTTATCAGAGCACTGTCACAAGTCCATATATTTACTTATTTATTAGTAGATACATGTACATACACAAACTATAATATAAATCAAAAGCACAAATGGCTTGTTTCAAATTAAATGCTTCTAATGTAAAGTTTAAAACGTTTTCATGAAAAAGTATAGAGATTTTTCTATTACTTGAGATTGGTTTGTTGTTTGAGGTGATGTTATTGCCAGGACGTTTTTCAGATTGACATTGGCAAAACTTGATCGTTGTTGAAATGCTCAAAAGAAAAGACATTTTTTTCTTTTGGGGTTTTACCCACGATCAGTTTTGCCGTTTTTTCTTGAAGTTTATGCAGATTACCTTACTTTACCTGGGATTCGTTAAGAGCAACACTCTGAGGCAGTTCAATTAGAAGTTTTACGAGGTTTTACGGTACATTCTATATCACTCACGCTTTTTTAATAGATACTTATTGAATGTACACACGTATTCTGTGTTTAGGTCAAACGATGAATAGTTTTTTGTAGCTCAGACAACGTATACGTTTAATTACAACATTTTTTAAGACGTTTTAAACATTCAACATTCCGACGTTGATTCAACACGGAATCAACGTCGGAAAACTATTCATCACGGGCTAGCTGAGTCACGCACTCAAGGATTTTCGCCACGCACATACAAAACAACATGCGATTTTTGTTTTGTATGTGCGTGGCGAAAATTCTTGCGCGCGTGACCCGGCTAGCCCGTGCTATTCATCGTATCGCAGTATAAATCAAATTTTACCAAACTTTTAGAAAAGTCGTTGACAAAAATATTTTGCCGATGGTGGTAATAACGACGCTTATGAATTACGAAAGGATGAAGTTTACCTCTATGGCTTTGAATAAAGTGATTTTCTAAAGCGAAAACAACCGTTTCGGTAGCTGTTGGGCAAAAAAACAGTTCGAATTAACAGTGTTGAGTTCGAGTTATCTATAGCAATTTATCATTACGTGGGAACGGACCAAAGGAAATGTTCGAATTAACCATGTGTTCGAGCTATCCGTGGACGAGTTATCCATGTTTGACTGTATATACATACAGTCAAACATGGATAACTCGAACTTCACGGGACCGAGCGAAAGTGTTCGAATTATCAGAGCGTTCAAGTTATCAGAGCACTGTCACAAGTCCATATATTTACTTATTTATTAGTAGATACATGTACATATACAATCTATAATATAAATCAAAAGCACAAATGGCTTGTTTCAAATTAAATGCTTCTAATGTAAAGTTTAAAACGTTTTTATCAAAAAGTATAGAGATTTTTCTATCACTTGAGATTGGTTTGTTGATTGAGGTGATGTTATTGCCAGGATGTTTTTTTGATTGACATTGGCAAAACTTGATCGTTGTTGAAATACTCAAAAGAAAAGCCATCTTTTTCTTTTGAACGTTTTACCCACGATCAATTTTGCCGATTTTTCTTGAAGTTTATGCAAAGATTACCTTAGTTTACCTGGGATTCGTTAAAAGCAACACTCCGAGGCCGTTCAATTAAAAGTTTTACGAGGTTTTACGGTACATTGTATATCGCTCACGCTTTTTGAATGGATACTTATTGAATGTACACACGTATTCTGTGTTTAGGTCAAACGATGAACAGTTTTTTTAGCTAAGACAACGTATACGTTTAATTACAACAATTTTTAAGATGTTTTAAACATTCAACATTCCGACGTTGATTCAACACGGAATCAACGTCAGAAAACTATTCATCACGGGCTAGCCGGGTCACGCGCGCAAGGATTTTCGCCACGCACATACAAAACAAAAACATGCTGTTTTTGTTTTGTATGTGCATGGCGAAAATCCTTGCGCGCGTGACCCGGCTTGCCCGTGCTATTCATCGTATAGCAGTATAAATCAAATTTCACCAAACCTTTAGAAAAGTCGTTGACAAAAATATTTTGCCGATGGTGGTAATAACGACGCTTATTAATTACGAAAAGATGAGGTTTACCTCTATGGCTTTGAATAAAGTGATTTTCTAAAGCGATAACAACCGTTTCGGTAACCGTTGGGCAAAAACCAGTTCGAATTAACAGTGCTGAGTTCGAGTTATCTATAGCAATATATCATTACGCGGAAACGGACCAAAGAAACCGTTCGAATTAACCATGTGTTCGAGCTATCCGTGGGCGAGTTATCCATGTTTGACTGTATATATATATAATTGCCCACGGACATTAAGTAATAATACGCTACTTAAAAAGGAGTTATAACTAGAGGCTTTAGTTCTCGAATACCGTCAGACCATGACTTTATGGACATGTCACCTATCCAATGAACGTTATAAGCAGAGTACAGACAACTCCGGGGTGAGTTTTTGACTTTTCCATACAATTCTTTTTGCAATATGTTATCACAACCATACTAATGAAATCTACTGTCAAAGCGTAACATACGCACGCTAACAAGAATGAACTGTCATCTGCAATTCAAGTATGTCATTTTATAAATATCCCACCTACTCTTTCTTTAGAACTGCTCACGTATACGTTATCACATGTGCAGTTGTCTGCAAAGTCTGAGGACAAACGCTGTTAATTAAAACGGATACTTCTGGGTCAATGCTAAATCATTCCAATATTTGTAAGTTTGTCGATATATTTTAACGTGTATGATGCACGGAAGCCTTAACTGAAAACTTTCATTTATACACTTTTTATTGAAGCATGTTTATTATATTGGCAAATTTTGGCACACATCACCATATGGGTCATGATCACAGAAACCATGGTTAAATCGGGATTGTAAGATTTGGAGTTATTTACATTAGCAGAAAAAGAAAATTCTCAGTTATTTTGCAAAAATAATTTTGATTCTAGCTTAATTACAGCAGATTTTATGGTCAATAAACTGAATGCATGTTTACCATTAGTGCGAAAACATAGTTCCGAAAAAAACTGGTGTTAAAGTTTGAGAAACGAAAACCAATGCCCAATTTTGTTTACATTTCAAAACGTCATAGCAACCAATATCAAGAGGTTGTGATATTCATCTAGATTTTTGTGTTTCTATTCAAAAAAAATTACGCTGAATTCAAAAATCTAAACAGATTTTAGCTGGTTGTCACAGAAATAGCTGTATATTTATAAGAAAATGTATTACTTAATTTTGTAGATATTTAAAACGGCTTGGCAGTACCGCGATATCGGGCACAACCAAATCATTAGCAAAATCTTTAAAAAAGTAACAACAGTAACATATTGCACACTATCGGTCACTATATACTTCGATATTAAGAATTCAAATAATTATTCTTATAATTAAATCTGATAATAATCTTATAAAATCGAATAATTATTCTTATGATTAAATAATATAATCTTTTAAAAATTGTTAGGAAATTATCATCGTGATTCCCTTTACTTTTACTGCTTTTGACATCAGTTGGAATACCAAACTACTGTTTATAAGTGTCCAAAATGTCAGAGTTATCTTTAAAATCGGCAAAAAAGAAACGATAATATTTATCGGACGCCCTTTTTCAATACTTCCTGTTTAGTAACGGTTTTAAGAGGGTTTTTCCGAGGGTTGAAGACTTCTATTGGCTAAACTGACTTCAGATTCAGAAAGATCACTCTTTGATTGGTCCAGATGCACGTGTTACAAAAATCGTTACCAATATTATAAATTCAGTTAGTGCAACTTCAAAGTCAGATAACTCAACTTCGTGATTTGCGACTTAACCATGGTTTCTGTGACCGCGACACATATTAAACACTGCATTGATATGTCACTTTATACATGGGGTAGAATTAACGTCTAAAAGACCTGCTGATAGCATATCTGGCCAGATCTACATGTAAGGATGGTCTCACCAGTAGCAGCAGAGGATCTGGCTGGAAGGCAACATTGAAAGACTTGGCAATCTCGACCATATAATTTTCAACTAGCATCTTCGGTGGAGAGTAGATGCTTAACTTTCTCATGAGCTAAAAAGGAAGTACTATGGCTAAAGAAGTGCGGTGTTCTAGTGCTAGTTGTTAGTTTATAAGTTTATAAGGTAATCTTCTAGACATAAAATGTGATAGACAGGCCACAGAATTAAGGTGACAGCATCGGGCAAACTATAAACACCTTTAAAAGAAAGATGACAGCTATAAAATCTGTGCGTTATGTTTAAAGGGTTATGGAACAAGGAAGTTAATTTGAGTTCGGAGTAGTCTCCTCATGAAAAAGAGTACAATAGATCAGCATGCCATGGCACAACTAAAAGTGGACTGGGTGGCTGGCTAGTTGACTAACTAAAAGATCTGATGCTATAATGGGCAATGCATTACCACTATTTTTTTTGGTGCAAAACATTTGTAAAACGGTTTAAAATAGCCCAATATACCTGTCAAAATAGATAGTATTAAGGATGCATTGGCAACACACATAATACTTTGAGTATGTATTGCAATGGAATAGAGGCTATAAGGGGCTAACTGTCTATGAGAAACATTATATCACTATTGCTATGTTAGTTTATTACTTGTTCTGCTTTCATTGAAGGTGTTTAAATATTCCCAAAATTAAATAGATAATCTCCTGTTTCTATCTTCACTAAACAAAATATTTTAGCAATTTTTTGTTATTAGCAATTAGTAGTGGCAGCGCGCAACAGCAAAAATGTGTAGGCAGCAGCAATAATGTGTAGGCGGTGTGATTTAAATGCTGCTTTGAATGAACAGCAAAAACTGGTTTTGTTATATAGCAAAAAATGAACAAGCTCTTATCCTTCAAAGCTTGTAAAATGTTTGTCTCAGATCTGCTTTCAATTTTATCTATTTACATAAACAGCTTCGTTTAAATTTAAATGACATTGTTATCAGACTTCATATGATATCATGCGCTATTTTAGCTGAGCAAAATACTACTTGACAAGTACAAAAAAGACTAGTAGTAAATGAATCAGACATATCTACCTTGTCATTGACGACATTCAAGGTGTTGGCTTTGCATGCAGCGTGGTACTCCTTCCCATATCGTGCCATCAAGTTTTTAGATATCTACAACACGACGCATCATGCATAACTTTGCCCAACTAAACAGTAAACATTGAAAGATTAGCAAATCATGCTAGTCAACTTCCTGAGGGTGAGATGATTGATGACAATATGTACGACGATTCGTCTTCTCTAAATGACAGCCAAACAACAGCGTGACATAAGGCATTTAACAACACTTACGATAAGTAGCTCAGGTATGTCTGCAGAAAGTCTCGGCTCAGTCCATATGATAGAAGCTACAGCTTCTTCTATACTCGGATCCATAGCACTACAACACAGCGCCACATAAAACTGAGAAGGGCTCAATAGTCAACTAATAATCACGATATGCAGTCAGATACAACTGGACAGCAGTCATTAGAATGCTGGTTAGTGAGGAATTCCACTTTCAACTATAGACAAGAGTTTGATTTACATGCCAGTAAACTCTCAACTGAGTCTTTAGCCGCTATCAGCTGTACTCAAACACAAATTAACCAGCCATCGACGCTCTGCAGTCTTCTAGCATTTGACAAACAGGAAACAAACACGCTCAACAGAATAATCTATCAGTAAATCCAATTTTGTTATAATTTGTGTCTTTGTTAGTGCGAATAAATGCTTGCGTATCCACATTTACTGACTGATTTCATCAAAACATCACATACACAGGCTCTGTGCCTTTCGCGAGGTTGCCAAAAACTATTTGGTTTTTAAACTCTGTCTGGTTCCAGAGATCCAGCCTCTTAAACATCCAGGTGATTAGAATGTACCTTCGCATGCCTTAAGGACCTTTGCCCTCAACGCATTCATGGATTGTTTTTGTAAAAGAAGATTAGCAGCTTATGTTGAAAATTTACACGCATGCCGCGGGGTGTCTGATTACGAATGAGAGAAATTCCAAGCAATGACAAGGTTGATGCTAGTATAAAGTGTTAACAATGAGAAGCCATCTTTATATTAAAACAATAGTTCCAATGCCATAATTGCGCTGCCGACAGCAAGAACAGCCTATAGATAGCAATGGTGAGTTATGCTCACAATTTAGCTAAAATAAATACATTAGCTTCAAGCAAAATATATGTTAAAAATCAAGGAGCAAACATAGGTACCAGGCACTAGATATTGAACGCGATTCGACAAACTTACTTCACACGCTCAATAATTCCAAATCTAGCCAACAACATATCACAGAACATCTCCAAGATCTCCATTCCTTCTACCATGTAATCTTCTCGAACCACATGCTCCACCTACACAACAAAAACTGAAGGGTTACCACCACATCATAAGAATATCTGGTATACCATGACGATATCATGTAAGACTACATCATACCTATACTCTGTGTCCTAATATTGCTCCATCGTAACGCTACTATATATAATTTCTAAGTAAGCGCGTTACAACAGTTCGGCTATCAATTGCACTCATGAAGGTAAACGGAACACGCATGAACCCGCTGATACTCTAAGACTAGACTATGTTTCGACATGGTTAGTCCACAGCTGAAAGTTATGCTGTTCCTTTTCATACTCTTCCCTGCCTTGGTATACACTTTATAACAGAACAACTACAGATGGGTATTATGTGCGTGAGCCAATGATAGTGCACACATAAACCATACCCTAGTACAGAGATATGATTAATCTATCAGCAACTTACAGCAAACCTAACTAGCAAACAGAAAACCGAACTAGCAAACCAGAATTATTAAATGTTTAGTGAGCTTCTTTGGTTTAATTATCTTGTATCACCAGCTAATGATGAAAAAAGGTTGCAATGTGTTCAAATCAGCAATTAAAAAAATAATAACTTGTTGCACCCATAAAAACATCTCTCACCCGTATTCTAGCACGATCTTCTTTGCCAGCTTGAATATAATCGGCTATTTCTTTCCGTGACTTCAATGCTAACTCAGCTGCAAAACAGATAATTTGTTTCAATTGACATACGAAGCACGTTTTCAGTTGACTAGCACGCACAGTTACTGACAGTTACCAGTAGATATGTGCAAATGACCATGCCTTGCTTTAAATCTCTGGAACCTTGAAGATGTAGGACTCCTAACACGGAGAAAAATGTCATTTTTGTTTCAACTATATTAAAGAGAGTTAAAGACATACTCACAAACATTTTGTACTAACTGAATGACAGCATTGCCCTTGTAATAAAAAAGTCTTTGGACAGAAAATTTATTTTCATTTAACAAATACAACATTTACCATTCCAACTTTTATATGTGCAGTTCAAGCGAATGAAGAGAAAATACAAAAAAATCTGTAAAGTTTTCAAACTTTTTCTAACAACTGTAACTTTTAAACTTCATAAAATGAAAGATGTGTTTTGGTGAAATAAATTAAGAGGAAAAATAAAACTGTAAAGGTGTTTAAATGTAAATGTGAAACCATTAGCAAGTAATGATTAAATGTCTGTTTTCCTACGATTACAATACAAAATTATTTGGTATAAATTATTTGGTAAAAAATTATACGATTTTAGATCGTTTCAGTGTTGCCATTGTAAGTGGTATAGAAACCCATTGTCATTATCTAATGCAAACATCTGGTAAAAATTATCATCATTAAAAGATAGTTACAAAACAATATAATAACTGAACAGTAACTATAGTTACCCACAATAACTTTAGTATATTTTGTGGTTATGATCTGCAAGAAAATGTAACATTACAATGTACTATGTGCAGAATGTGCCGTGGAGAGTTATTAGCTTCAAGACAGACGCGTAACATAAACGCTGAATCTAACTCAAATGAATTTAGCTTATTAAACACGCACAACAGGAAGTTTTAGTATGTAATTTAGCAAACTTGAAACTAAAATTTCATCACTCACCTGTTTGCGAATTCGTTTATACCATAACGGATAACGCTGAACTCGCCATGGCTAGCGAGCAATGTATATCTCTTAATAAATTAATGCATATAATTAGTACACAAATCACCAAATTTTAATTTTGAGAGAAACCTTTTGTCGATATAGTATGGCGAGTGTTTTATAGAGTTCGGTGAAAAGCATTTTACAACAGGGGCATCATAACCCATTGGCGCAATATATCAATTAATACGTCATTTAGTATGTGAAACCGGGAAAAGGGTATAGAGTATATGGTAAGAGACGTGGAACTGTAAGAGCCTTCGTAGACTTATGGTTAGGTAATTGGTTTACAAACATACAGTTGCAATCTTTGTGAGTTCAAATCCAGTGCAACGCGAGCTTTATGTTGAAAGAATTTAAAAGCGATAGCTGGACACACTGATGTACAGAACCACCACATCACAGACACCGAGATTTATATATACAGTATATAGATGATGGAGCATACATATGAAAGTGCCAACAATTAATCAACAATTTTTATACAGTTTACTCAAGTATTGATACGCACAAGCTTATAATGGGAGTGTTGTAATAAATGCAATTACTCCAAATAACTACTAACTTTTTTTCTTTTCTAGTAGTTTCAGCCTGTTGACAGTCAGCCGCAAATTAGTTTTTAGTTTTGGATAGTTGCACTTTGCACTAAACATCATGAAATTTTATCCTTCTCGGACCTGTAACAAAGCGTGACATAAGAAAAGATGCTAAGATGTGTTATAACAAACTGTTAACACTGTTTCACACACATCGTATGTGATCCAATGAAAAATATTTTTGTTAATCCTTAATACAACAGCTAGTATAACATGCAGAAAAAGGCACATAAAAATATATAGCACATTAATGCAACAATTATTGACATGTAAACGAACATTGCTGAAACTAGCAAACGAGACATTTATAACACAATTGTCGAGAAAATTCTGCACATAAAGCTGTAAACAAAACTGACAACTTCTCTCCAGACTATCTATCAGGTAACTGATTTGACAAAGAATAATCACTCTCATCGTTTATATCAGTCATTACTAATGCTCATACTCGAGTAGATTTATTTAGTCACGATCATGAGTTCGATTTCAGGAAATATTACGTAGCCTTGTTTCTGAGAAGTTGCTTTACATGACTCCGTATAATAAATACAGACATACCAGAAAAACGAACAACTTCATAGAAATGTTATATGATAGGTAACTTTTTTCCAATTGACAGTTCCACACCTCTTTTACCTACGATACAAACTACAAAAAAACATAAACAAACGCATACTTTTCATAAGAGACTGCCTGACCAATCATATCTACAAATATATATTCGATTTTGTTGATGGCCTTGTACCAGTCTTTTATGAGCTTCCTTAACGACGCAGAGCAACATGGCGGTAATTTAATATTATTGGATTATGCATCGCACACATGTAATATATTTAGCCTCAGGAAAGCATGCACACTCGACCAAAGGTTTTGAAGAGCTTAGCAATATATTAGAATGTTGTATGTATTGGTAAATGCGTGGCTATTTCTCTGGTATAGTCACAATCACGAAGCACAATGTAAAAATACTTATAATCACTATACATGTAATATCCTTGTCGTTTTCCTATCCGTTTTCTATACGTAGAGAAAATTTTCAGTGAGTAGGCAATGCTAACTCGTTACTTTTTGTTTGGGTCAGTTGATTATAGCCAAGTTTTTATTTTTAAAATTGTCTCATTGATTGTGTCTTACAATCTGACTGGCTTTGGAACCGCTGGCTGATATCTGCTTGTTAACAATATTGATATAGTATCAACAGAATATTTTTAATTGCAGCAAATTGTTATATTATGTAACATTTGCCTTGAAATGATAATTATGTTTTAATATCCAAAATATGGCTGGTCGGCTTAACTAATTTCTGTTACATGTAGATCTGAACCCGGTATCCTTGCTGAAACATTCATGGGATATTTGATTCGATATGCCTTGAACCAGCCTTGTGATGTATCACTGTTACTAGCAACTGTACCGACAAAGTATTTATTCATAGTCATCCATAGTTGTCTACTGGTAACAGTATTCACTTCTTTTTTTTGTTTGCCGATACTACCATTCTGACCTACACTTGGCCTTGAAGTGGCTCTTCATTTTACATTTGTCACAAATTTCACACTAGGCTTGGCACCTACCTTTGATGTGATTAAATCCACAAAACTTGCAATTTTTAATTCCTCTTGGGCTATTGATAAAGGCTCATAGTTTGTTTTTTGCCCTCGCTTGAGAGACAGCAACTGTCTTTTTACCAGCACTCTCTGCAAGCTAATATTTTGTTAAAGGAATGTTTCAAAAAAGAATGAGCTTCAAGGCTACCAAAAAAAGAAATTGTTGAACCAAATAATTTTTGAAATATTGACAGAAAGTTGCTAGGCTGGCCAGCCATAGGTTTGATTCTGAGACTCAACAAACGTCTGTGTGTATGCGTGTGCATGTATGTGTGATGTTTTATTGCGTATAATTTACTGATAAAACATAGAAAATAACAAATAACAATGTAATACTTACATCTAAAAGTCAATAGTACATAATGCAACAAATATGCATCTTCAGAACTATTTTGCATTTGAAGTAAACTTAATTTTGATAACTTTTTAACTGAGGGTTGTTTTTCAAAAAAAACTAAATTTCTGCATGATTAGTTCTCTTTTTTTTAACAATCTACCACCTGTTGGGTATTTTCAAAAAGAGGCGACAACTTCAACTTGCTCGAGCATTTCAATGCGGCCAGTCACTCTATTGGTAAAGTATAGTTATCGATGTGCAAATCCGCTGCTATTAGTAGCTTATAGATAGCACAGGATTTATTTGTTGTCACAATAGACTCTTACAAAAAATTTCAACATTTAGTAACTTCAAAATGAATGTTAGGAGCCACATGTTAAACCTAGATTAATCAAAGCCGACTTACTATTCGAATTTCAATGAAATATGCCAAATATTTCAACTTAAGTGCCAAAATATGCCAACTTTGGTGGGCTTAGCGCCTCGACTAGCTGCAGCGCTACTGCGCATGTGGGCCTAATAATCCCTTAATAAGTAGAAATTAAGTTTCCTTTTTTTTCATTTAATCAATATTGTAACTATAGTTATTTTGCGCTTAATGTTATATTTCTAGCAGTTGATGGAATAAAGCACACACGCACACAATCGGTGAATGACTAACTTTTATCAGAGCACTCGTTCTGAGTTTTCTGCATGCTAAATCATTATGGGTAAATATGATAACAGACTAGACTAACAGCAGATGTTCTTTCTCAGCGAGCAAAGAAATCAACTTCTCACTGATTGTGACCAATAAATTAGAAGCCCACCATTCCTAGAGTGAACCGGTCTGACTAATATAAGCTCCACTACAGTTCAGCTGCAAGATTTTCCAGCATCAAAGCCAATATAGCACATTCAAACAGTTGTGAAATACTGAATAATTATCCTAAAAATAAAAGTATAAAAAAGAGCCCAGAACGTTTGAAAAATTACACTCCTTCATTTGCGTAGCTAATGAATCACATACTCAGCTATGCTGGAAAAATGTTTTTTTTTTCTGAAACCAGAAAAACAAATATGGTTGATACAGCTTAGCCATGATAATCAGGCTCATTCAAACAAATACGTTTCTAGGGGGTCTTTTTGATGGTCTTGAATAACTCAACCATAAATAAACAAGTACATGTAGAAATGTAAGTGGATGGTATTGCATCTTCTGCAAGTTGTTTTCTAGAGAAGCCTGCCAGATCCAATACTCTATTATTGTAGTCATGATTCACCTGACAATCTTTAAAGGTTTACTGTTTTTAAATTTTATGTTGACAAATTATTACAATGTTATTATACTAGAATCTCCTATAAAAGCAAGAAACGACTTATCTGTGAGCAATATTTCTCTCACTAGTGTTAACAGCGAGAAATGGTGGTGCTGGATGGTTTTACCTTTCAACAAATGACAGTTACTAATAGACAATTAATTATAGATTGTAGATTTACATTCATTCTCTTTTGTTTTTATATTTTTCTGACTTCTTTTATTTAAGATGCGAAGACGATTCCAAGTGTTATAGTTTTCAAATTTAAAAAAAAATTGATGACAGATTTAAAACATTAATACATGCAAATGTCTTTCCAAGAAAACTAGTTGCCAACCTTGTCTTATATGTTTGTGTTTGTTTTGAGGCATAGTGGTTAACTATAGGTCAGGGCGTCAGGTCAAGAGGCTCAACTCTGTGATTCATGTCAGGTTTGCCCAAAGCATCTGATAGTCAACAGGTAGTTAAGACCTATATCAGACAAGTGTCTGTTACTCAACAGACAGATGATATATATATAAGACATGTGTCTGATACTCAACAGACAGTTGATATATATCAGACAGATGTCTGATATTCTTACCATTCAGTTTTGTTAGACTCAGCTCAATTGTTTTCATTCTTTTGCAGAACAAACTTGCTTCTTTCACCACGAACACATTTGTTCATCAACTTCAATAGTTGACAATATAAAATTACACTTCATAAAGTTCATGAAATAATATTTCATACACGATGCCGATGCTTGCCAATGCCAATTCAGTGGCTGCCAATCTTGAAATGGCCGCTAGAGAAGAAAAGGTCAAAGCAGAGCAAGAGATGGTTGAAAGCAGGACAGGTTTAGGAGAAATGCCAGATGGGGCTCTTACAGACTTTGGCTTCGCTATGGGCCGATTGCATGACCCGTGCAACTTTGACCACATAACCCTAGAAGAGATGGTTGGGCGATATCATGTCAGAGACTTAGCTAAAAGCAAACTTTTCCGAATTGCACAAAAAATATTTGGAGATAAACTGGATTCCAACTTTCGTATTCGAACTCGCAAGTTCAACCTTGCTGGCCTAAAGACCGGAAAAGCAGGTAAGTTTAAAGAAACATGTTGGCTAAGTCTTTTTTGTTTTATAAATATTTCTCAAAATTTGTCGGTCTGTGTATTCGTTGTTGTGTATGTACATCTATAACTATTAAAATCTTGAATTTAAAATTCGGCACTCTGATGGATTTGAACTCACAGATATTGTTACCGCAAGTATGAAATCCAGGTGCTTTACCACTGAGCTATACAAGGCGTAATCGTTTCAGACGTTATCATATACTGTACAGCATATTCACACACTAATTATTTTAGCACTGCGTCCACGCGTCATGATGCCCCTGTTGAGAAATATTTTGGAACCTAAGTACATATATGCAACACAATGCTTCCTCGTATTTTTTTCATTAGGGCTAATTTGTTCCAACCCACGATATCAACAATAATCTATCTTGAACTTGAAATTTGGCAATCTGTGTACTGATTATATACATTATTAAAAGTTATACGCTGCTTGCCATGGCTAGTTCAGCGTTATCCGTTATGGTAAAAGCCGATAAGCAAATGGATAAATGATAAAATTTTAGTTCAAAGTTTGAAGTTTACTAAAATACATACTAAAACTTCTTTCAAGTATGTGTTTAGTACGCTAAGTTCATTTAAGTTAGTTAAAGTGTTCACGTTAAACGTCTGTCTGGAAGGTAAGAACTCTCCATGTAGTCCATTGTAATGTTATATTATCTTGCAGATGATAACCACAAAATGCACTAAAGTCATTGTAGGTACCGATGGTTGCTAAGGTTAACATATTGTTTGTTTACTATTTTTTAATGATGATGATGATGATTCTGATGATTTTTACCAGAAGGTGATTACATTATATAATTGTTATGGGTTTCTATACCACTCTATGTACGTCTATAGCCTACGATATTTTCGCATGCCAACACTGGCCTGCGAAAATTGGCATGCCAGTTTTTGTATGCCAACACTGAAACAAACTAAAATCATATAATTGTAAGCCAAATAATTTTTCATTGTAATCGTAACAAACAGACTATATTTAGCCATTACTTGCTCATGATTTCACATTTACATTAAACACCTTTAAGTTTTTATTTTTCCTCCTAATTTATTTCAACGAAACACTTTTTTTAAGTTATGAAGTTTGAAAGTTGCAGTTGTTTGACAAAGTTTGAAAACCTTTACAGTTGTTTATATTTTCTCTCTTAATTTATTTCAACAACACAAAACACTTCTCTCATGATATGTAGTTTGAAAGTTAGAATGGCAAATGTTGTTATATGTTAAATACAAATCAATTTTCTGTCCAAAGACTTTTTATTACACGGGCAACGCCGGGTAGTACAGCTAGTACATATATATGTATGTATATATACATTGTATATATACATTGTATATACATTGTATATATACATTGTATATATATACATTGCATATATACACTGTATATTTGCAATGTATATATGTATACTTCAGTAGCTGACAATTTAGAATTACACTTCACGAATTGAAGTACAATTTGTACTGAGGTGTGTATATATATACATGTATATATATATGTATATATATACATATAATTATATACATGTATATGTATATATATATACATACATATATATATATTATATATATATATATATATACATGTATATATATATATGTATATATATACATGTATATATATGTACATTGTATATATATACATGTATATGTATATATATTGTTAACAATCTGTCTAAGAAATAAACTCTGACTGCATAATTTATCATGAAACAGTATTCAGCTGAATATGTTTGCAGTGATAAGCGGGATGGTGCCAGACGGTTCCAAGTTACCTAAAATGGGTAAGACGCTGGAAGCAGAGGAGGATGATGATGACGATGATCTGGTAGACATGAATGATTTGCGCCTCAGACAGAAAAGCAATTTCAAGACTGGAGAACCGAAAGTTGCAGTTTCAAAAGATGACTTTCCTTCTGATGATGCCATTGCTGAGTACAATTCTTGGGTAGGCCTTAAATTGGTTCATAAAATGGGAGAATTTCTTTTCCTGCCAGATTTTCACCTACATCGTATTCAGGTCTATAGGCGTATTTATTAATCTACAGTTTTGCCACCGTTATGTTACCATTTTGACCTACACTTGTCAATATTACCTCATGTATTGCTTACTGATCCATCCCTATAGACAGTTGGTCATATATAGTAATCAAATGGCTACTGGTACTTTTAGCTTGAGAAACGAAAGGAACTTCGAGACAACATCAACTCTATTGGTCTAAATGAGAGTTGGTTAAAAAACAAAGAAGATAAAACAGAAATGGAAGCGCTTTTGTATGAACAGCTGCTCAAGGAGAAATTTTCAGCTGTCCTGTCTGAACGAGAGAGGGTATGTTTTGACTTTTTCGTGTGTAAAACATGTGCGACTACAGAGGGATATTTGCCTGTTTATATTGTTTTTCCAATACATAAGTTCATTGTGTTATTTCTGGCAGCAAATTGCAGGTAAGTTATTACAGGAAACAGTGTGACATCCTTAGTCACTAGTACCGTCATCTATATTGGGGAGGTATATACATGTATATACCCTCTCCAATATCTTCATTGAGGATGCAGATTTCAAGCTCTAAGGAGCCACATGAAATGTTGTGGTGCAACATTATTTTATGAAATGATAGCTGTATACTAGTAGTGATACTAAATTCCTGTATTATACTAACACGGTACTAGGTGATAAGACTATTCAATATAATCAAAAACTAGGAGACTGTTGCGAACACTTTACATAGCAATAAAAAAGTGTTGTTCATTTATTTGATAGTATATACTTTAGACTGAGAGTCAACTGCTTCCGCATTCTCATCTACAGAGTTGGGCACCTCTAGGTCTCTCCAACTATCTTGGTCTGGTTTATAGGAACTAGCTGAGGCAGAGGCGAAAGCCGAGGCTGAGAGGTTGGCTTGTCTTACTATTCCTAGAATTAGACGACCTTCACCTATTGCTATTCGCAAACTTGATACCTTTTTACGGACCAATAAACTTCGACTGGTGGATATATTCTCCGCAATGGACAAGGACAAAAACTGGCATCTTAGCAGAGATGAATTCAGAAATGCTGTAGAAAAGGTATGGTAAGCTAGGAGAGGAGTAGACCCTGCCTTGGTGTTAAGCTAGGAGGAGAGTAGACCCTACCCTAGTGTTAAGGTAGGAGGGGTGTAGACCCTGCCCTAGTGTTAAGGTAGGAAGTTAGTAGACCTTGCTCTAGTGTTAAGCTAGGAGGGGAGTAGACCCTACCCTAGTGTTAAACTAAGAGGGGAGTAGACCCTACCCTAGTGTTAAGGTAGGAGGTTAATAGACCCTGCTCTAGTGTTAAGCTAGGAGGGGAGTAGACCCTATCCTAGTGTTAAGGTAGGAGGTTAGTAGACCTTGCTCTAGTGTTAAGCTAGGAGGAGAGTAGACCCTACCCTAGTGTTAAGGTAGGAGGTTAATAGACCCTGCTCTAGTGTTAAGCTAGGAGGGGAGTAGACCCTACCCTAGTGTTAAGGTAGGAGGTTAGTAGACCTTGCTCTAGTGTTAAACTAAGAGAATAGTAGACCCTGCCTTGGTGTTAAGCTAGGAGGGGAGTAGACCCTACCCTAGTGTTAAGGTAGGAGGTTAATAGACTCTGCCCTAGTCTCCTTTACTCACCCTTCGTTTGATAAGGCATAATTAGAGCAGGAGTTATGTACTCCAGCTTTAGTATAAATGCTACATGTACAATTGTTACATCTACTGCTTACTTATATCAATGTAATGTAAACAACCTTATATGTAAACAACCTTGCTAACATTTAGTTTAAAAGAAAAATCACAAATGGTAGATATTGAGAAAAAAGCAGGCAACTCCATATTAGGTATAGTATTTGACAAAAGATGTATATTCAAACCTTTGCTATGCATTTTGAAGCTCTCAATTGTTGGAGTAAATATTCTTATAAGAGTATATTATATTTCGTTTGATTTGTTCTACAGCTCTAATACTTAACTGTCGTTATATATTCCATTACAACAAATGTGTTGTATAAGAAATGTAAAAAAATTATTGTAATAAATTAAATAAATTTACCTTAGTATCAGCTGTGTTGAGGTGTAGCCATGGTGATACGAGAGATGGATGATGCATAGATTGAGGTTCTGATAGAGACATAGAGATAGTCTAACATAGATTGTGAACATAAAATTCACAAAAATTATTTATATATTTTGTTTTCGTATTGGATATCGTTTGCATTTTATTTTAAATTATTACAGACAGTCCCCAGTTTTACTTGCTTCAGACTCTTTTTTGCACCACTTTCGATTTCTTCCTCTGACCACTGCTGGACGACTTGGTAATGTTTGTTAAGAATTGATCCGTCGTTGTTTGCTCACATTTTTCATAAATAATGGTTTTAATGAAATCATCAGAAAAACACCTTCTTTTGTTCACCACTATTACCACTTGCACAAGTTTTCTTTGGATTTGCTCATGTTAAAACTACAAAAGGAATATATGAAATACTTTTTAATATTATTTGATCACCTTAAGTTAGAAATGACTTTGTATGTCATACGTCACGTGTTAAAAAATTCCCAATTGAAAGGATCACAAGTAGACGTTTGACTGTATTTACATGAGTCATTGTAAGATTGCTGTTCATCAGCTGCATCATATCGCTGACCTTGTATGGATTACTGTTTCTAGTTATTGCATCAACAAGAAAAGGTATAATGGTGCTGCATTGCATGGTTTTGTGTTTGCATTTATAATTTCCTGTCTGATTTAAGCAAACTCCTACGTTTTACCTGCTTGCATTATCTATGTACTTACCAGGTACTCAGGCTAACTCGTACTCAGGGTATCTTGCTGGCTTTTTATCTTTACAATGTTAATATTCGAGTTCGCATTCTGTCTTTGTTGAAGGTCATTAATCATTCCCTTGTGACCTTGTCAATGTCAACCAAGTCTTGTGATTTTTGCCTTTGAGCTTTCTTTTGATCATCTCCATCTAATTATGCATCTTTATATTAACTATTTGATTCGATTAAATATTTAATTGTTTATAATATTTGTATTTACAGTTATAAAATATCATCAATGCATATTTTCTCGATTTCTCATTCATACATTCTTTATTGCTTGCCTATAGACTCTCTGTTTTTCACTCATACACTCTCTGTATTTCACTCGTGTACTCTTTGTTTTTCACTCATATACTCTCTGTATTTCACTCGTATACTCTCTGTTTTTCACTCATACACTCTCTGTATTTCACTCATAAACTCGCTGATTCTCACTCATATACTCTCCATTTCTCACTCATAAACTCGCTGTATCTCACTCATATACTCTCTGTATCTCACTCATAAACTCTCCATTTCTCACTCATAAACTCGCTGTATCTCACTCATATACTCTCTGTATCTCACTCATAAACTCTCCATTTCTCACTCATAAACTCGCTGTATCTCACTCATACACTCTCTGTATTTCACTCATAAACTCGCTGATTCTCACTCATATACTCTCCATTTCTCACTCATAAACTCGCTGTATCTCACTCATATACTCTCTGTATCTCACTCATAAACTCTCCATTTCTCACTCATAAACTCGCTGTATCTCACTCATATACTCTCTGTATCTCACTCATATACTCTCCATTTCTCGCTCATATACTCTCTGTTTCTCACTCATATACTCTCCGTTTCTCACTCATATACTCACTGTTTCTCACTCATAAACTCTCCCTTTCTCACTCATATACTCTCCGTTTTTCACTCATATACTCGCTGTTTCTCTCTTGTATAATCTCTGTTTTTCACTCTTATTCATCCTGTTTACCACTCACATTTTTCTACCTCTCAATGATGCACTTTTTGCTTAGTATTCCACTACATTTGGTTTATCAGCTGCATGATATTTTGCAAAACTTTCATTTTTAAGGTTCAATAAAACTGCATTGTTTATCACAAATCAACAATTCAAGCATTTTTATATAATAATTTGTTGCTAAACAAAAGCATGCTACCTCGAAACCTTTTTTTGTCCTGCTTTGTACATTTTAGTGGTAGGCTTTTGTGGTACACTCTGGTAACACACTTTGGTAGTACACCTTGGTGATACACCTTGGAGATACACTTTGGTGGTACACCTTGATGGTACATTTTGGTGGTACACTTTGGTAATACACCTTGGTGGGGTAATATGTAGAAGCCTCTGCAACAATCAAATTTTTTATTGCTTGACCATCAAAGGTAAATACTTCTGCCAAACGAAGGTGTAGAGAGTTGATTATATAAAGTGAGATGAAAGCCCATGCGTAGTCTAGGAAAATCAACATCCACGCAGAGCATGAGGATTTGTAGGCAATGCATAAAGGCCAATGAACAGTTTGTGAAGACCCTGAGTAGCCTATGACTACATTGACTGTCCAAGTGCAGGTCTGGATGGCCTATGACCGTACCTGGATTCTCATTGACTGCCCAATTGCATTGACTGCTCATTGACTGTCCAAGTGCATTCAATGAGAGTCCAGGTTTGGATGGCCTATGACCATACCTGGACTCTCATTGACATTCAAAGTGTATTGACAGCTCATTGACTGCCCAAGTGCAGTCAATGAGAGTCCAGGTACGGTCTACAAGATATATCTAAAAGTACATCACAATGAGTGCCCATGAGAATCTATGATTGCCTACAGATGGTCTTTGAGTACCTATAGATAGTCCTGTTAGGTGTAATATTATATGATATTTTTAGCATATACCGTAATACAAATATTTGCTCTGACCTTGTGTCTGTTAACTTGAGATATAATCTATATGCACAGTATGGAATGGACATCTCAGCCTCTCTTCTCGAGGACCTCATCACTACTCTAGATGTAGATCAGAGTGGTGAGGTGAGCTACAAAGAACTGGTGAAAGGTCTTGAGCTCTATCAGCGTGAAAAGAGAGATGTTATGAAAAAGGGGTTGCCCATGCCTCAAGGTCAGCATATGATGACTGATTAGGATATCAGGACACAAACTTTTATAGCCCCTTTTATCACTAATAATGAGTTTGTAGAGCCCCTTTTACCACAAACCATAAATTTGTAGAGCCCCTTTCACCACTAACCAAGAGTTTGTAGAGCCCCTTTCACCACAAACCAAAACTTTGTAGAGCCCTTTTACCACTAACAATGAGTTTGTAGAGCCCTTTTATCACTAACCATGAGTTTGTAGAGCCCCTTTTACCACTAACCAAGAGTTTGTAGAGCCCCTTTTACCACTAACCAAAACTTTGTAGAGCCCTTTTACTACTAACAATGAGTTTGTAGAGCCCTTTTATCACTAACCATGAGTTTGTAGAGCCCCTTTTACCACTAACCAAGAGTTTGTAGAGCCCCTTTCACCACAAACCACAAGTTTGTAGAGCCACTTTTACTACTAACCATGAGTTTGTAGAGCCCCTTTTACCACTAACCATGAGTTTGTAGAGCCCCTTTTACTACTAACCATGAGTTTGTAGAGCCCTTTTACCACTAACCATGAGTTTGTAGAGCCCCTTTTACTACTAACCACGAGTTTTTAGAGCCACTTTTACCACTAACTATGAGTTTGCATAGCTCTTTTACCACTAACCAAAGAGTTTGTAGAGCCCCTTTTACCATTAACGCAGAGATAAATTATCTCTAATCTTTTTTGAAATTTTTATCTTCACTATTTAATCAACATTAAATTTTGCATGAGATGCTTGTGAAAATCTTCATACAAATTTGAGTTTAGTTATACTATGTGAAAAATATCAAACAATGCGTTGCATTTTGCTATTGTCGTCCCTTGTTGCATGTATAGAAATCAGTAGCCTATTATATCTCTTCAGGTTAAACGATTTTTGGATATTGATACCGGCCTGTCTAATGTTTTTTTTTACAACAGAAAAAATTTAAATAGGGAAGAATAGAAGCTACAGTGTGCATATAAATAATACTATAAGAAAAATCTAAGTAATAGATACAGTAAACAAAAACCAGGTAAAGATTTAAATTGTGGTTTTCTAAAAGAGTTAGCATGGGTAAGATCTTTTATTACAAGAATTGCCAATTTTTGAAACCTTCCAATAAGATTTGACTGAAACTATCCCTTAACATGTAATTTTACAAATTAAAGCTTTTTATTTTCATAATCTCCACATTTAATCCTACCTTAAACTGTACAATATAGAGAATATTAACTTAAAAATGAAATTAAAATAAGTTTTTGTTGATCGTTGAAGTTTTGATGGTAATGCATTTGGACGTACTATTCGGTTTTATCGTTGTTGTTTTTTGGATAATGATAAAATGAAACTTCAAAAAATGTTCTCAGATTAAAGTAAAACAACTTTTGTTACAGTTTAAACCTAATTTGCAAGCATTTTAATTTTAAATCAGCCGTCTTAGTGTTATTACAGCCTACAAAACAGTTTCAAACCGGTTATTAAAATTTGCTGAGATAGTAAAATTGTTATAATTACCTCACTACTCCATCCAGACAAAATTTTAGTACAATAGAAAGTTTGATATTTTTAGCAAATATTTACAACAATAATTGGTATTGAAATACCGGCGTTACAAAAGAATTTACCTTCTGAACATGACACTCTAATTTAACTATGATTATCATGCCATCTGCGCTGATTTAAGATTATATTGGTCTCCAACGTTATCATTGAAAAAACAGACTTATATACTTATTTGCACAATAGAATATACAAAACATTGTAGAATAGATCATTGTGACCTGCTCTGTTGGTTATTATGACATAGATAGGCTTTATGCCTTTTATTAATATAGCAATACTGATGAGTGTATGTACGAGCAAGGACGATCGTCACAGTCGTTACTTTTTAGCGTACGTTTACTACGTTTCCGTGGCGGTTTGTGATGACCACTAATACCTAGATTGACAGTAAATTTTGATTTAAAATTGAGTTTTTGTGTAATATTCTGTAAACCGTGTGTTTGTCTCACAATAATAATTACTTTAAAGTGCTTTTAAAATATTCTTGTCAGTTGTTGTTTTCTTGCTAACTAATGAAAGGTAGTAAATACGTGTAGTAAGATAGTAAATAGCAATAAAGCAAACAATAATAAAAACCGATTAATTTTGTTATTAACAACATGAATACAAATATTACATACTTTTTAAACAATAATGTTTTTACTTTTAAATAAAAATAAATAGTATTTTTTAAATATAATATATAACAAAATTTCATATTTTTAATATGTAACGTGTTAGGCCTTACATTATATTAAAATTTTATTTGATTTTAAATTAATTTTTACATTTACTATATAAATAGTAATTATTATATTATTTATAAATATGAAACAATAGTATTAATAGTAGCTATATTATTGCTAATTAATAATTAATACAAATACTATGACTCCACATTAAAATATCATCTTGGCTCAGATTGCAACTGCTGTTAGTAAACAATTATAGTTCATATTCTATAAAATCTTAATTATTAGTGTTTCAAATGTTAGTTATCAACAATTTAACCACATGAAGAGTTGCTAACTTTCAGTTAGTGGAAATTAGTAAAAAACTAAATTTTAAATATCATACATGAAATATAGATGGCTTTAATGACTGCAGCATCTGTATATTGATGCAATTTTATTTGAATTAAATCTCTTTTAATTTAATAATAGATATGGGGTTAATTTCTATACATCAAATAGACAATAATGTTTTACTTAGATTGGTTTAGGAACAGAGTACTATAATAGCTATGCTGGCTACTTGGTATAATACGCTACTGGTGCAACTAACATAACATCAATAGGCCTTTAAAATGCCACCTAGGTTGAAAGAAAGCAAAAGTTACCAAAAGCTTTGCAAAGAACAGGAAGAATAAGTTGAAAACAACACTCTATGGTGTCATAATTATTCTTACAATATGACTGAGGCAAAGAGACCAGCTGAGAAATGAAGTATGCAAGACACCAAAACAGTGTATCATATTCTTGCAAGTCAGTAACCATAGGGTGTCACATCATGTTGTGCTAACGAGCTCATTAACTTCTTATGATCTCTCGTGTTGTCCTTGAGTCGCATGCATTTGCATCCCGATGAGGTGTCACAAAATTGTCAATATATAATGGACCAATAAGCTGAATTAAAATATTTTATAGTTTTATAAGATAAGATGTTGTATTATGACATACTCAAATTTGAGAATGTTTTAAAACCGAAAAATTCACCAAATTTTATGCAAGATTCTCATAATAAAAAATCTTACTTGTATATACAATGGATGCATATAGCATTGATCAAAATAGACAGTATTCCGGTCTCTGTTTTTGTATACGACGAGTTGTTCTGCTGACCTTCATATATATTAATAAGTCTCATGTGTTTCATCGTGTATGTATCAGTGTGTGTGCCTGTCTGTTAGTCTGCGTATACACGAGACATTTCTAAATATGATTAGTAGATTTTGTTCCAACTCCCCACGTATATGCTTCTTGCTTTCTGTTAGGTTACTAAAATATTTGGCTTTTAAACTCCGTCTGGTTTTTGAGTCTCTTAAAACATCCAGATATAGACCCAAATTCTTTTGGGTTTATATCTGGGTCTTTTGGGTCTTAAACACCCAAATCCCGGACAAAGTCATGAAAGTTGTAATTATTTTTTGCTTTACTGTAGATGATGTAGAAGAGGAGCCTCTTGAAACACGTAATTCATCTCCTTATAAAAGTGGCCCAAGTTCACGGCAGACGAGTGGTAAGGCCTCACCTACTCGATCCGGTAAGCCAGCCTCAGCCACAAGACAGCCAAGTCGAGGTAGTTCCGCTTCAACTCTCTTAGCGACTCCTGATATTGACATTCAGGAAAGCAAACTTGTCCTTTCTTCTCAAGAACAGCAAATTGATCTCAGAAAAAGGGATAAAAACTTTCTCCGTTATTCCGGAAAGGTAGATATTCTTCTACACATACATAAGTTAGGAAAATAATAAAACCAGCTGGATGAATTCAGAAGAGCTGATGACAGGTTAATTGTAATTGGCTGCCACTGTGAGTCAGCTCGCTGATGCATGTTTGCGTGTAACAAGGACTTATCTAATTTTGGCTACTTCAATTTTAACAATTTTTTCTGGCGTTTCTTTTTGTTGTAAAGTATAATTTTGCAGTGCCAACAAATGTTCGAAAAATAATAACCATCAGCAATTTACCACTAGTGTTACTGCTACTGTGTTTCATTTAGTATTTAGCATGTTTTCAGGGCCTTCTTTGTCACACCTATTTTTAAAAGCTTTATTAAGTGCATTTTTAAACTTTAGTTTTTGTCCTGGATAAGCTCGGCTTCGATTTCATGGCGAAACTGCAAACAACTGCGGCTGTCCTTCATCTTAGCTTGATATCATGCCAAAAGTTAAAGGTAACATCAATGTAAGTTTTCAAATGCTGTATGTCAGCATTGCCTCTGATGTCAATATTCAATATCAAATAACAAAAAGTAAAGATAATTGGTTACCAAAAGCTGGAGGATTCTGAAAACAAAGTTAAGTTGTGAAAAGCAAGTTAAGCTCTTTTGAAAATTTTTACGACTGGAAAAGGTCTTGCATGGCCTCTACAAAGCAGTTTCAGCCATCTTTTCTAAATATAATTAGTGGCTTGTTTTCAAACTGATTGTAACAGCTACATCAGTTTAGACTTGGCTCTTAAAAAGCGTTCTGTTCCAGTCCTAAAGCTATGTGTTTAGGCAATACAGAGTGAATACTCGAAAAGCTCGTCATTTTTCCTATTGTAGAGTAAATCTAAATCTCACTCTAAATTAATGGATCAGGCTAACTCCAGTCCTACTTCTCGAGCCCAATCCAAGATGGCGGTCTTTAAGACAGGCTACAAGCCTGTAGACGATCACTGCAAGCTGTCAAAGCTGGAAGGAGACACCGGTGCTATGGTTGATGCCTTCAGACAGCTCAAGCTAAAGGAGTACCACAGTATCATGCAGCTTTGTGATCATCAAGGAGTTGTTCTCTCTCGTCAACTCTTAGACAACGGTATTGCCTGTTAGACTAGATCATCTATTTTATGTCTGTTATAGACATTTACTGTATGGTGATATTAGACAGACTAATCAAAGCTGTTGCTGGCCTTCGGTTCAACCAGATCCACCAAAGGGCATCACTAGTAGTCTCTGGGGGTAGATTTGATAGTTTGCCATGCTATTGCAGTTTTGCTTCATCCTGGAGATAAGACAACAAAACAGATGTTAAAGCAAGGTATCCGACAGCCCGGTGCTAACCTTCCTCTCAGTTCTCACTTTGCTGAACCTCCTAAAAAACCTCGGACTCCCATTGAGCTCAGGTTCGTCTGCTTTGATCTTTTTATCGACATCGTGATGGCTGCAAGTATTAGTTTGGCTTTTATTCACTGTGCTTCAAATTGGTTCGGAGTTGCCTACTGCCGAAAATTTCGCATCCGATCGTTTTAACAATTTAGAGTTTAGACTAAATAGATCTTTCCAAGATTCATGATGTGACCCTCAAGACAATATTTGTTAAAGTAGATTCGCTTTCGGGTCAAGGCCACTTTTCAATTCATGTTTAGTCAACTAGTTGTACTAAAAGGTAATTATTTCATCATCCTCGTTCGAGCAGCCCATCCTTGGCATGTAACTGTTAATTTGAAGTCAAAAAGTCCAGCAGAAACAGTAGTGAATCGCTGTGGTACTTTTCATAGCAGTGACCCTTGCAGTTGTGTGCTGAATTTTTTTCACCTTTACTGAGGAGAGCTTAACTGAGTATGATCAATTCGGATCCATCAGCAGTGAGCATTTTTATAATGACAAATAATAGTCTCACAACGAATGCCTTTGCACTAATTTACCGAAGTGAAACGACATCGAATGGGTTCGAATTTTACCATTTCTATGATTCGAAAGGCAAGCGACTCCGAACTCATTCGAAGCATGGAAAATCATTGATTGAGATTGTTCCCTGGTTTCAGTGCATTGGAAAAAATACTATATATCTTTTATGAACTAATATTAAGCATATTATTGTCTGAATATTATTACTCTTGTAAATGGGATTGTAGAAGCTCTGTTGCGTATTCATACCTTGCGCTGACCAAATGTGTGTATTTATTAGCGTGTCCAGAAACGGATGCTCGCGGAATTTAGCAAGGTTTGATAGTAAATATTATCTCAGCCGCTAACCAATATGCTTGGTTTTGTAACCAACTTTTTCATCAGAATTTGCCACGATTTTACAATTGTAGAGGTACGTGTGCAGATTCAACGCTAAACTACGAATTATAATTTATAATTCGAGCAATCAACTAGTGCTTGCTGCTTCAATTGCAAATTTTTTTGACTTTGGCCGTAGTAGAAAGAAAAAATTACACAAAATAAATCTTGGCTGAAAAGCCTTAAACTAAAAAAACCATCTGCTTGAATCTACTTTGATAGGATGTTGTTATGAATTACTTGAGTATTTGTGTAATCAAGTATCAGAGGCATTCTGCTGAGTATAAACGACTCATCGTATTTTACCAAGTCCTTTGGACTGTGCACAGATTTCTTGCAAAAAGTTATTCAATAGCATTTTGATTACTCAGTTCACAAGCTCTGCTGTATTCTGTCTTTTCAGCGTTTTGCTTGTCTTTGTTTAGTATTTCTGTTCATGTTTGTCTTGCAATTTAGCTTTTCTTAGAAAGTCTAAAAATTCCCATATTAATCATTTTTCATTTTATATCATGTTGCTTTTCTTGTAAATAATATATTTTTCTATTTTGCAATTCATAGTTGCTCATATTTCTATGTTTGTATAAAAGAACCTTTATATGAATTAGTTTTGACTAGATGGAATTTCATCCTTAACATTTTCCAACGTAATCAATTGTTTCACTAACTGCCATGGATAGACATCAAGTCTTAATATTTTATTACTAGGTAAGTTACTTCTCCATCAATGAGTTATCGTATTCAAAAAATGAATATATCTTAGTTTAATTTTATTTTTTATAAGTTTGCCGCCAAACTGAGGCATTTAAATCAGATTCAGAAATATCAAACGCGCCTTCAATGTCATCATAGTTCCTTTTGTAAAAAAATCGTTTTGTGAACTGCTAAACAAAAACATAACAATTCTTTGATATAACCCAAACCTAATATGAAAATGTCTGTACATTGCTTCATCGATGTGTTTATTTGGCCTTTGGTTAGCTGCAAAAATTGGATAAATACAAACACGATTCACGCAAATAACAACAATTGAAATGCTGGATGTTTCAAATTTTTTTTCCAAAAAGCAACTGTAAAGTCCTACATATAGACAGGGTACATTTTAGCAAAAAAAGTTCAACTATTTATGGTTAGAGGTGGGACTCGCTTTTTATACTATTTATGGCTTTGCTAGATACTCAGCCTTTCTTATCTTTGCAACAACTTGTACAGGATAGTACGTGCCATTCACTGGTTCATGACATACATGGGACTATATAATGTCAATTTAGTACTAGGTCATTGCTGTATAATCAAGAGTCACATGCAGTTTTCATAAACCAAGAAAAATATATTCTAGCATAACATGGTATAAAATTATTTCATATAATATAATATAATAGCCTAGAGTAGAACACTGTAGAATAGACTACATTATAGCAGAAAATAGCCTGTGAACACAATATGAAATTGTTTTATATGGTATTCTATAATATAATATGCCATAATGTAACATACTACAAGAAAAATACTAAAATAAAATGAAAAGTAAAACAGTACAATAGCATAAAATATGAAAACTGTTTATTTTATTGGTGGCAAAAGTAACCAAATATAGCGCCTCATTTCAACGGCCGGCGTTATAACTAAAAATTGGTCATTTTTAAGAATATTTAGTTTCCAAGCAACTGTTTATCACTTCCATGATTATATTGTTAAATTACTTGATCATGAATAAGAAATTTAAAATCAATTATTTATTGTTTGGTAACTGTTTGTGGAATTGAATTAACTCTTGGTGAAACACTGGTAGTGCGTCATGTTTGGTATCTGTATCAACACAGAGTAAATGTATGACTTTCTATTTATTAAAAATAAATGACATAAGTGAATCGTTTCATTATTTATGGAAGACCAAAGAATGTTTTAGCGGCCGGTATTTACAGAAACAAAGGAAAGATAAAGAGAGGTCGAGATGGTCAGTTGCTGATCGATTACAAGCACAGATTTCCATCGCTGGCTGCATCTGCACCAGTCGCTAGTAAAGTTCAGTTGTCGACAGGCAAAGCTGCTGTGGCAAGGAAAGTTGACTGCTGGATGACGTTTGAAGAATATGAAGCGATGACACAGTAAGGAACATAATTTTTTGAATGACTTAGATTTCCTTGTTCGTCTAAAATAGCATTCATTATGCCACCTTTTAGAATTCAGTCAGTGTAGTCGCCTTATATGATACACCAGAGTAATTTTCAGCAAATTCTGTGAGCGTCTTTGAAGGTTTATAACAAGTTGCTAGTAGTTATTCAAAGCTAAACTCGTATAACATTTGCTTCCTTTTGTGATCATTAACACTTTAAAGCCTGGACCCGAGACCATTCGAGTAAGTACAGGATCAGCTCTATCGGCTAGCTGGCTCCTTTGCAAGCACAACACAAACTCGTATAGTATTCGGAGTTAATATCCTTTTATAGTTGTCAAATTTCTTTTTTTTTGGTTTTGTTGTACATTTTCGTTGGTTACTAAATTGCATTATTTTTTGGCATTTTATATTATAGGCCATTCTACAAAAAACGTTACGTCAGAATGGAACCAGATGAGAAAACAGCTGGGTTGACGTGGCCAGGTTACATGCTAGACAAAATGAGACTCTACTTGGACTCTGATTGTACCGCTGACCCTAGCAACTCCGTCTTTCACAGAAATAATCGTATTCCGCAATCATACCCAGGTTATGATAATGACCTCAACAACTGGCGAGTGTCTGATGCCGGTTATCTTTTACAAGGGCAGCTTCGAGATCCGAAGAAAAGTTACACTTCCAATAATCTTCAAGCTAAATTTGAACCTTCCTATAACTCGACTAATCACTTCCTGCATAAGAAAACAGATGGTCTTACCATGCATACAAAACACAGCTGAATGCAGTGTTATGAAAGTATGATAATTATAGCAAGGTTTATATAATCATGGTTTTCTGTTATTTTGATAAAGATGCATGCCTTTATCTGTTTGTTGTATATATGTATTAGTTATTTCTAGTCAATGGCAGTAGCAAACCTAGCAAACTAGCCAATGGCAGTAGCAAACCTAGCAAACTAACCAATGACAGTAGCAAGCCTAGCAAACTAGCCAATGGCAGTAGCAAACCTAGCAAACTAGCCAATGGCAGTAGCAAACCTAGCAAACTAGCCAATGGCAGTAGCGAACCTAGCAAATTATCCAATGGCAGCAGCGAAACTAGCAAGCGAGCCAATGGCAGTAGCAAACTTTTAGTTAATTGCACCAGTAACCTTGCAGTTGATTAAACTAGGAAGCAATTACAGTAGAAGCAGAGACAAGCAGGGAAGCTACAGGTAATTAGAGTAGCAAGCTTATAAATAACAGAGTCAATAACATAATCAGCTACATGTAAATACAGTAATAAACTTGCAGTTAATAACAGGGATAAAATTGTAGTTGTCTTGAAGTCCAGATGTAGTGAAGTTGTGCAAATAGAGAAAACTTGAGCCTGACTATTTTTTTTAAATTTAAAAAGGCCTTCAGTTGTACATCGACATTGAGCTTCAAGTTTCAACCATAAAATACTAAGGTGAGTTTTATGTCATGACTCGAATGTGCTCTGTTCTAAAAGCTTGATGAAAATGAAAGAATATGTCTGAGGTTCTAGGAAAGGTGCTTCTACTGGAATCTGGTACGGATAATTGTATAGATGGTCTCATATGATGATCAGTCGGTGATGACAAGGAGGCCTAAAAGAACCGCCTTAGGATTTATTGAGGGACAATGGGCCTTGCTATCAGTGTGCAAATATGGCCAAATTAATGAAAAAGGAAATGCCAACCACCTACTTGAAAAATAATGGGTGAATTGTACCACAAAACCGTAAAGATAATGGTTTCTTGATCTGTCAGATCGGCACCAAAAATGCTTTATTGCTGGTACTCATTTAAAGCTGATGGTCAAACTCCAGCTGAGACACTTTGCAACTATGTGACGCAGTTTTTACCTGGTGTGTCTGAACACTCAGATCATTCAACTTTTACACAACTAAGCCTTTTAAACCGGATGTCAGGGTCTATGTAAAACACATGAAAGCAGGATGCAGGACACCATCAAAAATTGATGAAGTGAGATCAAGTGTGTCTAACATAACAGTTAACATTGGGAATACAACTCGACAGACTGATGGCCTAGGAGTTTGTCACTCTAAAACGCTTGAGCCAGACATGATCAATATTCAGTTTATGTTTTGGGAACACGGTCTATCATATAGGGATTAGGGCTTGAGTATTGGCAAATTACGAGTATTTTCTAGTGGCAGTATAAAAGAAATTAGAGCGATCAAACCTTCCAAATGCTTAGATAATGATATATATGATATGTACTCGATAAGTGATAGTAGAGATCAGGGGGCTTGTGAATAGGGGCAAATTACACCATCTTCCCTTTTATTCTATATCTTGTACATTGCACTAGATGGTATTAAAGACAACCTTACACAAAATGTTAACAGATTTTATAAAAAAATATCAGTAATTTGCAATCTTTGGCGATAGTTTTTGATTTTTGAAGTGATTTGATTGCCAAGATATTTCAATATATAAACCACGGTAAAAATGCTCAGAAGAAAAATAAATTGAAAATGACATCACTATTTATTATCGTTGCAATAGTTGATATTGACTATTACTGTTAAGTTGAGGGTTATACATGTTTTTATTCTGTCAGTCTATTTGCAACAATAGACATCTCGATCACGCTTTCACTTGATCTGATCATTTTAAACCCGGTGGAGTTTTGTCGATTTTAAACTTGAAAATCCTAGAATTGAACTTAAACAAACTCATTGCAGGTTTATCGGAAAGTTGTAAAGAAAAGTCTGATAAAGTTTACTTAAAATTTCATAAATTTCATTTTTAAGTTGAGTAACGACACATCCATTATTATATTGGTAATGAAACTATTTTCGTTACTAATTTTAGGCTACCTTATATTAGGTGTTTAAAAGGTTGGCATCATTGACAATGAAGTGTTACTAAGGCTTGCATAAAGCATTAAACTGACCAGGTAGCCAAATAGACTGTCACCTAGATAAATATAACAACAAAACATAAAAAATACTGTAAAAACACAAACTTTATGTTACTTATTACTCAAAGTCATTTCATAAAGATTCTACTCTCAATTTAATCTAAAATTGTCTACCTATAACAATTTTCAATTAAATGCTATTATTAACATTGTTTCTGTTACACTGTCATTAATACGACAGCCGGCCAAGATGAGGGAACGAAGCCTCCAAGAACCATTGCTATATCCACTAGGATACTGAGCACTAATGATGGACAGACAAAAAGAAGCAAAGGCTTAGCTCTTCCTAGTGCAAGAAGATGCAAGACACAAATACACATGGTGTGTTTATTCCAAAAGCCGACCTAAAACACATAGTCTCAGTGTTGCCCCAACAAACGGGGCATTAGGAATTTTGGAACCCAACTGGAGTCACCACACAATAACGCTGCTGCCTCGAGAACAAATGGTTTGAGTTCTATACTTATTGATGACTTCCAAAATCTCTTACTCTACCAATAATTTCAGCTGTAGAAACAAATGGAACAAAGAAAGCCAACTATGGTAGAATAGGCTGTTGTGCACGATTGGTACTCTTTGGGATACTGCAGACGCATTGTAACAATATTGGAGCAATATTGGTGATGTTGAAGTGATATTGGAGCGATATTGGAGTGAGTGATAGTTATTTTAGTGATATTGGGGTGATATGGGGGTGATATTGGAGTGATATTGGAGTGATATTGGAGGGATAATGGAGTGATAATGGAGTGATATTGGAGCGGTATTGGAGCGATTTTCGAGCGGTATTGGAGTGATATTAGAGTGATTTGAGCAATATTGGAGCGATATTGGAGTGATATTGGAGTGATACTGGAGTGATACTGGAATGATGTTGGAGTGATGTTGCAGTGATGTTGGAGTGATGTTGGAGTGATGTTGGAGGGATGTTGGAGTGATATTGGATTGGTATTGGATTTGTATTGGAGTAATATTGGAGTGATAGTGGAGTGATAATGGAGTGATAATGGAGTGAAATTGAAGTGATCAGCTTTGACACTTAACAGCTTAAAGCACATAAATTACATAATTTTTTTATTATATATTTCAATACATCAGAGTCTTGGCTTTCGAATGAGCCTATATTCAATACACAAAGAATAATAGAACTATAAAAAACGGGGTGTCAAAAGTACGTCCTGCAAAAAAAACACTTGGTTCAGGTACTCAAAATGTGACGTCCTAATTCTCATTTAGCCTTAGGTCATCGATCCCTTTCGCTGTCATTGAGGCTGCGTTTTTCTGTGACAATCGGTGCTGTTAAACCCGGAGAGCGCTAATAATAAACTAAGATTCTAGATAATCAACAATGCCCGCGATCGTGCTAACGCCCGACCAATACAAACACATGTTCTGGGTTAATTAATTATGCTTCAATAAATGTACTGTCGTTGATAAAGGTAATGAAATCACATCAATTAAATTATGACCTGCGGCTGCGTGGCCCTTGGACTAAATGTCAATTGCACTTTCGCGAGATCACGCAATGCTTGAAATTAATTAGTCTCAGTCGTGACCCTCAACATCACATTAAAAATAAAAAGGTAGTGCATAATATCATCGGGAAAATATAGTATGGTTCTTAGAGTCTGAAGTACTCATCATAGAAATAATATGTACATGGAGAACTAATGACACTGATTCCTTGGTCATCTTCATTCGTTCTCTGGAGTTGTCCTACCTTCGCCTGCCACTAGCGTCATTTTCGTCATTATCGTAGTTGATAAATAAGCGGTAAGAGCACACAACAACGAATATGAGAATTGTGACGTCACAATTTTCGAGACTATGCCAGTAAACTTTTTCGCGGAAGAGCTCTGGAGAAATCCTATAAACACCAACCAATGTCTGTCTCACCATGGCAAACAACAGCTTATTCGAAAGTCAAGACTCTGATGTATTGAAATATACAATAAAAAAATTATGTAATTTATGTGTTACATGTGCCACAACAACAACAACAACTACCACAGCAACAACCAACAACAGATCTGTGCACACAAACAGACCAGTTAAAGTCAAGCCATTGTGCAGAATCTTCAAGTTTGCTGCGCAAAGATTATATACAAGTTGCAAAATTTTTCATGTTAAAATTTGTCATGTTATTCATTGTTCTAACATAGCAAAGATAAATAAAATATTTTCAAAAAAGCAGCCGGCTGTCCAAACAAGGATTCAATCTTTATACTGACTTTGTTAAGGTTTCAGTCAAAATGGCTGCTATCAATTCTCTCCAATACCTTTCTGCAATTGAATCTATGGAAATCAGAGCTTACACTGCAAATGATGACATGCTGCTAGAAATGGTAGGTGGTGATTCAACGACAATGTGTTGGAGGACTAAAGGCTCTCATGATCTAGTCATCAAGGATCTTGAAGGTGATGATAAGTTTTGCATTGGTGGAGCAGAAATAAAAAATCATCCGATTTATGTATATTATACAGAAGTTAATGTGATTGGAGAGATAAAAGATGGTGTACTAACAAATACAGGAGCAGTAGGCACTGAAAGAATAAATACGCATAACCAGAGACTCACTGTAGCTGGAAACACAGTTGAAACATCTCCAACCCACTTTAATATCTCTTTTGGTTCTCAAGCTACCGTTGAAATGAAAGCTATGGTTATTGCTTTGGCGACACGAGAAGCTCTTGCATTTGGTTTATTACAAAGAAACCTTCCTATACGTCTGCTGCACTCAAATGAAGTTTCAAAGTCTTCGATTTGTCCGAAACAGAATAAAGAAACTGTTTCAACAGTATTCACTGATGAAAGGGACAACGAAACATATCAACTAAAGATGGGAGGCCTATCAAGGGGTACTAGATATTATACATATCTTTGGATGGATAACTCTGAAAGACACAACATACTTTTGTCAGCCACTATGAAACGGCTCAGCATGGTAGTATCAAATACAGCAGGAAAAGAAATATATACAGCAACGTTTAGGAATTGGGGTTTCATTGTATTTTCTAATGGAACTCGAATAGGAGAAGTACGTGTGAGAGAAAGACCTAAGATAACAACTTTAACTACTGACAGTTTTCCGCCAAACTTTGAAATGCGTTTAGAAGGCGATCTTAAAAATGGCTCAATAACAGACTCTACAGGATTAAAATTGTCAACTTTCAAAAAATCGAGTCCAATTTCAGCTGAGATTGAATTTCTTAAAATGACGGCTAATCAAAAGAAACTAGTGTCTGCGTACCTCTTTAAAACTATGTGTAAAATAGTTACACATGCAAGAAAATGTTCTCAAATGATGATTACAAATTTAAGTTGCAACTGTTTAACTTGTCAGAAACCTGGGCAAACAGACGAAAGTAAATTGCAAAACGATCTTCAATTTTTAAGTTTAATAGTAAACCTAGCAGTGTCTGTTGCAGGCCATAATAGCACCAAAAACCTCGTCTACTTTAATGTGTATAATAAGGAAACAAAAGAGACTCATTTAACCTTGGAGTGTACACCTGTTACAAAGTTTCAAGGTCTGTCACGACTAATTGCGAAAGATAAGTTTGGAAAGACCGTGTTTAAGGCTGCTATTTCACCAGATGAAGATGTTTTAGCTGTCTATGATAATAATGATGACTTCTTAGGGTACTACTACAATGGACAAGTAATAGACAACAGCAATATCACTATTTTGACCATAAAAACAACGAGAAAAAGAAATATAAACCTTGAAAATGAGAATGACACTTTTCAATATGACATCCATGATTTATCATCGGGGAAGAGAATTAAATGCCTTCAAGGCTGGAACTTTTTTGTGGAAATATATCAAATTTTGTCAACTGAAACATACAATTTTCTGCAAATGCCTATGACAATTGCTCTTGCAGCCAAGATATTTTGCGATGTATTCAACTTTGACCAACAGCCAAGCCCTGAGATATCGTACCGTTACTATGGTTCAACAGGTGATGCCAAGCGGATATGTTCAACGGATTGATAGTTTTAAGTATTCTGACTTTAAAGATTTAGTTGTAATTAAATTTAATTGCGATTAAAATTAAATAAAGTGTAAACTTTGCAGCTGCTTGTTTGTTCTAATTAGCCTCAACATGATTAGCCTTGTTGTGCACTAAGATAGTAAAATAGTGGATGTGTGATAAACTTATGAAAAAGACTTGAAGGTTACTTCTGCAATTAACAACAATGGCACTATGACTTCATTTGACTATAAACGTATTTTTTCACAAAATAAAGTTCAAAGTTTATCACTCTGTCATAAACAGAAATGCATTCAAGCAGATACAGAAACTATATCTGCTTGAAACCAATTTGTAGTGATTACCTAACAGCTAAGTGCTCTTTATATTTTGTTCAAGCTATAAATTACTTCTCACATAGTGTATTGAGTGCTTCTTTATCATTTTTACTATGACTTCATTTGGTGCTACAATTGGTGGTTCAGTGGTAACTATTTTCTTTGACTATAAAGGCATTTCTAAACAGCATAAAGTTAAAAGTTGACCACTCCATCATAATTAAAAGGTTGTCATAGAACTTATTTACAAAGTCATTGCAGTGTTTAACTGCAAAATTACTTCTGCATTTAACTATAAACTTACATATATAAAGAAATGTAAATATATATAACTAAATACATGCTGCTTTAAGTTAATCAATTTAGAAATGAGACTTCTAAATTCGCTGAGTTGAGTATAGTAGAACTAAACCGTGTTTGGTATGACTAAACACTGTCATGGCAGCTACAATGCTGTTTTGTGCTTAAAAATGGCCAAGCAAATTTTAGTCACACCAAACACCGTCTAGTACAAATAAAATAATACTTCTGCATTTAATTAGAAAGTTATATAAACAAATATATGAATATAAATATATATAGCTATACATACATATATATATAAATATTTACGTATATATAATTATATACATAAATATATAAATGTATATGTATATAACTTCATAATTATATGCATAATAGTATAATATCATGCTTTATTTACCTTAAAACCTTTACTTGAACACCACTTTTTAGCTTTTATGCAACATTTAAAAATGTTGCATAAAAGTTCATTGCACTCATTAATAATAATAATGCTACAGTTTGCAGACAAAATTAGCTTTTTATGAGCAATAGAAAAAGAGTTACGAACATCGATCTATTGTACGATCAGATTATCGCAATAATGCTATCAAATAATATGCTATAAATCTGAAAATTTTTAAGTTATATAACAATAATCTATCAAATGCTACCAACATGTATTCATGAACAAGTGACATGAACGAACCATACTTGTATTGCATGCAAAACCAAAAATTAAAATTTTGAAACAAAAATATTTGCATCATTTGCGCGGCCAGTTGCTTTCCGATTGTTGCTTTTGATGGAAAAATCATTTCCTGGTTGTTCAATACTTTCCACATGTCTTCTGAAATCAACTATTTTTCTGCACAACTAAACTAGTCGATATTAGTGTCCAAACTATATTTTTTGCAGAGAAAAAACCTCCCCATTGCATTTTGCATTTTGCCATTGCCCCATGCTCAATAAACACAACTTTAAACCTAAAACTAGTAATTAATATACAACCGTAAATGAAAATCGTTTTTCACACATGTCAAAGTATCAATACCATATTAAACAAAGAACTACTAACAGCCTTTTACAGTTATTAATTATTTCTATTGTGTTACTTTCCAAGTTTAAACGAAACAAACGGAAAGCCTTAAAGTTGGACAATGAGAGAATTAATTATTATTGATATAAATGATAAATTAATTAATTATTAATACCATCAATATTAATACAATTAATATTATTAATTGCTACTGATATGACTGAATCATTATTAGTATGATCTTGCAATTTTCTACTAATCACTTATTATTATAGGTTTGTAAAGATCAATGTCAGAGTGGGGGTCAAATGGAGGCGGCGTTCAATTAAAGGGGAACGCTGATTTCTCAATGATTCTTCCACAGTGGTGGTCAAATAAAGGTGGCATTTAAATAGAGGTTTTATAATATCTCCTGTCCTTTTTCAGCTAAATTATCTTGGTAAATTTTTTGTTGCCTAATTTAGGACCTGCTTGTAATAAATCTGGTCTTTTTGAAGAGGGAGGTATCAGGTTTATCAATGCAGTTCACCCTTTCTCCACCAAGGGTATACAACTTTGAAGTGACTAGCGTAACGAGCCAATTAGTAGAGAGGTTCGTACCTCGAACATGGCTGCATGAAATTTGTTGTAACTAACTTCCGATTGTCCTAAATTTCTTAATAAATATGCATTATTAAGTTCAAAATTTTTTCTACAAGCTGTTTTTTTCTTGCAAATAATACAGGAAAATTTTATAGCCTGTGACGCAAATTGTTGAAGGCATCAATTTTTTTCTAATATTATAAATCTTATTGTGTAGTTTGATTTTGTAAATATATTTAACAGGGTTATCTAAAAGGTCATTGTACTGATTAATACGTTTGCTACAATTTGTGGCAAAAACTGCTTGTTTATGTGCAATGGACGATGGGTTATGAGCCTTGATCCATTGAAAGCCCAGTTTGGGTAATGACAATGTGATGCTATCAAATGATATGCCAAAGTTCTGCTAATTTTCAGGTTAAATAATAATAATAATAATAATCTGTTAAAGACTAAAATATCTATTCAAAAACAGGTAACATAAACCAATACCATTTATAATACATACAGAAACATCATAAACACTTAAAAACATTTATCAACATTTCCATGGTCGCTTTTCTCAGTTTGACCCATTTTAGCTTCTTCTGGTTGCTCATTATTTAATTCATTATTTTATTAATTATTTTATTTACTTCTAAAGTGTCTTTTGATAGAAATTTTTTCACGCACTGTTGAAATAGTTGATATTAGCATACCGCTTTTTTAGCAAAGCAAAACTTTTACGTGTAACCATTTTGAATACTTTTCATAAAAGACATTTTTTTAGCTATGTGTAGAACTTGTACATGCGTGGTAAGCACAAATATTGAAATTAAAATACTATTAACATTGTGTCGTAATTACTTAGTTATTATATAGAAAAATTCTAAATAAATTGAAATATTCAAAAAAGTTTATCAAAAAAAAGTTATTGAAAATATATGTTATATGATAATAATCTATCAAATGCTATAATATATACTCAAAAACCAATCACGTAAACAAGCAATGTTCACAACTATACATGCATAAACAAAAATAAGCTTTTGAAAATTATTAAGCTTAATTTGCTTGGTCTGCATTCCTAGTTGCTAGCTGATTGCTGTTTTCGTTTTGAACCATTTTAGGTTTATTTAGTTGGTCAAGATTTTCTACAGGGTCTTTTAATAAAAATCATATGCTGCTTTTTCTTGTGCTCTATCTGCACTGATAGATCCCATGTGGATAGGCCATTGAAACATTAATGCATTTAAATTTATAGCAAATAAAAGCATAACACTTTAATTTTCTGAGTGTTATTTTCCTTGTCATCATTTTTACAGTATTTCACATAATTTAGGTATCTCTAGCTGAGCTGGAGTATCTTATTAGCTTGGTAATTTTAAAGGCACATTACTTTTGTGATGTTTTGAATGCAAAACCAAATTGCTGTAAAAATTTGATTTGTTACATACTGCAGTTTTTTTATTTAATAATTTTTCATGCTATTCTCTCATTTGTGAAACATGGCTATCATATAATTTCATTTTTTATGATCGTAGTTTTGAAATTGCAACACTTTTTAAATTTTGAGAGCGCAAATCAAAATTGCTGTAAAAGATTTGTTACCAACTGCAAGACTAGTCTTTTTATTTAATAATTTTTCATGTTATCCATTGTTGCAAAATAACAAAAATGTAACAAATATTTTTAAAAAAGCAGCTGGCTGTCCAAACAAGAAATTTGATTTTGGCACTGAGCCTGTTAAAGTTTTATTCAAGATGGCTGCTAATGATTCTCTCCAGTACCTTTCTGCAATTGAATCTATGGAAATCAGAGCTTACACTGCAAATGATGACATGCTGCTAGAAATGGTAGGTGGTGATTCAACGACAAGGTGTTGGAGGACTAAAGGCTCCCATGATCTAGTCATCAAGGATCTTGAAGGTGATGATAAGTTTTGCATTGGTGGAGCAGAAATAAAAAATCATCCGATTTATGTATATTATACGGAAGTTAATGCGATTGGAGAGATAAAAGATGGTGTACTAACACATACAGGAGCAGTAGGCACTGAAAGAATAAATATGCATAACCAGAGACTCACTGTAGCTGGAAACACAATTGAAACATCTCCTACTCACTTTAATATCTCTTTTGATTCTCAAGCAACCGTTGAAATGAAAGCTATGGTTATTGCTTTGGCGACACAAAAGGCTCTTGCATTTGATTTATTACAAAGAAACCTTGCTATACGTCTGCTGCGCTCAAATGAAGTTTCAAAGTCTTCGATTCGTCCGAAACAAAATAAAGAAAAAGTTTCAACAATATTCACCGACAAAGAAAACAATGAAGCGTATCAACTAAAAATGGGAGGCCTATCTAGTAGTACTGAAAATTATACATATTTTTGGATGGATAACTCTGAAAGACACAACATACTTCTGGTCGCTACTATAAAGCAAGCGGGAATGGTAGTGTCAAATAGAGCTGGGGTAATACAATACACAACAACATCATATAATTGGGATTTTATTGTAGTCTCTAATCAAACTCAAATCGGAAAAGTGTGTGTGAAATCAAAACCAAAGAAAATAACTTTAACTACATTTAGTTTTCCATCAAACTGTGAAATGCGTGTAGAAGGAAGCCCTAGAGAAGGCATAATTACAGACTCTACAGGAATAATATTGTCAACTTTCAAAAAATCGGGTCCAATTTCAACCGAGATTACATTTTATAACATGACGGCTAATCAAAAGAGACTCGCTTCTGCATACCTTTTCAGAACTATGTGTAAAATAGTTACACATGCTCAAAACTCTTCTCAAATGATGACTACAAATTTAAGTTGCAACTGTCTAACTTGTCAACAGCCTGGTCAAACAGATGATCGTAGACAGACAAGCAGTCTTCACAATATACATGCGAGATTAAACCTACTAGTGTCTGTTGCAGGCCATAATAGCGCTGAAAACCTCGTATACTTTGATGTGTATGATAAAGAAACGAAGAAGACACATTTAACCTTAGAATGTACACCTGTTACTAAGTTTCAAGGTCTGTCACGACTAGTTGCGAAAGATAAGTTTGGAAAGACAGTGTTTAAAGCTGCTGTTCTACCAGATGACGATATTTTAGCTGTCTATAATAGTAATGATAACATTCTGGGATACTACTACAATGGACAAGTAATAGATAATAGGAATGAAACTATTTTGATAATAAAAACATCTCCAAAGACAGAAGGAAATCTTGAAAGTAAAGAGGACTCTTTTCAATATAACATACTTGATTCAATATCATGGAAAAGAATTCTATGCCTTCAAGGCTGGCACTTTAATGTACATATATTTCAACCTCTCAGGTCTAGGCCATACAATTTTTTTCAAACAGCCATGACAGTTGCTTTTGCAGCCAAGATATTTTGTGATGTATTCAACTTTGACCAGCAGCCAAGCCCTGAGATATCGTACCGTTACTATGGTTCAACAGGTGATGCCAAGCGGATATGTTCAACAGATTGAGATTTTTAAGCATTCTAACTGTAAAGATTTAGTTGTAATTAAATTTAATTGCAATTAAACTTAAATAAAATGTAAACTTTGCAACCACTTGTTTGTTCTAATTTGCCTCAACATGATTAGCCTTGTTGTGCACTAAGATAGTAAAATAGTGGATGTGTGATAAACTTATGAGAAAGTCTTGAAGGTTACTTCTGTAATTAACAACAATGGCACTATATTTTTTGCTATTAAAGTACATGTATTTCTACACGACATAAAGTTAAAAGTTGAATACTATGTCATAATTAAAAGGCTGTTGAAGAACTTATCTACGAAGTTATTACAGTATATAATTACAACAATAGCAACAACACAACGCCTGCGTTTACCATAAAGTCACATACCGTAAAACCTCTATTTGAAGCCATGGTGCTGCACTTTTCAACCCTTCCACTATTATAGTAGCATGCTATTAGCATTAGCATTCAAATAGATGGTTGTGCTTTATTTTTCAACTGGTTAGCTTGTCAGGATTTTAGCTAGACGAATTTAACTCTTTCATAGGCAAGGCGATCTGAATCTTGTCTATATCTTGCACTCTCACTAAAGGCAAAATGACATCAATGCCGACAGCTTTTGCTAAACAGTTTTACATCTACTTCGAAGTATCAGACCAAGTGAAACAAGGAATTCTATGAAAATATATTAAACCGATACAATTACTGATACAACCAATGACTTTGCTTTTGAAGCTTTTAGGAAAGGCTGAAAAACTTTAGAAATAAAAAACTAACTTCGATACCCTGTAACAATAGCTGCTATTGCATCGCACTAAAGTGTATTCTCATAATTTATCTGAAGGTTTTAAAGCTTTCAGGCGAGATTGTAAAGAGCATAATGGACAATCCTGAAAACATTAGGGCAGATTTGTATCTCAGTACAAGGCAGCCAAACATTTTTGCTAATTGGCCAAATTTTAGAAATCAAGCAGTTAGGTGGTCCAAAAGTTTTTCTTTTGTGTAACTACATGTATTTTCACATAAAAACATTTATGACACAAGTAATGAACACAAGCGATGGACGAAATTTATCCTATTTTTGAACAGAACAATGAGTTATTATAAACGACACTAAAATAAGTCAAAATTATGTAAATACTAGCTGTACTGCCTGGAGTTGATCAGGAAACAAATTTTTTTTAATATTTTTGGACATAAGTCATTTTTACACCACCCAGGAGGTAGAAAAATAGCGCATTACCCATTTTATTAGGTGGCGGGTTCCCAAGTAGGCATATAAACCATCAAAAATGTATACAATATTTAATATCTCAAGAATTGTATTGTTGTATACAAAGCTTATGACATGAAAATGAAAATATAAATTCTCAAAAACATTTCATGAGCAAGACAGATTGTGTCAATAAAAAAAATTACAGAAAAAATAAGACACCAGTAAAGGTGTTTTAACTTGAAATAGTTAGCAAGCAATGGTTAATTGTAGTCTGTTCTACTACAATGATTGCAAAAAATATGAATTGATAGAAATATGATATCCAAAATGAAAAGACCAAAAAATAATGAATAATAACAATGAAAGACTTGAAAGTTTACTGTTGCTGCGGTAGATATTCTTGAAAATTTGGCGAGCATACCGCTAGTGTATCACTAAAGCGCTCGAGGGTAAACAATGTTCTTCGTTTGAACAAATGGCGAGAGAATTTTGCGAATGCGTTAGAATGTATAGGCCATTTTTACTGCCTACTCGGGATAGCGTAACATACAACTGTCCATGTGAAAATCAAGGTGTTAGTAGGCAAATGCCGACAGTTTTGAGTGTTTAACCTTGAGATTTGTTGATAGCCAAAGCAAATGACAGTCGAACAAGAAATTGAATACTTTAAATTGAAACGGCAGATTTGTCAAAATTAGTAAAATTTATACCTATTCTAGAGATAAAAACTTCAGTTTTCAAAGCTCTAGCAGCAGCTGTTATATTGCTCAGAGGAGCAATTAATCACTCACCATGAAATCAAGATTATAAGAGGCCTTTAGCTTCGTCTCCAGCCACTATATGACCCAGGGTGTCACGGTCTCCCAGTCGTCTAAGCTATAGTCATTTAGCCTGTGGTTCTTTATCTCTAACGTGTTACATAATGAATATATAACAGCAGCTTTTCTCATCCTGTCTTTTCTAAGTTTTTCTTCTTTTTCCTCTGATGAATCATTGCAGGGTCTTTTCTTTGGAGGCATTAGATAAAGTGTAACTTCTCAGAATACATGTACTTGATAAATTAATAAAAAAGATGACAGAATATGGTAGTATTTGGTAGCTAAAACTTTGTTAAAACAAAAATTTTGTCGGCAAAATATGGTTAGATGACAAATTAATATTAATAATAACAATTGGAAACTAACTAAGTAATAATAACAGCGGTAGAAAGATGTATGATGTTTGAACTTAAAACACGATATTCAAATTATGTTTAAAAAATGTAAATTGAAATAATACCAATAATGAAACAAACTTTAAACACTTATATTATAAACTTCAAAAGTTATACAAATTTTTAAATGTAATAAGATAATGTAAATATGCATTTATAAATGTAAATATAAAAGAGTGAGGAATAACTGATACTTGTAATCTTACGCGATAGTAAAGTACAAATCCAACAAATAAACCTATAGTACCGGTAATTTTACAAATGTTGGCTGTAAAACGTTAAATTATTCACGGATTACTAATTGGTTAGATTTAAATGAAAAGATGTGTAAGTTATAACACAAAGTGAGCACTGATAGGAACTTTTGTGAAACACGTGTGTAACAACTCAATATTCATCTGTTGAGGAGAGACAATTGCCCTTGTTAATATACTATATTACTATTAAAATGAACGTTATATAACAAATTTAAAGATATTCATATAAACAAAGAGGTTTAAAATAGAACTAATAGAAATAACGTACAATCTGAAAATAAAGGAAAGAACAAGATTTGCTTTGTAAAAATGAATGTGGAATGCAAGATACCAAATGGGAATCAAGAAAAATATATATTTCGAAAGAAATGTTTGTGGACACAGTTTGGCGGAAAGCATTGTGTTTTATAACCCGTGTGTGCATTGTATTAATAAATGCATCATTTAGCTGAGATTTTATGTCTGGAAAACTGTTTTACTGTAATGAATAACGCAGAACTTGCTATGACGATCAACTGATATCTCTTAAAGGTCTTGCGACAAAATTCACATTACAGTTATTTGGTATCAAAAGATTCGCCATGTCTTACTCTGTTGTGTTGTAGGTGCCAAATATGTGGAAATGTGATTACAAGCTTTTAAAAGCTCACAAACGAAAAGCCGCCGTAGATTGGAATCTCTTGATTTCGATGACGTATCCGCGGATTTTGGTTATTGTCTTGTCACGTGGTGTTCTCGCGTGAATTGAAAGGCCAATAAAAAGCTTAATATAAAACTTATCGTAGCGATAGTTTATGAGAAACACTTCGGGTTTTATTTAAGACCCCGTATCAGATATAGATGCTTGCTACTTTACAGTTTCAGCTTGGCCATTCCGTCCAACGATTCAACGTACGTGTACAAGTCTGAGTTGCGATCATAAAAAATGTCAAATTCTGAATAGTTAAGACCCTGACGTTTCGAGCCTGACGCTCTATCTGAAGAAGATCCTCAGCAGAATCAAACATCCCAGCAAGTAAGCACCGCCACTAGCCAGCTCTTATGTGCCAAGCTAGCTAGTAGTAATAGTTTTAGCTAGAGAGTGATAGAACGAATATTATTATATATATATGATTTTAGTGATAATTATCGCTTCATATTGCGAAAAAATAATTACAGATTTTTCTCGAATGACAAAATTAACAATTTTAATATTTAAATCTTGTGCTGCACTAATATACTGTTGGATAACATCGACCTGATGTATTAGCTATGGTTGCATAGACATATCTGTTCATTTCTTTAGGAGCTAATACCACCGGCTACAGAGTGGTGTGTCTGCAAGCGCTGTCAAGACATGCCATCTCTTCCTGAATGTTTGTGCTGCCATGATGCTGAGTTTGTGCATCGTCTCCATGACCGCGGGAACATGAATGCCTGTGTATGCATCCTGGTGTTGACGAACTTGTAGCGCCTGCACCCCTTGAGTTGGGATGGAATAATTACCTGCGATATCATAGTCAGTTAGATTTTCATTTAATGCCAACAACACCAAAGCTATGCTAATGTGTCATGCATTATCTACAATTCTTGTGTTACACATTCAATGCATCGGTTGAACACACATATTCTGAACTCGTGGAACACAAGGAGAACTGTTATATTTGGCTTGTACACTTACTACAGTAGAGAGTGTATTAGTTTTATGATTTTATTATATAAAGATTGAGATTATTTAGATGATCAGCAATTATTGTTTTTCAATAATTGTTTTGATAGATAATCTATTCCCAGTTGGAAATCCATCGTCAAATGCTTGGAAATGGTTGTGTGCATACCGCAATCTTGTGTTTTGGCTAATGCCGCAAATCTTGTTTGCAAGTCTGCAAACTCTTCTTCATCATCCGTTGGTGGGAAAAGAGCCTGAATCTTAAACACCAAGCAGGCAGGTAGAGGCCGTCGCTCACCGCGACGAATTTGCGGCATAAGCCAAAACGCAAGCTTGCGGTATGCACACAACCTTTGTAACAACATCCGTTGTAATGGACCTCACTCTCAGGCCGTGGGAAATTAGATCGTACTGGCATCGCTTGAAGCCTTCCAGCTCCACGGCGTTAGAGCTGGTGGTCTCTGTTGACTGCAAAGTAAAGAAAGTTACGACCAACAATCACTTTCACATTATTTGAATGAATTATTTAGCTAGATCAGCAACTTCATGTTTATGTATTGATAACTACTAAAAAATTTGGGTTTTTGTCAGGCTGTGAAGTAAAAACTGTCAAAGTTTTACCTTGACAAGATGGCTGCTGACTATTAAACCGCAGCTCTGATCCATCATAGTGTAGGCCCCGTATAGTGCGCAATGCCCCGGACTATCGCATCTACCGTCACCTGCCAAATCAAGCTCCCAATCGATTGCTGCCATCAATCCCTTGTTACACAGGGTGTACTGCTCAGCAATACACTGTAAAATATTGTAAAACTTCATTATTCTCCTATATTAATTTGTATCATTATCATTAGTCTAAGAATGTAGAATCCTCTTCCCCCTTTTTGTGCTATATTATGATGAAGAATCAGAATTTTAAATTATAATATATTTCGCTTGAAGGATGAGATATTTTCATTTCAAGAAAAATATTGTTTCTAAATGTCGTTATTCAATTAGTGTGCCAAGCTTTTACTCACATTTTCCAAGTTTATGGGTAAATATTAACACTCACACCATGTATGTATTCTCTTTGTTGGTAGAGGCAAATGCTGTGGCTTGGTATTGCGATGTTCAGGAGCGAAAGAAAACGGAGGTTCTGCATAAGGCATCCGCCAGAAAAGAGTGATGCAGCTGCCAGCAGGGGTTTGATGGCGTGAGCTCTGTCCACCCTGGCAGTTGTTTCCCAAGTGTACGATTGGTGACAGGAGGCACATGTAACCTTTCAACTCTACCCATCCGCCTTCTCACACCATCGTGAATGAGCAGGTGTGACAGTGAAATAGTCGCTGGAGTGCTGTCACACTTACTATTATTTTCTCCTCTTTGAAGGAGGATTCGGGTCTGAAATCACAACACAATAGTTGACTTGCAATAAGATTTGTACAACATCATTTTCTGTTATTATATCATATTTGCTTGATCAGAAAAAGAATAAATATGTAGCCATGCAATCATGACACAGATTTTACAAAACCTTATCAGAATCCATGATATTGTAAACATAAAAATGTGAGTAATAACTCTATGGATATTCTTTATATTTTGTCAAGTTTGGTTAAGTTCAGCTCTATCTGACATGTAATTGGAGAGCGTTTGACGCTGGCCAACATAGCGCTCAAACTCTTCCTAGTCTTCAGTGGTTGGCACAAACTCTTCATCATCTAATACTAATAATAATCATCTAATAATATTAATATGCTATTAACGATGATACCAGAAAATGACAATAACTATTTTATATAACATATCTATAATTGAGTGGGGTTAAGAAATTTGGTGAAATTAATCATGAAACTTATAACATTATTTTATCAATTATAGATTAATATATCACGTTTTACAGATAGATATGCAGTATGAATTAGTTTTGTTATTATAATAAGAATAATACACATAATTAAAAGATAAAATACTAATAATATCATATTACAATTAAATGACATTAATATTGTAATATTAAATATAGATTAATACAGTAATTGTCATAGACAGAGAGATAAGGTTTATTTCTATGGTCTTAGATACCGATGTTTCATCATAACCATGCCTGTGTCATTGGCTTGTCAAGTCTGGGGAAAATATTAATCCCCCTAATGCTAATTTGTCAATCTGGTATTTCATCATCCTTACTAATTAGTGTCTCACTACTGTAATGTTTAGATCACTTGTTACTTAAATAACCTACGAGATACATATAAAACTCGGACAGTAGTATTAGGAGAATACTAGAAAATAACCCGAGTTACTACTACTTATACAAGTGGTTCATAAAATGAATTACTCACATGCTTTGGTGACATATGGAGTATGCAAACAGGTTAGAAAACATGTCGTCTTTGAAATGGCGAAAACAAAGGTAAGTGTAAGCAGGCGAATAAATAAAGTTTGTCACATCCAGCTTCACCCAGTTGCTCCACGCCCGGTGAAGGTCTGGTCTTTTCTCTGCTCTTGGCCAAGAAAAAAGGTGTTTCTCAGCTTGCCAGCTCCACAAACACGATGTGGCGCGTTAGAGATTATGACGAATTGAAATTAACAAGTTTAATATGAGAAAGCGTATCTGTTATTTGCGATAGATCAAACTTGAACTGAAACTAACATTATCTGATTATGTGACTTATCATTCCCGCCATATGGCGCGAACAACTTCTACAGCATTTTTCGACCATCATAGCTGACCAAAAGGCTCATCATTTTTGTCAGAGGATGATATGCAATCGTTCAAGCTAAGTTTAAAAAATTAAACATTTTTTATGCTATGTTTTGAGATATCAGTGCTCAAAGTTGCAGCATTACGATGCCGATAAAATAGACGCGTAAGAACAATAGACATGGTTTTTATTGCAAGCGTTAAGTATATTTGTGAAAATAGTTCGGCGAATAAGAATGCATGAAAGTGTAAACATAAACCATCTCCCACACACACGTCACATTTGAGCCGTTTTGGAAAACGAATCCAAACTAGGGCGGTCTCGTGTCACAGCGATTTTCTGTTCGTTTTTGAGCTTTTAAGAGCTTGTAATCACATCTCCACATATTTGGCACCTACAACACAACAAAGTAAGACATGGTGAATCTTTTGATACCAAATAACTGTAATGTGAATTTTGTCAACCTTTAATAACGTATACAGTACATAACTCGACAAATTTTGAGTTCGTAGGTAAATTATTGTCGATTTCGTGGGGCTGAACAAATTAGCCCTAACAAAATTAAGATGAAAAAGCATCAGGCTGCATATACATAAGTCCCAAAATATTTCTTCTTCGGAGCTTCGTAACGTGTGGGGCGCTTTGCTAAAACAATTAGCGTGCAGTTATGATATATCGAACATGATAATGCCATCGATCGAAATTTCCTAGCCAGATGCTTGTAACGTGTGCCCACAATGCTAAAATAATTGCTATAGTCGGACAATCAAACCTAGAATACACATACAACATACTTTGAGAAATATATACATATATAAACTAGCTGTGCTACCTGGCGTTGCTCGGGTAATAAAAAAGTCATTGGACAGAAAATTGATTTGTATTTAACATATATAACAACATTTGCCATTCTAACATTCAAATTACATATCATGAGAGGAGTGTTTTGTGTAGTTGAAATAAATTAATAGATTCATTAATTAATTTCAAACTTTATTAAACAACCGCAACTTTCAAATTTTATATCATGAGGAAATGATTTTGTGCAGAACAGGCTCTTTTCTTTGGATGCATTAGACAATGTGTAACTTCTGAGAATACATGTATTTAACAAATTGATAAAAATATGACAGAATATGGTAGTGTTTTGTAGTTGAAACTTTATTAGAAAATGTCTGTCAAAAATGGTTGAATGAAAAATTAATATTAATAATAAAGATTGGAAACTAAGTAATAGGATAGGAAAACAGTGATAGGAAAATGAATAATGTTTTACCTTCAAACACGACATTATACGCCAATTATGTTTAATAAATGCAAGTTGAAATAAAAAAGATAATGCAACAAAACTTTTAAGCCTTATATTATAAACTTCAAAAGTTATAACAAATTTATAAATGTAACAAGATAATTTAAATCGATCTATATACACATTTCTCTAAGTATGTAAATTTGTGTAAATATAAGAGAGTGAGGAATAACTGATACTTGTAATCTTACACGATAAGTTTTACAGTAAATCTCACAGATAATCTAACAGATAATCTTACAGCGATCTTACAAATGTTTGTTGTAAAATGTGAAATTTATTACGATATTTTAATTGGTTAGGTTAAAAATGAAATATGTAAAAGCTAATACACAGAGCGAGCCCTGATAGAAACATACAAACAAAGATGTTTTAATTTGAACTAAAAAAATAATGTAAAAAAGATTGTTTAAATGAACAAAATATTTATTCCTATTTAATGATTGTGGAGCGCAAGGTACCAAATCAGAATCCAAAAAACATACTGTAGCTGGAAAACAATATTTTGAGCAGCTGGAATAAATAAGTAGAGAACTAAATAAAGATGTGAAATAAATAGCAAGTATGCAAACGACGAAACATATTATTTGGTAATAATACAATTAATACAAAGTGCAAAAACAAAAATTGTTATGACCAAATGCAAAGCACTACAACAGTCGCCAAATATTTATTTCGATACAGCAATGTTTGTTGATACGGTTTGGCGAAAAGCATAGTATTTTATGGAGGCGTAATGACCTGTGGGCGCATTGTATCAACAAATACGTCGTTCAGCTGATATTTCATCATTAAAGATGTGGTTGCGTCAAATTTGAGTTAGTTTTAAGAGAAAGTATTTTTCTTTGTCTATCAGTTGCTATGTTGTTTGTTGTGTTAGGCGATCTCATTGTCAAGATATTTGAAGATTAAAATCGGAAAAAATTGATCTTGGTAAAAAGTTTTAGGCCAAAAAACATGCCAAGACTTTCCCAAAATGATGTAACGCGTGATACAACCTGTCTCTATCTCTTGTATTCACATTGGCTATTGCGATAAAAGTCTAGTCCTACGCAGCTCTATTGGCATATATTTTATCTTGTATTTGCTCATGTTAGCTAGAATAAAATTTTAAATCCAGTTAAAGATACATTATTCCACGAACAAACGAGCGGATGCGAAGTTTGGAAGTTTTTATGATAAATGCATGTGCACACAACTTACGAAAATTATTCATCAACAATGAGACGAACCCTTGTATTAAAATTTCATCAACAAAATTAACCATCGTTTTGTAGAGTCGTTAAAGTATAATAACAATACAAAACACATACAAACCTATTTAAATATGTTTCTAAGTCTTTGTAAACTGTCGGCATTATCTTAAAACTTACCCATCTGATCGGATTATACACAAATAGACAGATTTATTTGGACGAAAATCGTTATTAAAACTTGCTAAGCCTCACTTTTATCAAAGTTAAGACCCGAAATTGAAACACCAAGCGACAGGGAAGAGAACGATTAAATCGTGCGCATTTCATGAAAAAAAACGTGCACTTTTCACCAGTCTATAGCATTGTCGAATTGCTGAAGGTTTCCGTAATTAACGTAGGAGTACTGAAATTGTTTCATTTTTGCCGATTTCAAAGTATCTGACATTTTAGACACATTTGAGTACTTTGGTATTCTAACTGATGTCTAACGCAGTGTAAGTAAAAGAAATGACGATGATATTTTTTCTAACGATTCTGATGAGATTACGATATTTAATTATAAGTTTGGATATTCTTCTTGATACTTCTTGATATTGTTAGCTATGACGTTTTGAAATGTAAACAAAATTGTGCATTGGTTTTCTATTATTACTGTATTACTATTACTAAGTTTGTGATATTTTTTTTGATACTTTTTGATATTGTTAGCTATGACGTTTTTAAATGTAAACAAAATTGTTCATTGGTTTTCTATTATTACTGTATTACTATATTAATAATATTGGTTATTCTAATAATATCAGTGCATTTTACTTCTAATATTGCATTTCTCCTATTGCAGGGGGAGAGATATAAACATACATGTATAATATTTTCCTTTCATTATTGCTGTTTGTCATGATCAAACATTTTTTTAAATAGATTTTCTAAAAATCTATATAAATATCACTTCTTGATATTGTTAGCTATGACGTTTTGAAATGTAAACAAAACTGTGCATTGGTTTTATATTATTACTATATTAATAATATTGGTTATTCTAATAATATCAGTGCATTTTACTTTCAATATTGCATTTCTCCTATTGCAGGGGAGAGAGATAAACATATAATCTTTTCCTTTCATTATTGCTGTTTGTTGTACATAATAACACCCACACCCAGTACATTACAGCTACCATTGCAGTTATCCTATTGCACTACAGTGCCATTTGACTGCTAATATTGCATTTCTCAACCATCAGTACCCTTTCTTTTTTCCAATATCACTTTGGTCGTGGGCTGTATGACAGTGGAATTTCTAGTTACCAATGTCTCAAAGGCCTCAAACAAGAGAAATTAAAAACTTGTCATATTAGCTTCCTCTAAATGCTGTGTAAACATCTTACTACCAATTCTGCCAGTCTAGGGTAATTCTGTCAAGCAAACTATGTAGAATAAGGTCTTTGTATCGGCATAGTTCTGTCAATGCTTACACTAATGATATACAGCCCCCAGAAGCTCCGCCCACATGATGCCTATTGTCTATCTTGGGGGAGGGGGCTGTATATCATTGCCCACACCAAAAAGTAGTTTCTTACTAAGTAAAATCAGCAAGCTGTGTATTTGAAAAGAATATGTGGCGAGACCAACTACATCCCTATAAGTCATGTGCATTATATAGGCGACTGTCAACGTTATCGAGTCATTATTTGTATCAATTTGGGGAAAAAATTCACTGGTCACATTTGATTAGTTGATTCAAGTACTAAACAAATGGTCGAGCTATGAATAAGTGCCTGTCCATGCATCTCTGATTACAACTCATAAATCTATCTATTAGACAAGATTTCAGCACAGGCGTCAACGTGGCCATGATGTATTCAATGTTCTGCCAATCATGTTTTGCATTATCTTCAACAATATTAGTTTATTATATAACTTTTACAAGCAAAGAATGTTCATCTTAGCATAAACCTTTATCAAAAATATTCATCCAAGTCGTGGCCACTCACATAATTTCAGCTGGTACAATAGGACAAATTCATTTACTGCAGCAAACTCAAACAAAACATGATGGTTTATGCAGCACACATTCAAGTCTCTCTTTCTCATTTATGGCAGTTTCTACACTGACAAAGCTGCTTCGGCTAGTGGGACCACAAAAACATCCTGTACTCAATAAAAACAATGCAATAAATTTATGTCGTTCATAGATATATCATTCTAACGCGTATCTACTGAAAACTTTCAAATTGGGAGTTAGATAGATTGAGAGTGTAATTTTAAAAATTAATAAATGTTTAACAAAGCATAAGTACGCCAAGCCAACGATTCAAAGCTTTGGTTCTGGAAGTTAAAGCTGTGTATTGATTAATCGATTTTCTTCACTTTCTACAAATGAGAAGAGAACATGTAAAGTCCAATCATAAATCTAATTTACTAGCTAAAGTTGCCAAAAAAATTGAAGCAAATATAGCTAGGTGAAACGATAAAAAATTATAAAACGATGATTAGTGATAGCAAAAAGTTATAATTCTATTCCCACGACCAAACGAGCGGAGCAAATGTTTGAGAGTTTTAGGATAAAGGCATGTGCACACAACTCACGAAAATTATTCATCAACAATGTCGCAAACCCTTGTACCTAAATCTCATCAACAAATTTAACCATTTTTGTGTAGAGTCGTTTAAGTATAATAATGATACAAAACACATAAAACATATTTAAATATGTTACCAAGTCTTTGAAAATTGTCGACATATTCCTAAACCTTACCCATCTGATCGGATTATAGACAAATCGACAGATTAATTTGTCCGAAAATCGTTATTAAAACTTGCCAAGCCTTGCTTTTATCAAAATTAAGAGCGGCAAACGAAATGCCAAGCGACAGAGAATAGACCCATTAAGTCGTGCGCATTTCACGAAAGAATAACATGCACATTTCACCAGTCTATAGCATTGGCGAATTGCCAAAGGTTTCTGTAATTAATGTAGAAGTACTGAAATCGTTTTTTTGCCGATTTCAAAGTGACTGACATTTTGGAAACTTTTGAGTACTTTGGTATTCTAACTGATGTCCAAAGCAGTGTAAGTAAAGGAAAACACGATGATATTTTTTTTAACAATTCTTATGAGATTATTACAATATTTAATTATAAGTTTGGATGCCTATTGAAGTGTTATAGTCACACTAACAACATCGATGATAGGCAATATGTTACTGTTATTATTTTTCTAAATAGTTTTGTTAAATAGATTTTCTAAAAATCTATATAAATATCACAACTTCTTGATACTGTTAGCTATGGTGTTTTGAAATGTAAACAAAATTGTGCATTGGTTTTCTATTATTACTGTATTACTATATTAATAATATTGGTTATTCTAGTAATATCAGTGCATTTTACTTCTAATATTGGCCAATATTGCATTTCTCCTATTGCAGGGGGAGAGATATAAGCATATAATCTTTTCCTTTCATTATTGCTGTTTGTTGTATATAATAACACCCACACCCAGTACATTACAGCTACCATTGCAGTTATCCTATTGCACTACAGTGCTATTTGACTGCTAGTATTGCATTTCTCAACCATCAGTACCCTTTCTTTTTTCCAATATCAATTCGGTCGTGGGCTGTATGACAGGAGAATTTCTAGTAATTAGTACATGTACTTATGAGCACTAAAATTATTACTATTAGTATATTCATCAATCTAAGCCGTTGTATTGCTAGATGCTATGGATTAAAAGAAGCTCACTGTGCATTCGTATCTGGCACGCGCGCACAGGAAATTACATAACCTTGAACATGGAAATATAATCTGAATGTAAACACAACAGTATATCTATAAGAGACTCCGAGTCAAAGATAACTTTACCTCCATTCTCCTATCTTCCTCTGTAGCACTTTAACCACCTGTTGCTCAGAAAACTCGGAGTCACCTTCGCAGTAACTTTACAGTAATTTTTACAATTCTGTCGTTAGTTAATAAAACGTGTCAATCGAGTCTTTCATTAAAGCACCGATGTTAATTAATTTAGTAAATATTGATGTCCATGCAATCTAATAATAGAGTAAAATCCCTAAATTTGAGAACACAGACAACGTGTTTTACAAGTGATAACATTTATTATGACTTATATAAAAATTGCTCATGGACCTACTGCTTGCTGTACAACTCGCATTGCCCAAGTGATAAAAAAGTCTTTGGACAAAAAAACTGATTTGTTATTAACATATAACAACATTTGCCATTCTAACTTTCAAACTACACAATATCGTGAAAAAAGTGTTTTGTGTATTTGAAATAAATTAAGAGAGAAAATAAAAACAACTGTATATATTTTCAAACTTTATCAAACGACTGTAACTTTCAAACTTCATATCATAAAAAAGTTTTGTGCTGGGCAACTAAATTAAAAATATATAAAACAACTGTAGTCATAGTTTCCAAACAACTATAAATTAAAAATTTCATAACTTGAAAGAAGTGTTTCGTTGAAATAAATTAGAACAAATAAAAATGTAAAGGTGTTTAAATGTAAATATGAAATCATTAGCAAGTAATGGCTAAATATAGTCTATTTCGCTATGATTTCATTCAAAAATGATTTGGTATACAATTATATGATTTCAGTTTGCTTCAGTGTTGGCATGCAAAAATTGGCATGTAGGCTAATATCGTAGGCTATAGGTACAAATCATCATCGTTAAAAATAGTGCCAAAATACTATGTTAACCTTAGGCACCTACAATGACTTTAGTGCATTTTGTGGTTATGAACTGCAAGATAATATAACATTACAATGTAGTATGTGGAGAGTTCTTACCTCCGAGACAGAAGCGCAACCTAAACACTGAATTTAGCTTAAATGAATTTAATTTACAAAACACATCCTTGAAGGAAGTTTTAGTATGTATTTTAGTAAACTTCAAACTTTTAACAGAAAAATTTTATTATAAATATATGTTAGCGAATCGTGTTTATTATAACGGATACCAGACCAGGTATAACGGATACGAATAACTCGCCATGGCGAGTTCAGTGACGTGTATCTTTTAATCTATATATATATATATATATATATATATATATATATATATTTCTCAAAGTATGCCCGTCCCTCTGTCTGCATTCTGTCTTAAATGAATTTAGTTTGCTAAACACATACTTGAAAGAAGTTTTAGTATGTGTTTTAGCAAACTTTCAACATTAATTTTATCATTGCAAAACTTTTTTATTATAACGGATACCGGATATACCGTATAATACAAATAACTCTATACAATACATATAGATACGAATAACTTGCCATGGCAAGTTCAGCAACGTATACCTTTTAATAAGGTATTTAATCAGTACACAAATTACCAAAGTTTAAATTAAGTCGAGATGAATTATTGTTGATCTGGTGGGGGGAATAAATTAGCCCTAACGAAAAAAAAACGAAAAGCATCGTGTCGCATAAACTTAGGTTCCAAAATATTTCTTGACAGAGGCATCGTAACGCATGGGTGCAAGGCTAAAATAATTAGCAAGCGCATGGGGTATGCGGTATATAAAAACGTCTAAAATTAATCTGCCGTTCTAGCTCAGTGGTAGTGCATATGATTAGGCAACTTGTCGATGCATTTGTCGTGACTTCAAATCCATCAAAACGCAAAATTTTAGTATCAAGATTTTAAAAGCTATAGCCGGAATGCAGACATACGACATGCTTTAAGATATATATATATATATATATATATATATATAGATATATATATATATATATATATATATATATATATAACTAGATTTGGTCAAAACATTTACACTAATGTTACAAGGTACTAATTTTTGTCGTATTTTTCATCTTTTTAGCATGTAAATAATTTCAAACGCCGCATATTTAATTCTTCAAAGCTTCGATTCAAGGAGGTGTAGTTTTGAAAACATCGTATCAACAACGAAGTACTGTGCATGATGTAAACACCAATATTCGTATTACTGCACAAATCTTTGCGAACGGAAGTTGGATTTTCATCATCTTCATTGGTGACGTCCTTACAGCATTCCTACGCAGCTTTGTTTTCAACACACATATTTTAAAAATATTTTAATAATTTTAAAGTGTTTTTAAAACAGAATTCTAGAAAATAACTCTGAATGTGAAAGAAAAAATTCTCGCACATGTTGACATTAACAATTGACCTTAGACACATTTTAATAGTGTCAGTCGCAATATAAAATATGCACCCTGCAGCAGCTAAAAGCGCAACAGGCGCTTTTAACGTGGAGTTGTAAGACAATCTTTTCGTAGCATGTAAACTCATCAGCTACGAACAATTGGGAGTTGTGCAACTACTTCTGCGTATCATGTGAATGCATCCTTCTCATTCCTATGATCAAAACCAAAACTTCGAAGCTCAAAAATTTGTATGTGTATGTGCAAAGCTAGTGTATGTTGTTTGATGCATAATCTTTGAACGCTTACAAAGATTGTAAGCATCCAAAGATATATGTATATATATATATATATATATATATATATATATATATATATGTACTAACTGCAATACCCATCAACGGGAACAGACTCACGTACAGCAAGAGGTTTATTGAGAGTTGTCTTTCATACTGTAAAACAACTCCAAATATGCATTCTACTGAAATTGTTGGGCTGATCAGACTGCATACACATATGCAGTCATACATGTCAATCATTTTGGGGAGAACAATGGAAATCTGCAATGTGTTTTACAGCTAGTCTACAACACATCAGTCTAAAACCACTAAAACGGGAGTTGTCCTATTTTTGTACACAGAACTGATAATGAAATTGACATTGCTAGGCAAATTGAAGTTCTTCAAACTGGCAGTATTGAAAAGTTTTACATATTTTAAGAAATTCTATAAAATATTTTGCTATTGCATTGCTAAGCTATCGCCAGCATTTATTGAATTGAGACTTCTACATGCTTAAAACACTAATAATGACGCACCAGTTCTTCGTCTATAGCCTGTGTTTTGACATGGCATATACAAACTGTGCATCAGTAATGTGGTTGTATCAATAAAATTTGTTATCAATAAAATCTACTACATAAACTACATATATAGCCTCTTGCCTTTCCAACGTAAAGCATTACATCAGGAGTATTTTCGGAGATTCGTCCCATAGAAAAATTTGGCCCTATACTGTGTTGCGGGACTGTAGTCAAGTGGGAAGTTTTTTTGCCCATACACGGCACCTGGTAGCAGCTGCTGTAGTTAGTGCATCTTGCTGTTGTCGCCATTTCATCTGCTCTGAAAATTCAGCTCGCCGAGCAGCTGTTGTAGCTAGTGCATAATTTTTTTGTCGCCGCAGCATCTGCTCGGAGGTTTCTGCACGTCTGGCCGCCGTAGCGGCTGCTCTGAGCCATTTGAATCGCTGCTGGGTCAGCTCAGCAGTCTCTGCACTTCTAGCAGCTGCAGCATCAATTCTGGCCTGCTCTCGATGTACCTGTGTTTGTTCAACGGTTTCTGTTCTTCTAGCAGCTGCTATTCTGTTTCGTTGTAGGCGTAGCTGTGTTTGCTCTGCAGTTTATGCACTTTTAGCAGATGCAGTAGCTATTCTATTTTGTTGTGAGGGTAGCTGTGTTTGCTCTGCAGTTTCTGCTCATCTAGCTGCTGCTTTACAAATTCAGTCTCATTCTCTACGGGAATCAATCTGTTCTTGCGTTTGGGCAGTAGACTTTTTAGGAGGCATTGTACTGCTTCAAGCGTTTCTAAAAGTGAATGAAATGGTGTGCTTTTTTGTAATATACGCTGCTCGCTTTCTTCTCACCGTTGCCTATCGCAACGCTCGGAGTGCCCGTGCAAGTTCTGTAGTAGCTGTAGTTCTGTAGTACTCATAGCTGAAAAAAAGTAAAAGTAAGTCAGCTGTGGAAGGAAATGAACATGCTTACTATCACGAAAAGTTGCAAATCCAACGTTTTAAGTAGTGGAGGTGTGGCAATTCATAGACAATAGAACATTGAGTAAGCAGTACTAACCTGTTTGATGTAGCAATTTAGTAGGTGAAACGCAGTAGCAGTACCCATGCAAGTTCTATAGTAGCTGTAGTTCTGTAGTACTCGTAGCTGGAAAAAAGTAAAAGTAACTCAGCCGCGAAAAAAAATTAACATTTTACTATCGCAAACAGTGGCAAATCCAGTGCTTTCAACCCATTCACTGAAGTAGACTCATTTATTCGTTTTCCATGGTCGACCGCCGTAGACACATTTTTGCGACTTTTCCAGCGATTGCTAGTAACCGAATTTTATTATTCGTTGATAACATAACCGACGATCTTTAAGACTTTTATGGTAGTGACAGTGTTGTCCAAAGATTTCTCTATAAAATTTGCCTAAAGTTTAATTTTAAATCTTTGAGAATTTCCAACTTAAAAAGAACCATCTTTTGTGTAAGTTTTGAAAACGCCACCGAGGTAGAAAACAATTACTTATGTTGATGGCATTATTATAGCCGATTCAGATTTAGATTTTTGTGATTACACAGATAATTAAAATGCACAAAGTATAGATACAATGAATTTTTTGCATAGCAGTGCTTGTTAACATGTTGGCAAAATGAAATATATAACCAAAACAAACGTTCTAGATAGAGTTTGAAATTGGAAAAATTTTGGATACATATGAAGCAATATTGGCAAAATGGCTGGCAGCAGGCCAATAGCTAAATTTTTACATGAACGGAAGTGAAAGGGTTATGTATTGGAAGTGTGGCAATTCATAGACAATGCCACATTGAATAAGATGTACTTACCTTTTTGATGTGGAAATTTAATAGGTGAGAACTGCGTTTTTTTCCACTGACCGCAAGAAACAAACATTTACGTGACCTTCTCAGTACACGTTGGCAGTAAATATTAATTGCATCTAAATTACTACTCATTAATTTATTTTATTCAATGAGTAGTACAATTGTATAGCTGTATAGGCACCATTGTATAGGCCGCAGAACTCAGGACGGTGTTTTTTAACACGGCTGCAACTTTGCTGTTTAAAACGGAACAGTGCCATTAGGCATTGTAAAGAGGCGCGCTAACCAGAGATCACGTGATTTTTGTGTAAAAATGATGAATAGGTTATGCATAGAGGCGCACTAACTGGAGATATCTGTTAATGCCCTAGCAGTGAAAGAAAAAAACACAGAATAGCCGCACTTTATATAAGCTGCATGGCTCAAACCATCAGAAAAAAGTAGCGACTGATAGTCCGAAAAGTATGGTACTCTATAAGCCGGACACACAGACAACGATTGCCGTTTATATAGTAGATATATGTATACTAGCTGTGCTACCTGGTGTTGCCCGGGTAATAAAAAGTCTTTGGTAAAAATTGATTTGTATTTAACAAAATAATAACATTTGCCATTCTATCTTTCAAACTGCATATCATTAGAAAAGTTTTGATGGATAGCTTTTGATGAAACAGTAACCTTTTTTATACACACACACACTTCTATGCAAAAATTGTTAATATTACTTCAACATATTCAGGATTTTTATTTTGTTTTCTCAGTTCGCATTAATTGTATTATCACCAAACTACAGAATGATGTTTTATTGTAGCAAAAACGACTTAATTTAGCTATTACTTGCTAATTATTTTACATTTATATCTAAACCCTTTTATAGTTGTTTTATTTTTTTCAATTTATTTGACCTGCTCATAACATTTTTCTCAAGATATGAAATTTAAAAGTTACAGTTGTTTGACAAAGTTTAACAACCTTTAAAGTTGTTTTTATTTAAAAAAAATTATTTCAATTACACAAAACACTTTTCTCATGATACGCAGTGTGAAAGTTAAAATGGCAAATGTTGTTATACAGTATGTTAAATAAAAATCAATTTGCTGTTCAAAGACCTTTTTATTACCAGTATCGCCGTATTTAAAGTTTTGATGGATAGCTTCTGGTGGAACAGTAACCTTTTTGTACACACTCACTTCTGTGCAAAAATTATTATTATTAATTCAAAATATTCAGGATTATTATTTTATTTTCTCAGTTTGTATTAATTGTATCATTACTAAATCATCTTTTATTGTAATAGTAGCAAAACAGACTTAGTTTAGCTATTACTTGCTAATTATTTCAAATTTAAATCTAAACCCTTTTATAGTTGTTTTATTTTTTTTAATTTATTTGACCTGCACAAAACATTTTCCTCATGAAATGAAGTTTGAAAGTTACAATTGTTTGAAAAAGTTTGAAAACCTTCACAGTTGTTTTTATTTTTACTCTTAATAATTTATTCCAACTACACAAAACACTGCAAAAACAACTACCCAATTGATACTGGTGCAAATGTGAAAATGAGATATCAGGCTGTCTTTGTCTGACCGAATGGAGAGAGAATGTTGAAGCTCTTTCCATAAATTTCCGCATGAGAATTGGCCTTGACCCCATATATAGTGAAAGAACCTTATGGAAAAAAATCTTAACAGGGGCATCGTAATGCATAGGTGCTTTGCTAAAATAATAAGTGTGTGGTTACGAATGTCAAATATGATAAAGCCTTAGATAGAAATTTTCTAACCGGAGCTTCGTAACCTGTAGGCAAAATGCTAAAATAATAACTATAGCTGGACAATCAAAATGACGAATTGTCGAATACACATACGACCGATTTTGAGAAATGTAGATATATATATATACAGATATATATATATATCTACAGATATGTATATATCTATATATATACGTATATATCTACATGTATATGTATGTAGATATGTAAGTTTGATATGTAAATATGATAGCAGATATCTAACTAGCTCGATTACAAGCAGTCATCCGTCATGAGTTTATTTGGATATGTCTCCATTCTAAACTCTTTTTTGCTAAATCTTTATAGCAGAGTTTAGGCCTTCCTTGATTTCTCTTACCATCACATAGTTGTGAGTATACTAGTTGACAAAGAAGCCGGTCTTGTTCCATTCTGCTTATTTGGTCCAACCATCAAATACTCTTTTCAATAAGGATGTCAGCCATTGATTATAGAGCTGCCAGTTTTAAGATTTTCGAACTTGTAATCTTATTTTGTCACTTGATGTTCATGATGTTCTTTACATGTCTCATCATCACAGCGTGTAGTTTTTTATTTGGGCTTGATAAATTGTCCAGGTTTTCACATAATATAAAAGAGTTGATAGGACTACTGCTTGATAAACTTTACACTTTACTGTGACTGAGACATGTCTGCTTTTCAAAATTCTCTGTCAAAGCTTACCAAAGACAGCACTGACTTTGCCACCCATGCTTTGCGCTCTTTTCTGATCCCAAAAGTGTTAGACCAGTACTTCCAAAGTAGGTGTAGTGTGTGGCCTTAACCAGTGGTTCTTAGTTAATGAAGATATCTTTGGCTTCAGGGAGCGACAAAGAAGTTTGATTGGTTGGTACATACACTCGGTTATTTTGGATATTTTCAAGGTAACCAGAGATGCTGCTCTAGCCAAGTTATTCAGAAGTAGCTGCAGGTCAAAGGCACAATGAGCAACTAGTACACTGTTGTCAGCAAATGGCATCTCTTGAGCCAGGTGTTTAGTAGCACAGGATATGCTTTAAAATGAGATGTTAAAAAAATCTGCAGTCTTCTCTGTATGCATTCTGATGTACATATTTGAAGGCTACATGAAGCATAGCAGTCAGGTAAATGGGAAAAAATGTGGGAGCTATCCATAGATATATAAACCTAGATTGGCCAATAGGGAAAAAGCCTGTCAGACTTAAATAGCACGTAACGTCATTGTATTGTACCACATGCTTGACTGCACTGTTATTAACAATGGAGCTAATGAGGAGAAGATGACAAAATCGCATTTGTTTTCACATTAAAGCCTTCTTGGATACATAATCCAGGAAACCAAAGCGATTCTGTGATAATATCTGATAACCACCATAGATTAAAAGTATAAAAGCTATGAAATGTTGCACACAAATCATGAGCCATCAGGGCTTTATTTGCCACCCTCTCCTATCCCATTCTCTCTTTTCCCCTTCTCCAAAGAAGAAGTGAGAAGGGGAAAAGAGAGAAGGAAGAAAGAAGAGGGGAGCAAATAGCCCACCCACTCGAAGCGCCAGACCCTGGCTAGGTGAATAGACTAATATTATGCTGAACTAAACATGACTAAATATGATGAGCCTGTGAACTTTTGATCTGATCAGGGAAATGGAATCAATGGCTTTCTTAGCTAGAGCTGGAACGAGATCAAGGAATGCAGGGTCGGACCAGACTCAGGGTCAGCAACGAGGGCTAAGATCGGGTCGAACCGGGTCAGCACGGCGTGCGATTTTTTATTCATTTAAGGTTAAGAGATAGTTCTATTACAGCCTAATGTTGTTACATCAATAAACTAAGATAAAAGAAACTATTATCACACCAATCATTATAGTTTGTGGCTTGGTTTATAGATGCAATCTACAATTTACGGCTAGACATTGGTGGATCAATGCTATTCAATAGGTGATAGATTACTGGCATGATTTGGCTAGTGTTTTTATTACAGATTTTATTTTCAACTGCTATTATAATCAACAAGAGATTAGTTAAGAAATACTTTACAAATATAGAAATAGATAACCCAGCATAGTGGAAAGCAAAAATCCTTCTCTAAAACTTCTGGTATAAGTGAAAAAAAGTAAAAATAAAATAAATTTGCTGGATTGAAGGTTCTTAGATGCGCTGTTAAGTTTCTCAGGATGCCCTCGTTGTAAATGTCTCAATAGTATTGAGGTGGACCCTTTTTTGTAGCTTAAAGGTTGACTTGCAACAAAATTCACATTACAGTTATTTGGTATCAAAAGATTCACCATGTCTTACTCTGTTGTGTTGTAGGTGCCAAATACATGGAAATGTGATTACAAGCTCTTAAAAGTTCAAACACGAAAAGCCGCCGTAAATTGGAATCTGTTTATTTATCTGACGTAGTCATTACAGTTTGGTTATCGTCTTGTCACGTGATGTTCTCACGTGAATTGAAAAGCCAATAAAAAGCTCAATATAAAACTTATCGCAGCACTAGTTTATGACAAACACTTCAGGTTTTACTGAATACCCCGTATCAAATATAGATGCTCGCTACTTTACAGTTTTGTTTTGGCATTATTCAATCGTCAAGTCGTAATCTGATCACGTGACCCAATATTCGAAAATAATTTTTGCAGCACTTTTCGATTATCACAGGTGACCAACAGGCTCGTCATAATTATTAGACAAAGGATATGTACTCCTTCGAGCTAAGGTTAAAAAGTTTAACGATTTTTACGGTAAGTTATAAGATAACACTGCTAAAAGTGACAACATTTCAATGACGATAAAACAGACGTGTAAGAACAATAGACATGGTTTTATTGAATGTGTGAAGTATATTTGTGAAATTATTTCGGTGAATGAGGTTGCATGAAAGTGTAAACAGAAACCATCCTGTAACCACTACAGCCCATTTGAGCCATTTTGGAAAGCGAATCCAAACTACGGCGGTCTTGCGTGGCTGCGATTAACTGTTCGTTTTTTAGCTTTTAAGAGCTTGTAATCACATTCCCACATATTTCACACCTACAACACAACAGAGTAAGACATGGTGAATCTTATGATACCAAATAACTGTAATGTGAATTTTGTTGCGAGTCAACTTTTAACTTGCTTTTGCATATTGCACAAATAACTTCGTATTTTCCTTTTGTGACTGGCTTCTTCTTGAACTCCTAGACCACCGACATGTTGATTATTTCTTGCCGAAAAACGTTGTGAAACCTATAGTCCAAAAACTATTGTCGCAGACGTAAAAATATAGTCTTGACCCACCTTGTTTTATTTTGCCTGGTCCTTCCGCTCAACGGACTATATGCGACTCAATTTCAATCGCACTTAAAAAGCTATATACAACCGCTGTTGTTTAGCCATAAACCTACCTGTGTCTTTGTATAGGAAGACCTGAGGGTCGGGTGGCCCGACCCGGGCACCTCTGACCCGGTGGGTCAAGACCAGACGAGCTACCCGTGCCAGCTCTATTCTAAGCTTCATGATGCGCCCTAATCGGAATATATCTCTTTGCTATCTCATGAGCTAGGCTACTAGCTTGATGATTGCACTTAAACAATAGCATGATGTTGAATCTCAGCAACTTCTCCATGGTGGCAATTAGTGCTAGCCTGGGAAAGTTTTTCACCAATCCAGCACTACTAAGCAACACTCTCGTCGCTTTCTCACTGGTTGCGAACCTCAATCACCACAGGCCAAGACAAAGTCAAGCCACCACGATTCTTAACTGTGATTAGGGAATTCGTTGCTTGGTTTACATCATAGCTGGCAACATCCACGGCGCTAGTGAAACAATCATTACACTTCAGCTTTGGTGACCTAGCCAGCTACATAGCCAGCTGTAAAATAATCATTCTGTCTCATTTTTGACTTAAGACATATTTGCATACTCATCATATTTAGTCATATTTAGTTCAGCAAGATATTAGTCTATTTACCTAGCCAGGGTCTGGCTCTTTGAGTGGGTGGGCTATTTGCCCTCCTCTCCTTTCTCCCTTCTTTCTTTTCTTCTCCTTACTTCTTTTTTGGAGAATGGGAAAAGAGAGGATGGGGATAGGAAAGGTTGGCAAATAAAGCCCTGATGGCTCATGATTTGTGTGCAACAATTCATAGCTTTTTTAGTTTTAATCTATGGTGGTTATCAGATATTATCACATAATTGCTTTAGTTTACTGGATTATGTATCCAAGAAAGTTTTTATGTGAAAATAAATGTGATTTTGTCACCTTCTCCTGATGAGCTCCATTGTTAACAACAGTGCAGTCAAGCATGAGGTACAATACAATGATGTTACGTCATGCTATTTAAGTCTGACAAGGCAACCGATGGGAATAGCTATTATTGGCCAATCTAGGTTTATATATCTATGGAGCTATCACACAGGCCCGCTTGACTCCTTTTGTCACTGCAAAATCATTTGACAAGTCTTTTCCTTGAACTACTTGTGTCTGAATCCCGCAGTGTAGTGCTATGATCAGATTGATCACTTTCACAGTGCATCCTAATTTTTGTAGCATACTTCAGAGCCCATTCTGTGAAACAGTATCAAGAGCTTTTGTGGAATCGACGAATACTGTATAGAGTTCCAAGTCGTGTTCAGTATATTTTACCTGACGCAGACTGAAGACTATCTCTAAGGTGCTTCAATTTCTTTGAAGTCTTCTTTGAGTCTCTGTTAGAATCTGTTGAAATATCTTATCGAATCGATTGAGGATGATACAGGCTATGATACAGTCGATATAGTAGATACAGATGATACACAAGCTATCATACAGATGCTATCGATACAGAGGCTATCTTTCTGTAATAGACAGAAGGAAAGTTCTTCTATCATTGCCACATTCCTCTCTGCTGCCTTTTTGGATGTCGGGAAAAATTTTGCATATTTCTAGTTTTTGTGTGCTAGCTCAGATTTCTACAATCAAATAATGCAGTTTTTTTGCAGTCGCAGTCTACAGTGTTTTCAAACCTCTGCACCAATGTCACAGATATCAAGTGCTCTATCTTCTGTTATGGAGTAGACTGTCATTTGGAGTTCTCCCAAACTTGGAATATTACTCAGTTCTTTGTTTGCATTGATCAAAGAAAGTTGTTCAAGTACATCTTTGACTACAACTTCAGGCGCATTTAATAGCTGACTAAAGTGTCGGGCAAAATACGTCAATGTCTTTTTTTTGCCTTTAAGCACTGAAGTCCTGCTCTAAGCATAAAATTGAGCTGCTCCTCTCTTCTGATGTCTGTAAACTTCCCTTTGTCAAAAAGTAAAAAAGCTATCATGTCATTTGGGTTCGTTGCCTGTTTGAGTGTCTCTGTTATTCCCTCTCATCATTGGGATTTTATTTTAGGAGTGTTTCTCGCTTTTGCTAGAAAGGCACAGTTAGGTCTTACTTGGTAGTTCACGGGTTTTGGTCTTGTTTCATTTGACAATCAGGGTGGGAGGCTTACTATCATTTTCATAAAATCAATCTTGATGTGTTTGCATCAGTTTTCCCAAAAGCTCAAATGGTGTTTTATATGTTACGCTCTGCAACATCTCCCACCTCTCTTCTATATTGGCATTTTTACTACAAGTGTAAATTATATTCTCATACATCTTCTTCTAAAAATCCTGGAGGGTTTTACAGCTTGTTCACATTTAACTCAGGAATTGGTTTTTATTTGCTTTTCTTCCTTCATAGTCTCATATTGAACACAAGTTTTGCACACACTATGTTATGATTTGTGACATAATCAGTGCCTCTCTCAACTCTGGTTTCAAACACATCATTCATATCCAATTGACTGCTAATGATGTAGTATAGAAGATGCCAGTGGTTTGAACATGAGACAGTTTTGTGATGTTCTTCGTGCCTGAAAACAGTGTCGGTGGGGACCAGCATGCGTTCTAAACAGAATCTCAAGAGAACTTGATTGTTTCCTTTGCATTTTTTTGTATCTAGTGCTTTTAAGACACCCTGCCAATTTTCCAACCCTGTCCTTATTTTATCATTTATGTCTCTAGCAATAATTAATTTTTCGGTAATGAAGACACTTTTAGTGGTATTTTTTAAATCACTGCAGAATTCTTCTTTTTTTGTTAGGATTTGTCATAGTAAGAAAATAAGCGCTTACAAAGGTAACATACCTTTTTTGGTGCGGCAGTCTCATTGACATGACCCAATCAGATATGGGCACGGGATCTTGTTCTAAGCACTCGACAAAGGAATTTTTGATAGAAAACTCAACTGCAGACTCTCTTCTCTCATTTTTCGGCCTTCCACTCTAAATGAAAGTGTACCATTGTCTACCATACTGCCATACACAGATAGGAAAGTTTCGCACATAGCGGCTATGTCTATGTCATATTTACCAAGCTCTTTCGTAACGAGTGTTGCTTGGCAAATAGGTTTTGGAGTGCTCTTTGTCTATTGATGTCATGACACTCTACTTAGCTAAATTCAGTAATTTCTGATTGTCAAAATTTTTCCCTAGCATACTTTATGCTTTGTGCGAGAAAGAACGCAACTCGCTTGAGCCGGTATAAAACATTGTTACACTTGCCATTTTCTATAGAGCTGTATGCAAATGTAAAAGTGATTTCTGGCTTTCGCTAGACCAGAGTCACTCTTTCAACAAAAAGGAAATAGTATCCAGCAAGCAAAAAAAAGTAGAAAAATGCTATCATTTTCATCCTGTTGTAGTGGCTGGCCTATGAATAAGTTTGTTTGTCCTTCATCTCTAATAGCTGCTGCACTGCATCGCTAGAATAGCATAGTACTTTTAAAGATATTGTTTTTGGCCCTGTATGGGTGTTCATCTAATCCTCTCCATTTGGATGAGAGCTGGCGTCTTAGCCGCTGTTGGACCGACCCATGTACAGGTAGTACTGGATTACATGTATTACTGGTAGCAAGCAGGTTTATAGAGCCTGACCTGAAATATATCACTATCTCAAGAGGAAAAACAGTGGCCGCAAATAGTTGACAGAAAAAAATGACCACTAAACACAGTTTACTACAAAATTGATTCATGGGGTGTGGGCAAAAATAGTTGTTGTACATTGAGTTGTAAAAAGTTGGTCCATCACCACAGTCACCAGGTACACGTGTTTTACAAGAACTTAGCTCTTCAACTAACACAGTCTGCGATGCTAGCTGTTTTTTGCTGATGTAGGGCTCTGCAAGAAAGATAACTTGCCGTAAAACTATGGTTGTCTGAGAGCATATTTGCCAGTGTCTACAGGTAGTTACAATCTCATTACCCTAAATCCTCATTACTCTAAACCTCCAAAATGAGCCATGGCTCTTGTAACAGACACTGAGGCTAGGATGTTGGAACTGAGAAAGCTCATCAAGCAAGACAAACCCAGTTTAGATAAGGGTATTAGAGGTATCAAATAGTGTGTTACAATTTTTAAAGCTATATAGTTAGAATCTATAAAATGCTATAAATATATCCTTAAAAACAAGTAATATAAACATACAAAGTTTATAATACATGCACAAAACAAAATGAACACTTGAAAATTATTTAGCATCATTTGCTTGGCTGATGTTACTCGCTGGTTCCCAGTTGCTAGCTGATTGTTACTTTCATTTCGACAGCGTTCTTTCTTTCATTCAGCTTCTTCTGGTTATTTGAAATCTTTTTATGCGCTGCACAACTAGTTGATATTAGCATACAAACAATTTTGTTAGCAGAGCAAATATAAACGCATAGCCATTTGTAATAATTTTTACACAGAAATTGAGAAACTTTTAGCCACACGTCGAGTTTGCAAATGCACTTTAAGTAAAAATATTGGTTTCGAATGCTATAATGATTGTATTTTTATTTCTCCAGTAAGTGCTATTTATTATATGAGAAGCTTTTAGATAAATTTAAAAACTTTAAAGAGGTCTACAAAAAGTGAATTCACAATTACGGGATTGGTTCGCTGGGCATGGTTGCTCACCCAGATATAGGCAATATTGGTAGCTAATGGTTAGTCTTTTGAGGAGACTTCTTGGGCAGTACTTGTGATGACGTAGTAAAGATACAGCTTTAAAGACACCTAATCATAAAAGCTTTCTTGAAGGTAGTTTATTTCTTCTTGTTGCAAGACAGGATTGGCATATGACCCCTGACCCCTGTGACTCCTGACTTGAATGGATTTATGACAACTAAGTCATTTTTCAAGTTTGGGATTTTATATTATACACTTCAAAATACAGTTTCAGCCGCTTTCGTGTTTCTCATTTTTATGGTTGCTCTTCTGGTGCTTTTTTACTAAGTCTTGATTTTGAACGTTCGCATACACTAACTGAAAATTGCTTTTCTTCTTTGGGTTTTTTAGATACGAGTGTTTTGTATAGCGCGGATAATGCGACAATAAATCGTCTGACAGCACACCGATCCATAAACTTGGTATCTAATTCAAAATCTAATTTTGAATAATGCTTATTGAGCGTGTTGATGTTCCTTGATTTTATGAACTCACATTGCTGACTCTAGACTGAGAGAATGTTAAAACTGAGAAAGCAATAAAGATAGAGCAAATCTCAATGTCTGATGACTCTCTATCAAATAATAGCTGCACATCATTAATAGAACTACCGTGAGATTTTTTTTCATTGTCATTCTCTTCTAGATCCAACAGCAAGTCAACCAGAAGAGTATTATGACATGCCGTAAAAACCTCTATTTTAACCATATGGCACTCTTTTTTCGACTCTTTTTTCATCTTTAATAAAGCGCCCTGTAGAGGCGCTTCATTCAAATAAAGGCTGGTGTATTTTTCAAAAAGCTTGTCAGAATCTTGTTAAGCTAAATTTAACCCTTTCACAAGAGAAGCGAATGTTGCCTATATCGGGCTCTCTCATTCAGGTGGAGTGACATTAACCCTTTGGATGCCAGAAATTTGCTATCTTACCTCTAAATTGTTGCTGACCTTTAAATAAACATGCATTGGAGCTGAGAAATATCTCTACTAGTTGATATCTATTACTTTTAGCCTGCAATGGTATTATTGCTTATGCCCTTTATTTGAAATTAGTTAGAGCTTTCATTTTTTATTTCATTCTAAATTTGAAAGGACATTTTTATTTTATGATTATACTTAACAATGTTGCATAAAAAGCTCATTACACTTATTAATATGTTTGCTACAGATTGTAGCCAAAACTGGTTCGTTAGGTGCAATAGAAAAGGAGTTATGAGCACCAATACATTGTACGCTGCATTACAATAACATCAATAATGCTATCAAATAACCTACACATGTATATATATATAAATTTCAAAGTTTATTGCTTGTCATCAAAATTTCTGTCTGTTAGTATCCGTCTGTCTATAGCTATTAAAATCTAGGAATGCAAAGTTTGCTTCAAGCTGGATTTGAACTCACGAAGATTGCAACCATAAGTTTGTAAACCCGCACATCTAGCCACAAGGCTACACAGTTCTTGCCATTCCATCACTCTTACCATATAGTGTATACCCTTTTCACGATGGCAAAAGCTAAATTATGTATTAAATAATACAGGGCGCCTATGGATTACGATGCCTCTGTTATAAAATATATTTTGCCTAATTCTATGGAATACAATGCTTTTTCGTTGTCGCCGTACTAAGGTGAATTTTTTTCTGCCATACGATATCGACAAACCTTTCTCTCAAAGTTAAAATTGGGCAGTCGTACTGATTATGCAAAAGTTGTTGCTGTGCTAATCTCCAAAATCTCTCCAACAAGACATGAAAGAAGTGTTCAGCATTAATCGGTGTAAGTTAGAGTAAAAATGAAACCAAAAACAGATACATGTAGTTGATAAAATTTCAGCCGACAACCAATTTAAAATTTAATTTAGAAAAATACATGCTAACTCTTAGCTTCAAGCATGTAATTTGTAAGCTAAATCCATTTAAATGAAACTCTACTTGTATGTTATACGTTTGTCTCAAAGGTAAGAACTTCCTACAGTGCATACTGACGTAGTACATTGTAGTGTTACATTTTCTTGCAGATCATAACCAGTAAATACATTAAAGTTACTTAAGAGTGACCTTTTTATACACAAACTTCTATGCACTAATTTTAATTATTATGTAAATAAATTCATGAAATTCATTCGATTTTTTCAGTTTATATTAATTGTATCATAACCAAATCATCTTTTTGCTACAATTACTTTGTAGCAAAAAGTAGCTTTGAGGTTTACATATAAGCTATTTACTTCACATTTACATTTATTTGTTTTCTAAATACATTTCAAGTGCTTAAAAGACTTTTTTCCAGCTAGACTCTGTTTTCTTTGAATTTGATATTTACATTTATTTTTTTTCTAAATACATTTCAAGTGCTTAAAATACTTTTGTCCCACTACATTATTTTTTCCTTGAATTTGATTATAACACATTAATCTATAGGGAGTTTTAGGCTCTTACCTTGCATTCCACGATTACTAAATATGAACAAAATTGATTTCTTTTCTTTATTCACGGCTTTTAAATTATTTCTTCCAATTAAATTCAAGTCTTTAATCAGTTCTATTTGAAACATTTTTATTTGTATAAATATTGATTAATTTTAATTTAATCTTTATTATAATATAGATATAGTATATTACCATGCACAGTTTTCTTTCCTCAACAGATGAATTTTGAGTTTGTTACACACATGTTTCTCAAAAGTTCATTACAGTGCTCCCTTTCAGCACAATATTTCATTTTTTATGTAATTTATTTGGATCTGCACAAAATGCCACTCTCATAAAATGTTTTAGAAAATTTTTATTTCTTTTGTCAGATAATAAACTTTGTGTACAACAATCAAGTTCTTGAGATATTCCAAATTGTATATAATTTCAGGGATTGATATGCTTACTGGGGAACCTGCAAGTCTAAAAAAATGAGTAAGGTGATATTTGTCTACTTCTTGGGTGGTGTGGAAATGACTTATGTTTACAAATATTCAAATTTATTAAATAAACAGCTTAATGTAAAAACTAAAATACTAAATGTTGTTATTTTTTAAGTAAAATCAATTTTCTGACAAAATCTTTATTACCTGAGCAATGCTGGTTATTCATCTAGTAGTATGCTATAAACCTGCAAATTTATAAGTTATATAATAATAATAATAGTAATCTATCCAATGCCACAAATAAAGATTCAATAATGAGTGACATAAACAAACCATAGTTATAGCACTTGCAAAAAACAACAGTCGACATTTTTGAAACAAAAATATTTGCATCATTTGCTTGGCCAGTTGCTTTCTGATTGTTGCACTCATTTAGAACGGTCTCATCTTTTTCTGGCTTTTCAATACCTTCCACAACGTCTTTTGAGTTTGACTTTTTTCTGCAGTGCTGGACTACAATTTTTTAGCCGAACTAAACCATTACGCGTTGCATTTTACAAAAAATTAATAATAAAAATTTTTTTGCTGCACGCTCGATAAACACAACTTTTAGCCTAAAACTAGTCAAGCACACACCATCATAAGTGTAAACTGTTTTTCACAGACATCGAAGTATTAAAACCGCCTACAACAAAAAACTACTATTAACCTGATAGAGTTATTAACTATTTATGGCGTTGATTTCAAAGCTTTAACAAAAAAGCTAAAAAGCTTTTGGGTTGGAAAATGGATTTAGATACAAGCAAAAACAATGAAAAAATTAATTGATTAATTGTTAGTGATGTAACCAAGTCATTATTAATACGATGTTGTAGAAACCTTTCTGCTGACTACTTGCTATTATGGGTGGGGAAAGACCAAAGAATTTCAAAGTGGTGGTCAAATAGAAGTGGCGTTCAATTACAGGCTTGACGGTACATTAGAACCAGCTGTAAAACAGACTTCTGCACGGGGATAGGCCAGCTAAAGTCAATTCACTGTGCAGAAGCGTCATGCTCTAATTTTGTGAAATTCTATTTTTCAAATTTATCATTTACCCCATATTTTTACTATTTCACATAATTTAGGTGTTTCTAGCTGAGATTCAGACTCTTATCAGCTTTTTAGTTTTGAAACTGCAACAATTTCACAATTTTGAGAACGCAGATTAAAATTGCTGTAAATCATTGGTTACAAACTGGAAGTCTTTTATTTTTTTATTTTTCATGTCGTTCATTGTTGTAACATAGCAAACATAAATCAAATATTTTCAAAAACAGCTTGCTCTCCAAACGAGGGTTTCAATATTTGCACTGACCCTGTTTATTCAAGAAGGCTGCTAACGATTCTCTTCAGTACCTTGCAGCAGCTAAGTCTATGAAAATCCGAGCTTACACTGCAAATAAAGATATGTAAGCTACTAGAAATAGTAGGTGATGATTCCTGAACAATATGTTGAAGGGCTTCAGGTTTCCATGATCTAATCATCAAGGATCTCACAGGAAATAGTAAGTTTTGTATAAGTAGTGCAGAAATAGAACAACATCTCATTTCTGTGTTCTATATAAAAAGTCATACAATTGGAAAGATAAAAAGTGGCATACTAGAACATGCTGGAGCACTAGGCACCAAAAGGATAAATACGCATAACCAGAGACTCACTGTAGCCAGAAACACAATTAGAAAGGTACCCTACTCACTTCACTATCTCATTGAAATGTCAAGCTACTGTTGAAATGAAAGCTGTGGTGGTTGCTTTGGCTACACAAAAAGCTCTTGCGCATGACTTATTACAGAGAAACCTTGTTATAGTTTGGAAGGTAAAAGTGATGTCTCAAATTCTTCAATCACTCCGAAGCAAAGCAAACAAACTGGCTCAATGATCTTTATTGATGAAGGAAACAATCAGACGTATCAATTAAAAATGGAAGGTCAACTAAGTGGTACTAGCATGTTCACAATATTTTTGATGGACAACTCAAAAAGACACAATGTACTACTGATTACAACGGTATTGGAAGATAAAATAAGTGCATCCAATATGGCCGGAAAGCGACAATACACGACTGCTAGAGATACATCTGAAGATACAAATTTTTTATATTGTCTGGTTCAACTACAATTAGAAAAATAGATGCTGGTTTAAGAACAGGTCATGCCACTTTGACAACTTACAGTGCACCATTAAACAGCATGTTGAAACTAAAGGTCAACTACGAAAAAGGTAAAACACTAGACTGCTGGATTAGAGATGGTAACATACAAAATATTAAGTCTGATATCCTTTGAAATTACAGTAGCTAAAAGAACTTTCAACAAATTTAAAAAAAACTGGTTTCAGCTTATTTCTCTGCATTAATCTATAATGTATTGATTGTTGAAAAATTATCAACCAGCATGATGGTCTGCTAACCACGAATGATGTTTCTGAGTTTAATTCAAAGCAAGATAAAAAAACTGTTCCAAAAATATTCACAGATGAAAGGAACAATCAAATATATCAATTAAGGATGGGAAGCCCATCAAGTGGTACAAAAATTATACATATTTTTGAATGAATAACTCAAAAAGACACAACTTACCTACTTCTATTTGCTAGTAGAAAATGAGAAGGCATAATAGTGTCAAGTATAGCTAGAGAAAAACGATACAGAACAACATCCGTAAATAATGATTTTCATGTAATTTTGGATGAAGTTAAAATTGGAAAAATGCAATTAAGAGAAAGAAGATCACAGAGGATAACTTTAACTAACATTAGATTTTGATCAAACTGTGGAATGAGTGTAGAAGCGAGCCCTAGAGAAAGCACTGTTCCAGACTCCAGAGGATCAATATCGTCAACTTTCAAACGATTGGGTCCAATTTCAACCAATATTACATTTATGAAATGACGGCTAATCAAAAGAGACTAGTTTCTGTATATCTTTTTAAAACTCTATGTAAAGTAGTTACAAGTGAAAACAAATGTTCTCTAATGATGATTACAGACATAAATTGCAACTGTCAAACTTGTCCTTACTTGTCAACCTTACCTGCAAAGACTGTCAGCATTGTGAGCTTATTGAGCTGAGAGATAGAAAACTGACTCACAGAGAGCTTGCATCGGAAAGCCAGCATTTGTCCAAAAGTCTCGAGAGAAGCCCATTCACTGTGCCAAAGGTTGCCAGAATCGTGCATGAGATGGTCGGTAACATGCGCCTGTTCACTGCTACAACATTTGGAAAAGCCAACCCTGAACTGACAGAAGGACGCTATGGCATGGGTAAAGACTCAGAGAGACACCAAAAGAGAGCTAGCTAAGATGCCAGCCACTGACTAAGGATTGATGCCCACCATGTATCACGCTGTCGAATGGACAGAGGAACTGACTCAGGTGCAGCTTGAGCAAGGAGGCCAAGATCTCCGACAGCTGCATAAATATTGTCTGCTTCCCAGGCTATGAGTTAACGATGTACTGGAGATTTCTACTCATGACTAGCAACAATGGTGTTGGGCTGCCCACCAGGCTTTCAGAGAAACAGCTGTCTGGCAGATTCACACTCTTGCCCACTCTGAAGCAGGTACGACCATTAGCTGACTGTGACTGACCTAGTACTGGCCAGAGATGACAGCCGCAATAAGAAGACCGAGCAAAAGCTATGAAGTCTGCCATGCATCAAAGCACAGTGTACCAAGACAGCCGGTGGCAAGCATAAACTCAATGTTGGCCGTCCCTAGCAGAAGGTAGCCATAGACCTGGTGGGACCAATGCCGGAGACTCCGTGCGAGAAAAATTTGATCCTGGTACTTACGAACCAATTTGCAAATTGGCAGGACGCCCTAGCCCTCCCAGAAGCCAACTCTCAGAAGCCCAGACTCACCAACCAAGGAACATTTAGAGATCTACGATTGTCGCAACTGGTTTGAGGAGGTAGGAATGGCCGAGGTGGCCAAGCCGGCTCGAGTCCCGTGTGTAAGTGAGACTGAGTCTGTTTGGTCGCCAACCCTCATGCAGTCTCCCTGCAAGAGCTGAGAGTAAAGTTGGCCAGTCTATACACAGAGCATAATAGGGAGTCATCTACATGAAACAATACATCAGCGGTGGTGCCTGAGAGCGGGTGGAAAAAGCGCTGAAGAAGCATGGCATGTGACCCATGCAGTGTAACAATGAGCACACATAGAAACTAGCAGCATGTAGTGCAGTATTTTACTGTCTAATTTTATCTCTGCTAGTATCAGCACATATCGAAAGATCAGCTCATGGCTCATCAAAAAAAAAAACCTGGATGCTGGAGGAGACGAAGTAGCCTACATGCTCGACCAGACCGACTGGAAATCTTTTCTGAATGTCAGAGGGGGACTGGTGGGTTTGAGGATACTGCCTTGCAACCCGATGCTGACCAAGGCTGACAGTTCTTCTAGAATGTCAGTGGCTTGGTCAACTGCCGTGAAACCACTAGAAAAGGTGCCAGAGCCAAGACCAGTTTAGAGGACCCGGGCTGCTACAAAAAAAACTAAGCCAACCTAGCTCTGCTGAGCCAAAAGATAACAGCTCACTTTGGAATAAAAGGTCTGCACCAATCCGCAAGAAGACTCCTCAGCCAAAACAGCACAGCAGAGCCAGGCTCCTGGGCCCTCGACTCAAATAGAGAATTTGATGGAGAGAGGGTTTGATCTCCTTGGTGCACTAGCCGCCGATGAGACCCTATACAGCTGCCAAAAGGAAAGAGCCTGTCAGCTGCTAGATGACAGTTGCTACTGGCAAAAGATATCTGTCTGGATAAGCTAGCCGATACAGACCTGGCAAAAAGTAGATAAATTATTTGCAGAAACTGATGTGGCAAGGCTTGAGTTTGGAGCCTGACATCACTCGCTCTGGTCACAGCTAGTCTCACCTCCCAGCGCTGTGTGGCAAAGATGAAAAGCATCATGTTTCATAAAGTCAATAAAATTCATAGTTTCAATAAACGCATTGATTAGCGTAGAAATACCTATAAATTAATTTGCTATTATTAGAATTAGAAATAAGAAAACGTATTGTGGCTGGGAAAAAAGTCTTTGGAGTAACTGAAATAGATTATGAGGGCAAAAAATGTAGATGTCTAATAAATAGTGAGTATGTAAATTACGAAACAGATGATTTTGTAATGATGCAATTAATACAAACTGAGAAAATCCAATAAAAATTGTTATTTTTTCGTAATCAGCACAACAATCGACAAATTTTAATTTCGAGAGAATCCATTGTTGATATTGTTTTATATCGTTGATATTGCAAATTAACCCTAGTATGATGAGGACAAAAAAGCATCGTGTTTCATAGAGCTGGAAGAGTTCATAGAGTTTCAATTAATACGTCATTTTGTGTGTGAAAACGGAAAAGGATGTTGTTATATCTGATATCAGCCATGTACAAATAGACGTAAAGAAAATTACAAGTTATATCATCATATGGCTCACTAGACAAACTTCTAGAGTTACGACACCCATAAATCTCATCCTTGAGATTAGTACCATCACATGACGACCCACCCATTCCACTGTCTGAACATTGAGAACATTACATTTGAAAATTCAAGACTATGGCAAAAAAGCCAGTAATTAAAATCCTAAAAACGGCATCACACCCCAAATCAACGACAACACCCAGACGATAACAACTTTCGTCATGCGGTACGAAGATCCGCATCTGGTACCAATCTACACCAGACAGGGATTAAAACTAGAAGATTAAATATTATGAAACCCCGCTGACGTAAATACAACAGGGCGTAGCCAGGAACCCCAAAAACTGCAAAACCCAAAATTGGAGATCTGAAACATATAGTTTCACTCTTTGACACCCAGGCTAACTCCTAATCGATATATAAGGACGTATATTCACCTTCATACTTCACTCTTCAATACAAGCTTCTTCACAGCGGTCAGACGTGTCAGCAGAAGAAATGGAAGAGTCAACTTTAGGAGAACAAAAGGGGTGACTATATTCTAAGTCTCTAGAAATTTACTTGTATACTTTTATAAGTTTAGTCTGGAGTGCAACTTATTATATATTTTTCTTATTCTTAAATAAACATAAGGTATTGTGAAACCCCTCTTTGCATACCTTAAGAATTTCCTTATCTCAGAGCATAGTCCTAGATTCTCACATCTAGGAGGGTCTTTTATAAGATCCTGAATACTTAATCAACGAAACATTGGTTAACAGTCATTAATCAGGATTAGGCCTATCTGAGTTTATTATAATAATTTAGCAGTGCATCTGCTCGTGACAATAAACCTGAGCTTACTCCCTAACCGTTGTAAGATTGCTTGGTAGGATAATCCAATACTATCAATAATCATCACAACAATGTATACGTTATGATTTTAATAATTTTCTTAATAATAATTCTTAATAATTTTAAGAGCTTTCGCGGTCTCGTGGATAAAGTGATGGATTACAAAACTGCATTCACCATTTTTGTCAGTTCAAGTTCAGCAAAATGGGAAATTTTAATTCCAAAATTTTAATAGCTATAGCTGGACATACTGAAGGACAGACAGACGACAAACTTTGAAAAAAAGGACGGACGACAGAAAACAGATGCCAGAAAACAGATGACAAACTTTGAGAGATATATACATGTATATTTCTGTTTATACACACATACACACATACACGCATACACGCATACGCACATACACACATACACACAGGCACACAAAGTTTGTGTGCCTGTGTCTCTGTGTATGTCCAGCTATAGCTGTTAAAATCTTAGAAATGAGTTTTCGCATTCTATGGATTTGAACTCACGAAGATTGCATGTTGGTTTTTAAATCCACACACTCTACCTCTGAGCTATTTAAGGCGTATTGATCAACCACTTCTAAATCAATACTTATAATTGAAGTATTATTTGAAACTTTATGAATTCTACTAACTTTATGAAACATGATGCTTCTTTGTGTTTTCTCGCACTTGCAGTTTCGGTTTTTCGAAATGTTCAATTATTGCGGCCAGGATAAATTCTTTTCAAGCGGAAAATTGTATTAGTTCTGTAGAAAAAGCTTCTATATTTACACACACACCCAAAAACGTATGCACTTCTATGCAATAATTGTTATTATTCAACACATTCAGAATTTTTATTTTATTTTTTTTCAGTTTGTAATAATTGTATCATTACCGAATCATATTTTATTGTAATCATAGCAAAACAGACTTGATTTAGCTATTACTTGCTAATGTTTTCCCATTTACACTTAAACCCTTTTATAATTGTTTTATTTTTTTAAAATTTATTTGACCTGCACAAAACATTTTCCTCATGATATGAAGTTTGAAAGTTATGGTTGTTTGACAAACTTTGAAAACCTTTATAGTTGTTTTTATTTTATATTTTATTTCAACTACAAAAACACTTCTCTCATAATATGTAGTTTGAAAGTTAGAATGGCAAATGTTGTTATATGTTAAATACAAATCAATTTTCTGTGTAAAGTCTTTTCTATTACTCGGGCAAAGCTGGGTAATACAGCTAGTTAGATATACTGTATAAAATAATATATATTAATATATAACTAACTAGAATGTTGATATAGGTTAATATTACTTATCGTTCTTCCAGATTGGTGTTTTTCTCCAGGGTCACGACAAGCTTGTTTCGTGCTTCTGCACTAGTCAGGTGACTTGTGTTAAGATGTATACTGTAAACTGTAATGTATAAACTGTATATATAATGTATATATGATTATGTATATATATACACATATAATATATTATATTATTTAATTGTATTTTACAAGTAAGTTGAACAAAAACAAAGCAAGAGATATTCTCATTTAGCAACATTTACTAACATCTAACAATGGCTACCTTTTGTCTGCTTTTTACCTAAAGTTTAAGTGCAGAACAGTAACTTATGGTCAAAAGAGGCATATAGTCACATGCACAAAAGTTGCTGTATGTTGTGAGCAATGAAGCAGAGAGTACAACTGTAGAATAATGGGATAATGGTACTGTAGATGCATTTAATGTCACCGTGGCAAGCTCTTGCCAGACTTATCAATAGTATAGATGAAGCAAATGAAGCAGTAGGTATTCATTGGCGACATTGAAGTATATTTTGAGTAGCATAATCACTTACATTTCCTTTACATATTTAAGAGCTGTTTTTCCAATGTACAACAACAGTCATAGCATAGTACAGCAATATTTACCACTTTTTACCTAAAATTTGAATGCAGAACACCAATTTATGGTCTAAAATAACATGCCCAGAAAATGCAAAATGAGGCGGTCATGAGAGCATACACTTTTTGAGATTTGGCCAATTAGAGCAGTACTGACATTTACATTTTTATGTATATTTTAAAAGTGTTCTTCTAAGTAAAACAATAGTAACATAAAAATATATTATTATTTAACTACCCCATCAGAACAGACTACTAGCAAAGAGGCTGTCAGTTTAACTTTTAACTAACAAAACTAATGGTTTTCCTACGTATATTTGTCAGTTTATAATAAAAATTGATTTTTTAAAGCTAAATTATTTGTACACTATATGTACACTATTTATAAAATATTTGTAAACATGCCATATAATGAGGGATAATATAACTTACCTCACTACTTCAATATATTTTATACTTTATATATATTTCATTATTTTATTACATATTATTTATTTTATATTTTTTGAAAACTAGCAACTTGAACTAATGGATTCTTTCATGAATCTTTATAAAAACTGCATGTTTCCAGTATCTACTATATTGAATAACTACACTGTGAGTGCTGAGTAGACAAGAAAACTGTATTTAAAATGACAGCCAAAATTTGTTTTTTACATCGTGTTTGCCCTTTGACAATGTGTTTGCCCTTTGACGACGTGTTTGCCCTTTGACAATGTGTTTGCCCTTTGACAAGGTGTTTGCCCTTTGACAACGTGTTTGCCCTTTGACAACGTGTTTGCCCCTTTGACGACGTGTTTGCCCTTTGACATCGTGTTTGCCCTTTGACAATGTGTTTGCCCTTTGACAACGTGTTTGCACTTTGACAACGTGCTTGTCCTTTGACAACGTGTTTGCCCTTTGACAATGTGTTTGCCCTTTGACATCGTGTTTGCCCCTCTGACATCGTGTTTGCCCTTTGACAACGTGTTTGCGCTTTGACAACGTGTTTACCCTTTGACAACGTGTTTGTCCTTTGACAGCGAGTTTGCCCTTCGGTAGGTAGCATCGACATAAAAATTTATATGTCTACACTTGCTGAAGAAATGGCTGCCTTACTTCCTAGCCAAGAAGATGTTTACTAAGTGTTTTTTATTCAAAACTGTTTACTGGTTTTGCAAACAACAAAATCATTGCTAAAATATTACATATCATGATTATATTGTTATAGATAAAATATGATATATATGTCATGATTATATTGTCATAGATGGCTGTAATTTTAAAATGCTCTCAGTTAACCTCAAACTTGCTAATAACATCAACAACTGCTAGTTTCATTGTAACACAGTATCTAACGTAGAAAAACTTTTAGCTATTTTCTCTAAAACTATTGTTTTCTCCATAAAGCAATAGTTTATAAAAAAAATGATAGCCTTTACAATACCAAATGTTAAATAACTGCAAAGCTGAGTTACCTTGTAAATATAAAGACATTGTGTGACTATTAGCTATGGTAACCTCATACTGATTTCGGTTGCAACAAGATACACACATATTTTTTATTTCATCCACTAGATTGTGAGTTTTTCTTGCAATACTACGACTTCAATCAATTTAAGATTTTGCCGAAAGTTTATTATAAAACAGTGGCATGACAAAACTTTACAAAAGTATAATGCATCGATCAGGCTACACCGGCAGCATTGCATAATGGCAAAGTCATTAAGATAGCTAAGAATCATGGAAAGCGTTATAGTATCACACGTTTGGCATCCCTTATTGAACTGAAGTAACGATATGATATTTCAGCATTTGGTAACAGGTCATACTTGAATGGATCACAAAATAACTTGACAGCAAGTGATATGATACTTGATAATTTGAAAAGTTTTGGTTCTTGAATAAAATTAGGTCGAAATATTTGTACATTAATGTACTGGCCTTGAATAGTTGCAATTCTTGCCTTTGAAAGTGTATCTTTCATGTGATATGCAAAAGACTCATTAAATCCAGCAAATGTTTTGTTTTCAATTTTCTTTTTCTGCATTGTCAGAGTTGTCTTGTCTTTGTTATCTATTACAAGACCGTTGTAATAATATCCCAGCAAAATGTCTGTGGCGGTATAAACTGCCAGAATACCGTCATCCGGTAGATTAACAGTCTTGAACATTGTCCTTCCACAGAGATCCTTAGCCACTAGTTGTGCAAAACCTTGAAATTTTTGTGTTGGAGTACACTCTAACGTAAGAAGATTTGTATTTGATTCTGTACAAAATACATTGAAGTAGACGAGATTTTTGACACTATTGTGACCCGCAACGGACACAAATAATCGCCGTGCTGCACTCAATGCATTAATACTTCCGTTCAAGTCATGTCTTAGGTGTAATTGATAAGGCTTCTGACATTCCAAGCAATTGCAGATTAACGCTGTAAAGGTCATTTGGGCTGAGCTTCGACCCATTGTCATTAAGTTAAATGTAACTGCAAAAAAAAAGGCTGACACAAGTTTCTTTTGATTTACTGTTAATGCACCAAATGTAATCTCAAGAGAAATTGGACCTGATCGTTTGTAAGTTACCATCTCTTTTCCAGCGGAGTCTACTATTTTACCTTTTTCAATGTCCCCATATACATTCATTATGTCGTTTGATGGTCTGCTATAAGTTGTTAAACTGCCATTTTTTGCCTTTCCAATGCTGGTATTTAATTCTCCAACTGTTGTTGAAGAAGAAAACACATACACAAACCTTCTATCAGATCCTTGCGTCTCAGTTCTGTATTGTTGCTCTCCAAAAACATTTGTTACCCTCATTTCATCAGGACGTATTGAAGCAGACATTATTATGTTATGCTTTTCTGAATTATCCATAAAAAACATTACAAAAATTTTTGTGCCTTTTGCTTGTCCTCCCATCTTCAGTTGATACGTTTTATTGTTTCCTTCATTGGTAAATATTGTTGGAGCAGTTCGCTTATTTTGTCTTGGAACAATTGAAGACTGTGAAACATCTTTAGTGATTATTGAACCAATAGAAACAGTTCTTGGCAAAGGTTTAATATCCAGAACTAGTTGAGTTGCAAAAGCAATGACCATAGCTTTCATTTCAATGGTAGCTTTAGGATCGAAAACGATAGAGAAATGAGCATGAAATCTTTCAATCGTGTTGCCAGCCACCATAGTTCTTCTGTCACCCACCGTTATATTTATACCATTGACTAATCCAGCGTGTGTTAGCTCACCATCTTTAATCTCTCCAATTACTTGATTTTCTGTGTAGTAGACCAATATAGGATGACTGCTTATTTCTGCACCAGCTATGCAAAACTTGCTGTCACCTGAAAAATCCTTGATGACTAAATCATGGGAACCTGGAGCTCTCCAACATATTGTCCTTGAATCACCACCTATATATTCTAGTAGGTTAACTTCACAGGCAATAAAAGCTCTGATTTCAATTGATTGAACTGCATATAGGTACTGAAGAGAACAGTTAGCAGCCATCTTCAATAACGCTTCAACTATGTCAGAGTGAAAAGCTGAACTTTTACTTTGACAGCCGGCTGCCTTTACAAATATGTCACTTATCTTTGGTATGCCAAAACAATAGATAAAATAAATAACAACAATGCCTTTTCAAGCTAAAATAAAGTTCATTAAAATGGTTGCTCATTCATGAGCTGCTGGGCTTTACGGCTTTCTAATTAACAATGCAAAACTGATGGTTTTCAGTTAAAATCTAATGTGTAGTGAATCTTTCTTTCCTAAAATTTTAGAAAGAAAGAAAAACTGGACAAACGAACAGAAAGACACTAAGATTTATGTTTTTTTTTATACTTTTATTTAACATATAACAAAAGTTACCATTCTAACTTTTGATTTGATTTTAACCACATAAAATTTTATATATGTACCGTACATATTAAAAATGAGTAACAAAACAATATGTTAACCTCGGTAACTAAAGTTACTTACAATAACTTGAGTGTATTTAGTGGTTATGATCTGCAAGAAAATGTAACATAACAGTGTACTATATGCAGTACACAAATTTGCAGAGATTTGAGTTAGCAGCCGGACAGCACTGACCCTGGTTACAGCTGCTCTTGTCTCCTAGCGCTATGTGGACAGCCACCAGAGCCTACGCTGAGAGAAGAGTGAAAAATAAAAAAATTTAATATAAAAAAGGTATAGAAATCAATAGCTTTTGTAGAAAACTTTTTGGATTATGTTTGGTTTCAGATGCAAAGGTTTTTCAAAATTTACATGTGGTATATGACAAAAACCACTTATATATATATAGTACTTTATTGGCAATAATTTCATTTCACAAATAAAAATGTTGTTCAAATTAGGCCATACAACAATAGTAAAACAAACAAAGGAAAAAAACACAACATATCCATTAAAATTGAATAAATAGTCTGATAAATAGTGTTTAAATGCCTTTCTCTGCTAAGAGAACGGATATTAGGTGGAATATTGTTAAAGCAGCTGGCAATTATATTTTCAAAAGGGTTGTTAGTGATTGTATGCAATTTTTTTACATCAAGTAAGTTGAAATGAGTTGAGAACCTGTAATTGTCATGTAAAAAACGAGGACACAAACCATGGCAAATGCAAAGCACAAACGACAAAAATGTGCAACTTCTTGAGGTGAACTGTAATCTCATCATGCAAATTATCAGAGACTGGTGTACCTCAAATCATATGACAATCAATTTACAAAAATCACACTTTCCTCTTTATAATAATGATGAAAACCTTCAAAACAGCTTTACTCTTAAGTTTAACAATCAATTTATAACTTGTAGACATGAAACAGAAGTTTAGTGTTTGTTTTGACAGATCGACTCTCTTGGAGTAATCATGTCGACACTATTTGTAGTAAGGTCACGAAGTCATTGACTCTGCTCCAGTTTTGCAGGCCATACATGAACTCAACATCTGCTAAGGGATTTTATTATCAGTTTATATTTTCCCATATTATTTATGGTATCCACATTTATTATAATCTAGCTCCAAGATATGTCACTAGGAATTTATTTTTGTTGCACTGCATATGTGACCACTTCCAACCTGTTGATTAATTAATAGTTACTAAATTTCTGAGGAAACGGTTTATATTCCTTTGGCAAATATATATAAAAAACAGTAGAAAATTCACCAGCAAGCTCAAAAAATTGTAATTATGGTTTTGTAGTTGACTATTTGCTGCACTAACTAATAAATTTAATGGTCTATGTTGCATATAATTGTTGAATATCTGTTGCTTCCAGGCTTTTGAGATAGCCTAAATTTTTAGATAGCCTAAGTTTTGAGATAGCCTAAGTTGAAAGGATTAAGTCTGATCAATAATGCAACGGATATTTGCATGACACCATGACGATCTACTCAATACTTGAATTTAGTAGCAGAGGAGAGTCAAGCTTGAAGCTAATTTTACCTTAATTACTAGCTGCGCTTCAAATGTAACAACATTAACAGGTCTTGTTCAAAAACAGGTCATCAATAAATGTTTGCCTACAAATATCTTATAGAACAAGAGAGCAGTTTCTATGCACACACTTGAAAATTTTTTTTATCTCATGGGGCCTAAGAAAAGTTTATTTTTATGCTACGGATAGTTTCAAAATTCTTTTTAGCACTTGGAGAGGTTGAAAATGTTGGTACAAGCTTCACCAAGAGTGACATATGTTAAAGGTGTTGGTACAAGCTTCCACCAGGTGTGACATATGTTGAAGGTGTTAGTACAAGCTTAACCAGGTGTGACATATGTTGAAGGTGTTAGTACAAGCTTCACCAGATGTGACATATGTTGAAGGTGTTGGTACAAGCTTTACCAGGTGTGACATATGTTGAAGGTGTTGGTACAAGCTTCACTAGGTGTGACATATGTTGAAGGTGTTTGTACAAGCTTCACCAGGTGTGACATATGTTAAAGGTGTTGGTACAAGCTTCATCAGGTTTGACATATGTTGAAGGTGTTAGTACAAGCTTCACCAGGTGTGACATATGTTGAAGGTGTTGGTACAAGATTCACAAGGTGTGACATATGTTGAAGATGTTTGTACAAGCTTCACAAGGTGTGACATATGTTGAAGGTGTTGGTAAAAACTTCACCAAGTGTGACCTTTTGTAAAATTAAAAAAAGCTGTTTAGCAGGTATTTGCATGCTTGAATTGGTTTTACGACAAAAATCTGATGATAGGCTCCAAAAATGCAACACGTCCATATGCTGTACATGTAAGAGTATGAATTGAAACCTAGCCTAAAGCAACATATCTTTCCATCAGTAAAAATACGTTTTGTTATCAAATGCCCATAAAGCAAAAATTTAATCCAAATAACAATAATCCCAATGGTCAACAAGCTTTTGTTACAAACCAAATAAGGTGAGAGCGCTGTGAGTACCGTATTGCATCAGATTTGATAAGAGCGTATTTGCAATTTGCATGTAGAATGTTCTTGAAATATTTTCATCAGAACAGCTTGTAACACAATCAGATTGTGAGCTATGCTATACAGAATGTGCGCTTTCACACTCTGTAAAAGCCTAGCTCACAATCTGATTGTGAGCTACGCATGCACACACACATGCACACACGGACGCAGACGCACACATACATGTATATATATATATACTAGCTGTGCTCCCCGGCGTTGCCCGGATAGTAAAAATGTCTTTGGACAGAAAATTGATTTGTATTTAACATATAACAACATTGCCATTCTAACTTTCAAACTACAAATAATGAGAGAAGTGTTTTGTGTAGTTGAAATAATTTGAGAGAAAATAAAAACAACTGCAAAGTTTTTCAAACTTGGTCAAACAACTGTAACCTTCAAACTTGATATCATGAGAAAAAGTTTTTGTGGCAGTCAAATAAATTGAAAAAAATAAAACGACTATGAAAGGGTTTAGATGGAAAAAGGAAACAATTAGCAAGTGGTAGCTAAATTGAGTCTGTTGTGCTACGATTAAAATAAGAGATGATTCGGTAATGATACAATTAATATGAACTGAGAAAACAAGTAAAAATTCTGAATATGTTGAATTAATAATAACAATTAATGCATAGAAGTGTGTGTGTAAAAAAGTTACTGTTCCTCTAACAGCTATTCATCAAAACTCTGAATACAACGATACTGGTACGACGATATGTAAAAATGAGATATTGCAGTGTCTTTGTCTGATTGAAGGTGAGAGAATCTAAATTCTAGAGGCTATTCCTACTCGAGATAATACAAATGTCCGCGTGAAAAGTATTAAACTTTACAGCGATTTAGCGTTCGAACCTTAAGAAGAGTCAGAAATACAAGTTCACAAAGAAGACATCGTGCTTCATAGAGTTAATAGAATTTAATCGCTAAATTCTAATATCGAGAGAGCCTATTGTCGATATCGTTTGCCGAAAACAGATTAGCCCTAATACGGCGAAGACAAAAAAGCATCGCGTGTCACAGAGCTAAAAAGATTTATAGAGTGGTAATTATTACATCATTTTTGTGTGAAAACGGGACAACGATGAATAGGTTGTGTATAGTGGCGCACTAACCGGAGATTCCTGTTAATGCGCCCTAGATACCTAGTAGCGGCTAATAGTCCAAAAAGTACGGTACTCTATAAGGTGGACCAACACACACACACACACACACACACACACACGCACGCACGCACGCACGCACGCACGCACGCACACATGCACGCACGCACGCACACACACACGCACGGGCCCGCGCAAGCACACACAAATATATAGACAGATTTTTTTTGTTTATATAGTAGATATATATGTGTTGTATGCATATATATATGTTGAAATGAGTTGAGAACCTGTGACTGTCATGTAAGAAACGAGGAGATAAACGACCTTTTCCAACTCATACAAAAAAAATATATATATATAAAGTTTATTAAAAACTACAGGTCAAAATCATTAACCTGGATTAACTCTCCGGAGGCCTTTTGCACTGCCATGCACGCAGGGCTTCCTTGTGTCCTGAATTCGTTTAGGGGACAGGCAGCCCCACTAAACTGCTGGCGTCCGGGATATGCAATGTTGCTCAGGTTTGATCCCACCTTATCAAAGGGGGAATTCCTGTTCAGACAATTGGTCGGTACTCCCGTAGTGGTGGCTCTTGTTCTTTGGCCAGCTCCTTCATCGATGGGCCTCCATCCCTCTGCTCGATGCTTGCGCACAGCCAGCAGTCCTCGCAGGTTCGCCTATTTAGGCTGCTGCGTTGCCGCGTCTTAAACCTGACCTATGTTCTAGCGTGTGCCGAAACTCTGCCAAGGTCTCGAGCCATCGGGTTACTTGGTTCAAAGGTTCTTCGTTCTACGTAGTTAGCGAAGTGAGGCCTGGTTGGTTTGGAGGAATAATTTTTAGCTGTATATATATGGCCGGAAATGTTTTACGGCTTTGATGACCCCTAGCTGCTCTCGTCGGGTGACAATAATTGTGCTCTGAGGGGGTTAGAGTTTTATTATAGAATACGATGACTCTTTTGGCCCTCTTGCATCTGGGACAGCACAACTGTTACCCCGTGTCTACTTGCGTTGGTGTCCAGAATATACTGCTTTCGGGGGTCCGGATAACCTAAAATAGGTGTGAAACTGATGCTGTTCTTCATTTGGTCGAAAGCAGTCTGTTCCTTGTTCATCCATTTCCGTGTTTCTCCTATGGCCATCAACCGGTACATGAGGTAGGCTATTGTAGCAACTCCAGGATATACTGCCGGTAGTAGCTAACGGTCCCCAGAGCTCCCTAGAGTTCCTTGATTCTGCGTGGGTTTGGCCATTCTGTGACTGACTGCACCTTTTTTGGATCTGCTGAGACCCCGCCCTGGCTGGCGATATGGTTCAGGTAGCGTACCTGGAATTGCAACAGCTCACATTTCAAGGGCTTTAGTTTCAGTTCGACCTTGTGAAGTCTCTGGAAAACCTCCTCGAGGCAGAGGAGGTGCGTATCGAAGTCCCGCGCAATGACTATAATGACATTGAGATACAACAACAGTGTTTTTCAGTGGAGGCCATGCAGGACACGCTCCATAAGCCTCTAGAAGGTAACTGGGGTGGAGGTCAGCCCAACCATAGACTAGACCTGGTACTTTCCAGCCTAGTCTAGCCTATAGAAAAACCTAGGTGTTTCCATAGGCTATACCTGATAAAGAGAGCAAATCTTTCTTGTGCATCTGCATCTAGCGGCACTTGTCAATACTCGCTGACCAGATCGAGCATGCTGAAGTATTAGCTGCCTGACAGGGCATCCAGACTATCGTTGATTCTGGGAAGAGGGTATGCGTCCTGTTCGGTAACGGTGTATAGTCACCCGTAGTAAATACAGAAATACAATTTCCCATCCTTTTTTTACCAATACCACAGGAGGAGCTCCAAGCACTGCTGGTTGGTCCTATAAGGCCCTTCTTTAGCAGATTCTCGCTCGGCAATACTAGCTCGGCCTCCTTCTCGGGCCCTAGTCTATGGAGGGTGGTCAGATCGGTCGAGCCCCTTCCTTGAGAGGAATTGAGTGCTCTACCTTTCTAAGTCCTTGTCGCCTATGCTAAAAACAGTAGCATAGCGGTTTAGCAGTGTGACCAGACTTGTTTCTTGGCCTGCTTCTACACATTTTAGTTGAGCTGCTAGAAACAACTCATCAAGATGAGCCGGCACTCCATTGGTTGGAATCGAACTGGCCGTCCACAATAAGGGATCGTCATCCTTGACCTGTGAGATGTCTACACCAGTATACAGGGCAATGGTGGCACCGGACTTGAGAGTCAGCAGTTGTCCCGTAGTGTTCAGGCATCTGGCTATAACCTGTCCTTTGAGCCTAGGCTGGTTCAAGCTGGTTGCCACAGGGTGTTTATCGAAGAACCTTTCAAACAGTCCCATCGGTCAATAGTTTTCAGGGTGATATGGCAGCGCAGTGCCATTTTTGCCCGAGCTGGCACCACTACGTCTCTGATCACTTGCACCTTGTTTTGGAACAACTGTCCGTGTCTGTTGGTGCATACTAGCGACTTTCCGTTCACTTGGACCACTGGCCGCACAAATTCCAAAGAACAATGGTGTGCCACTAAGAACGACATACCCAATATGGCATCTTTACTTAGTCGACCAACTACAAAGATGTATTCTGTCTTAACTTTCCTCAATCAATTCAGCAGCCATATAATTCCGTAAAACAGAAGTCTGGTTCTATTGACTAACAGACCATGACTGTCACTTTCTTTGAGCTGTTCTCCCACGGCTCCGGGCAGTCGGTCAAACACTCATTTGTTCAGCAGGTTGGTGGTGTACTCCGTATCCAGTAGAAACTGTAAGGGCAAAACCTCCACTATTTCGGGGATGAAGTAACTAGTTGAGTGAGATCAGCTGAGGGCTTGCATCGCAGTTGGCTCCCTCGCGGGCTCCCAAGGAGTTTACATTTCCTCCCTTTGCAGTGAGGCAAAATCAGTTCTTGGGGTTCGCCGGTTTCCAGCGCCAACCTGTTGTTCCATTGAGCAAGGTTCCTGAGGCGGAGAGGGTGTCGGCCCTGCCACTTTTAAGGTAAGCTTAAGGAAGCTTGAGGAAGATTTAATGGTCACTCCTCAACTTTTGGGAATGCGTCCCTCTCATTTGAACAAAGTGGCATAGACCGTGTCCGAGACCGGATAAGGATTGAGGCCAGCCTCGCTCAAAGACTGATAGTAGTTTCAGGTCTCCACAGGTTCCTCCTGTGCATGAAAATCTCTCGGCTTAGATCTTGCTGGGCGAAACCATTTGTCAGCGTTTTCAGGTGTTCAGGTGATATTGTCTGGTTGCCGGGAATATTTGGCGTTAGCATAGTCAGCAGCCGGAGCTACAGCGGTGGCCTTTCATCGCTTCCCAAAACCTGTTTTGGATAACTAAGGCAGTTCTTGCGGACGTGCCCTTGCCCGCCACATTCTCAGCAAAAAGTGGCTTTTGGGTGCTTTCCTTCCTTTTAAGGCTAGACTCGCTCCTAGAGTTGCTCCACCTTTTCTGTGAACGATTGGACTAATTTGGCTAATTGGGCAAGAACCTCGGTTTTGGTGGAGTTCAGTTAGCTAGGGTCCCTTTTTCCACGACTCGGGCAGAAGAGCCAGCAGGCTGGTGCTTTCCCCCTTGTATCTGCAAGTAGTCATTGCCAGCCTGTCAATATATAAATATATATATATATATATATTTCTCAAAGTTGGTCGTATGTGTATTCATGTGTTTGTGTATTCGTCGTTTTGATTGTACAGCTACAGCTATTATTTTAGTGTCTTACCCACATGTTACGATGCCTCTGTCTATATATAGTTATATTTCTCAGAGTTGGTGTGTCCGTCCATATGTGTATCTCTCCAGCTATAGGTACAGCACATGCTGATAATTTTACCAATTCTGTTACGCGTTACAATGCCCTTGTTAAGAAATATTTTTTGTAAGATTTAATTATTATATATGGGGTCAAGGCCAATTCTGGTCATGTAAACAAATATAAAAACGAACCAAATTATAATGTATTTGCGAGAGGAGCCTTGAAATTCGCTCTTTTTTCGGTCAGACAAAGTACGCTATCTCATTTTTATATTTATACCAACATTGAGAAATATTAATATCGTCATATTCAAAGTTTTGATGGATATATTCTGGTGGAACAGCAACCTTTTTTAAACACCTACTTCTATGCAGGAATTGTTATTAATAACTCAACATATTTAGGATTTTTATTTTGTTTTTTCAGTTCGTAATAATTGAATCATTATTAAATCATCCTTTATTGTAACAAAGCCGACTTAATTTAGCTATTACTTGCTATTTATATCACATTTATATCTAAACTTTTTTATAGTTGTTTTATTTTTTTGTAATTTATTTGACCTGCACAAAATTTTTTTCTCATTCTATGAAGTTTGAAAGTTACAGCTGTTTGACAAAAATTGAAAACTTTTACAGGTGTTTGTATTTTCTCTGTTCATTTATTTCAATTGCACAAAACGCTTTTCTCATGATATATAGTTTAAAAGTTAAAATGGCAAATGTTGTTATATGTTAAATACAATCAATGTTCTGTCCAAAAACTTTTTTATTACCTGGGCAAAGCCGGGTAGTACAGATAGTTAAAACATAAAATAATGTATATAAAATATATGTGTATACAGTATATATATATATATATATATATATATATATATATATATATATATATATATATATATATATATATATATATATATATATGTATATGTATGTATGCAACCATATGCATATATATGGGTATATATTTATACGTAGTTGATATGCTCATACATAGTCAATGTTGCCCTATTTTTCAGCCATTTTAGTTTTTATCCTCAGTATCTCTGTTTGACACTTGCTGCTCAGCATCATTTTAGCTCAGCAGATTTTAAAGCACATAAATTAAATAATTTTTTTGTTATATATTTCAATACATCAGAGTTTTGGCTTTTGAATGAGCCTATATTCAATACACAAAGAATAATAGAACTATGAAAAATGGGGTGTCAAAAGTACGTCCTGCAAAAAAACACTTGGTTCAGGTACTCAAAATGTGGCGTCATGATTCTCATTTAGTCATAGGTTGTCGATCCCTTTCGCTGCCATTGAGGCTGCGTTTTTCTGTGACAATCGGTGCTGTTAAACCCGGAGAGCGTTAATAATAAACTAAGATTCTAGATAATCAACAATGCCCGCGATTGTGCTAACGCCCGACCAATACAAACACATGTTCTGGGTTAATTAATTATGCTTCAATAGATGTACTGTCGTTGATAAAAGTAATGAAATCACATCGATTAAATTATGACCTGCGGTTGCATGGCCCTAGGACTAAATGTCAATCGCACTTTCGTGAGATCACGCGATGCTTGAAATTATTTAGTCTCAGTCGTCACCCGTAACATTGCATTAAAAATAAAGAGCTAGTGCATAATATCATCGGGAAAATATGTTCTTGGAAAGTGGTTCTTGGAGTCTGAGGTACTTATCGTAGAAATAATATGTACATGGAGAACTAATAAAACTGATTCCTTTGTCATCTTCATTCGTTCTCTGGAGTTGTCCTACCTTTGCCTGCCACTAGCGTCATTATCGTCACTTTCGTAGTTGATAAATAAGCGGTAAGAGCACACAACAACGAATATGAGAATTGTGACGTCACAGTTTTCGAGACTAAGCCAGTAAACCTTTTTGCGGTAAAGCTCTGGGGAAATCCTATAAACACCAACCAATGTCTGTCTCACCATGGCAAACAATAGCTCATTCGAAAGCCAAAACTCTGATGTATTGAAATATACAATAAAAAAATTATGTAATTTATGTGCTTTAAGCAGTATTGTGGTGGACGCCGATCATGACTTTTAATTTTTGTAAATATTTTTATATGTATATATCTAGCATGTTATGTTTTGTCTTCTATTTATTATATTGTTAATAGCTTGTTCGTTGTGCTATGTCACTTTCATTGTGTTGTGTCGCTGTTGTAATGTATTATAACCATGCCAACGCATTAGCGATTCTATTTATTATTCTTGTTATACGGTGTTCTTACTCGGTTCCATTAGCTGGAACAGATGAATTGATTGCATATAAAGAAGCGCGCTCACTCAGTTGGACAGAGCATATAGTCGTAAGCTCCTCGACTATGGGATTTTCTTACCTAAATAAAAGCGAGTGAAACCCTGTTATATCTGATATCAGCTATGTACAGATAGACGTAAAGAAAATAACAAGTTACATCACCATATGGCTTACATAACAAACTCCCAGAGTTATGACATCTACAAATCCCATCTTTGGGATTAGTGCCATCACATGACAACCCACCCATTCCACTGTCTGAACATTAAGAACGTTACAATGGAGGATTCAAGATTATTGCTAAAAAGCCAGTAATTGAAACTCAGAATAAAATCCTAAAAATGGCATCACACCCCCAGTCAACGACAACACCCAGACGATAACAACTTGCGTCATGCGGTGCGAAGATCCTGGTACCAAGCTACACCAGACAGGGATTAAAACTAGAGATTAAATATTATGAAACCCCGCTGACGTAAATACAACAGGATGTAGCCAGGAACCCCAAAAACTACAAAACCCAAAATTGAAGATCTGAAAGATATAGTTTCACTCTTGGACACCCAGGCTAACTCCTAATCAATATATAATGACATATATTCACCTTCATACTTCACTCTTTCAATACAGCTTTATCATGGCATACAGACGTGTCAGCATATTAAGTGGAAGAGTCAACTTTTGGAGAACAAAAGGGGTGACTATATTCTAAGTCTCTAGAAATTTATTTGTATACTTTTATAAGTTTAGTCTAAAGTGCAACTTATTATATATTTTTCTTGTTCTTAAATAAACATAAGGTATTGCGAAACCCTCTTCGCTTACCTTTGTGATTCCCATCTCAGAGCATAGTCTTAGGTTCTCACATCTAGGAAGGTCTTTTATAGGATCGTGAATATATTTATCAACAAAACATTGGTTAACAGTCATTAGTCAGGATTAGGCCTTTCTGAGCATTAGTGCAAACAACTTAGCAGTGCATCTGCGTTCGATAATAAACTGGAGCTACTCCCTAACAGTTGTAAGATTACTTAGTAAGATAATCCAATACTATCAAGAATCAACACAACACCCCTTACTTTTTTTCTAGTTTTTTATGCAACAGTCTAGATCGTGCCAAGTAAAGGCTGGCAAATTGTTTTACAGTATTAGCATTTACAGTTCTTTTGCGTATACAAAAGCTGCTCTTCCTATGTACAACAGCAGTCATAGCAAAGTATAGCGATATTTAGCTGCCCTACCAAAACTGACCACTTGCAAAGAGGCTGTCAGTTTAACTTTTAACTAACAAAATTAATATTTATCTCACAAATAGATATATTTCAATTCATAACAGTACGTAATCTCTTGGAGTTGAACTATTTGTAAAATATTTGTAAAATATTTTCTTTATAATTATAACTTCCTCATTATTTAATTATATTTTATACTTTATATATGTATTTCATTATTTTAATACATATTATTTTATTTATATCTTTTAAAAATTAACAAATTGAACTAATGGATGCCTTCATGAATCTTAATAAAAACTGCATGTTTTGAGTATCTACTATATTGAACAACCAGACTGTGTGTGCTGTGCGCTGAGTAAACATGAAAACTGTATTTATAATGACAGCCAAAATTTGTTTTTACATCGTGTTTACCCTTTGACAATGTGTTTGCCCTTTGACACAGTATTTGCCTTTGATCGATAGCACCGACATGAAAATTTATATGTCTACACTTGCTGAAGCAAAGGTTGTCTTACTTCCTAGCCAAGAACATGTTTATGAAGTGTTTTTTATTCAAAACTGTTTATTGGTTCTGCAAACAACAAAATCATTACTAATATATGATGTATCATGATTATATTGTTATAGATAAAATATGATATATCATGATTATATTGTTATAGATGGCTGTAATTTTAAAATGCTCTTAGTTAACCTTAAACTTGCAAATAACATCAAAAACTGCTATTTTCGTTGTATTAGAGTATTTAGAAAAAAGATTCCCAATAGTTTTATGGAAAAAATGAAAGGTTTTACATACTTAAACAACTGCAAAGCTGAGTTACCTTGTGAATAAAAAAGATGTTGTATGGCGATTAGCTATGGTAACCTCATACTGATTTCGGTTGCAACAAGATACACACATCATGTTTCATGTCATCCACTAGAGAGTGAGTTTTTCTTGCATTACTATAACTTCAATTAATTTAAGATTTTGACGAAAGTTTATTATAAAACAGTGGCATGACAAAACTTTACAAAAGTATAATGCATCAATCATGCTACACAGGCGGCATTGCATAATGGCAAAGTCATTAAGATAGCTAAGATCATGGAATGCCTTTTTATATCATACGTTTGGCATCCCTTATTGAACTGAAGTAACGATATGATATTTCAGCATTTGGAAACAGGTCATACTTGAATGGGTCACAAAATAACTTGACAGCAAGTGATATGGTACTTGATACTTTGAGAAGTTTTGGTTCTTGGATAAGATTAGGTCGAAATATTTGTACATTTATATACTGGCCTTGAATAATTGCAATTTTTGCATTTGAAAATGTTTCTTTCATGTGATATGCAAAAGACTCATTAAAGCCGATAAATCTTTTGTTTTCAATTTTCTTTTTCTGCATTGTCAGAAATGTCCTGTCATTTTTATCTATTACAAGACCGTTGTAATAATATCCAAGCAAAATGTCTGTGGCGGTATAAACTGCCAGAATGCCTTCATCCGGTAGATTAACTGTCTTGAACATCGTCCTTCCACAGAGATCCTTAGCAACTAGTTGTGCAAAACCTTGAAATTTCTGTGTTGGAGTACACTCTAAAGTAAGAAGATTTGTATTTGATTCTGTACAAAATACATTGAAGTAGACAAGATTTTTGACACTATTGTGACCAGCGACGGACACAAATAATCGCCGTGCTGCACTCAATGCATTAATACTCCTGTTCAAATCATGTCTTAGGTGTGATAGATAAGGCTTCTGACATTCCAAGCAATTGCAAATTAATGCTGTCAGGGTCATTTGAGCTGAGCTTCGAGCCATGGTCAGTATGTAAAATATAGCATCAAAAAAGTAGGCCGACACAAGTTTCTTTTGATTTACTGTTAATACACCCAATTTAATTTCAAGAGAAATTGGACCTGATTGTTTGTAAGTTACCATCTCTTTTCCAGCGGAGTCTACTATTTTACCACTTTTAATGTCCCCTTGTACATTCATTGTGTTGTTTGATGGCTCGCTATAAGTTGTTAAGCTGCCATTCCCTTCCTTTCCAATGGTGATATTTAATTCTCCAATTGTTGTTGAAGAAGAAAACACGTACACAATTTTTTTATCAGACCTTTGCGTCTCAGCTCTGTATTGTTGCTCTCCAAAAACATTTGTTACTCTCATGTCAGCAGAACGTATTGAAGCAGACATTATTATGTTATGCTTTTCTGAATTATCCATAAAAAACAGAACAAAAATTTTTGATGCTATTGCTTGTCCTCCCATCTTCAGCTGATACGTTTTATTGTTTCCTTCGTCGGTAAATATTGTTGGAGCAGTTCGCTTATTTTGTCTTGGAACAATTGAAGACAGTGAAACATCTTTGATGCTTGTCGAATCGATAGAAACGGTTCTTGGCAAAGGTTTGAACTCCAGGACTAGTTGAGTAGCAAAAGCAATAACCATAGCTTTCATTTCAATGGTAGCTTCAAGATCGAAAACGATAGAGAAATGAGCATGAAATCTTTCAATCGTGTTGCCAGCCACCATAGTTCTTCTGTCATCTACCGTTATATTTATGCCATTGACTAATCCAGCGTGTGTTAGCTCACCATCTTTAATCTCTCCAATTACTTGATTTTCTGTGTAGTAGACCAATATAGGATGACTGCTTATTTCTGCACCAGCTATGCAAAACTTGCTGTCACCTTCAAGATCCTTGATGACTAGATCATGGGAACCCGGAGCTCTCCAACATATTGTCCTTGAATCACCACCTATATATTCTAGTAGCTTATCTTCACAGACAATACAAGCTCTGATTTCAATTGATTGAATTGCAGATAGGTATTGAAGAGAACTGTTAGCAGCCATCTTGAGTAACACTTCAACTACGTCAGAGTAAAAAGCTGAACTTTTACTTTGACAGCCGGCTGCCTTTACAAATATGTCACTTATCTTTGGTATGCCAAAACAATAGATAAAACAAATAACAAAAATGCCTTTTTAAACTAAAGTAAAGTTTATTAAAATGTTTGCTCATTCATGAGCTGCTGGGCTGTATGGCTGTCTAATTAACGATGCAAAACTGATGGTTTCCAGTTCAAATCTAATGTGTAGTGAATCTTTCTTTCCTAAAATTTTATGATTATAACTGGACAAACGGATAGAAAGACACTGAGATTTATGTTTTTCTTATTTTTATTTAAAATATAACAACAGCTACCATTCTAATTTTTGATTTATTTCTAACTACATAAAATGTTATTTATGTACCATACATATTGAAAAAGTAGTAACAAAACAATATGTTAACCTCGGTAACTAAAGTTACTTACAATAACTTGAGTGTATTTAGTGGTTATGATCTGCAAGAAACTGTAACATAACCATGTACTACATGCCGTACAAAAATTTGCAGAAACTTGAGTTTGGAGCCGGACAGCACTGACCCTGGTTACAGCTGCTCTTGTCTCCTAGCGCTATGTGGACAGCCACCAGAGCCTACGCTGAGAGAAGAGTGTTAGGCCATTGCGTGGTGAATAAAGCCTAAAGGCTGTGTATACTTTGAAACTATAACAGATGTTCTCTTTAAGGTCATCTGACAGTATCATATCACTTTATCTCTGAAATCGCCATAAGATGTGAACCAACAAAATTAAAATATTTAATTACAAACCTGCAACAAAATTTGTTACTAAAGCAGTTTCACCAAGTCAAATCATTGTGATTAGGAAAAATTTTGAAATGTTTATTCATAGTAGGCTGTTTGAATAATAAATAGGTGGTTTCAGATAGGAGTTTTTGCTTGAATCATGCTAAAACAAAGTGGCTCATTGCAAAATGTTTGTGTGCTTCGATCTAATCTTTGTCATAAAGCACAGCCAAATGATTAAAAACTTAGTCTCACTCTCAATTGCTTGTTAATGTGTATATAAAGAACTAACATATTAAAGTTCTAAAAAAGTTGCAACAATAATGCCATCGGTATCAAAGCCATCATAGTTGTTAATCTATTAATCTTTAATCTATCTTATAATCTATCTTATAATCTATATTGTAATCAATCTTATAATCTAACTTATAATCTATTTTAAAATCTATCTTATAATCTATCTTATAATCTATCTTATAATCTATCTTATAATCTATCTTATAATCTATCTTATAATCTATCTTATAATCTATCTTATAATCTATCTTATAATCTATTTTATAATCTATTTTATAATCTATCTTATAATCTATCTAAAATCTATCTTATAATCTATATTGTAATCTATCTTATAATCTAACTTATAATCTATTTTATAATCTACCTTATAATCTATCTTATAATCTATCTTATAATCTATCTTATAATCTATTTTATAATCTATTTTATTATCTATCTTATAATCTATCTTATAATCTATCTTATATTCTATCTTATAATCTATCTTATAATCTATCTTATAATCTATCTATCTATCTATCTATCTATCTATCTATCTATCTATCTATCTATCTATCTATCTATCTATCTATCTATCTATCTATCTATGTTAATCTATAAAAACAGACGACATCTTTGAACAATAAAATTATATATCGCATATTATATACATTATATATACATGTATTATACATATTTTTCTCAAAGTATGTTGTCTGTTTTTTGTTTTTGGTATGTCCAGCTATGGCTCTTAAAATGTTGGACTTAAAATTTCACATTTAGCTGGACAAGATAACTCACAAAGATTGCAAATGCAGTTTGATAATCCAGCACTTTAACCACAAGACCACGGAAGCTCTTACAATTGCTCACTCCTACTACATAACGTATACATCCTTTTTTGTATTCACATCAAAATGACGTATTAGTTTAAACTTTAAATTCTATGAACTCTTTTAGTTCTATGAAACACGATGCTTTTTTTGCATTTTCGTGAACTTCCAATTTCGGTTTTTTGTAAGGTTCAATTGCTAAATTGCAGTGAAAGTCAATACTTTTCACGCAAACAATTGTATTATCTTGAGTAGGAATGGCCTCTACATTCTCTCATTGTTCGGTCAGATAAAGGCAGTAAAATATATCATTTTTAAATTTGTACCAGTATCAAAACGTGATAGTATCATCTTATTCAGAGTTTTGATGGATAGTTTCTGGTGGAACAGTAACCTTTTTATACCCACACACTTCTATGCAAGAATTGATATTATTAATTCAACATATTCAGAATTTTTATTTGGTTTTCTCAGTTTGTATTAATTGTATCATTTATGAATCATCTCTTATTGTTATTGTAGCAGAACAGACTTAATTCAGCTATTACTGGCTAGTTATTTTACATTTACATCTAAACTCTTTTATGGCTGTCGTATTTTTATTAATTTATTTGACCGACCTGCATGAAACATTTTCGTCATGATATAAAGTTTGAAAGTTGTTAGACAAAATTTAAAAACCTTTGCAGGTGTTTTTATTTTCTTTCTTAATTTATTTCAATTACACAAAACACTTTTCTCATGATATGCTGTTTGAAAATTAGAATATCAAATGTTGTTATATGTTAAATACAAATCAATTTTCTGTCCAAATACTTTTTTCACCACCCGGGTATTGCCGGGTAGTACAGCTAGCCTATATGTATAAATTTCGATGTTTGTCCTTTTGTCCATTCATATGTATTTCTATCTGTCCAGCTATTGTGATACAGTTTCAAAAGTGAGACATCTGCTGCAAATTGGAGTTAAACTCACAACCTCATGTTTGGCGGACATCCATTTATCTGATACACTATAACACTGTCCAACTGGCTATACCATGAAATCAATTTAGCACATACTTAGAATACATTCCAATCTTTCATGGCTTCATGTTAAACGCTGCAGCTAGCGTTACGCATTAAGTTTTAAACTCTTACAAATGAGCTCTCTAAGGTTTTGTGACAAGGTCATTTTACTTTACCTTAGGCATTTCCACATAGTGTTAAAACTGATATTCCTGTTTCTTAGTAAATGCAGCCAACAAACATAAACAAGAAACAGGAAATTTTAAGCCTGCCACAAAATTTATTACTAGCACATTTTCATTAAATCAAATCATTGTCAATAGAAGATAAATTTAGAAAATTTATAGAAATATTTTTGGATTATGAGGTTTCATATATAAAAGCTTCGCTAATACTATGCTAAAACAGCCTGGTTTCCCATGCTTATCAAATTTAATGTAATAATGATTAAAATTTCATTTCAAAAACATTTCTCTATTCAAATAAAAAAATTGACATATCAAGCAGCTTCTAAAAAAGTATTTAAAGAAATAAAAAGCAGAAAATTTGTTTCTGGCAGTCAAACAATTGGTTAGATTGTGACAAATATAATATTATTAACACACAGTTATTTTTTATAATCTATGTAAAAACTCTATATAAACTAAAATCTGGGTATATCAGTTTTTTCCTAGATTTCAATACACAAGTAATGCATTTTTTTGGTAATCGCAAACTAGCAAGGAGCTCTTTGTTCCTCTTTCCATGATTGAGAAAGGACACTCACCAGAGCCTTCTCTAAAACTATATAATTTTAGGTTATAGTAAATAACCTAAAATTTGTTTAGGTTATTTACTACCTAAAACCTAACCTTTTTTTGTAAATGTTTAGTAGACACCTAGTATTATTATTAATCAAATATTTCAACACAAATGCTTCAAACTAGTCACATTTTAAACTATTTTGAAAAGTAAGTCTATTTAATGCTATTAAGATGACCAAAAGATGATGACAGAAGATGACTAACAGCTTGCACAATTTACTAAGATTACTACAGTTTAATTGCTCACGGACGACACACTAAAAAGAGGATATTTGGGTGAATATGGGAAAAAAATGATTTTATCTTATTTATTATAGAAAATATTTGCATATGGTGTGATAGCAACCATTTTTATCGTTTTGGTTAATTGTTAATTGCTACTAAATTTCTAGCAAAACGGTTTAAAATCCTTTGGCATACTTATAAAAAACCAGTAGAAAATTCACCAGCTCAAAACATTGTAATTATGAATTTTACCTGGCTATCTGCTGCACTAACTAATAAATCTAATGATGATGTTGCACATCATTGTTGAACATCTGTTGCTTCCAAGCTTTTTGAGATAGCCCAAGTTTTCAGGTAGCCTAAGTTTTGGGATAGCCTAAGTTGAAAGGAATAAGTCTGATCGATAATGCAACTGATCTTTGCATGACATCATGATGATCTACCCGATACTTGAATTTAGTAGCAGAGGAGAGTCAAGCTTGAAGCTAATTTTGCCTTAATTACTAGCTGCACTTCAAATTTAGCAACATTAACCAGCCTTGTTCAAAAACAAGTCATCAATGAATTCAATACTTATTTACAAAAATCTTATAGAACTGGAGAGCAATTTCTAAGCACACACTTAAATTTTTTTTATCTCAAGCGGCCTAAGAAAAGTTTATTTTTGCGCTATGGATAGTTTCAAAACTCTTATTAGCACCCGGAGAGGTCGAAAGTGTTGGTACAAGCTTCACCAGGTGTGACATATGTTGAAAGTGTTGGTACAAGCTTCACCAGGTGTGCCATATTTTGAAGGTGTTGGTACAAGCTTCACCAGGTGTGTCATATGTTAAAAGTGTTGGTACAAGCTTCACCAGATGTGAGCTACTTTTTAAAATTAAAAAAGCTGTTTAGCAGATATTTGCATTTTTGAATTTTTTTTGTCAACAACCTGATGATAGGCTCCAGCAACACAACAACTGGTATGCTGTTCATATAAGAGTATGAATTAAAACCTAGCCTAAAGCAACATATTTTCTATCGGTAAAAATATATTTTGTTATCAAATGCCCGTACAACAATATTTTGATACAAATGACAAAAATCCCAATGGTCAACAAGCTCTGTTACAAACAAACTAACGTGAGAGCGCTGTAAGTACAGTATTGCATCAGATTTGATAAGAACATATTTGTAATTTACAATGTTCTTAAAATATCCCAATAAAAACAGCTCGTATCACAATTGGACTTTGAGCTGTGCTTTTACAGAGTATAAAATACAAAAGATTTGAGCTAGAACATCATTCAAAGTTACTTAGATTTTACAATTTACAAACATTTTTTCTTGCAAATGTAAAATTTGAGAACATATAAAAAAAAACAGGAGTAGAAACAGGTGATATATATGCTAAGCCTTTGCAACTGCTTGGCGAAAGAGTTCCTAGTGAAACTAGAGCAAACTATCCAAATTAGCACAAGTGGTTGCTGCATTACCCAAAGATTAAAAATCAAAGCATTAAAAAGCATAGCATAAAACCTTTACCAACAAAAGTGGATTTATGGGTGGTATAGGCTATCAACAATCAAAGGACCCTGATAACTGGAGGCAGTGGAAGAAAGCAGTTTTAGGTTGACCATCGTTACTGTCACCACTGTTGGCCTTTGTTGGGATTGAACCCTAACCTGTTGTTTGCCGGTCAAGAATTCTAAACCACTATTCTGCATTGCAGGTACCACCAACGGTACCTGCAATGCAGTCAACTATTATCCTTCATAGATTGTTGAAAATCAAAAGATTGTTGAACACCACTGTTTACAGACTGTCCGGAGATATAGCAATGGCTTTCAAACAATATTTACTAGAAAATGTGCTCCTTCATGCTGTTTCAAAAAGCTTTGCAAAATGGTCAAGGACATGCTGCAAGAACCTCTTTGTCACAAGTTCTTGTCATGAACTGCGTAGGGTTGTGAGTATGCCCACTTTTAGACGTGCCCTCAAGCTGTACCTGTTGAGCGATGACTAGATAGTTTCTGGCTGCTCGCTGTTAACTTGTGACCCAGTTTGGGCCTCATCATTATTTTCTTTTGTTGTTATTCTGTTTTTATATTGTTTGATTATATAAAACAAAACCAAACAAGTCTTTGTCACAAGGACTTGTGACAAGACGGTTCTTGCAGCATGTTATATTAGCTGCTCTACTTTCTGTAAAGGGCACATAAACTGACATACATGAAACATACTGAAACACCACATAACTCTGTGTTGCTTAAAGTGGCTAAAAATTTAATGTGTTGATGTTTTGCCTAAAAACAACAGTTCAATCAAATCCAAATCTTTGTTTGAAAAATCGGGTTTTGATTTTGTTGTCTGTACAAACCATTCAGCAGAATACAATCTAAAACAATAAGCATTAGGCCTACCATTCAAACTTCATTTTATGCTGAGCACTTTTTGGCTAAATAATAGTCATAAATGATATCATTAAACTATAAAATGTAACAAATAGTTAGATTGGGCAAAGCTCTTATCAAATATATAATTACAGCCATATTGTTCTTTTTTAATCAAGATGCAAAAAACAAAGGACCCGAGCAGTCTACTACCTCTACCACATTGTATAATAAGAACCAGGATAAAAGTTGAAGCAACGAAAACAGAGTTGAAACCAGAGCTGCAAGTTGCAGAAACATTGCAGAGCTTTGGATTTGAACTTATGACATTTAGCTTATTAGATTGAAACTTTAACGACTGGGCAAATCAACTACCGTTTTATATTTTAGAGTAAATGAATATATAGTTATCACGCCTGACAATCTCTCACAGCACTCGAGACTGACAGGAAGCTAGTATTAGGAATGCCTCATTTTAGGGGACAGTGAGAATGACTTGAGTTGTCTATCCAATTAGTCATAAACCATGCAAAGATTAAAAGTACGTAATTGTGAGTAGCGTGGAAATTTTACTGTTCTTAATTTACAGCAAAGCTATAAAGACTATCAATTCGATCTAAATATTGAGTTACCTTTTCTAAATTTGACAGTAAAAAATCTGACAGTCTGTTATTAAAAATTTCTTCAAAACGTTTTATGAGCAAGTTTCAATAAGTTTTGTTTGAAATTTGAATTTTTATTTTAACCTTCTATTTCTCTTAGCAACAGTCAACATTGTTCTCTCATGGAGATCTCTTTTATGTCTACTTTTGAAAATTTTTAAACATTACGCCTGGTATGACAGATAAACAGTTATTGTTCCTCACAATGTGCATACAGATCATGTCCCAACTAACAATTTTACGTTCCCAGAACGTTCCAGGGAGGTTCCGAAAAGTCCCAGAAACGTTACATCGTAACGTTGTCACAAGATTATTTGTAGACACATTTTCAACGTTCCAGCAACGTTGTGGGAAAAACATTGCTGGAACGTAACTCTCAAAACGTTCCATCAATGTTGTGGGAATTACTTTGCTGGAACATATTTCCCATAATGTCCCTACAACGTTGTGGGAAATACGTTGCTGGGACGTATTTCCCACAACGTCCCAGCAACGTTGTGGGAATTACGTTGCTGGAATGTTAGCAAATGATCCTGCATAACATTCCCACAATATTGGGAGAACATTGCGTAATATTCCACGAACATTTCTTACATAATATTGTCTCAAGGCTATTAGCTAACATCCCAGGAAGGTTACGCATAGAACATTGGTGGGACATTGATGCGTAGGGATTTCCATCTTTATTATACAATATTCCTAGCTACTGAGCATGGCTTTCAATGCCGCGGTAATCTCGTTGAGCTAAAACGAAATATAATTATAAGGGCATGCAAGTTAATGGGCAATGGCTTCGCTCTACTAACGAAATGATTCACATACGCGTCGGCTTGTCAGACGACACGTAGCGTTAATCAATCGGTACATAGACTATCACCAAATATCTGACACAACATGTGAATGTGGCGACTTGGTCAGTTGCGAAGAGTTCACTTTCTCGCGTTTTACATTGACCCCTTTAGCGGATGGACAGAGCTAATGGACCCTAGTCATTTTTGCGATATGTCTAATGAAGTGCGAAAATAGAAATTTGTAGTGACTTTTTATTTCATTTACATAAATCATTCAAATTTATCATTATTTTCTTTTCATTGTTTTGTTTGTTTTTATATCTGTAATGAAAAATCTATAACATTTTTAATTTGTTTCATTTTAAATAATTTTTTGTTATGAAAGGGGGACAACTTCCAAAAAATGAATCATGCATTTTTGTATCATTCTAGCTAGAACGTTAGAACGAGGAAAAGGTTTGCTAACGTTATTATAACGTTGTTACAAAACATTGTTATCGAATGTCCCAGCAATGTTACAGGATTGCTACTTTGAAATGTCTGGGTATAAGCATTCACTTAATATTGTCTTCTAATATATTCGGAACAGTATGGCATTTCACCATTATGGAACATTCAGCAGATGATCTGGTGCAAAATTCCTGCGACATGGGGAGAATGTTACAGAACATTCCACAAGCATGCCTTTCATGATGTTGCCTCAAAAATATTAGCTAACATTCCAGGAACGTTTCCGTGCAGAACATTAGTGGGGTGTAACTGTGTAGACAATTTCTAACATTTTGATGTTTCACAGAATGTTCCTCTAATGAATTGCGTACAATGTTACTATAATGTACCGAGCATAACCGTCGACAATATTCTTTCCTTAAGCTATACAACATTCCACCAACATTACGTCTCCGAAGCAACCTAATTTTTCTATAATGTGCCATGCTTAACCTTCACACAACATCTCTTCTCAAGGCTGACGGACATTCAACAAATATTGCACCTTAGATATATACGAAGACTTTTACTAGATTATTCTTAAAATAATCTTTGTGAGCATCTCAATAGTTAGGGCATGGTTCCGAAGCTGTATATTTTGGTACAAACAGTTGCATGATATAATAACAAAAAATAATATGAAACACAAAATATAGCTATAAAATGACTAAACTCTATATATATTGTCATCATCAAAACATGGCAGAAAAATACCACAACCTTTACACCAGAATAAATTATATATCAATGATACACAGAGACAAACAAGCAAAGCTATGATCATATTTGTGAATAACGCTACAGTCCATCAAATGCTTTACCACATTAGACTAAAGTTTTTCCAGCTCGTCCGTCCTTGGATTGTGGTGGCGAAGGCTGTTCTTTCATCCAACAATTTAGATTACAGTACAATCCTTTAAGCCCTGAAATGTGAAGAAGCATTTATATTAGCAGATGAGAACTGCTAAAAAGTACAGAATACAAACAAAGCAAATATGAGTATAAACTAAATATGGCAACAACCTGTTAACAAAGTAATTATGAACATCGAGGTTGATCTGCCACATCACAGTGTCACTTGCTAGATACATGAAATAGTACCAGCAATACTTTTCTTTTCACTATTTGTGGGCACTCTATAATAAGGTAATATTGTCCACTCATTCAAGTTTTTGGAATCGCGATTCCTCATAATAGGCACAGGTGGATACAAGAGTGCACAACCACCATATTTTCAAAATCATCCTAATCAGCTTTTTATTTAATGGCTTCATAACTGAGCTTCCTATAAGGCTGCAACTTCATATTGGCATATTATGAAAAATGCACAAGCATATCATATTTAGGGTTGCGCTAATAGTAAGTTTCTTCAGAAGCAACTAATGTCCTAGTCGCATTGTTCTTATGCTGAATTATCATTTTAATAATTTGAAATTTAAAAAAGAGTTGTTGTAGAATAGCAATGCGGTAAATTAATTAGTAAATCTCATGTAGCAAAAACACGAACTTGGACATTGTAAGCTAACAACTCCGCATTAGTCGAGTTATTTACTTGGAGGTTAACCTTTCTGATGAGACGCTATATGTGCAAACAGCTATATACGCAGGTAAATGAGAAGCACTGCTAATGCTATTGCAGATTGTTCCAAAGCTTTAAGAAACGCCGTGCAGATATTTAATGAAAAATTAAACGATAAGATTTTGTAAGTTTTAGTTGATCTAGAAGTATGCGAGCAGCCTGCCTTTTCAATTTCCTTTATAAGCTTGTTTGAATTAGCGCGTACACTCTTTTAAAAATACATAGTCAATCGGCTATTGTTGCCTCTTACATATTGTCAAATTCTTCAATCATACCTATCTTATATCACAATCAAATAGCTGAAAATCATGTCATAAAAAGAGAAAAAGAAATTACATCGCACTACTAGCTCTAAGTTGACATTTTGGTAAAAGGCAGCACGATTCTCAACCTAACATGCTTATCACAAGTTATACATAATCTAACACAATGCAAACTTTCAAGAGTTGCTTTCTTAATTATGTACATGTGCACACAACTCTTAGATTTCCATATTTTCTCTGCTTAAAATTCTGATGTGCTAGGTAGTTAGTGTTGAAATGTGCTTCCAATCTGCCAAAAAAATCTACGTTTTGTACTACAGCATTTCTAAATTTGAAACTAATTTTTCCAACTTTCAATAACAAAAATCACAGTTAAAGGGAGAGTAACTATAGATCTATCGTAAATTCAAGAGTACAAGTCGAGATCTGAAGTTTGGTTCGAAAATCCTGGTTTTGACATGTACATACCGTGACCTCTTCCATGGCCCAAATCTTTTATTCGCTAATAGTTCAATCGGGATCAGAGGCGGGCAATGCGTAGCTGAATAAATGGCATTCAAAACACCATCAGTAAGGACGCCTTTTTTGGCGCCGTCGGGAATACTACAATTAACAAAAGCCTGAGAGTAGCATGTTATAGTGAAGATCACAGAGAACAAAAAACAAGCACTTAACCAACGTACTGGTTCACCTCAATACAAGAACAAAACCGCTACCTCGGATAATAGGTATTCAACAGAGTAGCAATGCCGCAAGACAGATTTCTGTCAGAAATCGTGATTCATGTACAAGAAAAAGGTGTGAATGCCCAATAATGGATGTGTCAAATGGATTACTGAGGTGTGGCCTTGTAGGCAGATACTACAAAAACCAACATCAAATTCAAAACATATCACGTAATTCCAGAAGAGAATCCTAGTGATGACATTTCGAATGGTGAATAATGGGGACCTGGTGTTCCAATCAGCTCACATTGAGTAGGATTACTGGTATTTCACTATTTTATAAATAAATTCCTATATGTGATATCATGTAATTTTGATTTGCAACGGTTTTTTGACGTTGAATTTTACTAGAAATCGTGCCATGAATTACGTTACCGTCATATTTTTGTGCAGACACCGCAGCAATACTATTTAAATTCATGAAAGAAACGAAGTCACTGTTGGGATTCAAACACAAATGCTCTATGGTAACATCTTCCAGCGCAGCGAGCTGGAAGCTTGTAGGTGTAGCATAAATACACACTGGTCAGTGCGCGAGGCGACATTGCAGTAGAAGGACTGGTCTTATGTACTGAATACTATATGGTATGTTTATCGAATTTTATATGGTTGTCACGACGTTAAGGGCTTAGGGCACAAATAAACAAACTTTCCATGTAGCTGAATTAAAGCATATTGATAACATATTAGTAAGCCTACAACATGTATAATAAAAACACAGACATGGAAAATTTGCAATGGTGATGGAAAAATGCAAGAAATATGTCTAGATCTCACCTGTCCCACATTTATTGATACCGATTCAATTGGTTATGGAGAATTTACTGTTGAGCCGAACCGGTGTATGGTTGGCAAATTGACCATAGTAGTGGTGATTGACTAGATAGCGATTAGACGATTAGTTGCAAGGATAATGGCCAGATCTTGTGAGATTCATTCTAAAAAATCGCAAACAAACCACATTAGAGATCTTGCAAACAACAAATCGATAAACTATCTATATGGTAAGAATCTAATGATTATGGACTTGGACTGAGATTGAACCGATAACCTTGTAGTTGCAAACCCTAAATCTGGCCACTAAAAACTGCTGGTTGGTCACTACTAATATTGCTCAACATTTTCCAACTGAATAACAAGTTTAGTAGCTCAGTGACTAACAAACATGTCTTTACTCATTTGATATATGCGTATAGATCTTCATCTTTATGAAATTTTGGAGACAAAAATAATGGCAAAGAAAGAATTCTTCAAATTAAGTTTAGGAAATGGCGTTCAAACTTGTATCAGAGTTTGTCACATCAGAGTTGTCTTCTCTATTTTATGGCAGTCAAAAACTATTAATGATTCACCATTACTCCGTTTGTACACAACACACAGTCACTCGCAATGAGATTTATTATCAACAATGCCTCTGAAGTAGGTAATGAAATCAAAAGATACATGCTACTACTCAGTAACATGCTTTACCCATTTTTCTACGCATATATGGCTTCAAAGCCATTTCAATTCTATTAGCAAAAGCTCGCTCAACCAGCAAAAGTGTTTTTATCAGTTATTAAGACATTCGATAACATCGCTGTGATACGTGAAAAAAATCATATTAAAAGTTGTACTTCTCTTAAAGCACAGAGGTACAGTTAAAGAACGAAAGCAATATGTAACCCTTTTAGTGCCATATGCCTACTCTTTTTAATGAATTCCTGTTTACAGAAGCGTGACATTTTAAAGACAAATTATATCCATTCTATGACTCGCAAATGCTTTTCAAGCTGTTTTCCAACGTCAAACACATCCAAGAACGATAATCCACTGCAGTTTACCACCATGGAGTGCAATTATTTAGAAACACAGTCTTTAACACTCGGTTTTATTTACGGAGAAAAACTTGAATTTGTACCAATGCAAAAAACTTTACTCACCAGCAATAACGATCGCAAAGAGCGTCAATATCATTTATTACTATATTGTGAATTTTATTGCAAGTATTGCAGATGAGTTAAGCATCGTTAAATCATTAATTAAACTACAACAACCGGAAAAATAAATCAGTATGGCGGATATTTCCTCCTCCTAGTTTTGCCTTGTCAGATATTTTCAGGCATAATACGATGTAAATGCATACCTTCGAAATCTTTCGAAGGAGTACGATGCGGATTTTTAGCTTTCCCACGCATCGAACTTCATAAATTCCGAAAAGTGTTAACTAAATTCTACGTATATGCCCACAAACAATCTCGGTTGATATTTTGGTTCATTATACAGTAATACAAAAACGCGTTTAATCTCTTTGTAAAGATTTAATAGACGTAAACTGAAAAAACGTCGTAAAACCACGGTTATGGAAGACCAAGCGAGTCATACTTAACGCCGAATACCTGTTGGAGATTCAGACAAGTTGGTGATTTTTTCTGAAACTACCGATGTGGTTACCGCTGCCTATACTCATGATTTTGTGTTAAAACTGCTAAAAGAGTTATGAATAAATATTGCCGAGTGATTTATTCACTACTAATGGACGTGATTTGACGCTATTTGGTAAGAAACCTCAAATTGTTGATCAGTTGGGGATATGTTTCCGGTTTTGAATGAGCTAGGCGCAAAAAAATTCCTCTCTTCAAATCTTGATGAATTTTCTATATACCTTTCTTCTTTCTTTCTTTTATATTTGTACATTTCTAATTTCTATACACTAACATAACACAACAGCAGGTATTTAAGCAGCTCGGCCGCCTCAGGCGCTGCTGTGGCTAGTTCGTTCGGTTGGAGTGCTTGCATTGTTTTGTTTTGTGTCTTTTTTTTTTTTTTTGGTTAATTGAGTGGGTACTGGCCAGTACATTCTTTTGTAATGTCAACTCCAGGAAGTTTAGGAAGAAATTCCAGTACTAGCAGCCAAAAGGGAGATAGATCTAGATCTGGCTCTAGCAGTAATAAAGTTAATGCTCACACATGTGGGAAATGCGAGAAGTTAGTATTGGATGAAGGAATTGAATGTGAAATTTGTACAACATGGTTTCACTATCCATGCAGCAAGTTTAAAAAAGAGGCAATTAAATTCTTGGCAATCCCCGGAGTGCATTGGTACTGCCACAAATGTGACCACCCCAATGTTAAAACAATTGAATCTAGACTAGAGAAGTTGGTTACTGACTCCCACCAACAAGCACCTCTAACAATGAATATGGGCGGGCTGAAAACTCTTGAGGACAATATTAGTAAATCATTATCAGAATTCAGGTCACAAATAACAGAAACACTCGAAAACAAGCTTACCACCTCACTGACCGAGCTTGGATCACAAATAATGGTGGCAAACGAAAACATAGACAAGTTGAAAAAGTCCAGCCAACACACCAACAGGGACATACCTGAACAAAAGGCCTACGGCCCCCAGGTTGAAACTGATCAATTGAAAACATTCAGCTCTTTATTGAAATCACCTATTCATTCTGAAACAACCTTATCAGGCAACCCACCACCGTCAATCAAACCCCACAATAATCGGGTGGATTTTGATCCCAATAAATGTGTAGTAGTTCATAGCTTTGAAAACAAATCTCTGGCTCTCAATCATATAGCCATCAGACACAGCATCAGCAGCATACTAGATAAGCCAATAATTATGTTTTTGAAAAAATTCGAACATGACAAAAACGACCCAAAGCTCATGATACAATTTGAAAAATCTTCTTCAGTAGACCAATTACTGGAAAAGTGGAACCCCACCACTGAAAACTGCAAAGTTAGAAGGCCCCAAAGGCCATCCCCAAGATCAGATGGAATTTGTTTTGGGGTCCCTAAAAACATTAGCGAAGACGAGTTGTTGGGATATGTTAGGCAAGAGTACCCTTCCTGTGAAAAGGTGATCAGATTTCTGACCAAAGATAAAACAACTACTGGTACTGTGAAACTAATTTTTAAAGTACCAAATGACCTAATTGAAGTCATTGATAAAGGCATATACATCCAGCAACTGTGCTTAAAACTAAATGTGGAAAAAGCAAAACCACCAAAGCCTAGGCCCCTTCAGTGCTATCAGTGCTGGGGGTATAGCCATGTAGCATCAAACTGCACTGCTAGCAAAATCTGCAGACATTGCAGTGAGAATATCACAGCAGGTGCTGACCACAAAGATTGTAGTAATCCCCCCAAGTGCTGTAACTGTGGCTCGAGGGGTCACGATGCAACGAGCCATAGTGACTGCCCCTTTTTTAACCAAATACTCAAAAGATTGACAAGTAGGGAAGCCGTCAGAGATTTACAATCATGACTCTGATTTTATGGAACAGCAACAGTATTAGGAACAAAGTCCAGTATCTGGAAACCATTGTACATGAGTATGATCCTATTTTTATAGTTCTCACCGAAACCCATTTAGACCCTCAGGTTTCGAGCAATGAACTAAAACTACCAAACTACGAAATTTTCCGCAGAGACCGCCCCACTAAAGGCGGAGGCATTTTAGTCGCTATTAAATCATTGAAAGGGTTCAGATATTTGATTCTTTTGTGGATCCTAATGAGGAGATGCTTGTAATCAACTTGTCTGTTCACGGGTTTCGTGTTTGTGTAGTAACCTACTACCGTCCTCCGAGCTCAGCTAAGATGAGTGCACTTTTTGATTTTTTTGAGGACAGCCTGGTCAGCAATTTTGTCTTACTTGGAGATTTTAACTTTCCTGAAATCCAGTGGACCCTTGACACGCCGGCCGTCTCTCCAGGGGGTCGTGGACTTGCTAAGAGCTTTTTATCTTTTATTTTGAAAAATAACTTTTCGCAGCATGTAAACTTCCCTACCCACTCTAAAGGCAACACACTTGATCTTATTTTTACAAATTTTGATCCCTGCCCTATTTTTAAAAACGCTGATGTTGGAATGTCGGATCACACAGCACTGTGCTTTGAATTTTTTAGTTTTTTTCCACAGGTTGATCCCCCAGTTTCTCGCACTACTAAAACTCTTTTTGACTTTGGTAAGGCTCGGATGTCTGACATAAGCGAACAGACAGCCCACCTTTACAGACATCTCCAGTTTATTGAAGCTTCAAATACGACAGATTTTTTATGGGACACATTCAAGTACACTATTTTAAACGTAGCTAACTCATGCATCCCAGTACGTAAACCCAAAGGTAAAAAATTCTGGTTGTCAAGGGAAGCCAAAACAGTTTGCCGAAAAAAGATAAGGTTTTTTCATACCTATAAAGCTTACCCTACTAGCCACAATTTAGAACAACTAAAGTCCATTGGTAATCTATCTAAACGCCTTATTAAAAGAGATTATAATAAATTTTTAGAGTCCCATATTGCTGAAAGCCTTAAGAATGGCGATTCCAAACCTCTTTTCCAGCTCATATCTAAATCTTCAAAAGGGGGAAACTGTTCAAACATTATGCAATTACATAACTGTGTGAATGACAACGATATGGCCATAAGTTTTGCTAACAATTTTAAGTCCGTATTTACTGTAGACGATGGACACGTCCCACAAGTATCATTCACTCAATCTAGTGCAGAACATGTACCCCAAATGGACATTGCTGTCAGTGAAGAGGGAGTTTTGGCCCTTCTTAATAATCTTAACCATCGTAAGGGTATGGGCCCAGACAACCTTAGTCCTGCCCTGCTCAAGTTTTTGGCTGTTGACATTGCTCCCATTTTAACGCTGATTTTTAAACACTCCCTCAACACAGGGTGTGTGCCACTTGATTGGAAACATGCCAATGTAGTCCCTGTATTCAAGAAAGGTGACAAGAAGGCCCCACTTAACTATAGGCCAATATCACTCACTAGCGTATCATCTAAGGTAATAGAACATATTATTGCTCATAACATAAGAGATTATCTCGATCAGAATAACATCCTAAGTGAAACACAGCATGGTTTTAGAAAAAAGCACAGCTGTGAATCTCAACTTATACACACCATATCAGACTTGGCAAATTTTAATAATCTTAACACTCAAGTGGATGTACTTGTTTTGGATTTTAGTAAAGCATTTGATACAGTTTCGCATGACAAATTGATCCACAAACTTAGAAGTTATGGCCTAAATGCAAATGTAGTGACTTGGATCCAGCATTGGCTCCTGGACCGCACATTCTGTGTCATAGTTAACGGTAAAAAATCTCCACCTACCCAGGTAACATCAGGTGTGCCCCAGGGGTCGGTGCTTGGACCCTTGCTTTTTCTTTTATATATCAATGACCTTCCAGAGTCTCTGAACTGTCCAAAGACATCCATACGTTTATTTGCGGATGATGCCATACTTTTTAGACCAATAGAATGTGCGTCCGACAGCCTTCTGCTACAGGACCAACTGTGCAGAGTGGCTGCATGGGCTGAGTCGTGGCAGCTGAGATTTAATGCTAATAAATGCACATCTACATCTGTGGAACCAGTTAGATTTTCACATATATACAACTATTGCGGTACATCTCTTATATCCTCGCAATCCTTTTTATACTTGGGTATACTTGTTTCTAGCACCCTCAATTTTAATGAACACATAAATCGCATCATACGTAAGGCTAACGGCACTCTTTTTATGCTTATGCGGACCCTTAAGAAAACATCTCCTAATGTCAAAAGGACAGCATACTATAGTGTGTGTCGTCCACTGCTAGAGTACGCTTCGGAAATCTGGAGTCCACATTTTGATTATAGTATACAAGATTTAGAATCCATTAACCGAAAAGCTTTTAGGTGGGCCAACAATTTAAGAAAATTTGATAGTATATCATCAGAAATGGTGAAAATGGGATGGCAAACACTTGCAGAGAGAAGACGCATCAAGGACGAAAGCACACTGCAAAAAGTTTTAAGCCAGGACCTAATGGTCGATTTTAATAGATTTGTAATTAAGAACTCATCCTATTTTACTCGAGGCTCCAATATCAGACACACAATCAATGCAAGTGCAATGAAACACTCTTTTTTTAACCGTGCGATGAAATTTTAACATCTGATTCTCTTATATCTAGACCAAGCGATCTTATACTTTTATCCTTCAGACTTAGATAAATAAGTCTATGCTTATTTGTGATCTTATTTTTATGCCTAATGCACCATTTTATTTCTACAGGCCTAGCGGCCACTTGAAATATTTTACAGAGATAGATAGATAGATAGTTACAAAACTGCCTTACACAAAGCCACTGCACACTCGCAGACCTGCAAAAATGGTGCCCGAAGGGTTGAAATCAACTTGATATCGAATAATGAATACCATATTTGCCTTGTGGTGACCGATTTAACTCATGCACTACTATAAGCCCCTCTGTGGGGCTTACAGACAATTTAAATCAGACGGAAGCCCCTCACTGGAGCTTTTTTATATTATGTGGTTTGGTTCTCTTTTTGTAGCTACAAGTGAATGGATTCAAATTTTCTTGGTTCAAATGCTTAGTATGGAGACTATTGTAGTGTGTGCTCATGTGAAACTGACAGTAAAGGATTCTTATAAGTATTATATATATAGCATTTGTATTCATTTCATGTGAAACGTTAATTGCGGATGATTCCCAACATCTATAAGCACAAAAGCTCTGAAACGCGCTCGTAGAGAGCATACGAATTTCATCGCATCTGACGAAGACTTGCCTTGTTTGGCCTGACCCATTTTGTGAGCAGCTGTTTGAATGGCTTTTGTTGATACAAATTAATTATGTTCAACCTAAAATGAATTACATAGTAAATAAGTTGAAGACTCTTTTATGAGAAAGAGATTTTGAGGTGATTTTTTTGTGAGCAGTACATCATGTTTATGTTACACAACTATTTATTGTACTGACTGAAAAGAAAAACGAAGTTGCAAGTTGTCAGTCAAGACTCAATAAACATTTTTTATTTACAGCATGAAACTTTGTTGAGTCCAAAAATAATCCATCAGACAACAAGCAAAGCAACCTTTTCACTTCTAACATTCCTTGCAAAAAAACATAATTTTCAGTGATTTGTCTGCTAATATGTTACACAATTCTAAGAAAATTTACCTTTGCCAAAATTATTTAAGCATTGCCAAGGGGAAGTAACTTTATGCGGATCCATGGTCTATTCTAGCAGATACATGTAGACTAATTATTATGACATGACCATGTAGTAACTGTAATTTTTAATTTCTGTAATTTATCTAATTGTGATTTTTACAATTTGATATAAATGAGATAATCTCTCTTCGAGTTAAATTCAACAACAAGATTGCATAAAGGTTTGGAAATTTTTTTGAAGGTGCATCCCCCTTTTTCTTATTTTGTAAAGAGCAAATCTGACAATACAACAATCATTTCAACGGGTATGTGAACTGACTGTTTGATATAGCCGTGTAATTGCCTTCAAGCTGTATAAATCATCTATGTGAGAATTTTCTGCAAGTTGACAGGCTCGGTTACGATGGTTGTTTCTTGTGTCATTACTGACCAATGCCCCAGATGGGCGCAAACTATTTTGTAATTGCAAAAGGAAGATTTGTTTAGTAAATTGACAATGTCATATAAGCAAGCTAATAACAATAACTGAACACTTCATTGTTTTGTTAATTATTTGTAATATCTACTGTGACAAGCAATGACAAAAACTGAGCCAAAGGTTTCAAAAGAACAGTGAATATCACACTGTATTATTTAACACTGTTTACGAAAACCCACAATAGGTGTTCTCGTCATTTCATGAACAAAAAATAAGATTGTTATATATGACCTATTGTTAAAGGTTGACTTGCAACAAAATTCACATTACAGTTATTCGATATCAAAAGATTCACCATGTCTTATTCTGTTGTGTTGTAGGTGCAAATTATATGGGAATGTGATTAAAAGCTTTTAAAAGCTAAAAAAACCAACATTTAATCGCAGCCACATGAGACCACCGTAGTTTGAATTCTCTTTCCAAAGCGGCTCAAATGGGACGTAGTTGTTACAGGATGGTTTCTGTTTACACTTTCATGCAACCTCATTCGTCGAAATATTTTCACAAATATATTTCACACATTCAATAAAACCAGGTCTATTGTTCTTACGCGTCTATTTTATCGTCATTGTAATGCAGTCACTTTTAGCTCTGATATATTATAACTTACCGTAAAAAGTCGTTAAACTTTCTATCCTTAGTTCGAAGGCGTACATATCATTGTCTGATAATCATGACGAGCCTGTTGGTCACATGTGATATTCGAAAATTGCTGCAAAAATTATTTGCGAAGTATTGGGTCACATGATCAGATTACGACTTGACGATTAGATCTAGCCAAAACAAAATTGAAAGTAGCGAGCATCTATATTTGATATGGGGTCTTCGGTAAAACCCGAAGTGTTTGTCATAAACTAGTGCTACGATAAGTTTTATATGGAGCTTTTTATTGGCCTTTCAATTCACATGAGAACATCACGTAACAAGACAATAACCAAACTGTCAGAACTACGTCAGAGAAATAAACAGATTCCAATTTACGGCGGCTTTTCGTTTTTGAGCTTTCAAGAGCTTGTAATCACAATTTATTGCAGCTTCAGTGGTAGTGTCTGCCTTTGAATTTTGAGCTAATATAATCGTGCATTGTGGTGCCATTTTGTGAAGCGACCAGCATTTGTAATCTTTAGTTACACACCCCATGAATACTTGTCATTGTGAAACAAAGGAACTCATCATGTTATTCAACTTCTATATTAGTATTTATGCATCCTGTCTTAAGAGAATTATACACCTCTTACATAACCACTCATCCCTTTTTATTTAACCATTTCTGATGTGATTAGGAAACAGCTTTCTGGACTCTTGCTAGCTAGCCGGGGCATGGCTCTCGTGGTGGATATGGAGAGAGAGCCTGGGACACATAGCGAAAAAAAGGTAAGATAACTTCTGCAAAACGAGCGACATATGTTACATATGACGCTCAGACTGATACTAATGGAAGCGTGTCGTTAGATTCGTATCTCACGATGTATTAGATGTGGCGCGTTTAAAAGCCTATTGTCACGGTAACGTGACTTGATCTAGTAAAAAGCGCTATTTTTTTGATAGGCTGGGTGGTTACGAAATACCTCGTTTGATAATAAAACGATAGGAACCATAGGCCACTATTCTCTTGCGTTTTCACGTTAGCAGTTTCATTTCCTATACTGATAAAAATGAAGCGATTCAAAAGTTACTATCAAAGCTAGGCATAGTCACACTGAGACCAAAACAGTCTCAAGCTTTACAACATATTATCGCAGGTCTTGACCAATTTGTAGTTCTTCCTACTGGCTTCGGAAAGAGTATTTGCTTTCAGATGGCACCGTTTTGCAGTGGTAGATCCGAGTTGTTCATAATAACTGTCGCGAATAATAATACTCGTGAGTAAAATAAAACTGAGATTACTTTTTACTAGATAAACTTTTCTTTACTAGCAGCGTGCAATTCATTTTTGTTGTTCTATTGCTATTCGTTTGCTATGTTTGTATTGTTATTGTGAATTTTTTTTATTCAATTGATTCAATTTTTTATTATAATTAAATCAAAACATAATGAATTGAACATATGAAATAATATAACTGTCGTTATTGATTTATTATGCAACCAACATTTCATACTTACTAACCAGCATTTGTTTGCTGCCAATTCAGATTAAAAATAATACATATTACTCGCGTAGATCATAAATAAGACCGTCACATGATACTCCTTCGGAAATAACGATTGTGATATTAGCGACTTCAGAAGTCGGCTTTTAGAGTTGTCTTCTCCGCGTGTTGCGATGTGTCCCAGGCTCTCTCTCCCAATCCCCACGAGAGCCATGCCCAGGCTACTTGCTAGCCTTACTGCCTAGGAAGCTTTGCAGCGCCCAATCGTCTGTGATCTACGGATGTGACGATTGCCTGACTGATTAGGCAAACATATATAAGCCTGTGTAGATCAGAAACAATTCGAACTCCATATTTTACTCACGCTCTACGTATCGCTCTGCTCTTGTATCACTCTTTATATTTTTAGACTTGCGCAATGAGCATCGGCCATTGACTTGATTAGCCTTCATATATTTTATGTTTTTGCAATTGAAAGTTTGAATTTTTAATAAATATATTCTGTTTTAAAGTTTTTTAACTAAAACAAACCAGTCTAATTCTTGACATTAAATCTACACCTAAAATACAGTCCTTTATAAATTCGCAAATCATAAACCAACTACTTGAACCACCAATCCAGCACTTATAGTTAATAATCCTTTAAACAGAGGGTCATTACAATTTCTATGTCATCAGTCAACTATTCAATTGACAAGTTCATTACTGAAGCAGCATGTTTGTGGTGGTTGTAGATAGTAGTTTGTGATTTTGCTGCCAGCAACTTTCTAACAGCAAATTGTTTCCAGCAAAACTGTTGAAAATCTGAGTGTATTGATTTTAACTATATACATTGTATAATAACCGCAAGTACATCACTAACTTCCATACTATACTCCACACAAGTTGCTTGTAAAACTGTGTATCTCATAACTGAATATTGTAAGATGGCAGATCTCTTCATGAGTGTTTCTATTGTATTCTCAAAAATCTGGTTAATCATTGATTGGCTTGGTTTGCTGAGCATTAGTATATTTGTCAGACTTATTATTGTTGGCATAGGCCTGAAATCCTCAATTGCTTTATTTGTTTTCTCTATAAAACATGTTATAATGGAACTCTATACATAACAACCCAAAGGTAGACAAATGTGTTTTATTTTATAATTTTAAAAGTATAGCACTATGATTCTTCGTCTTAACTTATTAGTATGCTGGACTTGGTAGATGGCATCGAAATCTGCAAGCAAACACATTAACAATCAAATATTTTACAGAATAGGAGAATGTGTTCTAAAAATGGTAACTACCCTTGTTGCTAAGCTCGCACCTATTTTTTGGATCAGCTTTAAAATGGCTTTTTTGCTAGAAAAACAGCAATACTGTTTCTAGTGCTTTTTGATTCAACTTAACTAGCCCATGTTAATTACATTTACTGTGACTAGCATGCTCACTTATCACCACTTGCGACTCTACTACATGCCATTCAGCCACCTAAATGCTGAGTATTATTTAATGTCATACGGCAACCAGCTTTATGGATGCAAAGCTTTTATGTGAATTTAATAATATTTTTAAAATTAATTGCTATTAAATCTAAGTGGTAGGTACAATGGCTGGTTTGGAAAATTTTGGCACAGTATTCCGATGTCACTCATGAAAAGATCCTGAGACCTACCGAAATTTATTAAAAATAGCATTCTTTGCAATTGTGTTATGCAATTAAAACTTGATTTTAATGACACAGATGGCTCCTGCCCCTACTTCTCTCATCTAAACCAAGAAAGAGTCATGTAGAAGGTGACGATGACTTCCATGATGATTTGGAATCAAGCGAACAGCTGGAAATCGAACTGTCAAGGTCTGGCTCGAACATAGTGGAGTGCATCGGTAGGTAAATATGACCAATATATCCAGGTTTTCTACAAAACAAAATATCTGGCACACATTGCAGCCTTGCTGCATATGCTAAACTGCATGGCTGCTCATATTGTGGCGCATAATTTGGGTATATAAATGTCTTTTGGTATTAGCTACTTTCACTTATTGTTAGTGTATAAAGCAGATATACAGAAAGCAGAGTGTTTTGAAATAATACTGCAGCAGATCAGCGATATGTAGTTAAATTTATTTTATGGTTGATACATATGCTTTTTATAATAATATTAGCATATGATATTTATTTAGCAGGTTATGAGGTACAGAGCTTAAAACTCAACTGCAATGACTGCACCAGCTTTATAGCCTCCTGTCCAGGTTTACGCATCAGGGGATGATGCGATACTAATCAGTGTAAAAGATAGAGGTGGTCTGTTTACACCTCATCCTGTCATCACAAAGATATGTCTAGGCTCAGAACTGAGCATACGGCAGGGTGTCGACTTACAAGGAATCACTGCAGACATACACAAGCTGGTGGTCACTAAAACTCTTTCATCGGTTTTACAAAGCAATTTGCATCAGGGATTTCCATGCTCGTTCCACTGCACAGCGCAACGTTAGTTAAAATATCACCTCCAGATATTTCAGGATTATAATTCATCAGGAGGCTACAAAGGTAACAGCTAACAAGGGAATCTCAGATCAAGGCTCAGCCGACTGGTCGTCTTTAGTCATGTGTAGCCTTTCACAGTATGTCTAGAAAAGTGTACCATTTGTCGTTTGTTTTCTACGAGTTTGCTGATGCTGTTTGCATAACACCCCCAAGACCCAACATTTATATTCATGGCAGACTGCAATCAGCGTACGATGTACCAGTGTGTATGCATTTGAAATCAGTTTGTACACCTAGCTATCTGACATGTTAGCCCATAGCATATGGCAACATTGATAATTTTGCAATATCTTTTGGAATACATGTGCATCAATATACACTTTGACTCGCACTTTTTATATGAAATATTCAACTTTATTTGCAGGGTAGGAAATACATTGTGTATAAGCGTTGTATCTAAAATTTGAAACAAATATTTTGTGTGCTTTAGTAGTTATATCGAATCACATGTAGCAACAAAAATGTCTCTTGATTCTTTCAGTGTAAACAATGATGACTCACTTGCCTGACCAGCTGCAAGTGAACAAAGCATTGCCCTTCTGTCACAAAGCATGCGGCTATTTATGTAGGACATCACTGCTTTGCATTGCCCAGTCTCCTATAGCTAATAGGCTCGTAAATGTCACCTTCAAGAAAGGGTAGTGAGCTTCAGCCAGCGCATTGGCATTTAAAATACACCAAAGGTCAAGCTGAGAATTAAACATGAGTAGCAGTACGCAGACCAACACACACAGGCACACATACATATTGAGCTATCCCTGCTACTTCACTCTGTATGGGGTATAAGTGGTAACATCACTTATGAGTTCAATATAGTGTCAGGGTCAGTCATGTAGTAGGACACTCCCCTGGTCATGAATATAATCTCCAACATATCTATGGCAAAACAGTCTTCAGCCATTTTGCAGCTGTTTAACTATGTGAATACAATTGTGAGAACTTTGCAAATTTTATGCAATTCAAGTTAGTTTATTTTTATCCTACAAAGTTCTGATCAGACATCAGCTGTAATCAGCAATTTGGATTTAAATGCTCTCTGTTGTGTCCTTATGAGGCTTACAGCGTACCCGTGGTTTTATAGGACTATTTTGACTATTAGGACTAAAAATGGCTTGAGACAGCTGGAACAAACATTAACTGAACCAAAATGAATCGAACAATATTAGAGCATGAGCGTTTAATTAATCTAGCAAAAGGGCTACCCAAATATTGCAGCAGTAATATTAGGTGCTCAAAATTAGCCAGTTCAACCTTCTTAGGAGGGTTTTTGACATACACTATTTTCCCATGATGGGCAGTGCTTCGGAGTTGCGCCCTTTCCGAATCATGGAAACGGCGTCTTCGCACTGAAATCACTGCGCACTGATCAGTGCGAAGTCTGTGCAAATTTGCAACAAGGAAACAGCAACTGCGCAGTGGCTGCACATATCTCCCATGCCATGAAAACGGATTCTTCGAGGGCCATGAAATAGTACAAAAGCTATCCTGCTAATCTTGTTTTTTTCTAATCTGATTCTCTTTCACCTATATTTAATTATGGTCTGCGCTCACAAGGATGAGGTGATTACTTTCCCAGACTTTGTTATCGATGCCAACACCTTTCGAGAAACAGGAGGCACGTCCTAAATAACGTTTAAATAATATATTGCTTAAAAAATTCTTATTAAAAATATATTACTTTGCAAAAATTGTGTTAAGTTTTGTAAAACATTGTGATTGTGTATTGTAAATAAAAGTATAATGATGACAGAAGCATAAAAAGACCTTTTCTGATGTTCGGTATCCATGATCGATTCAATTTCTCCATCAGGCGATTCGATTTATACAATGTCTCTTCTCTGGCTAATTTGCTGAAAACCGCTGCGCAGCATGGTAACGTGTCAATCCCTTCGACTTCGGAGGGGGCTGCATCGCAGTACTGCGCACCATGGAAACATAGTTATAGTCCTTTTAACATTGCCCTAACAATAGACCGATCTTTAAACAGAGCAGCTCGTTTATTGTGAACGATATTTGCAATAAGGTTTCCTTTTATACATTTGGAAAATTTGCAGGTATTTTATAACCATAAAACAGCTAAAGATTTTTGCTTAGATTTTAAAATAACCTATCTAAAGTTTTTTTTTAATTCTGCAACTGAATAAAGCATTGTTGCAGAAAACAGTGATATCTTGTAGAGAAGTTGTTTTCATTGCATGAAGCAAGACTAAAGCTGAATAAGGATACTTCATTAATAATAATTTTGTTTGTGTTTTAAAGAGCATTGTTAAATATTAAAATGGTTTTCTATTCTGTGCTAAAGTTTTGCATGCAAACAATAAAATAGAAGGAACTTAAATGACAACATAGGTGAAACAAATGCAGGCCTCGATTGAGTAAAATGTTGGTGTATTGTACCTAAGTTCACTTGAAATGTAGAAAAGAGTAAATTGAATGTAATAAAATCCTGCAAAAGTGCTCTCAACTTCAATGAGGAATTAGTACGAGTGACTGCGCGTTACAATCAGAGAATATGAATAATTAAGCATTGTGCTATGTACACACTGTACTCTGCAATCGAGCGTTTCAATAAACACTTGCTGATGTGGATTTAACACCAGGCTTGACCTCATAGGTCAAGTACTAGCCTAATTAATGACTCAATAAATAGCCAAGCAGTCTTGTCCCCGCTAAGCTTAGCAGCAATGATTCGGAAGGTTGGCACATTGAGACTGCTGAAATGGAAATAAAAACGACTGAATCGTGAAAATGTTTTTAATGTGATTGTCATCGATATTCTAATGCACATTAATAACACTAGTGCCGTTTCCATAATTGGCAAGAACAATGGATTCGATAATGTTTTGTAGATCGCAAAACTCGCTTAGCTTGCGGATTTATGCCGTTTCTATGACGCAGATAACTTGTGGATTGGCTCAGTTTGCAAATTATGAGCGTCATGGAAACGCAGCTATTGTCTGTTAATTCTCTAGCATGTTGAACTCTTCTCTAGTTGAGCTCTAAGAGATGAGCGAATTAATCACATCCTTCAAATAGCACTACAGTAGACGGTCTCACTGTCAAGGACTGTTACACAGGCTGAGGATGTCTGACTGCTAACACGAGCTCAGTCCGTTGACTATCTTTGCGTTGACTATCTATGCCATCTCACCGTGCGGCGCATGGGCCATCATCCTAACCATAATGTTTTGGAATGTTGCATATATGTTACAGCCATTCTGAAAATAGAAATACACACAAATTTTTATTAATCATTTTGATACTTATTGTGGCTACAACATATAATGGCACTGTTTTGAAGCTGTCTTCCATTATAGTTGCAGCTGTGTCAAAGGTTGGCTTGCAATAAAATTCACATTACAGTTATTTGGTATTAAAAGATTCACCTTGTCTTACTCTGTTATGTTGTAGGTGCAAAATATGTGAAAAGGGATTACAAGCTCTTAAAAGCTCAAAAACGAAAAGCCGCCATAGCTTAGAATCACTTTATTTCGATGACGTAACCATGAAGTTTGGTTATTGTCTTGTCACGAATGTTCTCACGCGAATTGAAAGGCCAATACAAAGCTCAATATAAAACTTATCGTAGTATTAGTTTATGACAAACACTTTGGGTTTTACCAAAGACCGCATATCAAATATAGATGCTCACTACTTTACAGTTTTGCTTCGGCCTGGTCTAATTGACAAGTCATAATCTGATAATGTGACCCAACACTTCGCAAATAAATTTTGCAGCGCTTTTCGATCATCAAAGGTGACCAACAGGCTCGTCATGATTATCAGACAATGATATGTACTCCTTCGGGGTAAGGTTAAAATATTTAATGAACTTTTGCGATAAGTTATAAGATATCAGTGCTAAAAGTGACAGCATTACAATGATGATAAAACTGACGCGTAAGAACAATAGACATAGTTTGATTGAATGCGTGAAGTATATTTGTGAAAACATTTTGACGAATAAGATTGCATGAAAGTGTAAACAGAATCCATCTCTCACAACTACATCACGTTTGAGCCGTTTTGGAAAGGGAATCCAAACTACGGCGGTCTCGTGGGGCTGCGATTTTATGTTCGTTTTTGAGCTTTTAAGAGCTTGTAATCACATTTCCACATCTTTTGCACCTACAACACAACAGAGTAAGACATAGTGAATATTTTCATATCAAATAACGGTAATGTGAATTTTGTTGCAAGTCAACATTTAACAACTAAACACCTGGCCAGACATTTAGTTGTGCTGCCAAAATAGATGACTATGGTATATTTAAACCCACCAGTCTCATGTGCATCGCATCTCCATCATTCGCTCATTGAGCAATGCTATGGCTGTCCCAAAGTAGGTATTATTCATGGAGTAAGCTCTATGACTGCATGAACAGTAATCAATCAAAAGTTTACTATTTTAGTCATGTTTACCAGTTTGCCTCTTCGCTATGACATCACTCAATAGGCTTACAGTGGAAATGTCTAACGGTGTGTTTACACTGCAGCAACTACTATCAATTTTAGTTGCACATGAAATTGGCTGCAATCACATAGCTGCAACTTCCTACAACTCCACCGATGATTGCACAGTAAAATTTTAGATTTACCAGACTTATTTGTTTTTTGAAACATGTAAACAGTTAGAATTTATATTTTCGAAGCTTGATGCAGGTGCACGAGTGCATTGGGCGGAGTCATTGACTATCTTTGACATCAAACATCTTTGTAAGCTTTTGCCCTTACAGATGTTGTTACCCGCAGCTAAAGCTTGGAACATCAGCAGAATTTATAACAGAATCTTTGTGATTGCTTTTGTCATGTTATGGAGGATTTTGTTCACCCAACCTCAGACAAGCTGACTATTTTACAGCGCTTACTGCTTGCTGTTTGAATTTTTCACCTTTATTGCTCTTCTATATGAATAAACATGTTTCACCAATCATTGCAAATGCTAGTTGACTTTGATCATGTCTCATCGCTTTTCTTCTTTTCACAGTGTATGACTTAGTATGAGGCTTCCTAGTTCATCTACTAGCAAAGTTATGGTAGGGATACTTAACAATCACTTTCAATACGTCTACTTCATTTAAAAGCTACAGAGTGACAAATCTAAACATCTGAGGTATGCATGAGTTGACATTAACTGACTTGCCCTTAATTTGATTATGGAGCAAACTTTGAAGGCATGGTATCAAATGAAACCATATACATGTACCTCTGAAAGGTGTTATGAGGTCACTTAAGTTAAAGTTAAACTAAGCCAAAATAAATTTGGGCCTACAAAAACAACACTTGAGCTAAGGTTAAAATGGTCCGCTGCTTCTGTAAAAAGTATTCACAAAATTAGCCATTATTCTTCTTTGAGGTAGGTTTTCAGATAATATGTCACATATTTCAAACATTCATCTTGTTCATTGCTAATAAGACTAATATGCTCATTGCTAATATGATTAATTTATCTCTGCAAAACATTCCAGTTCATTAGAACATTGTCAAGACATGCACAACGCTTCATTTATTACTAGGTGAATGCCCTGCGTTGCAAGGGTAATAGAACTGCTTATAAACACTACATTATCTACTACATTACAATTACAGTACATTATCTGCAACTGTTTATAAGTTGTTTTATTACCCCTGCAATGCCAGGCCTTCAGCTAGTGAGGCTATGAGCCCTGAAGCTAGATGGTAATTATTATCATTGCTATAACAGGACTACACTTAGACACAGATTAATATATATATATATATATATATATATATACATATATATATATATATATATATATATATATATATATATATATATATATATATTGTAATGGCTTGGCCCGGTAGCTGAGCCAGCCTTACTATCCTAACAAGCCGGTGCAGCCTGAACTCTGGGCCTTCCCCTCGTCGGCCTGCCTGATACACCTAGTGGTCTGATCAGGCCACGGCTGGTTGCCCCAATCTCAGGCTCACTTGGAACGCTAACACAGCCTACTCTCTGAGACCCTATCTAGGCTAGTCTAGGTTCCGGGCTAGCTTACTGTAGGGCCTGATCTCTAATGCTATGGCATTTCTGATCAGGTCCTGTTGTAGCGTAGCCAACCCTTAGCCTTCCTTAGGTATCTCCCAAGCAGTCCTTACTTGAAGCTAGATCAGTTTTGGTAGAATGGTCCTGACTAAGCCACCCAGGCAGGCATAAACGTGATCAGTCGGTGTGAGTGAATTTAGCCTATTTATTATATATAATCATGAATACATGTTGCACAGCATCGCCCACTTACATAATGATTACATAACACCTAATTACGTTGCGGCAGGCCTGTGAGGCAGGCCTAGATATGCAGTGTTACATAATAGGGTATAATAGAAAAGCACACAAAAGGTTGTAATACAGAACATTGATATCTAAGGATAAGAGCATAGTTAATACATTTGTCTAGTCCTCCACGATATATATATAAAAAAAATTGTTTCCACACCCTGGATAGTTGATTGCTGTTGGTATTTGGGCAAGCCACATTTTATGCGCCGGTGTTATTGCGCCCAGTGCCCCAATGACTACTGGGATTACAGTTGTTCTTACATTCCAGCATTTTTCAATTTCTTCTCCAGAAAGGGAGATATTTATATATCTATATATGTATCTATTTATATATCTATTTATGTATGTATATATATATATACATATATATATACATACATATATACATATATATATATATATATATATATATATATATATATATATATATATATATATATATATATATATATATATATATATATATATATATATAGACTGTTGTTTATTCATTAGGCTCAGCTTACTTTTGTAGTCTATCAAGAATCACATGTAAGCCCATGTCTATTATTTTAGTGACATCTGTGATTGACTGGTTTAGAACATCAACTAGCCAGATATGCAAAAGAAAACAGAAAATAAACGCTCCATTTGCAGATTATGGTTATGTACATAGTGTTGACACAAAATTTTGCATAAAACACGCAAATAAAATCACATGGAAAATGATAGCAAGTAGGCAAGCAAAAACCAAATGTGTCGACAAGCCTGAACAATGATGTTGTGTCTTCTAATATACAACCCTGATTCCTAAAGCTAAGAGCTGTCTGATGTGGACTACTGAGCCGTAGCGATACTAACTGGTAGTCTAAACATTTTACTTGAACATTATCTTTATGGTAAATGGATTATAATATACCTTAAATGCACAAACCCTATTACCCAAACAGACAATAGAAAAACCATTTGTGGTTGCATTGTACTATAGCCATTTTGCTTAGTATCAAATCTACATATGATGTATTTTAACAATTCTAAAGCCAAATTAATCTAGCTTATCCTTCAGGGTCCTATTGGGATCTGAACTGCAACATGATAAAAATGAATTTTTTTAAACTAATTTAATGTGAACTTGTTAAAGATTTTCATAAACATGACTTGACTTGGAGCTCTCTACATGCACATGTATTTTTCTGTGTAATGCAAAAACACTGATTCAGTTCAAGCATGTACTCAGCTGCAATCTATTTCAATAACAGATTACCCAGTTTTTTCCAGTTAGAGTTTTCCCTCCTTGGAAGGTTGCATCTATGAGGTGTTAATCATGCCTCATAGCATTTCTCTAGAATTACTAGCAATTATCTGATACAACCTCTGGTAACTTCTCTTACTGCACCCTAAAACTTATGCTTAGTACCATGTGATTCTGCAAAAGAGTTGAAACCTGACAACAACAGAAGCTATGAAACATCCTGATAAAATACACCACAGTATAACAACTCCTTACCAGGTCTTTAGTATAACTACTAAATTGATGAAAACTGCCATATTTGGTAAAATCATCATTTATTATTATTCTAACATTATGACAGAACTAAATTATTTAGCGGAATGAAAGGTATATACTTTCGATACTATGTTATGCAAATAAAATGTAAGAATAAATCGAGTATTGAATAGTAATTTGAAAGTATTCAAACAATGTTGTTTTGGTATAATAAATCAAAACTCAAACCAAAAATGTTTAAAAATATTACACAGGCTCACAACAGCAGACTCAAGTCTTTTGAAATAATTTCAACAAAATACATTTTTAATTAATTGGTTGAAAACATTTAACTTACAAAACAAAATGTAAACATGAAAAATTTGTTTAAAATGTACTAATACACATATTAAACTTACTTGTATTTCGTCTATATAATTTGTAAAAGCTTTTAATGATAAAAAAACAAATATCTGGCAAGCCAATTGAATTATCGTTTTTGGAATTTCAGTACTTAATGCTACAATTTTTAAAACCTTGCCGTAGTATTATTAATTCTCCTAAAACATATCAGTTGATGTTACACACATAGAATCAAAGTACTTGTTAATAAAATGTCGTTTGTCAATTTATATAAAGACTGTTTTTTGCATCATCATTACTTCTAAGAACTACAATTGTAGCTGAATGCTTTATGCCTATTTACCAAATGTATATGTAGAACAGTCTAAACAGATGCAACTACTGTGAACTAGTAAGTGCTGCAGCTTTATAACCTCGTTACATTTATATTACTGCTACACTTTCCTCTTTAGAAACTCTTTGTTTGCATTCAAACTTCTTTGCGTTGGCCTGTTATCAAATTAGCTAATGTTTTACTTTTTCAGCGCTCTCTGAAGTTAGTACCAGTATCAGTTGGTATTATTTTTGAAATTTGCTCTTTTCAACTATATTTGCATTTATCTCAAATTTTTAACAGGTTACTAATGAGGTTTTAACTACATTACTAATGAGTTTATGGTCAAAACGCATACAGCGGTAGTCTGTCATTCTTGCTATAAACTTTGTAGTATTATTTTACATACCTAGTATTTAGGATCTTCAGTTAATAGCATCTATAAACTGTATGCAAAGTGAATACAGTGTCTTTCTTTTCGTGAATTTTAGCAAGTCAATAATCTTACTTTCCATTTTATTGACTACTGCAGTTTAACTATGTTAGTTTCAAAAAACTGCAAGCATCAACTATTATAGCAATTTAATAAAAACGAGTTAATGTGAAACTAAAAGTTGTCCTTCTGTTAAAGCGTAGTGGTACAACTCCCAAATTATTAAAACATCACTTGAAGTTACTGTATCTTGCTGCAAAATGAGAAGGTAACTTCTGTGTAATTTTGTATGCAAAATATAAATATTGTGTGGCATGCTCCGAGCAAATATGTCAACAGCATTGTTGCTTTTAGATGCAAGCTCATAATTTGTTTAAATAGGTTTCTTTCTAAATATTATTGCATATCTCCCAGTTGAAAATTTGGGATCTAGAAGCGACCACTAGCGGTGGAAACCGTCATGGTCAGGATACACTTGCCTGACCATAATGTTCCTGATTGCAACTCATAATTAATCACATTTGGCTAATGTCTAAAACTCTCTGTACCATTGTGCTCGATTTCTCAAAATAATGAATATCGATAGAGCTATTAATAATTCCCATACAAAAATGAGAAAAGTAAAATGATTGCAGACAGCTGTTATGATGAAAAAGACAAATGATTGCTATCAATTGGTTTTAGTCAAAACAATATTTGCATAGGAGGATGGCAAAATGGGTAAAACTAAAATTAATCTTTTTTTTAATGGTTTGTTGTTCGCCTATTTATTAAACTACCAACAAAAGCTCTAATAGAACCAGTTATACAACTATGTACATATGTTACACCATAATGTTATAGCAACATAGCAAGCCAATGTTATACGCATGTTTACACTCCAACATCCCAAAGTAATGTTTTTGTAACATTGCTGGGACATTTATTTGAAAGTAAAAACAATATAACACCTTAATGTTCTAACTACATTGCAAGGCAACGTTATATAAATGTTTACGCTGGAACATTCAAAGGTAATATTTTGGGAATATTCCTGGGACATTCATTTGAATGTAAATATGATGTCACACCATAATATCCCAACTACATAGCAAGCCAATGTTATATGAATGTTAACACTCGAACATTCCAGAGTAACGTTCCTGTGACATTTCTGGGACATTCATTTGAAGTTAATGATGATGTCACACCATAATATTCTAGCTACATTGCTAGCCAATGTTATATGAATGTTTTCACTCGAACATTCCAGAGTAACGTTCCTGGGACGTTCCTAAGACATTCATTTGAAGTTAAATATGCCGTCACACCATAATATTCTAGTTACAATGCCAGCCAACGTTATGTGAATGTTTTCAATTGAACATTCCAAAGTAACGTTCCTGGGACATTCCTAAGACATTCATTTGAAGTTAAATATGATGTAACACCATAATATTCTAACTACATTACAAGCCAATGATATATGAACATTAACTCTCGAACATTCAAAAGTAACATTCTTGAAACATTGTTGGGACAATTATTTGAGTGTAAATATGATGTCACCCCATAATATTCCAGTTACATTTCAAGCCAATGTTATATGAATGTTTTCACTTGAACATTCCAGAGTAACGTTGCTGGGACATTCCTGGGACATTCATTAATAATGTTCGCTAACGACGTTATGATAACGTTTCCAAAGTATATTCCTGTAACATTCTGCTGAGCGTTATGATAATATTATTGCACAACATTCTATGCAACGTTCCTGCGACATTGTTGAAACATAATTCCACAATGATCATCAAATAACGTTTGTAGAACGTTATCACAATGTTTTTTTGGAACGGTATTTTAGCGTAACGTTACGGAACATCCCAGGAATGTCGTTTTTAGTTGGATATCCTGGTGAATGACAGGAGTTGCCCATTGTATTAGCAATTGTGAATGCAGTATAGAGTAGATATGCTGCTTTTACAATTATATCATATTCATGAATAAACTAACTTCTATTCATGAATAAAATATCAAATATATCCTGGGACATTCCTATGAAATTCATTTAAAGTTAAATATGATGTTACACCATAATATTCTAGTTACATTGCAAGCTAATGTTATATGAATGTTAACCCTCGAACATTCCAAATTAACATTTTTGTAACACTGCTAGGACATTCATTTGAAAGTAAAATTGAGGTAACACCATAATATTCCAACTACATTGCTAACCAATGATTTTATTAATGTTTGCACTCGAACATTCAAAAGTAACATTCCTGAAACATTGCTAGAAAATTCATTTAAAGATAAATATGATGTCACACCATAATATTCTAGCTACATTGCTAGCCAATGTTATATGAATGTTTTCACTCGAACATTCAAAAGTAACATTTCTGTAACATTGCTAGGACAATTATTTGAAAGTAAAATTGATGTAACACCATAATGTTCTAACTACATTACAAGCCAATGTTATATGAACATTAACTCTCGAACATTCAAAAGTAACATTCCTGAAACATTGTTGGGACAATTATTTGAATGTAAATATGATGTCACCCCATAATATTCCAGCTACATTTCAAGCCAATGTTATATGAATGTTTTCACTTGAACATTCCAGAGTAACGTTCCTGGGACATTTCTAAGACATTCGTTTGAAGTTAATTATGATGTCGCGCCATAATATTCTAGTTACATTGCAAGCCAATGTTATATGAATGTTAACCCTCGAACATTCAAAAGTAACATTCCTGAAAAATTGCTAGAAAATTCATTTGAAGTTAAATATGATGTCGCGCCATAATATTCTAGTTACATTGCTAGCCAATGTTATATGAATGTTAACCCTCGAACATTCAAAAGTAACATTTCTGTAACATTGCTAGGACATTCATTTGAAAGTAAAATTGATGTAACACCATAATGTTCTAACTACATTACAAGCCAATGTTATATGAACATCAACTCTCGAACATTCAAAAGTAACATTCCTGAAACATTGTTGGGACAATTATTTGAATGTAAATATGATGTCACCCCATAATATTCCAGTTACATTTCAAGCCAATGTTATATGAATGTTTTCACTCGAACATTCCAGAGTAACGTTGCTGGGACATTCTTGGAACATTCATTTGAAGGTAAATATGACGTCACACCATAATATTCTAGCTACATTGCCAGCCAACGTCATGTGAATGTTTTCACTTGAACATTCCAGAGTAACGTTCCTGGGACATTTCTAAGACATTCGTTTGAAGTTAATTATGATGTCACCCCATAATATTCCAGTTACATTTCAAGCTAATGTTATATGAATGTTTTCACTCGAACATTCCAGAGTAACGTTGCTGGGACATTCCTGGGACATTCATTAATAATGTTCGCTAACGACGTTATGATAACGTTTCCAAAGTATATTCCTGTAACATTCTGCTGAACGTTATGATAATATTATTGCACAACATTCTATGCAACGTTCCTGCGACATTGTTGGAACATAATTCCACAATGATCATCAAATAACGTTTGTAGAACGTTATGACAATGTTTTTTTTGGAACGTTATTTCAGCGTAACGTTACGGAACGTCCCAGGAATGTCGTTGTTAGTTGGGACGTGACATAGTAGACAGAATGTCTGTATGTATAACTGCCAGGTCTGAGTTTATATCCGCTGAGAATTTGATCTTTTTACATAAAAGTTTATTGCTTTAACTGGCCACACGTTGAACAGAGAAATAACACTGAAATTATAATAAATATGTGTCTGCATATAACACACTCACACGATGAATAATTCAAATATTGTTTCTTAGGTACGTTGCTCAATATTAATTCAAGGTTAACTCTGCACTGCTATTGCTGCTCTAAAAACCTATATTTGAATCTTCAATTGCATATGTTATGTTTACATCAGCAAATCAAGAGGCAGAGAGTTGAATAAGAGCTGAGACATCTTCAAATTATAAAGAGGTATTAAGCAGCTAGCATGCATACTACCTACAGAGTAGCAACAGATAAGTATAAATTTTTTATTATAATACACTTTGTTGATATTGTAATTTATGTAAATAATAAACTAGAGACAGGGCGCTGAGTCAGTGTGATTATAACTCTGACTTTTTGAGACTATTAATTTTTAACATGAGAAAACTCACAAAGTTTGTTCTATAGAAAGGTTAAGTTAAGGTCAGGAGGCTCTTGCGTCATCTTTCAGTTATTTTTGTATCTGCAAGTATTCCCAATGCAGATATGTCATACGCCTCTCATGAAGAGACTGAAGAGCTCTTTTGCTTCTTCCCTTGCCTTTGTTCTTGTCAAAATCAGCTGCAAGCCACTGATTGTATTTATTTACTAGTCTTCTAGAAAATTAGTGTTTATAGCAGAAAACCACATACATTTTGTTGCAGCCTCCTGCTTTGCCATTTGCTTTTGCCATTTTAAAAACTTTACTGAGTTTATTTAAATTAGTTTAACGCGTGGACAAACAAATAGCAGAAGTGTTGATGTTCACTTTCCAGCTTTGTGTATAACATTTCTAGTCTTCTTTTTATACTCTATAAATATCCAGAGTTCATCTGCAGCAACTCTGTTATGATTAGCAGATTTATAAGTCATCAACCAACTCAAGCAGAGTCAGCAGTTGAGTCCCAATTTGTCTTTATTTTTCTTAATCATATTTTACTGTATGGAGTTTTTTACAAGAGACAATGGAGCAGCGGATTAGGGAAAACATTAAAATTAATGAAAGTCTAGACATTACCTCTCTTAGAGTGTCTCTGCGCACCACCCATCCTGAGCAGCTCATCCAGTTTAGAACTTTGATCAGAGTTTATAACTCCAATAACTTGAGTTGTATACAGCTCTGCTATTGGCTCTCTCCTGTGACTATCCTGAAGTAGCTCGTCTGCTACTCACTCCATTGATATGAGTAGCACATGTGTTACTGTTTGAGAAGGTTGGATATACGGCTCTGCCCAGAGCCATAACAAAAGGAGATAGAGAGTCAGTAGAGTTGATACTTCATTCTGTACCCCATGGTGGGAAGTATGAGCTGATAGCTGAGGATGGATGGGGTTGGACAGCTCCATGGAACATATGGAGTTGGAGAAAAAGAGAGCGAGAGCGAGAGAGAGCGAGGGAGAGAGAAATAGAGAGGGAGAAAAAGAGAGAGCGAGAGAAAGAGAGAGAGAGAAAGAGAGAGAGGGAGAGAAAGAGAGATAGAGAGAGGATCTATGGATATAATAGACACTCTACTCATCAGCCTGACAATAAAAGAACGAGGCACCCTGCTCAAAATACCGACCATAGATATAATAAATAGATATAATAGGGTGTATTGTATTTATGATACCGACCGATAGATTGAATACAACACTGAACAGGACGTCCTTCTGTGGACACAGTGTAGCACTACAGCCCCTACTGACCTCCGTCCCTCCTGATGCAGTCTCAGCTCTACTCTGCATAAAAAGCTGCTTAAGAGCTGGCAGCAGCCGGTGTTAGCAAGTAGAATTATTATAGAGTGATATACAGCTACTCATTTGTACTGCTCTACTACTTAACCCACTTCAGTCTCATCAACTTTCTCATGAAAATCTAAACTAAATACTAGCAATTCATTCAATTGAATTAATGCTAGGGAATTGCATCTCCATCTTCTTGGAAAAGAGATTACTTTAGGCGGTAGAACCAGTTTAAACCTTGAGTTTAACTAGTAGTAACAGTGAGTGAGACTTGTAGCTGAACTCTGACCTGCTTCCTCAATTTCAGTTTATTCTTTAGTCAAAGTGCTGCTTGTCTACAGACAGAATATTTTACATTGTAGAGGAGACTCTACGTAGTCTTTCAAACTTTAATATTAGTTGAGCTCCTGCATGCAGCCTGTTGGAGCTTAGTCACTCCTTTGGGCTGAGTGAGTGTGTCTGCTCTTAGGGCCTTTGCTGTCAGTCTTTGTATTAATTACTGTCAGTTCAGCCTTTTCTCTTCAACCAATGCTCAGTTCTTACTAATCCCCCATCGCCTCTGCTCTCATTCATATAATTATAGTCTGAGTAGTTTAATTCCTTATTCAAAACTGATAGGCTTATTGTGATCTTAGCAGCTCAACACCTTGTGGCAGCTATTAGTCAGCGCTTAGCCCAACTACTCCTTAGATTCATGTACATTTATTCTTATTACTCATGACAATTGAGTGATAAAAACATAAGCTATTTGCTAAAAATATAGTAGTAGGTAAGGGACTAAGACTAGCCCCCATACTAGTTAATTTTTATTCACTAGTACTTACTACTAGAAAATCTTAGCAGTTGTTTTTAAGGCTATAATTTAACAATGTCTCAAATAGCTTTAACTAATCTTATTTAATATTATGACTGCACCATCATTATTTCGATATATTAAATTTAATAAATTTTTGTTACACCTTGGTCCAATATAATTCTGATGAGAAGTTGAAATTAGATTTTATCATACCCCAGACAACCGACTGTTCAAGTGACAATAGCTTTTATAGCGTCCACATGTACCTGAGGCTATACTGGGTTACCGGGAAGTCCTATATGTAAGATGAATGTTTTGTTGATTGGGTTGGAGTCTTTGTTATCTTTACTTTGCTGTTGCTCATACTGCCACTCACCAAGAATTCATTGCTCTGCAGAGATCTGATAGATAAAAAACCAAAAGTGAAACTTATAGGCTTTTAATCATATTATCTTAAAATTCTTAAAAGGTAAACCTGCAGTATCTGCATGCATAAAATGGCGTTCTTTAAAAAATTATGAACTTTATATAGAATAAGTTTAATATGATTTGTCATGCATAAGTTTATGCACAACCTGTTTGCATTTTTACCATGCGCTCTTCGCTGCAGATTATCAGACCATAGTTTTGTATGTTTGGATATCTCTTCATCACATACATAATAGTACATAAACTGTTCTGCTGTTGTTGTTTTAACATTGGTCAAATCAAAGGAAAAGTTAATGGCACTGCAGGAATGTAAATTTTTTACCTTCTGCAGAACTGGACTTGCTTCTTGTGATAAAATATTTTTAATGTTTTTACACTACCTCTTCATGTGGTAACTGGACATGAGCTATGATTTTATTGTTGTTTTAGCATTAGCCAAACAATGAAAAGAACTTGTTGAGTCTCACCAGCAGATTAGAGTTCCTCAAAAATCAAACAATCACAACACAGCAGGTTAAGGTTTTACTCACAGTTAATCTGAAGATGGAGTTTTAGCATTCACATTTTTGCTGTTCAAAGGTAGCAGAAGGTATCCATTTACTTTCAAGTGTACTTTGTCTTGCTAATTATTTACTTACAATACATAGATACGCTGAGCACTGATTCACCATTGATGTTGGCTGTTCACCAGTTAGTTCTATTGCTCAACACTCAAAGGAATCAACTCACTCATAGTTAGCTGTTGAGAACATGTGAACCACAAGCTAAATACCTTGTTATACTGTGATGATTAGATTACCATTGTTACATCTCTAAACCAAAGATTGTAAACTTACTCTGAGTCTGAATGATGTTTTACCGAAGGGGATTGTTAGATAGCACAATTCTTATAGGAAATAGACAAATGTTAATAATGCTCATAATAGATACTGATAAATACATGTTTCTTTAGATATGGCTGCCATCATGGAGAGACTTAACAGACTGGATATTTCTTTATCTGCGGTCTCTCACTGATATAGACAAGACAGGAAACCAGCTTTATGGTTCTCTGGGCTGATATCTTCCTGTTTGTTTAATTAAAATCACTTGCAGTTTTTTTTAAGATTTATGTTTAAATACAATTTAATATTTATATTTAACGCATTTTTTCCCTCTGTTCATCTAGCAGCGAGTTTTGTAAATATAAAATTATCTGCCCTCATGCTGAAAAGTTGCGTGCAATGCTTGCCAAATTTACAAAACTTGTAGATGGGCATTGATTTTACATGACATTCCCTACTCAATGTAAGCCTTTTAATGCTTCAGAGCTGGTCTTGCTGCCGCAGCCGACTTTATTTCCAATTTTCAATATGAACAACTCCTTAACTTTAATAGCAAGTGGCTAACAAGAAAAGCAATGATTGTATAATGTTAAAGCAAACCATCTGGATTGCAGTAACATTCATCTCTAGTAGCCAGAAAATAGTGAGCGTTATCGAAGAAAACAAGTTGCCCCAAGGATCTCCTGTCATGTCAAACACTTGATTCGTATGTAAACATGCATTACAAAAGGTTTCTTTGCAAAACGAAGAGAAAATGTCGGCTGTTACCAGATGTGACACTGTAGGGCTGATACTAGGGCTAATGATGGATAGCCTTAGTTTTCATATCTGCTCTATGATAGGTATCCTTAGTATTCATGTCTAATTTATGAGAGATAGCCTTAGTATTCATGCCTGATCTATGACAGATAATTTAAGTACTCAAGTCTAATCTATAACAGATAGCGTTACAATTCATGTCTGATCCATGACAAATAGCCTTAATATTCAAGTCTGAATAGACTTGAATACGAAGGCTATTAGTATTCAAGTTCATAATTCTGATGTTTGAGAAGACAACTACGTAACTTACCATTTGGTAGTTGTCTTCTCTCATCTCACCAAGGACTAAGAAGTTATTAAAAAGACAGTAAAATCAGCTGTGAAACTTAGTGGCGTTTCAGAGTTGCAGTCTGTCCAACAATTATATGACTGCTGCCTAGCCATAAAAAGTTTAAGGCTAATAACATCAAAAACCACACCAATCTTAGTTTTGGCAAAGCTACCCTCAGAACGTCTGTCTGCAATAAAATTTAGAGTGAGCCTACGCAAACACTGTTTAATCACGTTTTTACCATATAATATGATTTTCATGGTTTTACATTGTTATTTTTATTTATGTATTTTTCAGTCAACATCAGTTTTTAACAAGCATGTATACAAAATTTTTTATTTCTTTTACTGAGACAAATACACACATACTGTAGCACTTTTAACACTGAGCTATTACGAATAGCCTTAATATATACCTGATTAATGGCAGATAGCCTAAGTACTCATATCTGATTTATTACAGATAGATTAGTAATCATGTTTGATCTACAACAGATAGCGTTACTATTCATGTCTCAAACTGACCTAATTTTTCAACAATAGATGCAAATGCTGAAAGGAGACAATTCTGATGCTATATTTAACAACACAAAATAAATAATATATAATGCTTGCAATAATTGACCTGCAATGATATTATAGCCTGTCCCTTTCTTTGCAATTTGTTGGCATTTTCAATTTTTATTTAATTCTAAAATTGAAGACATATTTTTATTTTTTATCCTTATTTAACAATCATGCATAAAAAGTCATAGCACTCACTGATATGTTTTCTACAGTTTGCAGCCAAAACCAACTGTTTTTGTGCAATAGAAGTGGATTTATGAGTATCAATCTATTGTAAGCCTGGTAACATAGCTGCAAAATGCTATTAAATAACACACTATAAATCTGCATATTTATAAGTTATACAACTATAATCTATCAAATGATGCAATTATATATTCATGAACAATGACATAAACGAACCACACTTTTATTACATACAGAAACAAAAATTAACATTTTTAAAACAAAAAAATATTTCTATCATTTGCTGGGTTCTGATTGTTGCTTTTGATGGAATGAACATTTTCTCCAGTACTTTCCAAAATATCTTCTGGCTTCAATTCTTCTTCTGCACTGCTTAACCAGTCGATATTAGCGTCCAAACAATTTTTCGGCAGAGAAAAACTTTCAGGTGCTGCATTTAGCACTGAAGCAGTGCTAAAACTTTGCTCGCTAAATGTATAACCTTTGGTCCAAAACTTGCGAACCGGTTCTTATATGCATTTCCTCCTAAATACTAGGAACACGTTAAACAAGGAACTCCTATTAGCCTGCAATAGTTATTTCTATGGCGTTGCTTTCCAAGTTCCATCTACCACCGTAAATTTAAACAGTTTTTTATATATACATATACATATATGCAGGCTACTTCGAAATAGAAAGACTGCATTAAACAGAGAGCTACTACTAGCCTGAGACCGTTATTGAGATTATTGCTTTGATATTGCTTACAAAGTTTCAACGGAAAAAACGAAAAGCTTTGGAATTGGACAAGCAGAGAATTGACTGTTATTGATATAAATGATTAATTATTAATACGACTTTGTGGACACTCCTTCACTGATCAGTTGATATTATGTGCTTGAAAAAAACAAATAATGTCAAAGTGGCAGTCAAAAGGAAATGACGTTCAATTGGAGAGTGGGGGTGTAATTTTCAACCTTTCGCTCAGAGTAGCGGCCAATTGAAGGTGGCGTTCAAATAGAGGTGGCGTTCATTTAAAGGTTTAGGGTACATACATATATATATAAAACTATGTGTACTAAAAAACTACAAGTTTAGTTAAAACATTTTATTACTAATAAAATGTTTTAACTAAACTTGTAGTTTTTTAGTACACATAGTTTTATATCAGCTCTGTTTTTACTCTAAACATTGAGAACTCTTTTTACTAATGTGTATCAATATAACTTATATATATATATATATATATATATATATGTATATATATATGTAGATATATATATATATATATATATATATATATACAGTCTCAACCATTATCTGTCTATATATACATATATATATATGTTATATATATACACATATATACACATTTCTAAAACTGTAAATTTAAATATATAGGCTATATATATGTATATACAGTGAAACTCGGATAAATCGCCCTCGGATATATCGAACACATGGTTAACTCGAATGGATTTGCTTGTTCCGTTCCCACACAATGATAAATGGCTTTAGATAACTCGACCTCAACTTCGTTAACTCGAACAGTTTTTTGCCAACTGCTACCGAGACGGTTGTTACTATCGCTTTAGAATACCACTTTATTCCAAGCCATAGAGATAAACATCGACTTTTAGTAGTTCTTAGGCCTCGTTATTACCAACATCGGCAAATCTTTTCATTAACGACTTTTCTAAAGGTTTGTAAAAATCAAATTTTACCAAACATCCTCTTAGCGATAAGCCCTCCAAAAGCAAAAAAAACGAGGTAAAATTTGGATAACTTTAAAGTAATATCGGCAAAATTGATAATGGGTTTTTAATAGTAAAGCAGTTTTGTAATAACTGACTTACTGCAAAATTGATCTTGGTTAAAAGGCTTGGTAGAAAAATACGTATGTATTTTTTCTGAGCGTTTTAACCGCTATCAAGTTTTGCCAATTTTAATCTGAGAATGTCCTGGCAGTCACATCACCTAAAGCAACAAACAAATCGCAAGTGATAAAAAAATATTTATACTTTCTGATTAAAAATATTTAAAACTTCACACGAGAGACCCTTTAACTCGCAACAAGCAATCTATGCTTTTGATTGATATATAGTGTGTATATGTACATGTATCTACTGATAAATACATGCACTTATGACTGTCCTGATAATTTGAACGCTCTAATAACTCGAACACTTTTGCTCGAGCCCTTGAAGTTTGAGTTATCCGTGTTTCACTGTAAATTTAATATCTATGTATTTTTACACTGTCTTATATTGCAACTGAAAAAAATTGTGGGCAACTCGTATCATTGATAACTCATATAATTCAACAGATAGCAGGCTTAGTAGCCTGGCCAACTATTTTAATGCTTTTTACTTTGGCACTTCAAGTATTAGTTTTACTGATTGTGTTCACATATCAGAGATAAGTGAAACATTTCTAAAGGCAGCGGGCTGTCTAAAGATAAATTCATATTTTTACTTTGACCTAGTTGAAGTGTTGTTCAAGATGGCTGCTTACAACTCTCTTCAGTATCTTTCTGGAATTGAAACTATGGAAATTAGAGCTTATATTTCTGGTGCACCGAAACTACTAGAAATGGTGGGTGGTGACTCAAGGACGATATGCTGGAGAGCTCGAAGTTCTCGTGATCTAGTCATCAAAGACCTCGAAGGAAACAGCAAGTTTTGCATAGGTGGCGCAGATATAAGAAACCATCCTTTATTGGTCTACTACACAGAAAATCAAGTAATTGGAAATATTAACAATTTCGAACTAACACATGTTGGATTACTAAATAGTATAAATATAACAATGCGAGACGAAAGAGTTAGGTTGGCTGGCAACACAATTGATAGATTTTCTACACACTTCTCTATAGTTTTTGATTCTGAAGCTACAATCGAAATGAAAGCGATGATCATTGCTTTTGCAACTCAACAAGCTCTACTACTCCCAATTTTACAAAAAAACCTTCCCATCGGTTCGACAAGCACTAAAGATGTTTCACAGTCTTCAATTGTTCCAAGACAAAATAAACGAACTGCTCCAACAATATTTACTGATGAAGGAAATAATAAAACGTATCAAGTCAGAATGGGAGGACAAGCAAAAGGCACAAACGTTTTTGTAATGTTTTTTATGGATAATTCAGAAAGGCATAACATAATAATGTCTGCTTCAATACGTCCTAATGAAATGAGAGTAATAGATAATTTTGGGGAGCGACAATACAGAACTGAGACGCAAAGATCTGATAGAAGAATTGTGCATGTGTTTTACCATTTAACAAAAATTGGAGAATTAAACACCAGTATTGGAAAGGATAAGATTTTGGCAGTTTAACAACTTCTACTTCCCCACCAAACAGCACAATGTATGTAAATGGTGACATGGAAAAAGGTACAATTTTAGATTCTGCTGGATTAGAAATGGTAACTTACAAACGATCAAGTCCAAGTTCTTTTGCAATTACGTTTGGTGCATTAACAGTAAATCAAAAGAAACTTGTGTCAGCCTATTTCTTTGCAGTTGTATATAACATACTGACAATGGCTCGAAGCACAGCTCAAATGACCCTTACAGCATTAAGTTGCAACTGCATAGATTGTCAGAAGCCTCATCAATCAATCGAAAAACAAGATTTGAATAAAAGTATTGATGTACTAGTTACAACAAGGCAACTATTTGTGTCCGTCGCGGGTCACAATAGTGTCAAAAATCTCGTTTACTTCAATGTATTTTGTACAGAATCAAATACAAATCTCCTTACCTTAGAGTGTACTCCAACACAAAAGTTTCAAGGTTTTGCACAACTAGTGGCCAAGGATCTCTGTGGAAGGACGATGTTCAAGACAGTTAATCTACTGGATGAAGGCATTCTGGCAGTTTATAGCACCACAGACATTTTGCTTGGATATTATTACAACGGTCTTGTAATAGATAACAAGGACAAGACAACTCTGAAAATGAAGAAAGGTAAATTCGAAAAAAGAACATTTAACACGGAAAATGAGTCATTTGCATACAATATGAATGAGTTGTCAACAAAGAGAAGAATTGCAACTATTCAGGGCCAGTCCATACGCATGCAAATATTTCAACCTTATCCTTTCGCGGAACCGAAACTTCTCAAAATATCCAGTATTTTATCACTAGCTGTCAAGCTATTCTGTGATACATTTAACTATGACCTGCAACCAAACGCTGAAATATCATATCGTTACTTCAGCTCAAAAAGAGATGCCAAGCGTATTATATGAAACACACTCGATGCATTTAAGATACCATAATGACTGCCACAGGGGTCAGGCTCATGTGCATCTTGATCGAAGGAATGTACTTTTTTAAAATCTTGTCACACAAATGTTTTAAAATATATTTTCCACAAAATTTTAAATTAATTGTAAGTAACAGCAATGCAAGACAAAACTCACAAGCTACTGGATAACATGAAAAATGATTTGTATATTATTTTGCAACTGAAATCAGCATTAAGTTATCATAGCTAATATCCACAATCTATATATATATATTTCTCAAAGTTTGTCGTCTGTTTTTGATATGTCCAGTTGAAGCTCCTAGAATTTTTAAATTATAATATCACATTTTGCTGAACTTGATCTCATGAACTTTGCAAGCGCAGAAATTAGTGCTGGGCATGAGTAAATCCTGACCAACGAGTTTAGACTCGTCCCTTACATTCAAGTTTTTTGAACATTGGGTAACTGGCAGTGCTTGGCACAAGCACTTCTTGGCCAACGGGTTTTATGAGTATCGGGTTTGTTGATACGGATTTTATGTTTAAATTTTCTAAAAATTAGACGTCTTAAAATTTACAATACATATATAAATCTATTCAATTTATTCATTATTTTTGACTATTTTTCTCAACTGACATTCGTTCTTGCAGCGTTAACAAGTTGGTTGTAAAACAGTCAAGAGCGCAGTGCGCAATAGACCGAGGTTTTGCTCACTCTACTCAACGGATCCGTGTACCCAAACCCGAACTCGGCAGTCGAACCCCAAACTTGCAAGCTTGAACTGCTCAAAATTTCTATTTCCGAAACTCGAGAAAAAGTAAACCCCGAGTTCAACGAGTTTTATTACTCATGCCTTTTATTACTTGTTATTACTAGATAGCGTATACATCCTTTCCTGTTTTATACCTAAAATAACGTATCAATTAGAATTCCATGAGCTTGTCTAGCTTTATGAAATGCGATACTTTTTTCCCGTCGTACTAGAGCTAATTTGTTTTCAACAAAACAATATCAACAATAGATTGTCTCGAAATTAAAATTTGGCGATTGTTGCACTGACTACTACGCAATAACAATTTTTATTGGGTTTTCTCAGTTTGTATTAATTGTACCATAACAAAGTCATCTGTTTCATAGTTTACATACAATGTACTGGCTTTTTATTGTACATCTACATTCCTTTGTTCTCCTAATTTATTTCAGCTGCTCGAAAGACTGTTTCCCAGCCATACTAAATTTCCTCAAAATAAAAAATTAACCAATCAACTCCTTAATTCTGATAATAGCACATTAATTTATTTCAATTCTCATGCTAATTGACGTATTATATGAAACTATGAATTCTACAAACTCTATAAAACACAATGATTTTTTGTCTTCGCCATACTTGGACTAATTTGTTTTCTGCAAAACGATATCAAGAATAATCTATCTCGAAATTAACATCTGGCGACTATATCTCAGTTCAACGTCATCTGTTATAATAACAGGTTCACAAACAGATAAGGGATAAACTTTTAGTTAGAAGATTACTAAAATTCTAACAAAAACTTTTTTTCCAGGATTTTTTTAGTAAGCTAAATTTATATTTGTTAAATTTTAACTTAGATAAGTTATAACTTATAAAGTTATAAGTTACACATTTGTCTCCAAAGTCAGATCTCTCTATGTAATACGTTGTAATGTTATACTATCTTGCAGATCATAACAAAAAAAATGCACATAAGTTAGTATAGGTAATTATTATAGTAACAAAGGTTAACACATTGTCTTGTTACTATTTCTTAAGGATAATGATTTTTAACAGGCAGTGATTGCATTAGATAATTACTATGGGTTTCTATACCGCTCTATACATCTATACGATATTTTCACCTTGTGATGCCGACACTGAAATGAACGAAAATCTTATAACTGTGTACCAAACAATTTTTCATTGTAATCGTTGCTAAACAGACTATATTTAGCCATTACTTGCTAATGACTTTACCTTTAAATTTAAACACTTTTACAGTTTTATTTTTCCTCCTAATTTATTTCAACAAAACACTTCTTTCATGATATGAAATTTGAAAGTTGCAGCTGATTAAAAAAGCTTGAAAACCTTAACAGTTGTTTTCTTTTTCCTCTTAAATCATTTGAACAGCGCACAAATATTTTCTCATATTAAGTTTAAAAATTAGAATGGTAAATGTTAACTAAAAATATATTTTCTTTTAACAGACTTTTTTATTACCTGGGCAACGCTGGATAGTACAGTTAGTATACTGATATTTATGTACCTCAAGGCATATATCTATATATGTACCTCAAGGCATATATCTATTTATGCACAAGAAGGCATATATCTGCATATGTACAAAAACGCATATACATATATATATATAAAAAAATTGTTTCTTCACCCCGGATACCCCGTATGGGTGGTAAATTCTGCTCTAACTCGGGTCTCCTACCAGAGACCTGGGAGTTTGAGCACTCGCATCAAGATCTTAGCTGTTCCCAATAGCGCACTTTTCTGCAACTCACTTGAGTTGATTGTTGTTGGTATTTGGGCAAGCCACATTTTATACGCCAGTGTTATTGCGCCCAGTGCCCCAATGACTACTGGGATTACAGTTGCTTTTACATTCCAGCATTTTTCAATTTCTTCTCCAAGAGGGAGATATTTCTCTACCTTTTCTTTCTTTTTGCTGGCTATATTGTAGTCATTGGGTACTGCTATATCTATTATAGTAGCCCTCTTGTTCTCCTTGTCTACCACCACTACATCTGGTTGGTTTGCTCGGACATTCTTGCCAGTTTGGATGTAGAAGTCCTAGAGGACCTTAGCGCGGTCATTTTCATTGACCTTACCAAGAGCTTCCCACCAGTGTTGTGGTTTGTTAAGGCCATTCTCGTCACATAGACTTCTATACACAACACCTGCGACATGATTATGCCGCTCAGTGTATGCGTTTCTTGCTAGCTGCTTGCATCCACTGATGATGTGTTGGATGGTCTCAGGTGCATCTTTGCACAGTCTGCATCTAGGATCGTCTCTAGTGTGATAGACGAAGATCTATAAATAAATAAATAAATAAATAAATATATATATATATATATATATATATGTACAAGAAGGCATATATCTATACCTCAAGGCATATATCTAGATATGTACAAGAAGGCATATATCTATTTATGTACAAGAAGGCATATATCTATTTATGTACCTAAAGGCATATATCTATTTATGTACAAGAAGGCATATATCTATATATGTACAAGAAGGCATATATCTATATACAGTACAGATAGTATACTGATACTTATGTATCTCAAGGCATATATCTAGAATTGAGAAAATCTTTAGTTATCAAACAACTAGTTGAATGCATGTTGTTGTCTAGGTAAAAAATTGGAGAGTTTAGGTCAATAACCCCCTGGCCACTTACCCCCTGGCTATATACCCCTGGTCATTTATCCCCTGGTCACATACCCCCCTAGGCTATATACCCCCAGGTCAGTTAACCGCCCCATAACACACAATACAGTTTAACTTAAATCAGTTGACTTTGGGTTTAAATCACATGAACCCCTTGCTAATTTGTCATGGTTTAATTAGTAGTTAATAATGAAAAATTAAAAAGACACATAAAAATAAATGATAGATTTTATGATACTAATGGTACAACACATATTTCAACTTATATATCCATGCTTTAACTGTCTTAATTCTTTACAAGTTATGCTTCACAGAGTCTATCTGACTCAGGATCACGGGTATTGAGCACGCTTGATATGTACTCTGAGCAGCTCTATTATGCAACCCATTCTTGGTTGAAATCTTTACTCATGGAACCAAAAAAACAATCAACTGTCTAAATATCTTACAAATTCAACTTCAAAATACCTAATTTATGATCAAGCGTATTGCATTTATAATTAGTGCTTAGTGGAAACTCTTCAAAGATATCATGGGAAGAGGGTAATTGACCTGGGGGGTATATAGCCTAGGGGGGTATGTGACCAGGGGGTAAATGACCGGGTGTATATAGCCGAGGGGGGGGGGGTGGTGTAAGTGGCCAGGGGGTAAGTGACCGGGTGTATATAGCCGAGGGGGGGGGTGTAAGTGGCCAGGGGGTAAGTGACCGGGTGTATATAGCCGAGGGGGGGGGGTGTAAGTGGCCAGGGGGTAAGTGACCAGGTGTATATAGCCGAGGGGGGGGGGGTGTAAGTGGCCAGGGGTAAGTGACCTGGGGGGTATATAGCCTAGGGGGGTAAGTGACCAGGTGTATATAGCCGAGGGGGGGGGTGTAAGTGGCCAGGGGTAAGTGACCGGGTGTATATAGCCGAGGAGGGGGGGGGTGTAAGTGGCCAGGGGTAAGTGACCTGGGGGGTATATAGCCTAGGGGGGTAAGTGGCCAGGGTGTATATAGCCGAGGGGGGGGGGTAAGTGTGACCTGATACCGTTTAAAAGTGAAATAGTTTGCATGTAATGGCTAAATGAGATATTATTTATACTATTATTATTTATTATTATTATTATTATTTATTATACAATGAAAGGTAAACTGATACTGATAAAATTGAAACATATTGAAATGAATTGAAAAAAAAATCAAAATGAGAATTATATGTTGAATTAATGATAACAAAGAATACATAGAAGTGTGGCTATAACATTTGTATTGTTGCTGCAGAAGCTACACCTCAAAACGTTGAATACAACTATTATACTGATAGTAGAGCTGTGTAACCTGTTGATAGTGGATACTGACACAAATGTAAAACTGAGATACCGAAGCTAAATACATCAGAGACCCACACGAAGGCACTTTGTCTGGTCAAACCGATATAGACTGTGAAGGCAGTTCCTATGCGAGATTGTTCATGGAAACAGTTTTTAGTTTACAATTTCTAGCGATTTGCCTTTGGAATGACCGAAAGTTGAAGATTGAGCTTATGCTGTTACAGTTGCACTCTACCCAGACATTTGAAATTGAAATATTACAATTAAAACTACAAGTAGAGAAAAGTAAATAATTGAGATTAAAAACGCTTTTAAAAAAGATTTCAAAAGAAAAACAAACAGCAAGAGTAATACAAGTTTGTAATAAAACGTACTTGTTTAGCTTTAATCGTGGAATAGTTGACCTAAATAAGTTAAGTATGGCTTCACCTTGTGGTTAGGTGTAGGACAATGCGTACTTGCAATTGCAATCGGCGCAATTTTAATTCCAGTACAGTGGAGGTATTTCCTTGTATGAATTAATCATTATAGCAGGAAACATCGACGACAAAAACCAAAATACAAACTTTGAGATTTATTTATCTAGAAATTAGTCTTAGTTTGCTAGTTAATTGGTACAGCTATGTATCATTTACCTATACCTGCATTTTAGTTTCCTATTTGAAGTAATTTAGGTATTTATTTCAAATTTTTTTTGCAATTCAAAACTACGATGTTCTCTATTAGATAAACCACTTAGGTGAGGTGTAGTACAGTGTAGTCCTCATAAATACATGTTTATATTTTGGTTTAGCTCTTGATTATTCTATATCTAATATTTAGGTGCTCAAATATAATAAGGAAAGTCTAATTGGAAAATTATCTTTCTTGAAATTGTGTCTGGCTAGCAATAAATTTGGGCTAGTACTCTGTTGTTGCAATTACATTCAAAATTGTCTTCTCTTGTGTGAAAATGAATTTTAGAAAGTGTCTTAATTTATGGCAGGAAATAAAAAAAGTTACAAATACATACTCATCACCAATTTATCCATGTTTTACATAATTTTATTCTTCGATCTTATTGCTGAAGTACTTGTTTATTGCTTGCTGTACAACAAAACTTTGAAAAACAATCATTTTCTACTTTTACTACTTTTTAACTTCATATTGAAATGACTTTTTAGATAAGGACACGTATAATTGATGGCGTATAAATGATGGCATATAAATGATGACATATAAAAAATGGCATATAAATGATGGCATATACATGTAAATGATATCATATCATATAAATGATGTCAGATAAATCATGGCATATAAATGATATCATATAAATCATGGCTTATAAATCATGGCATGTAAATCATGGCATTTATCATGGCTATCGGAGCAAACGATAGAAATAATTTTGAAGCGAATGTCGCCTGTATTTTGCTCTTTTTTGGTAAAATGATATAAAACCTTTTGGATGCAATAAATCTACTAGCTAATCTCTAGTTTGTCAAAAATCATTTAATAAAGGTGCATTGGAAAACCATAAAATATCTCTGCCAGTTGATATTTATTCCTTGCAACTGACCTGCAATTGTATTATAGCCTGTGTCCTTCTTTGCAATTGGTTAGCATTTTCAATATTTATTTTGTTCAAATTTTTAAGAGATAGTTTTAATTTATATCTATATTCGACAATGTTGCATAGAAACTCATTGCACTCATCGATATGTTTACTTCAGTTTGCAGTCAAAACTAGCTTTTTTATGCGCAATGTATGTGGAGTTGCAAGCATTGATCTATTGCAAACTGTGTTAAGATAGCCACAAAGATGCTATTAAATAACATGCTATAAATCCGCATATTTATAAGTCATCTAATAATAATCTATCAAATGATACAAATATATATGCATGAACAAGTGAGATAAATGAACCACACTTATAATACTTGCAGAAACAAAAATTACGGTTTTCAAAACCAAAATATCTGCATTGTTTGCTTGGATAGCAGCTTTCTGATTACTGCTTTTGATGAAACAAACATCTATTGGTTGTCTAATACCTTCCACAATATTGTCTTATCTTAACTTTATTTCTACACTGCTGATCTATACAACGTTCTACAATTTTTTGGCAGAGTATTACTTTTACACGTTGCATTTTCCGCAAATGCAACGAGTAAAGGTTTTGCTCTCCAAATGCAACCTTGACCTTAAAAATAGTCATTTATTTACCATCGTAAATGTAAACTGTTTCACATGTACTTGGAAGCATCAAAACAATGCTAAAAAGAAACTACTATTAGCCTGATACAGTTATTAATCGTTTCTATGATAATGCTTTCAAAGTTTTAATTAAAAAACAGAAAACGTTTGGGTTGGACAATGAAGAAATTAATTGGTAAGGATGTAAACAGTTAACAATAATATTATTAAATACAATTTTGTGGACACTTTTCTACTGATCAATTGATATTATGGATTTGTAAAGATCAAAGATTTTCAAAGTAGTGGTCATATAGAGGTGGTGTTTAAATAAAGGTGGTGTTCTATTAGAGGCTTTATGGTATTCATAGTCAAATGATCAACTGGTTTTAAGTAGAGTGGTAAAAGATCTCTTGTACTCTTGCACAATGGTAGCAGCAGTGAAATTTTATGAACCGCAACTCTATACTACCCAGCAAGTCTTTGGAAAAGCTTTCAAAATTTCTGGAAGAACTGGCAGTAAGGGAGAAAGCTAGAAAGATTGAGTGACATGAACCAAGACACCTTGTGGACTAGTAGAAGCTTACCTAACATGAAAGTGACAGCATTCCTCTAAACCTTCAAGGGGTAAGCTTGCCAGTGGGAAGTTACTGACTGGCCACCCAGTAGGCTCAAAACAAAAAACAGACACTTATCATCTAGCCAACATATTGGTGAAACTGATGACTGTGCCGAGGAAGTAAATCATGGCCTATTACAATCACGCAGCTCAATACGCAAGTGCTGTAAATTGAGAGTATTTTACAAGTTGTTTTTGCAAAGTAGCAGGAGTAAAGTGGTAAATAGAAGGCCACAAAAAGAAGGTTTTGAAAAAGGAGGTAAAAAGCTGTGACCAGGCCAACTAAGTTCAAGCCTTATTTGACATGTCTAAAACTTGGTTTAGCTTGTCTACTAAACATGCTTGTGCAGGCTAAAGTAAGTATAATGAACAATTTCTGCCTGCAACAGTACCAGGTAGTGCCACTTGTAACTTTCACAAAATATGGGCAGGTCACCTAACTGGATTGATAGAGCGAGGTAGCACCTGACACCGAAAACAGTCAAAAAAGGGGTTTAGTTAAAAGGAAAGGAACTCTTGTAACTATCCTTGATTTCTACACAGTTCTAGAAAATTTCCACAGTTTGTATGTAACTAAAAAAAGAAAATCAGCCAAACTCATTACAAACTAAATTGCTTCGAGCATAGCGACTACGAGTAGACAAAGCCAATGGAAAACAAGAAAAGCCAAACAAGCAGCCAATTGAAAGCCTGGTTTAAAAGTGGCACAATTGGTTTCAGCCACTACTGATTTATCAATCATACAAGTAAACTAGATACCTGTCTTAAAAGTGACAGGAAAAAAAGAGCCTAGCAATGGGACGATGTCCTATTGGCAGACTTTTTTGTATTGCTAATGGGTCATTGTCCCATTGCCTTTGGAGCAGAAATAGTGCAGAACCAATGAGGGCAGAGATTCTAGATTGGCTCCACTCAAGTAGCTACTTTACTTTTCTCCAGGAAATCTAGAGCGGCAACTTGATTTGGTTTTGACCAATACAGAATGCTCTTCCTAAAGTCATACAAGGTCAGGTAAAAAACAGTGATAGCCAAAGTGTTTGCTCAAAAAACAAACACTGGCTACTGTTCTACGGGATGATCCAGCTGCCGGCATGACAGCATAATTTGAAACACAAAAAGCCTGTGTAGTGAGCTACATCAGTGACCATGTCATATTGGGAATGTTATTCGTAATGGCTTATTAGTGCCTAATAAAGTTTTAGCATCAGTTCTGTGGCCAGAAAGCCTCTGATGTGCATGGATAACCACTCTGAGCAATGTGCTAGTCATGAAATCATGTTGGTGACAGCAAAGACTAAAATAGCACTTCCATGCCGAGTAATCACTCAGAACTACTGCCCATTAAAGCTAATAAATGGCTGCTTATTGAGTTCCTGTCTGCTACTAGCTTAAACCGACTTGGTGTAAAAGGTGGCAAAGTCACAAAGAGCCGTAACCTCACCAGCCACCTCTAGATGCTCCGAGGAAACACTTAAGCTAAGATCTTTACTAGAGTGGAGAACGTGGTAAGAGCTTTGGATTCTGAAAGAGCTAAAGCGTCTTGCCATCTGATAAAGTTGTTGGTGAACAGCAGTATCAACTTGTTTTATCTTGGTGTTGTCGGCATTGGTCCTAAAAATCTCACGAATATTTTCTCTCAAGGGAGTCTTGCATACAGCTTCTGTATACTGCCGGCCTCTTTTGTCTCTCCGTGTTTCATTCCCTGCAACACCTCGCAGCTCTTCAACAATCCATCATCCTACAGTGATTGCCAATCCTGGCCAGTACTAACTCAAGTGTAGCCGGCTAGTTGTCCTTCCATCCCAGAGTGAGAAGGAGTGGGCGTTTGTTGCACAATTGTCGCCCTAATAACCAGTTGATCGACTTGACACATTTGGGTCAGATACCCAGGCTTCCAATACTCTAGTCGTTCGTAGTCAGAAAAATGGCTGAATCCTGTGTAGAAGCTGGAGCTCCTGGCCTCCTAGCTTTAGCGAATCCGCTTATTTAGCAGATCAGCAGTAGATGTGGGCAATGCAATAGTGGTTACTACTACACAGCCACTTGTCCTCAGCTTGTTGTTTGCATCTGAGTCAGCTTCTTGCCGGCGCCATCTTTAGCCTTTACCTGTGCTGTACCATGGAGTTGCAGGGTAGCCTTGGTCCATCCTGAATTAACCTTCTCTTAGGAAGAGGACCTGTGATGTCAGCTGCTTGCCCATGTGAATGGCCAACTCATTCATGGTCTTGGGGGTCTTTGATTGTTTGAATTCTCTTGAGTCTATCCATCAAGGCCTTGTTTTTCATGATGTGTTCCTATTTAGTAAGTTCACCATTCCTCAAATTTCACCAAGTTCACCATGGTGAATTTTGCCTTTTTTGGAATTTTGGTGAAGTTTCAAAGCTTTGATCACAGTCAACAGCCTCCTCTTGGTGACACAGTAGTTTTTTCTGCCATTGCCAGAGTCTTACTGAAGAATGTGATCACTCTCTCAGCACCGTGCTGAGAGAGTCTATCCTTACAAGTTTGGGCTTGACTGTTGACAGAAACCATGAGCTGCTAAAACTCTAGGACACAATGGTGTGCTACCAAAAACACATTCTTAATATGGCATCTTTTCTGATTTGGCTCACTACAAAACTTCCTTGGTCTTTGCCTCTCGAAGCCATATTGGTCGCAGTCAGGTTTCATCGGCCATGAAACTGTGACTGCCAATCTCCTCAAGCAAATTCTCCTTACTTTGAAAGAGCTTACCAAACAATTGATCGCTCAGCAAGTTTGTAGTACATTTGATGTTGATCAAAAACTAGATAGACCACTCTTCTAGCTTCATGAGGAAGAAGCAGCTCGTAGAGTGAGGTCCGTTCAGAGCCTGTAGTCTTATTGATATCACCCTTGTCTCAAAAAACAGATCTCAGGGGCCGGACACTCCTGAATCTGCCAAGTCAGTTTTCTGAGGTAACTGTTCAGTTTGAAAGGGCATCAAGCAAATCAGTTCGGCTGACTTTAAAACAGCCTTACAACAATGCTGGCTCTGAGATTCTTTGAACTCGATTTGTAGTGTGACTTTAGAAAAAACGCTCATGGAGCAAGATTCTGGTGTTTTGGTTCAACCCAGAAAGGTTGTAAGAGAAGTTGGACCGCCCGCTTTTGATACAGGCTTCCAACTATACACCAGCCATGATATTTGGGCAAGCTTCCAAGTGCCTTCCTGGCAGCAATGCCTGATCTGACTTGCGCCGGCTTGAATCGCATTTTCTCGATTGTGACGCGCTCTAAGTATTTGGGCTTCAGACTGTGTAAGGCCTTGTAGTAAGTCCAAAGAGCTATCATTGTAAACTCTTTTATTGCCATTTTGTTTGGTGTGGCTGAGGCAGACCTCGATTTACCATAATCGCACAGGGCAGACTTCCAGGTACTGTGCTCTTTGTCACTTTGGCATTGTATTTTATAACTCCTTACTTTGGCTTCACTCTGCCTTTCGGTTAACTTCTTACTTAGGCTTGACTCTTCCCCTTGCTAGCAAGATTAATTGGCAGCCGACTCCTGACTGACCAGATGTATCACTAGGGTTCTTGTCATTTGAAGAGTCGAAGCTCATTTCTGTCATAGCACACGAGGTAGGCTTTTTTCTCTCCAATGTGACTCTTGTCTCCATGACTCGGTCACCACATAATAACAACTTTGGAATAGCACTCAATTGTCGCTACTGCATTAGAGAATTATCACATTTTTGTGAAATTTACCTTTGGGAGATTCAAAGTTGACTAAAAAAAGATGAGGTGAGAAATACATATATTCATTACCAAATTATCAGCGTTTAAGGTTTACTTCTTTATTTTATTGCGAAGGTTTCTATTTATCACTTGCAGTACACAAATGGCATCTTGAAGAATGATAATTTTTTAGTTTTATCATATTTTAAGCATTTCGTATGGAAGTGGTTTTGACTTTTTAGATTGGTACAAACATGACGTAAACCATTTGAACTTAAACTTAGCAAACATTTAACCTTCCTATTTGATGAAGAAGAAATATAATTACTAGTTTTCTTTTAGCAAGTATTTGTGTTAGTTGTTGTATGGATGGTTATTTTTGCAGATTTTTTTATTTTTAAATAATACTTTTTTATAGCTGTAAAATAGTTAACTTCTGTAGATTATAAAACTTCTGACATGGCAAACAGGGAGATGCAAGAAGGCTTTTGAGAATTCCTCAACAATACCCACCATAATACATAATACACCCGCTTAGTTTTGAAATGTTAAATGGCTGAGTCTTATTTTTTGAGAACCAGCTAATAAACAGGGTTAGCTGTGCCAAGTATATTATAAAAAAACTAAATGCAAACCTGTCAAATTGTGACTCAAAACATTACACTGAATAATAAGTAAGAGGCAAAATATAAAACAAGAATGACATACATGTAGTTTAAAAAACGAATAAACAAAGTTCTGCTGTATTTTATTTATCAACATGCAATATCACATACACTTGCAACCTTTAAATAAAATCTACAATATTCACAATAACAAAGTGGAGCATGTTTATTGATTTCTGAGCTAATAATCACTGACAACACAAATGTGACCTTTAAGGTCTTTTTGATAATAAATTAATACAATCTTTCATTTGTGGAACATTTTGTAATGCCTTTGTGTTCATGGAGCAAATAATGGTAGCACTTGAAATTTAAAAGCCTAGCCACATTTTGAATTACTTTTTTCATGTCCCTATTAGTGTCACTCTAAAGTCTGGCTATGCATAGTGGTGAAATGCAACATCGGCATAACCAACGCATAACCCATAACATTGTAGATGTGTCTATTTGTAGCCATGAATACTTTTTGAAAGAACAAAATTAGTGCATTTTTGGTTAGCTGGAATACACTCAATAAAGTTAGTAATTAACAATCTCAATTCAATTATGTTTATTTCCTAAACATGATAGTTGCAGTCAATATTGACTTTCAAAGGACGATAAAAACAGTGCTTCACACAAACAACTACTTACATGTAAATGTAATAATGCATTAGTGGAACAAAACAATCAGCGACTTGGTGAATCACTTGGAGCGCTGCTGCTAACAAAAGATCAAAAAAAATAAAACTTGTTGAAGCCCGAGCTGATGAGGGCATGTTGAGGTACACCACATTTACCCACAAAGATGACAAATGATGACAAACATATTACCTCTTGGACGAGAATTGCAGAATTGCGCTTTTTGAACCAGTTGGAGTATCATCCGTCACCCATAAAGAGAAGTCAAGTATCTGGTAATCTTGCTAATTGTTAAAAATTTAGACAGGTATTGCCAAGCCGAGACAAGGCTGAGTCGCCCATTGACTTGACTAGAGGTTCAGCCAATTGGCCGCTTACCAGAAGGAACAACTAGGACAACTACTGAGCAGGCACAGATGAAGACTTACCTGCAACTGAGACAACATATGAAAAACGACCTGCGGCCAAGAAGGTAGATGCAAGATTGACCTCCTATTGAACTGGCTCTGACAAGCCCTGCCTACCACCAAGTTGACCTTCTCAGCAAGTGACAAACCCTATCAGCACTAATCATATATAAAGAGACTTGATGAGTCAAGCAAGCCAGAGCTTGAGGAAAAATTAATTTCATGCAATTGATTTTATAGGCACTCTTGACTGTATTTACATACATATTTGAGAAAACATATTTTTGCCATATATACTCAGAGTGATGTACATGTAGTTCTGGGTGGAGTAGTGAAGGATTGCAACAGATCCTTTACACATTTTTTTATTTAAAGATTTGTGATGGGAGAAAACATTGAAGGCTTCCTTCCAAAGAGAACTACTAATTATTTTATTTGCATCACCTTGAAACATTGTACATTTTAGAAATGACATATTTTTTTGACTTCGTTACCGAATATAAAGTACAAGAAAGCTATTAAAAAGTTGTAAAGAGTTTACTAAGGAACCTGCAGTGATAACAGCACTATTGATTGTGTTATAAACCCAATTAGTTTTAAGGTTCTGCAACTATATTCACCAGAACAAGAGACACTAGAGCATATGAGCTGAGTCTAGATTTGGTCTGTCAAATACAAAAAATATATACAAGTTGGCCAAAAGCCTAAATAGGTAATGTTTTGTAAAACTAAAGCATAAATGATCAACTTTGCTGACTGAATAAAAAGTTCTGACTTTTAAAGTTAAACATCTTATATGAATAAAAGAAAAATATAATGTATTATCTTGTAGTAATTATTTATTTGACTATTTTGAATTTATTTTTCTCCTAAAAACTGTAAAAAACATTGGTCTACAAATTCTTGTGTATTACACAGCTGCAGCATACCAAAAATATATTGAATATCTTCAAAAGGCAGCAGGCAGCTCTAACAAGAAGTTTAATTTTTATTAAAAATTTGCTGAGATTTTAATCAAAATGGCCACTAATGATTCTCTGCAGTACCTTTCCGCAACTAAATCTATGAAAATCAGAGCTTACACTGCAAATGATGATAAACTATTAGAAATGGTAAATGATGACTCCAAAACAATATGTTGGAGAGCTCAAGGTTCCCATGATCTAGTCATCAAAGATCTTGCAGGAAACAGTAAGTTTTGCATAAGCGGTGCAGAAATAAAAAACCACCCTATATCAGTATATTATACAGTGATTCATGCAATTGGAGAAATAAAAGATGGCAAACTCAGGCATTATGCATCAGCTAGAGATGAAACTATAAGTGTGAGTGCAAATAAGATCACTGTGGCTGGCAATACTTTCGAAACATTTCAAACCAACACTTCAATTACTTTTAATTCTGAAGCTGCGGTTGAAATGAAAGCTATGGTCATCGCTTTGGCGACACAAAATGCCCTAGCTTACAGCCTTTTACAAAAAACTCTTTCCGTTGGTTTAGAAAGTAAAATTGATGACTCAAATACTTCTATCACTCCGAAGCAAAACAAACAAACTGTTACAAAGATATTCACTGATGAAGGAAACAATCAGACATATCAATTGAAGATGGGGGGTCGACTAAGTGGTACTAGCATGTTCACACTGTTTCTGATGGACAACTCAGAAAGGCACAATGTACTACTGACTACAACGGAATTGACCGGGGAAATAAGTGCATGGAATATGGTCGGAGAGCAGCAATACACAGCTGCTAGAGACCCATATGATCGAACGAAATTCTTTGTATTGTCTGGTTCAACTACGATTGGAAAAGTGGACGTTGCTGTAAGAACTGGTCCTGCTACTTTGACAACTTATAGTTCACCACCAAACAACACACTGAGAGTAAATGAATATTTAAATGCAGGTAATATAGTAGACTCTGCTAGACTAGAGATGGTAACTTACAAAAAATCAAGCCCTATATCCATCGAAATTACGTTAAAAAAACTGTCAGCAAATCAAAAAAAACTGGTTTTAGCTTATTTCTCTTCATTTATCTGTAACGTATTGACTGTTGGAAAATCATCAGCCAACATGATGGTTACAGTGTTAAGTTGTAACTGCTCAACTTGTCAACAACCTCAAGAAGCTGATAGAAGGCGTGACTTGATGACGAGTATCAATTCACTTAATACAATAGACTCATTGGCCTTGTCTGTCGCAGGTCACAGTAGTGACAAGAACCTCGTCTATTTAAACTTACATGCAAATTCTAAAGAGTCAAGTCAAACTGAGCTAACACTAGAGTGTACTCCTATCAAAGGATTTCAAGGTTTCGCTCAGTTCCATGCTAAAGACCCATATGGAAGAACAATATTCAAAGCGGTCGTTTTACCAGATGAAGACATTCTGGCAGTTTATACCCATGAGGACAAGTGTCTTGGATATATTTACAATGGAAATGTGATAAATGACAAAGACAATACTATTTTGCAAATGAAAAAAGTCGCTAAAAAATTAAGGCAAGGTAGCGCCACACAGTATTTTATGATTGACCCACTAATAAGAAAGAGAATTGCAACTATTAATGGCCAGCACTTTTATATTGACATGTACCGAGAGAGGAGTTTTACAACATTGAAGTTTTTCAAACTAGCCATGCTTATATCATTTGCTGCTAAGCAATATTTTCATACATTCAACTTTGACCTTCATCCGAGTCCTGAAATATCATACCGTTACAAGGGTTCAACAAGAGATGCCAAGCGAGTACCAAGCTTATAAGATTATAAGTTTTAAATGCATTTAAGGAAGTTCTATAATATTATTCTTTGGTATGCTACAGTTTTACCTTGATCGTTTGGCTGAACTCTTTATGCAAAGTTTTACCAAGCATGAGGAATAAACTTACAACAACAATCAAAAACAAAAAATACATGTATATTAATACCGCAGATATGTGAAAAGCAACTGGCAAGACAGTTGCAAGTACATTTTATCATATGGTTTATAATACTGCCTGTTTAACTTCTTGCTGTCACTGAAGTCAGGTTAATGTTGTTTTAGCTAATAACTACTAATACTATATATACAAATACATATCAATATACAAAAAAAATTATATTTTATAAAGTAAAAAGCTTTTATGGAAATATCATCTTATTATTTGCTGGTATTTATTTGCTACAGTTTCACCTTGACCATTGTCTGAACCCTTTGTGTGAAGATTTATAATGCATTGTTAATAAACATGCGGCAACAATAAAAAACAAGTCATTATTATCAAAATGTGAAAAACAACTTGCTACATAGTTGCAAACACTTTCTATCCCATGGTTTAAAAATGCAAGTGTAACTTCTTGCTGCCACTGAAGCCTGGATGGGTTTATCCAGGCTTATAGGATTGCTGACGGTGACGATATTTTTGAAACATTTCATACCTCACTGCCACTACTTTTTTTCTGAAGCTGCTGTGAAAATAAAAGTTATGGTCATAGCTTTGGTTGTGCAAAAGGCTTTAGCTTTTGACTTATTGCATAAAAGCTGTCCTATAGGCTTGGAAGGTAATAGTGATGTTTCGAAATCTTCAATCACTCTGAAACAAAACAAACAAAATGTTACAATGATATTTATTTATGAAGGAAACAATCAGATGTACCAAATAAAAATTGAAGATCAACTGAGTGGAGTGGTACTAGCATGTTTATGATAAATGCATATGTGCACACAACTCACGAAAATTATTCATGAATGGCCGTCGCAAACCCTTGTACCGAAATCTCATCAACAAATTTAACCATTGTTCCATGAAGTCGTTTAAGTATAATAACGATACAAAACACATATAAACCTATTTAAATATGTTACCAGGTCTTTGAAAATTTGTAAACAACATCCTAAACTAACCCATCTGATCGGATTATACATAAATAGACAGATTAATTCGGCCTATAAACGTCTTTAGGACGTTGACAAGCCTTTTTTAATCAAAATTAAGACCGGCCAACAAAACGCCGATAAGGCCTAGTATATATATATATATATATATATATATATATATATATATATATATATATATATATATATATATATATATATATATATATATATATATATACATGTATATATATATGTATATATATGTATATATATATCTATATAAAAAAATTGTTTCCTCATCCCGGATACCCCGTATGGGTGGTAAATTCTGGTCTAACTCGGGTCTCCTACTAGAGACCTGGGAGTTTGAGCACTCGCCTCAAGATCTTAGCTGTTCCCAATAGCGCACTTTTCTGCAACTCACCTGAGTTGATTGCTGTTGGTATTTGGGCAAGCCACATTTTATGCGCCGGTGTTATTGCGCCCAGTGCCCCAATGACTACTGGGATTACAGTTGTTCTTACATTCCAGCATTTTTCAATTTCTTCTCCAAGAGGGAGATATTTCTCTACCTTTTCTTTTTCTTTGCTGGCTATATTGTAGTCATTGGGTACTGCTATATCTATTATAGTAGCCCTTTTGTTCTCCTTGTCTACCACCACTATATCTGGTTGGTTTGCCAGGACATGCTTGCCAGTTTGGATGTAGAAGTCCCAGAGGATCTTAGCGCAGTCATTTTCATTGACCTTACCAGGAGCTTCCCACCAGTGTTGTGGTTTATTAAAGCCATACTCATCACATAGACTTCTATACACAACACCTGCGACATGATTATGTCGCTCAATGTATGCGTTCCCTGGTAGCTGCTTGCATCCACTGATGATGTGTTGGATGGTCTCAGGTGCATCTTTGCACAGTCTGCATCTAGGATCGTCTCTAGTGTGATAGATTTTCGTTTGGAGTTGCCTTGTTGGGAGCACTTGCTCCTGGGCAGCCATGATTAGCGACTCTGTATTGGCCATTAGGTTTCCTTTGTTCAGCCACATATATGTCTGGTGAAGATTGCCAACCTTAGATATTTGTTGGTGGTAAGCACCATGAAGAGGTTTCGTGTGCCAGTCAATTTCCTCATCATCAGGGCGTTGGTCGGTTGTAAGAGCAGCCGATTGAAATTCAGCTTGCAACTTATCTGAGATGGCCATGGAGGCTGCATATGCTTTGATGCTTTGCTCCTCCTCTTTCACTGTCTGCTGTACACTTTTCAGTCCCCTACCGCCATCTTTCCTATCAAGATACAATCTAGTAGTATCAGATTTTGGGTGGAGTGCTCCATGCATGGTCAGCAGTTTACGAGTTGCTATATCCGTTTCTTTGATGGCTTCCTCAGTCCACTTTATTACGCCTGCTGGATATCTTATTACTGGCAGTGCGTAGGTATTTATTGCCATGACTTGGTTCTTGGCATTGAGCTGGCTACGTAAGACCTGCTGAAGGCGTTTCTTGTATTCGATAATGGCTTTGTGACGTACCTCGGCTTCGGGGTTGATGTTGCTTTGCATAATCCCCAAGTACTTGTACCCTTTTTCTATATCTTTGATGGTACCATTTGGCATTCTTAGGCCATCTGTGAGCATAGAATGGCCTTTCTTAAGAATTAGCCTTCCACATTTCTCAATACCGAAGGTCATTCCGATGTCCTTGCTGTATACCTGAGTGAGGTGTATTAGCGAATCAATGTCCGTTTCTTTGTTAGCGTACAGCTTGATGTCATCCATGTAGAAGAGGTGGTTTATCTTGGTGCCACTCTTAAACTGGTACCCATATTGAGTCTCCTCCAGCATATTGCTTAGAGGGTTTAGGCATATGCAGAAGAGCAGCGGTGATAAGGAGTCACCTTGATAGATGCCTCGCTTAATTTGTACACTCGCCAGCTTTTTGCCATTAGCCTCCAGTTCTGTCTTCCATTTGGTCATTGACATATATATATATATATATATATATATATAAATTGTTTCCTCACCCCGGATACCCCGTATGGGTGGTAAATTCTGCTCTAACTCGGGTCTCCTACCAGAGACCTGGGAGTTTGAGCACTCGCCTCAAGATCTTAGCTGTTCCCAATAGCGCACTTTTCTGCAACTCACCTGAGTTGATTGCTGTTGGTATTTGGGCAAGCCACATTTTATGTGCCAGTGTTATTGCGCCCAGTGCCCCAATGACTACTGGGATTACAGTTGTTCTTACATTCCAGCATTTTTCAATTTCTTCTCCAAGGGAGAGATATTTCTCTACCTTTTCTTTTTCTTTGCTGGCTATATTGTAGTCATTAGGTACTGCTATATCTATTATAGTAGCCCTCTTGTTCTCCTTGTCTACCACCACTATATCTGGTTGGTTTGCCTGGACATGCTTGTCAGTTTGGATGCAGAAGTCCCAGAGGATCTTAGCCCGGTCATTTTCATTGACCTTACCAGGAGCTTCCCACCAGTGTTGTGGTTTATAAAGGCCATACTCATCACATAGACTTCTATACACAACACCTGCGACATGATTATGCCGCTCAATGTATGCGTTCCCTGCTAGCTGCTTGCATCCACTGATGATGTGTTGGATGGTTTCAGGTGCATCTTTGCACATTCTGCATCTAGGATCGTCTTTAGTGTGATAGATTTTCGTTTGGAGTTGCCTTGTTGGGAGCACTTGCTCCTGTGCTGCCATGATTAGCTACTCTGTATTGGCCATTAGGTTTCCTTTGTTCAGCCACATATATGTCTGGCGAAGATTGCCAACCTTAGATATTTGTTGGTGGTAAGCACCATGAAGAGGTTTCGTGTGCCAGTCAATTTCCTCATCATCAGGGCGTTGGTCGGTTGTAAGAGCAGCCGATTGAAATTCCGCTAGCAACTTATCTGAGATGGCCATGGAGGCTGCATATGCTTTGATGCTTTGCTCCTCCTCTTTTACTGTCTGCTGTACACTTTCAAGATACAATCTAGTAGTATCAGATTTTGGGTGGAGTGCTCCATGCATGGTCAGCAGTTTACGAGTTGCTATATCCGTTTCTTTGATGGCTTCCTCAGTCCACTTTATTATGCCTGCTGGATATCTTATATAGCTCTTACTATATATCTTTCTATATCTTATATATCTTTTTATGATGTTTTTCCGATATATATATATATATATATATATACATATATATATATATATATATATATATATATATATATATATATATATATATATATATATATATAAATATATATATATATATATTTATATATATATATATATATAAATTTAGTATTGTTCAAGTATATGGTAAGTAGTCAGACCAGTCTTTTGTGTCGTTTCCATTTTATAATACAGGATAAAAACTACATACCATATTTGGTGAGTACATGCAACTCGTAGAATGAAATTCGTAGCCACTTCTAAACATATACATTAGCAACACACTGGCTTACTAAGCTATGATATACTCTGAAAAATAGATTCACTAATGAAAATTGGCCTCAACCGTGGAAGAGTTATGAAGTCATCCAAATCTTTTATTATCGCTATTTGCATAATTACTGACCATCAGACATTTTGTCTGTTAGTATCTTTATTATAAAGTACAGAGAATAAATGTTGTCACAAAAACTTGAAAGGTTTGGCAGGTTACTGATTGGCTTAGTTGTTTAGAGTGGTGGTCTGATAAGGTAACTACTTTAGGTGTGAGGCACAGTAAGAGCTATATATTTCGCTAACAGCTATCCAACTAGCAGTTTTATATTCCTAGAACATTGTAGCAATATTCCGACAAATCTCCTAGACTTCATTGCAATGTTGTCACAAGATGATGTGTAGACATTGTTTAATGTTCTAGGAACATTCCGGAAATACGTCTCTGGAATTAATCTCCGCACAACATTCGTGCAACATTAAGAAAATGTTGTAAAATATTTCAAATCTTTTTTATGATGTTGCCTCAAAAATCTTAGGCAACATCACTGAATCATTGTGTGCAGAAAATTAGTGAGGTATAAATATGTAGACAATTTCAAACATTCTGACAGTGTTTCATTAAATTTCCTTCGAGTGGATTGTTATGAATGGCTTTAAATGCTACTATATTGCACCAATCATAATCTTCCATGAAATTTCTCCCTCAAGCTATACGGTTGGTAAATACACAAATGGTAGCATAAAATAAAAACAATGATATTAAACATCATCATCATAGAGCTATGAAAATCGCTTTTGACACATTTTTTATGATCTTACGCTATCAAAAATGCGCTCCAATGCCAAATGCACTTTAACGAAATCTAGTTATTTTTCCGATATTTGTAATGAAGTGTGAAAATTGAAATTATTGATGCTCTTGATGCTTCTAGGTTTGAATCATATAAAATTAACAAAATTTGTCTACTTTATTTTGTTCGTTTTTATAGTTGTAATAAAAATAAATAAAATTTCAATTTGCTTCATTTCATCAAATTTTAGATACTTTTTTATTAGGCCTATAAAAGTGCGACAACCTCAAAAATAGATTAACTTATTTCTTAAAAAACTTTTGCCAGTTTATTTATTAAACTATCAAGAAAAATTCAAAAAGAGACAGCTAACTAGGGAGAGTAAAGTGTTACAATGAACAAGTTATTAAATGAGATTATAAGAGAAATATTGTCAGAACTTTGTTCTAACATTCATTTGAAAGTAGGAATTATGTTGCACTGTAAATTTCCCTTCACATTGCAATGTTATATAGATGTTTATATGCATATAACAGTTATCGATGGTACAGCTGATGTTTCATGGATATTTACACTCCAACATTCCAAAGTAACTTTCTTGTAACTTGTTTGGACACTCATTTAAAGGTAAATATGATGTCACACCATAGCACTCCGGTTACATTGCATGTCAGCATTATATGGGAATTCATGCTCAAAAATTCGAAAGTAACCAACATGGAATACTGCTGACACATTCAAAAACAATGATCTCTAACAACGTTGTGATAATGTTAGTGAAGTTTATTCCTGTACTATTTCATAGAACATTTTGATAATATTTTTGAACCACATTATGCAAAATATTTCTGTGAATATTTTGCATAATAGTGTTGCAATGGGATAACAATAATGATTACTAAATACCACAAAAAAGTTTATGAAAATGTTTGCTTTACATGTTATTTTATGCATAACATTATGATCTGTTTTAGTAATGTCATAGTTAGTTAATTGCGGTCTAGTCATTTCAGCAAATAAATTATACATAAGTTATTTCTGTTTTGTTAATTTTGAAAAATTAACATTGAATATAATAGTAGGTACTATTTAAAATTACAAATAGACAAAAAATAGTTGAACAATCATTGCTGTTTTAATTTCAACTACAAACAATCTGAAGAATAGCCGTTACTCTCATTAAGCCTGTTTAAGTATTCTCATTATAAAACATTAAATGTAACCATTGAACACTTTTAGACATGTACGCACTTCTTACTCATGACACAAACGCTACTATAAATAATTTGAGTGAATAAAACATATTAGCTAAAGATTTATGATGAAGGCTTTATGAACAGTTCCTGTTTATGCTAGAGGCAATCAAATAATGTTGCAATTTCAGATGTTTTATCAAAGTATTTAGGAATAGTTTATGAAGCCCTGTTGTGATTATCATTAAAATGTGAATCCTAGGGCTGACTAGCCTACATTAAAACTGAGTAATATAGAATCAAAACTATATTTGTTAGAGTCAACTATTTTATTATTATTTATTTTATAAACAAATCCAACATGTTCGTTTCAACACAGTGCCCTGTCGACATGCTGCTGATAAATTGCTAACAAGTTGGCTGCATAAAATATTTATTTTCATAGTTTGTGTAGCAATACCATTACTCAGACATCTTTCCATAAAAACCCCTTTTCAAAACAGAGGTTGATCTTGCTTACTAATAACTAAACAAGTTGCTATTAGAACTGCCAACATTTAAAAACTGCCAATTTCTTGGTTAGCAGGTAGAAACTCTTTGTGTAGTTTATAAACTAGGATTTTTGTTTGCAATAAGGTGGTTGCTGTTGTTTTGTTTCTTTTTGAGAGAATAACTTCTAGTGGGGTATTCAAAAATCTTTACATTCAAAGTTTTTATAAAATGATTTTTCTTTTTGATTCTGCTGTAAATCATATTAGAGAGAAACTTTTTTTGATCAGTTTATATTTTACTGCTTGTAAGCAGGTACTTGTCATATTAGTCAATGTTTAAATTGTAATAGAAAATATAAATTTCAAGTGCTCTATGTGTGTTACAAAGTGTTTATTTACTACATAATATTTCCCTATTTATAAACATTATAATAAGTGATATATTTAAAACACCTTTTAGACGTTTTAAGATAGCTAGCTATCTTAAAGATGTTATTGCATCAAATTTTAGTTGATTTTCCCAAAAATTATTGATTTTTTTCTAACAGCTGAAATGTTGTTTGTGGTTATAGGCAATCTCATTGTCAAGATATTTGAAGATTAAAATCGACAAAAATTGATCATGGTAAAAACCCTCAGCAAAAAAGATGTACCCAGACTTGCCCAAAATGATGTATTTCGTGAAACAATCTGTTTCTCATATTCACACCGACTATTGCAATAAAAGTTTAGTCCTACGTGGCTCTATTGGCATAAATTTTATTTTGTATTTGGTCATGGTTGCTAGGATAAAATGCTAAATCTAGCTACAGTTACATTATTATAAATGCCTCAAACGCCTCAAATAAGGGAAATTATAAATTTGTCATATTAGTTTCCTCTAAATGCCGTGTAAACAATTGAGTACTGACTACGATTCTGCCGGTCTATGTTAATTAAGCTGTTGAGTTAACTTATTTTATTGTATCAGCAAAGTTTTTCGTTGCTACCCACACCGGAAACTCGTTACTTGATAAAATAAGCAAGCTGCATCTTTGAAAACAATTCGTTTGAATATATGGCAAAACCAGCTGCATCCCTAAAAAGCCATGTATAGTCAACATTATTTAGTCATTATTAGCATCAAATTGTAGGAAAAAAGTTGCTGGTCACATTTGATTAGTTGATTCAAGTAATGAACAAGTGGTTTTATAAGTTGATCAAAATAGTGAACCGAAAATGTCAATTTATTTGAAATCAAACAACCCACCGATTCTGGCAAAGGGTTAATAAAGCCATTCTTGCAACTGGTTGACAGTTTGCAGCATGGGCTCACCTGTTTTCACTTAGTAGTGAAATATTTTGAAAATATTTTGAGCTCTTCTTTTTGGGTCTGATGGAATTGAGTCCAGCTATGCAAAGGTATCTGTCAATACAGCTCTGATTACACTTGATAAAGCCATCAGACCAAATTTTACCACAAATGGCAACGAGGCTATGATGTATTCCATATGTTCTGCAAATTATGTTTTGCATTATCTTCAACAATATTGTTTTATTGTATAATTTTTACAAACCAAATTTTTTTTATCTCTGCATAAAGTTTATATTAAAAAAATCCATCCAAATTGTGGCTACTCATAGTTTAAGCTTAGCCTGGGCATGGCTCTCGTAGGGGATTGGGAGAAAGAGCCTGGGACACTTAGCAACACGCGGGGAAGACAACTCTAAAAGTTGACTTTTGACGTCGCTAATACCACAATTGTTATTTCTGAAAGAATATCAAGTGACGTTCTATCCCTAAGAAGCATTCTCGGAAATGGCAGGAAGTGGCAAGAGAACAACGTAGAACGCACAATTCTAGTAAAGAAAAGCTTATTTAATAATCTAAGTTTTGTTTTATTTATGATCTACGCGAGTATTATGTATTATTTTTAATCTGAATTGGCAACAAACAAACGCTGGTTATTAAGTATGAAATTTTGGTTGCATAATAAATCAATCAAGGGAGTTATTTTATTTCTTATGCCTAATTAATTGTTTTGATTTAATTATAATAAAAATTGGTCAAAACCTGCGATAACATGTTGTAAAGCTTTAGACTGTTCTGGTCTCAGTGTGACTATGCCTAGCTTTGATAGATGATCTTTGAATTGCTCCATTTTTTATCAGAGAAATGTAACAAAACTGCAAACATTGAACTATTGCCTTTTACTAGATCGAGTCACGCGACCGTGACGATAGACTTTTAAACGCTCCACGTTTAATATATCGTGAGATCTGAATCTAACGACACGCTTCCATTAGTATCAGTCTGAGCGTCATATGTAACATATGCCGCTAGTTTTGCAGAAGTTATCTTACATTTTTTTTGCTATGTGTCCCAGGCTCTCTCCCAATCCCCCACAAGAGCCATGCCCAGGCTAGTTTCAGCTCATGTAATAGGACAAGTTTTATTACTGCAGCTAATTAAAAAAACATCATGGTTTTCGCAGCACACCTTCATGTCTCTCTTTCCTATTTATGTCAGTTTCTAAACTAGCACAGCTGCTTCGCTGGTGAGACCACATAAACATCCGGTAATCAATAAAACAAATGCAATAAATATAATATGCCAATCACAGATATGTGGTTCTAACACGTATCTACTGAAAACTTTCAAATTGGAAGTTAGGTAGACTGCGAGTGTAATTTTGAAAATGATTAAATGTTTAACAAAAGCATAAGTATGCCCAATCAACAACTCGAAGCTTCGTTTCTGGGAGTTAAAAATTAGCATCATTCAATCGATTTTTTTCGCTTTTTTTCTACAAGTAAGATGTAAACATAAATTCTAATCATAAGTCTAATTTACCAGCTAAAACTGCCAAAAAGTTTGAAGCAAATATTATAGCTACCTGTTTACGGTACGTAAAACGAGTTACGTAAAAGTTATGAAACAATTATTAAAGATAGCAAAAAGTTATAATTTTATTAATGAGTAAATATATTCATGAGTACTAAAATGATTACCTTTAGTATATTTAACACTTGTTCATCAATCTAAGCCATTATACTGCTAGATGTTGTAGATTAATTAGGAAGCCGTCGATTTAACAATCAACATCGTTTATTTTGTAGCAAGAACTCACTGTGCATCCGAATCCTGCATAGATATATGTATATATCTATGTATACATGAATATATAAATGCATATATATATATATATATATATATATATATATATATATATATATATATATATATATATATATATATATATATATATATATATATATATATACATCTCAAAGTCCGTGTGTTCGTCGGAAATCCGGCTATAGATCTTAAAATCTTGGAATAAATATTCCCTACCAAAGAGGACTCAATCTGGCCATAGGACTCAATCAAAGCCATTTACCAGTCTGAGGCCTTGACCACAAGACTATGGAAGTCGAATTGCTAGCCTGCCAATATAATTCATTATATCAGAGCAAAACCTAACTGCTTCACGTTTGACGCGGGTCATAGCATAACGTCCCGAAAAGCTGTTCGCTCACATTATTAAACATGCTAATAGCAAAACTCTCACTATTTCTCATTGTTTATAAGGCAAAAAACTTTCCTCATGATATGTAGTTTGCAAGTTAGAATGGCAAATGTTGTTATATGTTAAATACAAATCAATTTTCTGTCCAAATACTCTTCTCTCTACTCTTCACAGCTAGTATAGATATATTTTTCTATACATAGATAAATATATATATTTATATATATATACCTACACATAAATATATAAAACTATATATATATGTATAGTTATCTAAATGTATATACAGTTTTATATACTTTCGTATAAACATGTATGTCACTATACAACAAAATATCATGCATGCAGAGAGTGCTTGCGCAGAATGACTATGCTGTAATGATCCAGTCAGGTTTCTTTTTTATGCATCTTCCCACAATAGGCTTCGCCTCCAGCTTATCATTTTCTGCCGTCTTCTTTTGTGATGTAACTTGTGTACCTGACTCGGTTCTCGCAGTTGAGCCATAATGTGACTGATTCAGCTAAGCTGAGTATAGCTGAGGTAGGTTGCCTAAGTTGACTTCTTTGTCCAAAACAACTGGGACTATCCTAGCCGTGTCGTCTAGATTCTGTCAGCCAAGCTGGCTATTATCAATGATATACAGCCCCCAAGGATAGCTGACGGCTCTCATATGGGCGGGGTTTAATGATGGAGCTCTGTTGGGATGAACCCGAACAGGGCACCCGAACTAACAAATATGCTGAATAAAGCCCCTAGTAAATTTACAAATATTATGAACTATAGTGGTTATTTTACATATCTGTTGAATTCATTTTGATGTCAAATAAATATAGTATCTCAATATTGTCACCATTATGATCAGTCTGTTGCCATTCGCAAGCATTCGTGATATTAATAGTCACAATCGTAAAATAGCTCAAATTCGGTTTCGTATTTAGATTTTGAGTATGAAAACTACACTGCACAACTTTGCCTGCTGTCCCATCTTATTGGCCAGGTAAAACAATGTGAGAACAATGAAAGACTTTGTGATTTTATATTAGGGGTGGCAAAATATTAATCAAAAACTAGGAAAAAAAGGCCGTTGTTCGGGTAATTTCGGGTAAATTATATTAAACTTTAAGCATATACCACTACTTTTTCCAATTTAAAAATTACTAAAAGTAGGTAACTTAAAATGTTTTATTTTGCATGAATCCATTATTTTGATTAGGTATCACCCCTACATTGTAGAAATTCAAGGTTTGCTATTGTGAACCGCGGGGTCTACTGACCGAATGAGCTAATGGAACGATAACAGCGAGTCGTGTTTTCCAAAATCTAACACTGCAACGCGACCGCCCCGCGAGAGTTGTATTTGCTTCGAAACCCAGGCTAGCACAATCCTGACAGAGCTCCATCATTAAACCCCGCCCTTGTGATAGCCGTCGGCTATCCTTGGGGGCCTGTATATCATTGCGATTATGCAGCTGCTCGACATAACAAATACCAAGTGTCCCTACAGTCATTAATTAATGATTATGAGCCACCTTTATCATATTCAGCTATAAAACACTGAGTCAGTAGCAGACTGCTGGTTCTAGATAGAACACTCCTAGTCTATCAGGTATTATTCATGATTAAGCTTTACTTTTTTTGCTTTCGTAAAAAATATCATATATATGTCAGTGACTCGTTTTATTTTCTAAGCTCTGCTTTTTAGATATGAGGCTCCAACTTTTATGTGTGATAATGCTCTTCTGCCAAGCTAACCTCTCTCTGGCGGTAAGCTAACTAGGCATAAAGTGTTTATAACCTTGTTAATGGAAAAGGAAATTTAGAGCTAATGTATATGCTTTAACCTGCAGCACGAACTTGATAAAAGTCTAAAACAAACTTTGATAATAAAATATGTCTGTCTGTTCAGTACATTGTAGTTTGACTAGAGTTTTACATCTTGAGATGTTATGAGCAAAAGAAAAACCCTATTACCCTTTGGCTTTTTTGCTAACTTGTACATAAAATGTATGAAATATTTAATTTTCCTTCATGTCTATCTTTTTTATTAAAGGATAACAGAAAAGAGCATTCTGGAGTTTATAGAAACACGACTGGAGGAAACCTAATTGAAACCTGGAAGAAAACAACAGCTGTTAGTTTTAGAGCTTGCTCCACTCAGTGTTTGTCAATTCTGGAGGATAACTGCTACTCTTTTGATTTTAATGAAGGAAACAGAGTTTGCAAAATTTCGCATCTTCCTGCTGTGGCATGCAATGAAGTTAGAGCTCCCTCATCCTCTGTGTACAGTCGTATTTCTTCATCGTCAGCATATGATGGTAACTAGAGAATACTCATTATCTCTTCATTCTTTATCTAGTCTGTTGATCTTTTCCATGTTTAAGAATATCAATACTCATTTTTCACAAACTTTTCAAATGAATAGCATTCTGAAAGTTCTGAGCCAAGATTAAAATTAAAAATATGCAGTTAAAATAGCAACATAAATTTATGTACCTATCAAAACACTGCGTCTATTTCAAAATGGCCTACTAAAACGTTTCCTAATATTTATGCCAACTTGTACGCATGTGTTAATTTTTCATTTGGAAGGAATGCTCTCTAATACATATATATATTTTTAATCCTTTCATAGCTAACTCTATTCCTTCTTTTTTTAAAAGGTCTTTTTGTTACATTTTCAGACTTTTTTATTACCAATAGCTTATCACTTGTCATTTAGTGGTAGTTGGATGTAGATACATCGATGTATTTTTTTTCAAGTTGATTGCTTGTGTAGAGTTAGTTAACTCTTTTGCTGGGTCAACATCATAAACATAGTTTACCGGGTCAGTGGAGAAACCACCTTTTATACTATTTTTGGAAAAAGTTAATAAAGTAAAGTTTAGGTCTATCAACAACAAAAAAGCACATGATGGCTTCTAAGTTTAAAGTATTGTCATAAAGATATTAAAGAGATGTCAACTTTAGAATATTTGAGTATATAGAGAATATCTATATCTATTTATATATATCTATTTGTGCTGTTGTTGCGAACACTAGCAAAGTGCTTCATATTAGCAACACCAATACAAACAACACCCCTGCTACTGGCTCTAACACACCCATTACTACTACTGAGAGAACAGAAAATGAAGTATACATAATCACACAACCTCTAAATGGTGGGAAAATGTTACAACTTCGGTGGGGAAAAGCCTTCATCACTCTACAATTATTCCTCTCACTCAGTGCCCTACTTCACATCATCTGGTGATATTTCATTAATATTGTATTTTGATTACTTCTTCTTTGCTACTGAGCAAGGTGAAAGTAATTTGTAAAATCTTATAGAAGCATATTCTAACATATATTACAAGTACATACAAAAACTAAAGTTCTGCAACCATAGTCCAAACAGCATTTCTGGAGAAGTGCTACAGTAGAAGGGCAATTTCCGGAATGAGTGTGAACAAAGAATTTGTGAAAAATTCTAAACAAAGTAGCTTTTACTTAAGTAAAAAGCATCCCAGTCAAAACTATTCAGTAAATGTTAGCTCAAGCAATATATGGTTATAAAATGCTGACTTTATAGATTTGATAAAATGATTCATCGACTTTTGGACACTTTTCAGAGACTCTTACCTGCCAAAAAGTTAAACATAAGATTTTTTAATTTATTTCAGGTTGGTTCTAAACTTTTATACTTTTTTTAAATGCATAGCTAACTGTGATTCTCAAATTTGTGCAATTTTGAAGGTTTTTTTTTCAAATTCTACTACATGTATAATAACTCTGACAAAAAGGTATAAAAACATTTTGAAAGATTTGTTATATTTACTGATAGGTGAATTAACAGGGTAATTATTCTTTAATTTTTGTGTTATACTAAGTAAGATATTGCATTTATGCTAGTTATTCAATGTTGGTTTGCTCAAGGGTTAAGTGTATTACTGTGGCTGAATAAATTAGCTTGTTAGAAGGAAGATATTTTCTGTCGTGAACTGGTAGGAAAAATGGGTTCGAAAATTTTCACAGAACTACAAGCATGTTGAAGACTATTATTTACACTACTATGGATGACTATGTAGATAAAATAGAGTTGGCCACAGTCTAGATATGCATGAGATGAAATGCTAAAGTACAGATGTTACAGCGACCTTTGCCAGATCATGTTGTCAAATATTCCTTACAAAAGTATAAACATAAAACACTTTATCAGAATTCCTGAAACCAACACCCTCTTGTAACTCATACTTTCAGATGTTGATGGGGGCAAAAATAAGAACAGAGCTTGTGGCCAAAAACTTTGTGTGAACCCTACAGGAAATGTCTATTGCAGCTCTGACAGTCTGATGTTAGAGAACATGGTAGAGCTAGTACAGACGTGCAAAAGTATGTATGCAAATAGAGTAGATATAGAGTGGTTTTATTTTTGAGAAACAGTTGTAGTGACACCATTTGAAGATGTTACTCCTGTGAGTTAGAATAGGAATCTACTTGCGGCTTTAATATTTCTGCCATATCATAGACACAAATAATACATAGTTTCTGAGGTTCCATTTTAAGAGAAACAAAGTGGTTTTTGTAAAACAGGATTTATTGGTGAGTTTAAAGATACGGTGTGTGAATGACACATTCTGATACTGGTTGTGTTAATATATGACAATTGAGCAAAATTGCTAAAAGATTTTGTAGTCAATGTATGTTATGCTAAACATTATTTCCTCCTTTAAATACTTGTATCTTAGATTTGAACAGCATGATGCAGACCTTTAATCCTTCTTCTCATATAAAACAATCAATACTTTTCAAATGTAAATGCATAGTAAGATTGAGAAAAAATCTAGAACTAATTTTTTGGAGAAATTTGATTTTTATGTGCTCTGGTGGCAATATTGTGAAGGTTTTGTGCAACCTTCACTTTGCCTCCAATAGTACAAGACTCGGTGCATGAGTTTATACATATATTTCTGCTTAGTTCATAAGTTGTACAAGAATGATCAAGTAACAGGCAATGAAGAGGCCCAGAACAGCTCTGCTCTTCTACACAAATGTTTGAGCTTATATAACTAGTAAGCTCCGCCTCCGTTCTACTTGGCTAGACCCGGCGCGGCTCGGCTCAGTCTTGACTCGAGACGGCTCTGGCTTGGCTTGGCTGAACTCTGACCTCATTATTCTGCCTGACTGAGCACAGCCTGGCTCGGCCTAGCTCAGCCCTAACCTCAGCTCTCAGTGGATCACATTCCACAAACTCTCCTCTCCATTGGTGACCACGGTCTCCAATCTAGACCTTGAGAGAGAGAGAGTTTATGGTAGCCATTCGGCAGACCACCTCCTCTCCTGTCAAGGTTCTGTCCTGGTCCTCGTCATCTGCTTCGGAGACAGCTTCTCTGGTGCAGCTTGAGCTGGCTTCGGCAGTCGCCTCCTTCCTCTCCTGATCTCCCTTGAGTGCTGCCATACCTACCGGCTCCGGTGCACCCAGTGCTTCCTCAGCTTCTTTCAAGCTAGTTGTGACCAAAGTAAATAAATCCTGTAGCGAGGTGTTACCTTCGCTGTCCATCTTTTCCAGCGCTTTGATGTCGTCCAGAGAAAACGAGTGCTTTAAAAAGAAAACATTGGTTGCACCAGTGAGAACCGTTTTACAACTTTCCCACGCGACCTTCGGACCGTTTTCCGGCAATTCCATAGAATAACATACACCATCTCCGTACCGTTCCGGCATCCTAGTTGTCCGGGCTGGCCTCAGATTGTGTCGGATCGGAGTTGATTGGATTGCGGGGTTGATGGGATCTGGTATTGTGGGCCCTTCGGTCTTGACCAGGTTTGCTTCAAGTTCTCTCGGAAGTTTTTCCCGTGTGGCCGGATTGATTTCTTCGGAGCTTGGAGGGCGTCTTTGGTTTTCTTCTTCCTCCGGTTCGGCTGGATTTTCTACCGGAGTTATCTCCTGCCCTCGTTTTTTGCAGCTTCTAGTAGCAACTTTTTTCTAGCTGGGAATGGCATTATAGGTACTGGGTCTATTCTGACCTCCTGCTGCCTCCTCTCCGGCTTGCTGGGTCGAGCTCCTTTTATGTTAGGACCCCTCCTTGGCTCCAAGGTTGCCAGAGCTTGCCCCAACCTTTCTGGACATGCATGATAAGGTCTCAGCCTTTCTTTGCTCTGAATGAAAGACTGGCCCTGTCGTTCCACCAGATATGTGTGGTTCTCCAGGCCTTCAGGACCCAGTATGGTCCCATGAATTTCGCCTGCAGCTTGAGATTTTTTCCCCGTCTCCGGCGTTTATTCGTGAGCCATACCCAGTCGCCTAGGGCGTACAGTGGTGGCTCCTTCCGATCCTCCTGTCTCACCTCCATTTGACGTTGTCGTAGCGCCTCATGCACCATCTGCAGCCTCCGTTGCACTATAAGGGCGTGCTCATGGGCAGGAAAGAACCCAGTCAGTGGTGGGTGGCTTTCCAGTTGGTCCGACAACCTCAGCTCCCGTCCCAACATAAACATATTGGCTGTCTCTCTGGTTGCGAAGTGGAGATGACTCGGTATGCCCTCATCAGCTGGAGAAGCAGCAGGTCTCACTTGTCCTGTCCACAGTCAAAAGTAGTGCCCTCAAGGAGTCCCCGAGTCTCCGATTGTTCCGTTCAACGATTTCGTTAGCTTGTGGGTGATAAGGAGTCGTTTGGGTTTTTCCCACGTTCCAGAGTTGGCGCAGTTCGGCCATCAGTTGGCTCTCAAACTGTGCTCTCTGGTATATGTGGATCTGCTCGGGTAACCCCAGGTAGCAGAAGACCCGCTCATTCAGTGCGTTGTCGACCACCGGGGCTGTGACGTCAGGTAGTGCCAGTGTGCCCTGCCATCGGGTGAAGTGGTTGGTGAGAACCAGCACCCATTTGTTCTCCCTAGGTGTGACCGGAAATGGCCCCACCAGGTCCACGGCCACTTTCTGCCAGGGTCGTCCGATGTAGAGCTTTCGTTTCCTTCCGGCCACCTTTGTCCCTCCATGCTTTGCGGCCTGGCACATCTCACAATTCTTGATGAGCCGTCTGACTTTGGCCGTAAGTCTGGGCCAGTACCAAATCAGCTAGAGGCGGCTTATCGTTTTTTCCACCTCAGAGTGAGCCAGGGCGTGTGTTTGCCACACCATGGTCTCTCGCATGGCCGGAAAGCAGATGGCGCACCATTTGGCGTGGCTCTGCAGGGTCACGCGTGCTTCCAGCCTGCCGTCCAGTCATATGCGCAGAGAGCCTTGCTTGTGATGCAGGATATCCAGCTCTCTGCTCCCGACTTCTAGGTGTTCCGCTGGCACCTCTTCCCCTGTGGTGATGGCACGATACATGATGGCCACGGGTCCTTGTCCGGTGGCCTGTGTCCTTGCCAGCTCGCCCTTTGGTCCTGTTATCCCTAGTGCAGTCGGTAGCCCCTCGGAGGAACCTCCGGCACCCAGGTTCAATCCCGCCACTGTTGTGACGTGAGTCCCATGCAAGTTGCTGGCCGGGCCTCCGGGGTACGCAACGTTGCCTAGGTTTGATCCCGCCTTTTTCAGAGAGGGAGTCCCATCCAGGCAACTGGTCGGTACCCACGCGGCTAACGGCCCTTGTTCCCTTGCCAACTCCTTCCATGAGGGGCCCCGTCCCTCTGCTCAATGCTCGCGCATTGCCGGCAGTCCTCGCAGGTTTTCCTGCTCAACCCATCTGCATTCCCGTAGCGAGTCCCTGACCAATGCTTCAGGACGTAGCGGAACTCAGCCAGGATCACTAGCCATCGAGCTACCAGGTTCGAGGATTCCATCCTCCTGCATAACCACCAGAGTGACGCGTGGTCCTTCTGTAGGAAGAACTCCTGGCCATATAAATACGGCCAAAAGTGTTTTACTGCCTTTACCACCGCAAGCAGCTCCAGTGATGCAGTAATTGCGTTTCGAGGGAGTGAGGGTTTTGCTGTAGTAGGCAATGACTCTCTTACGGCCTTCCTGTACTTGGGACAGCACGGCCCCCACTCCACATCCGCTGGCGTCTGTGTCCAGGATGTACTGCCTTCGGGGATCTCGGTAGCCCAAGATCGGGGCGATGCTGATACTATCCTTCAGTGCGCTAAAAGCGATCTGTTTCCCTTCCGTCTATTTCCAGAGCTCTCCTTTTGCAGTCAGTTGGTGCAAGGGATGCGCCATAGTGGCAAACTCCGGGATACATTGTCGGTAATAGCCGACCGTCCCGAGAAATCCTCGGAGTTCTTTCATTCCGCACTGGCTCAGTCATTCCGTGACTGCCTTCACCTTGTCGGGGTCTGTAGAGACTTCCTTTTGGCTTACTATGTGTCAGAGGTAACGGACCTGGGGTTGCAATAGTTCGCACTTGGACGGCTTTAACTTCAGTCCGGCCTTGTGGAGTCTCTGAAAGACCTCCTCCAGCAATCCTCCTCCAGCGACCTCCTCCTGGTCCCGTACGGCTCCTAGCAATCTCTCAATATTACCACGGTTGTAGTACCAAATCTTCAAGACACCGAAAAAGGCCTGGCTACCGTTAAGGCACTCAAGCTACTGAGAGGAAGCCAAAAACTGAGAAGAAACCAAGAAGACCCTGAAAAAAAAACTGCACGTAGGAAAAGAAAAAAGAACGGAGCCTAAAACCAAAGTAAAAGTAGAAAAGGAAGATTTGACCATTTTGCAGTATGCTTAGATCGATTCATTTTGGAAGTTTGATCATTTTGCAAAGAAGTATGCCTGCCTTCTCTGCATGCTTTGAATGTGGCTTATTGCCTGTCAAGCATGTAACCTTACATATTTATTTAGTTAATATATATATCGTTGGTACTTAGCACTTGGTGTTGTCATTTGACTTCCTAGTAGAAAGTAAAAAGAACCGACAGTTTTTTTTACAATGTTGTATACAAGGCCATGTTATAATACATAAAACAACTTAAAACAATTATTTCTATGAATTGTCTTATGCAGAACTCTAATCTAGTTTTGTATTTATAATTCAATATATAAAACCAGGAGAACTTTAGGGTTCTGCTCATAAGGGTTTTGGAGATGTTTTTATTTTAGAATGCTCATATGTGTAGTTGCCAGTCTGCACTTTCTGCGCACAGGTAATGTGACTGTACTCATATCAGCACAGTATACCCACTATAAGCCTGAGCATGCTATAGACGGGCGAAAAGAAAATAGCTGGTCAAACCTTGCGATTTCTGTAGCTCAACATTCTCCTTGGATTCAACTTGACCTATCAATTGTTCACTGCATTCACATCATTAAAATCTTTAAGCAAAGAATGGGCCATTCAGCAGGTAAGTGCAGCTGTCACAAGTTTAATGTGCTATTTGCCAAATATTATTAACTATCGGTAATAAGACTTTTATGTGTAGGTTTTGGCCATTTCTGTGTTATTATAAAATTCCAGAGTTAGTCTGCTAAAGTATTTTATGAGTCAAAGACATTTCTTGACTTGGATAACTCTATCAATAATGTTGCATTAACAGGAGAAATGGTTGTAGGCAACTGGTAAATCAGCAAAAGTAAGGCTCACTTCTGAGACTGAGCAAAAAAAACACTTCAACATTAGCAGAAAGAAGGTTTATGAAAGATAAATTTACTACAGTTAGAAATCTTGTTGAATATCAAAAAACAAAAATATGGTAACAAAGTTCAAAGAAATTTGTAAGTTTTAGCACATTGAAGAAATATTAGCATCAAACGCAGCCACAATAAGTAAATATGCCAGACTCCATTACCCCCTCAGCTGGCAAAATCAGTTAAAGTCTGCATCAGTATAATAGTGATGTAAATTCTCCGTCAAGCAGACTGTTGCTAGGCAACCGTTGCTAGGCAACCGATGCTAGGCAACCGTTGCTAGGCAACCGTTGCTAGGCAACCGTTGCTAGGCAACCGTTGCTAGGCAACCGTTGCTAGGCAACTGTTGCTAGCCTGCTGCTAATATTTTGAACAAAACAACTAAACTATATAATACTGAAGTCAATGCACAAAGCATTAATAAACAATTATGAATGTTACTCAGTAAAGTAATGTTTCTGTGAGAGCTGAAGTACAGGGTTTAAACATGTCATTGTTTAAATGATTCTTATGTTGTGCTGTAAAGTTAGAAACTGGTTCACCAATCTTACAACTTGATTACCTAGATGAAAATCTGGCTAACATTGAAATTACAATTGGAGAAATTGAGAGTGATTTGACCGATGAAAGTGAGAAGCATTTGTGTGCCTACTATGATGGAAAGCCTCCAGGAAAAGCGTTCACCATGACTTGCACTCAGAGACTCTACGGGAGATTGATCAGAGTAACTGCTGTTGGAATTAATACTAATCTGAGGATTCGCGAGATAGAGGTGTTTGGTTGGTAGCTGTCATATGAATCTTATTCCCTAGAAAAAAGTCGTAGTTGTCTAACAGAATTTTGAGTTTTCTACTACATTTTACTGAATCATTCAAACATACTTTGACATTCAAGTCTCAGGAGAATGTATGATCAATTTAATATGGAGTTTTAATGAGAGCATTCCTGGCACTTCATGTACAGGTGCATTGTGTGTCGAACAATAATTTGAGCACTGTTTGTATTGAAAATCCATAATGGTTTCATAAGATGATGGGATAATGCTAATAATAACAGTTTTAAATGTTCAGTTTGTAATTTTTTAAAACTCGGATGGCAAGGTTATTACATGTGTTGTATCATTTGAGACTGAGCCTGCTGCAATTTGGTTAAATTTTATATATCATCTTTGATGTTGTTACCAAAATACTGCTGATTTGTTTGTTGTCATCTTGCTTGTAACATAGTATATATTTGAGTACTTAACTATTAAAATATATTCACAAATAATAATAAAGTTGCACGTTTAAAAAAAAATCAGTTACAAATATTTTCTGCTGTCTTTGAATTTTTCAGTATTTCAATCTCTTTTGTCATTGTTTTCCAGTAGTTCTATAAATAGGCAACTTCTTACCACCTTTGCTACCGCAGGCATTAAGCCCAACCAAAGCTATACAGCAGATAGCAAAAAAGTTATCATATGTAGCTTATTATTGCTTTGAGCATTTGTAGCAGATTGTGCTAAATACAAAAGTTACTTACAGAAGATTGGCTATAAAAAGAATATCAGAGTATCAGAGTTCTGCTTTTTATTGCAATCTCAAAATCAATTTATTATACAACCGAAAGACGTTGTTCTGTCAACGTTTACATCTACATATGAAACCTACAAGCTCAATCTGATAGTCAGCGTGTCCAACTATGTACTACCAAAGCATTGTACTTACGATAATTTTGAGTGTTTGTGTACGTCAAAATATACTACGTTATATGCATATATATGTAATATAACCACATTTATTAGATTGATCGATTTGATAGATATCATAGCAAATTATGTACTATCAAAAATCACTATCAATTACTATATAAACAAACATATTGATACGGATGGATATATTTATTTATACAAATATATGTGTATATTAGCTATACATGTTCTTAGCATTAGGTCAGACTACTTATCCATTATAATTTAAATAACGTACATGTATAGTATATGCATGTATAACAAATGTAAGATATATGTACAAAAGCCAGAGTATAGCTTGAGATACAATAAATACATGCTATTAAATGTGCACGCTAGTTATACTCTCCATTAAACAACATATAAAAATCTGTTGTTCATCCTCTAGAACTTGAATATCAAAGTATTATTATGACACAGCACTGTGAGCAAGTCTGTAGCAATAGGCCTTCTGGTAACCGTAGTCAGGGCAAAGCAGAGGTAGGCAAGGTCACCATTAGGGCACTCAGGCTACAAGAAGAATCCAAGTGACCAAAAAGAAACTGAGAAAGCAAAAAAAGAAAACCAAAAGGAGAACAAAAAAAAGGGGAGCCTAAAACGAATGTGAAAGTATAAAAAAAGGGGATTTGATAATTCCGACAGAGCTTCATGCACATCCTCTTTGCACACTTTGAATGTGGTTTATTGCATGTCATGCATTTAAATTTACATATTTACTTAGTAAAGATATATTTCATTGGCACTTAACACTCAGAGTTGTTGTTTGACTGCCTTGTTGAGAGTAAAGGGAACAATTGGTTTTCTTCACACTGGGGGCAGCAGTGGGAATTGATAATCCTGGCTTCACTTGACCGAATCAAGGAGCAGGAACATCCCAGATTTTTGATGGGTCATGTGCTGAAGAAAGCATTACCATCTCCTTGTAATTGGTGAGCACTGCATAAGAAAGTAGTGGAAAAGAATTTCCCAAACTCCGCAGGCTGTTTTGCAAGAGCAACTCAGCCCTGAATTTTGGTGAGCTTTTTTCAGTAAAAGAAAAAATCTCCTGAACTCAGTAGACTCTGTTGCATGAGCGGCCCTGCCCTGGAGTTTGGTGAGCTTGGTCCGTTAGGAAGTAAAATTTTCCTAAGTGCTGAGATTTGACATACTACCGAGACCTATATGGGACTGTGTGAGAATGACTTCAAGACTGAACACTATGAAAGGTCCTGGTAAGGTCAATGAAAATGACCGCGCTAAGATCTTCTGGGACTTCTACATCCGAACTGACAAGCATGTCCTAGCAAACCAACCAGATATAGTGGTGGTAGACAAGGAGAACAAGAGGGCTACCATAATAGATATAGCAGTACCATTATAGTACGTTATCCATGTTTGACTGTATGTATATACATGTATATATATATACATGTATATATATACATGTATATATATACATGTATATATACATGTATATATATACATCTATATATATACATGTACATAATAATGCATGTATATATACATGTATATATATATACATATATATATATATATATATATATATATATGCATGTAAATGTATATATACATATATTTATATAGATACATACATACATATATATATATATATATATATATATATATATATATATATATATATATATATATATATATATATATATATACATATATATATGTATATATACATGTATTTATATAGATACATACATACATATATATATATATATATATATATATATATATACATATATATATGTATATATACATGTATAATTGTATATACATGTATATATATACATATATTTATATTGATACATATATATATATATATATATACAGTAGATGCAGTATGAACAGTCTCTTGCATGAAAGTGCTCAATATTAAAATAGAGCGATGTAAAATTGGGTAAAAATGAAAGTTAAAGTTAAGTTTAAAACAACTTTATTACTAATAGTTTCATATTGCCATGCAATAATCATCAGATAAAATTGTTAGCACTGAAAACGACTTATATATAGATGGAAATAAAAGCGTAGGTCTTAAAATACCTAAATACACCACTGATACGTAGGATTAAAATTATCACTTTGAAAGATCATAAGGCTAACTTCGAAAATAATCCAACATGCCGTCTGATTAATCCGACCAAGTCAGAGATTGGCAAAGTTAGTAAGATCATCCTACAACGAATCAACAAAGACATTAATCACAAGCTCGATATTCACCAATGGAGGAATACTACAGCTGTGTTGAACTGGTTCAACAAAATCCAGAACAAGAACAATTACACATTTATAGAGTTTGACGTGGTTGAATTTTATCCTTCAATTACACAACAACTGATGAATGACGCACTCAATTTTGCATCCTCCGTTACGCAAATATCAGAAGATTAGATAAACACAATTATGCACGCCAAAAAGTCATTGCTGTTCAGCCAAAATACACCATGGCAAAAGAAAACCTGCAATGAGTTATTTGACATTACTATGGGAAGCTATGATGGGGCGGAATGCTGTGAGCTGGTTGGAGGCTATATACTCAAGCAGATCCAAGATGAGATAGGCAACACTTTCGGTTTATATCGAGATGACGGCCTAGGAATAACCAACAAGACCCCAAGAGAAGCTGAGAAAATCAAGAAAAAACTCTGCTCTATCTTCCACAAGAACGGACTACGCATAACTGTATCGGCGAACAAAAAGGTGGCCAACTTCTTAGATGTAAACCTAAACCTGACGACCGGTATACATAGAATTTACCACAAGCCAAATACACATCCACAGTATGTACACGCCAAGTCCAATCATCCACTTGGAGTAATTAACAATATACCACTAGGTATAAATAGGAGACTGAGCAGCCTGTCATCAGACAACTCCACATTTACCACCGAGACTGACATATACCAGCAGGCACTCAATCTAAGCGGACACAAACACAAGCTTGTGTTTCAGCCTGCCCCGACAAACAATGCGCAAAACAGAGACAAGAATACCAGACGAAGACCGATACTATGGCACAACCCGCCATTCAGCAAAAATGTAGCTAATAACATCGGTAAGATTTTCTTTAATATCCTGGACACAGAGTTCCCTAAATCACACGCTCTTCGTAAGATCTTCAATAGAAACTTTGTGAAATTAAGCTACAGCTGTATGAACAATGTGAGCAGTATCATTAGCGCTCATAATACCAGATTGCTGCAGCATCACAATGAGACCCCTATAACTACAGAACCAAGAGAATGCAACTGCCGACATAAGAATGGCTGCCCACTACAAGGAAAGTGCCTGAGCAAGTCAATTATATATAAGGCGACAGTCACCACCAATGATCAATCTGCGGACGAACATTACATAGGATTGACTGACACCACATTCAAACAACGCTATTACAATCATATGACAACCTTTAGAAATGTAGAGAAAAGATCAAGCACCGAGCTCAGTAAGCACATATGGACCTTAAAAGACCAAGGCATAGAATATAACATCAAGTGGAGCATAGTCAAAAGAGCTACATCATACAACAAGACCACAGGCAGATGCAATCTATGTCTGTATGAGAAATTTTATATTATATACAATCCTAACATTGCTACCTTAAACAAACGCTGCGAACTAGTTTCAACATGTAGACATGCTGGCAAATTCCTTTTAAGCAATTTTAAGACTTTACTTTTAAACTTCTGCTTTGTTGAGGCTTTAAATCGTGTTGCTTGCTAATTTTAATCCTACGTATCAGTGGTGTATTTAGGTATTTTAAGACCTACGCTTTTATTTCCATCTATATATAAGTCGTTTTCAGTGCTAACAATTTTATCTGATGATTATTGCATGGCAATATGAAACTATTAGTAATAAAGTTGTTTTAAACTTAACTTTAACTTTCATTTTTACCCAATTTTATATATATATATATATATATATATCTATATAAATATATGTATATATACATATATTTATATAGATACATATATATATACAATAATATGTATATATATGTATATATATACATATATATACATATATATATATATATATATATATATTTATATATATATATATACATTTATAGTTTACATTATAGTTTAGACACAATATACTGGTAGTGGTAGTTACACTCTTCATAGAACTTTATATAAAAATCAATCATTCATTCTCCAGATACTTAAATATTAAAATTTGGTTAATTAATTCAGTATGCAACACGTGAAGCTTAAAGCCTGATTCCCATATCGATTGCGAGACTCCGGCGGTAACTTGCGCAGCCAAACGCTTGCTATGTCAACCTTGGCGGCATTTGTTAACATATAAACTGCATCGCTAAACACACTTGCGTAATTAAATAAAATGTTCGCTGGCCATGTCGTTTTTATAATGGGGACCTTCACCCGTACAGTGCATTTCGAGAAGGTTTTTCCTGTGGCCTTTTGCAAAATTTGAACAGCGCTAAACTATCGCGTTGCCACTGGCAACTACCGGCGGTCCTCGCCGGTACTCCCCACGTAAGTTCCCATTTCACTGCTAATAGCCTGCAGTGCTGTCGCGGATGCTTTGCGGTGTATTTGGGAATCTGGCTTCAATTTGGTTAATCAGATTTGACTCTGCTGTGCACCTCATGATATTGATAACAAACACAAACCAAAAACCTGTACTGCTTGACGCTTTAGTCTACTTTTATTCCTTTCAGCAGATACTCTGATCAACTTCATATAGTCTTTAAATGCAAACCTTCAACACAAGCACTTCTTACCTTCTTTAGAGAAGCCAATTTGTGTCTATCCAATAGTAACTCTGACATTAGCCAAGTTGTCTTCTACAGAATCAAATAGTTTGATGTTTTAAACAGATTTTATTCATACATCAACGCATAAAAGCATGCATATTGTAGTTGCAGTATGCAAAATTGCAATATATCTAAAATATTTCCTAAGGCATCCCATATGAATGACAGGAGTTGTCCATACAATTAGTAATAATGCTGTTCATTCACATCATATTCACAATGCGTTGGATGGGTCGGTGAGCCAATACAATGTTAGACACCGTTGCTGTTTTTAGTATTTGTGACAAAGTCACCAGAAAGTTGCCAAAAAGTCACCAAAAAGTTGCCAAAAAGTGCCAGAAAGTCTTAAACCCCCTAAAAAATTGATGTTTTATGATGGAGTCTGAAGAGCAACTTCAATATTCTATTTTTTAATACTTTGTGCATTGCTGAAATGTTCAAAAATGGAATATGATCTTTTTTGTTATTCGAAAAGCTTTCTGCTAGCTGTTTGATCTTTCTATCCAGCTTTTTGTACCTTTTTGCACTACACCTAAATTTTTATACTCAAATCGTAAATCGATTGAGATTTTTAATGTTTCATGCTTAGCTTGACAGTGAAACTGTGTCGTGTTAATTAGGTACACTAAAGTTCCCCATCCTACCCCAAAAATACAAAAAGCTTGCCTGTTTCTCCATTCAAAATAGCCTGTGTTACAAGTAATTTTGTTTTCAACAAAAACTAAGTTCTCTCTCAGCCTATCTACAGCTAGATTTTCATTAATTCTGTAAGATACATATAATTGTTCTAAACAATATAATTTCAAAAATAATTAAATCAAAAATTAAAAACTTTGCAAATAATCTTTTACACTAGCTATACAATATAATTGCATATATTGTATGCAATATATAATAGTATATATTGCATATTTTATATGCAATATAATAGCATCGCCGATAGAATCGTAATACATCTGCACTGACAACAGTTTCGCCGCGCAGACAATTCTTCATGTGGATTTTATCCGCCTGAATAGTTCTTTATTAATGCTCTGCAAATTCCCACCAGTGTTTTTGGGCTCAGGTGCTTTGTTTTCGAAAGATAGTTTTTTACCACCAGAATGGTTGATGAAGAAATTACGCCATTATGTATTAATAAAATTCAAGCAACTGTTAGCTCAAGCAAGATTTAGCAAGATTGATGATCAAGATTTAGCTCATAATGTTTTCTTTTTAATGCATCAGCAGTGCTCAAGATATGAAAGTAAAAAGATTTTTCTAAAGTAAACAAATACTTTTGCTGACTAAGTCAGGCAGTATTAAGGACAAAACAAAAGCTGCCCATATTAATGTTTCATATATAGGAAATGGCAAAAGTTGTAGCCATAGTTTGAAATCAGTTTAAAACTAATTACTCTGTAGATTTTATTTTGATAAATTAGACGCTAGTCAATATCATAGCAAGTAGTCATCTTTTATGATGTCTACTTACAATAAGATAAACTTTATTAATTTAGTATGAAGAGGCGTAAATGAGTTGTCATCAGTCAGTTTCTATATAACAAACTTTTTCAGTTTTGCTACCACAAATTTGTATTAACTTATCAGGTGAATAGCACCTCCTTCAACTCATGTCAGCTGTATATAAATAATGGGGAAGTTAGTGCTCGCTTCTAGTTTTAACAAGGTGAATGCAGTCAGCAATTGATAGGTCTGGTTGAACTTAAAGAGCGTGTCCCTTCAGAGACAAAACGACGTTTGACTCATTTTTTCTCTCCATTCATTACTTTAGCAATCTAACGCTGTAGCTTTTTTTACAAAACTGTGATGAGATCATATTGGGAACTTACTATTGTTCACAGGCGTTAATTATTAAACCCTGCATGCATATGGGCACTCTTTAACACAAACATAAAAAAGTTCTGATCATGTCAAGCAATAACTCTTTGATCAGTTGAGTGACTCTTAGGTATGGTCCATGATGGTGCATGAGTGGCACCGCACTGATTCATATTAGACTTGTACGCAATACAATCAACATACTCAACACACTCTTCCTTAACTCTATAAAGTTTAAAAGTAAACTGAAAGCACAACCAAACCTTGTATTATAAATTTTTTACTTATACAAACACAAAATCGGATAGCTTGCAAATATGCAATCGTACTCGTGGATGACCTAACACCAGATAGAAGTGGCGTTATTTTCTAAGTTGTGTTAAAGATAGAACTGTTTGTCTCTGACAAGAAGTTGAGGTGTGAGTAACAGAAGATACATACAGAAAAGTCCATACACTGGCAAAACACCAAGAAAACAATTTGAGTCTGGACGTTAGCATTAGTTCTGCCAGCTCTTGTAGGTCTGAACTCACCAATTAGCTTTGAATAGTATTTTACTGTTTAGAAAATTTAGTATTATATCTATGTAAAAGTGCTAAAAACTAGCAGCTAAGATTTTAACATATTTACTTATAAAAATGAATCCAAACAATTACAAATATCTAATGTTTTGGCTAGTTATTGTCAGATGTAATTCCTTTTGTATAGTAGGTTTCTGCAAAAATGTACCCTGAGTCCAATGCTAGCATGCGAGAGAGTTTATGCTGCTCGATATAGTTTAAAAATACTGCTTCAAGTCTTATAAACATCAATCGGTTTCAAGTCTCATTGAAGATCTGTAAACCAATATGCAATTGAAAAGAATAGCATACATATTTGGAGTACAAATGGTTGAAATGTTTGATGAATATCAGTGTAAAAACATTCGAGCTCTGACACTGTGGCATTAAAGTACAATGAAGTCAAAAAGTTCAACCCATATATGCATACCAAATTTTATCTGGAATTATATGCAGGAAATTTTAAACAGTTCACATTAGCAAAGTGATAGAAAGATGGAGCTTTTTGATTTCGTGTGTAGTCAGCTATGTCGATAGATGTACATACACATAAATGCTTACATGAATTAGCTGATATGATACTACTAATATGATCTGCATAAATAGATAGCTTGTGGAACAAAGCTACTCAACAGCAGTTATTGGTTTGCACGATTCTTATGGAAATATATATTTCAAATCACGCAAATGAAACATCCCGCTCATTTTTTCTCTACATGATAGTCAAGTAATAAACACACCGAGTGTTAGCCACCATAATATATATTTGAACGATATATATTCACACACACGCACAAACACACACGCACTTACACGCATGTGAGCGCACCCAGGCACGCACAAACACACACACGCGTACACACGCACACACACATGCACACGCACATGCACACGCACACACACACGCACACACGCATACACGCACACACACACAAACACGCACACACGCACACACACGCACACACACACTTGCATACACCCGCACACACGCACACGCGCACACACACATAAATATATATATATATAAATATTTACATAAATGGATTTATATATATACTTATTTTGTATATATATAAATACATGTATGTACATATGTATATATTATATTATAGATATACATATACATGTATATATACATGTATATTTATAATATCTGCTATATCTATTATAGTAGCCCTCTTGCTCTCCTTGTCCACCACCACTATATCTGGTTGGTTTGCAGGGACATGCTTGCCAGTTTGTATGTAGCGGTGGTGGACAAGAACCCAATGACTACAGTATAGCCAGCAAAGAAAAAGAGGGCTTTTCCTATTTCCTCACCCCTGTTAACCCGTATGGTTGGTAGTTTCTGCTCTAACTCGGGTCTTCAACCAGAAACCTGGGAGTTTGAGCACTCGCTTTAAGATATTAGCTGTTTCCAATAGCGCACTCTTCTGCAACTCACCTGAGTTGATTGTTGTTGGTATTTGGGCAAGCCACATTTTATGCGCCGGTGTTATTGCGCCCAGTGCCCCAATGACTACTGGGATTACAGTTGTTCTTACATCCCAGCATTTTTCAATCTCTTTTCCAAGAGGGAGATATTTCTCTACCTTTTCTTTTTCTTTGCTGGCTATATTGTAGTCATTGGGCACTGCTATATTTATTATAGTAGCTCTCTTGTTCTCCTTGTCCACCATCACTATATCTGGTTGGTTTGCCAGGACATGCTTGTCAGTTCGGATGTAGAAGTCCCAGAGGATCTTAGCGCGGTCATTTTCATTTACCTTACCAGGAGCTTCCCACCAGTGTTGTGGTTTATTAAGGCCATACTCATCACATAGACTTCTATACACAACACCTGCGACATGATTATGCCGCTCAGTGTATGCGTTTCCTGCTAGCTGCTTGCATCCACTGATGATGTGTTAGATGGTCTCAAGTGCATCTTTGCACAGTTTGTATCTAGGATCGTTTTCGATGGGATAGATTTTTGTTTGGAGTTGCCTTGTTGGGAAGACTTGCTCCTGGGCAGCCATGATTAGCAACTCTGTATTGGCCGTTAGGTTTCCTTTGTTCAGCCACATATATTGGTCGGTGGTAAGCACCATGAAGAGGTTTCGTGTGCCAGTCAATTTCCTCATCATCAGGGCGAAGGTCCATTGTAAGAGCAGCCAATTGAAATTCAGCTAGTAACTTATCTGAAGTGGCAATGGAGGCTGCATAGGCTTTGATGCTTTGCCCTTTTGCTTTCACTGTCTGCTGTAAACTTTTGAGTCACCTACCACCATCTTTCCTATCGAGATGCAATATAGTAGTATCAGATTTTGTGTAGAGCGCTCCATACATGGTCAGCAGTTTACAAGTTGTTATATCTGTTTCCTTGATAGCTTCCTCAGTCCACTTTATTACGCCTGCTGGATATCTTATTACTGGCAATGCGTAGGTATTTATTGCCATGGTTCTTGGCATTGAGCTGGCTCTGTAAAACCTGCCAAAAGCGTTTCTTGTATTCAGTAATGGCTTTGTGACGTACCTCGGCTTCGTGATTGATGTTGCTTTGCATAATCCCCAAGTACTTGTACCCTTCTTCTATATATTTGATGGTACCATTTGGCATTATTAGGCCATCTGTGAGCATAGAATGGTTCTTCTTAAGAATTAGCCTTCCACATTTCTCAATATCAAGGTCATTCCGATGTCCCTGCTGTATACTGAGTGGGATGTATTAGTGAATCAATGTTCCTTTCTTTGTTAGCGTATAGCTTGATGTCATTCATGTAGAAGAGGTGGCTTATCTTGGTGCCACTCTTAAACTGGTACCCATATTGAGTCTTCTCCAGCATATTGCTCAAAGGATTTAGGCATATGCAGAAGAACAGCGGTGATAAGGAGTCACCTTGATGGATGCTCGCTTATTTTTTACACTCGCCAGCTTTTTGTCATTAGCTTTCAGTTCCGTCTTCCATTTGGTCATTGACATCTTGATGAATGCTACAAAAGCAGGGTGAACATTTGTACACACATATAAATACATATATATATATATATATATATATATATATACTCATGCTACAGACAGTACTGTTTCGGCTATTGAAGCCTCATCAGTGCAGCTCAGAGCTTAGGCAAGGGACACAAATCCCATTACCAATGAGAGTTGACTTCCTGCCACGAAACAACTAAGTTGCTTCACAGACTTTAAGAAAGTCAATGTGCTGGCACCAGAGTGCTCAAATCACAAAAGTGATGAGCTTTGCACAAAGGCTAATAGTGCCGCACCTCTCACAGAGCGCTCAACCAAACCGAAGTGAGGGAGCATAATACTCATGCTACAGACAGTACTGTTTCGGCTATTGAAGCCTCATCAGTGCAGCTCAGAGCTTAGGCAAGGGACACAAATCCCATTACCAATGAGAGTTGACTTCCTGCCACGAAACAACTAAGTTGCTTCACAGACTTTAAGAAAGTCAATGTGCTGGCACCAGAGTGCTCAAATCACAAAAGTGATGAGCTTTGCACAAAGGCTAATAGTGCCGCACCTCTCACAGAGCGCTCAACCAAACCGAAGTGAGGGAGCATAACACTCATGCTACAGACAGTACTGTTTCGGCTATTGAAGCCTCATCAGTGCAGCTCAGAGCTTAGGCAAGGGACACAAATCCCATTACCAATGAGAGTTGACTTCCTGCCACGAAACAACTAAGTTGCTTCACAGACTTTAAGAAAGTCAATGTGCTGGCACCAGAGTGCTCAAATCACAAAAGTAATGAGCTTTGCACAAAGGCTAATAGTGCCACACCTCTCACAGAGCGCTCAACCAAACCGAAGTGAGGGAGCATAATACTCATGCTACAGACAGTACTGTTTCGGCTATTGAAGCCTCATCAGTGCAGCTCAGAGCTTAGGCAAGGGACACAAATACCATTACCAATGAGAGTTGACTTCCTGCCACGAAACAACTAAGTTGCTTCACAGACTTTAAGAAAGTCAATGTGCTGGCACCAGAGTGCTCAAATCACAAAAGTGATGAGCTTTGCACAAAGGCTAATAGTGCCGCACCTCTCACAGAGCGCTCAACCAAACCGAAGTGAGGGAGCATAATACTCATGCTACAGACAGTACTGTTTCGGCTATTGAAGCCTCATCAGTGCAGCTCAGAGCTTAGGCAAGGGACACAAATCCCATTACCAATGAGAGTTGACTTCCTGCCACGAAACAACTAAGTTGCTTCACAGACTTTAAGAAAGTCAATGTGCTGGCACCAGAGTGCTCAAATCACAAAAGTGATGAGCTTTGCACAAAGGCTAATAGTGCTGCACCTCTCACAGAGCGCTCAACCAAACCGAAGTGAGGGAGCATAATACTCATGCTACAGACAGTACTGTTTCGGCTATTGAAGCCTCATCAGTGCAGCTCAGAGCTTAGGCAAGGGACACAAATCCCATTACCAATGAGAGTTGACTTCCTGCCACGAAACAACTAAGTTGCTTCACAGACTTTAAGAAAGTCAATGTGCTGGCACCAGAGTGCTCAAATCACAAAAGTGATGAGCTTTGCACAAATAGTATATATATATATATATATTTATATATAAAAGTTATATTTATACACATTAGTAAAAAGAGTGCTCAGTGTTAAGAGTAAAAACAGAGCTGATATAAAACTATGTGTATTAAAAAACTACAAGTTTAAGTAAAACATTTTATTACTTAAAGTTTCGTGCGGTTGGCTTGCACTCTTCAGATAAAATGCTTCTTTTATCTGAAGAGTGCAAGCCTACCACACGAAACTTTAAGTAATAAAATGTTTTACCTAAACTTGTAGTTTTTTAGTACACATAGTTTTATATATTTATATATATATATAAATCTATATATACATGTATATATACATGTATATTTATATATATATATAAATATATTTATACAGTATATATTTACATGTCTGTCCATGTATATATGAGGCAACTTAGTTGTTTGATAGCAAGAAGTCAACTCTCGCTGGCATTGGAATTTGTCTCCCTTGCCGGCTTGAGCTGTACTAATGATGCTTCAGTAGCCGAAACAGTGTTTGGCTCTAGCATGAGTATAGATATATACATATATTTATATATTTAAATATGTATAGCCACAATCAATACATATATGTATATTGATCGACACTATTTCTTATATTTTATTCAATGCAGATGCATTTGTTTTGTCAATATTATGAATTTTTTCTAATAAACCAAGGTTGCCTTTTTTATCAGTTGTTGCATGAAGTTGCGTGATTTAATATGTTTAATCCTATTTTGAAGTTTATACTGTTATCTTTCAGGTTGAAAATATGTTTACTAAGTTTAGTTGTGTTTCTTTTGTTGCTGTTTTAAAGCATGCTTTGGGGTTATAGTGTTGAGTCTTGAAGTCTGTCTCACACAGTCCCACATAGGTCTCACTAGTATGTCAAATCTCAGTGCTCAGAAAAATCTTACTTCCTAACGGACCAAACTCACCAAATTTCAGGGCAGCGCCGTTCATGCAACAGAGCCTACCGAGTTCAAGAAATTTTCTCTCTTACTGAAAAAAGCTCACCGATTATCGGGGTTAAGCTGCTTTTGCAAAACAGCCTGGCGAGTTTGAGAAACCCTTGTCCACTACTTTCTCATGCAAGGCTCACCAATCACAAGGGGATGGTAATGCTGTCTCCAGCATATGACCCACCAAAAATCTGGGAAACTCCTGCTCCTTGATTCGGTCAAGTGAAGTCAGGATTATCAAATCCCACTGCTGCCACCAGTGTAAGGAAAATTGATCGCTCCCTTTACTTTCCACAAAGGCAGTCAAACAACGACACTAAGAGTTAAAATGCCAATAAAATCTATCTTTACTAAATAAATATTAAATTTACATTCATGACATGCAGTAAAACACATTCAAAACATGCAGAGAAGATGTGCACGCAGCTTTGTCCAAATTATCGAATCCTCTTTCTTTTATACTTTAACTTTCGTTTTAGGCTCCCCTCCGTTCTTTTGTTTTCCTTTAGGTCTTTCTTTTATGGTTTTTTTAGTTTCTTCTGGGTCACTTGGGTTCCTTTTGTAGCATGAGTGCTCTAATGGTGGCCTTGCTTACCTCTGCTTTGCCCTGACTGGAGTTATCAGGAGGCCTATTGCTACAGATTTGCTCACACTGCTGCACCATTATAATACTTTGAGATTCAAGTCCCAGGGAATAAACAACAAATTTTTGCATGTATTTTAATGAAGCGTATAACTAGTGTGTACATTTAATAGCATGTATTTGTTGTATCTCAAGCTGTACTCTGACCTTTGTACATATATCATATATCTTACATATGTCATACATGTATATACTATACGTTATTTACATTATAACGGATTGTTAGTCTGGCCTAATGCTAAGAAAATATATAGGTAGTATATGCATATATTTTTATAAATGTATATATCCATCTGTATCAATATAAATGTTATATAGTATTTGATAGTGATTTTTTGATAGTACATTGTTTGCTAGGATATCAATCAGATCGATCAATCTGATACATGTATTTATATCACATACATGTATATGTATGTTTGTATGTATGTTTATGTATGCAAACACTCAAAATGATCGTAAAGCAAATGCCTTGATAGTGCATTGTTGGACACGATAACCGTCAGATTAAGCTTGTAGATTTCATATGTAAATATAAACCCTGACAGAACAACATCTTTCGGTTGTATAATAAATTGCTTTTGATGTTGCAATCAAAAGCAGAACTCTGATACAATTAAATATTATACCACAAGTATTATTTTTCATAACAAATCCTCTGTAAATAACTTTTGTATTTAGCACAAACTGCTACAAATGTTTGATGTAATAATAAACTACATATGATGACTTCTTGCGATTAGCTGTATAGCTCTAGTTGGGCTTAAGGCCTGTGGTAGCAAAGGGGGTAAAGAGTTGCCTATTTATAGAACTGCTAGAAAACAATGATTGAAAACAAACTGATAGAAATACTGAAAAAGTCAAAGACAGCAGAAAATATTTGTAACTGATTTTCTTTTTAACGTGCAACTTTATTATTATTTGTGAATATATTTTAATAGTTAAGTACTCAAATATATACTATGTTACAAGCAAGACGACAACAAACAAATCGACAGTATTTTGGTAACAACATCAAAGATGATATATAAAATTTAACCAAATTGCAGCAGGCTCAGTCTCAAATGATACAACACATGTAATAACCTTGCCATCCGAGTTTTAAAAAATTACAAACTGAACATTTAAAACTGTTATTATTAGCATTATCCCATCATCTTATGAAAGCATTATAAATTTTCAATACAAAAAGAATTCGAATTATTGTTTGACACACAATGTACATGTACGTGACCTGCCAGTTATGCTCTTATTAAAACTCCATACTAAATCGGTCATAAATTCTCCTGAGACATGAATGTCAAAGTATGTTTGAATGATTCAGTAAAATGCAGTAGAAAGCTCAAAATTCTGTTAGACAACTATGACTTTTCTCTAGGGAATAAGATACATATGACAACTACCAGCCAAACACTTCTATCTCGCGAATCCTCAGATTAGTATCAATTCCAACAGCAGTTACTCTGATCAATCTCCCATAGAGTCTCTGAGTGCAAGTCATGGTGAACGCTGCTCCTGGAGGCTTACCATCATAGTAGGCACAAAAATGCTTCTCACTTTCATCAGTCAAATTACTCTCAATTTCTCTGATTGTAACCTCAATATTAGCCAGATTTTCATCTACGTAACCAAGTTGTAAGATTGGTGAACCAGTTTGTAACCTTACAGCACAACATAAGAATCATTTAAACAATGACAATGCTTTGTGCATTGACTTCAGTATTATATTGTTTAGATGCTTTGTTTAAATTATTAGCAGCAGACTAGCATCAGTTGCCTAGCAACAGACTGCTTGATGGAGAATTTTCGTCACTATTATACTGGTGCAGACTTTAACTGATTTTGCTAGCTGGGGGGAAGGGGGGAGGCGGGGATTGGGGGGATGTAATGGAGTCCGACATATTGAATTATTGTGGCCGCGTTTGATGTAAATAATACTCCAATGTGCTAAAACTTACAATTTTCTTTGAAATTTCTTTGAAATTTGTCACCATATTTTTGTTTGTTGATACTAAACAAGATTTCTAACTGTAGTAAATTTATCTTTCATAAACCTTCTTTCGGTTATCTTGAATGGGTTTTTCTTGCTCCGTCTTAGAATTATCCTTTGAGCCTTACTTTTGCTGATTTACCAGTTGCCTACCACCTTTCCTCCTGTTAATGCAACAATATTGATAGAGTTATTCAAGTCAAGAAATGTCTTTGACTCATAAAAATACTTTAGCAGACTAACTCTATAATTTTTATAATAACACAGTAATGGCCAAAACCTACACATAAAAGTCTTATTACAAATAGTTAATTATATTTGGCAAATAGGACATTAAACTTGTGACAGCTGCACTTACCTGCTGAGTGACCCATTACTTGCTTAAAGATTTTAATGATATGAATGCAGCGAACAATTGATAGGTCAAGTTGAATCCAAGGAGAATGTTGAGCTTCAGAAATCGCAAGGTTTGACCAGGTATTTTCTTTTCGCCCGTCTATAGCATGCTCAGGCCTATAGTGGGTATACTGTGCTGATATGAGTACAGTCACATTACCTGTGCACAGAAAGTGCAGACTGGCAACTACACATATGAGCATTCTAAAATAAAAACATCTCCAAAACCCTTATGAGCAGAACCCTAAAGTTCTCCTGGTTTTATATATTGAATTATAAATACAAAACTAGATTGGAGTTCTGCATAAAACAATTCATAGAAATAATTGTTTTAAATTTTTTTATGTATTATAACACGACCTTATATACAATATTGTAAAGAAAGCTGTCGGTTCTCTTTACTTTCTACTTAAAAAGTCAAATGACAACACCAAGTGCTAAGTACCAACGATATATATATTTACTAAATAAATATGTAAGGTTACATGCTTGACAGGCAATAAACCACATTCAAAGCATGCAGAGAAGGCAGGCATACTGCTTTGCAAAATGATCGAATCATCAAAATGAATCGATCTCCTCATAATTCAAAATGGTCAAATGTTTTTTCTTTTCCACTTTTACTTTCGTTTTAGGCTCTGTCCCTTTTTCTTTTTCTACGCGCAGTTTTTCTTTCATGGTCTTCTTGCTTTTTTTTTAGTCTTTTGGATTCCTTTCAGTAGCTCAAGTGCTCTAACAGTGGCCAGGCCTTTTTCGGTGTTTTGAAGATTTGGTACTACAACCGTGATGACCAAAACGCCTGTTGCTACGGCCCTGGTCACAGCGCATTGCCATTACAATATTATACCGTATGATAATATATCACAATTATGATGCATTACATAGTATCACATTTTCTTATAATAAATTATCTTAATGTATTACGTTGTTAAACAATATATATTATCATACTAAAAATTCTCCTGTCATGCAGCCCACGACAGAAGTGATATTGGAAAAAAGAAAGGGTACTGTAGGTTGAGAAATGCAATATTAGCAGTCAAATGGCACTGCAGTGCAATAGGATAACTGCAATGGTAGCGGTAATGTACTGGGTGGGGGTGTTATTATGTACAACAAACCACAATAATGAAAGGAAAAGATTATATGTTTATATCTTTCCCTCTGCAATAGGAGAAATGCAATATAAGAAGTGAAATGCACTGATATTATTAGAATAACCAATATTATTTATATAGTAATACAATAATAATAGACAACTAATACAAAACTTTGTTTACATTTCAAAACAACATAGCTAACAATATCAAGAAGTTGTGATATTTATATAGATTTTTAGAAAATCTGTTTAACAAAACTATTTAAAAAAAAATAACAGTAACACATTGCCCATCATCGATGTTGTTAGTGTGACTATAACACTTTAATAGTCATCCAAACCTATAATTAAATATTGTAATAATCTCATAATAAGAATTGTTAGAAAAAAATATCATCATCATTTCCTTTATTTTCACTTCGTTGGACATCAGTTAGAATACCAAAGTACTCAAAAGTGTCTAAAATGTCAGTCAGTTTGAATTTAGCAAAAACATGATTATATTTCAGTGTTTCTACATTAATTACAGAAATCTTCGGCAATTTGACAATGCTATAGATTGGTGAAATGTGCACATTATTTTTTCGTGAAATGCGCACGACTTAATCGTTCTATTCTCTGTCGCTCGGTGTTTTGTTTGCCGGTCTTAATTTTGATAAAAGTTAGGCTTGGCAAGTTTTAATAATGATTTTCGGCTAAACTAATCTGTCTATTTATGTGTAATCCATTCAGATGGGTAAGTTTTAAGATACTGTCAACACTTTTCAAAGACTTGGTAATATATTTAAATAGGCTTATATGTGTTTTATATAATTATCATACTTAAACGACTCTACAGAAAAATGGTTAAATTTGTTGATGAGATTTTGGTACAAAGATTTGCGACATTGTTGATGAATAATTTTTGTGAGTTGTGTGCACATGCATTTATCATGAAACTCAAACATTCGCTCCGCTCGTTTGGTCGTGAGATTAGGATATACGATAATATGTTTTCTTATTTTTTGGTTTACTATGTTATAGAACATTACATTGTATTGACTTACATTAATTAAATCATGTTATACTGCAATATGTTATACTTTTACCTTTTTTTTTATATCAAGTAACTTGAGTTTTTTTAGCTGTAAACTAATATTTTTTAACTGAACTACCTATAAAATATTCTGGAAAATAATGGAGTTTCTATGTTTCCTTCAAATAATTGCTTCTCGAACAAGGCTAAAAATTTGTATTGACAAGATTGGTTCATTGCATATTAGGTTTAGAGTCGGTGTAATGTCATTGAATTCAACGAAACTAAAATAAGTTGACTGATAATGACTCGACCTATTGGTTTATTGTCCATAACCGACCATCCAAATCCTTAATAAACCATGACCTCCGGAACTATCAGTGATAGTATGAGATCCAATTTTTTTCCATATCCTAATCTACTAGTTACTTTGCTCAGTCTACGACTTTTGACAGTAAAACCAAGACTGAAAGCAGAATATAAAAATCTTTGCCATGAAGTCAAAAACTATTATACAAGATTTTCACAAGAGAAAAGGAAAGAACTGTTCAAATTTTTCAAAAAAAAACATGTGTTCTAGATTTTTTTTCAATCTTACTATGTATTTACATTTGAAAAGTATTGATTGTTTTATATGAGAAAAAAGATTAAAGGTCTGCTAGTGATTCTGATAGTCATCCAAACCTATAATTAAATATTGTAATAATCTCATAATAAGAATTGTTAGAAAAAAATATCATCATCATTTCCTTTATTTTCACTTCGTTGGACATCAGTTAGAATACCAAAGTACTCAAAAGTGTCTAAAATGTCAGTCAGTTTGAATTTAGCAAAAGCATGATTATATTTCAGTGTTTCTACATTAATTACAGAAACCTTCGGCAATTTGACAATGCTATAGATTGGTGAAATGTGCACATTATTTTTTCGTGAAATGCGCACGACTTAATCGTTCTATTCTCTGTCGCTCGGTGTTTTGTTTGCCGGTCTTAATTTTGATAAAAGTTAGGCTTGGCAAGTTTTAATAATGATTTTCGGCTAAACTAATCTGTCTATTTATGTGTAATCCATTCAGATGGGTAAGTTTTAAGATACTGTCAACCCTTTTCAAAGACTTGGTAATATATTTAAATAGGCTTATATGTGTTTTAATACTTTATGTTAATAGTTTATACTTTTGTAAGGAATATTTGACAACATGATCTGGCAAAGGTTGCTGTAATATCTGTACTTTAGCATTTCATCTCATGCACATCTAGACTGTGGCCAACTCTATTTTATCTACATAGTCATCCATAGTAGTGTAAATAATAGTCTTCAACATGCTTGTAGTTCTGTGAAAGTTTTCGAACCCATTTTTCTTATCAGTTCACGACAAAAAATATCATCTTTCTAACAAGCTCATTTCTTTAGCCACAGTTATACACTTAACCCTTGAGCAAACCAACATTGAATAACCAGCATAACTGCAATATCTTATCTAGTATAACAAACAAATTAAAGAACAATTAACCTGTTAATTCTTCTATCAGTAAATATAACAAATCTTTCAAAATGTTTTTAAACTTTTTTGACAGAGTTATTATACATGTAGTAGAACTTGAAAAAAACATTCAAAATTGCCTAAATTTGGGAATCACAGTTAGCTATGCATTTAAAAAGTATCAATGATCAGAACCAATCTGAAATAGATCAAAAATTCTCATGTTTAACCTTTTGGCAGGCGAGAGTCTCTGAAAAATGTCCGAAAGTCGATGAATCATTCTAACAAATCAATAAAGTCAGCATTCTATAACCATACATTGCTTGAGCTAACATTTACTAGATAGTTCTAGCTAAGATGCTTTTTATTTAAAGAATAGAGAAAGCATTATCTTATTATGCTTTATTATTTATCTTGAGTTGTTGACTGATGTTCTAAAAAATCAAGGAGATTGACCAACCAGAAGCTGAGATATAGCCAGCCAAACACAGGTCTACCAAAAGACATAAGTGTTTTGGTAATCATCATATTAGCATCAATATATGATGTATGAAATCGACTTGTGTGCCATTGGTCAATTAAGCCAACTAATGCGCTCTCCTATAACAATCACGCATTTTAATTAGTTTAATCCCTGGAAGTATAGAACAATCAAACTGGGCCTAACAATCATTGCTCTGAGAATTCCAAACCAGTTCCTCTGATGTGTAGATTAGTTTTAGCATGAAATAATTGCACACATCTATTGTTTTGCAATATTTTGCTATCTTGCTAGTTTAGCTCAGTTTTGTTGTTCTCCCACTTAGCTTCCCTATTCAGACTCATCTTTAGCGCTGTTCCGATTGTTTTATCTATAGCTAATAAATGGAGTCAAATAAATCAATCATCAATCTTGGTCATCATTTGGAATTTTCTACAAATTATATTAGTTACATCATTTATTCTATACACAGTTATGTTATTATTTTGTATAATATGCATTATGATTATTATGTTAATCATAAAAAACAATCATAAATAAGATAATAGTTAAATAGAAGAATCAAATCAAAAGTTATCGTTTTCTTTTCTTACAGCAAGAGCAGCACGGCAAAGTTATTCTTTTTAAAATTATGGCTGTAGTGAACTTACAGTCTGTTAATAGTGACGATAATCATGCAAATCAACTGAATGCTGCAGTAGGTACACAGTAGAAAGATGATGAATGAACAAAAATTCACATTTCTTATTCTAAACAAACTGCAAATCACGGATATCATATAATATAGACTATACACACGCGGCTAGTTGAACAGAGGATCTTCGGAGCACATCCGTAAAAATTGAGTTAAAATTTGAGACACAATAGTCAAAATCAGCTCTTATGTTTTGAAAAATCATGGCAAGGGGTTGTGGGCAACTGCCTTTACCACACAATGTTTGCTTGGTTTTCCTGAGAAACTAGAGCTAGTTTTTAAATTCTTTATTATCGCAGGAAGCGTTTCACATCTCGTAGCCTAAAACAATAAGTATATGTAATGGCGGTAAAGGTGTGCAACTCTGGCACATGTCCATTAAGTCGATTTCATACGTCACAATTCTTGGGATGTTCGAAGGGTTTTTCCTCTGATTCGTTATTAGGTAGACCTGTGTTTGTCTGGCTATATCTCAGCTTCTGGTGGGTCAATCTCCTTGATTCTTTATGTAGAACATCAGTTAACACCTCAAGATAACTAATAAAGCATAATAATATTATGCTTTTTCTATTCTTTAAGTAAGAGCTACTTTGTTTAGAGCTTTTCACAAAACCCTTGTTCACACACATTCCTGTACTTGCCCTTCCACTGTAGCACTTTTCCTTCCAGAAATGCAGTTTGAATTATGGTTGCAGAACTTCAGTTTTTGTATGTACTCGTAATATGTGTTAAAATATGCTTCTATAAGATTTTACAAATTACTTTCACCTTGCTCCCTAGCAAAGAAGAAGTAATCAAAATACAAATACTAATGAAATATCACCAGATGATGTGAAGTAGGGCCCTGAGTGAGAGAAATAATTGTAGAGTGATGAAGGCTTTTCACCACTGAAGTTGTAACATTTTCCCACCATTTAAAGGTTGTGTGATTATGTATACTTCATTTTCTGTTCTCTTCTCTCAGTAGTAGCAATTGGTGTGTTAGAGCTAGTAGAGGGAGGAGGGGGGGGGGGAGTGTGTTGTTTGTATTGGTGTTGCTAATATGAAGCACTTTGCTAGTGTTCGCAACAACAGCGCAAGTAGATATAGCATATTTATCATTGTCCGAGCTACCATTATCATGACTTTTATCTATATATTCAAATATTCTAAAGTTGACATCTCTTTAATATCTTTATGACAATATTTTAAACTTAAACCATCATATGCTTTTTTGTTGTTGATAGACCTAAACTTTATTAACTGTTTCCAAAAATAGCATAAAAGGTGGTTTCTCCACCGACCTGGTAAACTATGTTTATGATGTTGCCCCACCAAAAGAGTTAACTAACTCTACACAAGCAATCAACTTAAAAAACATCAATCTATCTACATCCAACTACCACTAAGATGACAAGTAATAAGCTACTAGTAACAAAAAAGCTTTAAAAAGTCACAAAAAGACCTTTTAAAAAAAGAAGAAATATAGCTAGTTATGAAAGAGCTAAAAATATATATGTACTAGCTGTACCACCTGGCATTGCCTGGGTAATAAAAAGTCTTTGGACAGAAAATTGATTTGTCTTCAACATATAACAACATTTACCATTCTAACTTTCAAACTACATATCATGAGAGAAGCATGTTCTGTAGTTGAAATAAATTAGGAGAGAAAATAAAACAACTGTAAAAGTTTTCAAACTTTGTCAAACTGTAACTTTTAAACTTTATACCATGCGGGAATGTTTTTGTGCAGAACAGGCTCTTTTCTTTGGAGGCATCAGACAGTGTGTAACTCCTGAGAATACATGTATTTAACAGATTAGTAAAAAAATATGACAAAATATGGTAGTATTTTGTGGTTGAAATTTTATTAGAAGAATGTCTGCCAAAACTGGTTGATTAAAAATTAATATTAACAATAAAGGTTGAAAACCAACTAAGTAATAATAGGTAACAGTGATAGGACAATGAATAATGGTCAAACATCAAACAGACATTGAACTCAAATTATGTTTAAAAAATGCAAGTTGCAATAAAAACGATAACGTAACAAACCGTAAAAACTGATATTATAAACTTCAAAAGTTATACAAAGTTTATAAATGTGATAAGAGAATGTAAATCTGCCTATATATATATTTCCCAAAGTATGTAAATGTACGTAAATATATGAGATTGAGGAATAACTGATACTAACGATAAATCTTACAGATAATCTTACATTAATCTTACAAATGATTGTTGTAAAATGTAAAAATAATTACGAATTACTAATTGGTTGGGTTTAGAAGGAAAAATGTGTAAGCTAATTCACAAAGTGAGCACTGATAGAAAATCCTTTGAAACACGCATTTAATGAACGAAACATTCGGCTGTTGATGAAAGGAAATAGCGCTTGTTACTATACTATATCACCATTAAGATAAATGCTAATTAACAAAATGAATAACATTTAACAAAATAAAGGCAACTGTAGAGGGTTTCAAAAATTTTCAAACAACTGTAACTTTCAAACTTTATATCATGAGGAAAAGGTTTTTAAACCACTGTAAATTTAAAAGTTCATAACTTTCAGTGACGTATAGCTTTTATTAACGTACAATGGAACCTCGGTTGTTGAACATAATTGTTTCTAAAGGTTGTTATGTGTTACCTGTTAGGTTACGTTATGTGTTATATTTTTCTAGCGTTGCTAACCAAGTTTTTCGAGATCCGAAACAATTTTTCCCATTAAGATAAAATTACGTAGATTTTAATCCGTTCCAAGATGAGGAAAAACTTGAGTAAATTTTGAGATATAATTTGGTAAAGTATGTTTTCAACACTTTACGCCATAAGATGTACTGTATACTGCATACTATAAATATAAACGGGTATATATAGATCGTGTTTAATTTCAATAAAATGTTTTATATTTATAATGATGGCAAAAGAAAGCAAAAGTAAATATTTCGTACGTTTGGCTTTTAAAACATCCAAAGCATTAAAGGTTGAATACAATACTAAAATATGCAACAAATAGTTACATCAAAAATCGTAAGAAAAAGAAAATATAAACAGCAATGGCCTGTTTACTTTACATCTTTAAAGGCGACTCATCCTCCAAAGCAGTTTAGGGTAACTTGACTGGAAGGGTTAACCCCCTAGCAAATTTCTTCGGTAGAGGAGGCGTAGTCCTGTTATTCTTGTATATTTGAAAGCTGACTGACTTACTACATAAGTGTGACAAGAGAGTAAAAGGATTATTACATAAAAATCACATAACAGATGAGTAAGCCAATATGAACAAAGAGTCTGACAACAGCTATATACAAATACAAGATAATGACTGGTCAATGTCAACAACTAGTATATATTCAACACTCCCACATAGTTTTGACATGTTGAGCCTGGTTTACATACTCATCAATTCCATAGTGAATCGGAGGTCTACATTTGCGAGCAGATAAGCGTCGCTGTTGCCTTTCACCAATGCATTGCCCAGAGAAGTTAGGAGTTGTCTGTTCATTTACTGAATGTTCAACAACAATAGATTTCTGCTTTGTATATCGGTCACATGATGGTTTAACAGTGTTTGTAAAGTTTGTTTCATCAAATACCACGTCTCGCCTAGTAGTGACTTTACCAGTCGATTCATCAAGCAGGCGGTATGCCTTTGACTGTTTGCTGTATCCTATAAACCTTAGCTTCTGGCACTTCTTGTCAATTTTCTGTCGTAGTTGATCTGAAACATGAGCATAAGCAATACATCCAAACACCCTTAGATTGTCTATGTTGGGTTTGCGTTCATACCACTTCTTATACGGTGTGAGATCATTCTTGTGTGAAGAAGTGGGAAGCCGATTTCTAACGTAGGCAGCAGTAGAAATGGCCTCAGCCCAGTATTGCTTTGACAATTTAGCATGACACAACATTGAACGTGCTGCTTCAAACAGAGTTCTATTCATTTGCTCAGCAACACCATTTTGTGCTGATGAGTAGGCTGATGCGAGTTCATGATGAATACCTTTAGATTTCAAATAGTCAGTAAATTCTTGAGACAAGTATTCACCACCTCTATCTGATCTCAGTGTTTGAATGGTTTCTCCAGATTGGTTGGTTGTATATGCTTCAAACTCTTTGAACTTCTCAGGTACCTCAGATTTGTTTCTAAGAAAATACACAGCACAGCATCTAGAAAAATCGTCTATAAAAGTAACAAAATATTTGCTACCTCCAATTGATTCTGTTTCCATTGTACAAACGTCGGAATGTACTAGTTCTAGCTTACGGGTAGCCTTGATATCTCCCACAGGTTTGAAGGGTTCACGAGTCATTTTCTCTTCAGCACAGCTTTCACAAAAGGAAATGTTCATTGCAGATAAGCTTGCTGCACAGACTATATTTCCTTTGCTCAGTTTTTCCAGATTAGAGTCATTCACATGTACTAGACGTTGATGCCAAATCTCTGCGCTAGCAGTGTTTGCGTATCGAGTTTCAGTTTGTACACAGTCTAGACTGAACAGCTTATTAGCTAGTGATCCCATGGCCCTAACTCGACCATTAGCATCTTTAATCCAACATCGAGTATGGCCGAACTGAACGATGTAGCCTTTCTTAGTGGCAGCTCGAACTGAAAATAAATTGCTAGCTAGCTGAGGGACATGAAGTACATTGTAAAATACAGCTGCACATTGAACTCTACGATTGAGCTTTAGCATCACTTTTACAGTACCAACTCCCACAGCTTCAACTGTTCGACCATCACCTAAGCTGACCATTTCTATCTGTTCTAGCTTCTTGTAGCTATTAAAACTTTCTCTGTTAGGTGACATATGACACGATGCTCCAGAGTCAATTAGCCAGAGTGAGCTACTGTGCAATGAAAATGTGTTGCCATGATGAGTGATAAATGTAAATTCATTGCCTACACAGTCATTGTCACTTTCACATACAGTTTTTCTACATTCACTTACTAACTGCGCGTTCGGTCGGCGCCTGTCCTCTGAGCATTCTGGTGACTTGTGCCCAGGCTTATTACAGTTGTAGCAAATAATAGGTTTTCTGGCTCTAGGCTGCTTTCTTGACACCAATGCAGAATCAGATGCACCGGCAGAACTAGATTCATCGGAGTTTCGCTCACTACGTTTCAACTCTTCATTTATCAATGACTGCTGGGCAAACTCAAGACTCAAGTTGTCTACTCTTGCTTCTAATGCTGTTGCAAGATGAGCATAGCTGTTTGGAAGGCTGCCTAAGAGCGTGACTACTTGATCTTCTTCAGAAATTGGTGCATCGATAGCGGCGAGTTTATCTGTAAGTCCTTTCATGTGTTTCAAGTGCTGTTCTACAGGTGTACCCTCCTTCATTACTGTTCTGAAATATTGTTTCTTAAGAAATAACTTGTTTGCTAGTGTATTGCGTTCAAAGTGGTTTTGAAGCCGCTTCCATGCTACATCAGGTGCTTCTGTATCTGTTATTAAGTAGAGAAGCTCAGTACTAACAGACAGAGCAATTACTGAGAAAGCCTTACGATACCTGGATGTAAAAGCAGTTTTCAGCGCTTGATCAGCCGAACCTTCTGGTGCTTTCTCAGTGCCATCCACGATATCGTACAGATCCTTTACCAGCAAAATGTGTTTCATCTGAAACTTCCATGTCTGATAGTTCTGACTGTCCAACTTATCTATTGTCCATTTATCACTATCCATTGTAGAATGAAAGATACAATCTAAGTTCTGGTTCAGTAGTCCTTGTTTTACTGTTCCTGATATCAACTCGTGTACAGCTTCTTTGGTTGCCTGTCTGGGCCCATAACCTGTTATTCTTGTATATTTGAAAGCTAGACAGCATCTGACTTACTACATAAGTGTGACAAGAGAGTAAAAGGATTATTACATAAGAATCACATAACAGATGAGTAAGCCAATATGAACAAAGAGTCTGACAACAGCTATATACAAATACAAGATAATGACTGGTCAATGTCAACAACTAGTATATATTCAACAAGTCCCACATGTTTTCTTCCTTTTTGTAAGGAATTTATGAAGCGTAAAATGCTTATCCGTTTCCAAGCGTTTTCGGAGCTTTACTAATTGCATTGCGCATGCTCTAGTTTGGTCGAGAACCGAATTTATGTTCAAGCTCTGAGGCAAATAAATCTCAAAATATTTGGTAAAAACCTAAGGCTAAAATAATTAGCACACGCACGCTGTATATTTTATATGAAAATGTATAGGGTAACTATGGTGTTATAGCTCAGTGGTAGAGCATCCGGATAAAACCCTCGACGATGAGAAATTGTAGTGAGTTCGAATCCATCAGATCGTAGAAAATCAATATTTTAAAGATCTATAGCCGGAAAACCGACATATATACGACATACTTTGAGAAATATATACATAGATTAGAGAGCATTCCATCCAAATAAACAAATTAACACACACGTACAAGTTGGCATAAGTATTGGGAAATGTTTGGTAGGCCATTGTAAAATAGACGCACGGTTTTGATAGTTACATAAATTTATGTTGCTATTTTAACTGCATATTTTTAATTTTAAACTTAGCTCAGAACTGTCAGAATGCTATTCATTTGATAAATTTGTAAACAATGAGTATTGATATTTTTTATATATGGAAAAGATCAACAGACTAGATGAGCAATGAAAAGATAATTATTATTCTTTAGTTACCATCATATGCTGACGATGAAGAAATACGACTGTACACAGAAGATGAGGGAGCTTTAACTTCATTGCATGCCACAGCAGGAGGATGAGAAATTTTGCAAACTCTGTTCCCTTCATTAAAATCGAAAGAGTAGCAGTTATCCTCCAAAATTGACAAACACTGAATGGAGCAAGCTCTAAAATTAACAGCTGTTGTTTCATTCTAGGCTTCAATTAGGTTTCCTCCAGTTGTGTTTCTATAAACTCCAGAATGCACTTTTCTGCTAGCCTTTAATAAAAAAGATAGACATGAAGGAAAATTAAATATTTCATACAATTTTTGTACAAGTTAGCAAAAAAGCCAAAGAGTAATAGGGTTTTCTTTTGCTCATAATATCTCAAGACATAAAACTCTAGTTAAATTACAATGTACTGGACAGACAGCTATATTTCATTATCAAAGTTTGTTTTAGACTTTTATCAAGGTGGTGCTGCAGGTTAAAGCAGATACATTAGCTCTAAACTTCCTTTTCCATTAACAAGGTTATAAACACGTTATGGTTAGTTAGCTTACCGCCAGAGAAAGTCCAGTTTGGCTGAAGAGCAATCTCACACATACAAGTTGGAGCCTCATATCTAAAAAGCAGAGCTTAGAAAATGAAATAAGTCGCTGACATCTACATGATATTTTTTACTAAAGCAAAAAAGTAAAGCTGAATGATGAGTAATACCTGAAAGACTAGGTATGTTCTATCTAGAACCAGCAGTCTACAACTGACTCAGTGTTTTATAGCTAAATACGATAAAGGTGGCTCATAATCATTAATTAATGACTGTAGGAACACAAACATCCAGCGTTCAGGCTGGAATTCCCGAACTGTTGGCATTTGTTATAAGTCAAGCAATTGCGTAATAGCCAGCTGGGCTTACAGAATCTAGACGACACGGCTAGGATAGTCCCAGTTGTTCTGAACCAAGAAGTCAGCTTAGGTAGCCTACCTTGGCTATACTCAGCTCAGCTGAACTGGTCACATTATGGCTCAACTGCGAGAACAGAGTCAGGTACACAAGTTACATCACAAAAGAAGACGGCTGGAAATGATAAGCAGGAAGCGAAGCCTACTGTGAGAAAAAGCATATGAAAGGAGCCTGATTAGATCATTACAGCATAGTCATGCCGCCCACGCTCTCTCTGCATGCAATGTATTTTGTTGCACAGTGACATACCTGTTTACATGAAGATATATAAAACTATATATAAATATATATATATATCTATATATATACATATATATATATATATATATATATATATATATACACACATATACATATATATAATATATATATAATATATATATGTATATATATATATATATATATATATATATATATATATATATATATATATATATATATATATATATATATATATATATATATATATATATATATTATATATATATGTATATATATGGAAGCCTACCTCATGCAAAGCTCATCATTTTTGTGATTTGAGCACTCTGGTGCCAGCAAATTGACCTTCTTAAAGTCTGTGAGGCAACCTAATTGTTACATGGCAGGAAGTCAACTATCATTGGTAATGGGATTTGTGTCCCTTGCCTAAGCTCTGAGCTGCACTGATGAGGCTTCAATAGCCGAAACAGTACTGTCTGTAGCATGAGTATTATGCTCCCTCACTTCGGTTTGGTTGAGCACTCTGTGAGAGGTGTGGCACTATTAGCCTTTGTGCAAAGCTCATCACTTTTGTGATTTGAGCACTCTGGTGCCAGCACATTGAATTTCTTAAAGTCTGTGAGGCAACCTAGTTGTTTCATGGCAAGAAGTCAACTCTCATTGGTAATGGGATTCGCGTTCCTTGCCTAAGCTCTGAGCTGCACTGATGAGGCTTCAATAGCCAAAATAGTACTGTCTGTAGCATGAGTATATATATATATCGATATGGAAATGTATCATACATAGAACTAAAGTCAGAGTGCTCAACATTGGATGGAGCAGTATAAATTAAAAATTAAATAGTTCACTTATCTTTTTTTCAGCTACTGACAGTTTCCTGCTAGTGCATTCTTCAGGCTGTCGACTTCAGCTGGGACAAGATGATGGCTTTTCAAACATCCCACTCTTTCACGTGATTGGTGGATTTTGTTGCACTCTGATCAACTTATTACTAAAATTGCAGAGAAGATAACTCTTAGAATGAGGGCAGGATGAGGCAATTTCTGTTCTTTTATTAAGTGTTGACATGTCAGGGTTTTTATAATGTAATATTTTTCAGAAACACATAAATTGCACCTTCTTCTAAAGTTACTGTAGGATTTAGCATGTTTTAGTATAGTCAAGTCAAAGCATAGTAGATTAGCTCAATTTCAGCGTATTTTTGTTAAATATTTTATACAGAGGGTTTATCTCTTGGAAACACTTGTTGATCAAAGTCAGGAATAAGTCACCCACTCTTTAATTTAAGTGTAAAAACTAACATAAGAACCCACCCTTTAATTCAAATATAAAAACTAGCATAAGAAAAAGATTCCTGACTTTGATCAAAAAGTGCTTCCAAAAGACAAACCCTCTACATATCATATTTAACAGATATACCCTGAAAATGAGCTACTCTACTATTCCTAACATCAAAAACAAAATAGAATACCATAACAAAAAGCTAGTTTCAAATCCACCAACAACCGAAATCAAAAAATGCAACTGCAGAACAAAATCAGATGGTCCGCTTAACCAAAACTGCCTTCAGAAGGGCATAGTATACCAAGCACAAGTGACAAGACTAGACAGCAACATTGCTGCGACCTACGTCGGACTTTGTGAAAATGACTTTAAAACTAGATATCATAACCATAAAAGCAGTATAAATATAGCTCAAAAAGAAATGCTACAGAACTGAGCAAACACATATGGGCACTAAGAGACCGAGACATTAACTTCAAACTTGACTGGACTATACTAAAACACGCTAATTCCTGCAGTAACTTAAGGAAGAGGTGCAATTTATGTAATTCTGACAAGTATTACATTATTTAAAAACCTGACATGTCAACGCTTAATAAAAGAACAGAAATTGCCTCATCCTGCTCTCATTCTAAGAGTTATCTTCTCTGCAATTTTAGCAATAAGTTAATCAGAGCACGACAAAATCCCCCAATCACGTGAAAGAGTGGGATGTTTGAAAGTCACCATCTTGTCTCAGTTGAAGTCTAAAGCCTGAAGAATGCACTAGCAGGAAACTGTCAGTAGCTGAAAAAAAGACAAGTGAACTATTTAATTTTCTAATCTAATATATATTTATAATTTATATATATTACATTAGAAAATTATTATATTAGATATATATATATATATATGTATATATATACTGTAAAACTCGGATTACTCAAACTTCAAGGGACCGAGCAAAAGCGTTCGAGTTATTAGAACGTTCAAGTTATCAGGACAGTCATAAGTGCACGTATTTATCAGTAGATACATGTACATATACAAACTATATATAAATCAAAAGCATAGAATGCTTGTTACAAGTTAAAGGGTCTCTCGTGTGAAGTTTTAAATATTTTTAATCAGAGAGTATAGATATTTTTCTATCACTTGAAATTTGTTTGTTGTTTTAGGTGATCTGACTACCAGGACGTTCTCAGATTAAAATTGGCAAAACTTGATCATGGTTAAAGCGCTCAGAAAAAATACAAACTTATATTTCTCTACCGATTTTTTCAAACCTTTAGAAAAGTCGTTAATGAAAATATTTTGTCGATGTTGGTAATAACAAGGCCTAAGAACTACTAAAGGTCGATGGTTATCTTTATGGCTTAGAATAAAATGTTATTGTAAAGCATTGAACTTAACAACCATTGAACTTAAACCCCAATCACCTGAATTTTACGTCGATAATAATACGTAACGTAAGCGCCATATTGGAGAGCTAATCGAATGCTAGTTCCGTTTGTAAACAAACGATGTAAAATGACAGAAATGTACATGTTGAATAGTTATTTTCCAGCTGGGTGTTAATGAAAACTCCTCCTACACAACGTTTAGAGTGCCCTGATAGGAAAAACCTATTTATAACATATGGACTAGGATATATCAAATGATAAGTAGAAGTAAAATAGATTTTCGTGGACCATGTTATTCATACAAACTGTTGTATTACAAATGCATAAACCTAGCAAATGATATATTCAGGCAAATAACAACTGTTCCATTATATTACAATTTATATTACATATGCATAAATGCACATATAGTTATTGTGTTGATAGACAAACCTTAAAACTGAGCTACTAAGTAATGCCAAACATGAAAACAATCATTGATGGGAGCAACAAAACCCTAAATCAGGGGTGTCAAACTCATTTTCACCGAGGGCCACATCAGCGAAATGGCTGTCCTCAAAGGGCCAGATGTAACTTATAATTGTAATGAAATGTAATCGAATAATATAAAATAACTTAAACTAGTCTTTGATATTAAATAACTCTTGACTTTATTACTTAAAGTTGCAAACAGAACAGTTGCACAGCAAAATATGCAAAACACTTGTTTTCGAAAAAAAATCAGAAAAGTTACACAATACCCATCAACATGGGCATACTTTCAGTAAAATCAAAAATTGTGAGCTGCTAAGAACATGAATTTGTTGGCATACACACATTAAATCTGCAAACACTAAATAATTGCAACAGCAGCAACACAAAATCAATATGTAAGCAGCAAAAAATCAAAAAATTATTTGCTATTTGCTGAAACAAAGTTAGACTTGCACCAAAGAAATTAAAAAATATACAGAGTTTGACTAAAATTAGTCATTTATTACATACAATACAAAGTTATGAATAATAGTTATACATGTACAGTTAGTCATGAACATGAAAATCACGAAACTATAATTTCGAATTTTTCCTCACGAGTATTATCTTCATAGCATAGCAAATCTACATCCTAATATAACTCAAATAAACTGTCATAAACATGTTTCAAAGAATAAAATTATGTTCAGTAACTCTGTTCTTGACTTTTCAGACTTCAGGGGCCGCTCTAAGAATGACTATGATCCTATCGAGATTGAATAACTTTTGTCTGACTACGGTTGACAGCCTAAAAAGTGCATTTTTATTCGAGTGTAACGATGCAAATTGACAAAATTAAAAGTTAGTAAAAACTTCGAAACATTAAAAATAATGTTTCAATTTGATTTATGCAGTCTTTCACTGTATTACCCCTTCTGAATCTGCATATTTACTTCTCGAGTTGAAAAAAATTGATCGCGAACGATAAATTTTAAAGTGACAGCGATGATTTTCGGTTCAGTAGATGTCGAAATGGGCGTAGTAATTTAGTTATAACTTTTGCCAGAGAGATCATTGAGGTATATATGTACGTTTGTTTGATTGGCCAGAAAAAAGTTTTTCTGACTAATCAAAATTATTCTCATGTAATGTAAAAATAACAACACAAGGAATAGACAAAGTTTAGAGGCAAGATAACTCGCGTTGGTGTGCCTAGCAACGTTATAAATACGGGAGAATGAGTCTCGGGCGAATGAGTAATTAAGCCCTCGCGGGCCACATAAAATGAGGTGGCGGGCCACATGTGGCCCGCGGGCCATGTGTTTGACACCTGTGCCCTAAATAAAACCAGTACACTACAAAGAGAAGACAACGAAAAAAGTTGCAACTGCAGACAGAAGAACAACTGCCCTTTGGAAGGAAAATGCAGACCCAAAAATGTGTTATATCAAGCAACAGTAAGCAACAATACAAACAACCACGTAGCGACCTACATAGGACTTTGCTCAACCGAATTTAAAACTAGATACAGCAACCATAAAGCCTCGTTTAACCACAAAAACAAACAACACCACACAGAATTGAGCAAGCACATTTGGAAGTTGAAAGACAGCAACTCAACATACAACGCAACATGGAAAATATTAGCTCAAGCACAACCATATACAAACAAAATGATGCAAATTATGTTTACTTGAAAAATACTTCATAATATGCAAACCCCACTTGGGCACATTAAATAAAAGAAATGAATTGACTTCTAATTGCAGACATGCTAGGAGTTATCTTCTCGGTTACCCTTAGCACTAAATTACATGATTAACACAGCGAGCCCATTTCTGATATTTTGGCACATTCGGTAAAGCTTTTCATTTTAGTACAATCGCGTCTGATGAGTGCTCCGCACAAAACAAATTTGTAGCGCAAATACTAAAAATTTACTTTTTTCGCAATAATTTTTCAAATATATATATATATATATATATATATATATATATATATATATATATATATATAATACCTGAGACCATCCAACACAGCATCAGTGGATGCTAGCAGCTAGCAGGAAACGCAAACACTGAGCGGCATAATCATGTCGCAGGTGTTGTGTATAGAAGTCTATGTGATGAGTATGGCCTTAATAAATCACAACACTGGTGGGAAGCTCCTGGTAAGGTCAATGAAAATGACCGCGCTAAGATCCTCTGGGACTTCTACATCCGAACTGACAAGCATGTCCTAGCAAACCAACCAGATATAGTGATGGTAGACAAGGAGAACAAGAGAGCTACTATAATAGATTTAGCAGTACCCAATGACTACAATATAGCCAGCAAAGAAAAAGAAAAGATAGAGAAATATCTCTCTCTTGGAGAAGAGATTGAAAAATGCAGAAATGTGAGAACAACTGTAATCCCAGTAGTTATTGGGGCACTGGGTGCAATAACACCGGCGCATAAAATGTGGCTTGCCCAAATACCAACAATAATCAACTCAGGTGAGTTGCAAAAAAGTGCACTATTGGGAACAGCTAATATCTTGAGGCGAGTGCTCAAACTTCCTGGTCTCTGGTAGGAGACCCGAGTTAGAGCAGAATTTACCACCCATACGGGGTATCCGGGGTGAGGAATCAATTTTATATATATATATATATATAGTGAAGTGAGAGTTGACTAAAAAAGCTTTATTACTATTAGTTTCATATAGATAGTAAAATGTACAAGTCTCAGATAAAACTCATTTATTAGTGACAAGCAGGTAAGATGGAACTTGAAAAACCCCACTATAGGATTAAAACATGTTTATATGAAAGCCATGTTGTTAAGTATATGGCTAAGTTATATTACTGGATAGTATGAATTTTCTACCGTGGCCACATGTAGAAATGAGTTCTTGACTCTTATTTAAACTGGCCTTATCTGAATGCATAGTTATATAATATTTTTCTAACAAACATAGTCTGCATATTTCTGAGGTGTTGTCATATGCTTTCGCTTGCTTTACTGCATTCCATTTGATGGTATACCAAAACTCGTACAAGCCCTTCAACAAGCAAAACAACATACCACACCACATTCACACACAATCCAATCACCTACCACGAATCATTGCAAACATACCAGACTCTATCAGCAGGCGCCTTAACAACATATCGTCAAGCAAAACCATTTTCAACAATGCAACTAAAATATATCAGGATGCCCTAAATGATAGCAAATACCAACACAAGCTGATATGCAAACCGCAGAATGATGATGGTAGGAAATGACCAGACCGCAGAAAAAGAAACATATTATGGTACAACCCCCTTATATTGCAGCTGCCAGTACCAACATACATGTAGGACGAGCTTTCATCATAATGATTAAAAGAATATTCAACAAATTCTACCCGCTTAAAAAAATATTTAACCAGAGTACACTCAAGCTAAGTTACAGCTGTATGGAAAATGTAAAGAGCATTATAGAAGGTCATAACAAAAAGCTACTAAACACGGAAAAAAGAAAGACAACATCAGCGATAGAACCTGCAACTGCAGAAAGCCAGAAGAATGCCAACTAGCAGGAAGGTGTCTAACCAAAAACCTAATATACCAAGCAGTAGTTACAGATGACCAGCAAAACAGCGAAACATATATTGGGCTGTGTGAAACCACTTTCAAAGCTAGACTCACCAATCATAAGGCATCATTCAACAACGACAAAAAAAAGACACGCAACAAAGCTCAGTAATTATATTTGGGAGCTGAAAAGGAGCAACACAGGGCATACCATCAAATGAAATGCAGTAAAGCAAGCGAAAGCCTATGACAACACCTCAGAAATATGCAGAATATGTTTGCTAGAAAAATATTATATAATTATGCATCCAGATAAGGCCAGTCTAAATAAGAGACAAGAACTCATTTTTACATGTCGCCACGGTAAAAAAGTCTTATTATCCAATAATATAACCTAGCCATATACTTAACAATATGGCTTTCATATAATTATGTTTTAATCCTATAGTGGGGTTGTTCAAGTTCCATCTTACCTGCTTGTCACTAGTAAATGAGTTTTATCTGAGGATTGTACATTTTACTATGTATATGAAACTAATAGTAATAAAGCTTTTTTAGTCAACTCTCACTTCGCTATATATATATATATATATATATATATATATATATATATATATATATATATATATATATATATGGTAGTAGTTTCTGCTCTAACTCGAGTCTCCTACCATAGACCTGGGAGTTTGAGCACCTGCCTCAAGATCTTAGCTGTTCCCAGTAGCGCACTCTTCTGCAACTCACCTGAGTTGATTACTGTTGGTATTTGGGCAAGCCAAATTTTATGCGCCGGTGTTTATGCGCCCAGTGTCCCAATGACTACTGGGATTACCGTTGTTCTTACATCCCAGCATTTTTTAATCTCTTCTTTAGGAGAGAGATATTTCTCTACATTTTCTTATTCTTTGCTGTCTATATTGTAGTCATTGGGTACTGCTATATCTATTATAGTAGCTCTTTTGATTTCTGTCCACCACTACTATATCTGGTTGGCTTGCTAGGACAAGCTTGTCAGTTTGGATGTAGAAGTCCCAGAGGATCTTAGCGCGGTCATTTTTACTGACCTTACCAGGAGCTTCTCACCAGTGTTGTGGTTTATTAAGGCCATACTCATCACATAGGCTTCTATACACAACACCTGCGACATGATTATGTCGCTCAGTGTATGCGTTCCCTGCTAGCTGCTTGCATCCACTGATGATGTGTTGGATGGTCTCAGGTGCATCTTTGCACAGTCTGCATCTAGGATCGTCTCTAGTGTAATAGATTTTCGTTTGGAGTTGCCTTGTTGGGAGCACTTGCTCCTGGGCTGCCATGATTAGCGACTCTGTATTAGCCGTTAGGTTTCCTTTGTTCAGCTACATATATGTCTGGTGAAGATTGCCAACCTTAGATATTTGTTGATGGTAAGCACCATGAAGAGGTTTCGTGTGCCAGTCAATTTCCTAATCTTCAGGACGTAGGTCCGTTGTAAGAGCAGCCGATTGAAATTCGGCTAGCAACTTATCTGAGATGGCCATAGAGGCTGCATATGCTTTGATGCTTTGCTCCCTCCTCTTCTTTCACTGTCTGCTGTACACTTTTGAGTCCCCTACCGCCATCTTTCCTATCAAGATACAATCTAATAGTATCAGATTTTGGGTGGAGTGCTCCATGCATGGACAACAGTTTACGAGTTGCTATATCTGTTTCTTTGATGGCTTGCTCAGTCCACTTTATTATGCCTGCTGTATATCTTATTACTGTCAGTGCGTAGGTATTTATTGCCATGACTTGGTTCTTGGCATTGAGCTGGCTCCGTAAGACCTGCCGAAGATGTTTCTTGTATTCGGTAATGGCTTTGTGACGTACCTCAGCTTCGTGGTTGATGTTGCTTTGCATAATCCCCAAGTACTTGTACCCTTCTTCTATATCTTTGATGGTACCATTTGGCATTCTTAAGCCATCTGTGAGCATAGAATGGCCTTTCTTAAGAATTAATCTTCTACATTTCTCAATACCGAAGGTCATTCCGATGTCCTTGCTGTATACCTGAGTTAGGTGTATTAGCGAATCAATGTCCGTTTCTTTGTTAGCGTACAGCTTGATGTCATCCATGTAGAAGAGGTGGTTTATCTTGGTGCCACTCTTAAACTGGTACCCATATTGAGTCTCCTCCAGCATATTGCTCAGAGGAGGGTTTAGGCATATGCAAAAGAGCAGCGGTGATAAGGAGTCATCTTGATAGATACCTCGCTTAATTTGTACACTTGCCAGCTTTTTGCCATTAACCTCCAGTTCCGTCTTCCATTTGGTCATTGACATCTTAATGAATGCCACAAGAGCAGGGTGAACATTATACATACTGAGGCACTCAAGTATCCAACTATAGGGAATTGAGTCATAGGCCTTTTTGTAGTCAATCCAAGCCATGGCAAGATTGGTTTGCCTTCTCCTGCTGTCTTGACAGACCGTCCGATCCACCAGTAACTGATGTTTAGCTCCTCGGGTGTTGCGCCCAATTCCTTTCTGAGCACTGGTCATATAGTGACTCATGTGCTCTTCCAGTTTGTCTGCAACTATTCCTGAGAGCAGTTTCCAAGTGGTGGGCAAGCACCTTATTGGTCGATAGTTTTTGGGAATCGGTCCCTGCTTTGGATCTTTTATCAGAAGTACAGTTCGTCCTTTGGTCAGCCATTTTGGATGATCACATTGTTCTATTAGGCATTCCATCTGCTTAGCCATTCTAGTGTAAAGTGATGTCAATTTCTTTAACCAGAAGGCTTGAATCATGTCATGACCAGGTGCTGCCCAGTTCTTCATACGCTGCACTCTGCACTTGATGTCCTCTTTGCTGATGGCGAGTCCTTGCTGAGCCACAGTGCGTTGATGGCTCTCTTTAAGCCTCTTCAGCCAATTTGCAGTGGTGTTATGAGTAGTCTCTTTCTCCCAGATGTCCTTTCAGAACTTTGAAGTGCTAGATCGGGGAGGCTCAAACATTGGCCTCTGCAGTTCACCTTTGAACTGAGAATACACTCTAGATGAATTATTGATGAACAGTTTGTTCATTCTCTTGTTATCCCGTTCTTTGGCGTACCGCTTCAGTCGTGCCGAGAGTGCTACTAGCTGCTGTTTGGCAGATTCTAGAGCTTCTATTGTGACTTCCCTTTTTGGACGCTCCAAACTGTGGTTAAATCTCTCACTGAGCCTACTAACTTTCTTGCACAAGTCCTTGAGCTTATTTTGTAGCCTCAGCTGCCAGGATGGATTGGCTTGAAGCCTTGTTGGCAGTGGCTTAATATCCATCTCCTCCAAGATGATGGTTGCTGTACTGTAGATTAAGGCATTAGTCTCACTGATTGATCCAGTTGAGATTGACTCCAGTGCCAAGGTAATGTCTTCTAACAGCTTCTTAGGTATGGCCTTCTAACTCTTCGTAGTGGTACCCTGCTTCCATAATCATTAGCAGCTGACATCTTGTTGATGATATTTTCCGCAAGCTCTCTCACCCTTGGGTCTAGGTCCAAGTACATGTCTTCTTCAACCCGTGAGTCAACACTTGATTGTGTATGTGTGACAGTGTGTGTTGATATGCACTCCTCATTGGTTGAGGTTACTTGGATGAACTGTTCTCTAATTTCATCTACCTCAAGTTCCGATATGAGGTGCCGCTTGATTATGTTACTCCTCTGAGCTATAAGTTGCTTAGCTGTTAGTGGCAATTCAGGGCGCATGTTTATCTACAGTTGACGCATCCTTCCCATGTAGCCCCACTTTTGAGGTTCACTCATAAAGTAGCACTGAATGAGATCCGCGTTATCAGTCCGAGTCCATTTCATCCGTTTTGAACCAGTAGCCCATTTTTCACTGCCTTGTCCTGGTTCAGCTACAGGCAGCGTGGACCTTGTTTGACCAAGCGACGTCCGAGCTGGCATGGCTTTGGTTATTGCACTCATCATAGAGGTTGTGGACGTTAGACAAGCAAGGGTCTTGTCCAAGGGCCACCAGAAAAGTGCAGTTGTTGGGGTTTGAACCGAAGACCTAATGATCCAGGTCCCGATACCTTACCAACTGCGCTATCTGTCCTATATAATATATATACATATATATTATATATATATACATATATACATATATATATATATATATATATATATATATATATATATATATATATATATATATATATATATATATATATATATATATATGTATATATATATAAACTATATTAAGAACTGAAAACTTTTAAAACATTTTACAACCTAAAGTTTCATGGTTGCTACCATTCATCAGGTAAAATTAAAATGAACTGAAGCTCATATGACTGTACGTCAAAACACATCAAGTAGCTTAATGATAAAGGCCAGTTACATATACGGTAATACAACAATTTAATTGGTTCATGTCGCAGCATTGCAAATTAGGTGCTTATTTGAATGTCTGCACTTTGACACAAGCTCGTTTCTTGAGTTTAAGCTTGCAAGCTCAGGTTTGTATAGAATGAAGTATTTCTCCCAAATACACAAATTACAGCGTTTACTGGTCTTATTGTAACTACTCGCTTTTTTAATACTCTCCACTTGATGTCGTACTTGATGGATCGATCTTTAAGCTGCCATATATGTATAATTACTTAGTTCTGTTGAAGTTCGTTTTGATGGATTGTTGAAGTTGCTACGATGGTTGTAATATCTTTTCTTGAATGAGCCCTCTGTCAAGCCAACATATGTCTGTTTGGTAAAATTAGGTTCGTTGGTCATAACTGTAGCCTGATAGATGACAGAACTGGACAAACATGCATTTGGCAGTGGACATGTACTTTTATCTCGACAGTTGCATGTTGCTGTTGGCTTTTCGTTTGATAGCTGCGCTTTGTTGTTATTTGTAATAATCTGTCCAATATTCTTCATGCAGCTATAGCTAAGTTTTAAATTGTTTCTATTAAATATCGAATAAAGTTTGTGATCTTTAGGAAATTCTTCACTCAGAGCTCTGAAGAAAAGCTTTCCTATATTGGTGGCAACATTTTTAGAAAAAGGGGGTTATGCCAAAGTATATTTCTTCTGCGTTTGTTTCTGGTGTTATGCGATGTTGTATTTTCACTAAATGTCAGTTTATGATGATATCCACTTCTATTAAGGGCTTCTTGGTGCTCTTTTGTTTTTTGTCTAGAAATATCTTGATTTGATGATATTGCGGAAAAGCGCAGGTTGACTGATGCTGGAATGTTTTTGATGACGGAAGGTGGATGGTTAGATCTTGTGTGCACGTATCTAGGCACATCATTGGGCTTGCTGAAGGGTCTATAAAATTCATTCTGTAGATCTAACGATATATCCAAAAAGTCAATGGTGCTTTTATTTGCATCTACAGATATTTTCAGCCCATATCGATGGAATAATGTGCACAGATTTTTCTTGAGCTTCTCAGTTTGTTTAGGAGTTGCTCTCACTACGCCAAGTCCATCATCTCGGTATAATTCAAAAGTCTCTTTTGTGATTTGGTTTATCTGATGTAACATAAAGCAGCCAACCAGTTCACATATTTCTGCTCCATCATAGGAACCCATAGCCACATCGAAGCAGTCTGCATGTCCTGATTTCCCCCATGCTTCATGATCACTATATAGCAGGGTCTTTTTGGTGTGCAAGGTTATTCTGCGCTCATCAGACGTTATAGTCTCGTAGTTGGTAGCTAAGTTTAAAGCTAGAGATAGAAGGTCAATAGATATAGAGGGGTAGAACTCAACAACATCAAAAAATAGAAACCTACACTCTTTCTTATTAGGAATAGCATTGAACCATGTGATTACGTCATGCGTGTTCTTCCATTGATTTATGCTGATGGCGCTATTTATTTTAAAGTTTATGCGTTCTACTATGTTCTTGCTTACGATGCCAAGTTCGTTCTTAGTAGGGTTGATTAGGCGGCAAGATGGTTTAGATGCAAAGCTCGCCTTGTGGTCTTTTAAAGTGATAAAGGCATTGTTGGTCGCCAATGAGTCAATCCTGTCACTGATATTAAGTGAATTAGCTATTTCCATTTTTTCTCTAGTGATGGAGGATATAGTGGTGTTACCGACCTTGCTATAAGACTTGGTGATACTGTTTTTGAGAAGATCATTGTAAGTGTTGGTATCCAGCTTGTAGTAGTTAGTTGTTTTGTCTGCAGGTACTAGAATGGTATTGACATTCTTTGCATGTTGTTTAATGCCAGACTGCATCTTCCTTAAAAAATTACACTTTAATTTCTTGAATTTCTTAAAAGTTTTCAGTTCTTAATATAGTTTATATAAATGCTCTATTTTAATATTGAGCACTCTCTTCTAGTGAACTGCAACCTTCTTCTTCATCAGTATATATATATATATATATATATATATATAAAATGGAAAATTAAATAGTTTACTTATCTTTCAGCTACTGTCAGTTTCCTGCTGGCACATTCTTCAGGCTGTAAGCTTCAACTGAAGAATGCGCCAGCAGGAAACTGACAGTAGCTGAACGATAAGTAAACTATTTAATTTTCCAATTTATACTGCTCCATCCTATGTTGAGCACTCTGATTTTAGTTCCAAGTAGGATACATTTCAATATATATATATATATATATATATATATATATACATTTCAATATATATATATATATATATATATATATATACATATGTATATATATATATATATATATATATATATATATATATATACATATATATATATACATATGTATATGTATACTAATAAATTATTTAAAAGCAATACTTATCTTTTTTCTCAGCTACTGTCAGTTTCATGACTTTCCCATTCATCAGGCTGTGTTGAAATAAACAAGATGGTCACTAATCTCTTCCTGGCTATTTTTCTCTCCTTTAGTTCTTATTGTTTAATTTCCTCTTCTTCTGATTGGTTGTTGGTGAGTAGCTACAAAATGAGAGAGAAGATAACTTCTGGAATGACGACAGGTTGAGACTAATTCAGATTTTTTATTAAGTGTTGCTAAGTCAGGTCTATTAATGATGTAGTATTTTTCTGTCAAACATAGGTTGCACCTTTTGCTGGAGTTGTTGTATGATTTTGTTTGTTTTAGTACATTCCAGTCTAGTTTGTAGTCAATGTCTTGGTCTTTCAGTTTCCAAATGTGTTTGCTTAGTTCAGTTGCATTTCGCTTGGTGCTATTTTTGATACTAGTTTTGTGGTTACTATATCGTGTTTTAAAGTCAGTTTCACAAAGTCCTATGTATGATTCAGTAGTGTTGTTGTCTAGTCGTGTCACTTTGGCTTGGTATATCACACTTTTTTGCAGGCAGTTTTCATTAAGTGGGCATTCACTTTTGACTCGGCAGTTACATTTTTTTGTCATTTACTGGGGTTTCATTGCTTTTTCCAAGGATTTTTTTGTTGTGTGCATCAATTTTACTCTTCATGTTGGGCATTGTGGAATAGCTGATTTTTACTGTGTTCTTGTTAAATATTTTGCCTAGTGGGTTCTTTTTGTCAAAGCATTTGTTTACAATTTTCAAGAATTTTTTGCCAAAGTTAGTCTGTACATTGCTGTTATATGGTGGTTTGTACCATATTACTTTTCGTTGCCTGTTACGTTTATTAGTTGTGGTTTCTGGTTTGTATTTTAGCTTGTACTTGTAGTTACTGTCGTTGAGTGCTTGTTGGTATGGTGTTTTTGATTGCTCAAGTATATATTTGTTAGCAGAGAGTCGGGAGAGTCTTCTGTTGACGTTTTCTGGTAAGTTTTTAATGATGTTAGGGGGTGGTTACTTTGGGCATGAACATATTGTACGCTGTTGTTGGGTTTAGTGTATGGGCTGTGTGTACCACTGTTTAGGTCTAGGGTTACATCTAAGAAATTGATGATTTTTTGATTAGCTTCAATAGTGATTTTTAGTTTGTTCTGTTTGATGGTTTTGCATATTTGTTTCTTCATGTTTTCAATGCTGCGAGGTGTGCCATTGCAGATTGCAAGTCCGTCATCACGATAAAGTCCAGTGTTGCGTTTGAGTTCGTCTAGAAGTAAAGAGAGTAAGTAAGTCCCTACAAGTTCACAAGTCTCAGCTTCGTCATAGCTTCCCATAGTCACGTCAAACATGCTAGCATTTTCTTTTTTTCTCCAAGGTTCTTGTCCATATGTCAAGTATGCCTTTTTGTGTGAATGATTATGTGTTCTTCATTGTCAGTAATGGTAGTAAATTGTCGGGCAAAACATATTGCATTAGTTAATAGTTCCTGTGTTATTGAAGGGTAAAATTCACAGACGTCAAATGAGATGAATGAGTAATTTTGCTTGTTAGTAATGTTTTTGAACCAGTCTATCACTTCTGTAGTGTTTCTCCATAAAGTCGCATGGGTTTTAGTTCGCAGTGTTTTGTTTATTTTCTCAAGTATGTGCTTACTAACTTTCCCAAGTTCTGGTTTAGTAGGGTTGATTAGTCTGTGAGTAGGGTTGTTGGGAAAATACGGTCTTTTATAGTTATAAAAGCATCTCTTCGAGCGGTTTGTTCAATGCGGTCATCAAGTTCTAGTTGGTGGGCAATTTGTTGGTCATTAGCAGTTATTTTAATTATGGTGTCACTGTCAGTCTTTTTGTAATTTTTTGTAATGTTGTTATGTAGTGCCTTGTTATAATTGTTTGGGGTTATATATGTATATATATATATATATATATATATATATATATATATATATATATATATATATATATATATATATATATATATATATATATATATATATATATATAGCTGCTCCAATATATTGTTGAGCACTCTAATTTTAGTAATACTAGTTCATAATTCTTAGGAATTTATAGTTTATATACATATATATTTATGTATATATGTATATATATATATTTATATATATACATGTATATAGGTAAATACTTATTTACCTATATATAGGTATTATATTTAAATAGGTATTTAGGTATTATGTACCAATAATCTAAATATCTAACAATCTAAACACCTTTAGGTAAATATACATATATATATATATATATATATATATATATATATATATATATATATATATATATATATATATATATATATATATATATATATATATATATATATATATATATATATATATATACTCATGCTACAGACAGTACTGTTTCGGCTATTGAAGCCTCATCAGTGCAGCTCAGAGCTTTGGCAAGGGACACAAATCCCATTACCAATGAGAGTTGACTTCCTGCCATGAAACAACTAGGTTGCCTCACAGACTTTAAGAAAGTCAATGTGCTGGCACCAGAGTGCTCAAATCACAAAAGTGATGAGCTTTGCACAAAGGCTAATAGTGCCGCACCTCTCACAGAGGGCTCAACCAAACCGAAGTGAGGGAGCATAATACTCATGCTACAGACAGTACTGTTTCGGCTATTGAAGCCTCATCAGTGCAGCTCAGAGCTTTGGCAAGGGACACAAATCCCATTACCAATGAGAGTTGACTTCCTGCCATGAAACAACTAGGTTGCCTCACAGACTTTAAGAAAGTCAATGTGCTGGCACCAGAGTGCTCAAATCACAAAAGTGATGAGCTTTGCACAAAGGCTAATAGTGCCGCACCTCTCACAGAGGGCTCAACCAAACCGAAGTGAGGGAGCATATACTCATGCTACAGACAGTACTGTTTCGGCTATTGAAGCCTCATCAATGCAGCTCAGAGCTTTGGCATATATACATATATATATATATATATATGTAGATATATATAAAAAAAAAAATTGTTTCCTCACCCCGGATACCCCGTATGGGTGGTAAATTCTGCTCTAACTCGGGTCTCCTACCATAGACCTGGGAGTTTGAGCACTCGTCTCAAGATCTTAGCTGTTCCCAATAGCGCACTTTTCTGCAACTCACCTGAGTTGATTGTTGTTGGTATTTGGGCAAGCCACATTTTATGCGCCTGTGTTATTGCGCCCAGTGCCCCAATGACTACTGGGATTACGGTTGTTCTTACATTCCAGCATTTTTCAATTTCTTCTCCAAGAGGGAGATATTTTTCTACCTTTTCTTTTTCTTTGCTGGCTATATTGTAGTCATTGGGTACTGCTATATCTATTATAGTAGCCATCTTGTTCTCCTTGTCTACCACCACTATATCTGGTTGGTTTGCTAGGACATGCTTGTCAGTTTGGATGTAGAAGTCCCAGAGGATCTTAGCGCGGTCATTTTCATTGACCTTACCAGAAGCTTCCCAGCAGTGTTGTGGTTTATTAAGGCCATACTCGTCACATAGACTTCTATACACAATACCTGCGACATGATTATGCCGCTCAGTGTATGCGTTCCCTGCTAGCTGTCTGCATCCACTGATGATGTGTTGGATGGTCTCAGGTGCATCTTTGCACAGTCTGCATCTAGGATCGTCTCTAGTGTGATAGATTTTCGTTTGGAGTTGCCTTGTTGGGAGCACTTGCTCCTGGGCTGCCATGATTAGCGACTCTGTATTGGCCGTTAGATTTCCTTTGTTCAGCCACATATATGTCTGGTGAAGATCGCCAACCTTAGATATTTGTTGGTGGTAAGCACCATGAAGAGGTTTCGTATGCCAGTCAATTTCCTCATCATCAGGGCGTAGGTCCGTTGTGAGAGCAGCCGATTGAAATTCAGCTAGCAAATTATCTGAGATGGCCATGGAGGCTGCATATGCTTTGATGCTTCGCTCCTCCTCTTTCACTGTCTGCTGTACACTTTTGAGTCCCCTACCGCCATCTTTCCTATCAAGATACAATCTAATAGTATCAGATTTTGGGTGGAGTGCTCCATGCATGGTCAGCAGTTTACGAGTTGCTATATCTGTTTCTTTGATGGCTTCCTCAGTCCACTTTATTATGCCTGCTGGATATCTTATTACTGGCAGTGCGTAGGTATTTATTGCCATGATTTGGTTCTTGGCATTGAGCTGGCTCCGTAAGACCTGCCGAAGGCGTTTCTTGTATTCGGTAATGGCTTTGTGACGTACCTCGGCTTCGTGGTTGATGTTGCTTTGCATAATCCCCAAGTACTTGTACCCTTCTTCTATATCTTTGATGGTACCATTTGGCATTCTTAGGCCATCTGTGAGCATAGAATGGCCTTTCTTAAGAATTAGCCTTCCACATTTCTCAATACCGAAGGTCATTCCGATGTCCTTGCTGTATACCTGAGTGAGGTGTATTAGCGAATCAATGTCCCTTTCTTTGTTAGCGTACAGCTTGATGTCATCCATGTAGAAGAGGTGGTTTATCTTGGTGCCACTCTTAAACTGATACCCATATTGAGTCTCCTCCAGCATATTGCTTAGAGGGTTTAGGCATATGCAGAAGAGCAGCGGTGATAAGGAGTCACCTTGATAGATGCCTCGCTTAATTTGTACACTCGCCAGCTTTTTGCCATTAGCCTCCAGTTCCGTTTTCCATTTGGTCATTGACATCTTGATGAATGCCACAAGAGCAGGGTGAACATTGTACATACTGAGGCACTCAAGTATCCAACTATGGGGAATTGAGTCATAGGCCTTTCTGTAGTCAATCCAAGCCATGGCAAGATTGGTTTGCCTTTTCCTGCTGTTTTGACAGACCGTCCGATCCACCAGTAACTGATGTTTAGCTCCTCGGGTGTTGCGCCCAATTCCTTTCTGAGCACTGGTCATATAGTGACTCATGTGCTCTTCCAGTTTGTCTGCAACTATTCCTGAGAGCAGTTTCCAAGTGGTGGGCAAGCACGTTATTGGTCGATAGTTTTTGGGAATCGGCCCCTGCTTTGGATCTTTTATCAGAAGCACAGTTCGTCCTTTGGTCAGCCATTCTGGATGGTCACCTTGTTCTATTAGGTATTCCATCTGCTTAGCCATTCTAGTGTGAAGTGATGTCAATTTCTTCAACCAGAAGGCTTGAATCATGTCATGGCCAGGTGCTGCCCAGTTCTTCATACGCTGCACTCTGCACTTGATGTCTTCTTTGCTGATGGTGAGTCCTTGCTGAGCCACAGTGTGTTGATGGTTCTCTTTAAGCCTCTTCAGCCAATTTGCAGTGGTGTTATGAGTAGTCACTTTCTCCCAGATGTCCTTCCAGAACTTTGAAGTGCTAGATCGGGGAGGCTCAAACATTGGCCTCTGCAGTTCACCTTTGAACTGGGAATACACTCTAGATGGATTATTGATGAACAGTTTGTTCATTCTCTTGTTATCTCGCTCTTTGGTGTACCGCTTCAGTCGTGCCGAGAGTGCTACTAGCCGCTGTTTGGCAGATTCTAGAGCTTCTATTGTGGCTTCCCTTTTTGGACGCTCCAAACTGTGGTTAGATCTCTCACTGAGCCTACTAACTTTCTTGCGCAAGTCCTTGATCTTATTTTGTAGCCTCAGCTGCCAGGATGGAATGGCTTGAAGCCTTGTTGGCATTGGCTTAATATCCATCTCCTCCAAGATGACGGTTGCTGTACTGTAGATTAAGGCATTAGTCTCACTGATTGATCCAGTTGAGATCGACTCCAGTGCCATGTTAATGTCTTCTAACAGCTTCTTAGGTATGGCCTTGCTAACTCTTCGTAGTGGTACCCTGCTTCCATAATCATTAGCAGCTGACATCTTGTTGATGATATTTTCCGCAAGCTCTTTCACCCTTGGGTCAAGGTCCAAGTGCATGTCCTCTTCAGCCCGTGAGTCAACACATGATCGTGTATCCATGACAGTGTGTGTTGATATGCACTCCTCGTTGGTTGAGGTTACTTGGGTGAACTTTTCCCTAATTTCATCTACCTCAAGTTGTGATATGAGGTGTCGCTTGATTATGTTACTCCTCTGAGCTACAAGTTGCTTAGCGGTTAGTGGCAATTCAGGGCGCATGTTTATCCACAGTTGACGCATCCTTCCCATGTAGCCCCACTTTTGAGGTTCACTTATAAAGTAGCACTGCATGAGGTCCGTGTTATCAGTCCGAGTCCATTTCATCCGTTTTGAACCAGTAGCCCATTTTTCACTGCCTTGTCCTGGTTCAGCTACAGGCAGCGCGGACCTTGTTTGACCGGGCGACATCCGAGCCGGCATGGCTTTGGTTATTGCACTCATCATAGAGGTTGTAGACGTTATACAAGCAAAGGTCTTGTCTAAGGACCACCAGAAAAGTGCAGTTGTTGGGGTTTGAACCGAGGACCTAATGATCACGGTCCCGATACCTTACTATCTGCGCTATCTGTCATATATATATATATATATATGACAGATAGCGTATATATATATACTATATATATATATATATATATTTATATATATATTTATATATGTATATATATATATGTATATATATATATATATATATATATATATATATATATATATATATATATATATATATATATATATATATATATATATATGCATACAGATACATTAATAGTTATATATATATATATATCATACTTAAAACTAAAATCAGAGTGCTCAACATAGGCTAATGCAGTATAAATTAGAAAATTAAATAGTGTACTTATCCTTTTTCAGCTAATGTCAGTTTCTTGCTAATGCAATCCCCAGGCTGTAGACTTCCACTGGAATAAGATAATGACTTTCAAACATCCCATTCTTTTACGTGATTGGTGGATTTTGTCACACTCTGATTAACTTGTTACTAAAATTGCAGAGACGATAACTTTTAGAGTGAAGGCAGGATGAGGCAATTTTTGTTCTTTTATTAAGTGTTGACATATCAGGTTTTTTAATAATGCAATATTTTTTCAGAAATACATAAATTGCACCTTTTACTTAAGTTACTGTAGGATTTAGCATTTTTAGTATTATCCAGGCAAGTTTGATGTTAATGTTTTGGACTTTTAGTGCCCGTATGTGTTTACTCAGTTCTGTAACATTTCTTTTTGAGCTATTATTTATACTACTTTTATGGTCCCGTTATCTAGTTTTAAAGTCAGTTTCACAAAGTCCGACATAGGTCTCAGAAGTGTTGCTGTCTAGTCTTGTCACTTGTTCTTCGTACAGTACGTTCTTCTGAAGACAGCTTTGGTTAAGCGGACAGCCGGATTTCGTTCTGCAGTTGTATTTCTTGATTTCGGATGTTGGTGGGCTTGAAAGTAGCTTTTTGTTATGGTATTCTATTTTGTTTTTGATGTTAGCCATTGCAAAATAGCTCAATTTTAAGGTATTCTTGTTAAATATTTTATGTAGAGGAACAAACTGACTTTAAAACTAGATATCGTAACCATAAAAGTAGTATAAATAATAGCTCAAAAAGAAATGTTACAGAACTGAGTAAACACATACGGGCACTAAAAGTCCAAAACATTAACATCAAACTTGCCTGGATAATACTAAAAATGCTAAATCCTACAGTAACTTAAGTAAAAGGTGCAATTTATGTATTTCTAAAAAATATTAAATTACTAAAAAACCTGACATGTCAACACTTAATAAAAGAACAGAAATTTCCTCATCCTGTCCTCACTCTAAAAGTTATCTTCTCTGCAATTTTAGTAACAAGTTAATCAGAGCGCGAAAAAATCCACCAAATACGTGAAAGAGGGGGATGTTTGAAAAGTTACTATCTTGTTCCATTTGAAGTCTACAGCATGAGGATTGCATGAGCAAGAAACTGCTTGTAGATGAAAAAAAGATAAGCAAATTATTTACTTTTCTAATTTACATATATATATATATATATATATATATATATATATATATATATATATATATATATATAGATATATATTGTAGACCTACTTGCAGCTACTGGCAGTTTCATGACTTATTCTATTAATCTTCAGGCTTCAATAGCCTGAAGATTGATAGAAGAAATCACGAAATCGGCAGTAGGACTGAGATTTGAAGATGCATTTATATTAACAGATAAGAAATCCTAAAGAGCACACAATATCTACTATATAAACGGCAATGGTTGTGTGCGTGCGTGCGTGTGCGTGCGCGTGCGTGTGTGTGATTGATTGTCCGCCTTATAGAGTACCTTACTTTTCGGACTATTACCCGCTACTAGGTATCTAGGGCGCGTTAGCGGGAATCGACGGTTAATACACGCATCTATACATAACCTACCTATTCATCGGTTTTACACAAAATCACGTTATCTTCGGTTAGCGCGTGCCTCTTTACGGCGCCCAACGACACTGGTGCGTTTGAAACAGCAAATTTGCTGCCGTGTTATAAAGCGCCGTCCTGAGTCCGGCTGCCTATACAGCTATACAAATGTACTAATCATTAAATAAAATAAATTAATGAATAGTAATTTACATGCGATTAATTTTTACTGCCAACGTGTACCGAGAAGGTCACGCGAACGTTGGTTTCTTGCGGTCACTGGAAAACGCAGTTCTCTCCTACTAAATTTCTACATAAAAAAGGTAAGTATTTCTTAATCAATGTTGTATTGTATATGAATTGCCACACTTCCACTACATAACCCTTTCACTTGCGTCCGTGTACAAATTTAGCTATCGGCCTACTGCCAGCCATTTTGCCGATATTGCTTAATATGTATACATTATTTTTTCAATTTCAAACTCGAGCTAGAACGTTTGTTTTGGTTATATATTTCATTTTGCCAACATGTTAACAAGCACTGCTATACAAAAAATTTGTTGTGTCTATACTTTGCATTTTAATTATCTGTGTAACCACACAAATTTGATATTGCTATAATTTCATCAACATAAGTAGTTATTTGTTTTTTTAACTCGGACGCATTTAATGAACTCGCACAAAAAATCTTCGTTTTTAAGTTGGAAATTCTCAAACGAAGATTTAAAGTTAAATTTTAGGCTAATTTTATAGAGAAATCTTTGGACAACACTGTCACTACTATAAAAGTCTTAAAGATCGTTGGTTATGTTATCAAGGAATAATAAAATTCAGTTGCTAGCAATTGCTGGAAAGTCGCAAAATTGCGTCTACGGCGGTCGACCATAGAAAACGCATGAATGAGTCTACTTCAATGAAAGGATTGAAAACGTTGGATTTGCCACTGTTTGTGATAATAAACATGTTCATTTTCTTCCGCAGCCGAGTTACTTTTACTTTTTTTCCAGCTACAAGTACTACAGAACTACAGCTACTACAGAACTTGCACGGGCACTCCGAGTCTGGCGATAGGCGACAGTGAGAAGAAAGCGAGCAGCGTATCTTACAAAAAAGCTCACTATCTCATTCAATTTTAGAAATGCTTGAAGCAGTACGATGCCTTCCAAAAGGCCTACTGAACAAACGCAAGAACAGATTGATTTCCGTAGAGAAAGAGATCGAATTCGCAAAGCAGCAGCAAGACGAGCAGAAACTGCAGAGCAAACACAGCTACGCCCACAACCAAACAGAATTGCTGCTGCAGTTGCTAGAGGAGCAGAAACCGCTGAACAAACATAGGTACATCAAGAGCGGGCCAGAATAGATGTTGCAGCCGCTAGAAGTTCAGAGACTACTGAATCGACCCCATCAGCAACTCAAACGGCTCAGAGCAGCCGCTACATCGGCCAGTCGTGCAGAAACCTCCGAGCAGATGCAGCGGCGACAAGAACATGATGCACTAGCTACAACAGCTGCTCGGCGAGCTGAATTTTAGGAGCAGATGAAACGGCGACAACAGCGAGATTCACTAACTACAGCAGCTGCTACCAGGCGCCGTGTATGGACAGAAAACTTTGCACTTGACTACAGTCCTGCAACAGAGTATAGGGTTGAATTTTTTTATGGGACGAATGTCTAAAAATGCTCCAAATGTACTGCCTTATGTTGAAAAGGCGAGAGGCCATATATGTAGTTTTTATAGTAGATTTTATTGATAATAAATTTTATCAATAACCGCATTACTGTTGCACAGTTTGTATATACCATGTCAAAACACAGGCTACAGACGAAGAACTGGTGAGTCATGATTAGTGTTTCAAGCATGTAGAAGTCTCAATTCAATAAATGCTGGCGATAGCTTAGCAGTGCAATAGCAAAAGATTTTCTAGAATTTCTTAAAATATGTAAAGTTAAAATATGTAAAACTTTTCAATACTGCCAGTTTGAAGAACTTCAGTTTGCCTAGAAATGTCAATTTCATTATCAGTTCCCTGTACGCAAATAAGGCAACTCTGATTTGAGCGGTTTGAGACTGATGCATTGTAGACTAGCTGTAAATTGTATTGCAGATTTCCATTGTTCTCCCCAACATTATTGACATAATATATGACTGCATATGTGTATGCATAGTGTGATCAGGGCAAAAAATTTCAGTGATCTGTATATTTGGAGTTGTTTTACAGTATGAAAGACAACTCTCAATAAACCTCTTGCTGTACATGAATCTGTTCCTGTGGACGGGTAATGCAGCTAGCAGTTTATGGCCGTGACGTGACTCAGGGATGCGCAGGAGACCTTTTTCACCCCGAGTGCAGCGAGAGTATCCAGGCGCGGCTTTCCGGATAAACAAGTTGGCGAGTGCGAGGCGATTGATTGCGAGGTGATTATTTGCGAGGCAATTGATTGTGAGGCGAGTGCAAGAGTGCGATGGTCAACTGCTCGGCGAGTAAAGACTGGTCAGCTAAGGCGGGGGCTCGGTGGCAGAAGTGCGCGATTTTCAACTGCAAATATAAATGGGTATGAACGGATGCATGAATCTAGACACATTAATCTGCAATATTCACTAGATTTTACACGCATCTAGCTGTAAAACACATTGCAGATTTCCATTGTTTTCCCCAACATTATTGACATGTATACATGTATGCATATTCAAGGCAACAATTTCAGTAGATAATTTACATAGCAATACATCAGGGCAACAATATCGGTAGACTGCATTTTTGGAGTTGTTATACAGTATGAAAGACAACTCTCAATAAACCTTATGCTGCGCGCGAATCTGTTCCTGTGGGCGGATAATGCAGCTAGTCATATATAAGGAGCCTTGTTGAGTCAAGCAAGCCAGAACTTGAGGAAAAGTACTTTTATGCCTTTTATAGTATAGGCACTTTTGACTGAAGTTACATATATATTTGAGATTTTTTTTGCCATTTATACTCAAAATGGTGTAGTTTTTGGTGGAGTAGTAAATGGTTGCAGCAGGTCCTTATCATGTTCTTTTATTTAAAAATGACATAATAGAAGCAATGGCATGTTTTAAAACATTGAAGACTTCCAAATGGGACTATAAAAAATGTTTCAATCGTATCACCTCAAAGCATTGAATATTTCAGTAAAAATATATTTTTTGATCTCGTTGCCCAATAAAACGTACTGTAAAGCCATTTGAAAGTTGTAAAAAAATTGCTAATGAACCTGAAGGTATAACAGCACTATTGATTGCATTATAGTTATACAATTAGTTAACTAACTGTATAACTATAATGCATTTAAAACTTTTGGTTAAAAAAGGTTCTGCAGCTATATTTGCCTAAACCAGAGAACAGAGCAAAGGACCTGAGTCTAAATTTGGTATGTGAAATACAAAAATTACTGTAAAACCTCTAATTGATCGCCATCTCTATTTGACTGCCGTAATAAGAAAAGGTTTAAAAAGTTGAGCGCCATCATTATTTGAATGTCACCTCTAATTGACTATCACTTTAAATATCTTTGACTTTTATGACAGCATAATATCAAGTGATCTGTAAAAATCTGTCCCCAGAATAATATCAACAATGAATCAATTACTTTAATAATAACCATTTCTGTCTTTGTCCATTTCTAAAGCTTTTCACTTCTTTTTTAAAGCTTTGAATTATTACCATTAAAATAATCAATAACAGTTTCAGGCTAATAGTAGTTCCTTGTTTACCATGCATATAAAAACAGTTAGCAAGTTTGGGGCCAAAGGTTACATTTAGCAAGCAAACTTTTACGCGCTGCATTTGTGCTAAATGCTACGCGTAAAAGTTTTGATCTGCTAATATGTTAATATTAGATGCTAATATTAACTAGTTAAGCAGTGCAAAAAAAATTGAGGCCAAAAGATATTGTGGAAGGTATTTTACAACTAGAAGATGTTTGTTCTATAGAAAGCAACAATCAGAACGCAGCTATTCGCGCAAACAGAGTGGAAATACTTTCATTTTAAAAATGTTAATTTTTGTTTCTGCACCTAATGTAAGTATGGTTTGTTTATGTCATTTGTTCATAAATATATATTTGTATCATTTGATGGATTATCATTATATATCTTATCAATATTCGATTTATAGCATGTTATTTAACAGCATCATTACTGCTATCTTAACACAGCTTACAATGGATTGATGCTCATAACTCTACTTCTATTTGCACATAAAAAGCTAGTTTTGGCTGCAAACTGTAGCAAACATATCAATGAGGGCAGTGATCCTTTATGTAACATTGGTAAAAGTAAACACAAAAAAAAATTAATTTTTTCATATTTTGAATGGAACAAAAATTAAAAATGTAAACAAGTCGCAAAGAAGAACAAAGGCTATAATATCATCGCAGGTCAATTTGCAAGCGATAGATATCAACTGGTAGAGATATTTTTCAGATTCTCAGTTTTTCAATGCATATTTATTAATAGATCTTTGACAAGTTGGAGGTAAGTTAGCAGATTTGTTGTATCTAAAAATTTAATATCGGTCCACCCAAAAAAGAGAATGAAATATAGGCAACATTCGCTGTGACTATAAAAAGGCTAAATTTATCTTCCGACATTTCTGAAAAAAAAATTGAAAAAAAGACCGCCATCCTCTATTTGAATCCCGCCTCCAATTGACTACCCCTATAGAACAAGGGTTGAAAAATAAAGTGCCATAACGTTTACATGAAGGTTTTATGGTATATAAATGTAGGCCAAAAAACCTAAATTGCTAGAAACTTGAAACAAAAAATAAATTCTACCAACTAAATAAAAAAGTGTTGAATTTTAAAAATTAAACCTTAGATACAACCTTATATAAAGTTTTATATATTATAGCCTTATATATAACTTTAAATATAGCCTTATATATAAATAGAATAAAAATATAACATACTGTGTAGTAGGACATTTTCTAAATTTTTGCTTTTGGCTAAAAAGCTATGTAGGCAAGTTGAAACTAATTATTTACGTTAATCTATTGTCATCCAGGTATTTGATTGGTTAAAGACTGTTAAAGAAATTGGTCTACACATTTTTGTGTATTACAATACTGCAGCATACCAAAAATATATCGAATACCTTCAGAAGGGCAGCAGGCAGCTCCAACAAAAAGTTTAATTTTTTTTAAAGATTTTGCTGAGGTTTTAGTCAAGATGGCCACCAACGATTCCCTGGAGTACCTTTCTACCATTGAATCTATGGAAATTAGAGCTTACACTGCAGATAATGATAAACTACTAGAAATGGTGGGTTATGATTCCAGGACAATATGTTGGAGAACTCCAGGTTCCCATGATCTAGTCATCAAGGACCTTGAAGGAAACTGTAAGTTTTGCATAAGCGGTGCAGAAATAAAAAACCACCCTATATCAGTATATTATACAGCGATTCATGCAATTGGAGAAATAAAAGATGGCAAACTCAGGCATTTTGCATCAACTAGAGATGAAACTATAAATGTGAGTGCATATAAGATTGCTGTGGCCGGTAACATTTTTGAAAAATTTCATTCCCACACTGCCATCACTTTTAATGCTGAAGCTGCCGTTGAACTGAAAGCTATGGTCATTGCTTTGGCTATGCAAGAAGCTTTAGCTTATGACTTCTTACAAAAAAACCTTCCTTTAGGTTTAGAAAGTCAAAGTGATGTCTCAAACTCTTCAATCACTCCGAAGCAAAACAAACCAATCGTTACAATTATATTTACTGATGAAGGAAACAATCAGACGTACCAAATAAAAATGGAAGGTCGGCTAATTGGTACTAGCATGTTTATAATATTTTTGATGGACAACTCAGAAAGACACAATGTTCTACTGACTACAACGGTAATGGGTGATAAAATGAGTGCATCGAATACGGTCGGAGAACGACAATACACGACTGCTAAAGATACATCTGATGTAACAAATTTTTTTGTATTATCTGGTTCAACTACAATTGGAAAAATAGACGTTGGTGTAAAAACAGGTCATGCCACATTGACAACTTATAGTTCACCACCAAACATCACACTGAAAGTAAATGGAGACAACGAGAAAGGTAAAATAGTAGACTCTGCTGGATTGGAGCTGGTCACTTACAAACGTTCAAGTCCGATATCTTTCGAAGTTACGTTGAAAAAACTGTCAATAAACCAAAAGAAACTGGTTTCAGCCTATTTTTCTTCAACTATTTATAAAGTATTGACAGTTTCCCTAAATTCAGCCAACATGATGGTTACCATGTTAAGTTGTAACTGCTTAATTTGCCAGCAACCTTCAGAAGCTGATAGAAGGGATGGCTTGATGATGAGTATAAATTTACTTAATACAATAAAGTCGTTGGCATTGTCTGTCGCAGGTCACAGTACTGACAAGAACCTTGTCTATTTGAATTTACATGTTCGTACTAAACTGTCAAGTCCAACCTATCTAACACTAGAGTGTACTCCAATTAATGGGTTTCAAGGTTTCGCCCAGTTCCATGCAAAAGACTGGTATGGAAGAACAGTATTTAAAGCTGCCGTTTTACCAGATGAAGATATTCTGGCAGCTTATACACATGAAGACAAGTTGCTTGGATATTTTTACAATGGGAATGTGATAAATGACAAAAACGATACTCTTTTTAAAATGAAAAAAATCGATAGAGAATTTAGGCAAAGTATAATCACACACTATATTATGATTAACTCACGAACGAGAAGGAGACTTGCAACAATTAACAGCCAGCACTTTTATATTGAGATATTTAGAGAGGAGAGTTTCACATCTTTGAAGTTTTTCAAACTAGCCATGCTCATATCATTTGCTGCTAAGCAATATTTCCATAAATTCAACTTTGACGTTCATCCGAGTCCTGAAATATCATATCGTTATAAAGGTTCAACTAAAGATGCCAAGCGAGTAGCATTGTTATAAGATTATAGGTTTTAAATGCGTTTAAGGAAATTCTATCGTATTATTTTTTGGTATGCTACAGTTTTACCTTGACTGCTAAGCTGAACTCTTTATGCAAAGTTTTATAATACGTGATGAATAAACTTACAAAAACAACAACAACCAAAAAAACAAACCAATAAATTGTTATTTCTAATATGTGACAAACAACTCGTTAAATTGTTGCAAGTACTTTTTATCACATAGTTTATAACACAACCTGTGTAACTTCTTGCTGCGACTGAAGTCAGGTGAACATTGTTTTAGCTAATCACTACAAATGCTATATAAAACACATTCCGATATAAACAATATTTATACGTATGTTATAAAAGTTATAAAGGCTTTTATGGAAATTTCATCTTATTGTTTGCTGGTTTGCTGCAGTTTTACCTTGACCATTGGTTGAACCCTTTGTGTGAAGGTTTATAACACATGGTTAATAAACTTACGACAACAATCAAGAAGAAATAATTACTATCAGAATATGAAAAACAACTTACGAAATAATTGCAAACACTTTTTATCACATGGTTCATAGAAATGCGTGTGTAACTTTCTGCTGCAGTTGAAGCCTGAATAAAGTTGTCATGTGTAATAACCACAATATTTCTTTGAGTACATGTGAATGTATATACTATTCATGTATATCAAAATGCTTAAAATAATGACTATTGTGAATATTCTGCCTCTATTGTTCATGGTTTCATACAACCACATTGAGATGTGATTCTTACTAACAACTAGCAAAATGCCGAGCATTGCATGGGTGTTAAAAATCAGCCTATAAACAGTGAAAGGTAATGTGAATGTAAAGGCTTGCCATTTGCCATTTGCCTGGCACAATGCTAATGGGTTATTTGAGTTAATCCTGGTTCCCATATACATCGCAAAGCACTGGCGACAGCACCACAGGCTATTAACGGTGAACTGGGAACCTACGCGTTGGATCCCCATTTCAACGCTAATAGCCTGTGGTGCTGATATGGGAACCAGGCTTTAGCTAGTAAAGCAAAATTTACTAACAAGAGCCATGAAATCAAGCATAAAATGCCGTAATGCTGAGCAGTATGCGTATTTTCACTCAGATAGATACATGTATCCCTCAATTATAATAAATCCTTTAATTTTACATAGCTCAATAGTTTAGCATACTGTCTGAGGAATGGGAGGTTCTGAGATCAACTCTTCTGCCATACGGATTCTTCATGCCAAGATATACTGTAATAGCTATAGCTGAACAAATAGTTTAAAACACAAAAACTTTGAGACTTTACAAAAATTATACATATATATAGATTTAGTATTGTTCAAGTATATGGTAAGTAGTTGGACCAGTTTGTTTATGTACTCTACTTTTTCTACTACTGGAGGCCGCGTACATCTTTGGTGAGTACATCAATGCAATACAGAGCCACCTCCAAACATAAATATTAGCTACACAATATGGAGTGCCAATTGTAAAATTTCGTAATATCTACCTTATAAAAAACATGTTTAGTATGTCAAGATTCATGTTTAGTATGCTAACTTACATGTTTAGTATGTGAAGATGCGTGTTTAAAATGTCAACTTACATGTTTAGTCTGTCAAAATTCATGTTTAGGATGTCAGTTTACATGTTTTATATGTCAAATTTCATGTTTAAGATGTCAGTTTACATGTTTTATATGTCAAGATTCATGTTTGGTATGTTACTCCGCATGTTTAGTATGCTAACTTTCATGTTTGGTATTGCGAAACATGCATGTTCGCTATCCCGCCACAATCCATGTTTTATATGCCAATATTCATTTTTGTTATTCAACTTTTATTTTATATGCGATCTTCTTTTTTGTTACATTTCGGAACAAATGCTCGTAGTAACAGCGCTCTTTTTACACAACGCCCGCAGCCCATCAATAAATGGTTGGCCAACTTAAAGAATTTCGATCAATAATCTTGTGGAGCCAAGACACTATAACGAGATCTCTTCACTGCGCGCGCCGAAAGCAAGCTTGGCCTCATTCGTTCGTTCGATAGAGAACTCATTCAAACTCAAAAGTGACTTAACATCAGAGTAAAGAGTTCGCAACAAACAAATGAATTTAATAATGAAAACTCTGTATATTGTATATATAATCACTGTGACACACTGTGTCGCGAGTGTCAGTACGAGTCAGTCAGTCCAGTGCTCGGGTGCCTGATTGAATGATGATAAAAAATAGTTAATTATTATTATTTATTGTCTCTGATTTAAATATTCTTTTTTCGTTTGTTGAATGAAATGTAATTACTTATTTATAAAGATCTTTGATTATTATTATTATTATTATCATAATTGTATACTCAGAATGAAATCAAAATTTAATAATATGCCCAACTATCTGGCCAATGAACACTGTCTGCACTTTGCTTGTTTGGGTCGCGACTTCATGCTTAGGCAAATTTGACTTAAGCTCGGCTCCTAAAATATCTATTTAAGTTAATACTATGCCGGCAAGGGTCAAGTTTGCTTATGGTGCTAAGGCTACCCTGCCAACCGAACCAGGGTGGGTACCATGATGGCGGACCCGAGCCTCCATTACCATGTCCACCTCCAACAGGTTGTTTTAGGATACCACCAACTGTTGAATCAAATAAATCATTTGAGAGTTATGTTTTACCCCAGGCAACTCATGCAAATAAAGCCTTCACCTGTGATAAATACTGATAAAAACTAAATTGCGATTCCTGATTGTAGTATAAGCTCTATTAGAATGTGTTTGGGCAACTCCTTTGTGGAGCCTAATCTACCATCTGGAGAAACACTGAACTCCATAACTCTGAAAAAGATGCTGGGTCAAGGTAAACATATATACTTCCTACCATCATCTGAATTGAAAGCACCAGAGATCCCACCTGATTACTATGTAAGTATTCTCTAGCTGTCTTATTAAATTCTGTTGAGTAGCATGAATAGCTGATGATGCAACCTTGAGTTGGTTACACATTCCTCCTAGACCATGAACATTTGTCACAGAACTCATGAAGCTGCACAGTTGCACAAAAATATGGTTCTACCAATTTTTTAAAAGCAAACCTTAGAGAAAAACTCTATTGTATGTAGGGCCTTAGACTTACATGGTTAGTATTCATTGGATGTCCAGCTTTGATAATTGCCAGGGGTTCTTATCAGCTTGTATGTAGTATGTGAGAATGCTTCTCAAACGAAAGTCATTTAGAGGAAACCTTTACATTCTGACATGAATCCACAAGTTGGATACCCTGTTACTTCACTCACTCGCTGATTTAATGAACGAAAAATCTGATGATAAACCTACACCAAAGAGCTTTTGTTAGAGGTGGAAAGTACATGTACTTATACTGTTGAAAATATTAAATAATCTGTAACCTTGTATTTTTGAATAGATGGCAAAATGTCTTGGCATCACAATCTTTGTCATATCAAGGATTATCTAAAACTTTATTGTCACATACACAACACTAGCAAGTGGTGGCTTGGGTGGTCATGAATCTCCTGATTGATGGAGCTTATTTAGGTGTACCTATTATGGGGCCATGATAGCTTGTATTAATAAATGCCAGCAGAATTATCGCTATCCTATTACAGTTAACATTATTATTGCAAAAGTTTTTCTTCACAGTCGAGCGGTGGTAGGTGACTGGGTTTAGTCCGTGTTGAGTCCGGGTCTTAACAAAAGGCCAAAGGATCCAACATCTTCCTCAATTCCACTAAGAGAGGACCTTCCTCAAAATTTGAGCTGTTCCTAAGATGGCCTTCTTCTGTATAGTCTCAAAAGACATGTTCACTCCCACCTCGGCCAAGTGTGTTATATGTCTCATTAATATTGTTCCGAGTGCACCAATTACTATTGGTATCACTTCGGTGTTCACCTTCCACAGTCTGTGTATCTCGAATCCAAGCTCTTTGTATTTACCAATCTTCTCATCTTCCTTCTGTACAACCCTTGTGTCTCTAGGTATTGATATGTCTATGACCTGACACTGTTTGGTCTCTTTGTTTATTAGTATCAGGTCCGGTCTTCTAGCTTCAATAACCTTGTCTTTCTGCATGTTGAAGTCCCATAGCGGCTTTACTTTCTCATTCTCCAATACAGCTTCTGCACAGTGGTCGTACCATTTTTCTGTGTGAGCAACTCATGTTTCTTGCATATACTTCAGTGCACTGCACTTGCCACTTTATCATGCTGTCCTTTATACTCTGTCTGTGCGATCTTACTGCATTTGCTGACTATGTGGGACACTGTTTCTGCTTGCACAATCTGCATTTCGGATCGTTTGTTGGCTTTTCTATCTTAGCCTTCCTATAGTTGGTTCTTAATGCTTGATCCTAGGCAGAAATGATCAAGCTTTCAGTCTCTAGTTAGAGACATCCCCTCTTCATCCATTGCCATGTCTCCTTTGCTGCTTGATCCTCTGTCTGTCTTAGATGTTGTCTGTTCATTGGCTTATCATGCCAGTTTTGCTTTCGTTCAGTTTTCTGATGGCTTCTATACTCTTGTCTTCCATCTTCACTGTTGGTATTTATGATCTTACCCGCTGTTCTTATAAATTTGACTGGGCTGCCTTCTGTGTACTTTTTCAGACTGTGACTTTCGTAATTTACAGTTTTCTCAACACTCATTAATTCTCTTCCTCCTTGGTCCCTTTCAACATACATGTATACTCTATTATTATTATTGTTGTTGTAAAAGTTTTTCTTCACAGTCGTGTGGTGGTAGGTGACTGGCTGTAGTCCATGTTGAGTCCGGGTCTTAACAAAAGGCCAAATGGTCCAACATCTCCTCAATTCCACTAAGAGAGGACCTTCCTCAAAATGTGAGCTGTTCCTAAAATGGCCGTTTTCTGTATAGTCTCAAAAGACATTTTCACTCCCACCTCCGCCAAGTGTGCTATATGCCTCATTGATTCTGTTCCGAGTGCACCAATTACTATTGGTATCACTACGGTCTTCACCTTCCACAGTTTGTGTATCGCGAACCCAAGCTCTTTGTATTTACCAATCTTCTCATCTTCCTTCTGTACTACCATTGTGTCTCCAGGTATTGCTATGCCTATGACCTGACACTGTTTGGTTTCTTTATTTATTAGTATCAGGTCTGGTCTTCTAGCTTCAATAACCTTGTCTGTCTGCACATTGAAGTCTCATAGCAGCTTCACTTTCTTGTTCTCCAATACAGCTTCTGCACGGTGGTCGTACCATTTTTCTGTGTGGGGCAACTCAAGTTTCTTGCATATGCTCCAGTGCACTGCACTTGCCATTTTGTCATGCCGCCCTTTATATTCTGTCTGTGCGATCTTACTGCATTCGCTGACTATGTGGGACACTGTTTCATCTTTCTGCTTGCACAACACAATCTGCATTTTGGATCGTTTGTTGACTTTTCTATCTTGGCCTTCCTATAGTTGGTTCTTGACGCTTGATCCTGGGCAGCAATGATCAGGCTTTCAGTGTCTTGTTTGATACATCTCCTTTTCATCCATTGCCATGTCTTCTTTGCTGCTTGATCTTCTGTCTGTCTTAGATGTTGTCCGTTCATTGGCTTATCATGTCAGTTTTGCTTTCGTTTAGTTTTCTGATGGTTTCTATACTCTTGTCTTCAATCTTCACTGTTGGTATTTATGATCTTACCAGCTGTTCTTATAAATTTGACTGGGTTGCCTTCTGTGTACTTTTTCAGACTGTGACTTTCATAATTCACAGTTTCCTCAACACTCATTAATCCTCTTCCTCCTTGGTCACTTTCAACATATACTCTATATACATCAGATCTTGGATGAAGACCTTTATGCATTGTCATCAGTTTCCGTATCTTTCTTTCCAGTTGCTGTAACTCAGCCTTCGCCCACTGAATAGTCCCTGCTCCGTATCTGTACAAGGACACAGCCTATGTATTGATAATTATTATTATTATTATTGTTGTAAAAGTTTTTCTTCACAGTCGTGTGGTGGTAGGTGACTGGTTGTAGTCCGTGTTGAGTCCGGGTCTTAACAAAAGGCCAAATGATCCAACACCTTCCTCAACTCCACTAAGAGAGGACCTTCCTCAAAATTTGAGCTGTTCCTAAGATGGCCTTCTTCTGTATAGTCTCTTATTTCGTCTTCTGTATTATTATTATTATTATTATAATTCCTTCAGCAACAGGGTAATAGGTCAGATACTGCTCTCTATAGCTTAGTTATCCACAATGATTTCTCTGTTCCTGATCTACTTTTTATAAAGTCTATGAATATAATATAGGTTTGTTTGCAGATGACCTTTTTACCGACATGCAACTGACATGTAATCTGCACTGCTACTATGAAGAGCCAAAGCAAAAAAAAGATTGCAGTAGTTTGGTTTTTGCAATTAATAAAAACATATTTATACAGCAATAGGATAGAACATAATAGTTATATACAAAAGAGTTAAGAATCTACTTAGTTTTGTTTATAATACTTGACTTTCACTTGCCACATCATTAATTGTACAACGAAAAGTTGTATGATTTATGTTATAGTTGGTTTTATGATTATTTTCTATTAATTAATCTTGTATAAATCATGTAAAATCTGATAGGTAAGTAACCACTTATAGCTGAATGATGTAACTAATAGTTAGATAAATGCATGTCTCTAGGTGATGATCTTTAGGTCAATAACTGCTCCTAGTTGCACGATGAAGCAATTATTGTTAGAAAAATACATGTTTCTACATCATAAAATTTTGAAATGCTATAGATTTTTTCGTGAGAAGACAATTTGAGCGACTCTGGTATATATTTTGAGAAATCAAATAGAAACAATGACAAACTAATAGTAGACAGCTACTAGCGATGCTAATATTGAGCTTTAGATATTATTTAAAATTAATCGTGAATGCAGCTTTTACATTTATTGCATTTTTAATGTCATAAAGTAATGGTGGCATAGTATTGTAAAAGAATTTGCCGGCCTTTAATAGGCATGATCTAGATTATTTCATAAATAAATAAAATGCGTGTGATGTCGTTCCAGTTTTTCTTATAAAAGGAAATTACACTAGCTGAGGAGGGTACGGCTATCTGCTCTGCTCAACTAAGTGAGCGCGCTCTTTTATATATAATAATATCACCCGTTGCAGCTAACGGCAAGAATTACCTGTTAACAAGGTGAATAAATAGAATCGCTAGTGCATTTGTATGACAGAAATTTAAGTGAAGACAAGTGATAGCCTAGGGAGTAAAATAACGATATAATAAAAAGAACAACACAGAATACAAGATATAACATATAAAAATATCTACACGAGTTACAATGTCATGGCCCGGCGTTCACCACACACCCCCTCCATTAGAGACCATGTCTAACTAATACAAAAAGGGTGGAGCAATCAACCGAGCCTCAAGTCTCAAGCTGCTTAACATGGTGTTTGATGCAACTAACTTTTTGATCAATCAAATGTTTGTGGCCAGTAGCTGGCGTATCCTCTTTTTGATACTGCGGGCTGCCTTTTAGAACTGTTTCTTTTCTTCCCGAAATTATCACAACATGGCCTGAATGCAGATGACCAGCTAGAGGTTGTCCTAATAAAGGCAGTCCAGACTAGGGTTCTAGGTCATCTGGTGTGTGGCTAGGTCGTCGTATCCTTTTGTTGTCTGAGAGACCCAATCACCGTATCAGGCCAGCTTCTTTCTAGTACGGGACAAACGATGATTTAGATCTTCTTTAGCAGTGATAGGGTTTTCCTAGGTGTTTGCTAAGTGTTTAGAGTCCCTGAGTTTAGAGAGCTAACTCAACGAGGCTTTCTAAAAAGAAAGGGTTTATTTCTTTTCTAACTTTGTTTTGTAGAGGTGCTGCAAGAGGTCTGGAGTTTGAATCCTTGTGCAATCTTTTTTTGGCATGGGTCTTTAAAGTTGCCTTTCCCATTTGGTCAAGAGTATCAGCTGAACCTGTTTGGGAAGGGAACTCCATTAACTCTTTATCAGGCTGCGGGCAGTTTCTTCATGAGGGCTGAGCCGTTCTGGCTTCTTCTATATTTGGCCTTCTTCAAGGCTCAAGCATTGCCGGAACACGACCAGAGCTCTCTGGGCAGGCATGATAGGGTTTCAACCTGAACCCGTGTTGAGTCGAGGTTTGGCCCTGCCTTTCCACCACATAAGTGTGGTTGGGCCAGGCGCTTATGACTTGGTAGGGGCCTACAAACTTAGCTTGTAGCTTAGCGTTTGCCCCCTTTGCTACTACTTGTTTACCAACTACACCCAATCCCCAGGTGCGAAGAGTGGTGGCTCTTTTTGGTATGCCTGCCTAGTCTCCATCTGCGCCTCCCTGAGGACCTCATGTGCTCCTTCCAGTTTCTGCTGCCTCCGCAGCACGTAGTCGCTAGCAGATTGCATCTCTGTGAGAAGGGGTGACATTCTAACTGGTCAGGCAGACACAGCTCCTGCCGAATGACACGAAGTTGGCCGTCTCGCCTGTCACTGTGGCGGAGGTGCCCCGGTACGCTTGCATAAGCTGGGGCAGGAACTCATTTCATTCCTTAAGGCCTCGTTCTAACAACATGGCTCTCAGAGAGTCGGCCAGGCCTCGATTGTTCCTCTCCGCAATCCCATTTGCCTGGGGATGGTAGGGAGTAGTCCATGTCTTGCTCACCTTCCAGAGCTTGTAGAGCTTTTTCATCAGTTGGCTCTCAAATTGAGCGCATTGGTCTGTATGGATTTGCTCTAAAAGCCCCAGGTAGCAGAACACTCTTTCATCGAGAGCACTGGCTACCACTGGAGCCATAGTCTCTGGAATGGCAATGGCATCCTGCCAATGGGTAAAGTGGTTTGAGAGCACTAAGATCCACTTATTGCCTGTCAGGGTGGTGAGGAGGAGGCCTACTATGTAAACGGTAACCTTCTGCAAGGCTTAGTCCTTCCGTGCTTGGCGGCCTGGCACACCTCACAGCTTCGTACAAACCTGCAAACAGCAGCTGTCAGTCTGGGCTAGTACCAAGTAAGATGAAGGTGGCTTATTGTCCTCTCCACCCTGGAATGGGTCATGGCATGTGTCTGCCAGATAACTGGCTCCTTCATAGCCGGGAGGCACACGGAACACCACCAGGTTTAGCCATGAGGGGCCACTCTGGCTTCCAACACACCATCCTGCCTGATTCCCAAAGATTCCCTCCTGTGATGCAAGACCCTGACGTTTGAGCTCCCCAACTCCAACTGCTGTGAAGACACTTCGGTGTGGCTCTGAATTAGTGCTGCACGATATTTTTGCATGTACATTCAATTATTGAGTCTATAAATATATCGAATATCGAAAACTACCGAACATTGGAGTTGTCTTCTTTTGATGTATAATGTTAGGCTTTAACATGAACAATATGAGAGGATATTGGTTAATATCGGTTGAAAAACAGGAGTTGTCTCCTCTTTACTATAAGGAAAATAGACAACTCCAGTTTTGCAAAATAAAATAAGCCGATATTTCGATAAAATACCGACTTCAATATTCATATTGATTTGAAAACTGACCCAATATAAAATCATCCACTGAAATATATCGTCACATCGAATTATATCGCTTTATCGTGCAGCACTACTCTGTAGTGCTCGGTATATTATGGCTACGCCACTATTGCATTCGCTCTGCAGCCGAGCCAACTGGTTAGTTAGCCGAGCCAATGCCCTGGATCTCAGGGTAGTCTCAACTGACCTCGAGCCGGTCAGTGCCCCCGTAGGAGCAAGGTGCCAGCCTGTATGGCCGGTCGTCTTGCGCATGGTCTGGCTGCTCAGCTCTTACGTGGTTTCTGATGGTGACTAGTAGTGCCTCAGGTCATCACCTGCTCAATGTCAGAGGATCCAAGGATGGCCTCAACTGGTCCTGGGTTGACATTGGCTGTTTCGGTGGAAACAGGGTGTCGCACCCGTGAACTGGCCGCCTCACGCGCGGGCCTGGCAGTCTCTGACAAAACAAGGTTTCTCCCGATCACTCTTGCCTCATCCTGGTCTTCTTGGTCCAACTCTAGCCGAGTTGGACCTCATTGCGGTATTCTATCTAGGCACACCATTGACAGTCTTCGCAGGTCTGTCTGCTTAAACCATCCACATTGTCGTAGTTTAATCCTGTGTGGTGTTTCAGCTTGTACTTGAACTTAGCTAGTACCAGTTAGCCAATGCCCCACTTGGTGGGAGGGCTCTTTCCTGTGGCAGAGCCACTGCAGAGGAGCATTGTCCATGTAAAGCTAAAATTCCTGTCCGTACAAGTCTGAGCTGAAGTGTTTTACCGCTTTGACCAATGCCAACAGCATACTGCTGTTATAGCACAGCTCCTACGCCGCACTCGCTGGCATCTGTGTCCAGGATATAGGTATTCCTGGATCCCGATATCCTAGCACCGGTGCTCTAGTGAGGCTGTGGTGCAAGGTGTCAAACGCTGCCTGCTTCTTGCTTGTTCATCGCCAGGGCTCTTTCTTCCCCCACCTTCCGGTGGAGGGGTTTGGCAATGGTGGCAAACCTAAGAATGTACTGCAAGTGGTACCCGACAATACACAAGAACCCTTGCCGTTCCCGGACTCCACGCAGAACTGGCCACTGCTCCACCACTTCCACTTTGGCTGGGTCCGCAGCAACCCCTTCGCTATTTACTTTATGGTTAAAGTACCGCACTTGAGACTGTAGCAGTTCACACTTTGTTGGTTTGAGCTTGAGCCCAGCTTGACGCAGCCACTGGGACACTTCATCCAGCTACTGGAGGTGGATCTCACAATCAGGTGCAATAACAATCACATCATCTAGGTACAATAGCAACTGTTGCCATTGGAACCCGTGCAACACCCTTTCCATCAGTCGCTGGAAGGTGGATGGAGCGGAAGTCAGTCCGAAAAGAAAGACTCTCCATTTCCACAATCTCGAGCGAGTGGTGAATGCTGATTTTTTCCTGGCATCCTCAGTCCAGCAGAACCTGCCAGTATTCGCTGATGAGATCAAGGGCACTAAAATATCGGCTTCCAGCCAAGGCATCCAGACTTCCGTCTACCTGGGGAAAGAGATATGCGTCTTTTTCTGTTACCGTGTTGAGCCACAATCCATCACATTCATTAATTATCATTTCGATAATCTACACAGAACATCCATTTTCCCTCCTTTTTTACTAACACAATAGGCGAGCTCCATAATCCTCTAGCAAGGTCAATCAACCCTCTGGCCAACAAGTCCTGTATTTGTCTTTCGGCCTCCACTTCCTTTTCACCTAAGCAGTGAGAGGGTTGACGAATAGGTCGGGTCCCATCTTTCACAGGTATAGAGTGCTCCACGAGTGACGTTCTACCCATATCGTCATCTCCAGTGCTAAACACTGACCCATACTAAGTCAGTAGGGTATCCAGCTTTCTAGTCTGGTCTGCATTCTGGCACGAAGGTCTGACAGCCTGGTACAGTTTCTGGAGATGCTGAGGAATCTGTGACTCGGCCTCGACTCACTTTCATGAGGTAACTTACGATTCAAATCACAAAAGTGCAGCAAACTAGTGATATAAATATATATAAAACTATATACATATATGTAAATATATATGCATATTTATCTAAATGTATATACAGTTTTATATATCTTCATAAAAACATGTATGTCACTATACAACAAAATATTATGCATGCAGTGAGCGCTTGCGCAGCATGACTATGCTGTAATGATCTAGTCAGGTTCCCTTTTTATGCTTCTCCCCACAATAGGCTTCGCCTCCAGCTTATCATTTTTTGCCGTTTTCTTTTGTGATGTAACTTGTGTACCTGACTCAGTTCTCGCAGTTGAGCCATAATGTGACTGGTTCAGCTAAGCTGAGTATAGCTGAGGTAGGTTGCCTAAGCTGACTTCTCTGTCCAAAACCACTTAGACTATCCTAGCCATGTCGTCTAGATTCTTTTAGCCTCTGCTGGCTATTACGCAGTTGCTCGACTTATAACAAATACAAATAGTGTCCCTACCATAAGTACATAAATCTAAATTGGCCAATAATAGCTATTCCAATCGGTTGCCTTGTCAGACTAAAATAGCATGACGTAACGTCATTGTATTGTACCTCACGCTTGACTGCACTGTTGTTAACAATGAAGCTTATGAGGAGAATTTGACAAAATCACATTTATTTTCACATAAAAACCTTCTTGGATACATAATCCAGTAAACTAAAGCAATTCTGTGATAATATCTGATAACCACCTTAGATTAAAACTATAAAAGCTATGAATTGTTGCGAACAAATCATGAGCCATCAGGTCTTTATTTGCCACCCTCTCCTATCCCTATTCTCTCTTTTCTTCTTCTCCAAAGAAGTGAGAAGGGGAAAAGAAAGAAGGGATAAAGGAAAGGGGGAGGGCAAATAGCCCATCCACTCAAAGAGCCAGACCCTGGCTAGGTAAATAGACTAATATCATGCTGAACTAAACATGACTAAATATGATGAGTATGCAAGTATGTCTTAAGTCAAAAATGAGACAGAATGATTATTTTACAGCTGGCTATGTAACTGGCTAGGTCACCAAAGCTGAAATGTAATGATTGTATCACCAGCATCGTAGATGTTACCAACTATGATGTAAACCAAGCAACGAGTTTCCTAATCACAGTTAAGAATCGTGGTGGCTTGACTTTGTCTTCGCCTGTGGTGATTGAGGTTTGCAACCACAGTGAGAAAGTGACGAGAATGTTGCTTAGTAGTGCTGGATTGGTGAAAAGCTTTCCCAGGCTAGCACTGAGTGCTACCATGGAGAAGTTGCTGAGGTTCAACATCATGCTATTGTTTAAAGGTTGACTTGCAATAAAATTCACATTACAGTTATTTGGTATCAAAAGATTCACCATGTCTTACTCTGTTGTGTTGTAGGTGCCAAATATGTGGAAATGTGATTACAAGCTCTTAAAAGTTAAAAAAACGAACAGTTAATCGCAGCCACATGAGACCGCCGTAGTTTGGATTCGCTTTCCCAAATGGCTCAAATGAGACGTAGTTGTTACAGGATGGTTTCTGTTTACACTTTCATGCAACCTCATTCATCAAAATATTTTTATAAATGTACTTCACGCATTCAATAAAACCATATCTATTGTTCTTACGCGTCTGTTTTATTGTCATTGTAATGCTGTCACTTTTAGCACTGATATCTTATAACTTACCGTAAAAAATTGTGAAACTTTTTAACCTTAGCTCGAAGGAGTACATATCATTGTCTGATAATCATGACGAGCCTGTTGGTCACCTGTGATAATCGGAAAGTGCTGCAAAAATTATTTTCGAAGTATTGGGTCACGTGATCAGATTATGACTTGACGATTGAATAATGCCAAAACAAAACTGTAAAGTAGCGAGCATCTATATTTGATACGGGGTATTCGGTAAAACCCGAAGTGTCTGTCATAAACTAGTGCTACGATAAGTTTTATATTTAGCTTTTTATTGGCTTTTCAATTCTCGTGAGAATATCACGTGACAAGACGATAACCAAACTGTAATGACTACGTCATCAAAATAAAGAGATTCCAATCTACGGCGGCTTTTAGTTTTTAAGCTTTTTAATGCTTGTAATCAAATTTCCACGTATTTGGCGCCTACAACACAACAGAGTAAGGCATGGTGAATATTTTGATACCAAATAACTGTTATGTAAGTTTTGTTGCAAGTCAACCTTTAAGCTACAAAGAACGGTCCACCTCAATACTATTGAGGCATTTACAATGAGGGCATTCTGAGGAACTTAAAAGCGCGTCTAAGAACCTTCAATCCAGCAAATTTTTTTTTTTTTATAGTTTCTTTCACTAATACCAGAAGCTTTAGAAAAGTGATGGGTTTTTGCTCTCTACTATGTTGGGTTATCTACTTCTATATTTGTAAAGTATTTCTTAACTAATCTCTTGTTGATTATAATAGCAGTTGAAAATAAAATCTGTAATAAAACACTACCCAAATCAAGCCATTAATCTATCACCCATTGAATAGCATTGATCCACCAATGTCTAGCCATAAATTGTAGCTTGCATCTATAAACCAAGCCACAAAATATAATTATTGGTGAGATAATGATTTCTTTTATTTTAGTTTATTGATGTCACAGCATTAGGCTGTAATGGAACTATCTCTTAACCTTAAATGAATAAAACATCGCACGTGCTGACCCAGTCCGACCTGATCTTGGCTCTCATTGTTGACCCCGAGTCTGGTCTGTCCCTGCATTCCTTGGTCTCGTTCCAGCTCTAGCTAAGAAAGCCATTGATTCCATTTCCCTGATCAGATCAAAACTTCACAGGCTCATCATATTTCGTCATGTTTAGTTCAACATGATATTAGTCTATTTACCTAGCCAGGGTCTGGATCTTTGAGTGGGTGGGCTATTTGCCCCCTCTCCTTTCTCCCTTCTTTCTTTTCCCCTTCTCCAAAGAAGAAGTGAGAAGGGGAAAAGAGAGAATGGAGATAGGAGAGGATGGCAAATAAAGCCCTGATGGCTCATGGCTTGTTTGCAACAATTTATAGCTTTTATAGTTTTAATCTAAGGTGGTTATTAGATATTATCCCAGAGTTGCTTTAGTTTACTGGATTAGCTATCCAAGAAGGTTTTTATGTGAAAATAAATGTGATTTTGTCAAATTCTCCTCATAGCTCCATTGTTAACAACAGTGCAGTGAAGCGTGAGGTACAATACAATGACGTTACGTCATGCTATTTAAGTCTGACAGGCTTTTCCCCTATTGGTCAATCTAGGTTTATATATATATAAACCTAGATTGGCCAATAGGGCCATATATCTATGGTCCCTACAGTCATTAATTAATGATTATGAGCCAGCTTTATCATAGTCAGTTATGAAAACACCGAGTCAGTTGTAGACTGCTGGTTCTAGATAGAACACCCCTAGTCTATCAGGTATTACTCATCATTCAGCTTTACTTTTTGCTTTAGTAAAAACTATCATATAGATGTCGGCAACTTGTTTTATTTTCTAAGCATTGCTTTTTAGATATGAGGCTCCAACTTTTATGTGTGATAATGCTCTTCAGCCAAACTGGACTCTCTCTGGCGGTAAGCTAACTAACCATAAAGTGTTTATAACCTTGTTAATGGAAAAGGAAATTTAGAGCTAATGTATATGCTTTAACCTGCAATACCAACTTGATAAACGTCTAAAACAAACTTTGATAATAAAATATGTCTGTCTGTCCAGTACATTGTACTTTAACTAGAGTTTTATGTCTTGAGATGTTATGAGCAAAATAAAAACCCTATTACTCTTCGGCTATCTTACTAACTTAGACAAAAATTGTCTAAAACATTTGCTTTTCTTTCATGTCTATCTTTTTTATTAAAGGATAACAGAAAGGTGCATTCTGGAGTTTATAGAAACACAACTGAAGGAAACTTAATTGAAGCCTGGAATGAAACAACAGCTGTTAGTTTTAGAGCTTGCTCCACTCAGTGTTTGTCAATTCTCGAGGATAACTGCTACTCTTTCGATTTTAATGAAGGGAACAGAGTTTGCAAAATTTCTCATCTTCCTGCTGTGGCATGCAACGAAGTTCGGGCTCCCTCATCCTCTGTGTACAATCGTATTTCTTCATCGTCAGCATATCATGGTAACTAGAGAATAATAATTATCTTTTCATTCCTAATTTAGTCTGTTGATCTTTTCCATATATAAAAAATATGAAGTCACTTTTTACAATTTTAACAATGAACATTATTCTGAAAGTTCTGAGCAGATTTTAAAATTAAAAATACGCAGTTGAAAGAGTAACATGAATTTATGTAACTATCAAAACACTGTGTCTATTTTACAATGGCCTACCAAAATGTTTCTTAATATTCATGCCAACTTGTACGCATGTGTTAATTCTAATGCTCTCCAATATATATATATTAATATATATATATTTTTTAACTCTTTCATAGCTAGTTATATTCCTTCTTTTTTTAAACGTCTTTTTGTTACCTTTCAAAACTTTTTTATTACCAGTAGCTTATCACTTGTCATCTTAGTGGTAGTTGGATGTAGATACATCGATGTATTTTTTTTCAAGTTGATTGCTTGTGTAGAGTTAGTTAACTCTTTTGCTGGGCCAACAACATAAACATAGTTTACCGGGTTGGTGGAAAAAACACCTTTTACGCTATTTTTGGTAAAAATTGATAAAGTTTTGGTCTAGCAACAACAAAAAACGTATGATGACTTTTACGTTTAAAATACGGTCGTGAAGATATTAAAGAAATGTCAACTTTAGAATATTTGAATATATAGAGAGAAATCATGATAATGGTAGCTCGGACCATGATAATGCTATATCTACTTGTGCTGTTGTTGTGAACACTAGCAAAGTGCTTCATATTAGCAACACCAATACAAACAACACCCCTGCTACTAGCTCTAACACACCAATTACTACTACTGAGAGAACAGCAAATGATGTATTCATCGTCACACAACCTTTTAATGGTTGCAAAACTTTACAACTTCGGTGGTGACAAACTTTCATCACTCTACAATTATTTCTCTCACTCAGTGTCCTACTTCACATCCTCTGGTGATATTTCATTGGTATAGTATTTTGATTACCTCTTGTTTGCTACTGATCAAGGTGAAAGTAATTTGTAAAATCTTATCGATGCGTATTCTAATAAATATTACGAGTGCAAACAAAGATTGGAGTTCTGCAACCATAGTCCAAACTGCATTTCTAGAGAAGTGCTACAGTGGAAGGGCAATTATAGGAATGAGTTTAATTATAACAAGGGTTTTGTGAAAAGCTCTAAACAAAGTAACTCTTACTTGAATAAAAATCATTCCAGCCAAAACCACCCAGTAAATGTTAGCTCAAACAATGTATGGTTATAGAATGCTGACTTTATTGGTTTGTTAAAATGATTCATCGACTTTCAGACACTTTTCGGAGACTCTTACTTGCCAAAAGGTTAAACATGAGATATTTTGATCTATTTCAGATTGGTTCTAAACTTTGATACTTTTTTAGACGCATAGTTAACTGTGATTCCCAAATTTGGGCAATTTTGAATGTTTTATTTTCTTCAAATTCTATTACATGTATAATAACTCGGTCAAAAAGGTATAAAAGCATTTTGAAATATTTGTTATATTTACTGATAGATGAATTAACAGGTTAAATGTTCTTTATTTGTTTGTTCTACCAGATAGGATATTATAGTTATGCATAAGATAATGCAGTTATGCTAATTATTCAATGTCGGTTTGCTCAAAGGTTAAGTGTATCACTGTGGCTGAATAAATCAGCTTGTTAGAAGGATGATATTTTCTGTCATGAACTGATAAGAAAAATGTGTTTGAAAACTTTCACAGAACTACAAGCCTGATGCAGACTATTATTTACACAACTATGGATGACTATGTAGATAAAATAGAGTTGGTCACAGTCTAGATATGCAATGAAATGTTAAAGTACAGATGTTACAGCAACCTTTGCCAGATTATGTTGCCAAAATATTCCTTACAAAAGTGTAAACGTAAAACACTTTATCGAAAGTCCTGAAACCAACACTCTCTTGTAAGTCATACTTTCAGGTGTTGATGGGGGCAAAAATAAGAATAAAGCTTGTGGCCAAAAACTTTGTGTGAACCCCAGAGGAAATGTCTCTTGCAGCTCTGGCAGTCTGATGTTAGAGGACATGGTAGAGCTAGTACAGACGTGCAAAAGTATGTATGCAAATATATAGAGTAGATATAGACTTGTTTTATTTTTGAGAAATAGTTGTAGTGACACCATTTGAAGATGTTAATCCTGTGAGTTAGAATAGGAATCTAATGGCGACTTTAATATTTTTGCCATATCATAGACACAAATAATGCATAGTTTCTGAGGTTCCATTTAAAGAAAAGCAATGAACAATGTGTTTTTTGTCAAACATGATTCATTGGTGAGTTTAAGGATATGGTATATCATCAGAATGATACATTCTGATACTGGTTGTGTCAATATGTGAAGATTGAGCAAAATTTCTAAAAGATTTTGTAGTCAATGAGCCTGTATGTTATTCAAAGCATTGTTTTCTCTTCTGAAGCTTTTATCTCAAGTTTGAACAAAATTTTTCAGGCCTTTGATTTTTTTTCTCATAGAAACAATTAATAATGTTTAAATTTAAATACATAGTTATGTTGAGAGAAAATCTAGAGCATGTATATTTTAGCAAATTTCATCTATCATTTCATTTTCTCTGGTGAAATTATGGTATAATAATCTTTAAAATATGTAGTATGAAGTATGAAATAGTTTGTATAATCTGCTATTAGTCTTGGTTTTGCTGTTAAAAGTCATAGGCTGAATAGAGCAAATATTGGGTTTATTTATAAGTCTAAATTTGGAGCTCATACTTTTGTGGAGCATCCCAATGGTGATGGTCTGTTAAGGGTTTAAACGTTTATCATAGAAAATAAGTCGATAGGTCAAGTTATTATAAACTGACTTATTTCAGTTTCACTGAGTTCTAGCATATGTCACTGACTTTAAAACTAATATATGATGACCTAATGTTGCTAATATGAATTTCTAGCTTTGTTCGATGCACAATTATCTGAAAAAAACATGAACACATCATAGGTATTACAGAATGTTTCAAAAGTAAGTTAGTTAAAAATATGAGTCCACAGCCACGAAACTCAAGTTTCTTGATATAAAATAAAAGTTGAAAATATAACATACTGCAATATAACCTGATGTAGTTAATGTAAGGCAATAGAAGTAATGTGATATAATGTAGTCAAACAAAATATAGGATAATATATTATCGTATTTCATGAGGTGACATTATATAATGTTAGAAAATATAACACATTTTAATATAACAAAATATAATACTATGCAATGTATCATAGTACCAAACCTTGAAACACAAAGGACAGCCTGGCTACCGTTACGTCACTTGAGCTACCGAGAAAAAACCGAGAGAGCGACCTCAAAGCAAAGTAAAAAAGAATGAGATTCGGTTATTTAGGGAGAGCTGCGTTCTGATTGTTGCTTTCGATGGACTAAACAAATTTTGGCTGTTCAATTTCTTCTACAATGTCTTTTGACCTCAAATCTTCTGCTGCACTGTTAAACTAGACAATATTAGTTTCAAAATAATATTTTAGCAGAGCAAAACTCTTTTGTGTTACATCTTGCACAAATGCAACACGTAACAGTATTGCTCACTAAGCACAATTTTTAGCCTCAAACTAGTCATTTGTATACTATAGTAAATGTGAATGAGTTTTCACATACTTCAAAGTATCAAAACCGCTCTAAACAAGGAACTACTTTTACGCTCATAAAGTTAATAATTATTTCTATACTGCTGCTATAAAGGTTTAACAAAAAATAACACGACAAGCCTTTGAGTTGAACAATGAGAGAATTGACTGTATTTGATGCAAACGATTCCTTATTAATACGATTTTGTGAATAATTTTCTACTGATCACTTACTTGTATTAAGCTTTTGTAACGATAAAAGCGTGTCAACATAGTGGTCAAATGGAGGTGGTGTTCTATTAATGAATGGCATTCTATTTTTCAACTCTTCTTCCATAATGGCGTTCAAATAGAGGTGGTTTTCAAATAGACGTGGTGTTCAAATAGATGTGGTGTTCAAATAGATATGGTGTTCAAATAGAGGTGGTGTTCAAATAGATGTGGTGTTCAAATTGATGTGGCATTCAAGTCAAATGGAGGTGGAGTTGAGATAGAGGTTTTATGGTATATATTTATTTGGCACTTAGCATCCGGTGTTGTTGTTTGACTGTCTTGTGGAGAATAAAGGAAACCAACAGTTTTCTTTACAATATTGCATATCTATATATATAAATTTCAAAATTTGTGGGTCTGTGTGAGTACTACAACTTGTCCAGCTATAGCTATTAAAATTATTAAAAACAACTTGGTATCGTGGAAAATTGGATCTCGGAATCTCGCATTTCCCAGACAATATGCTAAACCATTAAGCGATGCGAGAGCGATGGTACCACTTGGTGGTATATGTTGCTATGTAGGTGAAAATACGCTACCGCTCTCCATTGCAGCGACACCTAATTTTATGCTTGCTTTCACAGATCTTATCAGTAAGTTTTTTCAAATTAGCCATTGGGAATGCGCCAGGCTAATGGCAAGTGGCAGGCAACTACATCACCTCTCATTGTTTATAAGCTGATTTTCGATACCAATGCAATGCTAGGTATTCCGCTTGTAATACCATAAGATAAAACAATCATTTCTATAAATTGCCTTATGCAGAACTCTAATATAGTTTTGTGTTTAAATCTCTATATATAAAATCACATGCGAGTCTTCAAAAGGAAAAACTGCAAAATAACCTTATGGCTTTTTCTTGTAAGTGTTTTGTAGGTGTTTTTCAATTTAGAATGCACATATATGTGTAGTTACCAGTTTATGCTTAATGTGTACAGGTAATGTGACTGCATTGCTCTCCTCAAGAAAGAGTGAGGACAGATATGGTCCTGAGAATGCTATAAACGGGCGTAAAGAAAAGGTCTCGTTTAACATTGCGGTGTCTGCAAATCAACAGTCTCCATGGATTCAACTTGACCTATCAATTGCTCACTGCATTCACATCATTAAGATCTACAAGCAAGTAATGAACTGGCCAACAGGTAAATGCAGCGGTCACCAGCTAAAAATACTATTCACCAAATATTACTAACTAGTTGTGATAAGACTCATATGTGTAAGTTTTGGCAGTTACTGTGTCATTATAATACTGCCAGAGTTAGTCCGCTAAATCATTCAGATGAGTCAAAAAAAGTTCTTGACTCGGATCAAACTATCACTAACGTTGCATTAACAGGTGAACAAAACAAGTGGTGAGCAAATGATAAATTAGCCAAAAAAGGTTCAAACGTTATTTCTAAGAATGAGCAAAAAAACATTTTTCAAGGCAAGCAGAAAGAAAATCTTGGAAATAGTTTATGAAAGATAAATTTACTACAGTTAAAATCTTGTTGAACATCTAAGAACAGAAATATAGTGACAAGGTTTAAAGAAGTTTGTATTTTTAGCACATTTATTATATTATATATTATATATATATTATATTGTATTTTTAGCACATTGGATTATTATAAATAATAATCAGATGTAAACAATTTACATCTGAAACAGCCACCATAATTAAATATGCTAGACTCTATATCACAAGCTAGCAAAATCAATTAAAGTCTATCAGTATAACAGTGATGTAACCTTTCTGTCAAGCAGTCTGTTGCTAGGTAACTGGTGCTAATCTGCTGCTAATTTTGAAAGCCAAACCACTAAATTATGTAGTACTGATATCAATATGCAAAGCATTAATAAACAATTATGAAGGCTACTCAGTGCAGTAATGTTTCTGTGTAAGCGGATGCACAGGCGTTTAAACCTGTAACTGTTTAAATGGTTCTTGTGTTGTGCTGGACGAGTACAAATTGTTTCACCGATCTTACAACTTGATTATGCAGATGAAGATCTGACTAATCTTAGAGTTACAATTGGAGAAACTGAGAGTGACTTGACTGATGAAAGTGAGAAGCATTTGTGTGCGTACTATGGTGGTAAGCCTCCAGGAGAAGCGTTCACCATGACTTGCACTCAGAGACTCTACGGGAGACTGATCAGAGTAACCGCTGTGGGAGCTGCCAATATAATGAGACTTCGTGAGATAGAAGTGTTTGGCTGGTAGTTGTCAAAATTATCCTATTCCATAGAAGAAAGTCCAATTTTCATAACAGAGTTTTTGCTTTTTACTGAAGTATTCAATTATACTTTGACATTCGAGTCTCGGAGAATGTATAATCAATTTTAATATGGAGCTTTACTGAGAGTAAAACTGGCAGGTAAGGTACATGTACATTGTGTGTCGAACAATATTTTGAGTTCTAGATGTAATGAAAATCACATAATGGTTTTATAAGCTGATAGGATAACGCTAGTACAGTTTTAAAAGTTCCGCTTGTACTCTTTATAAACTCAGATGGCAAGGTTGTTATATGTGTTGTATAATTTGAGACTGAGCCTATACTGAACCTGGGCTAAATCCTATATATTACCTTTGATGGTGTTAACAAAACACTGCTGATTTGTTTGTTGTTGTCTTGCTTGTAATACAATATATATTTAAGTATTTCCCAGTTAAAACATATTCACAATTAATGATAAAGTTGAAAGCTCAAAAGAAAATCATTACAAATATATTGTGCGGTTTTTGATCCTTTCAGTATTTTAATCTCTTTTGTCATTGTTTTCCAGCAGTTCCATAAATAGGCAACTCCTTAGCACTTTTGCTATCGCAGGCATTGAAGCCAACTAGCGCTACACAGCCATTGGCACAAAATCATCATATGCAGTTTATTATTACTTTGAGAATTTGTAGCAGTTTATTGCAAAAACAGAAGTTACTCAGAAAGGACTTGGCTGTGACAAAAAATACTTGTGGTTCGATTTATAATTGTATTAGAGTTCAGCTTTTCACTGCAGCCTCAAAAGCATTGCATTAAATACGGTCACTGAAACATGTTGTTCTAAAAGGGTTTGCATGTACATAAAAAATCTACAAGCCTAATCTGATGGTTAATCTGTTCAACTATGCACTATCAAGGAATTGGCCTTACGATCATTTTGAGTGTTTGTGTACATAGTCATATACTACATTACATGCGTATATATGTAATATAAATACATTTATCAGATTGATCGATCTGATTGATATCATAGCAAATTATGTACTATCAAAAAATCCCTATCAAATACTATATAAAATGTATATTGATACAGATGGATATATATATATTTATACAAATACATACTATATTAGCTATATATTTTTTTAGCATTAGACCTGACTACTTATCCGTTGTAATATATACAACATATAGTATATATATTGTACATATAATATATATAAAATATATAATGTATGTACAAAAGTCATAGTATAGCTTGAGATACAATAACTACATGCTAGTACATGTACATGCTAGTTATACTCTCTATTAAACTACATATGAAAATCCGTTTTTTTTTCTTCTGGGAAATGAATATCAAAGTATTATTCCGGCAGAGCGCTGATAGCAAGTCTGTAGCAATAGGCCGCTTGGTCAAACCTGTCAGAGCAAAGCTTAAGTAGGCCAGACCGCCATTAAGGCACTCAGGCTACAGAAATAACTCAAGTGACCAGGAAGAATCTGAGAAGACCATAAAAGGAAAACCAAGAGGATAACAAAGAAAAAGAGGGAGAGCCTAAAACGAAAGTGAAAGTATAAAAGAAAGATAATTTGATCATTTTCACAGAGCTTTATGCACATCCTCTGTGCACGCTTGGAATAATGTTTATTACATGTCGTGCATGTAAACTTACAAATTTATTTAGTAAAGATATATTTTATTGGCACTTAATACTCAGCGTTGTTGTTTAACTGCTTTGAGGAAAGTAAAGGGAACAAGCAGTTTGCCTTACACTGGTGGGAGCTGTGGGATTTAATAATCTCGGCTCCACACGACTGAGTCAAAAACAGGCGCATCAAAGATTCTTGACAGGTCCTGTGATGGAAACGGCATTACCATTCCTGGTGGTTGGCAAGCACTGCATGAGAAAGTTGTAGAAAAGGATCTCTTTGAACTCAGCAGGCAGGTTTACAAAAGCAGGTTAAGCCCCGATTTTGGTGAGCTTTTTCCAGTAAAAGAGAGAATCCCCCGAACTTAGTAGGCTATGTTGCATGAGCAGCATCGCCCCGCAGATTGGTGAGTTTAGTCCGTTAAGAATTAAAATTTCTCTGAGTGCTGAGATTTGACAAACTACTGAGACCTATGTGGGACTGTGCGAGACTGCCTTCAAAACTAAACATCACAACCAAAGCAAGCTGTAAAAACAGCAATAAAAAACACAACTAGACCTAGTAAATATATTTTCAACCTAAAAAATAACAGTATAAACTTCAAAATAGGATTAAGCATTAAATCACAAGATTTCATGCAACAACAGATACAAAAATGCAACCTTGGTTTAGCAGAAAAATTCATAATATTGACAAACCAGAAACATCTGCAATCAATAAAAAATCAGAAATAGCGTCAATCAATATACTTATATGTAGTGATTGACAATATATATATTTATATAAATAAATGTATATAAATATATATATATATACATATATATACATGTATATATATAAATATATAAATATATATATATATAATATATATATATATATATATATATATATATATATATATATATATATATATATATATATATATATATATATATATATATAAGGGACTCAAAAGTCTACAGCAGACAGTGAAAGAGGAGGAGCAAAGCATCAAAGCATATGCAGCCTCCATGGCTACTTCAGATAAAATGCTAGCTGAATTTCAATTGGCTGCTCTTACAATGGACCTACGTCCTGATGATGAGGAAATTGACTGGCACACGAAACCTCTTCACGGCGCTTACCACCGACAGATATCTAAGGTTGGTGATCTTCACCAGACATATATGTGGCTGAACAAAGGAAGCTTAATGGCCAATACAGAGTCGCTGATCAAGGCAACCCAGGAGCAAGTGCTCCCAACAAGGCAACTCCAAACAAAAATCTATCACACTAGAGAAGATCCTAGATGCAGACTGTGCAAAGATGCACCTGAGACCATTCAACACATCATCAGTAGATGCAAGCAGCTAGCAGGAAACACATACACTGAGCGGCATAATCATGTCACGGGTGTTGTGTATAGAAGTCTATGTGACGAGAATGGCCTTAACAAACCACAACACTGGTGGGAAGCTCCTGGTAAGGTAAATGAAAATGACCGCGCTAAAATCCTCTGGAACTTCTACATCCGGACTGACAAGCATGTCCTAGCAAACCAACCAGATATAGTGGTGGTTGACAAGGAGAACAAGAGGGCTACTATAATAAATATAGCAGTATCCAATGACTACAATATAGCCAGCAAAAAAAAAGAAAAAGTAGAGAAATATCTCCCTCTTGGAAAAGAGATAGAAAAATGCTGGAATGTAAGAACAACTGTAATCCCAGTAGTAATTGGGGCACTGGGCGCAGTAACACCGGCGCAAAAAATTTGGCTTGCCCAAATACCAACAGCAATCAACAGTTACTCAGGTGAGTTGCAAAAAAGTGCGCTATTAGGAACGGCTAAGATTTTGAGGCGAGTGCTCAAACTCCCAGGTCTCTGGTAGGAGACCCAAGTTAGAGCAGAAATTACCACCCATACGGGGTATCTGGGGTGAGGAAACAATTTTTTTATATATATAAACAATTTTTTCATGTTTATCAGAAAATATACGAAAGAATGATGCTAGTGGGTTTATATGAACAATTGAATGAAGACAAGCGCCGCCAAAAGGACTAGCTGGTATACTCAAAATCTTTTAGAGAATGTGTGTTGCAGTTTTAAACATTCACTAAGTAACAACTAAGTCATATATTAGCTAATATTGAGGAGCTTTATGTACAGCTGTGAATTGTGTTTTTGCATCCAACTAAACAGATGACAGTACAATAAATCTAGGACTGAGATGTGAAGAAATATTTACATTAAGAGTTGAGTACTGCCAAATAGCACTTAATACAAAATAAAGACTCGAGGTTGATGTACAGCATTACAATGTCACTACTTGCTAGATACATTGAATAGACAACTCCAGTTGGGTTCTGAGTTATTCGCTAGGAAGAAATATTTTTGATGAGCTGATGTGCATGGTCAGACAGCTGTGCAGTTAAATGAGAAAAATTACTAATGTTATTGCGGATTGTTTTAAAGCTTTAGGAACTGCAAAGTGCAGTTATGTGATGAAAAGTGGAAAGTTAAACACAAAGCTTTGGTAAGTTTTAGTTGGTCTAGAGGTATGGGAGCAGCCTGATTTGTTAATTTCTACATATAGACTTGTTCAAATCAGTTCAAACAATGATATTAAAATACGTAGTCAGCCACTTTTGAACACTTGCTTGCTTGCATAAAAGACTAAGAAAGACAAATCAGAATTAAGTTGCAGCACAAAATTAAAGGTAAAACAGTTGCTGCTTCTTAAATATTGTGACATTTTTAAGTTACAACTATAATGACTCAGAGTAAAATAGACAAAATTCATGCCATAAAACAGAGAAAAGGAAGCTACATACAGTGCGCCACTAGCTTCAGTTGTGGTCTTAGTATCAAGTCAACACTAATCTTAACCTAACATGCTTATCAAAAGGTCAAAATATGGTACATGTACAAATAGATACTATCTACATTTAGTAGCTACTATCTGACCATGCTCCCAACATGCTAAAATATCTACATTTCGCACTGCAGCATTTATAGATTTGGAACCATTTTTCCAACTTCTACTAACAAAAATCACTGTTGAATGGAGAGTAGCTATAAATCTAGGGCGGCTTATACACCGCCATATACATCACATGACTTTTACGTTGATAGTGATACGTAACGTATGCGCCATATTGGAGAGCTAATAGAGTGCTAGTTCCGTTTGTAAACAAACGGTGAAAACTGCCAGAAATGTACGTACATAATGAATAGTTATTTTCCCGCTGGGTGTTAATGAAAACTCTTCCTACACGACAATTAGAGTGCCCTGATAGAAGAAAACCTATTTATAACATAAGGAGTGGGATATATCAAATGATAAGTAGAAGTAAAATAGATTTTTGTGGACCATGTTATTTATACAAACTGTTGTATTACAGATGCACAAACCCAGCAAATGATTCATTCAGGCAAATAACAACTGTTCCATTATATTACAATTTATATTACATATGCATAAATGCATATGGAAAAACTTAGTACATGAAGTATTTTGATAAAAACAACACATAGGTATGCTGCCAAAACAGAAACTGTTTTAAAGATTTAAGGGATAATAGCTTATGGATGTATGATATATATAATACAGTATCTGTATAAGATGGAATGAACTACTGGAACAACTAAACGGAAATTAAAAACAGTTGTAATAGAGGATAATCAAAATCATGCAAACAAGAAAATGCAGGAATTAGTGGAATCAGATGATTAAACTTATACATACACATTACAGAAATTGTGTAAAGGGAGATTTGTATAGCACTGGATATTGAGCCAAGGTGCATCAGAGTTTCTTAGAACTAAATCAGATTAGGAATAACAGCACAACAACAGCTGCAGATGAATATTACAGTGATTCCATTGTTACTGGCCTTTAAAAAGTACTACTTTAGTATTGCATGCCACAAGGATGCACCTTGCAGTTTGAGTGTAGGATCTTAGCATAATGATGCTGTTGGTAATAAAAAACGACTGAATAAGGTTTTTCATCAATGCAGTGGTTGGATATGCCATCTGCCGTATTCGTAAGGTGTTTCCCAAGGCTTAACACATCACTAGACCTTACACTACTGATAAAATACACCACACAATGATCACACGTCTGATGAACGCGCCAATCCTCCATTGTTTTGTAGCTCAAGTAAAGTATAGAAATGTCGGTACTGGATACTTGACTTAGTGGTAACCAGCGACTGTCGGCCAATGTCACGACAGTACTTTAGTTAGCTTTTGCACAATGTAGCCAGCTATATAGACTATACTGTTACCTATAACAGAAATTTGACATCTGAAATCATTGAGTTCCACAAACTGATCAACTTCTGGAGTAGCCTGTATGATGAGAATCTCGTTTTGAGCAGAAACATTACCTGTCTTACCAGCATCTGATTTTGCACCACATTTGCTGATAAGTTTGCAAAAGGTAGCCTTAAACTGAGTAACAGTAGGATTATTATTCAAACCACCTAAACAAAAGCATCAATTATAACAATTACATAAAATCAACAAAAATGAATGTCTTATTCACATAAACATAGTACTCTTAATATACAGCAATACAACTAATAAAATAAGCGAAAAAAACAGCTCAAAATGCTACCATATCGCTATGTAAATTGAAAATGTGGCAAATTTCACTGGAAGTCATTCACACCCATCTTAGGCATAAAGCTTAAAGGCTGACTTGCAACAAAATTCACATTACAGTTATTTGGTATCAACAGATTAACCATGTCTTACTCTGTTGTGTTGTAGGTGCAAAATATGTGGAAATGTGATGACAAGCTCTTAAAAGCTCAAAAAACGACTGGAATCTGTTTATTTATCTGATGTAGTCATTACAGTTTGGTTAAACTACTTTAAGTTGAACAACCTTTCAGCACTGCACTTGACAATATGGTTTTAAATTCAGTCATTGAAAAGCATCATTAAATATTGAAAAAATATTACCTTTAAATGACTTCAGTTGAGCGTTTTAACCCATTGTCAAAACATGGATCATTGAAATGTTCGTCGCAGATAAGTGCCCAAGGATCAGGCTTATTTACTCTTCTGCGGTTGCGATACCATTGTAAATAATAAGAGTTCTCAGTTGCTTTGTTTGGAAATCTAAAAATTAGAATGAACTGTAGTAGTTAGTTAGCAACAGTAGTAATAACAATAGTATTATTACTCTTATCTCCTTACAGCTAGCTATATCCAGGTACAACAATAAATAATATTACAGGCACTACAAAATTTTTTATAAATATAAACATTTAGAAATAACGCAATGGTTTGTAGTCCCAAAATATTAATATATAAAAATTTCAAATGTAAATAATAAAAAACCTTCATTCTGAAGGAAGAACATTTTACTCACTAGCTTATAAATTTATCTAATCACTGACAAAATAGAGTCAAACTCGTACACTCAGTAATGACACTGATAGACTCTCACTCACCCAGTGACTAGTGTAGTAGAACTAACTAGTTGCAGTACCAACTAGTAGTAGCACAACTAGTAGTAGTCGTAGACTTTAGCAATAGTAATAGAACTACTAGTAGAAGTGACTCACTTGTGAAATGTCATGCCGTTTCCTTTGACAGTCCATTTTTGCAGTTTTTGCAGTTCATGGAATAGCAATAGCACTGTGCACCTACACCCTTCTCTCTCTTACACAAATTATTTGTAGTAATCTGAGTAGTCTGTAACAGTTCCTTTGATTTAGCGGTGTATTTGTGGTCTTCCATAGCTATTAAATCTGAAACTAGATTTCTTTCTCAAATTGAACACAATGAAATGAACTCAAACGGTAACTGAAAATGGCGTCGGCCGGATTTCCGTACTCGTGAATGACCTCCTCTGCCATTCCAGGGGTTTTGAGTTCAATGCACCACCCTATACCTGAAGGTGGTATAAGGTGATATATACCACCCTATACCAGCTTCAAGTTTATGCAGTAGCGGAGCGCAACAATCGATCACTGAGTGACTCACTTCAAGCGCTGCTGCTAAAAAGTGATCAAAATAATTAGAACTTGTTGGTGATCAAGCTAATAAAAACATACTGAGATACACCACAGTTACCCACAAAAATATGACAAACATATAAATTCTTGGATGAGAAGTGCGCTTTTCGAACCAGCCGTACTATCATCCTTTGCCTTCAAAAAGAGGCCAGATGGCTGGCTCGGTCTTTCTAACTGTTAGAGACTTGAACAGGCCCCGCTGGGCTGAGGCAAAGCTGAGTCACCCCTGGACTTGACCAGAACTTCAGCCGGCTGACAGTTGGTCAAAATGAACAGCTAGAATGACTACTCAGCAGGCAAAGATGAAGACTTACCTGCGACTGAGACAGCAGATGAAAGACCGCCCTGCGGCCAAGAAGGCAGATAGCAAGAAGTCAGAGCCTACTGGCACTGATCATATATGAAAAGCCTAGATGAGTCAATCAAACCAGAGCTTGAGGAAAAGTACTTTTATGCAGTTGATCGCATAAACACTCTTGAATGTATTTACATATATATTTGAGAATTTATCCTTTTGCTATTTATACTCAAAGTGGTGTAGTTCTTGGTAGAGTAGTAAAGGGTTGCAGCAGATTCTTTACTTGTTTTTTTATTTAAACATGACATGGTGAAAGCATTATCACACTGTAAAACATTGAAGGCTTCCAAATGGAACTATAAAACATATTTCAGTTGTATCACCTCAAAGCGTTGTACATGTATATTTTGGTAAAAATATATTTTTGATCTCGTTGCCCATTATAACATACTATAAAGCCATTTGAAAGTTGTAAAAATTTTACTAATGAGCCTGAAGTTATAACAGCACCATTGATTGCGTTATAGTTATACAATTATTTAACTAATTGTATAACTATAATGCATTAAAAACTTTTGGTTAGAAAAGGTTCTGCAACAATATTTACCTAAACTAGAGAACAGAGCAAAAGACCTGAGTCTAAATTTGGTATGTAAAATACAAAAATTACTGTAAAACCTCTAATTGATCGCTACCTTTATTTGAACGCCATCTCTATTTGACTGCCATTATGAGAGAAGATTTAAAAAGTAGAGCGCCACCATCTATTTGAATGTCATCTCCAATTGACCGCCACCTTACTATCTTTGATTTTTATGAAAGCATAATATCAAGTAATCTGTAAAAAGGTGTCCAAAGAATCATATCATCAATGAATTATTTACATTAATAACAATCATTTCTATCTTTGTCCAACTTTAAAGCTTTTACCTTTTTCTGTTAAAACTTTGAAGTACATGTAATACCACAGAAATAATCAATAACGGTCTCAGGCTAATAGTAGTTCCTTGTTTACCATGCATATAGAAAACGGTTTACAAGTTTTGGGCCAAAGGTTATGTTTAGCGAGCAAACTTTTACGCGTTGCATTCGGGCTAAATACAGGCTATAATATCATTGCAGGCCAATTGCAAACAATAGATATCAACTGGTAGAGATTTTTCTCAGTTGCATTTGTGCTAAATGCAGCGCGTAAAAGTTTTGCACAGCCAAAAATGGTTTGGATGCTAATGTTGACTAGTTAAGCAGTGCAGAAAAAAAATTGAAACCAAAAAATATTGTAGAAGGTATTGGACAACTAAAAGATGTTTGTTCTATGGAAAGCAACAATCAGAACGCAGCTATCCGAGCAAACAGCTAGAAATACTTTCGTTTTTAAAACATTAATTTTTGTTTGTGCATTTAATACAAGTATGGTTGCTTTGTGTCATTTGTTCATGAATATATATTTGTATCATTTGATGGATTATCATTATATAACTTATCAATATGCAGATTTATAGCATGCTATTTAATAGCATCATTACTGCTGTCTTAACACAGCTTACAATAACTCTACTCATGCTCATAACTCTACTTCTTTAATACACAAAAGCTAGTTTTATCTGCAAACTGTAGCAAACATATCAATGAGGGCAATGATCCTTTATGTAACATTGTTAAATTTAAATAAAAAATAAAAACACGTCTTCTCATTTAGATTGAAATAAAAATTTAAAATGCCAAAAAATTGCAAATCAGGACACAGGCTATAATATCATCACAAGTCAATTGCAAGCAATTGACCTGTGATAAGGGAAAGGGCTGAAAAATAAAGCACCAGTTTTATGGCAAAGAACTAGCTAGCTGCAAACTTAGAAAACTAAAACATAAAAAAGTAATATCTACTGACAAAATAAAAAGTTTTGAATTTTAAAAGATAAGCCTTGTATACAAATAGAAAAAAAATATAACATACTGTGTAGTAGCAACTTTTCTAAACTATTGTTTTTGGCTAAAATGCTAGGTAGGTAAGTTGAAAATAATTATTTATGTTAATCTATTGTCATCCAGGTATTTGACTGGTTAAAAACTGTAAAAGACATTGATCTACAAATCTTTATGTATTACAATGCTGCAGCATACCAAAGATATATTGAATACCTTCAGAAGGGCAGCAGGCAGCTCCAACAGGAAGTTTGATTTTTGTAAAAATTTTGCTCAAGTTTTAGTCAAGATGGCCACTAACGATTCTCTGGAGTACCTTTCAGCAACTCAATCTATGGAAGTCAGAGCTTACACTGCTAATGAACATAAGCTACTAGAAATGGTGGGTGATGACTCCAGGACAATATGTTGGAGAGCTCCAGGTTCCCATGATCTAGTCATCAAGGATAATGAAGGAAACCGTAAGTTTTGCATAAGTGGAGCAGAAATAAAAAACCACCCTATATCGGTATATTATACAGAGGTTCATGCAATTGGAGAAATAAAAGATGGTAAACTCAGGCATTTTGCATCAGCTAAAGATGAAACTATAGATGTGAGTGCATATAAGATTACTGTGGCTGGCAATACTTTCGAAAAATTTCATTCCCACACTGCCATCACTTTTAATTCTGAAGCTGCCGTTGAAATGAAAGCTATGGTTATTGCCTTGGCAGCGCAAGAGGCTTTAGCTTATGAATTTTTGCAGAAAACTCTTCCCGTTGTTTTGGAAAGTGAAAATGATGTCTCAAATTCTTCAATCACTCCGAAACAAAACAAACAAATTGTTACAACGCTATTTTCTGATGAAGGGAACAATCAGACGTATCAAATGAAAATGGAAGGTCAACAAAGTGGTATTAGCATGTTTATGATATTTTTGATGGACAACTCAGAAAGACACAATGTACTACTGACTACAACAGTACTGGGCGATAAAATGAGTGCATCGAGTATGGCCGGAGAGCGACAATACACGGCTGCTAAAGATACATTTTATGCAGCAAATCTTTTTATATTGTTTGGTTCAACTAGAATTGGAAAAATAGACGTTGGTGTACAAACAGGTCATGCCACATTGACAACTTATAGTTCACCATCAAACATCACACTGAAAGTAAATGGAGACAACGAGCAAGGGAAAATAGTAGACTCTGCTGGATTGGAGCTAGTCACTTATAAACGTTCAAGTCCGATTTCCTTTGAAATTACGTTGAAAAAACTGTCAACAAATCAAAAGAAACTTGTTTCAGCTTATTTTTCTGCAGTTATCTATAAAGTATTGACAGTTTCACATTATACAGCCAACATGATGGTAACAATGTTAAATTGTAACTGCTTAATTTGCCAGCAACCTCCAGAAACTGATAGCAAGGATGGTCTGATGACGAGTATCAATTTAATTAATGAAATAAACTCATTAGCATTGTCTGTCGCATGTCACAGTAGTGACAAAAACCTCGTCTATTTAAACTTACATGTACGTACCAAAGAGCCAAGTCCAACTCATCTAACCCTAGAATGCACTCCAATTGATGGGTTTCAAGGTTTTGCTCAGTTTTATGCAAAAGACTCATATGGAAGAACAGTATTCAAAGCTGCCAATTTACCCGATAAAGATATTCTGGCAGTTTATACGCATGAGGACAAGTTGCTTGGATATTTTTACAATGGGAATGTGATAGATGAAAAAAACAATTCTCTTTTTAAAATGAAAAAAATCGATAAAGAATCAAGGCAAGGCATAACCACACACTATATTATGATTGACACACGAACGAGGAAGAGACTTGCCACTATTAATGGTTATCACTTTTATATTGAGATATTTAGAGAGGAGCGTTTTAGAACAGTGAAGTTTTTCAAACTAGCCATGATCATATCATTTGCTGCCAAGCAATTTTTTCATAAATTTAACTTTGACCTTCATCCGAGTCCTGAAATATCATATCGTTATAAGGGTTCAACAAGGGATGCCAAGCGTGTAGCATTGTTATAAGATTACAAGTTTTAAACTTGTTTGAGAAAATTCTATTGTATCGTTTTTGGTGTGCTACAGTTCCGCATTAAACATTGGGCTGAATTCTTTATGCAAAGTTTTTGGATACATGATGAATAAATTTACAAAATTAGAAATATAAAAAATAAATTTTTATCACAAAAATGTGAAAAACAACTTGCTGCATAGTTGCAAGTAGTTTTTATCGCATGGTTTATAATACTGCCTGTGTAAATTTTTGCTGTTACTGAAGTCAGGTAAAAGTTGTTTTAGATAATAACTAAAAATACTATATAATATCAATACATGTCAATACATGAAAAAAATTGTATTTTAGAAAATTTCTAAAAAGCCTTAATGGAAATGTCACCTAATTATTTGCTGATATGCTACAGTTTTACCTTGACCATTGGTCTGAACCCTTTTTAACTCATGGTTAATAGACTTAAAACAACCAATAAACAAATTAGTACTATCTGAAAAACAACTTACTAAATAGTTGCAAACACTTTCTATCACTTATATTTAGTATATAAAAATCCATGTTTAACTTCCTGCTGCAACTGAAGCCTGAATCAAGTTGTCATGTATAATAACCACAATGTTTCTATGTGTACATGTGAACGTATAAAAATACTATGTATATCAAAAAGCAGTAATTAATATATATTAAAAATATTTTGCATTTATTGTCCATGGTTTCATACAACCACATTGAGATGTGATTCTTACTAACAACTAGCAAAATGCTGGGCGTTGCACAGGTTTTAAAATCAGCTTATAAACAGTGACAGGTAATGTCGTTGCTTGCCATTTGCTATTAGCTTGGCACCTTGCCAATGGCTAGTTTGAGTAAGTTAGTAGTGCTAAACGTCTAAATCTGAGCCGTGAGAGCAAGCATAAAATGACGTTGCGTCATAATACAGAGCGGAATGCATAGTTTCACCAACATATTGGCATATACATGTATTGGCCATTGAATTCATCAATCTTGTGTAGGTCAGTAATTTTGCATAATTTCTGAAGAATGGGAGGTTTTGAGATCAAACCTTCTGCAATACAGATACCTCAATCTAAGATTTCAATAAACAAAACAAACACACAAACTGTTAGATTTGTATATGTAGACTAAGTGAATGCCGACATTGCCCGGGTAATAAAAAAGTTGTGGACAGAAAATTTGTTTTTATTTAACGTATACACCAATTAAAATTCTAACTATTACACTTTATGTCATGAAAAAAATCCTTGTTGTGCAGATCAAATGAATCAAGAAAAAAACAACTGTAAAGGTTTTTAAACTTTCTCAAACAACTGTAAGTTTTAAATTTCATAACTTGAAGGAAGTGTTTTGTTAAAATAAATTAGGAAAAAATATAAAAATTTAAGGGTGTTTAAATTTAAAACTGAAATCATTTGCAAGTAATGACTAAATAAAGTCTATTTTGCAATGATTACAAGGAAAATTAATCAGCATAGAATTATATGATTTTAGTTCCTTTCAGTGTTGGCATGCCAAAATATCGTAAGCTATAGACTTAAATAGAGTGGCATAGAAACCAAAAGTATTTCTCTAATGTAATCTTCTCCTGGTAAAAATCATCATTATTAAAAAATACTAACAAAATAATAGGGTAACATTATTCAGTAATTATAGGTACCTACAATTAATTTAGTGCATTTTGTGTTACGATTTGCAAGATCATATTAAATTACAATGTACTAAGTGGATAATTCTTACCTTCAAGACAGATGCATAACATAAATGCTGAATATAATTTATATTAATTTGGTTTGCTAAACACATCCTTGAAGGAGTGTTAAGTATGTATTTTAGTAAACTTCAAATTTGTATCTAAAATTTTACCATTTATCTGTTTGCGAATCCGCTTTCACCATAAGGGATACCGCTGAACTCGCCATGGCAAGCAGCGTATATATTTCAGTGACATATATAATCAAAATGCAAATCGCCAAATTTTAACTTTGAGAGAAATTATTGTTTATACTGTGTGGCAGAAAAAGTTCACTTCAATGAAAAAGGAACCAAAAAACATCGTGTTTCTGAAAATAAGGCGAAAAATATTTTATAACAGGCGCATCGTAATGCGTGGGTGCTTAGGTCAAATAATACGCCATTCAGCATGTGCATTTGCTATACAGAATATGATAGAGTCTTTCTTTGATCAAAATGCCTTATACCCTAGGACACTTATATTTCGCTAGTCCCACGACCAAACGAGCGGAGTGTGGGAGTTTTTATGATAAATGCATGTGCACACAACTTACGAAAATTATTCATCAACAATGAGACGAACCATTGTCTAGAAATTTCATCAACAAATTTAAGCATCGTTTTGTAAAGTCGTTAAAGTATAATAACGATACAAAACACATTTAAACCTATTTAAATATGTTACCAGGTCTTTGTAAACCGTCGGTATTATCTTAAAACTTACCCATCTGATCGGATTATACACAAATAGACAGATTAATTTGGACGACAGTTGCCACAAAACGCTTTAAAAGCTCGGTTTAATAAAAGTTAAGACCGAAAATTGAAACGACAATAAAGCCGTGCTAGTAGAACTATTTAGCAGTGCGCATTTCACGAGAAAACCGTGCTCATTTCATCAGTTTATGGCATTTTTTACTTATAATCAAATTTATTCGAAGGTTTCTGTAATAATCGTAGACCGTTTGAGGCGCAGACCTATTTACAGGTACGAAATTGTGGTACACAGTTTATCAGCCTGTGTTTTTTGTCCAATCACCGAAGGTTTCATTATTTAAAACGTTAGCCGAAATTCTTTACAACTTATGTACAAGCTAGGGCCGAACTAAAACGCCCCTTTATGATGAGAACATTTTTTATTTTGCTACAGTTTTAGACGCGTGAATGCTCGTACTCGCTTTCTGTTAAAGATTGCTTATCCAAACTATTCTACATTCAACGCAACCAACTTTCGAACTGTGTATAGTACACAGTAGCTTGCCACTTTACTTCTAATTTTGCATTTCAGAGTTATAATAAACATATTTCTTTATTGTTGTTGAATTACATACATTACAGTAAATTAGGCCTACAGCTTTATAACAGCTTTTATTTTGCTGCAGTTTGCAGAAATCTTCGAGACGCGTGAACGCTCATAGGTTTTCTATTATTGCTGTATTACTATATTAACAATATTGGTTATTCTAATAATATCAGTGCATTTTACTTCTAATATTGGCCAGCATTGCATTTCTCCTATTGCAAGGAAGAGATATAAGCGTAAAATATTTTCCTTTCGTTATTGCTGTTTGTCATGACCAAACACTTTTTAAATAAATTTTCTAAAAATCTAAATAAATACCACAACTTCTCGATATTGCTACCTATGACGTTTTGAAATGTAAACAAAATTGTGCATTGGTTTTCTATTATTACTATATTAATAACATTGATTATTCTAAGAATATCAGTGCATTTTACTTCTAATATTGGCCAATATTGCATTTCTCCTATTGCAAGGGGAAAATATAAACATCTTTTCCATTCATTATTGCTGTTTGTTGTATATAATAACACCCACACCCAGTACATTACAGCTACCATTGCAGTTATCCTATTGCACTGCAGGGCCATTTGACTGCTAATATTGCATTTCTCAACCATCAGTACCCTTTCTTTTTTTGCCAATATCTCTGGCCATCTCTTTGGTCGTGGGCTGTATGGCAGTGGAAATTCTAGTATTTAGTATTTCTAGTGTTTAGTGTTACTCCTTCGTAAGGAGTAACATACAGAGTAAAATTTCACTGCAACTTAATTTCGCAGCTCTGATGAGTGCGAAAATATAGTGATGTGAAAATAAATGCAGTGGAACAAACATCATTAGATTCCTCAGGTAGGGGTAACGGGGGCACTTTGGTCATAGGGGCACTTTGGGCCACCCATATTTTGAGCATTTTTGTATTTGTTGGAGTTATCATCTTTTGATGATATGAGAGGAAGAGATGTCGTAGATCATCCATGTTGGTTTCTATCAGCTAAAGCAAGGTGGGCTAACACAGGTTAGTTTTACCTGATTTTTGTATGAAAAACTAAAATATTGCATCTAAACTATTTGAATCACATACCCCAATCGTATGTGGATACAGATTGGGTTGAACTATGTCATTATTTTGATGTATATTTTGCTTGTTTCTTCGCTTTATCTAATGTATCACTTTCATACAAAATGAGCTGTGCAACATTTTCATTAGCAACATAGCGTGGGGCACTTTGGGTCGCATGATCTGGGGCACTTTGGGCCATGGCCCAAAGTGCCCCAGGTCAATTATATTTGGAAATGTACTTTTGTTTTAGTTTATTTCACTGCGTATCATCGCTATCTGTTGACAATGAACCTAATGTTGATAATGTTGTTTTAGTATATTACAAAGATGGTTCGAAATTACCAAAAAAATTTTTTTGATACTACCGTCGCTGTTGTTATGCGTACAGCTGTACAAATGGTAATAGAAGAAAGACAGTCTGTTTGACATGTATCTATAGCTCTCTCCATACCACGCACCTCTTTAGCCAGATATGTGAAAGGAAGTCATTCTTGTGGTGAAACAGAGGTAGTGAACTAACACAAACAACTTCAGCATGGAAGGTATTCAATAACACTCAAGATAATATGCTTAAGAACTACCTTATTACAGCTGGTAAACACCACAATGGTTTGACCAAAAAACAATGCCAAGAATTGGCATGGCAGTACGTCAAAAAACTGGGCTGCAAATATCCGGCTGTGTGGAATGAAAACCAATATGCAGGAGAAGACAGGATAACCGGATTTATGAAACGACATACTGAACTTACAATTCATAAGCCGGAAGCGACTAGCCTAAGTCGTAGCACAAGTTTCAACAAAGAAAATGTCAATGATTTCTTTGACAATTTGGAAGAAGTTCAAAGAAGATGTGGATTTCGATCGAAAAACATCTGGAACATGTATGAGACGGTGCTGACAACAGTTCACAAACCATATGGCTCAGCTGCTGGGTGTGGCATTTCCCAAAGCATTTACAACAGGGAATATTGCGTCTGGATTCACAAGGCTAGGAATCTCTCCCTTTGACAGAATTGCCTTTTCTGATGATGAATTTCTTGGCTTTTACATGACGGACTGACCTGCCCCTGCTCTCATGCCGCTGCCAACTGATCGACCTGTTCCCTCAACTTTTGGATAAACGGGTCCACCTGAGCCACCAAATGATCAACCTATTCCCCCAACTTTTGCTTCAAAAGGTTCGTCTGCAATTTCATCTATACCTAATAATTTGAGGAAAGTGGTGCCAGAAATCATCACTCCGGAGGATATCCGACCCCATCCTAAAGCTGGGCCACGAAAAAATCTTGGACGTTGCAAAAGAATTTCAACGTCTATTCTAACCAATACTCCAGAGAAGCAGTGCCTAACTCTCAAAGCTGAAGAACGAGCTATAAAAAAGGAAAGGTAGAAAGGTGAGGATTTTAATTCAAAAAGTGCTAAAAAATCAAATAACATACATAATAGCTCTACTGTTACTATTTTCTATCATTAGATAGCTGCACAATGTTTTGCTTCAGATTGCGAAGAGGGCAATCCCTGAAGAAGACAGCTCAAGTGAAGATGACAATTCAGAAGCTGAACTGGCTGAGCAAGTAGAAAGTGACACTGAAGACCCGGATAATTTTGATGAAGTAATGCCAGATTCTAGTGCCATCACCAGTAGCGCCATAAATATCTTTGATTATGTACTGGTGGCTATGCACGGAGCCAGGTCAAAGAAAAACTATGTTGCAATGGTAACAGCTAAATCGGCAAATGATGTAGAAGTGAATTTTGTTGTTTATGTATGGGGCGGTCAGTTTCTAAAGCCTGACACTAAAGATCAATCTATTGTAGACATCAAAGACATTGTATTACTATTGTTTTCTCCTGCCGTCACTGGCGGAACAAAAAGAACTTCGGAAAAGCCTGAGTTTTCCGATAGATCTATCGGAGTGTTTTTAAACATTATTTTTGTATACTAAATAGCGGTCAACAGTATCTAATAGCCCTAATTAATACGCATTGCATCTTACATAATATAAAGTCTATTGCTGCTGAACTTCAAGTTTTGGTTTTCATTTCAGTTTAAATAAAATCATGTGAAAAGCATCAAAGATTACAATGTGGCCAAAGTGCCCCGACACCCGGTCCAAACTGCCCCAGCCCCGGGGCACTTTGGGCCACTCACATACAGCTTTTTGATATACACTTTTACAAAAAAATTGAGCAACTAAACCAACCAAACATAGATAGAATGTAGCAAACACATCAATTTCTCACAGTGTAAAATATGGTAGCTATCCACGATCTACGGCTGACTCGGCAGCATCACATGTCAAAAACGGCCCAAAGTGCCCCCGTTACCCCTACAGTTCACTGGTACGAAATATTTTTCAATTTGGGACTACCGCACTTTTTAGACTATAAGCCGCACCTCTATATAAGCCACATCTGCTTTATTTTCCAAAATAAATGATAATAAAACAATACATAAGCTGCACCTTTGTATAGGCCGCAGGACTGTGCTTTTTAACGCGCAGCGCATTTGCTGTTTAAAATGGAACAGTGCAGAATGACACAGTTTCGTATTATCCGGCGCTTTTTACCTTAGTGCCTAATGGGACAGTACCGTGAGGCATTGTTTCATATTTTCTTTCACCGCTAGAAGCGCACTAATGTGGAGATTCCAGTTAGTGCGCCCTAGTGGTGAAAGAAAAAACCACAGATGAGCCGCATCCTTATATAAGCCGCATGGCTCAAATCATCAGAAAAACGTAGCGGCTAATAGTCCGAAAAGTACGGTAGTTTGTATTTGTGAACCGCAGGTAGAAATGTGTAGGCGAGATCAATAATGCGATTTGATCGCTTGCTGCCATTTGTTTCCTAGACTATCAATGACGTCAAAGTCCCTGCTGCCGTGACTGATGTGGTACCAATATTTGATCTCAAGTATTTATAGCACGCGGTGGCCATGGCTCCAGGTTGTTATTGTTTTTGGTTGGTAATAAAACTCATCACCACAATAATTATTATTCAATTTTATGACTTTCCCTACCAGACTGTCATCCTCATCAGTTACAAATTCAATGACTAAACTAATACCATCATCTTCTTCATTTGTCTAGGCTTTTCCAAAAGAACTTATTATCTTAATTTGTTTTGCCATGCTGCTCAGTCGGTGTATTAGCTATATTGAGTTTAGCAGAAATCGCCCAATGAGCCAACCACGCACGAAAATTGCCTGCATTTCTAATATGACGATTTTATTGTGAATATCAATGAACAAAACCATTTAATTTTGCGCTTTCGCTTGTTCGTTATGATAGTTTAGTTTCGCTCATGAAATTTTCGAGGGAGGATGACTCTGCAAAAATGCGGAAGTTAGATGCCGCGAATACATAAGTGTCCTAGGGTATAGTTCAGTGGTATAGCGTGTGTGTGTTAAAACTTGCGGTTGGAATCTCTGTAAGTTCAATTCCGTCAATATGTGGAAGTTTAGATTCAAGATTTTAGTAGCTATAGCTAAAATTCGCACAACAATTTTAGCTTTTATAACGTAAGCTATACAGTTTATATAGCTTATAAATAGCTATATATAAAAACTATATATTTTAGCTATATATAGCTAAAACTCTCACAGAAACGCGCACAGCAACACACAAAGAAACGCACAAAGAAACTCACACAGAAACGCGCACGGAAACGCGCACAGAAACATGCGCAGACAAGCGCACCGAAACGCGCACCGAAACATATGAAAACATTTGAAATGTTACATATGAAACATATGAAAACATATGAAACATATAAAACATATGAAACATTTTCATATTTTTCGTTGAAAAACATATGAAAAACACATAAAGACACACACGCAGAAACACATACATAAACACATACAGAAAGACATAAAGACAAAATTTGAGAAATATAAATATATAGACTTAGTGTTGTTTAAGTATATGGTAAGTAGTCAGACCAGATTGTTTGTGTCCTCTACATTTTATACTACTCTAGGCAACTTACATATTTGACGATTACATCGATGCAACACAGAGCCATGTCTAAACATACATATTAGCTTCACCATGGCTGTACTAAATTATGCTATTGTGGTAGATGGCAGGCCATGACTTTGTAATTCCTACAAATAATTTATATGTTTATGTAGTGTTGTTATTTTTATTTCATCATTGCTATTTGTTCATTATACTATATCACTATGCCTTTTTCATGTTGTATTGCTGTTGCAACCCATTGTATTATAGCCATGCCATTGCGTTAGCGACTCCATTTATATTTATTGTTATACGGTTTTTACTTGGCTCCCTTATGCGGAACAGGTGACATGATTGTAGTGTATATGAAGGAGCGCGCTCACTCAGTTGGGCAGAGCAAATAGCTGTAAGCTCCTCAGCTAATGGGATTCCCTTCCTTAATATAAATTGAATGAAACAACCTCTCTCTTCTTTATGTAATAGGCTAGATTGTGCCAAGTAAATACCGGCAAACTCCTTTACACTATATCCTGACCAATAGAATCACTAATGAAAATTGGCTTCAACCGTGGAAGAGTTATGAAGCCATCCAAATTTTTCATTATCGCCATTTACATAATTACTGGCCATTAGACATTTTGTCTGTTAGTATCTTTATTATAAAATACAGAAAATAAATGTTGTCACAAAAACTTAAAAAGTTTGGCAGGTTGCTGATTAGCCCAGTTGTTTAGAGTGTCAGTCTGATAAGGAAACTGCTGCAGGTGTGGAGAACAGCAAAAGCAATATTTTTCTCTAAGAAGTACCCAAATAACAGTTTTATATTTTCAGAAAATTCTAGCAATATTCCGACAAATTCCAAATATTTTTATTGCAATGTTGTCACAAGATGATACATAGACACCGTTTTAACATTTCAAGAACATTACGGGAATACGCCGCTGGAAGTGATCTCGCACAACATTCACACAGTAGGCTATTAGGAAAATGCTATGTAATATCCAAAAAATTCCTTATTATGTTGCTCCAAAAATATTAGGCAGCATCCCTGAAACATTACGTGCAGAAAATTAATGGGGTATAAATATGTAAACATGTTCAAAAATTCTGATGGCCCAGAACTTAAAATGTTTCTCAAATGGAATGTTACGAATGGATTAAATGCTACTATAATGTACCGAGCATAACCTTTCATGAAATTTCTCCCTCAAGCCAATGTATTTATGGTTGGTAAATACACAAATGGTTGCATAAAATACAAACAAAAACAATGATATTAAACACCATCATCATAGAGCTATGCAAATTGCTTTTGACACATTTTCCACGATCTTACGCTATCAAAAATGGCTCCAATGGCATTTGCGTTTTAATGAAACCAGGTTATTTTTCCAGTATTTGTGATGAAGTGTAAAAACTGAATTATGTTATGACTTTGATGCTTCTATACATAAATAATATAAAATTAAGAAAATTTGTTTATATTATTTTGCCCCTTTTTATAGTTGTGATGGAAAATAAATAAAATTTCAATTTGCTTCATTTCAACTTATTTTAAATATTTTTTATTATCGAAGAGCGACAACCTAAAAAATAGATTAACTTATTTCCTAAAAATGGTTGCCAGTGTATTTATTAGGCTAATTAAAAAAAGTTTAAAAAAAGACAGTCAATTATCAAGAAAACATGTTACAATGAACCTGTTATTAAACAACATTATAAGAGAAACATTGTCAGAACTTTGTTGTAACATTCATTTGAAAGTAGGAATTATGTTGCACCATAAAGTTTCCTTCACATTGCAATGTTATATAGATGTTTACATTTACACAATCGTTATAGATGTTACAGTCGATGTTTTATGGATGTTTACACACCAATATTCCAAAGTAACTTCCTTGTAACTTTTTTGAACATTGATTTAAAGGTAGAAATGATGATGCACCATAACATTCCAGTTACATTACATGTCAATGTTATACATTCATTTATGTTTAAACATTCCAAAGTAATCTTTACGGAATATTGCTGAAACATTCAATAACAATGATCCTTAACTAACGTTATGATAATGCAAAGTTTATTCCTGTAGTATTTACAGAAAATTTTGATAATGACTTTGCACCACATTGTACAAAATATTCCTGTGACATTGTTGCAACGCAATAACAATAATGATCGCTATTTAATGTTTGTTTAAAATTTAGGAAAAAGTTTGCTTGGAATGCTATTTGATGCATAATATTACGGAATGTTTTAGTAATGTCATTGTTATTTAATTACATTTATTCTGAGAATTGAGGAGTTAGCTGATTATACCAATTGGTTGGATCAGCAACCTAATAAAACTAATATTACTTGTTTGACTTCCATTTTTGCTAATTAGATGTATAACATGTTTTTTATAGCTGAAGGTTAGAGCATTTAACTTCTCTGCAATTGTAATAGAAAGATCAAAAGCTGTTACATCTATACTGCAGTTTTTCATTTTTAATGATTTATCAAAAATTGATCAAAATTTACATTCTATGCTGTTTTAAACAAATTTTAAAATAGGTGGATTTCAGATAAAATAAATAACAATGAAAAATGTAATATGCTAAATGAAGTCTTACAATTGGAATTTTAATTTATCAATTGAGGTTTAGCCATTATAAATAAGTGACAAATAAATTATTTATAACTCATTTCTGTTTTGTTCATTGAAAAAATTTAACCTCCGATAGAGGGATAGCTATTATTTAAAAAGACATATGACAAAAAATATTTGGACAATCGTTTCTGTTTTAATTTAAATTGCAAAAAACCTGAATGAAAAATGTTACTTTCATTCAGCTTGTTTAAGTATTGTCACCACATAATGTTAAATGTTGAACACATTTAAGCACATAGACCCTTCTTGTTCAGGGCATGATTGTAACTATAGAGAATTTGAGTGAATGAATTTTATTAGGTAAATTATCTAAAAGGTTTCATAAACAGTTCTTGTGAATGTTAGAGGTCATCAGATAACTGTTATAAATTTAAATGTCTTTATCAAATTATTTTGAAGTAGTACATGTAAGTGTGATTGCCATTCAGATGTGAACCCTAGAAGTGACTTCCCTACATGAAAAAATGAGTAATATAACATTAAAACTACGTTTGCTAGAATTAAATATATTATTATTATTTATTACACATGTATTAACTAGTCCAACATGTTTGTTTTGGCACAATGCATTGACGACATGCTGCCAATAAATTGTTAACAAGTTAGCCACAGAAATATTCATTTTCATAGTTTATGTAGCAATACCATTACCTAGACATTTACCTAAAATTTACAAACTTCCAAGTTAGTAGTTTGCAGTTGGAAATTTTTTGTTTAGTTTACAAACTAGGATTCTTTGCTTGCAATAAAATGGTTATTGTTATTTTTTTGAAGAGAATAACTTCTATTGTGGTATTAAAAACTCATTGCATTTGCATTTTTTATACATTGATTTTTATTTTGGATTTGGCAGTAAATCAAATTAGGTACAAAACAGTTTTTTATTAGTTTATAGTTTTACTGCTTGTAAACAGTATTTTTAGTACTAGTATAATGTCTGAACTGTTAAAAAAATGAAAATTTAAAGTGCTCTACATGTGTAACAAAATATTTTTTTAATACCTCATATATTTTTCATTTATAAAATATCATAATAAGTAACATACTTAAACACCTTGTGAAAGTATTTAGATAGCTATCTTAAATTTTTCCAGAGTTTACTTGTACTAATAAAATATACTGGAACGCTTTGCTGCATTGCAAATGAGTCACCATATAGAGAATACACAAAACACCAACCTTAATCTTTTAGAAACCGGAAGATCTAACACCTATAAATAAAGTGGCATGCCTCAATAAGATACTATAGCTATACTATAGATATCTTAGCTAGCAATTGAGTGGCAGAAAAGACTAATTATCTAGTCCTGTTAGACACCTCTAAAGTTGTACAACCTCTTTATTTCTCATTGTTAATAGCAAGTTACACTCATTCGACTTGGTGAAAAGATTTTTCCAGTTACTGACAGGAAGGAAAAACACAAATCAATTATTGTTTGGCATGATCTAGATTATTGCATGAAGAGAAGAGAATGCGGGTAGTTTCTTTCAACTTTATTTTATTATAGAAGGACGTTTTGCTAGCCGAGGAGCGTACTGCCATCTGCTCTGCCCAACTGCGTGAGCTTGCTCTTTTATATACAATAAACTCACTCGTTCCGGCTAACGGAACTGATAAAAACCGTATAACATTAGTAATAAACAAAATCGCTAACCCATTGGCATGGTTATAATACAATGATAAACAAAGACATAATAATGATATTATATAAATAAAAACACAGCATGCAAAATATAACATATAAAATATTTACATGATTTACGGAGCCATGGCTTGGTGTCCACCGCAAGCTATCAAAAAAATGTAAAAAGACCCAGGCAACTCACAAAAATAATTAATTATCTTACAAAATATAACAATAACTTTTTTGCTGTTTTTGGTACAGTACAAACAATACAAATGTTCATGACTATATAGGGATATTGCAGAGCTTGGAAAATGAACTGAAATGACTACATTTAAAATTTCATGGATAAAGAGGCATAAGCCTACATGCAATCGTTAAAAATATCTGGCAACATCATATCATGCGATATAAAATATTATAACATACTATAACACAATAGAGTATAATAGGATATAGTGTGATATAATGTAATATCACATGGTGTATAATACATAATATAAAGTATTCTTTAATAATCATGCTGATGACTTAGCTAGTTGATTCAAGACTAAAGGAGTATAAACTTAACATAATCAGGAATTACCAAAGAGCTCTGACAAAATCAATTGTTGCTCAGCTATTTTAATCTTCATAACTGAATTAAGTTTTCCTTCAACATTTGAAATAAAAAACTGAAATTATAATGTCATACCAGCTAAATATGTAAGATCTTATTTATCTGAATAAACATTTCATTATAACTTTGATTAAATTATTCTGTAAACATGACTATATGCTCCATTCTCACCTGTTTCTTGTTAGCGTCCCTGAAAGTCAACAGACTGAACTTCGAACAGCACTTTAGCCATTTTTGTGCCAAACTGTGCTTGTATAGTTGTATGCGGACTTTTTCTCAATTGACAGGAAATACATTTTCCGATGTAATCTTCCACTTCTCATGACATGGCTGTAAAGCGGTACTTCTTGAGCTTCAGCAAATTTTTTATAGTTTCTGAATGCATTTTCTGTTAAACTGCCATGGATAGCATAAAGTTGAAGTGCCCGCTGCACTGCCGGTATGACGAGTAGTAATTTCTCATTCTGTTTTCGATACAAAACTTCTGTTCTTAGGACAACATTTGTACGATTTTGTATGACATTTGTACATTTGTACATTTGTACATTTGTATTTGCTGCTTAGTACGAGTTCTCCTTGATTTTTCTCTGTTTTGAAAAAAGTTGGATTTCTCTAAATACTTCTGAATTGGTTTTGAAAAGAAAAGGTTCTTCTGATTCTCTGATGTCGATGTCCATCGCTGATGATAGTTCATCTGTGTTAATGTCTGTGACGGCTTTTGATAAAGCATCTGCTAATTTATTCTGAATTCCTGCCTTGTGTTCTACTTAAAGGGGTAGTCTGAGAGTTGGATGGCTCATCATGCTAAACATGGAAATAAATCCGATTTCTTGAGGATGTACATGTAGGTGCATGCTGCGTTGTATGTGAAGATCCTATAAGGTGCATTCATCTAGTGAAATCTGTAGTATTTTACCACAGGTACTATGACAAATAGCTTTTGTTCACACAAGTCCCATTTCTTCTTGCATTGCTCAATGTTCTAAAATAGAAATATATTAGGCTCTCTTTTTCATCAGCTTGCTTTTGAGATAGTACTGCTCCAATGGTGGTAGATGATGCATCAGTAGTTAAGATTAATGGGTCTCTTATTCTTAGTAAGAGTAAGAAATCTGTCTATCTCTTCTGAGTTATGCAGTGCAATTGATATACTATTTTCTGATATGATGCGCCCTAGATACAACATTTTTTTTAGGCAGAATTGACTTTTCGAGGGTCTATACTTCAGACTAGCAAAGCGAAGGTAGGTTAAGAGGGTTTTCAGCAGCTGAATGTGTTCTTTAAAAGTCGTTGATGTCATCAACCAGTCATCTAGGTAGACACAGCTGCTGCCTTCACTAGTCAGGTTTGCCATGAAAGCTAATGCTAGTATTGTAAAAATAACTGGACTGCCTGACATGTCTTGTGGGATGTTTTGAATTTATAGCAGTCAAATGGAAAAATGAACCAGAATTTTCTTTTGAATCTTTGTGTAAGAAAAACCTTGAAAAATGCTGAGCGTAAATTTATTGAACTGATATATTATTTCCCTATGCATGATCTCTATCGTGCTGGTAATTGATGATGTGGCCATGAGCTGTTTCACTGTAGCAGCCTTGAGTTTTCGGTAATCTACGCAAAATCTCCAGTTTTCATTTTTCTTCCAGCTAAAAGATCAATCCCAATGTCGATTTGCCTGAGCTAGGAAAAATGATATATTTTTTATGCATTTGGTCAATCTGTTGTTTGTATTCAGCTCTCACTCAAACTGGTATGTTATATGGCTTGCTGCATATTGACATGGTACTTTGAATAGCTTCTACAACGTCTTCCACTACTGATGTTCGTTCGAGTTTTCTGATTCCTTTTCCTGCGATGTCTGAGAATTTGTTCACAAACTCCCTCTACTTGTTAAACTGTTCCTCCGTCAAATTCATCCTTGAGATATCTATCTGGTGACTCAGAAAAGAGTGAGAAGTGCGCTTTTTGTACCAGCCAGAGTATCATTTTTACCCACAAAAAGAGGTCAAGTGGCTGGATTGTTAGATATTTGGACAGAATCTGCATAGCTGAGGCAAGGCTGAGGCAAGGTTGAGGCAAGGTTGAGTCACCCATCGACTTGACCAGAAGTTCAGCTGACTGACCGTTGGCCAAAAGGGACAGCTAGGACAGCTACTGATCAGGCACAGATGAAAACTTACCTGTGACTGAAACAACAGATGAACGTGTCCTGCGTGTGACAGACGGCCTGCTACCTAAAAGGCAGATGCAAGACTGGCCTCCTACTGTGCTGGCTTTGAATGGACCGGCCTACTACTAAACTGAACTGCACAGCAAGGGGAGAGCCTACCGACACTGATCATTAATGAGGAGCCTAGATGAGTCAGTCAAGTCAGAGTTTGAGGAAAGGTACTTTTATGCAGTTGATCGTATAAACACTCATGAATGTATTTGCATATATGTGTGAGAATTTATAGTTTCATCATATATACTTAAAGTGGTTCAGTTCTTGGTGGAGTAGTAAAGAGTTACAGCAGATCCTTTACACACTTTTTTATTTAAAGATGACATGATAGAAGCAATGTCACAGCTTAAAACATTGAAGGCTACCAAATGAAACCACAAAAATACTTCAATTGTGCCACCTCAAATATTGTATATGACAGAAAAAACATATTTTTTGATCTTGTTGGCCACTATACCTTACATAAAAGCCATTTTATTGTAAACATTTTACTAATGAATCTGAAGTGATAACAACACTATTGATTGCTTTATGGTAATACTATTAGTTTAAGAGCTCTACAGCTATATTCACTAAAATCAGAGACCAGAGCATAAGAGCTGAGTCTAGATGTGGTCTGTGAAACACAAAAACCTGTGCAAATATGGGCCAAAAGCCTAAATAGCCACAAACTTACAGATAGAACATAAAAAGTAAATTTTACTGACTAAATAAAAAAATTTTAATTTTAAAAGTTAAGCTTTATACTGTATATGAATAGAATAAATATATACTATAATGTGAAGTAGCAATTTTGCTATATGATTGTTTTTTAGTTGAAACACTAGATAAGCATTTTGAAACTAATCATTTATATGATGATTCTGGATCTATCTTCATCCTAAAAACTGTTCTAGACCAATTGGTCTACACATTTTTGTGTATTGCACAGCTGCGGCATACCAAAAATATATTGAATACCTTCAGAAAGGCAGCAGGCTGTTTAAACAAGAAATTTCATCCTTACAAAACTTTGCTGAGAATTTAATCAAGATGATCACTAACGATTCTCTGCAGTACCTTTCTGCAATTAAATCTATGGAAATCCGAGCTTACGCTGCAAATGAAGATAAGCTATTAGAAATGGTAGGGGGTGACTTCAGGACAATATGTTGGAGAGCTAAAGGCTCCCATGATCTAGTCATCAAGGACCTTGAAGGAAACTGTAAGTTTTGCATAAGTGGCTCAGAAATAAAAAACCACCCTATATCAGTATATTATACAGAGGTTGTTGTAATTGGAGAAATAAAAGACGGCAAACTCAGGCACTCTGCATCAGCTAGAGATGAAACTATCAATGTAAGTGCATGCAAAATTGCTATAGCTGGCAATATTTGCGAAACATTTCATACCCACACCACCATCACTTTTAATTCTGAAGCAGCCGTCGAAATGAAAGCTATGGTCATTGCTTTGGCAACACAAGAAGCTTTAGCTTATGACTTTTTACAGAAAAGCCTTCCTATTGGTTTAGAAAGTGAAAATGATGTCTCAATTTCTTCAATCACTCCAAAGCAAAACAACCCAACTGTTACAAGGATATTTACTGATGAAGGAAACAATCAGACATACCAAATGAAAATGGAAGGTCAACAAAGTAGTACTACCATGTTCATAATGTTTTTGATGGACAACTCAGAAAGACACAATGTACTACTGACTACAACAGTACTGGCTGGTAAAATAAGTGCATCGAATATGGTCGGAGAGCAACAATACACAACTGCTGCAGATTCATCTGCAAGAACAAAATATTTTGTATTGTCTGGTTCAAGTACAATTGGAAAAATAGACACTGGTGGACAAGTATGCCATGCCACTTTGACAACTCATAGTTCACCACCAAACATCACACTGAATGTAAATGGGGACATAAAAAAAGGAAAAATAGTGGACTCTGCTGGATTAGAGATGGTAACTTACAAACAATCAAGCCCGTTATCATTCGAAATTACGTTGAAAAGCTTGTCAACAAATCAAAAGAAACTGGTTTCAGCTTTATTCTCTGCATTAATTTATAATGTATTGACTGTTGGAAGATTATCAGCCAACATGATGGTTACAAAGTTAGGTTGTAACTGCTCAATTTGCCAGACACCACAAGAAGCTGATAGATGGCTTGACTTGATGGCGAGTATCAATTTATTTAATACTATAGGCTCATTGGCCTTGTCTGTCGCAGGTCACAGTAGTGATAAGAACCTTGTCTATTTAAACTTACACGAGTTTTCTAAACAGTCAAGGCCAACTCATCTAACTCTAGAGTGTACTCCAATTAAAGGATTTCAAGGTTTTGCTCAGTTCCATGCAAAAGACTCGTATGGAAGAACAATATTCAAAGCTGTCGTATTACCAGATGAAGACATTCTGGCAGTTTATACTCATGATGAAAAGTTGCTTGGTTATATTTACAATGGAAATGTGATAGGGGACAAAAACAATATTATTCTGCAAATGAAAAAAGTTGATAAACAATTAACGCGAGGTACAGACACACAATATTTCATGGTTGACTTAGCAACAAGAAATAGACTAGCAACAATTAGCGGCCAGCACTTTTATGTTCACATATTTAGAAAGGAGAGTTTTACAACATTGAAGTTTTTCAAACTAGCCATGCTCATATCATTTGCTGCTAAGCAACATTGTGATACATATCATTATGACCTTCATCCGAGTCCTGAAATATCATATCGTTATAAGGGCTCAACCAGAGATGCCAAGCGAGTAGCATTGATATAAGAATATAGGTACTAAATGCATTTACATAATTCTGCAGTACCATGTTCTTGGTATGCTGCTGTTTTACATTGAACTAAACTCCTAATGCAAAACCTTATCACGCATGATGAATAAAGTTACAGCATTCAAAATACAAAAGTATAAATTATTACCAAACTGTGGAAAACAACCTGCTACAGTGTTGCATGTACTGTTCATTGCGTTTGTTATAATATTGCTTGGTAACTTCTTTGCTGCTATTGAAGTCAGATTCAAATTGTTTTAACTAATAACTACAAATACTCTATATACAAAGCATTATAGGAAAGAATTTAAATTTCATAAAATAAGCTTTTATGGAAACGTCACATTATTATTTGCTGGTATGCTACAGTTTTACCTTTACCATTGGCTGAACTCTTTGATTGAGGCGTTACGACACATGACTACTAAACTTACGACAACAACCAAAAACAAATTATTAGCATCAGAATTTAAAAAAAAGCAATTTGTTGCATAGTTGCAAACAATCTCTATCACGTGGTTTATAAAAATGCATGTTTAACTTCCTGCTGCAGTTGAAGCCTGAATAAAGCTGTCATGTGTAATAACCACAATATATCTATGTGGTGCATGTGAATGTATATAAGATTTACGTATATCAAAAAACTGTAAATAATATATATTGTGAATAACCTGCATCTATTGTTTATGGTTTCATACAACTGCATTGCTATGTGACTCTTATTAACAAGTAGCGGAATGCCTGATGGTGTTAAGCATCAGCTTACAGTATAAACAGTGACAGATAATGTAGTTGCCTGCCACTTGCCAGGTAGCTACTGTAACTGTCACTCGTCATTTGCGTTGAGTAAATTAGTAGTGCTAAACTTACTAGTAAGAGCCGTGAGAGCAAACATAAAAAGACGTTGTGCCGTAATGCCGCGCGGTATGTGTATTACACCCACACATTGACATACATCAGCCAATGAATTCATCGATCTCGCATAGCCTAATGATTTAGCATGTCATCTGTGGAACGAGAGGGCCCAAAATCAAATAGTTTGCGATACAAAATCTTCAATCCAAGATTTTATTAGCTGTAGCTGAACAAACTAATGAAACACAAAAAAATTGAGGTTACATGTATATAGATTTAGTATTCTTCAAGTATATGGTAAATCGTCCGACCAGCTTATTTGTGCCTTCTACATTTTATCCCACTGGAGAACCCTTACATATTTGGTGAGTACATCAATGCAATTCATGGCCACTTTCAAATATAGATATTAGCTACACACGGGCTTTTTAGACTATGTTAAATAGAATCACTAATGAAAATTGGCTTCAACCATAGAAGAGTTATGAAACCATGAACATTTTTCATCATCGCTATTTGCAAAATTACTGACCATCATACATTTTGTCTGTTAGTATTTTTGTTATAAATTACAGAAAATAAATGTTGTCACAAAAACCTTTAATAGTTTGGCAGGTTGCTGATTAGCTCAGCTGTTTAGAGTGTCAGTCTGATAAGGTGACTGTTGCAGGTGTGGAGCACAGCCAGAGCAATATTTTTTGCAAAAAGGTGCCAAACTACCAATTTTATATTTCTAGAACATTGTAGAGATATTCTGACAAATTCCAAAAATTTTCATTGCAATGTTGTCACAAGATGATGTGTAGACACCATTTTAGCATTCTATAAACATTACGAAAAATGCGTTGCTAGAATAGATCTCGCACAACATTCACACAGTTTTGGGAGATTGTTACATAATATTCCCAAAAAACTTCAGTTATTATGTTGCCTCAAAAATATTAGGCAGTACCCCTAAAACATTATGTCCAGAAATCAGTGGAATATAAATATGAAGACACTTTCAACCATTATGATAGATTTTTATAGAATGTTCCACAAACAGAATGTTATGAATTGATTAAAGCGCTACTATAATACTACACCGAGCACACCCTTTCATGAAACTTCTTCCTCAAACTATACAACAGGTAAATGCACAAATGGTAGCATAAAATAAAAACAAACCAATGATTTTGCACACAATCATCATCTACATTTCTCGATGTATGTCGTGTATATGGCGGTTTTCCGGCTATAAATCTTAAAATCTTGCAATAAATATTCCGCATTCGAAGAGGATTCGATCCCGGTCCGACCGTTCACAAGTCTTACGCCTAGACCTCTGGACTATGGAAATTAAATTGCTATTAAGCCAATATAAGGCATTATAAAAGAGCAATACCTAACTGCTTTACGTATGACGTGGGTCATAGCATAACGTCACGAGAAGCTGTTCGCTCACATTATTAAACTGCCTAATAGCAAAACTCTCCTCCCTACTTCTCATTGTTTATAAGACAAAAAACTTTTCTCATATGTAGTTTGAAAGTTAGAATGGCAAATGTTGAAATATGTTAAATACAAATCAATTTTTTGTCCAAATACAGTTCTATTACACGGGCAACGCCGGGTGGCACAGCTATGATATATATATTTCTCAGAGGATGTCTGTATGTATGCATTCCGGCTATCGCTATTAAAATCTCGAAATAAAAAATCTGTACCAAAGAAAATATGATCTCAAACCATACTGTTAACCAGGCTGATGCCTATCCAATAGGCCACAGAGAATGAGTTGGTAGCTTGCTGACGTATATGGGAACAAATACCCAACCGATTTGCATACTACGCAGAGTGATTGCATAAGTAAATGATTGTCATTAGTTGGCTTACTAAAATTTTTCATTGACAATCTGTCAGGCTAATAGCAAGTGGAAGGCAACTTTAATTACTTCTCATTGTTTATAAGCTAATTTTTAATACTCAGACAACGATGGGTAGCACAGCTAGTCGAGCTATAAAACTCGCTTTTGACGCATTTTCCATGACGTTATGCTAACAAAAATGAGCTCCAATGTCAAATGTGTTCTGATTAAACCTAGTTATTTTTCCGATATTTGTAATAAAGTGTAAAAACTGAAATTTGTAATGACTCTTATTCTTCTATACATAAATAGTATAAAAATATTGAACGCTGTCTAGATTACTTTGCTCATTTTTATACATTTAGTTGTGATAAATATAAATTAAATTTCAATTTGCTCCACTTGATCTAATTTTAAATAATTTTTTTATTATGGAAGTGCGACAACCTCAAAAAATATATTAACTTATTTTTTTTAAATTTTTTGTCAGTGTATTTATTAAGTTAATTAAGAAACATTTGTAAGAGACAGCTAACTAGAGAGAGTAAAGTGTTACAATGAACACGTTATTAAGCAACATTATAAGAGAAACATTGTCAGCACTTTGTTGTAACATGCATTTGAGAGTAGGAATTTTGTTGCAATATAAAGTTCCCTTTACATTGCAATGTTATATAGATGTTTACATCCATATAGCCGTTATAGATGTTACAGTCAATGTTTTAAGGATGCTTACACACCAATATTCCAAAGTAACTTTCTTGTAACTTGTCTGAACACTCATTTCAAGGTAAAAATGGTGATGCACCATAACATTCCAGTTACATTTCATGTCAGTGTTATATGGGCATTTATGCTCAAACATTCCAAACTAACCTTTACAGAATATTGCTGAAACATTCAATAACGGTGATCTCTAACAGCGTCATGATAATGTTAGCAAAGTTTATTCTTGTAACATTTTATAAAACGTTTTGGTAATAATTTTGAACCACATTGCGCCACTTATTCCTGTGACATCGTTGCAACAAAATAACAATAATAATCACTATTTAATGTTTGCAAAAAATTCATGAGAACGTTTGTTTAAAATGCTGTTTTATGCATAACATTACGAAATGTTTTAGTAATGTCATTGTTAGTTAATTACAGTTATTCTGAGAATTGAGAAGTTAGCTGATTATACCAATTGGTTGGATCAGCAACCTAATAAAACTAATATTACTTGTTTGACCCTTATTTTTGTTAATTAGATGAATAACATATTTTTATAGTTTGAAGCTAGCACATCTACCATCTTTGCAATTGTAAGACAAAAATAGAAGGCTATTTATTATATCTATACTGCACCTTTTTATTTCTATTTGATAATTTAATTTTGATCAAAAACTACATTCTATCTAATAATAAATTGATACGCCATTCTAAATAAAACATTAAGTTAAGTGGGTTTCAGATGGAACAGATTACAATTAAAATTGTAATTCACTAATTGAGGTCTAGTCATCTCAGCAAATAAAATATACATATCTTATTTTTGTTTTGTTCATTGTGAAAGCTTCCCATTGAATAGAATGATAACTACTTTTTAAAATGACATTTGAATTTGAAATGCAAAAAAAGTATTTGAGTAATCAATTTTTTTTAACGTGTCCTGCAAACAACCTCAAGGATAACTGTTTCTCTCATTCAGCTTGTTTAAGTATTGTCAGCATAAATTGTGAAATACAAGCATCGAACACAGTTAAGCACATAAGCACTTCTTGTTCATGGCATGCATGTACGTACTACATGTACATGTACATTATTATACAGAATTTGAAAGAATGAATTTCATTTGCTAAAGCTGGCTAGCCCATTTTAAAAATGAGTAATATAATATCAATACGATGTTTGATAAAATCCGCTGTATTATTATTAATATTATTTTTATTACTATTATTGTTCTTGTTGACTTTCTTGGCTCTTCAGCTGGTGATACGTTGTTATCAGATTAGGGCCCCTAACCTGGGATTTCCAACACCTTTTTCAGCATCCACACTGATCCTAATATTCCAGATAATTGTTCTCTATTTCCTTCTTATCTATGTTCAGCAGCTGCATTTGTTCCTGCAGGTTCGCCACTGCTCCCTCTGCTCCCTTGATGATCGATACTACCGTTGCTGATGTTTTTCATATTCTTCTTATTTCTTTTGTCTCTTGCCGTGTTTTGACACCGCTCCACTTTCTCTTTCTTTTTTCTCTTATGTTTGCGTATTCTGGCATGGCTATGTCGATGATCCAAGTTTGGTATATATCTTTGTCTTGCACAACGATGTCTGGTCTTAATGCTGGTATAATTACATGTAGGTCTGTTTGTATAGAAAAGTCCCACAGTATCTTTGCTTTGTCGTTTTCCCTCATAGTCTCCGCCTGATGCTCGTACCAATTCCTCTTTTGGTCTAATCCATACTGCTTACACATATTCCAATAAATCAGTTGTGCAACCTTGTCGTGTTGTTTCTTCTACTTGGTTTGTGCTATTTTTAAACAATCGTTGGGTATATGAAAGACTGTCTCTTCCTTTTCATTACACATTCTGCATAATGACGTTCCTCCTTGTTTCTCAATATAAAATTTTTTTCATCAGGTTGGTAGTGCCTGATCCTGTGCTGCAGGAAGTAGTCCTGTTTCCTTTTTCATAAATCTAATATTTAGCCATGTGTATGTTTTCTTTGTGTCTGTTTTGTTTGCGATTTTGGTGTATTGTCCATATAGTGCTTTGCTCTTTCATTCTTGTTGTTTCTCTTCTGCTTTGGTGTCCTCATACTTTTGCTTAGTGTCTTTCTTTTTAAAACTCTTCAGATATTTGTTGAGTCCTTTGTTTTCACATTTCACACAGTCAGATAATTCGTATTCCTTTGTCTGGATGGTTTCCTCCACATTTTTTCAGTCCTCTTCCCCCTTCAGTTCTTGTCAGATACGGTCTTGCCCATTAACCCTAGGGTGTAGTGCTCTGTTCACGATCAACAATTTTTTTGTTTTTTTCATCTTTCACCTGTAATTCTTTTTTTGTCCAGTGAAGTAATCTTCCAGGGCATTTGAGAACAGCAACCATCCATGTGTTTATCGCTTTGATTACATTTCCTTTATTCAGCGTAGTTTTCTGTAGAATTCCTTCTTCACTTTGTCTTTCCTTTCTTTCATTTTATGTCATCTGCTTTCAGTATCTTTAAGGTACATATGGTTCTGTTCTCCAAGATGTTTCATAATCTGTTCATTAGGTAGCCATATGCCCTCATTCTACTCACATCAACCTCTATTCATGACCACTGTCGCACAGTTCTGTAATCCGAACTTCATCCGTTGGTCTTGAGTGAAAGTCCTCACTCTCTGTGCGAGTAACTCCAGCTCATTTTGTTTTCTGTGCATAGTTTCAGGTCAACCGTATAGAGCAAGTGGTTTATCCTACCGGACTGTGGTCTGGCAAAAATATATTTGCCTTATCTCCGGTAGTATCACACTAAGGTGAATCAGACACACCATGAACAGCTGCAGTGGTGACAAAGAATCTCCTTGGAATATCTCTCTCTTGATGTCTACATTAAGAGAGGGATGTATGAGATTCTGACTGATGTCCTATTAGTCTTTGTTTCCTCTCTTCTAACATGAGTTGGTATCCTTTGCGTTTGATGTTGTGTTTCACTCCCATTTTCCTTCTGAATCTGTCGTAGTTTGGTTTGTTTCTTCCTTGCACTGCTCCGCTTATGCATTGTCTTAGTTCTGTCATCTTTCCTTTCAGTCGCCTTCTCTATAGTTGTTCATCTTTCTTCTCGCTCCAGTTCTTTACCGGCTCGTTTTTGACAATCTTGTCGTCCCACTAACGCAAAATGTATCATTTAGTTTGATGATGTAATCAATCAACACATGCTCTATCACTTCATTGATCTTTAGTAGTTGGTCCTGTATCTTTCTTCTGTCTATATGTTTGGTGTCAGGCAACATTTCTCTACCCATTTGTAGCTTTTTTCTCATAGTCTTGATTTCTTCAACCAATTCTCTCCTTTTGTTTGGTACTTCTGCTTGAACTTCGGCAAATTTTTTGTCACTCAAGTTTGCAGTGCTGTTAAACTGTCATTGATGGCATAGAGTTGAGGTAGCCCCTGCAGGTATGGCAAGCAGTAAGTTCTCATCTTGTTTTTACACAAAACCTTTTTTCTTAGCACAAATTGTTGCTGTTTGTTACAATTTCTCTCCTCCTTGCTTTACCTGTTTTTGGGGAAGTTTTAATTTTGCGAAATACTTCCAAATGGGTTCTAAAAGTTTTTTTTTCATTATCTTTCTAATGTCAACGTCTATTGCTGATGATGGTTAATCTGTGTTAATGACTGTGACGGCTCTTAATAAAGGGTTTGCTGCTTTATTCCAACTTCCATTCTTGTGTTCTACTTAAAGGCGTAGTCTGAGAGTTGGATGGTCCATCTTGCAAAGCGTGGAGATAACTACGGCTTCTTTAGAATGTAAGTGCATGCTGCATTATTTGTGAAAATCTTGAAAGATACATTTTTTAGTTAAGATGTGTAGCGTTTTACCGCTGTTACTATGACAAATATTTCTTGTTTACACAAATCCCATTTTCTCTCGGCTTAGTTCAATGTTCTGCAGTAAAAATATATTGGGTACTTTTTTCTATCAGCTTGCTTTTGAGACAGTACTGCTCCAATGTACCACGATGATGCATCCATAGTTAGGATAAATGGTTCTTTAAAGTTTTGAAACCTGAGTATAGTTGGTGTTGCAGTGGGCTGGTAAGTGGTGATGTGTGACTTTAAAATTCGCATCATTTCTATGCATTTGACCTTCATAAAAATGCACCGACGAGTAATGTGCAGATAATTTTGTTGGTTTTTTCACCTATAGTAGCTCTTTTACAATCTTCTCTTGAAGCGTTGACAAAATTGTTGATTCTTTCTTTGTTTGATTCTTTGTAATCTTTAGACATCGTATGCTTGTGGAAGGTGTTCATCCAATGCTCCACGTCATTAACCTTTTTCAATGGCTGCTCCAAGTTGGGAGTATTGAGGTGTGAATTTTTTGTGTGATAGGATTGCGCTGTTCAAGTCTTTCGATAATGATTCAATTTTCAAACTTTTGAATGGTGCAGCTGGGTCAATTTTAGGCTGGCTATCAAATTGGTTTTCTTCTTCAGGCTAGTCTTGAAGTTCTAAGGCTGACTTAACATTTAAAGCATTTACCTTGGCATTCTCTTTTGCTCTGTATACGTAGTATGCTTTTGTGATACCTCTGGCAACCGTAGATAGCAGCACTAACATGAAGATAATGTTGCAAGCAAATATCCAAAGTTCGTAGATGGAGGCCAAATTGCTTTAAATAGAAAGCTAAATAGCAATGAGCTAAATAGTTTTTTCTGCTTTCTATCGTCTTTTAGTACATAATTTTCTGTAGATTTGTAACAATTCCCATAGAATCTAACATTTTTTTTGTCTTTTCAAGGTAGATAGAACCTCATTCAATTTTTTGTAATTGTCTGTGTTTGACCATCCCAAAATTTGAGTTCTATCCAAGACGATTTCTTGCATTTGTAGAGGCTGGCTACTGAGGTTGATCTTTGGAATACTTAAGTTTGTGACTTCTCTTACTGTCGTAATGCTTCTGTTTAAAAAAACATTTTGTAACATTTCCCTCTAGCGTCATCAATGGACCTGTTTTTGTTTTGCAGTTGATTGTTCACATTATTGTTTGGAGTAAACTATCCAACTTTTTCTGTTGCAGCTATCTTGATCTTTCTTAAAATAAATTCTGTAAATTTTTTCTTTTCTAATTGAAGTAATTAGTTTTGATTTCAGCCAAATATGGTAGAAAGGTAGACTTGAATAAACTCAAGACCTGCTGTATCAGCGACATTTGGCTTGCCCTATGAATATTCTGTGCTTAGTGTTAAGTGTTCTCCCAGTAGTATGGTAACTACCTGTAGAGTTTCGTCTAAATTATGGCAGGCGTAGTAGTAAGCTGACAAAAATAGTTTTTGAGCAAACTTAGTTTGTTGGTAAGCAAATGCATAGAATATGGAATTGAGTACGACAGCATTTGTGCCCATTGCTGATAACACGGTGCTGATTGTACAATTCAGCGTAAAATCTTTTCAAGGGTGCAAGAAACTTAAGCATAAGGTGTTGGCTTGAAAGCCAAACTCATGAGCTGTTACAGTCTCTATGTGGATCCAGTCTTCTTCGTAGACAGTGATATTAGTTTTTTGTAGGGTGAAGTCTGCCTGCTTGCTGTTGTCTGTAAAACATTCATTTTATTGCTGTATTCAAAATGTTTGTGACGAATCATTTTCTCCTTTGCCGCAAATCATAGGGTTGTTTGTTGTCTCTTGTGGGCCGTTGTCTGGGTAACGCATAACGCTAAGTACAAAATGTTAAATTGGAAGTATCTGGCTATGTTGAATAGGCCTAGCCATCCGCCAGTAAATCTTCTGTTTTTGGTTTGTTGGTCTCTGGCAGTAGTGCTCAAGTTTTTGATATTTATGCAGTTGACTGTTTCAAATGAGAGGTTATGTTTCTCTGTCTGCCCTGGATCATCTTGCATATTCTGAGTAGGTGCCATCAAGGAGTCAATCATCACTCTTGTGTTGACAGATCGTTTTCAGATTTTGTGGAAGCGTTTAATATATCTGCAACGCGGTTCCTTGTGAAGCATCTTATGAAAAAAATGTGTCTTTCTGCAATATTTACAGTAAGGCTGTAAGTTGACACCTCCTTATCTCTAGTTTCTTAGTGTTACATATTCTTGATTTTATTGCAAGCTATTATCTCTAGTTTGTGTATCGTAACACCTGTGTGGTAGTTCGCTTGAATGTTAAGCATTCTTCATTCATGGTTTTGTAATCTTGTTCCTCAGGCTGAAGAATATATTTTTCTTCATGACAAAGTTCCATTGTTTCTTTTCCATTGGTTGTAACTTCTCTCATGCAAGGTCACTGTATATTGTTGTCATCACCGTTGGCGATTATCATAATAATTGGGTTTGACGGTTGCATAACCTCATCTGTTTCCGTAGTTCTATGGTGTTTCTTCCTTTCTCAAAAATTCTGTTTCATTTTTCTTTATTCACTTTGCCTGGTTGTTTACTAGGATGGTCAACCCTTGTACTTGTTTTGTCAATGTTGCGAGGAAATCTGCATCCACTTGATTAACGCTCCTCACCTTGTTTCTTGTTATTGCTTTATCTATGACTTTGAGGTTTTTGGTTTCAATCAAGGCTTCTGGTGAAGGAATATTTTTGTTTCAGGATCAATCTCTGGTAGCTCTCCTCCAAGTCTCCTAAGAACACGAATTTTATTACTTGATCATGGTTCACGACGGGCACAACTTTTAAAACTTATTGACCTGCAGCCATAATCTCTGTGTAGAAATTGTGGACCAACTTCTTTCCTTGACTGATATTTCAACGGTGTTCTTTGAGAAGTTGTAGTTTTTGCACAATATGGCTTTAGTGTGATTATGTTCTTGTAGGACTGCCACGCTGGTCTAACAGGTTTAGCAGGTAAGGCTTGCACTAGTTGCTTGCTGTTATAATTGTATTGAGCCATCAGTATCTCCCATCGGTCGAGGTAATCCTCGAAGTTATCTCCCGCTTTGTATGTGCCAATGTTGTCAATGTTAGATACTATGCTGAACCCAGGTAGATCAGCTTATGAAGCTTGTGGTGTTGGTGGGTATAATAGTTATCCTTAATCTCTTTTTAGCTTTCCATTCTAGAAGGGCTCAAACTCTCTAAAGTTTTTGGAAGCTGTTTTTCAGCTTCAGATTCATCTGAGCTTGGTCGTTGATCCTGTCAACTCAGGTCTTGAGCTATGAGTTGGTTTCTTACTGCTCATTTTGTCATAAGAGATACTTTCTTAGCTTTGTTTTTTGGCACCTCACAGTTTGGTTGTTGTATGTTAGGTTAGCATATATAAGCTGTGGAAGTAGCTCTATATATGCTACTTATGATTTTATTGAGCTATTAGTATCCTTATCGGTCGGGGAAATCTTCGAATTTATCTTTTTTCTTGTATGTATCTATGTTGTCAATGTTAGATACTATGCTGAAGACCCATAGGTGAGCTTCTGTAGCTCAAGGTGTTGGTGGGTATAATAGTTATCCTTGATCTCATCTTTGTGTTTTATTCAGGAATGGGTCAAGCTCTATGAAGTTTTTGAACTCATCCATGAGCTTGGTCTTTCACCCTGTTGACTTTGTTCTTGAGCTTCAGATTTGTCTAAGCTTGTTCGTCTATCCTTTCAACTCAACTCTTGAATGATGAGTTGCTTTCTCAGTGCTAGTCTTATCATAAGAGGTACTTTCTTAGTTTTATTTTTGCCATCTTACAGTTTGGCTGTTGTACATTAGGTTAGCTTATTTAAGCTATAGAAGTAGTTCTATGTCAGCTCTGGCAGCTACTTTGGATGTGCTATCGTTACTGCTCGGCTGTATTTTGGTGGCAGCAATAAGTGTGTGCGTGTGTATGTGTGAGACTAGGTTGTGTAGAGTCTAGTCTGCTATAACAAACCTAATATGTAACTTAGTAATAACAAGATTAAGCTCTATGTTATAAGAGTTCTGCTATATGTATATATAATAATAGTTGACATAAATCTTTTTTTTTAATTTTTTAAATTGCATTTATGTTAAGGTATATACTGAGTAACGGATGAATAAGAAGTTGTCGACTATGTCTGTCAATGAGAAGGTTATTCTATATAGCGAGGGTTGTTCTCAAAATGGCTGGCGTTCAATCACAATGCAAGTATGTAACGTTTATATACAGCACAAGTAAATGCGTACTAATATATGTTTAGAATTAGTAGAGTGAGCAGACAGACCTAGATAAATGCTGTTATAGGCTAGCAGTTGTTATTTGGTTCAGTGTCCTGAATAAAATAGGTTAGAGAGTTAGGTGTATTGTAGTTTGTAAACTATAATATTAATAGCTATACGAAAATATGTACTCATGTTCAAGGTTGTATAGTAGTATACTTGACTATATATATGTCAAGCTAATGTATCTTAGTTATAATGGTGTATTTTTAGGCTTTATATGTATATGAATGATAGGTGAAACAACCTTGCACTCAGTTTGGCTACAGCTCCTATAAAATAGGATTATGTTTATCTTGATATGCGTCTTCTTTGTGAACAAAACAGTCAGAGAGGGTATAGATTTATGCTTTCTCTGTGGACAAAGCTGTCAAAAAGGGTGTGAATTTATGCTTTCTCTGTGAACAAAACTGTCGGAAAGGGTATGAATTTATGCTTTCTCTGTGAACAAAGCTGTCAAAAAGGGTATGAATTTATGCTTTCTCTGTGAACAAAACTGTGAGAGAGGTTATGAGACTATGCTTTTTGTGAACAAAGCTGTCAAAAAGGGTATGAATTTATGCTTTCTCTGTGAACAAAACTGTTAGAGGGTGTATGAAACTATGTTTTTTTTTGTGAGAAGAACAGTTGGAAAGATAAGTAGAGTGTGAGTGTTTTACTGAGTAAAACTGTGAAACTGAATGTTTATAAAATGTTGGAAAAATATCAATAAACTTACATTTTTTCTGCCAGCAAAACAGTTAGAAAAATAAATCAATGTAGGAGTATTAATAAATTTGTAAAATACTACGTACATCAAATTAAGTTTATAAATCTGTATTTCTCCTATGAGCAAAAATGTCTGAAAAGTATACAATATACCCTTTTGCTGAACAGCTGTATCGGCCTTTTAGTTCGACCTTGTACGTCTACAAGGTTCCAAAGTCAATAGAGAAAAAACTATTAAATTTTTTTTCTTTCATAGGTACTTTAGATAGCCTGAGAGCAGGTATGTAAAATTCCAGATTTATAAATTCATGTCATGGGAGTTGGTTCATTAAAAGGAACAAAATATTTTGGTACATCATCTGAAGAATGCTTATCTTGCAGGCTGGGTTGCCATGACTAAATAACATTGCTTCCACTGGCACTTGTTTATGTCAAGGAAAAATTACCGGGTTAGGGTGATGGCAAGTTCAATTATTTGTTGTGGTGTCTAGTGGTGGTTGGTAGATTTAATCGTTTCTACATCTCTTTGGTGGTTTTTCCAGATTGGTTTGATGCAGCTTCTATGGTTGATTTTCAAATTTTGAAGTTTCTAACTTTTTTTGACATTTTCAATTATTGGATCTTTTGATGCATTATAGGCGACTTGCTGATTGTACATACTATATGCCTTTTCTGAGTCTGGCTGCATTCCCTGTTGGTATGTTGTTTTCGCAATATCTTCATACAACAGAAGCAAAATAAATATATATAATTCAAGAAAAAAACAAATGTAAGAATGCAACAAGAAAAGCTTTGCTAATGAAGTTCTAAAGAGGTCAAAAAACTTGCACTCGTATGGACCAACCATAATCTCTGTTCAATATTAGTTTTGCTATGTTGAAACTTGCATATTTAGTATATAGCTTTTAGGTCTACAGCTAGTAGGTTTTGAACTCACAGTCATGATATGATTTAAGTAGAGAATTAAAAAGCAGATACCAACATATTCCTTTGGATAACTTTGTAGTTTGGAGAGTATTTATTCTATATGAGTAAACTCATTATGTCTTTGAGAAAATATATGAAAGTGTGGTGATAGTGGGTTTATATAAACAATTGGATGAAGAAAGGTGCCACAAAAGGACCAGCTGGTATACTCAAAACCTTTAAGAGAGTGTGTGTTGCAGCTCTAAACATTCACTAGATAACAACTTGTAAGCCATGCATTAGCTAATATTGAGGAACTTTATGTACAGCTGCGAACCGCGCGTTCTTCTATTCGTTGGTTATTTTCTCTTCTGGGAAAGATGTCACTATAGCGGTTTACGCTAGGTTTGTAGCTGGCAAGTATATTAAGCTGGAATTGATTCACTGATTTGGAGATGACTCGTTGATGTTTTATTCAGTCAACACCGAAACCGTGAAATCTACAAATAATTAACATATTTAAAAGTTCTTCCACAGCAATATAAAAAATAACGATATTATAGAAATAAAAAATTATCGACACAAACCTTTTGCTGTCTTTGAAAAACACTCACACAGCTAAATCAAGAAGTCAAACGAAACAAATTAGCGATAAATGCCAAAAAGTTCTGAACAGAAAAATCATCAATTAAATCATCAGTTGCGTGTTACTAGTTGGAATTCAAAAGTCATAATGCCGAGCGTGGATGGAAGATAATTGCAGGAAGTGACGGCGTGTCGAGACTCGTCAAAACAAAACACGTCAAAACAACCCTTGTGGCGCCTTAGACCCGGATACAGCGATGTTTTACTTAACACAAGACAATACAATTGGTGAGTTAGTAGTAGACAGGAAATGTTTGTAGGGTTCTCTTACAGCTATTAACTCTATTATGACAGTTGTGAGTAAATGATTTGTCTTATAGGGTTTGACCTAGTTCTTTAAGGCAAGCTTCAACTGTATTAATTATTAAGTATTTTAATGCAGCAATAGAAATACTAATTATCCTGATAAACCAACACCTAATACGAAAGTTGAAAAATTCTAGGGTAAAGTAAAAATACTCACTAGTAGTAAAAGCTAAGTAGTATAAAATATATCCTTTCACCGAACATCTGTATCTGCCTTTTAGCTCGATCTACAAGGTTTCAATATCAATAGAGGAAAAACTATTAAAATTTTTCTTTTTCATACATATTTTAGATAGCTTGGGGAGTAGCAGTACGTAGCAAATACGTAAGTGTCCAGGATAATAAATTCATGTCATAGGACTTGGTCCATTAAAGGAACCACATTGTTTTTGTACATCATCTGAAGAATGCTTATCTTACAGGCTGGGATGCCATGACTACATAACATTGTATCCGTTGGCACTTGCCTATGTCAGGAAAAAGTACCAAGTTACGGTGATGGCAGGTTCTGTCATTTTTGGTGGTGTCTGGTGGTGGTTGGTAGATTTAATCATTTCTGCATCTCTTTGGTAGTTTTTTTAGACGGAGGTTGATGCAGCTTTTATGATTGATTTTTTAAATTGAAGTTTCCAACTTTTCGTTGACGTTTCCAACTATTGTATCATTTGATGTTCTTTAGGCACCTTGCTGCTTGTAAGTATTATATGCAACAGAAGCAAAGTCAATATACATAAATCGAGAAAAAATCAAAAGTAAAAATGCAAAAATACATAAAAAACCTTGCTAATAAAGTTATAAAAAGGTCAACAACCTTGCACCCATACGGACCAACCATAATCACTGTTCAGTGTTAGTTTTGCTATGTTGAAACTTGCATAATCACTATGTAGTTTTTTGTTCTACAGCTAGTAGGTTTTGAACTCACAGTCATGTTATGATTTAATTAAAAGATTAAAAGGCAGATGCCAATTTTTTCCTATGAATAATTTTGTAGCTTAGGAATTAGCTATGTTACATGAGTAAACTCATATCTATGAGAAAATAATTATATGAAAGTGTGGTGATAGTGGGTTTATATAAACAATTGGATGAACAAAGGTGCCTCGAATAGACCAGCTGGTATACAAAAAACCTTTAGAAAAATGTGTGTTGCAGCTCTAAACATTCACTAGATAACAACGTGTAAGCCATGCATTAGCTAACATTGAGGAACTTTATGTACAGCTGCGAACTGTGTTTTTCCATGGAACAAATCAGATAATAGTACAATACATCTAGACCTGAAATGTGAAGATGCATTTATAATAACAAATGAGAACTGCTAAAGACCACAGAATACAAAATAAAAACTCGAAGTCGATGTACAGGATCACAGTGACACTTGCTAGATACATTAAATAGTGACTCCGATACTTTTCTTTTTATATAGCTTTTTCTGAGAGCTCTATACTACGATAATATTGAACACTCATTGAAATTTTTTGGAATTATGATTTTTCAGAATAGGCAAAGCCAAATGCAAGATGTTCAAGCACAAAAATTTCAGAAAAATATTATAAGCAGGTTTTTATCTAATGACTACATAACTGACTCCCTATATGACAACAAATTCGTTTTTGCATATTATAAAAATGCACAAGTATCACATTTAGGGTTTGTTAATAGAAGGTTTCTTCTTTAGGTTTCCGAGATGTATCAAAAGCTAAAAAGAGAGTCTTGTTGTTGAATATCAATGCAATAAATTAATTAATCAATCTCATGCAGCTATAAACATTAACTTGAATATACTCATTGACAAATAACGACAAAACTGTAGGTTGAAAACTCCTGGTAAATCCTGAGATATTCGCTTTGAGTAAATTTTTCTGATGAGAAAATGTGTGAGAAAAACCAGCTATGCAAGTAAATGAGAAACACTGCTAATGCTATTGCAAATTTTTCTAAAGCCTTAGAAAATTTAAAGTGCAGAAATGTGCTAAAAAATTAAAAAAAATAAATGGAAAGATTTTGTGTAAGTTTTAGTTGATCTAGAAGTAAAGGAGCAGCTTGTTTTTTAATTTCTCTATATAAACTTTTTTAAATTAGCACATACACTGAAATAAAAATACATAGCCACTTTTGAACACTTGATAGCGTATAAAACTAAGGAAGACAAATCGAAGTTAGCATGGAGGTAAAAGTAAAATAGCTCTTGCTTCTTAAACAATGTCAAATTTTTAAATTAAACCTACTTGTATAGCACTTTACAATAAAATAGCCAAAAATCACACGATAAAATATAGAAAGGAAACTAAAGCAAACCACCACTGGATTAAGTTGGAGTTTTGGTCTGAAGCCAGGACTATTCTCACCCTAACATGCTTATCACAAGGTATAAATATGTAAAAGCAAATTTTTTTGGAGTTGCGTCTTTAATGATGTACATACATGTATGTACACGAATCTTTAAAATTTCAAGTTTACTCCGCTTAAAAAATTGTTGCGCTATGTACATGTTGTTAGTAGCTAAGAGTGCTTTTAACTTGCTAAAATATCTACATTTCGTACTACAGCATTTTTAGATCTGAAAGTATTTTTCCAACTTTCAATAACAAAAATCACTGTTAGATCAGAAGTAGCTCTAGATATAGGGTAGTATATACTACCCTATATTACTTTCAGGCTTATGCAGTAGCGGAGTGCACCAATTGATAATTGAGTGACTCACTAAAAGCCCTGTCGCTAACAAGAAATCAAAAGGATTAGAACTTGTTGCTCTCCTAGCTGATGAAGGCATTCTGGGGTACATTACATTTACTCACAAAGAAGATGACAAACCTATTTATTTTTGAACAAGAACTGCGCTTTTTAGACCAGCTGAAATATCATCCTCTACCCACAAAAAGAGGTCAAGTGACTGACTTGGTCTCTAATCGTTAAAGATTTAGATAGGTCCCACAGGGCTGAGGCTAAGCTGGATAACCCTTCATTTCGACCAAAAGTTCAGTGAACTGACTGTTGGCCAAAAAGGAACAGCTAGGATGGCTACCGAGCAGGCACAAATGAAGACTTATCTGCGACTGAGACAACAGATGAAACACCGACCTGTGACTGGAAGTGGGCAAATTGGCTTGCAAAAATTGACAAACAGGCTAGGTCTGACTAATAGTGCTCTGATTTGTAGTGCAGTTTTGATGCAAGAATAATGCTGCTACTTACATAAATGTCCAATTTGTTGCAGAACTCTAAAAAAAAGTGTCTACAAACTGATATGGGCTGTTTGCAGTTGGAGGACAACAATTTTACAACAAAAGTTTATATTGGACAAAATTTGACAAATCTTTAAATTTTTATTTGACATTCGCATGCATTTTTAAAGCTTGTAAATTTATTCAACTGTGTTGTTTGAAAACTGTTTAAACATATCTATATGTTTGCTAGTTTACAGCAAAATCTGATGTCTACGCTCAATAGAAAATAAGTTATGAACCTAGATGCATCACGAGCAAAGGTAATATAAAGGCTTCAGGGATATCAAAAGGTATAAAAAATATGACATTACTTACCTTCAAATGACCATAAAGCCTGAAATAAACAGGCAACCAAAAACTGAAAAATGTTTCTACAAGCTGACAAAGTATTTTGCTTGCAGTTCACATATGAATACCTTACAAAGTGAATTGCAAATTTAAAAACATGATTATTCAGTTGTGTTGATATTTTGATATTTTTGTTGTTACCCTAAATATACCATAAAGTCTCTAATTTAACGCCATCTCTATTTGATCGCCACTTTGACATTATTTGATCTTTATGATTTTGCAATATCAAGTGTCTACATAAAAAGTGTACACAAAATCACATAAATAATGAATCTGTTACATTCATAACATTCAATTCTCTCATTGTGCAACTTCAAAGCTTTTCGCTTTTTTATTAAAAATTTGAAAGCAACATCATAAAAATAAGTTTTTACCATCTCAGGTTAATATTAGTTCCTTGTTTAACGCGGTATTGATATTTTTAAGTAAGAGTACATAAAATCGGTTTACATTTGTGATGATAGATGAACCACTAATTTTAGGCTAAAGGTAATTTTTAGCGAGAAAAACCTTTGCTAAATGCATCAGGTAAAAGTTTTGCTCTGCCACAAAATGATTTGGATGCTAATATTGACTATTACAACAATGCAAAAAAAAGTTGAAGTCAGAAGACATTGTGAAAGGCATTGGACAACCAGAAAACGTTGGTTACATTGAAAGCAACAATCAGAACACAGCTATTCGAGCAAAAAATGAAAATAATTTTGTTTTAAAAACATCAATTTTGGTTTCTACATGCAATTAAAGTATGGTTAATATATTATTTTGGTTCATTAATATATTTTTGTAGCATTTGATAGATTATCATTACACAGCTTATAAATTTGCAAATTATTAGCATATTATTTGATAACATATTTGTGGCAATCTGATCTTACAATTGATTTTCTATTGCACATCAAAAACTAGTTTTGGCTGCAAACTATAGCAAACATATCGATGAAAGCAATGAGTTTCTATGCAACACTCTTACTAACATTGGTAACTATAGATATAAAATAAAAGTATGTTTTCAAATTTAAGATGAAATAAAAATTTACATCTGCAAAAGTTTTTAAAGCAGGAAACAGGTTATAATATCACTACAGGTTAATTGCAAGGACAATAAACATGGTTTTATCGAATGCATAAAGTATATTTGTAAACATATTTTAACGAATGAGGTTGCACGAAAGTGTAAACAGAAGCCATCATGAGCAACTATGTCCCATTTGAGCCATTTTGGTAAGGGATTCCAATCTATGGCATTTTTGTGATGGGCTGTTCGTTTTTGACCTTTTAAAAGCTTTTAATCACATTTCCACATATTTTGCACCTACAACACAGCAGAGTAAAACAAGGTAAATCTTTTGATGCCAAATAACTGTAATGTGAATTTTGTTGCAAGTCAACCTTTAACTTTTAACGCGGTCATATGTTGAAAATTTTAGTTTTTCTTTGTTCATTTCTGATTAGTTATTTGCCAAATAATTTTGTAATTAGGTTATAATTGTAAAGCAACTCATTTTGTTGCTAAATTTTATGTATATAGAAAAAAATTTCAGTCATACATGCCATAAATGTTTTCTGTTCTGTTGTTATTATTATAGTACTATCGATTAATATTACAATAAATTAAATAAAATGGTAAAATGGTAAAATCATATCTACATTTTAGCCTAAGTCTAGCAACAGACATTAAGCACCTGAATAATTGTCTATCATTTGCCATCAATAGCTATACTGATCGTATTTAGATGTTATAAAAGGTTCAGGTGTTCAATTCTATACATGCATTATTGACATGGCAAAATACTAATATAAATTATTGGTACAAAGAGTCTGACATACACATAATAAATGATGATCTGATTTGGGCTACCGGTTGTGTTCATATTAAACTCAAAATTACAAAACTCGGTTTCTTGAGTTTTGGGAACTATTGGATACAGAGCAGCATTATGGGTAGATTGAAAAATAATTATTATGCATGAATATGCAAGTTTTGTGGGAATTTAAAAAGCTTGTATGTTTTCCGTTGTATGAAATCCCTTGAGATGATGGCTAAAAACATTAGGTTTGCAATTTCAAATAAATATTCTTGAAGTCATTAGATTGTTATGGCTAAAGTGTGACAGTCAATGAACTTGCTGAATCACTGTCAGTTTTTTAAAAATAAAACTGAAGGTTTTTGTATCAAAGTATTTTTCTGCCCTACTAAAAATAACAACTACAAAAAAAATTAAAGAAATGGATCTGCTGTTGAAAGCCTTATTCATGTCTTAACTTCAACAATTCACAAACAATTAAAATATGGATAATCATTACTAGGTAGTCTGAAATAGGCAATTTTTTATATAATTAGTCAATAGATCTACTGCTCATACGTAGATAACATAAAAGGCTCTAGTTTTCATAACTTACATTAAAGCCATTTTGAATGGCTAACATCTATTATATTAAAAAGTGTTATAAAGTTAAAAGAAAATTTTAAAATAGGATGTACTCTTTAATATATATAATGATTCAAGCTTTCGTTATTCTTGTTAGTAATTTTACAATTGTTGAAAATTTGTTAAACTGCTTTGTTAAATAAACCATCAAATACAGTTGTCGGTAACAGTTGAAGCACCGACCAAAAACAAACAGAGAGCTCTATTAAGCTAGTTAGCTAAATTGAAAGAGTCTAGAAATTCTCATGACCGATAATAACTCAAACTAAAAAATTTACATGACAGTTGTTTGCTACATCCTTTAATGAAATACTAAAAGCTTGATAACTGCTGCCAACTTAAGTTTGCAACTTGTTTGAATAAAACTACCATACTTCTATTGCTTGTATTAGCAGTAGATAAGCCATGAGACGCTTGATTACATATTTTCCCAGTCATGTGAATTCCTTCTTTGCCATAACAGCTGCTAAATGAATGAAAGCCGATTAGAGATAATAGCCGGCTGTATATGTACATTGCCAATGCCAAGATTGGCTTCCTTTGATAAATGTATTGAGTTATGGTTTTTGATTAGACCTGTCTATGAATTCCCTTTATTGAGAGTGTAACCTAGTTTGATATTATAACATTTTTGTCTAATATAAATAGCCATGTCTGTAAAATCTGTGCTAATCCACTTCTTTATGAATAGATTTTACTTTTTTTTAAATTGTGCGGAGAAGTTGTAAAAGTTACAATAAAGCAAAGCCTAATAAAAACAGAGCCTTAAAATGCATTAAAGATTGAAACATTTTTATTTGATTGATGTATTCGTTGTGTTATATTATACAGGATAATATAAATAATTAAAGTTTAGTATTTTGTCATGACTTTAAAATAGTTATGGTTTTGCAAAGTTAGAGTAACAATTATGACAGCTGCAACTCTTCATGTTTCTACAATGATAAATGGTGTAATTTAGCGTTGTAGAAATTTACACAAAATTTCTACAATATTTTATATAATTTAGCAAATATACTAATTAGGTTTATCAAATTATAGAGGGTCTCACAGCAATGGGGATTAGCAGTTTTAAAGAATGGTCGCATGAGACATTCAAAGAATCTTTACTTTGTAATTATTCCTTCATGCGTTAGTTTATTTTAGGACCCCATTTTGATTGTTGAGTAAGTCCTGTATTTAACTTTGGCACATATACACTCTACATCTTCAGAGATCATATTTTGCTGGTCATTGAGTTGTCTCGCAAGAACATTACTTCTAAATTGTTCAAGTAATAAAATTCCTTACTAAGTGTTAGTGGCAGGTTAAAAGCGATGCTGTTATTTACATTGCCACCAAGCGACTCAAACCAAGTATGGCCTCGTGTTTACAATTTATTACGGTTATCTGTATGTACAAAGTATGGGACGGGAGTTACTGATATCTAAGTTGCCTCTTTGAATAGTGGAGAACTAGATAACCAGTCTGATAGATTCATTCAGCGCAAGCAGACGTACCTATTCAAGGGCAGTGAATCGTGTTAAGTGGATAGGACTAAATTACTAGTAAGTTGGTTGTTAGTCATCTAATATTACTTGAAATTTTGGGTCTATTTTTGCATAATTGTTATTGCTTAGCTTAACTGCATTTTAAAAGCATAACAGGTTTTCTTTAGCAAATAAAATTGAGCAACTAATAATATTTATTGTTGTTTGAGTCTGTCAGACATGTTTTGAACCTTGAAATAATCCTATATTATGAATTGTTTGCTATTATCTCAGAGACCCGTAGAATAGTCATTAGAAGCAATACCATTATCATAAACACAGCTTGTATTAAAAGAAATTACTAGGCGTTGCTGTTGTTGAAAATATTAATTTATATCTTTTAAGAAAACATTTTTTTCTACCAGAGCTCATCACAGTTACAGCTTTTAACTATGCTTTATATACACCTGATAAATGAAAGACTGACTGTTGTGATTTGACCATAATTTGAAGGGACCAAATCCAAACATTTTAGCCAGCAAAGTGGCTAAAAACTTTTACCAAATAAAATCCAGAGTTGAAAAGATCTAACTTTCTACATTAGTCATACAACAGCTAACAATCCAAACTCATTTTCTACACATGTAATAACTGTAATCAGCAGCAGCCAAAAGTTCAGTAACCAATCCCTCAATGACGCAATAGCAAAGGAATCTGATAATATATGACAAGATTGTCAGATGCTTTACTCAGATGGCAAGGAAATTCTTTTCTGCTCATTGGAGACGTTAGTAAAATGTTGAATTCAATTCACATCTATGAGATGAAACAATATTGTCATCGGCTCTTTTGGCCTGACATATATCTCACACGATAACCTTATGCCTATGTGATTATACCAGGGATATGCTGCAAAATCGAATCTGATGAAATACTCAAGGCCATCCAAAACTCTCACCACTGGCATGGTGCTCAAACAAATCATGCATCTCTGCGATTTTCTAGGGATACTCAATCAATTCGTTGTGATTGGTAAAATGCACCTCGGGAGACATGAGATTTTGGCGTCGGCTGGGATAATTTCCTGCCAAGTTCAATGCGGAAAAAGTAGATAGAGTTTTTTATCAGATGATAAATCTCTGCAAAATTCAGTTTGGTGGGTGTTTGATAACTGAGGGGGCATTCAGCAAGCCAATGCTAGTAGTACTGAGTGATGCTAGTGACAGAACTTATGGGTTTGCAACATACGCTAGATCAAAGTTGACAAATGGCACCTGCTTCTGCGGGTTTATTTTTCCATAGTCATGCATTGCACACTTCAGAAGGCTGCCAACACCTCAGTTTAAACTAAATGCAGGTCTGCTAGCAAAAAAGAGTGCGAAGTCATAGAAAGGGAAATGAGGTTTACAAATGAGTAAATGAGGTTTAGGTTTTGACAAGGTTTAGAAACCTTGAAACGATCTTTTAGCGCTAACCATGGTTGCCCAAACAAAGTGATACACTAAGCGGAGAAATTTTTAGGTAGATGATGCCTTGCGATACCAATATCATTTGGCATATAGGTGTTCCAAAATTATCTAGACAAGAATGGTATCATTCAATGAGTTACATGAGAACATCTATTAGAGTTCTTCTGCATTACACCTATCTATCACATCTACTCTCACATGATGTCATACATGTACTTGAGCATACACACTGACACATACTAGTCAAACAGCATTTCATTTTTAGTAGTTAGTGTAGTCAGCATATCTATTGTGTTCATTTGTTTATGTATTATTCACTTGTGCTTGTCAATTTTCAATATTTTTAGTATTTGCCCAACCCCTACGTCTATGATGTTTTGGGAAGTTTTAATTTACTAGGCCAAACATGGACTTTGACTGCTTTTCAGTAGATTTGCTTAACAGGTCCACTGCTGTTATTACATTAGCCAATAACCATCATTATCTACCTGTAGCTTCTAACTTACATGCTTCTTTTTCACATTAACAAATACATAGCTAACCACATCTTAACCCATTAAGTGTACAATCGTGACTACATCTATCACGAGCAATAACTACAATTAACGTAATTTTCATCCCTGGCAACATGATTAATTCAGAGGCTATCAAGTTTTCTGAATGAATCAGGACTGTATTGTGCGCGGTAAGCTAAGAATTTTAATACGAAGATGTCATAACCAACTGGCGCAAAAAAGAGCCTGCGTAGAAAAAAATCCATATCAAAGCAACTTGATGCTAAAGCGAACAAAAAGCGTCTGCGTAAAGAAACCCGTAACAAACATTATGCTGAGTTTAAAATAATGAAGAACAGGTAGGCTGCTGTTTCTCAGTTTTTCTAAATTGCATTACAATTGCACAAGTCAACTCTAAAAGGAAAAGTAGTTTTGTAAGTTGAAACAAAATTTCATAGTTTTATCAAGTTTTAGAGTTCATATAAATCTAAACTTTCTGTCAACGTAGAATCTACTGATGTGTTTGAATAGCACTAAGCATTATAATTTAATGAATATCTACAACGTTATTCAGACCATCCCTTAATTTTTTTTTAGACTTTCAGATCTCCCAATACAATATTTATTTGGTAATTATGGTATTAGCGGCTTTATCTTTTGTGTTAATGGAAAACTTAACACCATTACTATTTGCTTTACAAACAAGATTTAATAATTGTTTATACATACTTGTACGTATAATATGTATATATGTATATTGCAAAATATGTATAAAATATCGTCAAAACATATTCGAGCAATCTGCTTTAGAGATCTGTAAAGACTGATTTCACAAAGAGCTTCAGTACCTCAGTCTTAGTATTCTTCTTCCACTTGGTTGGATTACCACATGTTTTACAGACTGACAAAATTTTACATTGTTTTCTTTGCGGAGAACTTTTGGAAGTAATAATAAAAAGTTTCTTGTTATGTTAACAAGCATGTTAATGTTATGTTAACATTATGTTAGCACCTTGATTCCCGTAAAGCAATTAGACAGCTGACAATAGTTTTAAATTTGGCCATTAAATAAAAACTCCAGTTAGGCAAAGTTTATTTTGTTTAGATAAATATAACCCTGTTGAGAATTAAGGTAATTTCTATGCTGAAGAAAGTAACAAACACCTAACAGAACCAAATCTTCTCAAGAGCATTGCATTCTCATTCTATCTGCAGACCTTAAGCAGGTAATTAAACCTTCAGACATCTGTAACTAGAAAAGATGAGGTTTACCCAACTAAAAATGGCAATACTGAAATGGGCTGTGATGCTATGCGTAAAATAACATTTCATGTAAAAGTTTTCAAAATATTCTTAATACGTTATCTGGTGATCCTTATTGTTTTAAGTTACATCAACTTTGCAGGAGTGTTTTGCAGAAGTTTGTTCAAAAATATTATTGCACACTTCTATAAAACTTTAAAAGAATAAAATTTGGTACCATGATCATATCATTGCTTTAGAGAAAATTGTTATTGAATGTTCCAAAAAGGTTCCGAAAAAGTTACTTCAGAATGTTTATGCATAAATTTAAGCATATTTAGGCATACATGAATATAACTGACACATTATGATGCAACCCATTTTAAAGTTTGAATGAATGCCCAGGCATCGCTATAGGAAGGTTAAATTAAAATGTGATAGTGCAAACATTCGTATAACATTGACTTACAATATAAAGGTAACAGTTTGATGTGACATTTTAAAAAAAATTGCTTTAGAGAACATTGTTATTGAACGTTCCAGAAAAGTTCCAAAAAAGTTACTTCAGAATGTTTATACATAAATGTAAGTGTATTTAGGCATACACAAATATAACTGACACATTATGATGCAATATCATTTTAAAGTTTGAATGAATGCACAGGCAATGCTTTAGGAAAGTTACATTAAAATGTGATAATGCAAACATTCGCATAACATTGACTTACAATAAAAAGGTCACATTTTGAGGTGACAGTATTTTAGACCTCAAATTACCTTTCCTGCAACGTTGCATTAAGTTAATTTAAAATTTTGCAGTGTGAACATTCATATAACTTTAACTTGCTATGTAACTGGAACATTATGGTGTGACATAATGTAATTTTCACCTTTACGTGAATATCTCAGTAATGTTACAGGAAAGTGCTTGTCCTAGGTTTTAGAGAAGTTAATGTTATATGAATGTGGACACTCATACAACATCCAACTTGCAATGAAAAAAGAGGGCAATTTGGTGTAAGATCATGTCTGATCTTATTTAATGTTTCAAAAATGTTTTTCGCATAATGTTGTTCAGTAACATTTTCATTGCAACATTTTTGTTTTGCTATTCACCTGGTCTTTTTGAAATGTTTCTCAATACTTTAAAAAATTAAGAAATAAATTAGCTTTAGTTTTAATTCTTTTGCCAGTAATACATGATTAAACTCTTTTAGATTGTCATGCTTTAATAAACATAAATTATTTTTTATCATTTGCCTTATTTTCAAAATAATTGCATTATTTAAGGTCTGTTCATGCATATGAACAAACGAGCTAGCATGTTAGTTTTTGAGTTGGTTCATAGTTTAGCAAAGAGGCGCTCTAATGTTTCCTACCGAAAAATTAATACTATTTACCCCGTACCATATATCTGAAAAATAAATAAACTTTTTCATTTTGTTTTTAGGGCAAAGAAGAACGGCTTTTAAATTTACAAAAATTGATTTTGTATCTTTGCTGTTCTGAAATGCAGTGCTGTGTTTGCGGTGATGATGTCAGCTTGAAAGTGCTTGACTGTGAACATGCAATATGTCATCTTTGCTTAGGTAAGGTTATGCAATTTTTTTCTTCATGTTTTCATATTGTACTGGATATGCAGTGTGTGAGTATTCAAAAATTATTAAAATCAAACAAATAATATAAAAGGAACAACAGACTCTAACACATATCACTATGTAACATAAGCAAAGGTCAAACTGTAGTTGATAGATTTAATATGTATAATTATAAAAAAGATACCTGCAACTAAAGCAAATTGAAACCAATAAATGATGCAAAAATAACTTTTTAACAGAACTAGAACGAATGGATCCAGAGAAGTAACACAAATTATGAAGTCATTATTTGTGCTCGTTTAATTTAGAGTTTTTATTTTTTAAAAACTCCAAATTAAATTAATTTTTGATTTTTTAAATTTTAATTAAATTTTAATTTTTTTTCTAGTCTGATTTGTTTGCATTTATTCAAAGCTGAAGACAACACCGATATGCTAGGTATTGCAAAATTTAGTGATTGGGTTCCAAGCAGTTGCGTTCAAGAGCAAATGAAATTTTAGCCTGTCAATAGTCCGAGCTATTTTGGAAAGAGTCACACCCTTGCTCAGAGCTGAATGCAATCTGTTTAACTGCTCAATCTGTTTTGCTTATATGTTTTTCCTTGATAAAATAAGAAAGTTTTCAGCTCTGCCTTTTGTATTTTTCTAGTCAGTCAAAAGAAAAATACACAAAAAAATAAAAATTCATATTTAACTTGATTCAATTTTTTTATAAACTGTACTAACAATACTAAAAAATTATTCTTAGTATTATTAACATACATTTCAGATATTTCAAATTAAATTAGTATCTCAGTGATGAATTTTGGAATAATACAGTTTATGCAAACGTTTCAGTTTTCAAAAATCAAAGAAAACATACAAACAAATTATTTGGTTGCTCAAGCTGTTCAAATCAAGTTATTCAACTTGAATCTTTGAATCAGTTAAAAAGCCCACATCTTTTCCATGAGGAAACAGCAAGTTGCATTTAAGCATATCTTAATTCAAATACTGAAACCTTAAGTAAGTGTGCAATAGAAAGTTTTTGAGTTATTAATTATTGCACAATTTTCCTTGACTTAGAGAACTAAAGATTTTTGGTGATATGTCAGCATGGCGGCGATATTTGAACACACCATAAATTTTTTTATTTGTAGTCTTCTCGCAATGTCTAACATTAAAAACTTTGTAGAAAGCTTGAACTAATGTACATGTATAATAGCCATCAAATTTTCCAGTTGCCTCAAAAGCGCACTAAATTTTCAATTACTCGCTAATTGTATTTTTTTAAGACATTTAGAAATGTTTAATTTTTACTGTACCTTATGTAGAGCTTTGCAGTCTTTACCGCAAACCTAACTCTGCAGTCTGTTTTTTCTAGTTTCATTGAGTTTTACTAGAGGTAAATACAAGCACTATGAATAAGCAGTTTGTGAATTCTATGCGCAGACCATTGATATTTATTTCAACCCTCTACCAAATGACTGCGAGTATGCTCACTTTAAAGCGATTAAAGCTTGGCCATACAAAAAAGTGTAATAAAAAAACTTGTGTGCCAAAAAAGTGATTAGAAATCATGTTACGTTTTTTCAGTTTGTTTCTCATTCATTTTACAAATACAATAGGATGAAGCTCCACTAAAACTTTCTACATCACTATTAAACTAATAGAATAGTGCTAATAACTAGACAACAATAAATATTGCAAACAAACAGAGATTTTCTGTTGCTCACATACACACATCATACACACAATGAATACTAAAGTGACAAAAAGTAACTCCATGAAATATCAATATCTCTCAATAAAGTGTTGTCAATGGTTTAGAGCCGCTTAACAGGGCTTTGTGAGAGGGCATAATTATTTCAATTTTCAAAAAGATGGTAGTGAGCAGAGAAAATAGCTGTTTTGATGTTTTCATCACAGGTAACCAGTGATCACAAATTGTTTGTAATTGGTAAAATTGATTGAAAATCTAATGGTGCTAGGCCTGCAATTTATGACGAATGAGGTAGCATTGCATGCAATTTTTTTAAATATATACTTTGCTCTTTAGCGGCATTCATGCGTTACATTATCTAAGCTGAAAATAAGTCCGCTATGCTTAAGTGTTCGTTTATCCTGTTTACAGTCAAAATGTGTGAGCTAGTAGGTATGGCAGTGCGTTTGGTCTCAAATTCTCAAACAAAACCATAAAAAACAAACTGCATGATAATTTAAAAAAAACGGTGAACATAACTTTTTCAGTGGGTAGTTGCGGTTTGAATTTTTGCTTTTTTGCGAGTTCGAATGTAGCTATTTTATTTACCAAGTGAGAATATTTTGTAAAAAAGGTCTACCGCCGTAGGAAGTCACTATAACTCTGTTGATGCCTGAATCCTCTGCTGCTTCGCGCATCTGTAAGCTGCTCAAGAACTCAATTTTTACAGATTTTACTGTTGTCAAGTTTACAATCTAAAGTGCTTGTACTACATTTACAGGCACGTATTGTTTTGCTGATATCAGTAGTTGCAATCCTTACGTTTATGGTCAGATCATAAGCGTAGTTCAAGCTGATATCAGGCACTACATGAGTAGAATTTCATTTCTTCAGGAGTATTCACCTCTGACTCATCATGCCCATCTATCACTTCTAACCTCAACAACAGTGTTGGTCGCATATAAAAAAATTATTCTCATTGGAATTATAGCACCATACTTTCTTATTAAACAAAAAACTACATTACCTGTATTTTGCACAAATTAGCAATGATAGGCTATTTTTTAAACAATTTTGAGAGATTGTAGAAAAAACCCAGCATCTAATTTCTAGTTGTAGCAAAGTAAACTCATGATTTAATATGTGTAAAATTGACAACAAATCTAGCAAAAACTTGACTGCTTATAGCCTAAGGGATATTCATTTTTGACCACTTTCATAAAATACTTGAGCATCTAAGAGGCACGGAATGATTTTTAAGATATTTTTCTTTTTAAACCCATTAGACGCAGGCGAACAGTAAGTGTGTAAAACAGCATTAAACAACAAACCTGTGAAATGAAGTTCTTGGATAAAAATACTTTGGTAACATAACCAAAAAGTACTGTGTAGTTTAATGGCAACTGCAAAACATTAATTTGTCGCATCTAAATTTTTCCCCTTGTTTTAGTTATTTGTTTTGACATTCAAACTGGAACTAAATTTACCTAAATTAAATTGTGCAAATGTCTTACTTCAACAAAAATTGACAGCTTTTGTATTTTTGATGCGCTAATACTTTTTGGAGATTCATGTTGTTACTTTATTTTTTATGAGCAGAGAACCTCTTGTCAGAAGATAGTCAGCCTCAATGCCCAAGCTGTAAAAAGCATTTAATATTTCCCACTAGAGCAGACCACTACTCTGGAGACATCGGAGTTTCTGGTAGGAATTACAACTAGCAAAAGTTTTACAGCTGCACGCAGTAAACTCTATTGATCAGTGTAATGAGTGTTTCATATTGCATGTAGTGAAATCTTCAAAGAATAACAATGAATAAATGCTAACATGATCATTACAACCTACTTTTTGTTTATGCACATAATGGTAGATTAAAATTAAAGTTTTGTTACAAAGATATTATGTGAAGTGTTACACAAAGCAAAGCCATATGCTAAAAAATTACCTTTGTGGTTTTTATGCTTAATTTTAGATCAGTGTCAGATGAAAGAATGTGACAGAAAAGTAGATTTCTTTTGCACCCGTTGTGATAACTTTGTCTGCTACAGGTAATTTATCAATTAGAATTGTAAAACTTATTATCCTCTTTAAATAAGGCTTTATTTTTTAGTTGTTGCATTTTTTACATTTTGGTTAAAGGTGCAATAAGGGGTCAAAATGTGGAGAATTTTCTTCACACATGGGAGAAAATGTGGAAGATATCTTGCTTCTGCTCGCCCGCAGGCAGTTTCCCAGATGGAAAAGTAATAAAGAGAAAGAAATAGATCATCTTAGGAACGAGGTTAGTATTAATGAAAATGTGGTATTTGAATAAAAATATTGTAAAAATGCCGGTGTAAACTTAGATAGTGCATCAATCGGTGATGTATATGCTGTACTTTATTGATTTACGACTTAAAAATTACATACGTTAATAATAATATATGACTAAAATGTGTCATATTATAGAAGCAGGGTGATCAAATTACATTTCAGTTATGAAAGATTATGAGAAAAATCTATCATTCACAAAACATAGGCAAACACAAAATTTGCTGCACATTGTGGTGGTTGCACTGAGTTCAAAAAAGTTGACATCTTCCGCACTTTTCAGCTCTGGTTGACCAGTGACTTAATTTTTCTTTTCCAATATCAATGCATGGCAGGTTGGTGATTTATCATTTCGATAATGGCAGTAGAGCCAAGGCTGTGGAGAAGACTTTTTTGCTTGCGTTTACAAAGAGTAATGCTGAAGCTACATAGCAATGAAATTTACGCTGTGGGCACAGCTCATCTTTTGGTAGATTCAACAGTTTGTAATCTCTTCTGTGCATTAGCCATGCATTTACAAAAACTAACGAAAAGCATTTGCCAGAATGAGTAGATGTATCCCCCTCTTGATTTTATGCAAAACCTGTTTTTGCCAAGAATGAATCTAGCGTGTCCGCATCACCCATGTGTAGGTTATGATCTCTAATCATAGCTGGCATGACTATATCCAACTCCTTCTTCTGCTTCTTGTCCCATCTCTTAGTTGTTTGTATAGGATTCAAACAAATGGTGGTGGACAACATTGTCACAGTTTGGTTGTCATATCATCTAACTTCAGCAATATTACTCTCTTCTACTCGGTAATCATAAGAACCACGACCCATTCTTTCTTAGATCTGCCTCATCGACTATGTTGAATCCTGGAGGCCTATTCTTCCTGGCAGTACCAGGGTAGTATATTCCATCATCTGCAAGTTTTCTTAGTAAAGACATACTAATTAAGATATTGTCAGCATACCCCTTACAACTTTGAAGTTTTGGTAAAGTTGATGTGAGATCAGCAACGATATCACCTCCTTGACCTAATTCTGTCTGAGTTTCATCACCACAACAGTCCACTACTGTTAGCCCTTGTCCATACTTTGACCCCCATGGGTGGAGCTTTGGTTTTTTATACTGTCGTATAAGACTTTCCTAAGAATTCCTTTATACTGACACATCATTTCATCAACTGATGAATGTTCTTCTGAGACAATTGCTAGTCATTGCTTCCTATACCGTTTAGCCAAAGCCGAATTTTCTACAATTTGTCTTCTTGCTTCGCTTTATCTTCTATTTTTGCATTATCTACTTGTGTAAAATGAATCATTGTACAGAATTATAGTTCAAACCTATTCCTTGACATGACACCATTGACTGGCTCATATGAACTTTCAGCATCCCAGTAATGCCACACGCTAGCCAATCTCGCTTGTTATATTCGAAAAAAACATTCCTCTCATATGTTCATTTTTTTCACTGTAGTATCGGCACAACTTCCAGTTTTCTGAACAGTATACCTGTTAGTATTCTTTGTGAGATTACTTATTATGTCAGATGTTACAAATTTTGTAAAATATTCATAAGGTGTGAGTACGCGTTGATTTTTATCAGGCTGCAGTGGTGCACTTTAAAGTCTGCTGAAGGTGAGCAAAATATGTTCTTTTTTTAGCAATAAGTTGGCTTACTATTTCTTGATGTAGAAAAAGACTGTGGAGCAAAATGTGTAAGAAATTCATTGCTGTTGCCGCTGTCACTTTTGCTAGAGTATTGAACATCATTCTACAATTTCTTTATAAATTCTAAGTATATCTTTCTTATACCAAGTATGGCAAAAATTGTTGTCTACCAAGTGCCTGATGCATAAAATAAACTCAGATATATGTATTTTATAGTGCAACTTGTCGGCTTCTATTTACCAGTAAATTTGGAGTCCAGTCTTTATCTGAATTGCTATCATTCTCAACTGTTTCTCCAATTCTCAAATCAATCATATCGAGTATGTTTTCCACTTTAACATGTTTCTCATGAAAAGCAATAGTTGTCAAGTTGTTGCTATTTTACAGTAGTAGATCTACAAGAGTAAACATAAACATGTGAAATTACCTACTTTTAATACATATATGTATGAATGCATGTTTTGGCTCAACATTGTTAGTGGTAAAATTTCTCTGTCATTGGCAAACCTGAAATTATTTTGGATAAACATGGTGCAATTAGAGTGGACTGTTTTTTGACCAGCTAGGTATAAAATTATAATAATTAAACTTGAGTGATGAAAAAGAGATATGGAAGCCTAATATAGGCCTAACATACAGACATCTCAGTAACTGATTGAGCCGAGCAGATTTCATTGTGTTGAATAATAAATGACACTGAATGCCCAATGTGACACATGTAACACCTGAAAATATTTCCCTCTAAACTTGTTCATACTGTGAAAAAAACAAAAAAATAGTGGGTAAAATTAAAAAAACGAACATGATTAAACACAATTATGAAAAGTAATAGGTTACAATCTCACCTGTTATAATGTTTTTTTTCTGGATGTTTCAACAGTATGGAATTAGACTTCACAAAATGTAGAGTAACCAATTCAAAATGGCTAGCAAGTTAAATGACTTCAAGTAGCCAATAAAACTAGTTTGCATGTGTTGATAGCATAACAGAGGGGTTTTAGTGGAATAACGCTTCGGCTCTATGTGCATATTTATGGCTTGAGAGCTTCCAGAATGTTCTGTGACATATTGGCCACTATGGGCACTACAGCTTTGTGTGATTTATAACTGACTTTTGTGTATTTATAAAATACCTTTTACCAATTTACAAATGTGCTAGTTTACAATAGTTATCTTTTGAAAAACTTTTATTTAGCAAAATTTAGTAACTTGCAACATTATGCTAGTTTTTGGTACAACATTTTAATTTTAGAACAAAAACTTCTCTTTAAATCTCACTCTTTTTTTATTCAATAAAATACATTAATGACAAGGTCATTCCTTTTCTGCTTACTTGGATGTGAGAAACTGGTTGAACTCATACGATTAATATTTACTACCCTTTAACGAAATTTATGAAATCAACAATATTTCAGCAAACTAAATTGAGAGTTTTTTTTACAATTTTGTTTTGTCAAAAAATATTCAACTCTTACAGTATAAGCTAAATCTATTTAACATATATATATATATATATATATATATATATATATATATATATATATATATATATATATATATATATATATATATATATATATATATATATATATATATATATATATATTTACTACAGTAGCTGTACTACCCGCATAATAAAAAAGTGTTTGCACAAAAATGATTCGTATTTAACATATAACCCTATTTTCCATTCTAACTTTTAAACTATAATGTATATCCTGAAAAAAGTACTTTGTGTAGCTAAAATAATTTAAGAGAAAATGGGAGCAACTGTGAATGTTTTGAAACTTTGTCAAACAACTGTAACTTTCAAGTTCATATCATGAGAAAAATGTTTTATGCGGGACAAATAAATTAAAACAAATAAAACAACTATAAGATGGTTTAGATATCAATGTGAGATAATTAGAAAGTAATATCTCAATTAAGTCAGTTTTGCTACGTTTACAAGAAAATATGATTCGGTAATGATACAATTAATACGAACTGAGAAAACATAATAAAAATCCTGGAAATGTCATTTTGATAATAACAGTTTTGCATAGAAGTGTGTGCTGGTGTGTGTATAAAAATGTTACTGTTTTACCAGAAGTTATCCATCAAAACTTTGAATATGACGATACTGGTACCTCTCAATACTGGTACAAATGTTAAAATGAGATATCGTGCTGTCTTTGTCGAACTAAATGGAGAGAGAATGTCAAGGCTCTTCCTACGGAGATAATAAAATTGCCCGCATGAAAAGAATTGGCCTTGACCTCAGATATAGTAATTGAACCTTATGAAACATATTTCTTAACACGTGGGCTCATTGCTAAAATAGTTAGAGTTCAAATAGTTAAAATAGAAGATGATAACATCATTGATCAATATACCTTATTTAGCTCAGTAGGAAATAACTTGTGGATGCATTCGTCGGAAGTTCAAATCCGTTCAATCACGCAATTTTAATTCTAAGATTTTAATAGCTTTAGCTGGACTCGCATACACACATATAAACATACACACAACTAACTTTGAGAACTATATATATTGAGATACAAAAGATAAAAGTTAACAATGTTCTTATATAGCCTTATAGATTAACTAAATTAGGTTTCAAGAAAATAATTAACAAATATAAAATATTTTTGTTCTTAATACGTATTTGTGTTACACACGCATCTCGTGTAAATGTAGATGTCAAAGCTGGTATCAGAGCTGAGTGGAATCACGGGTGCTGATGGGAACTTCTCCAGAGCTAAATCCAAAGAAACCTTAATGCTGACTCAAAAACTGAACTTTCTATCAGTTCAGGTGGCCACAGACCATGATGAACTCCATTATTACCGACAATTGGACAAGAATGATGAAAAAGATTTGATGCGCTTCATAAAGCAACTTTCAAGTAAGTATTAGTCCACTAACCAATCAGAGTGACTTACAAGTTGAATTGTAAGACGGTTGTTTGATAAGAAGGGAGAGGCAGAACTATTTGATAAATACAAGGGGTATGTGTGGGCAGTATGTATTTGCTATTGCAAATACATTGAAAATGTATTTGCAATAGCAACACTTGTAATAGCAATTTGATTTAAATATTATTGAACTAAGTCAACTTTTGTCGGAATAACTAATGATTAAAGTCTTAATACGTTCTAAAATAAATAATTAACTTAATAATTTTCCAATTATGACCAAGACACATTCATAGTGGTTAGAAAGTTGTGATGAGTGATCATAAATGCTTAAAGGTTGATTTACAACAAAATTAACATTACAGGGATTTGGTATTAGAATATTCACCATATCTTGCTATGCTGTGTTGTAGGTGCAAAATATGTGGAAATGTGATTACAAGCTTTTAAAAACTCAAAAACAAACAGCTAATCGCAGCCATCACAAAAACGTCATAGATTGGAATCTCTTTATTTCAACGATTTACTCAAACATTTGGTTATTGTTTTTGATTACATAAAACTAAAGGCATATAAAAGGCTTAATATAAAAATTATCGTAGCACTAGTTTATAACAAACACTTCGAGTTCTACTAAATAGCCCATATCAAATATAAATGCTCGCTACGTTACAGTTTTGTTTCGGTTTGGTCTAATCATCTAGTCGTAATCTGATCTGGCGATCCATATTTTTACCAACTAGCGTGAACGATTTTTACAGCATTTATTGAATATCACAGGTGACCAACAGGCTCGTCATGTTTATCAGACAATTATATGTAGTCCTTTGAGCTAAGGTTAAAAAATTAAACAAATTTTCATGAATGGTTTTCAGATATCAGTGCTCAAAGTAGCAGCATTGCATTGATGATGAAATATACACATCAGGGCAATAGACATGGTTTTATTGAATGTGTGAAGTATATTTGTGAAAATATTTTGACGAATGAGGTTGCATGAAAGTGTAAACAGAAACCATCATGTTCAGCTACGTCCCATTTGAGCCGTTTTGGAAAGGGATTCCAATCTACGGCGTTTTCGTTGTTGCTGCAATTAACTGTTCATTTTTGAGCTTTTAAGAGCTTGTAATAGCATTTTTACATAGTTTACACCTACAACACAGCAGAGTAAATCATGGTGAATTTTTTAATATCAAATAACTGTAATGTGAAATTTGTTGCAAGTCAACCTTTAAAGTCTAATGAAAAACTGAAATTCATGATAACACATTTTTGACAACCTTATTCAATTAATAATTCATCAATTTTTTAAAAGTGTTCATATCTGTGCTGGTATTAAAAATTTGGGCTTATCAAATGCTCTTTTAAACCAAAAATGTTTTCTAAATGTGTATCATATTGTTAGTTAGGTATTGCATGGTATTTTTCTTTTGTTTTGAGTACGGTTCTTAAGTTAGACTAATTTAATGCAGTTTAATAATAGTTTAAAAATATTATTACCAAAATAGTTTACTTTTATTACTTACTCAAGGAAGAGCGTGAATGGTAAATTTTTTTATAGACAGAAGGCTAACCGATTTTAGAAAGTACCAATTTCTCATCAACTTCATTAAATTTTTGTCAAAAAACCAAAAGTTATTTAAAGCTATTTTAATATTGTTGCACTTAACCTGGAAGCATAATTGCTAGAATGATACCATAGTTTAAATCATTAATGAAGAGCAAGACAATTATTAATCTGCCAGTATTTTGAATGATTATTGATAACGATGAGCAAAAATGACATAAAGTCGTCTCTATAAAACTTGTCCATGACAATGGAACATATTTTTAGTTAAACAGTTTAAATATTGTTTGAATTTCAAGCTAACAAATGTTTTTTTTCAACAAAAAATTTACTAAATTCGAAAGTCGCAGCATAATTTTAAGTATTTAAGTAGTAATGGTTGCTTTGAAAATTAATAGTACAATGATTAATAACCTGATTAGGCTACTAGAAATGAATCTATGATTGTGAGCTAGAAAAATTGGAGCCCGCTTTTTTTACAGTAACAAAGGCAATCCTAATAACTTGTATTATTGAGCCATTTTATTTTTTAACGTCTAGATAGCTATTGTACATAGTATTACTAGACAAAACTAATTAGACACTCTTAAAGGTTTATGCTTTGTTTCACAAATGTCTAAAATCGACTTGAATGTACGAAAAATAGAAACGGCAAAAAAGCCAAAAGACTAAGAATTAAGATTTTTCAGCAGATATTGAATGAATAAAGTTTGTTTGTTTGAAGCAGTTAATAGTTGTATTCTAGCACATAATTTTAACATTTTCAATTTCTTTTGTTCATTGCCACCAGCCCTATTCCTTGACATTTTATTTGCCGAAAAACCTGTGGAGAGCAAATGCAAACAAAATAAAGCTGTGCTTATAGAAAAAGTCGGATACTTCAAAGAAAATGGAGAAAAAAAACGTGGATGATGATCACATCTCACAAGATAAAAGATCAGACCTTGTTAAAAATACTCAATATATTTATACTTTATGATAATTGCAAATCTCTGACATGAGCTTATAAAATTTGTGTTTTGTTTTCAATATTTAGTAGGGTCTTATTCCAAAGCCGTGCATTCATTTTTACAAGAGATCTGTTAAAATTGTGGTGCTATGTATTTAACTGGAGTTGACACAATTAAATAATGGCTGTAGAAATTAAATAAGCTTAGTTTGATTAATATTCTACTGATACAAAAATGTATTACAAGTATTACAATGTATTACAAGTCTTACAAAATGTATTGTAAGTTTCTTGTAACAATTTTCTCAATGAAAATAATATGTTTGATTAGGTACAAAGCTGTTTTCTCAGCTCTAAACTATAGGATCCATGAATAACATACTATTTTTCAGAATAAACTTTAACCTGAAACATTCATGTCGCCACTTTAAGTATATTATGTAATCATTTTATCCATTACGTAACATACTTAAAGTGGTGTTATATATTTCATCCTGTTAAAACTTTTATTACTGTAATTGATAACAACTTTGCATGTTATATATATTTGCACAGAATTGTTTAAAAGTATATTTTTTCCAACAAAGACAAAACATATCAGTTTCAAAATAGGATGACCATTTTATAATTTTAGAAATTGATTCCTCACCCTAGTTAACCCATATAGGTGGTAATTTCTACTCTAACTCGGGTTTCCTACCAAAGACCTGGAAGTTTGAGCATTCGCTTCAAGATCTTAGCTGTTCCCCTAGCACACTTTTCTGCAACTCACCTGAATTGATTACTGTCGATATCTGGGCAAGCCACATTTTATGCGCTGGTGTTATTGCACCCAGTGCCCCAATGACTACTGGAATTACAGTTGTTCATCCCAGCATCTTACATCTGGGCATTTTTCAATCTCTTCTCCAAGAGGGAGATATGTCTTTACCTTTTCTCTTTCTTTGCTGGCAATATTATAGTCATTGGGTACTGCTATATCTATTATAGTAGCCCTCTTGTTCTCCTTGTCCACCACCACTATATCTGGTTCGGATGTAGAAGTCACATTCGAACTGACAATATGTATATATATATATATATATATATATATATATATATATATATATATATATATATATATATATATATATATATATATATATATATATATATATATATATATATATAAGACTAAGATTATATATATATACATATATATATATATATACAATATATGTATATATTTATATATACATATATATATGTATACAACTGTATATATGTATAAGTACATATATATATATATGTATACGACTCTATATATATATGTATACGTACATATATATAATTATATATATATATATACCGTGAAACTTGGATAACTCAAACTTCGCGGGATCGAGCTAAAGTGTTAGAGTTATCAGGGTGTTCAAGCTATCAGAGCACTGTCACAAGTGCATGTATTTATCGGTAGATACATGTACATATACAAACTAAATATAAATCAAAAGCATAGATTGCTTGTTGCGAGTTAAAGGGAAGTGAAGTTTTAAATATTTTTATCAGAAAGTATGGATATTTTTTTATCACTTGAGATTTGTTTGTTGTTTCAAATGATGTGACTGCCGGGACGTTCTCTGGTTAAAATTGGCAAAACTTGATCGCAGTTAAACTGCTCAGAAAAAAGACGTTTCTTTTAAGACATTTTTAACCGAGACCAAGATTTTACTTTAAGTTTATCCAAAGGTTACCTCACTTTTTTGCTTTCGAAGGGCTATCGGAAAGCCGATGTTTGGTAAAATTGGACCTTTTCTAAACCTTTAGAAAAGTCAATAACAAAAATATATTGCCGAATATGGTAATAACGACGCCTAAGAACTACTAAAAGTTGATGTTTATCTCTATGGCTTGCAATAAAGTGATAATACAAAGTGATAACAACCGTCTCGGTAGTCGTTGGGCAAATAACTGTTCGAGTTAATGATGTTAAGGTAGAGTTGTCTAAAGCCATTTATCATTGCGTGGGAACGGACTAAAACAAATCCGTTTGAGTTAACCATATGTGCGAGCTATCCGAGGGCAAGTTATTCAAGTTTGACTATATACATGTATATAGATATATATAAAAAATATATACATATTTAGAGAACGATTTTGAGCTTGACGTCAAACCCAAATGGTCACAGCCTCATACGAGCTTTGCATCTACCACACGCTTTGATGGCATTATTGATCCATTTTCAAGCCAAGGATACCTTCCCCGGATTGTACATGTGCACAAAAGTGTTGGCTCAGAGCAATGCAGATACACACGGTACACTTTTTAAATTCATGGTTAAGGTTTGTGAGGTACATTGTAGAAGTGATGATCGTTCAGCAATTTTTGTAATTGTTCTTTGAAATATATAAAAATACAAAATAAAAGAAGAGTTAACACATAGGCAGACGTTTTCAATTTTATTTTTGCTTTTTTTCTGGAATAAAGCGTTTAGAACTTGTAATGCACATATAAGTTTACTGCCTAAAATGGTTGCGAATCTTTAAGAATTGCCGGTTTTTTAATACTTGCAACAAAGGATAAAACTGCAAGGACATATTCGGTCTCCTACACTCTCACATATTTGTTCCAAAATTATTTAGTTTTTCATTATCAGTTGCAGTTTTAAATTTTTGGCATAAAGTAAATCTTTAGATATTTTTTGTCAAAATCATTATATCTTTGGTAAAGTAATAGTCAATGTATAATAAAATAAAAAGCATTCTAAGCAGCTTTTCTAATTTCCAGTGTTAATTTTTAATATAAATCTACCAGCTGTGCTACCCGACGTTGCCAAGGTATTAAAACAGCTTATAAACAATGAGAAGTAATGAGAGTTGCCTGCCACTTGCTTAGCCTGACACATTGCCAATCCATAATTTGAGTAAGCGTACTAATAAGAGCTACCAGCTTCTCGTAACGTTAACCAATCACCCTGGGTTCTGACCTAAAGCAGAATGCAGTATAGTATTTGCGCTCATATAGTGACATATATTGCCTAGTGAATCTATCAAGCTCGTGTAGCTTACTTAGTAAGGTGTTGGACTGATGAATGGGAGTTTTGGAGATCAAATCTTCTGTAATACGATTTCATTTTTCCAATAATTATACCTGGGCAAATACACGACAGGCCTACATTGAGAATACATAATGTATATATAATATTGTGAATTCAAATATGAATCATGTTTAGATCTGTTGCTTATCAATATAAATTTTTTAGATAGTTTTTTAGTTAAAATGAATAATTGAATAATATTTTGGATGCTGTTACTTTTAATTACATTCATATCCAACTGATTTGAGTAATAACAGTAAATGCAACAGAAAACCTGATATTAGTTCAACTTTGAAAATACACACAATGGTGAAGAGATATTACCATGTTGATTTGAACTCTTTTTTGACTAATAAAGACCATTAAAGAAAATAAGGTATCAATTGAAAGCTTGAGTGTTTCTATGCAATGAAAAAAAGGCATAAAAATCACTTTTGAATCATGAAATATATGTGAATGCTTTAATAAACTTCAGTAGTTCGATGGTTTTTTATCAAGGAAAATATTAGGTTTTCTGTTGGAGAGACAGTAAGTTAGGGCAAATTGAATTATTAAATTTCATCAGATCTCATCAATTATTAAACCTGATGACCATAAAAAATTTTTAAAATTTTTCAACCTTTGATAATTCCTGCACTATTTTTACTGGATAAAGTTATACAAATAAACATTTGGTAAACGCATATATTACTAGCTTATAATAAATTTACTAATATTTTTGCATAGTTTATGAAAGCAGAAAAGAAATCTTACTTCTCACCATCTGTGAGTCACACATTGAATTATTTGTTTTAGTGCCGTGCTAATGCGCTGCATAGGAAAAGGCTTAACTCAAATCTGCTCTTGGAGACTGCAATGTTATTGCAAAGCGTAGTAAGTTAACACAGTTTAGTCGGTGGCAATATATACATGTATATAATAAATGCAATTTTATAGAACTGCATGGTAGGTTTTACAATAAAGATCTACCTTCTGTTTATTTTAATCTTTGTGAACCATATGCCTATATTTCTGTATTTATTATACAGAGAACATGGTATATTTAACTTTAATTTTAATTACTATAGCCTAAAAATGATTGATGATATTATTAGTGTTGAGATTTTATTTTCACCGAACTATTAATTTATATCAATATACTAGCGGAATTCCCAGTCTTGCACTGGTATTAAAAATTAGCTTATAAAAAGTGACAGGTAATGTAGTTGCTTGCCATTTGTCATTAGCCTGGCACATCGTCAATAGCTATTTTGAGCAAGCTATTAATTTAAACCTACTAATAAGAGCTGTAAGATAATGCTTTAGAGACATTGTGATGTAGCGTGATGCTATGCATAGTTTAACCTAGATAATCGATCATATAACCGAACAAGAAACACAGGATTTGCTTTGCCTATGCTGGTTTTTGGTTCTACACAAAAACTCAAAATTTACCGCAATCCTATTTTAAAAGTGTCAAAATCTAATAATCGTTGGCTAAGTCAGATTTTTAAAATGCAACTAACTCTTTTCTTTTGACCTCAAGAACTCTTATGCAACTGCAGCAAGTTGGTCATACACTATTATGTTTGTTTGAGCAGCTTTAAATGTTTGGTTTTTCTACTCTTGCATAAGATTGAACAAAATATAAACACACGTTCAAGTATGTGCTTTTCTACCAAATGTTAGCGTAAATTAGGATTTAATATTTCATTTTCAGTTTAAAATCAAGTAAACTTCACAGTACCAATCTAGGTTGTCTTTGACAGCAAGCATGACAAATAAACTAGCGATATTATTAATCATGTTTGCTTTTTTATGTTTATACAATTACATGTACATCATATGCTTATCTCTTTATACATTTTTAGAAAAAACTCTCTATCTGTTGTATCTAATATTCAAACAAGCTACCAGTTTATTACAAAACTTGATGATTTTAGCATACCTATCAAGTACTTGTTCTATTTTTTGTTTTAGCCCATGTACAACTGAGACACACTATAACAAAGAGTGTAACTGGAAAAGAACCGTTGATGAAGAAAGCGGAGTCATATATTACACTAGGCATTGTAGTTGCACGAAACCTTTTGGTGCATAGCAGGCATTACACTTATTTTGCTCAAACACTGTGTCGATATAAAAGGCATTAGTCAAACTTCTCCAAATATTTAGTTTGCTCCAGTAGTACATGTGGCTTTCGCTTTAGTGTAGAAGCAACCCTCATGCTTTTAACCTTCAACCCAGGAAACGTTTCAGGCAACTTTCTGCATTCTGTTCATCAAAGCTGATTGTAACTTTTTCACAATTTTTGTTATAATAATATTTAAATCTATTTGACTGAAGCAATGAAAGCGTTATTAGCGTATTAGCGTTAGAAAGAATGATTGCATGACATAGCAATTGCCCCCAGATATTTAGATGACCAGCCATGCTACAATCTGTGCCACTCTGTTGCCCTTCCATATCTAACAACTATCTATAATTGTAAACAGTTATTATACATGACATTCTCTGATGATGCATGGAGCTGCCTGGGTTCCATTCATGCAATTTTTAGCTCTAAATCAAGGTTCATAGTTGACTACTTATGATTACATAGCCTTATCACTCTTTTAACTAAGATATAGCATGGTTTGGAGTGTTTGTGTATTGTGTTCATTTTTTCGATTTTAAATCTTTTATCTTGTGGTTTGTACACACTTATTGATCTAGTTTACTAATTTTTATTGGCAGTCTTTTGCTGTTGTGTATATTACCAACATATGAGATCTTATATTTTTAAATTCCTTCTATTTGGCACATAGTTATTAGTTAAAACCGATTTTTTAACACTTTTAGGTAATTTAATTTTTGTTGATGGTATCTATTACAACACTTGCAGCCCTGTGCATTGCGAAAAGTCTTCAAGTATACAAACTACCAGTACAATTACTTCATATTACAGTAAGGTAGTTGAAAGTCTCAGTTGGTAGCATCTATGGCTAAGAATCTAAATACCAGAGTTCATTCTTGCACAGAGCAATACATTTTCCTAACACTAAATGCTTGGTTTTATACAGGCTGACCAACAAAAATTCAAGGCTCTTACTGCAGTTAATATTTTACACTAAAGTTCTAAGACAAAAATTTAAGCATCTTCCAAGTTTTGTCTTTTGCAAAACCCTTGTCTTGATTAAAACTCTACTAATCTGTTACCAATTCTAGTTATTAATTGTGACACTATGTAATGGCCGCTTCAAGCTTACATGTACATGTTAGTTTCATATTAATTTTTTACGATGTTGTAAAGTTCAAACATTTGGCACTCTCTTATTTACATATTTAGTTCGATAATGTAATGAAACTATTTGTATTAAATTCTTCCTCAGCGAAAGTTTTGCTGATGTGATTGCTCCAAGTTAAGAATGAGCAATTTTTTTAGCGGACTCTTTTGGGTAGAGTAGAGATGGTGAAATATGGGGAATTTTTACATGATTCAAATATCTCTTCAATGGTTTTAGTTAGAGGCAAATTGCAGTGTAAGCAGCCTATTCTAACTAAAATAAAACTGAACCCATCGGTATTCCGTCAATGAACTATCTCAACCAAAAGTTTACCATTTTGGATTATAAGAATAAAATTTCCTGGCATTTTGTCCTTTTAATTACTTTCAAAAAGCTGAAAAAACAAACTTGTTAACTTTAGATCGGCATATAGAACAATATGACTAAAATGATTAATTCACTTGACATAATTATGCTAGTCGGAGTCTTGAGAATTTTATATGGTTTACAACTTAATTGAAAGAAATTATTAGGGCTTAACTTGTGACACCTTAAAATAATTAAATTTTTCACAAGTGTTATGCAGTGGGTCTTACGGTAATATAGCCAATGTGTTCAATATAGACCTTCAATTAAACTTTTCGACCAACTCAGTCAGTTTATATAAATAAGCTAATGATTTGTTAATGACTAAGGCTTTTAATTCACTACATCAGGGTGATTTACTCATTTACATTGTACAATAGCTAGCCAAGTCTCCCCTTGCAACTGATATTAAATTCAAATCGACAACTTATCTCAGTCACATGCAAATATGTCCGTCAAAGAATGTCATTTAAAAGAGGTTCCAGTTTTCAAAAAATCATTATTTGCCGAAACAATCTAAGGCTTGCACACATAAAATGGCACAATATCTAAAGTTTGACTAAAACTATGGATTTTTTTTATATATGTATCATTTATATATATACAGTGAGTGATGAACATAAAAATCATAGAAAAATAGAGTGCTTTCTTTCAGGTCATGCACCAATAGCGGAGCCTCTCGTTGCAAACCCTTTCCATGGCAAACTACACATTGTTTGATAGGGTTACGTTTTGACAAAGAAGTTGGAATGAAACATGGCTTTTAATCCATCAAACGGCTTTTAACTAATTTGGTGTCATTAGCAACAATAGAATTTTGACTATAATTTGGTAGTCGAATTCGGTGACAAAAATTGCAGAAACGTGTACAATGATCATTATTATACAATTGTTTCATTCATGCTACCATTTGCTATTTCTGTTGGTTTTGCGCAATGGCTCACATTTTGGGCTCTGGCAACTATGGTCTCAGAGCATCCAGGTTAAATAAAGGCAGCCCTGTTATTTCTTATGACTAGAATTCTGGCTCTTTCCATGTTTACCAAGCACCTTTCACATCAGAGCTCATTCCAGCTCTACTAGACAATGATGGACTAGTTTAAGCAAGCCATCACTTTATATGGATGACTCTTCTGGCTATTCTACCAAATAAATTTATTTGGGAAAGGTTATTGTAATCTAGTTTGATCTAAAAACCTAGCTTGCTAATAAGGGTTGTTTTCTCTCCTCCATCAATTGTAAGGCATTCACATTCTGTCTTTAGGGGGCTTATAGAAGTGAATCATTTTGATGCACCTGCTGAATCTCTATCTTTGCCTGGTGAAGTGTGCTGCGAGCCTCTTTTGGCCTTTTAAGCAGCTTTAAAACATACTCGTATGTAGAACTGAACTCAATTGCAGGGAGTTGATACTGTATCCCACAGTGATACTAGTCTGGCAGATAGGTGCAGGTCACAAGCAAGCATAAGCAAATTGGCTGTCGCTTTTGGCACTGAATGTGTTGTACCTCAGTAGACTCTGATCAGTTAAGAAAACCTTCATCTTAGTTTGAGTTTAGCAACAGTGCCCTGAGCAACTCGACCAGTGGTTGGTTGGGGAGCTTTACTATTCTGTTTGTCTGTGATAAACTTTGGAGGTGTGCAACTGTTCTACGCAGCACAGTTGACATTGCTATATCATCAGTTGGCTCTCAAACTGTCTTAGCTGATCTTTGTATATTTGCTTCAAAAAGCCTATTTAGCAGAGGACATCTGTGTCTGGGATCCCTCATGGCACCATGGCTTCTAGGAGAGTAAAATAATCCTGTCATTTAGTGAAATGGTTGGTTACCACCATATTCCAATTTTCCCTACTGGAGTCATTGGCAGAGTTCTGGCTATGCCTACCGCCAATTTTGCTTAAACAAGTATGCAAATATTATCTGCTTTTTCCAGTTTTCTTTGCTGTACATTGGTTGGTTTCTTGAAAAACCTAGCCACTCCTTGCCTAAGATTCTCCTGGTTGTTGCCCATTCCAACCATTACCAAGTTAGACAGAGGCTACCGGTTGTACTTACTACCCAAAGTTTCCTATGCAACAGTTTTTGGACAGATTAGGCAGTCGATGAAGTTAGCATGTTACATTCTATCCATATATATTGTAAGAGATTGTCAAATTTTTGAGTGGATTTTTTAAATCTCTCAACCCGCCAGCTCTAGTTGCTTTTTGGTCAGGTCCCCTCCTTTGAAAGTGCTCTGTGAATAGTAGTGACAGGCCTTCTGCTGGTGGCCTTTATCTGTGCCAGCTCTTTTTCAATAACCATAACTGCGTCACAAGCTCTCATCATTGCCTCTGTCAGGTCTTAGTCAACCATTTGAGCTGCCTCTTTGAAGGCAGCATGTTTACCAAAAATGCTGATCATTGTGCAAGCAGTCCTGGTGAGCTCTGAGAAAGCTGCAACTTTATGGGTGTTTGGACCATAAGGACTGGTCCTCAATGGTATGCTTCTTTTGGGTGGGTCTGCCATGTTTCAGCTTGATAAGCTCACGCTGATAAGATATCGGCATTGCCATAGCCTATGCTAGCATGGTGCTTTGAGGCATAGCAAAACTCTGCCAAGATCTCCTACCATTGTGCTCTTTGGTTGAACAGTTTCTTCATTCTACACTGTCAGTAGAGTGGTGCATGGATGCTTTGCGGTAAAACTTTTAGTAGATTTTAGTAGTGGGATTTTGGTGAAGGTGCATTTAGATGCGGGCAGAATTTATTCACAGCCTTTTTTATAGCCAGAAACTCTTGGTGTGATAATAAAGTGGTTCTTTAAGTCAACACCAAAGTCTTGCCAAAGTAAGCCTACACCATTTCTGCTGGCATTTGCTTGGGAAAATACTGCCATTACCCACATTTGTAAGCATTTTTGTCTCTAGATGGGTGCTGAGTGATGCGCTGCTTCCGCTCATCAAACATCTCTGCTCTTATTCTCCTTGTTTAATTCTGTCTTGCTTCTTGTCATCTTGTGTAGACACCTTGCCTTAGATGTGAACAGTGAAGTAAGGCACTGATAGTAGCTTACCATGCCCTTCAACTACCCAACTCTATCTACTTCAATACAAGGTAGGTTATTTCAAGATCATAATTAGCAAGGAATCTTTTGATCATCTCTGTATAGGTTATTACAGCCAGTAATTCTGGCTTGTGACTCAGCATGGAACAACATTTTGGTCAAGGCCGGTACCATAATGTTTATCAGCACCCCCATCTTTCTAAGAAACAGCCATCATCGTTTATACAAATAAGCCCATAGTTTTCTGCCAATGGAACAATGCACTGCTACAACACCACAGAACGATGGTTCGCTACCAGAAATGGGATCTCAAAGATGTCATTTTGGTTGATGTGGCTTCCCACAAAAACTTTCTCAATCTTTACATACCGGTGTAGTATTGGAGACTATACAACTCAATGCAACGGTAGCTGTATGCTATTTGCCATTAGACCATGAATGTCACTCTCTTCCAGCAGGTCCCAATAGCACATGGGACCTGCTGAAAGAGAAATCCTGTTGAACTTTTACATGCTTACAAGTTTTAAGGTGTCAATCAGCCAATCGATGAATCACTCTTTCAGCTTTTAAGGAAGAAAGTAGCTAATTGTGTATTGCAGTTCCTGAGCCTGTGCCCTGACTGAATAAACACCATTCTCATCTCGACAAGCCATGCCGTTTAGTAAACACTCTTGAGCCTAGAGCCACTGAGGCAGACTTCTTATGCGTTTTTCTAATGAATAGGTTGGGGAATGGTAGAACCAATATTACCACTAAGCAGGCTACCAATTGGCTGCTGGCCGAATTTTTTTGTTCATTGTTCAGTGCTGCTTTTGGCAGTTCTGCCTAGTAGAACATGCTTTTTAATATTGGCTGAAATGTTAATTGCAATTCATTTTCTGTAGCTAAAGATATAGCTATTCATTTTTATTAAACAAAATTCAAGATTAGTTTATTCTAAAGTTGTGCTCTCTACCTTTAATTTTCAGCTTTGTGAGATATGATCCAATCTTTCCCATCATATATAGTTTTAGCTAAAAGGTGTTTTATTGACAAACACTACTACAATGTCTTTGGTTTAAATAGTTAGCTCAATAATTTTATCAGCTGCTGAAAGAGTTGACTGCTTAATACAGAATCTATGTAAAATCTAATTTTCACAAATTCTCAAGTTTGTTTTCTAATCTAAGCTTGATGCTGTAGATATTAAACTTGAGTAATTTAAATTACCTATTTTTTTGTCCACAGCATCTGCTAAAAATTTAGACTGTCACAAGAATCTCTTCTAAGAAAACTTCAATCTATTTGCCGATGCATACCATAAAAATTGTTTTGTTTCTTGCTCGTTATTCTTAGCTGCAATGACAGAGCATGTTTTCTTCACAAAATTCCGTACCTTCTCACCTAGTATATTAATATTTTTTCAAGTTTTACCTTAATTCATTTTAATATGGTGTTAGCAGTTATCATGGTTAGTCCATGTTGAAATCATTATTTTACATACAAGTTTTATACAATATACATGTGGGTTCTCATTGTAAGATACATGTAAACTAGCTTCCTTTTAAAGGTAGTTTACATGTATCTTTTTCTATATCTGTTTGGCGATTACAGGCTTAGATTGCATCATGTTTGCCATGGAGGTACCTACTAATTTCTTATCAAATTTCAAGGCAGAAATACAATGGACCTATATCATATAAGTTTAATTCGCTCCAGTGTTGGAATCGTAAGACAAAAATGCCGTATGGAGGAGTATAAAAACCCATAGTAATCATCTAATGCAAACAGCACAGGTAACCATCATCAAAATTTTATACAGGTGCTGTATATATTACAAATTAGTAACGAAACAATAACTTAGTAACTACTCAAAATAAGTAACTTTCGTAACTACAGTAACCTGCAGTAACTTTGGTGTATTTAGGGTGTTTATTGATAACGATTTGCACGAAAATGTAACTTTACCACGTATTAGATGCAATATGTACCACGGGAAGTTCTTACCAATCAGACAGACGTATAACATAAATGTTAAGTTTAACTTCAATGATATTAGCTTCCTCAACCCATAATTAAATCTACGTAGGTAGATTCACAGAACTCAAGAACCCAATTGAATAAGATTATTCATTAAAATTGACCTTGTTATGCACGCATCTACACGTGCAATACCTTTTCTGAAATGTTTTTTCAATTCTTCTATAAAGTCTGTGCCTGATTAGATCTCTACAAGCTTAACAAGAAGCTCGTTAGTCCTTTTTAAGTAAAGTTGTAAGCAACATCAAGTACATATAAAGGAAGATAAACAAGAAAATAGAAGCAAGCAGTCACAAGAACACTTACCAAGGCAGCAGCTGCAAGTTTGGAAAATTCTGAGACATTTATGAAAGCTATTGCAATACGTGAATTTCAAAATTGGCAGGAACAATAACACTCACTCCAATAAAAATATATCCTGCGCAGTCAAGAATAGCTTAAAAGGCTTTCCTTTGCAAGATTCTTGGTGGATACAAAAAGGCAAACACTCTCAGAATGTCTGACAGCTAGACTTAGCCACACTTACCGAATGTGTCACAGCTAAAAGAAGAATCGAAGTACAACACAAAAAATGTGTTTTTTGTTTCTCCAGATTTCACTCTGTTCCACCCTAACCCATTAAATATTAACACAGATTTCTCTCTTTGCACAGTACCTTTAGTTCCTATGTTAGTAGGAATTTTAACATACACCACTTGCTCAGGTAAAATTTTGGGGAGTCATTTTTCCCTGTATTCTCTTTCTCAACCATATTTAATCTTATGCCTATGTGATGTCTCGAAGTCTTTGAACTGACCATAGTCTACACCACTCTCATAGGGTATGCCTAAAGTCGACCTTATTGGTCAGCCAAACATGAGTTCACTAGGTAAACATTTTGATGATAACAGAGTTGTCTCATGTTCTGACAAAGCTGCACCTTTATTGCGGGTATTGCACCATAAATATTTTACTGTTTTGACAGCATTCTCTGCTAAACTATTTGAACATAGATACCTTGGGCTCCTAGTAGTTAAATCTCAAATCCTGCTTCCTTGTGAAATCCTTAAACATGTGGCCTTTATAACAAGCCGCACTGTCAGACTTTGCACACTTTGGGAGTCTGAACCTATTAAACACATCTTCTATAACATTAACCACTTCTCTAGATACCTGATTTTCTATAGGTAAAGCCTCAATCCATTTAGAAATGTAATAACTAGGCACAATTCACCCTTAAAGATTAATACTACATCTGTTAATATAACTTTCCACTGCTGTGTGGATAACTCCTGCGTCTGCATTGATTGATGCCTAACTCGGGAATGCTAATTCTGTTTTAAAAACCAAAGTCTGTTTTGCTACAAACACAATAAAAAATTATTTGGTATACAAATATATGATTTTAATTAGTTTTAGTGTTAGCATGTAAAAATTGGCACACCCATTTTTGCGTGCCAATGTTGGTATGTGAAAATATCGTAGGCTATAGACATACATAGAATGATATAAAAACTCATAGCAATTATCTAATGCAGTCACTTTCTAGTAAAATTCATAATCATTAAAAATAGTAACAGAAAAAAATGTTAACCTTAGTAACCATAGGACCTACAATGACTTTAGTGTATTTTGTGGTTATGATCTGTAAGATAATATAACATTACATCGTACTATGTGAAGAGTTCTTACTTTCGAGACAGACGTGTAACATAGACGCTGAATCTAACTTGAATCAATTTAGCTTACTTGCGCATACTTGAAGGAAGTTTTAGTATGCATTTTAGTAAACTTTATACTTTTAAGTTAAAATTTGTCCTTTATCTGTTTGTGAATTAGTTTTTATCATAATGGATGCCGGTAAGCTTGCCATAGCAAGCAACGTATATCCCTTAATTGTGTGTACAATCAGTACACAAATTGCAAAATTTTAATTTTCAGAAATGATTCTGTCGATATCGAGTGGCAGAAAAAATTAGCCCTAACGAAGAAAATAACGAAAAAGCATGGTGTTTCCTAAAGCTAGGCAAAAGTTTTTTTATAACAAGAGCATCGTAACCTGTGGCTGCAATGCTCAAATAATGCGTCATTTAGCATGCGAATACGCTATAACACAAATGCTAGTGCCTATGCCCAATCCGCTTTGCATAGCTCAGTGGTAGAGCGCGTCAAATTAGAACTTGCGGTTGCACTCCCCATGCGATCAAATCCGTCATAATGTGGATTTTTAATTTCCAAAAATTTATTAGCTATAGCTAGGCAGGCAAATACACACACAGACACCCATACATGCAAACTTTGGAAAAAATATAGACACATGTACATGCATACATATACATAGCTTATAAAGACTTTTCTTAAATGAAAACAACAACATGCGGTAAAGAGATATTTTGTTACACACTTTGAGCACCTGAAATTTGTATCATATTATAAATTTTATAATATTATGTAATAATATTAGAAGTTTTGCTTACGAGGAGAAAAATGTGAGCTAATCAAAAAAACTGCATTGTGATGAATGTGATTTCTAAAATATACAACGTTTTATGTGATACAATTGATATATTTTTTATAGTTCAACGTTTTAAAGTGTGACTGTAAAACATGGTGAATATTGTCATGGAACGCAATGTAAGCTCTGATTTTTATAAATCCAATTGCAGAAAGGTTCTGCAGAGAATTGTCAGTGGCCATTTTGATTAGTCTTAGAAAATCTTCTGTATAACTCAAACCTCTAGTTTGAGCAGCCTGCTGTCTCTTTTGAAGACATTTAATGAATCTTTGGTATGATGCAACAATGTAACTCAAAAGTATTGTAACCATTCAAATATAGCTGTTTAATCAAAACTACACATTTTTTTAACCAGTAAAATACTAACATAAAAGTATCTTCAAAATTATCGAACAAACTTTTAACTTTATTTTGCTCACCTAGATTTTTAGCCAAAAGCGAAAATGTAAAAACGTTGTTACGACACAGTACATTATAATTTTGTTCTATTCATATAATTATAATTTTTGAATTTTAAAATACATACCTTTTCATTTATTCAGTAAAACTCATTTTTTATGTTTTAGTTTTAAGTTCAAGGCTGTTTAGGTTTTTTGGCGCAATTGTATAAATTTGGTATTTTACAGACCAAATACAGACTCAGCTCTTATGCTGGTTTTGATGAATATAACTGTAGAGCTCTTAAACTAATTGTATAGCTATAACACAATCAATTGTGCTTTTATAACTTCAGGCTCATTATTAAACTGTTTAAAACTTTTAAATGGCTCTCTTTCAAAGTATTTGGGCCAAAAGACCAAAAATATGTTTTATCTCAAATATACAAGGTTCCGAAGTGGCATAAGTGAAGTGGTATTGTAGTTACTTTTGGTGAATTCAATGTTTTACAGTGTGATATTGCTTACATAATTTCATATTTCAATAAAATGATCTGTAAAGGATCATCTCTGACCTCATACTATTTCATTAGAGACCCCACTATGTTGAATATATCTGGCAAAAGTATATTTTTTCAAGTATATATTGTTCACGTATGCATCAAGGTCAAGGGTAATAGTGTAGGTCTTTGGCAACTAGTTTTATTATTCCATAATACTTGTAATTATGAATGATGTTAGTATTAGACTTTGTACAAAGATATATCTGTAAAACACTAAGAGGGAACAATTATAAAAAGTACAATATTACAGAAGTAAACAGATTAGCATCAAGTTCCACATACAAAAGCAATGTTGCATATTAATTCAAATAAAACCACATAGTATAGTACACACTTACAATTATTAACCTCTATCAGTAAAATAATGCTCTACATTAACGATTGCACACGTGCCGGACTCAGGGCTCTACAAATGTATGCATACATCATTTGATTAGAAGAAAATTATCTCAATAAGAAAACTTACAGAAAATAAATAAGAACAGCTTTACAGACTCATTTGATAAAAAATAGTAGCATTCCGCAGGTGGCATATTAAATTTTAAGTTTTGCATAGAGTCCATACAAAACTGTCATCACATAATCTTCACTTTACATTAATAAACTCTTAGAACATAGCATATGAAATGAATTACATTAGCAGTAGTTTATAGAAGTCGCGTATAGCAGATATGAAGCAAGACTACTTTATCAACCCTCTTCCAACAATAAAATGTGGCATAATCCATACACAAAGCTTTATAATATCTCAGCTATTTGAACCCAACAGCCGATATATTATCAAAAAGCATAACAATTAGCTTGTTTCCAAATACAATAATTACCAAGTAACCATTTTGCCAATATAATCCTATTTATATTTTAACATAGCTATGTGCCAATACAATCAAGAGTGTCAATACAATCAATAAATATTCCGTACCAAAGAAGATTCAATCTCGAACTCCGCCGTTCGCTAGTCTGACGCCGCACCCACTAGACTACAGAAATCAAATTGCTAGCTTGCCAATATAAGTCATTATATGAGAGCAAATACCTAGCTGCTTTGCGTAAGATGCGGGTCATAGCAAAACATCACGAGAAGCTGTTCGCTCACATTATTAAATTGGCTAATAGCGAGCAACACTCACTGTGTGTGTGTGCGTGCGTGTGTGATTGAGTGTCCGCGGTGTAGAGTACCGTACTTTTCGGACTATTACCCGCTACTAGGTATCTTGGGCGCGTTAACGGGAATCTCCGGTTAGTACACGCCTCTATACATAACCTATTTATCGGTTTTACACAAAAACACGTCACCTCCGGTTAGCACGTGCCTCTTTACGGCGCCCAACGACACTGGTGCATTTGAAGCAGCAAATTTGCTGCCGTGTTATAAAGCACCGTCCTGAGTTCGGCTGCCTATACAGCTATACAAATGTACTAATCATTAAATAAAATAAATTAATGAATAGTAATTTACATGCGATTAATTTTTACTGCCAACGTGCACCGAGAAGGTCACGCGAACGTTGGTTTCTTGCGGTCACTGGAAAACGCAGTTCTCTCCTACTAAATTTCTACCTAAAGAAGGTAAGTATTTCTTAATCAATGTTGTATTGCATATGAAACGCCAAACTTCCACTACATAACCCTTTCACTTGCGTCCGTGAACAAATTTAGCTATCGGCCTACTGCCAGCAATTTTGCCGATATTGCTTAATATGTATACATTATTTTTTCAATTTCAAACTCGATCTAGAACATTTGTTTTGGTTATATATTTCATTTTGCCAACATGTTAACAAGCACTGCTATATAAAAAATTTGTTGTGCCTATACTTTGTGCATTTTAATTGTCTGTGTAATCACAAAAATTTGATATGGCTATAATTTCATCAACATAAGTAGTTATTTGTTTTTTTAACTCTGACGCATTTAATGAACTCACACAAAAAATCTTTGTTTTTAAGTCAGAAATTTTCAAATGAAGATTTGAAGTTAAATTTTAGGCTAATTTTATGGAGAAATCTTTGGACAACACTGTCACTACTATAAAAGTCTTAAAGATCATTGGTTATGTTATCAAGGAATAATAAAATTCACTTGCTAGCAATTGCTGGGAAAGTCGCAAATATTGCGTCTACGGCGGTCAACCATAGAAAACGCATAAATGAGTCTATTTCGGTGAAAGGGTTAAAAATGTTGGATTTGCCACTGTTTGTGATAGTAAACATCACATCACATTCCTTCCGCAGCTGAGTTACTTTTACTTATTTTCCACCTACGAGTACTACAGCTACTACAGAACTTGCACGGGTACTGCTACTGCGTTTTACCTACTAAATTTCTACATCGAAAAGGTTAGTATTGTTGTATGTTGTTGCTATTTACTATGTTATTGCTATTACTGCTATTGCTATTTTAATTATATGTGTAATCACACAAATCTAAATCAGCTATGTCATCAACATAAGTAATTGTTTTCTAACTCGGTGGCATTTTCAAAACTTACACAAAAATGGTTGTTTTTAACCACTTCGGCTACAATTGCATAATCCAATCTCGCATTCAGGTACAATTAAATAATGATGCTCTACAGATTATGACATGGGTCAACAGAAGTCATTTTAACCGTAGAAGCACTCACATTTTTACATAAAACACCTATACTTTTTGGAAAGCAGAGAAAATTCTGTATCTGATCGTATTATCTTTATTTCAAAAATTAAAAATAATAAATATTGAAAGTAGCATAAAATAGCGGTTTAATTAAAGTTTGTGTTCTACGAACATATTTGATTAATAAGGGTAGCATGAAAATGTATAAAACTATATATAATAACAGACATTTAAAACATTATACTGTGTATACAATGCAATCTACAGTCTCTTCCATAGCTGTTAACGTATCTTCGTCACCACTCTACCGGAAGTCTGCCATTTCTATTGCTGAATTGAAGCCTATACGCGTCAACTACTAGCTACTACGCGTTATTACTAACTGATCGAGATGTTGAACTTTGAACTGTTGAACTTTGAACGCAAATTACTCGAAATTCTTTTATTTGACCATAGCTGTTTGATCAGTCCAACGTCTGCAAACATGTCTGAAGGTCATGCTTAGCTTTGTAGATATAGTGTAACTGCAAGCAGGCTCTAAATATAGAAGGATGAGTAATGCAACTACGCAAAGCCTAAAAACTGGCTGATGAACTTGAGAAGAATATACTCGAAACCGCTATAGCGGTGCATGCACCCAAAGGGGTTAATTTGGAAATTCTCAAACAAAGATTTAAAATTAAATTTTAGGTAAATTTTATAGAGAAATCTTTGGACAACACTGTCACTCTATACAAGTCTTAAAAATCGTTGGTTATCGCAAAAATGTGTCTATGGCGGTCGACTATAGAAAACGCATGAATGAGTCTACTTCAGTGAAAGGGTTGAAAACGTTGGATTTGCCACTGTTTGTGATAATAAACATGTTCATCTCCTTCCACAGCCGAGTTACTTTTACTTTTTTCCAGCTACAAGCTACTACAGAACTACAGCTACTACAGAACTTGCACGGGCAGTCTGAGTCTGGCGATACGCGACGGTGAGAAGAAAGCGAGCAGCGTATATTGCAAAAAAGCACACTATCTCATTCAATTTTAGAAATGCTTGAAGCAGTACAATGTCTTCCAAAAAGCCTACTGCCCAAACACAAGAACAGATTGATTTCCATAAAGAAAGAGATCGAATTCGCAAAGCAGCAGCAAGACGAGCAGAAACTGCAGAGCAAACACAGCTATGCCCACAACGAAACGGAACTGCTACTGCAGCTGTTTCTTGAGCAGAAACCGCCGAAAAAACACAGGTACATCGAGAGCAGGTCAGAATAGATGCTGCAGCCGCTAGAAGTGCAGAGACTACTGAACCGACCCCATCAGCAACTCAAACGGCTCAGAGCCTCCGAGCAGATGCAGTGGCGACAAGAACATGATGCACTAGCTACAACAGCTGCTCGGCAAGCTGAATTTTCAGAGCAGATGAAACGGTGACAACAGCGAAATGCACTAACTACAGCAGCTGCTACCAGGCGCCGTGTATGGACAGAAAACTTTGCACTTGACTACAGTCCTGCAACACAGTATAGGGTTGAATTTTTTATGGGAAGAATGTCCAAAAATGCTCCAGATGTAATGCCTTACATTGGAAAGGCGAGAGGCCATATATGTAGTTTATATAGTAGATTTTATTGATAATAAATTTTATCAACAACCGCATTACTGCTGCACAGTTTGTATATACCATGTCAAAACACAGGCCATAGACGAAGAACTGGTGAGTCATGATTAGTGTTTCAAACATGTGGAAGCCTCAATTCAATAAATGCTGGCGATAGCTAAGCATTGCAATAGCAAAATATTTTCTAGAATTTCTTAAAATATGTAAAACTTTTCAATACTGCCAGTTTGAAGAACGTCAGTTTGCCTAGCAATGTCAATTTCATTATCAGTTCTGTGTACAAAATTAGGACATTCCCGATTTGAGTGGTTCGAGACTGATGCATTGTAGACTAGCTGTAAAACACATTGCATATTTCCATTGGTCTCCAACATTATTGACATGTACAACTGCATATGTGTATGCAGTCAGATCAGCACAAAAATTTCAGTAGATTGCATATTTGGAGTTGTTTTACAGTATGAAAGACAACTCTCAATAAAACTATTGCTTTACGTAAATCTGTTCCCCAACAAGGGTAATGCAGCTAGTTGTTTATAAGACAAAACACTTTTCTTATGATATGTAGTTTGAAAGTCAGAATGGCAAATGTTGTTATATGTTAATTACAACTCAACTTTTTGTACAAAGACTTTTCTATTACCCGGGCAACACAGCTAGTATTTTAATAAAATACTTTTACCTACATTTCAAAAAGAAATGTTTAGCTAAAAAAACTAATTTTTGATGTTAATCCTTATTAGTTTTGTTGTGCTGAATGACTTGTACCGACGACAACAGAGCAAGATCTTTTAAATAAATACTTGCTGGATTATGTTTTTGTTATTAGGCAGAGCACCAACATATTTGGCATCACAACATTTTATAGTTTTAAACCGAATTATGCAAAGTTTCAGTCTGAAGGCATTTTTTGCAAACTGCAAGTAGTAGAGCTAACAAAATAGCATGCTGTAAAAACCCCATTGGCTAAGGCTTGGCTAATTTCCAAAGCTTTTCGAAATGAAATGATGGAGCACATGTTTAAGTCAGTATTGTTCGAAAAGCTTTATGATATCCTGGGACAGTATGTAAACTGGGTGGCGTTCATAATATTATTTCAGTTTTCAACTAGATAAACAGTTTAATAAATTGTTGCATTGCAGATAGAGCAGCATTTCTACCACTAGAGGCACAATGGTTTAGAATGCTTGACCTGCAAACAACATTTTTAGGTACAATTCCTAAAAAGGCGGTCGGGTGGTTACATAAATGACATTCAAGCTTAAAGTTCTCTCTGCAACTAACCTAGTCAAATGTCTCTAATCAGCGAGGATCCTTTGCTACTTACATGTAGTGTAGGTCGTTTAGCTAAAATCACATTTTAAAGACGCGCACAGCTCTGGTTGCAGGAACCATAACTTCCTGAATTATACCTAATCTGCAAGGGAGTGCTCACACGCATGGCAGAGTATATATTTGTAATAGTAGCTGCAATTTGAAAGTCTAAAATTTTTTTGACAGAACAAATCATCCAATCTGTTTTTGTTGCTATGCTACATTTGAGAGTTCTTTGATTTTTAATCTTTGGGTAATGAAACTGACTGCTTGAGTTGATTTGGGTAGTTGGCTCTGTTTGCACTAAATACTTTCTTTAGTGCAAACAGAGCAAGCTATCCATTATTTCTCTACATCATTTAACTATCATGCTTTGTCACTACAGTTAAAAAGGGCAGCTTACCAAATATATTCTAGGTGTGCTCTACCCTATTAAAAATGTGGCCATGCTGCAGGTAATTTGTATTAATTACCACATGTCAATTGTTATATAGCTAATACAATCAAACGGAAACACTTTGATATAAAAAAAGATACTTAAGGTGTTTGCATAAATTTACGCAAAAAAAAACCATCGTGTTTCAGCAACATTTTATTTGTCCCTTTTGCACACAATTTAGCCGTTTCTTTGACATATTAAAGCTAAAGACAAATTTTGAGTATCCTATTTCTCTAAAGACTACTTTTTAAAAAGTTTGATTGCCAAACCAAATGAGTTTTTTTCATTCTGAATAAAACTGTTTTGTAAGATAAAAATGTTTTCTTGAAACAAAAATTGTTTCGATTTTTCGGTGTTACCGTTTGTTTGTTTTATTTCACATCAAATCATGATATAATGAGATTATAAAGAATTAAGGTGCAATGTGGGCCCATATGCGCAGTAGCATGGCTATTCGAGGCGCAAAGTGCGAGTTAACAGATGAGATTTATTGTCAACGAAAAAAAAACATGGTTGTCTAAGCAATAGAAATCGAAGCAAATCTATCCCAGAGAGTCCAGCAAGTACTGCTTTAAAGCAGCTCTAAAACCATCATGACTATCAAGTTACCTTAGCCAAATGACAAAGAGTTCCATGCTGATGACACAGGATAGGCAACCCTTCTGTGGCAACCAGTAGAGGAAGAGGGTGGAAGAGGTAATGAAAACAAGGAATAGCGAGTGTTATAATGTGTTGACAAGTTAGTTTGAGATTTAAATCATGTGAAGGCTAAAAGACATATTCTTAATTGGTAGAGTTGTTGTATAGACAAACCACAAAATCTTTTAAACAAACGAGTTGACAGTAAATAAAAATATTTTATGATATGTTAATTTCAGCATTCGCTTGTGGATGCTTAGAGTTTTGTTTTAGTAGCTCATTGGAGCATTTCCCATGCTTCCAAGCAATAAACTATTTTGCTGTTAATTGGAGTATTATATAAAAACAACATGATGTTAATCCCACGACCAAACAAGAGTGAAACGATTGATTGGGAGAATTATCCCACGACCAAACAAGAGTGAAACGATTGATTGGGAGAATTATGATAAATGCACATGTGCACACAACTTTCGAAAAAATTATCTGTTAACGACCGTCACCAAACCCTTGCAACGAAATCCTATCAACAAATTTAACTACTTTTCAGTAAAGTCGCTTAAGTATAATAATGATACAAAACGCATACAAACCTATTTAAATATGTTACTAAGCCTTTGAAAGGTTACCACAAATTCCTAAAACTAACCCATCTGATCGGACTATACAAAAATAGACAGATTTATTAGAACGAAAATCGTCACAAAACGCTTGAAAAGCTTCGTTTAATAAAAGTGAAGACCGGAAATTGAAACGCCGAGCGACAGAGAATAGAACAATAAAGTCTTGCAACAAATCGCCACAAAACGCTTGAACAGCTTGGTTATTAATAGTTTCGACCGACCTACGAAACGCCAATAAAGCCGTGCGACAGATAGTAGAACTGTTTACAGTGTACTGTTTGAGGCGTAAACCGATTTACAGGTACGAAAATGTGGTACACAGTTTATCAGCCTACGTTTTTGTCCAATTACCGAAGGTTTTTCAAATTATCTAGAACATCAGCCAGATTTCTTTACATCTTGTCTACAAGGTAGGGCATTACTACAACGCCTTTTTATGACAAGAATATTTCTTTATTTCACTCCAGTTTGCATAAAACTTCCAGACATGTAAATGCCAACGCTTGCTCTCTGTTACATATCGCTGTCAAAACCATTCTACATTCATCCCAACACAACCAACTTTTAAACTGTGTATTTCACATCAGTTTGCCGTTTAATTTTTAATATTGCATTTCAGAGATATAATAAACATATTTCTTTATTGTTGGCATTGTTGGTGTTAGTTAAATTACGTACAGTAGGTTAGGTCTACAGCTTGAATTAATATTTATTTTATTATTGTAAAACATAAGTTTGAGATAGTTAAATATTTATTTTATTAATATTTATTTCTGTTACATATCGCTGTCAAAACTGTTGTACATTCAACACAACCAACTTTCAAACTGTATATTACAATATATTTTACTTTTAATATTGCATTTCAGACATATAATAAAGATATTTCATTATTGCTGTTGTTAGTTTAATTACTTACAGTAGTTTAGGTCTACAGCTGGAATTAATATTTATTTTAACCAACAACCAACTTTCAAATTGTATATTACACAGCAGCTTGCCATTTACTTTTAATATTGCATATCAATATAATAAGAGATATAATAAACATATTTCATTATTTCTGTTGTTATTTAAATTACGTACAGTAGTTTAGGTCTACAGCTTGAATTAATATTTATTTTATTATTGTAAAACATAAGTTTGAGATAGTTAATTATTTATTTTGTTAATATTTATTTCTGTTACATTTCTGTTATTTCTGTTGCGCCTTTTTAGAGTCGTGCTCCCTGAAATTTATTTTATATCATCTCAAACAAGTCTCATTTACATTATAGGCCTACTCTGTCAATTCCTGCTGAGAACTACTTTTTTAACAATCAACAGTACCCTTTCTTTTTTCCATTACCACTTTGGTCGTGGGCTGTATGACAGTTGAATTTTTAGTATAGTTTATGATAGCAAAATCAGGTTTCGTTTACTTTTATTATTACTCTGCAAACACTTTCACTTTGAAAATCACCAGTGATTATAAAAATAGTACGCCGCAGTATCAGTGGTCTATAGCAACTCTCTTAGGCTATACTATAATAGCCGAGCTTTTTTGATCGTGGGCTCACAGGCCGTCCTTCCATTTTCGGTTTAGCCAGGCAGCCATGAATGTATCTTTTGCATATTGGTCTATAGAGCCTATATGCTGGTTCCCTTTCTATGACATTCAGTTGCCACAAATGACGAAGTGCATTAAAGATATAAAACCTGCTATTGTTGTGTTACAGTAAAAATATTTCAAATATCCAACATCTCAAGGAATTAGAACATTTGTACATGTTCTGGCAAAGAGGAGACATAGAATAATGATATTCATCTTATTAAATTGCTGTTGAAACTCAGGTAAATTATTAACTGCTATAAACACCTTAAGAATAACTGTACGTATTCCGCAATACTGGATTATCGCTCTTGAACGCTGCTCACATCTATAGGGTGCAGGTTACAAGACTGACACTGTATTTAATTGAGCTAAGCAGTAATCTTCCAAACTCTCTGAAGTTTTTGCCAACGTTTATTATCTTGGCTTTATAATAAAATTACTAACAGGCAGAGGAAGACGGCTTGTAAGAATATAAAAACAAAAATTAAAAACTAGGAAAACTCCATGACTAGTCTATGATTGAGGCTAATTATGAGTGTTAGTAGGGAATCTGTATGTTTTGCAGTTGATGTTTTGCATTTATGTATTTATCTAAAACATAATCTGAAAAGCTAAATCATGAGCAACTAAATAAAGCTAATAGTTAATGTTTGCTATACAAACACTCAATAGACTGAGGTGATGATTGAGTTATATTAGTGTTTGTAATTTATTGTTATTTTGATAGAATGCTATCAGTCAATTTTTGCTTAAGATTTGATAAAAAATAGTTTTTGTCTAATCATGTATATTCAACTATATTATATTTTGCAAATGTAGATTCTTAGTGTGTTTGAGAGATTTTCTTTATATTAAAATAGCTTTTTACTTGTCATCTATCACGTTTCCTTTATAAAATATCCACTCAGTTTGTCATCATGTGTTTAAACTGAGAGAATATCTTCATTCGATAAAACAGTGCCTTTGAATAATGTCCTTCCAAGTAAGTCTTTAGCATGGAACTGAGCAAGACCTTGAAATGCATTTGTATGGGTAGACTATAGTGTTAGATGTGTGGGATGAAGACAGACACCTCTCTGTTCCCCTCTTGTATATTCAACTTTCCTCCTAAGGAGGAATTCCTCCGTGGTTGAAAATCCCTGCTTTAGACCTTTTAATTGATAAACTGTTTAAAGAATTCATAAAATCACAATTATCCAATAGTAAGTAAGCAAATTTAAAATCGGTCTGACTGTTGAAGCCATAATGAAATTAATGTGTAAACAAAAGCATTTAATAGCCTTTGCAAGTGCTCTTTAATTTGTAATGTTGAAGCATTGAATGCAAAAAGAATCTGCTTGACAACTCAAAACTGCATCAATCGAGACTGTTTATAAAATGACACTATGTTTGATCTAAGCATTTTTTTTTATTCAACTTACGCAGAACAAGTAATAAAGGTCGGACATCCTTATGAGAAGGCTGTTTCACTAATGAAAAACATAACAAAGCTCAGAGAGGTGCATGCCCTGTGGCTGTGTGAATCATACAGGCACTTTCTGCCACCACCATAAAGGGCTATCGCACCGAATTGGTTCACTAAGACAGGAATATCGTTGGCAGGAAAGCGACCAGTCAACCTGGACCCTCTTCCTAAACAACTTTTTGATATCGCAGTAACAAACATAATTAAACGAATATATTTTATATTTATTCATATATAGCTATATATAAATGTTTGTATATTTATTTTTATTTATATTTCTCAAAGTATGTTGTATGTCTGCATTTTGGCTATAGCTATTAAACTCTTGGAATGAAGAACCCGCACCAAAGAACATTTGATTTCACTATTTCAGTATTAATTAGTCCATAGAGATTGAATTATTTGCTAGCTGATATATTTCTCTATATGGCAGGAAATATCTCTTGGAATTTTGTACTACGCAGGGTCATAGCATAACGTCACGAGAAGCTGGTAGCTTTCATTATTAATTGTACTAAAATTTTGTATATGTGTTGATTTTTTTACATAATTTCATAACTTCAAGCAATGCATAAAAATGTAACAGCAAAAAATCGTGACTCTAATTATTTAGCGCTCAGAGTGTGAAGTCTTCACATGGTGTCTTGATGAAATAAAGCCCAGTCTGTAAAAATTTTTTTTGCTTCTCAATGCATATTTATTTATAGCTTCATGCCAAATTGCATGTACGTTATAGCACGGTTTGAGCAACCGTGTCGGGCAACCACATTGCAATGCTCAACGGATGGCATTATGAGCATTTTAAAGATATGCACCCGCGATGCATCGGAGCTTTTGAATCCACTTACAATGAACTCAGATGACCAAGAGCAGTGTACAGCTACCTGATCTTAAAGAACCAACGTCAGCAGGTGCTGGCTTCGGGCTTTATTGGCCTTCAAGGGGAGAAACAGCATCCTCGCTCCCTAGCACCTGACTCCTTAACATCTAACGACATTGCTGCTAAATGTTAGTGTTTTGGTCGGTATACTCAACCAGGCTCTTAGAACAACCTTGATCGGCTGAGCTAGCATTTGCCTCAGTTTACTGGCAATTGGCTAGTAGAGGTATCTGTGAGGATCGCCAACTATGAACGATTCTGTGAGCTGACAAGTCACATCTGTGAAACTCCTCCGATATGTTACATAAAGGAGCTGCCCGGCTATATAGCTCCATGATGATAAGAAAAACCTTCAGCTGTGAATCTGTAAAAACTGCACTGGTAACCAAGTATGTCGTGCCTCAACAAAAAACATGGTATCTATTTGTCAACTGCCAGTTTGCCCCTGGAAATATGTTTTATGTTTGATTTGTTTGAAGCGATTCAGGGAAACTTGGGGATGTCCTCAAGAGATCTTGGAGTTCGAGTTAAGTTTTATGACTTGCTGTCAGCTTCTATTTATGAGTTAAGCATTATGCCTGAATATGCGTACACAGCCAATGTTGGGTTTAGGCTGGCCCGTGTGCGGAACCGCTTAGCTTAGCGGAGAACTGCGGATCTCCTTCGAGTGGGATTGGTGTCGGTATTTTGCTGCTTATGGGCATGCATTCCTATGATGGTGAAGGCTGATCGCTAAAGGGAGGTTGGTGTACTATCATAACAGCTTGGTGCTGCTTAGCAATGTCTTTGTTGGTTTTGTGACCAAAAATAATAATTAGGTAATGGTTCCACACACACTTCCCAGTATGTACTGTGTAACAGTTTTGCCATAGCTTTTGCGAAAAAGTGCTTTAATTTCTCCGGATGCGCAAGTTTGTACAGAAAATAATCACCTCTCATGAATTACAGGCTGTTTAAGCACTCTCTTGAGTCGTTCTGACTTTTACAAGCTGGACTGAAATCTAATCTCAAAACTTATAGTTGTACATGTGTGTGCGTGCGTGTGAACTTGTAAATGCATGCAATTGGGGACTCACACCAGAATTTAACAGACAAATTGGGGACGTTCGGAAATTGGGGACGTCCCCAATCTTTTAAACCCTTTTTTCTTATAAAAAACTAAAAAATATATAGTTTAATCCAACTCCCGACAAAATCTGAGCACTGTCCCCAATTACCTGCATTTGTACGAGAACATCTGTGAGTGTGGGTGTGTGTAAAAATATGTAAGTCCCCATTAAGTTTGTTAAATTCTTACACACATTTGACCTGTTTCCATTTGTTAGCAGGCAAATATTTTCGGAGTTTTCTTCTCATAGAAACTTTTTACCTAACAATTGGGGACATTATATCTTATTGGGGAGCTAATTTCTACCTTGTAAAAACTCACAATATTTGCGAGTTGCTACAAGAATGAAATTACAAGAGATGAAAACTCACAATATTTGTGAGTGAAAAGTCACAATATTTGTGAGTTTTTTTTTAAATGTAGCTTCAGAAGCAAATTGAGCGTTTATACTATTTTTGAACTTATGTTTAGCTAAAGGCTATATTTGCTCTTCTGCATTACAATTGTATTTTGTAGTTTAGCATTTGCAGAGTTTTTTTTTACAATATAATGTATTTGGTCAGCAGTTATACACGCTCAGAAGACATTTGAAAGTGTGTCTTGTTTGCTTCCTTCAATAGTTCAGGCCTTTAATAATCCTTGAGAGCTCTTGTACTTTTTTCAAATATTCTCACATATGCATCCTTCTTTACTTACTAGCTTTTATTTTTAGTATGGTTGTAGTTTATACGCAATTAAAAAAAAATTGCGCTTTATTATTCAAAAGATTTGTTTGAATTCATTACGTACATTTCTTACATAAGTTATAGCTACATAAAATCTCAGGTTAATTTCACATAGTCTTAAGCATAAGATCTCTGTACATGTACTTTATTGACTTCAAATCTTGATCCATTGTATGTCTTTGCAAGAACTTTACTACATCATCCTTCCTTGATATTTTTAGACTGAATAAAATATTAAAATAAAACATGTAGCCTCCAATGCTTTCTCTAACTCGTTTACATTTTTCCTATATCTATGAATAATAATGGTCAAAATTCTGATTTAAAATATATTTTAAAAGTTAATTTGAATGTCTGATAATTTTGGTTCAAAACATTTAAAACAAACATTATTAAACCAATTTCAAGTGTCTCTGCAAATTTGTAATCTGAGATCTGTATGTTGTTAGAATTCAATGAAATTTTCTGTTTTTTCTTTCTCAGACCAACGGTCCATCATTGAACTTTTTTACTATGTAGTATTCTTTCATCAGCTCCACTAAAAAACTTTCGTTGCTGTTTGACAAGGTAGTATATCTTTAGAGAATGAAACAGCTAGATGTAAAATTCTGCCATACATTTATCGCTCCTCATTGAAAATACTTATAGTTGTTTTAGAAAATATATATATTTCATCAAGTTTATATTGAGTATGTTAACAATACCAATCTTTTATCTAAAGCTTGATTGTAATTTAACTCCTATGTCCCTAGGCTTGCTTTTCATGTATGGCTTGAAAACAATGGAATTATACAAGTTTCTAGTTTAATCAATTGCGGTTATCAATGTGTAAAACTAAGCAGCAGTGTCAACATTTAATGAATATATTTAATTCTTTTTGGCTTTTGGATTTTTGAAAAAGTGCTTGTCATCACCTCACCTGTTCTTTTTACTTTTGTTTATAATAGTTAACTCATGCTGACGCAATGTAAATATGTTGATAACTGGCATTGCTAGCAGTATAAAATGAGATACGGCAACAAAATTAATTCAGTAACGTAATTAAATTTGTTGTCTGTTTATGTCAATCGCTAATGGCCTAACGCTGAGTTATCCTTTGTACATCATACATGTGTATCATCATTAATAGTTCCTAAAAGTAAATTAAAAAAGTGTCATAATATGTATATTTATTACTCAACAAAGATTTCATAGGCAACTATAGAACTTTTGAACTGAGTTTGAAGTAGAAATGAAGTCATGCATAACTTTTAATAGCATAATTGTGAAAGTGTGCACATGAGATTGCACATGAAATTGTCCACCAAGCACATGAAATTGGCAAAAAATTAGGTATACAAAAAGGCAAAGTGTTTTTGCATACTCGCAAACAATAAAAATATTTTTTGGGGTGTTAAATGGGTGTGAAATACTGACCGCAAATAATCGTCAACATGAATGATTTTTTTAATGTTTATTTTTACTTCGTTCATGGGAATGCAACAGATTAAAATTTTTTTTAAATTTTATTGTAGTATTCATCATATATAATTTTAGCTGGATTTCAGTAGTGTATATATGTAAGAGCCTAATACGGTTCAGTGAATGCATGAAACTTTGTTTGTTATACGATACGAAGCCAAATGCGCTTAGCTAACGTCTCAGCAAATAAGCAATGCATACTGAAAATCTATATATAAATATCAGTGTCTTTTTGTCTTTTATTGTATGTTCATTTATAATAAGTATGCATTGTTTTAACATAACAATGCATAACTTACATGACTCTCTCATAAGCTTGATTGATATGATAAGCAAGAATATTACAATCAGTAGAGAGCTGTAGTAGAACTGAAACAGGCACAGTATAAATTACACAAATATATAAAAAGTACACAGAAATAAATGCAGTATGCAGAAATAAAAAAAAACACCTTCATTTGAAACCGTCATTTTTATTACCCGTGCAAAATCGGGCAATCTGCTTGTTTTATATAAAGCAAGAGAGGCTGCTACCTATTTGTTAAAATTCACAACAATAAAAAATCTAAAGAAGTTAGACCAATATAAAGAAAAACATTTTTTATAATTAAAACACAAAATGAAATCAAAACTTGTTGATCACCAAAAAATACCAAATAGTAGATCCCTGGTCAAAGATTTTCAAAATCACACTGGCAAAACTGCTAGCAATTTCTTGTTAACTGTTTTTGTAATTATTCTTGACAAAGTTATTACTTGCGCTGTTTTAATTAAAAAAGTTTACAGGTAAACGTTTGTTATTTTGCTATTTTTAATTTTGTTCCAAAAACTTTGCAATTATTTTTTATAGATTGCATTGTAACAAACTAATTTTAGATATCAATAGCGATAGGGCAATAAATTAATTATGGTGCTGTTGTTATCGTGATTCCTAATTTGAAGTAAACAGTTTTATGAGAATTATTCTATAGCGGGCCATTGACTACTTCTGTTGGAAAGCTTACCTACAGTTTTAATGTTTGAAAAACCGACTCATTTAACCCTGTGAGGCCCATACACAGAAGCTTTGCTCTAAAAATTTTCAAACTTTTTGAATAGTTTCCAGATATATGTATGAGTGTTTTTCTAATTTTTTTATTTTCTACAACGACCCTGACCTGAGATATTAAATGTTGCACTCACGCAACATTGGGCTTTAATGCTACCTATATACATTACGCCTTAGACAATAGTGTTATGAAGTATTTGAGCCAGTAAAATAACTTTATTTGAATAAATAAATGGTAAATGTACTTATATACATATACATGTATACAGATACATACATATACATATATATAGTACATATATTGAATATATATACATTCAGTATATATAAATTGTATATATACATACATATACGCATACATATATATATGTATATATTGTATATGCATACATATATGCACACACATATATATACATATATAAATATATATATATAAATATATATATATATATATATAACACAAGCATATAAGTTTACATCACTGTTTGGTACAAATGGACTAAATCCTGGAGCAATATCAACTGTTCCAAACTAACTATAGCTCTCCATTCGCTTGCAGTGATAGGTACGAAAATAATTTTGTTCATCAAGAAAGCAGAGACTATTTCACATTTTGTAGTAGTTATTTTCTTGAACAGCTTGCCGTGACTTCGCTTTGGAGCCTTTATTGGCCAATGAGCAAAATTGTCATAGTGAACATTGCACGGACCTCTTCCAATTTTTTAGCTGGTCTAAAGCATAGACTAGCATCACCTGCTGCAGCTGGTCGTCCTTGGTTGGCAGCACCATTGACATGGATGAGACTGCCGGCAACTTCAGCTTGGAGTTCTCTTCTATTTAGTACTTTATTTATGGTAGCTTGAGAAGGCGACTATCACTTCTGTAGATATTCCAAGTGTTGATCTCGGCTACCATTACAAATGTCGTTACAGGTAGAGATATCATCACCGGCTCTTCATGGCAAAACGATACTTTGCTAAAAATAAATCTTACAAATCACTGCCTCCCATATTTTTATGTGGTTGTATAACAGCAGGCATGTTATAGAAACGATGTTCTTTTGACGACTTGTCCCACCGTTTGGCTTGAGCAAAGGGTTGTACACCAGTCTATGAGGAGAGAACGGTGATAACTTTGTTGTCACACTATTTGACAGCAACCACATTGTTGACCTCCTTTACATAGCTGTCATAAGATCCTTTACTATCTCGTTTGAGGGCTTTGCATTATTGAGCATGCATTCTTGAACCCTGTTGGTTCGAACAGTATCTGTATAGAACATCCCAGTTTTATTTAGCTCAGAGATGAAGGGAATAGCAATAAACAAGTTGCCTCCGACAATTTTGTACCTCCAGTTCTTTTGTAGAGTAAATGTTAGCTTAAGCACAACATCAGCTTCTTAGCCCAACTCCATCTGCTTACCATCACCACCTTGGTATACTTCAGTCATGCAAAATGCCGCTGACTCCTGCTCGATGCTAGATCTTGAAGCGCCATGGATGTGGCTTACTCTTTATGTATTGTCGGGTTCTATTTATAGACATTCATTCCATATGGCACCTATCCTTCGTCACATTTTCCAGAGCTCGTCTAGCAAATTCGTTCCATCAACTCTGCTCCTCATTCGAAGGCAATTGCTGTTGCTGTTTGAAGTGGAAGGCTTTGAATGCATTTTGTATCTACAAACTAAAACAGAATATTTTAAAATACTATTCATCTAACACCTAAAATCGCCCAAAAGAAAGCCTACACACAAAACTATCATGCTATATCAAGTGAAATATTTTGTATCATTCGGAAATACCAATTTGCTTTGGTAGTAAATGACTAATAGCAGTAGTACTAGTAGCATTGAAGGTAACCTGGTAATAGTACTTCAATGGTAGTCAGTGTACCTCTACTACCATCTTTACAACACTAAGTATTATGCACATCAACAAGAATGAAGAGCATTAGCCCTAACAATGGTCTATTGGAACATCCGATACTAACCCCTTGGCTTGCAGCTTAGCTATGTAGAGCCCAATGTTGCACTCCTGCACAAGAAATTTTGAGCTCATATAGGTAGAAGAAAAAAATTTACTTCTTCGAAACATTTAATGTATGTAAAAATATGGTCAACATAGTACTAAAAAACAGAAAATGAGTTATTCCAACTTACCTCAAAGAGCTATAAATCTTTGCCTAAAAAGTTGCTATCCTCATGTGTGGTCAACTCTCAATTCCATGGAATGTTCTAGAGTTATGTGATGACATCACGAGCATGACATCCAATCAATTTTGGGTTTCGGGTTGCATAAAGATATGTAAGAAGCCACTTGAGAATAATATTTGGCTATAAAGCATTTGTAGTTGCTCTATCTAGTTTTGAAAATTATGTTGCACCAGTGCAACAAGGGGCCCCAGAGGGTTAACTTTTTGTTGGTCATAGTTGCTTGTTTTTCTAATAGTTACTTTAAAAAACTCTCACAGCATTGGTAAAATTTTCGTGCTATTTGAGATTTGTTTGCCAACATATTATCGCTTCTCAACCTTTGCCTGTCATACCTTGAGCCTGTAGTGTCTTGCTTATGATTATGTAACATTGCAGAACCACAAGTTAAATATAGAGAACAAAGAAACTTATTCAGTACTGGTCATCTGTAATAACAAGATTATAACATTGGATGCTTTACACACCAAATCAAAGACAAATAAGATGTTTACTTCCATAAAATTTGTGCTATACAATTTACAAATATTCAATGAGTTTATTATTTTCCATTTACTCCATTCTATAATATTCTATTGGCACAAGGCTTTATTGTTAATTAAAAACCAAGCAGATGCAGTGAGTGAGACATGTTTTTAATAAAATAGTAGCTTGTAAATTTCACAGACACTGCAAATAATTTGTCAATAATTTACCTAGGCGCGAGATTTTGAACTTCATTTGCAATATCACCCAGTTAGCCTCAAACAGAACAAATTGTATTTGTTTTGTATTAATGATACTCATGTTCACATTCACTTTAAATCGTATTGTTTTTACTATGCTAATCTTTTTAAGAAAATGCGTACTTATTTGCCAATATAAGTAGCTTTCAAAATGCATCAAATTACTGCTCAGGCGCCAAAGAGTAATGTTATATGTTTTAAATAGAGAAAATAAAGTGAACCACCTGTAATAATCAAGCCGGATCATATTTTCAAAATATTACATCTGAATTGATGTTGCACACAAAGATCACTGTTAACATAAACTATACAGACATAGATCAATGTTGTCAAATATTTCCCATGGAAACATCCTATTTGACATTCGCAAGAATTTTTTATAGATTGCAGTGTAGCAAACTAATTTTAGATATCAATAGTGCAATAATTTACTTATTGTTCTATTGTTATTGTGATTGCTAATTTGAACTAATCAGTTTTATGAGAATTATTTTATAACTGGTCATTGACAACTTTGGTTGTAAATTTTATCTACAGTTTCAATGTTTGGAAAACCCATCTAATTGTACTTTGTGTTACTGATAGTTGCTCTTTTTTCCATAATTACTTTGAAAAAGTCTCACGGCATTAGTGAATATTTGATGCTGTTTGCGATTTGTCTGACCCAACATGTTATCGCTTCTCAATCTTTGCCTGTCATACCTTGAGCCTGTAGTGTCTTGCTTATGATTATGTAATATCGAAGAATCAGGAGTTAAATCTGGAGAACAAAGAAACTTATTCAGTACTGATGGTCATATACAATAACAAGATTATAACGTTTGATGCTTTATACACCAATCAAAGACAAATCAAATGTTTACTCTCATAAAGTTTGCTCTTGCTAGCATATACAATTTACAAATATTTGATGAATTTAGTATTTTCTATCTACTTTGCTCTACAGTATTCTATTCTGTGCAAAGCTTTATGGTTAGCTAAAATGCAAGCAGACTCAGCAAGTGAGACATGTTGTAAATGCTATGGTGGCTTCAAAATCCCCAGACACTGCAAATAGTTTTTAAGAATCTACCCAGGTGCCAGGTTTTAAACTTTATTTGCAACATCACCTAGCTAGCCTCAAACAGGAAATATTACATTTGTTTTGGATTAATGATAGTCGTGCTCACGTTCATTTCAGATCACATGATTTTCACTAAGCCCATCTTTTAAGGAAATGCGTACATATTTGCCTATCTAAACAGCTTTCGCAGTGCATCAAATCACTGCATAGTTTCTGAAGAGTTATCACATGCATATTAAATAAAAAAATTAAAATGAACAAAAGCTAACAATCAAGACAAATCATATTTTTAAAATATTTCATCTAAATTTATGTTGTTCCCATAGACTACTATTATCATACGCTATACTTACATAGGGCAATATTGTCAAATGATTTATTTGATAACATTATGAAAAACAAAACGTAATATGGAACACAAATTAATTCTTTAATTGGACTCTCGAATTTACAAAGAGTTGAACAGTTACATTTTAAAACAAATATGAAGGGTATTTCTTATAAAACCTTTTTCAATTTCTCAAGAGAAATTTAGTATTTTGACAATTTTAATGCAATTTAACCATGAGCAACTTATACCAGAAGAAAATTATGATAGTCAATAGAATTATATCACCCTAACTATAGAAGGTTTGAAGTCATGTATTTACTGATTTGCTTTAGTTTTTACTTTAAATTGCAATTGGAAAAAATCTTTTAAACGCAAAATGCATGATTCTCAAAGTTGATTGCTGGAATATCACACTTTCAAAGTTTTTTTCTTTTGCATAACATTAGATAGTTCGGTTGATGTACCGGCTTGTACAGCAAGAACTTTAATAGTGAGTGATTATTGCAAAGTTGTTTTCTAGTGTCGTTGTTTTTGTAATAATTTTTGTTTAATATCCGTCGTTTTGGTATACTTTCAGTGTTGGTAGAGAATCTCCTGAACCAAGTAAATATTATTACTTTCCACTTATTTTCTGCTAAACATTAAGCAACAAGGGTCCAGGTAATCATGATGCAACATCAAACAGCAACAAGATCTATTAATAGAACAAAGGAAATTATGCAATACGGTTACTTGCAGGCAATAATAAGATCATATGGTTTGCGACTTTCACACAGCCTCTCATCCAGAGAAAAAATTTTTTCTTTAAAGATATGCTCTCCATAACATACTACACTTAAAAATATTTAACGGTTTTAATTACAATGCTAATTTTATATGAAGCAAGAGAGGCTGATAATTGCTTATAAAATTCATAATAATAAAAAGTCTGCAGGAATGATACCAATTTGCAAAAATATTTCTGATAATTTAGACACGAAGTTAAACAAAAACTTGTGTTGAGCACCAATAATTACCAACTGGTAGATCCCTTGTTAAAAATTCGCACAAGCACACTTGCAAAATTGCCTGAAGATCCTTGTCAACTGTTTGTTATTACTGCTGACAAAGTTATTACTTTTGGTCTTTTACTCAAGGAAGGTCACAAGCCAAAACTCTTGTTTTGTCATTTTGTAATTTTGTTTGAAAAACTACACAAGTCTTTTTAGAAATTGCATTGTAACAAAATAATTTTAGATATCAATAGCAATAGTGCAATAACCTACTTATTGTTCTATTGTGATTGCTAATTTGAACTAAACATTTTTTTTAGAATTATTCTATAGCTGGCCATTTACTACCTTTGTTGGAAAGCTTACCTATAGTTTTAAAGATTGGAAAACTCATCTCACTTTACTTTGCGTAGCTCATACATGTATATAGCCACCCCTTTTTATTAATAATTGCTTTGAAAAACTCTCACAGCATTAATAAACTTTCTGCTCTGTTTGAGAGTTTTCTGAGCCAACATGTTTATGACTGTTGAAACTTTGCCTGTCATACATTGAACGTGTCTTGTTCTGCTTATGATTATGTAATATTGAAGAAGGATCAATTAAACTTAGGGAACAAAGAGACTTATTCAATACTGCAATCAGTAAAGTTCAGCGCTGCTCTTGCACAATGACAAGATTATAACATTTTCTGCTTGTACACTAAATCAAAGACAAATAAGATCCTAAACTCTTATAAAGTTTGTGCTCAATAGCATAGACGCTTTACAAATATTAAATGAACTTAGCATTTTCTGTCTACGCAGTTCTATAATATTCTATTCTGTGCGCGGCTTTATGGTTAGCTAAAAACCAAGCAGATTCAGTGAGTGAGACATGTTGTTAATGAAATGGTAGCTTGTAAATCTCACAGACACTGCAAATAATTTGTCGAAAATCTACCTAGGCACAAGATTTTAAACTTTATTTGCAACATCTGATGGTCATGCTCACTTTTATTTTATATCACATGGTTTCCACTATGCCCATTTTTTTAAAGACATGCGTACATATTTGCCAATCTAAACAGCTTTCACAATTCATCAACTTACTGCACAGTTGCCAAAGAATTATGCCATGCGTTTTGAATCGAAAAAGTAAAGTGAACAACAGTTAGCGGTAAAGACGAATCACCTTTTCAAAATATTTCATATTATTGGATGTTGCTCACATAGATGATTATTATCATAAACAATACTGACTTAGTAAAATATTGCCGAAGGTTTCACGTTGAAATGTTATACTTAAAAATTTATTAAATACTTAAAGAATTTGATAGTTACTGTCTATTTTTATTTTTAAAAACTTCAATATGAATTAAAAGCCAAACAGGCATAGCAAGTGAAATGTGTTTGACAGGTTGTATTTTGTTTCACAGATTCTGAAGATAAATAATTCTGGCAAATACCTACTTAGCGGACAGCAAATCACCTTTAGTTGCAAAATTGTCTTTTAGCTGTACACAAATTATATTATATTTGTATTGCATTAGTGTTGTTGTCTTGTGTATCTGTGCCAATTATAGGCTCAATAGTTTCTATCATGCAAATATTTGAAAGAAAATAAATATTTTTCAATACACCTAATAATTTCCGTACAAGAATTGGTAAAAATCCCAAACTAATAGGTTCAATGTCATACACACCCATGATAATAATTCCAAAATCGAAATGAGGATATATTATCGCAATGCTATTTCTATTATTTGGTTAAACTAATGTTTGCAAAATTAATCGTTGAAACAACAAACACACCTCCAATTTCTCAATGTTTCATGAATTTTTTATGGATGAAAGTATACTTAGTTTATTCATTAATATTCTAAAAGTAATGGTTGTATTTTAATTAACGGTTTTGATAATATTCGTAGTTATTGAAACAGCATTGAGAAATTTTATGACTGTATGTACAGTTATGATATTTGCTTTATGTTTTTAAACCAATGGCCATACAAGCAAATGTTCATGCACTGATATTTTTACCATCAATTTGGGAACATCTTATTACAAATGTTTTGAGATTGGTGGCGACTAATTGTGCTCTTATAATCATTGTGTAATGTTCCAAACTAATGGTTGTAATATAATAAGTATTTGTTGCGGTATTCATCTTTCCAAATTAGAGATATTTTATTCTTTGTCATCAAATGTAACAACAAACTGAAGGAAACTTTTTGTAACATCCTTGATATGAATTAATACTATTTATGCACCAGTAAATTTTGACAATTATTTCAAACCAATGGTTAAAAGATCATGCAAACTCATGGTTATATTTGAAGCCTCAAATTAGCAACAACATAGCACAATGGCGTTGAGATGCTATATCATTCAAACTGCTTTTGTAATAATTGCTCAATATCCCCAAGCAAATGGTTAAAAAATCATACAAGCTTTGTGGAGATAATGAAGCGAGCAATAGGGACATTTTATTACAGATACTTTGAGCTGTTGTACGACTGTGAGCGGAGTTTCATATTGGCTAACTTCCCAGAATAGTTACATAATTATAAACACTGGTGATGGTATTTTAGCATCTATTTGGGGACATCTTGTCACAATAGCTATGAGATGCTTGATCACTGTGTGTAGATTGGTAATAATTGATCAATGTTTCAAACTAATAAAAGCAAAATCATTCGCAGTTGCAATATTAGTTTTAGCACAAAATTGGTGAAGTCTTCTCACACATTCGCTTTAAGATGGTTGGCGAATAAGTGTGCACTTACAATTATAGATCAATTTTTTCAAGCTAATGGTTCAAATATAACTAAAACTTCCTGTGATATTTGTGCTATTAAATTAGAGAGATTTTCCCACAGCCCAGATGCTTTGAAATGATTAGTGACTGTAAGTGAACTTACAAAAAATTGTAAAGTCATATGCATATGTGATAATAGTTCTGTGATCAAATTGAGACATCTTGGCATGATGAATTTACATGGCTTAAAACTGCACATTATTTGATCATAATTGGTTAATGCGACTATACAAATGTTTAAAATAGCGTAAACATGTCTGAGATATTTGGCTGTCAAACAACGGCCATCTTACAGCAACGGTTTTTTGATTGTTCATGACTGTGATTTCACACATAATAATTGTTCTATGTCCCCAAATATATGGTTAAAATATCATACACACCTGTGAGAATAATTTTACCATCAAATTGGGGACATATTGCTGCAATGGTGTTGACATATTCTATGACTGACTGTGTTCTTCTGTTTTAATTGGTCAATGTGCTCAAAAAGCTTCTTAAAAAGCACATTCATTGGAGTTGATATTTTGGCATTAAATTTGGAACATCGAGCAGCAATGGTATTAGGAATGATGATGACTGTGATTTCAAATAAAATAATCAGTCAATGTCCCCAAATCAATGGTTAAAATATCATACACACCTGTGAGAATAATTTTACCATCAAATTGGGGACATATGGTTGCAATGGTGTTGACATATTCTATGACTGACTGTGTTCTTCTGTTTTAATTGGTCAATGTGCTCAAAAAACTTCTTAAAAAGCACATTCATTGGAGTTGATATTTTGGCATTAAATTTGGAACATCGAGCAGCAATGGTATTAGAAATGATGATGACTGTGATTTCAAATAAAATAATCAGCCAATGTCCCCAAATCAATGGTTAAAATATCATACACACCTGTGAGAATAATTTTACCATCAAATTGGGGACATATTGTTGCAATGGTGTTGACATTGTCTATGACTGACTGTGTTCTTCTGTTTTAATTGGTCAATGTGCTCAAAAAGCTTCTTAAAAAGCACATTCATTGGAGTTGATATTTTGGCATTAAATTTGGAACATTGAGCAGCAATGGTATTAGGAATGATGATGACTGTGATTTCAAATAAAATAATTAGTCAATGTCCCCAAATCAATGGTTAAAATATCATACACACCTGTGAGAATAATTTTACCATCAAATTGGGGACATATTGTTGCAATGGTGTTGACATTGTCTATGACTGACTGTGTTCTTCTGTTTTAATTGGTCAATGTGCTCAAAAAGCTTCTTAAAAAGCACATTCATTGGAGTTGATATATTGGCATTAAATTTGGAACATCGAGCAGCAATGGTATTAGGAATGATGATGACTGTGATTTCAAATAAAATAATTAGTCAATGTCCCCAAATCAATGGTTAAAATATCATACACACCTGTGAGAATAATTTTACCATCAAATTGGGAACATATTGTTGCAATGGTGTTGACATTGTCTATGACTGACTGTGTTCTTCTGTTTTAATTGGTCAATGTGCTCAAAAAGCTTCTTAAAAAGCACATTCATTGGAGTTGATATTTTGGCATTAAATTTGGAACATCGAGCAGCAATGGTATTAGGAATGATGATGACTGTGATTTCAAATAAAATAATCAGTCAATGTCCCCAAATCAATGGTTAAAATATCATACACACCTGTGAGAATAATTTTACCATCAAATTGGGGACATATGGTTGCAATGGTGTTGACATATTCTATGACTGACTGTGTTCTTCTGTTTTAATTGGTCAATGTGCTCAAAAAACTTCTTAAAAAGCACATTCATTGGAGTTGATATTTTGGCATTAAATTTGGAACATCGAGCAGCAATGGTATTAGGAATGATGATGACTGTGATTTCAAATAAAATAATCAGTCAATGTCCCCAAATCAATGGTTAAAATATCATACACACCTGTGAGAATAATTTTACCATCAAATTGGGGACATATTGTTGCAATGGTGTTGACATATTCTATGACTGACTGAGTTATTGTGTTGTAATTGGTCAATGTGCTCAGGAAACTGCTTAAGAAGCATGTTTATTGGGATTGATATTTTGGCATTAAATTTGGAACATTGAGCAGCAATGGTATTAGGAATGATGATGACTGTGATTTCAAATAAAATAATTAGTCAATGTCCCCAAATCAATGGTTAAAATATCATACACACCTGTGAGAATAATTTTACCATCAAATTGGGGACATATTGTTGCAATGGTGTTGACATTGTCTATGACTGACTGTGTTCTTCTGTTTTAATTGGTCAATGTGCTCAAAAAGCTTCTTAAAAAGCACATTCATTGGAGTTGATATTTTGGCATTAAATTTGGAACATCGAGCAGCAATGGTATTAGGAATGATGATGACTGTGATTTCAAATAAAATAATCAGTCAATGTCCCCAAATCAATGGTTAAAATATCATACACACCTGTGAGAATAATTTTACCATCAAATTGGGGACATATTGTTGCAATGGTGTTGACATATTCTATGACTGACTGTGTTCTTCTGTTTTAATTGGTCAATGTGCTCAGAAAACTTCTTAAAAAACACATTCATTGGAGTTGATATTTTGGCATTAAATTTGGAACATCGAGCAGCAATGGTATTAGGAATGATGATGACTGTGATTTCAAATAAAATAATCAGTAAGTGTCCCAAAATCAATAGTAAAAATATCATACACACCTGCGATAATTTTTCTACTACCAATATTGGAATATATTTTCATGATAATATTTCTACTAATTTGTTAAACTAATGGTTACAAACTTGCTGATTAAAATACCAAACATTCCCTTGTGTTCATATTGACCTCTAAATAGTTGATGGTGAAAAGTACAGACTCCCTATTTGACTAGCATTGAGCGAATTTGTGATATCGTGTGCACTTCTAATAGTTTGTCAATTGTACATAAATAACTAATATACCTGTATACTAATACAAACACACTTTTCTTTTATGTTTACATCATACATCAGAAAAATTGTATGACAACATATTTGAGACTATCTTTGACGGTTTGCAGTTACAATAACTGGCCAAGTACTTCAAAAAACATTGTCTGTAGTATCATACATAATTTGAATGACGTACACGCCTTCAAATGGAACAAAGTTTATTTCAATAGTACCGAGATAGCTCAAATCAGTGTGTGCAGTGATAGTATTCATTTAACACTCCCAAGCTAATGGTTAAAATATTTTGCATACTTTTGGTCATATCTGCACTAAAAGTTCAGTCAATCTTGTTATTAAATATTTGAATAGAATTACAATTAAATGTATGGTTTTTGCAAAGATAGGCAACTCAATATATTTTTAAGAAAATGTAATAGAAGGCAAATTTTTGGTACGGATAACACGTTTTATTAAACATAATGATATTTTTATAAGGTAAAAGTTATTGGGCTTACATTAGGCATATTGGAGATACCAATGCTTCATTTCCAAAGCTTGATTCTAATATGTCTCCGCCTATGCTTGGCTTTTCATGCATGGCTTACAAACAGAAGAATTGCACAAAAGTTTAAATTAAAAGTGGTAATCATCGTGTGCAACCAAACAGAAAAGTATGACTAAAATTAACTGTATCCAAATTTATTTGGCTTCCTGATTTAAAAAAAATTACTCACATTTGCTTGCCTGGTTATTTTTACTTTTTAAAAAAAAAGTTAACTCATGATCGCGCAATGTAATTTTTCTGATAGCTGCTTTTGGTAGTGATAAAATGAGATGTAGCAAAATACTTTATCGATTATAGTAATTAAATTTCTTGCCTATTCAGGGCTTAAGAGTTCTATGAAAACTATGTTAAAATGTTTACCTTGAACATACTCGCGTTAAATGTTGAAAAGTCTTAAATCTAGATAGACATCAGCCTGCAACCCAGGCCTGGCTGTTTGCAATTCAAAACCTTAACTTGAACAGATCACCGTAAATTCTGTGAAGCACTTGATTACACTGAATTTATTACTAAACATAAAAAGTCTAAGGTCGATTCAACCTTTGCGCACCATACATATGTAGAATTAGTACTTTAAATAGGTTTAATAAAGAACTATTAAACTTCTAAGTTGACATTTGGGGAAAAATTTAGTGATGGATAACTTTTACAAGTACATTTACGAAAGTGTGAGAAAATTATCACATACCGACAACTCCAAAATGGTTGAAAAAAACAAAAATAAGCCAGAGTTATCTTCTCTACGCAAAAGTCCCCGTTTACTAGATAAAAAATTCATACATGTGTGTGATGTGATGTCCCCAAAGTTAGTGTTAAATTCTCATGAGCTATAACTGAAAAACGGATAAGATGACAGCTCCAAAAATCAGTGCATTTGTAAACCCAACAAAAACTGTTTTAATATGTTATTTTTTAAAGCTCTTAATGATAGATGAAAAATGTCCTCAAAGTGATGGTAAAAATATCGCGTCCCCAATTGCATGCGTTTACAAGACCGCGTGTGTGTGTGTGTGCATGTACGTGTGTGCGTGCGTGTGCACGTGTGTGTGTGTGCATGTACGTGTGTGTGCGTGTGCACACGCATGTGGGGGTGTCTGTGTGTGTGAGCAGGTGTATGTGCATCTGTGTGCTTATGCGTGCTTGTGCGCTCGTGTATGTAAATGGAAGTAACAAAATATGGTTATATCACTAATGCTGGATTAGTTGATGGTATGAATATAACAACACGTAATAAACTAATCATGGTAGACTGCACCAACATTAAATCCTTTCCTGTTCAGTTCTCGATTTTGTCAATTCTGAGATTACCATAGAAATTAAATGGTTATTACCATTGCTGTGATCTTTGCTCTTATTACTAGAGAAAACCTGACACCTGGTGTTTCAGACATTACCAAAAGCACATCACCAACTTGACAGCATCTAAATATGTTTCAATTTCTTCCAATGCCTCAAAGTGATATGAGCAAACTACTCCATTAGTATTTAAAAATGAAAGAAACAATCAAATTTATCAAGTAAAAGTGTTGAACTAATAAAAATGAGAAATACAACTTTTTCAAACCTAGTGCATTTACCTACAGATACTTTAAACGAATACTCTTCAACCTCTCAAATACTTCAAAACATAAATCGTCATTTTTAGGGAAGCTGGCTGACTGATAACTTGGTCAAACACTTGGCAGCTCGACCAGCTTTAGTCCTACATGGCTGACAAAAAACGGCTTGGCATTGTAAGGCCAACAAAGATGACTCAGCCTCACATTGTAGAGTCTAAGTTGCTGTGCACATAGAGTTGATTAGGAACTGAACAAGTCACTCCTTTAAACTTTCAGTGAAAGTAGTTGCTGGAAATGGAGCAGGATCAGCCTTAACCGGTTTGGCGCTACTTCATCTTAGTAATGCATATCTCTTGTTTCTGACTACTCTGGAGGCTGCAGAGGCAGCGTTTTTATGTGTCTGGTCATAGTTCTGGGATGCTACAGATGGAGTCTCTTTTACTTTCATTTTAGCCCTGGCAGCTGCATCAAACCTTCTCCGTCTCAGCTCTCCCTTATCTCGCCAGCTCTTTCGGACCAAACATCCTTTTGGTAAGAGCTCATCAGTCGACTTTTGGCAAGGCTAGTTGTTACAATGAGCTGTTAACATGGTGCCAGTTGATTTCCTGTTGCAAGACAAATACACATTGGGAGCTTAAGAACAATTAGTAGTTGGCACTACTGTTGCAGCACTCTGCTATTACCTCAGTGTGGGGTCTTTATGTGATAGGGCCGTCGGACGAGTCTGCCGCCCTCACAGTCCCAACAATGCTGAACTTTCTTTCTTTGATCTTGAAAACTGACTAATCGTGTGTTCTTAAACTGAGGTGGTCCAGTCTCCAGTAGATTCTGCTATGGCTCAGATCTCTAAAGCCCAATTTCCAGATGTTTTCTCAGTAAAAAGAACTACAAGTGCTGTACAAATATTTGTGTTGTAAATTATTGCAACATACCAAAGATAAATGGAATATCTTCCAAAGGGCAGCTGGCTGTTCAAACAAGTAGTTTGATCTTTCCACTGACTTTGCCACATTTTCATTAAAGATGGCTGCTAAGAATTCTCTCCAGTACCTTTCTGAAATTGAATCTATGGAAATCAGAGCTCATACTCCAAATGATGATATGCTACTAGAAATGTTGGGTGGTGACTTCAGAACAATATGTTGGAAAAATCAAGGTTCGCATGATTTGGTCATCAAAGATCTTGCAGGAAACAGTAAGTTTTGCATAGGTGGTGCAGAAATCAAGGAACACCCTGTTTCTGTATATTATTCAGAAAATAATGTAATTGGAGAGATAGAAGATGGCAAATTGAGACTGTCCGCATCAGACGGTGTTGAAGCAATAAATGTGACTGCAAATAAGATTACTTTGGCTGGCAGCACTTTCGAAACATTTCATACCCACACTGCAATCACTTTTAATTCAGAAGCTGTTGTTGAAATGAAAGCTATGGTCATTGCTTTGGCGATTCAAGAAGCTTTAGCTAACGACTTTTTACAAAAGAGCCTTCCTATTGGTTTGGAAAGCAAATATGACATCTCCAACTCTTCTATCACTCCAAAGCCAAAAAAACAAACAGTTGCAAACATTTTTACTGATGAAGGAAACAACCAAACGTATCTATTTAAAATGGGAGGTCGACAAGGTAAAAGTACTATATTCACACTGTTTTTGATGGATGACTCAGTGAGACACAATATATTATTGACTACCACAGTAAAGGATGGAATAATAAGTGCATCAAATATGAGTGGAGAGCGACAGTACACAGCTGCTAGAGATACTTGTGTAGAATTAAAGTTTGTTGTATCTTCTGATTCAGCTACAATTGGAGAAGTACATTTAAGCCCTGGTGCAAAAACATGTCATGCCAGTTTAACAACTTATAGCGCACCGTCAAACAGCATAATGCATGTCAACGGAGACTATGAAAAAGGTAGGATACTAGACTCTGCTGGACTAGAGATGGTAATTTACAAAAGATCATGTCCCATATCCTTCGAGATTACTTTAAAAGAGCCGACAAAAAATCAAAAGAAACTTGTTTCAGCTTATTTCACTGCAGTAATCTATAAAGTATTGACAGTTTCACATTATACAGCCAACATGATGGTAACAATGTTAAGTTGTAACTGCTCAACTTGCCAGCTGCCTCAACCTGCGGGACCAAGGCGTCAATTACAAAAAGGTCTCGATTTGATTAATAAAATGCGCTCGTTGGGGTTGTCTGTCACAGGTCACAGTAGTGACAAGAACCTCCTTTATTTCAATGTACACGCCCATTCTAATTGGTCAAGTCACACCGAGCTAACACTAGAGTGTACTCCAATTAATGGATTTCAAGGTTTCGCTCAGTTCTATGCAAAAGACCCATATGGAATAACAATATTCAAAGCTGCCATGTTACCAGATGAAGACATTCTGGCAGTTTATACACATGAGGACAAGTTGCTTGGATATTTTTACAAAGAAAATATGATAGATGACAAGGACAGAACTATTTTTAAAATTAACAAGACTGATAAAAAATTTAAGCAAACTACAACCAGCCAATTTACCATAGTTGACTTAACAACAAGGAAGAGACTTGCAACTATTAATGGCCAGCACTTTTATATGCACATATATAAACCTGAGATTTTAACGAAATCAAAGTTTCTCAAACTGGCCATGATCATATCATTTGCTGCTAAGCAGTTTTTTCACACATTTAACTTTGACCTTCAATCGAGTCCTGAAATATCATATCGTTACAAGAACTCAACAAGGGATGCAAAGCGAGTAGCGCTATTATAACAATATAAGTAATGAACGCTTCTAAGGATATTATATCATACTATTTTTTGGTATGCTACAATTCTACCTTGGTTATTAGGCCGAACCCTTTATGTCAAGCCATTTTATAATGAGGAACAAACTTCCAACAACAACTAAAAACAAAATAAAATTATTACCACAAAAAATGGAAAAAAACAACTTGCTACATAGTTGCAAGTAGTTTTTATCGCGTGGCTTACATGTATAATACCGCGTGTGTAACTTCCTGCTGCTATTGAAATCAAGTTAAAGTTTTCTTAGCTAACAACTATTAATACTATATATAAAAATACATATACATGTATGTAATGAATATGAATATGTATATATATATATATATAAATACATATATATATATATATATGTATATATATTATATACAATATATACAATTATACAATATATACAATATGTACAATTTTTTTTAATTATATGTATATATATATATATATAACAACAATAATATACTTGCATATAGTTTTTAATTTGTTGAAGCTAGTTTATAGTTTGAGTTTGGAGTTGCTGCCTCATTGTTGACCAAGAGTCGAAAATCAATTCTTAGTATAAATTTGTACGCATTTTAGAGTTATGTTTACTAACATCAAATTTTTTTAATTTCTAAAAAATATCAGGTTATTTCTTAAAAGAGGGACCGTCATGTAGTGGTTAAATGGCCAGGTGCTACAAGATGCACAATTTATGTCTGCCAGCGTAGCTCTCCTAGAAAATGTCTCCCAGGAATGCAAGCAATGTTAAACTTTACTGATGTGAATGAGCAACAAAAGTTTCATAAATGGACTTACCTATAAGTTTTTGTCTGAATATGAACCCCCAATAATGATGGGTTCTTTTCAATGATTCTAGCCTATTCATTGAGCTTATCATAAAAAAAGGTTTCCCTTAACATGAATAGTTTGACATAAATGATAATTTGTATTATTACTTTTATAAATTGCATATAAACTCACATTTTAAATTGTATTCATTGATAAATTCAAGCAACAATAATATCATGCTGCAAAACTATGCTAAAAATAGATCCTTCTAATTTAATAATAAATATTCAACAACATCGATATCAAATTATGACAACAGACAGGAAAATAACAATTTAATCGGTAAGATTATGACTACAAAACGAGGAGTATTATTATTCAAACTAAAAAAAATGAAGAATCATTGCAGTCATAGGATATTTCTGCAACTGATTTAAAACTACATATTGTAAAGGATCTGACTCCGGTAGCTGAGTCAGCTTTACGTCCTAACAAGGGAGTCGCAACCTGGGCTACTGGCTGACCTTGTCCGAGGCCTGATTGACCTGCCGGTGGCGGTCAAGTCAGTCCAAGACAAGAATCTAGTAGTCAGGCTTGCTCTGAAACCAAACCCCCGGCCTGCCTCTAGATCTCTATCCCAGGCTAGTCTGGATCCACTAATGGCTGGTCTTAAGACTGGATCTCTAGTGCCATGGCACACCTGATCGAGTCTAGACAAGGCCGTGGATCGCCTCCTAGCCTTCTTAGAGTCACCCTGGCAGTTCCGTCTGTTGGTTGCACTGAGTCTGTTTATACAATCGGTGAGCCAACCAGGCAGGCGTCAATAGAAGCAGTTCGTATGAGTGTATAGCAGTTTATTATCGATATCTTTAATACAAGTATGCACAAGTATGAGTGAAATCAAGCACACCTTGCCTGTCTATCGCGCTGGCTTATATAGCCAGCGCCTATCGTTTAACTCCGCCTACTGATCTATTTATCTCACAAAGGAAATGCCAGATACAACATGATGGTTATGTAACAAAAAGGCAGTTCAGTAATATAAGGGCAGTTCAGTTATATAATCAAAAAGGCAGTTCAGCAATACAAGGGCAGTTCAGTTATATAATAAAAAGGCAGTTCAGTAATACAAGGGCAGTTCAGTGATACAGTTATATAATAATAAAAAGGCAGTTCAAGCATGCAATAAGGGAAGTGCGGATATATATGTGAGTGCAGTAATTAGTACACAGGCATGTCCCGGTCCTCCACACTCTCCCCCCCAATTGTTCGGCCAGGGGTGAACAATTAAGTGAACTCAGTGGAAATGCCGCGCTTGTGTTCTCAACCTCTGAGCTTCTACCCGGCATTCCTCGGCCATCCGGATATAACGTCGGTATTGGTCCTCTTCTCTTCCCGCTCTACGGTTGTACTCTTCTCGCCGGGCCCGTGTGTTCTCGATGGCCCTGGTTACCCTGTTGCTGGTAGGTTCCTTGGTCTTGCCATCGGCTTCGGTGTATACCCCAGCGATGTCATCCGCATTGATGTGGATCTCCAGGGCAGTCTCGCTTTCTCCCGCTATCTCTGTCCCAGCTCCCTTAGGCGGTATGTTTATTTCCGGATTGATGAGTCTTGCTTCCCTCCGTTTTACTCTTGGGATTACGTACCCTCGAGACAAAGGCCTTTGGACCCGCTCCTCTCTTCCTCCGGTGGCTCGGCATCGGTTTAAATGGACGCGGAGGTCGGCTGGTCCGTCTCTCCTGTTGTCCTGGAGGGTCTCCGGTTCAGTACACCCCCTTTCTTCTGGTGACTCTGTCCTGGGTCGTTTTTGCCCCATCCCTCTACCTCGTACCCACCCGTTCCCATCCTTTATGGGAAGGCAGGTTCCAAACGGGGGGTACTCTGTCCATTTCATGTATGTACAAAAATCGGTGTACCACTCCTGATCTACTTGGTATACAATAGTAGGGTGTAGTCCGGAATCCTTGGCTTTCTTTTGATGCTTGTATATACTAAAGAATGATGATGAATTTTTCTGACATTTGCACCAGTAGCGCCAAAAGTGTTGCCGAATATGTCTCCTTACTACCCTACCGTCCTCGTTTTTGAAACCACAGAGTCTGCACTCTCCCTTCTGGCGGTCTTCCGTGGCCTCCATCCTTGCGTAGGAAGTGGGGGAGTACCAGATATCCTCGGCTACTCCGTCGAGGGTCTCTCGGCTTTTTCTTCTCTCGGGCGGTCCGTTCACTTTTTTCTGATCGATCAGAATTGTTGTTAGGTTTATCGAGCAGGCTTGTACTGGTCCTGGTCGCGGTTGAGTATTTAGTCGGTGCCTCTGGCTAGTCTCTAGCGGAGGGCCACCCTGGAGTGGTTTACCTCTGCTCCTGACTTGGGAACTCTGGCCTGTTTTGGCTTGGCTTTGTCCTGGGGCGCCCTGTTCCCTATCATTTGCACCATCCTGGTAGTGGTTATCGCCGGTTCTACTGGCCTCGCTCCCTTATAGGCAATGGGTGCGATATTTTCCTTGGCTATATTATTCCCCGGTAGTTTTACCTGATCGACGTCTTGGTTCCCTGCCGTTATCTCAGTTCCTTCCAAGATCTCGTCCAATTCTGTTAATAATACCTGCAGTTCTGGATCCCCGATGGCGTTGGTTTCATCTGGAGTTGGTCTCATATTCGTGATATAGGTTTGTGGAGAGAGCTGGTTCTTCGTTAGTGCGCAACGGTTGAAGTGACTGGAGGCTGTCTCAGTTTCATAAGATGGCCGCTTTCCGGTCCTACCGTGCTCTCGTTCCTGAATTGTTGTATCGTTCGGAGTCTGCTGTCGAAGGCCTTCATTGCCGGATGGTTCTTCTCCTGTTTGGTTTTCTTCGTTTGCCTCCGTCTCTGTCCCCTTTCCCGGGATATTTCGGTCAGGCATGACTGTATCTGGTTGCTCTCCTCCGTGGCGGCTTGCGGCCATCATTTCTTCTAGTTCGGCAACCGACTCTTTTAGAATTGTATATTGAGACATCAGTTCTAAGTTTGTCCTCAGACCTTCTTTCTCTATCAAGGTCTCCAGTTGTTCCACCATAGCTTTGGTAGACTGATACCGTTCCCTGAGTTCGGCCTGTCTTTCTCTGGCTTCCGGTCCTTCTTCTTCAGGGTCGATTTGGTGGCACACAGTCTCGCCGTATCTGATAGGAGGACCCGCCATTCGCCGTGGTCTCCCGTCTCGTCTTTCTCCCATACCATTTTCTGTTCTCCTGGGTTCTGTGTTTATTCGCACCTCTTCTTCAGCTGGTGCTGGTGTAGAAACTTCGGGTTGGGGCGGATCCCTTTGTTCGGTGACCCCGGAGTCGGAGGCCTCGTCGACTGTGGTATTGTCTGTCTCTCCTTCCGTCAACTCTTGTCCGGGGGGCTCCACCGGGGGTTCGGAACAGGGCCCGAGACTTGGTTCCTCTGGTTCCGCGTTGGTTATACCGGTTTGCTCTGTTGCCTCCCTAACCCCTCCGTTGGGATCGTGACTGCCCGAGGCAGACTCTCTTTCTCTGGCCAGGACCTCCAGAAGTCGTCTCCTGAACGTGTCACTGTCCATATCCGGGGGAGGTTCCATCCTCTCCTGCCGTGTTGACGGGGGAGGCTCCCTTCCAGTATACTCTACTGCGGGCAGTATCTCCCCTAACTCTTCCAGCCTCCTCTCTCTTCGTCCAGTGGCACCCCTCATGTTTGGCCTCCTTGAGGGTTCCTTAGTGGCCGGGGCCCGCCCATCGGCCTCTGGACACGCGTAGTATGGTTTTAATCTCTCTTCGTTCTGTACTGAGATTTGTCCTTGTCTCTCTACTTGGTACGTATGGTTGGGATTACACCTAGTGACTGTATAGGGTCCCACATATTTGGGCTGTAACTTGGGGTTTTCTCCACGTCTATGTCTCTTGTTGACCAGCAGCACCAAGTCACCGGTCCCAAACGATGGGGGCTCTTCGTCATCCTCCACCCGGATCTTCATTTGGCGGTCTCGGAGAATTTCATACGTTTCCTCCAGCCGGCTGGCCAGTTCCAGTACGTAGGGCTGTACCGCCTGGCCAGTGACTGTAACGGGGTCTGAGAGCTGGTCTGGCAATCGCAGTTCCCTGCCCATCATCATGTAATTCGCGGTTTCTCCCGTGGCGGAGTGGGGAGTGCCCCGGAAAGCCCTCATTATCTGTGGCAGCAACAAGTCCCACTCTGTAGGCCCACGGCGCAGGAGCAAGGCTCTCAAGGAATCTCCCAAGCTCCGATTGTTTCTTTCTACAATGCCATTCCCTTGGGGGTGGTATGGCGTAGTCCGTGTTTTGTCTACGTTCCATAGACTACATAATTCTCCCATGAGTTTAGACTCAAATTGAGCCCCTTGGTCGGAGTGTAATTCCTCGGGTAGGCCAAAATAACAGAACACCCTTTCGTCCAGGGTTGTGGCTACCACCGGGGCAGTTGCCTCCGGGATCGCTATTGCATCCTGCCATCTGGAGAAATGGTCGCTAATCACTAAGATCCACTTGTTCCCTCGGTTAGTCACTGGCATTGGTCCCACCAGGTCGACCGCTAGCTTCTGCCATGGTCGCCCGGCGTACAATCGGTGTCTGCCCCTAGTTGCGTGATTCCCGCCGGTTTTTGCCACTTGACAGATCTCACACGTCTTGACGAGTCGTCTCACGTCGGCATTCAGTCCCGGCCAATACCAATTGAGTAGTAACCTTTTTACCGTCTTGTGAACCCCCGCGTGGGCAAGCCTGTGCGTGTCCCACATTACCCGGCTCCGGTCCGCCTAAGGACATAGGGTACACCATCTGGGGTGGCCGTCCGTCGTTAGTCTGACCTCCAGGACGCCGTTTGGGGATAACCTCAGAGCCTCCCGTCTCTTGTGTAGGACCCGGAGCTCGTTACTCCCTAGAGTCAGCTCCTCCTCTGGTAGCTCTTGATCATTTTTTACTGCCCAGTACATCCTGGCCACAGCTTGTGTCCCTTCCATTTGGCTCTGTACCAGCTGTCGAAAATTTCGGTCTCCTGGTAGTTTAATTGCGGCCACGGTGTCGGACTCTCCTTCCAGCAATGCCTGTTTGCTAGGGCCCCCGTCTCGCTCTTCTATTCGGATACACTGTCGACAGTCGTTTGGGCAGACCTGTCGACTCAGGCCGTCGGCATTCCCGTGCTTGACCCATGCTCGGTGTTCCAGTAGGTACGAGAATTCTGACAAAATCTCCAGCCACCGAGCTACTTGAGCCAACGGCTCCCTCCTCCTACACAGCCATCTCAGGGAGGCATGATCCGTGCGGAGCACAAACTGTTGACCATACAGGTAGGGCCGGAAGTGCTTGACGGCTTTTACTACTGCCAGGAGCTCTCGGCGCGTCACACAGTAATTTTGTTCGGCTGGGCTGAGGGTCTTGCTGTAGTATGCCACTACGGTCTCCCTGCCCCCCTGGTTCTGGGACAGGACGGCCCCCACTCCAACATTACTGGCATCGGTGTCCAGAGTATATTGACTCTTTGGGTTGGGGTACCCCAGCACCGGTGCCGAGATCAGGCCTTGTCGGAGGGTCTCGAATGCCTGCTGCTCTTCTGCTCCCCACCTCCAAGGCTTCCCTTTGCTAGTCAAGATCGTGAGTGGCTTGGCAATAGTGGCGTAATCTCGCAGGTACTGTCGGTAGTACCCCGTGGTCCCCAGGAAGGCCTGCAGTTCCTTTATATTTCGAGGGGTCTGCCATTCGGCCACTGCCTTTACCTTTTCCGGGTCCGTGGACACTCCCTCCGGGCTCACCACATGGCCAAGGTACCTCACTTTCCTTTGGAGGAGCTCACATTTAGAGGGCTTCAGTTTCAGCTGCGCGGCGGCGAGTCTCTGGAAGACCTCTCCCAAACGGGCCAAATGGGTCTCGAAGTCTGGAGCAATTACGATGATGTCATCCAAGTATAGCAAGAGAGTTTTCCAATGGAGCCCGTGAAGTACAGACTCCATCAGTCTTTGGAAAGTGGCGGGTGCTGACGTCAATCCGAAGGGCAGCACCCTCCACTTCCACAACCCGCTTCTCGTGGCAAAGGCGGATTTCTCTTGAGCGTCCGGATCTAGCGGTACTTGCCAGTATCCACTGGTCAGATCCAACGTACTAAAAAATCGGCTTCCTGCCAGGGCGTCCAGGCTTTCATCAATCCTAGGGATGGGGTACGCATCCTGTTGGGTGACCGCATTCAGCTGTCGATAATCAATACAAAATCTCCATCCGCCATCCTTCTTCTTTACCATGACGACTGGGGAACTCCATGCCCCATTGGCAGGCTCGATCAAACCCTTTTCCAGTAGTTCCTGTACTTGTCTGTCCGCTTCTGCCTCCTTGAGAGGTCCCAACCGGTGGAGGGGTTGTCTGACCGGCCTGGCACCCTCCATCAGGGGTATGCTGTGGGCGATTCGGTCGGTCCTTCCTACGTCGCCATCATACTTGCTAAACACGTCCTGGTACCTGGTCAGAAGATGGGCCAGGCTCTGCTTCTCTCCTTCGTGCCGGCATCCTGGGAGGGCCTGCTGATATAGCTCAACCAGGTGACCCGGGACGGCTTCCCCCGTCCTTACAGTGGCACACCCCACTCCTGATTCGTCGAGGCTCCCGTGTTCCGGCCCAGACCAGAGATCCGTCTGTATGTCCTCTTCTTCCACAGCCGTGTATGAGCCAATGACGTGTCCGGCGCCCAACTCTATCGGTTGACGTCCGGGGTTCAGGCATCGTATGGTGACATCACCACCCTCTCCAGGCCTGTTCAGGCTGCATGCCACGGGTAGATGTGGATCAGAGCCCTCTATCAAGCCCATCGGCACGTAATTTCTGGCGGAGATCTTCCCCGTCACTCTTACCTCTGACAAGGGAGGGATAGTAACTTTCTTCCAGGCGTGAACGTTGGACACCATTATCCTCCCGTATTTGTCGGTGCAAGTAAGTTGCCTATTCCCTAGGAAAATGACGGGTCGGCCGAATTCAATCTGACACTTGTGGGAGATCAGGAAAGGCATACCCAGAATAGCGTCTTCGCTGATCTGGCTTACGAGGAAGTTCTCCTCTATAGCCACGTCCCTGATCCTTCCGGTTAGCCTTATCAGTCCATAAAACTGGAGCTTGCTACCATCTGCCATGAGTCCATACCGGTCATTCTCTTCTAACTGCACCCTCACTCGCTCCGGCATTCTGTCGAACACCTTTTTGGAGAGTAGGTTAGTGTTGCAGCCGGTGTCTATGAGGAACAGGAGGTCTTGCCTCTCTACCTTCCCCGGTAGGAAGTAGCTCGACCTATGGGGTTTTTCCAGAGCTCCAACTCTTGGCAACCCTTCCCCCGTTGCGGCGGTATCGAGCATCTCTTCCGATTTTTTCCTCCTCGGACGTCCCCTAGGCCTATCCGGTGGTGGACTCTTTTCGAGCTGGTCCTCCAGGCTTTCCTCGGGAGTAGCTGGCCTTGTGCTCTCCCCGTACCGGCCTGTCGGACCCGACACCGGACTCGTGGGTTGGCCTAGATTCCCTCCTTGGAGATGGCCGCCTTGGGTCGGCCCCCGTCTCGGGGGTTTGGCTTCATTCCAGCCCTTTTCGTCTCTGGGTCTATGGTACTCCGGTCTCTGGAGATGCTCCGCCATTGCTGGGTCCTCGTTCCATCCCGATCCGGTTGATACGGATCTCCTGAACGGATCAGCGCCGGTGGGGCCATCTCTCTCTGACCTAACCTGTCTAGGCTTACGGCGGGGTTCCATCTGGGTCGCAAGCTCCTTTCTTCCTGATCTGTACAGCGTTGGTCTCTCGAGAGCTTCAGTTACCCCTGAATCTGCTCTCTGTCCCGACCCTTGCTGTCCAGATCGCTCGGGGTGCTCGGCCCTAGTGGGACCTCCCTTCCGCCCTGGCCTTTCTGGTTCTCTGGTACGTCCATAAACTCTTCGTTTCTCGTCCAGTCTCTGGATCTGGTGGAGGTACTGCCGCTGCGCCTGTTTGGCCGCCCGCGGTGAGTCCCGGGGGCTCGCCTCGCATCCCTCTTCCTCCTCGTCCAGTTCCCATAGACTTTGGTATGGGTTGTAGACGGGAATTGTTTCTACCGGGGGTCTCTTGACTGGTGCCGCCGTTTTAGTCGGATGCTGCCAACCCTCCGGATCAACTCCAGATTCCCTTTGACTTGTATTGTTACGTTGTCTGTGTTTTTCGTGTCCGGGTGCCCTTGTGCAGCCAGCAGGTAGACCTACTGCTGCGGGCCGTAGGCGTTTCCCTGGTCCTGCCTATAGGGTGTCCTCTGATTTGCCTGCTTCCGCGGACAACTTCTCCTCTGGTGGCCTTCCTGGTTGCACCCCCAGCATCTCGCCATTTCCTTTTTCTTCGTCCCGCTTTCTGTAATAGACTGCGGTCGATGGATATACAATTTTAGCTTGACCACTTCTTTGGCTAGGTTCGTCACCGAGGTCAACAGCAGCTCGAGGGTATTCGGGGTAGTCCTAGCCACCACAATCGGCTCTTCGGGGCCCTGTTCTCCCTCGCCCTGTCCTGTCTCGTCTGGCTGGACTGCCCTGATGTCCGACCTGAAGGGTTGGGCTTGGTGAGACGCCATACTAGGTCGAACCTGTAAGTACTCGTTCCCTGCTCTCACGGCTGCCTCCAACGTAGGAGTAGGCACCGCTAGCAGATGTCGCTGCAAATAAACATTGCCCAGCGTACCACAGAACGTGTCTACGGCCATCTCCTCTTTTAGGCGATCTGACATTTCCCCAAACGCGATGTCGGTCAGCTTCTCTATTTGGGTGGCGTGCTCAAATAGCGTTGCTTGCTGGTCCTTTTTTAGGCCCTGCAGTTTGGCTCTGGCTTCTTTGGGTGTCAGTCCAAACCTGGCCCGGAGGTTGTTAAATACGCCGTGTATGGTCTGCCCGTGTCCACAGTCCTTAGCCTGCCCTCGCAGTCTCTCTCGGATGTGTAACAGCGCGGACCCTGGCCCCCAGTCATTTGCAACGGCTACATCGTTGAACTGCCTGATGAAGGCCTCTACATCGCTATTCCCGTCATATTCTGGGGCTCTGAATGTTTCTCTTGGTGCAGGGGGTCCCTGTGTTCCCTGGTTGACGAGCAGTCTTTCCAAGACACCTGTCAGTCGCTCTAGACCTCCTAGTCCCTCCGTTCGGAGAGCTTCCGGTCTTTCCGCGCTGCGAGTCCGTCTGGTCATACCTGCGTCGTCTTTTTAGTCCCTGTTAGTCGTCCTGTTGTGGGTTAAGCAAATCCCACTGCTGCCACCAGTGTAAAGGATCTGACTCCGGTAGCTGAGTCAGCTTTACGTCCTAACAAGGGAGTCGCAACCTGGGCTACTGGCTGACCTTCTCCGAGGCCTGATTGACCTGCCGGTGGCGGTCAAGTCAGTCCAAGACAAGAATCTAGTAGTCGGGCTTGCTCTGAAACCAAACCCCCGGCCTGCCTCTAGATCTCTATCCCAGGCTAGTCTGGATCCACTAATGGCTGGTCTTAAGACTGGATCTCTAGTGCCATGGCACACCTGATCGAGTCTAGACAAGGCCGTGGATCGCCTCCTAGCCTTCTTAGAGTCACCCTGGCAGTTCCGTCTGTTGGTTGCACTGAGTCTGTTTATACAATCGGTGAGCCAACCAGGCAGGCGTCAATAGAAGCAGTTCGTATGAGTATATAGCAGTTTATTATCGATATCTTTAATACAAGTATGCACAAGTATGAGTGAAATCAAGCACACCTTGCCTGTCTATCGCGCTGGCTTATATAGCCAGCGCCTATCGTTTAACTCCGCCTACTGATCTATTTATCTCACAAAGGAAATGCCAGATACAACATGATGGTTATGTAACAAAAAGGCAGTTCAGTAATATAAGGGCAGTTCAGTTATATAATCAAAAAGGCAGTTCAGCAATACAAGGGCAGTTCAGTTATATAATAAAAAGGCAGTTCAGTAATACAAGGGCAGTTCAGTGATACAGTTATATAATAATAAAAAGGCAGTTCAAGCATGCAATAAGGGAAGTGCGGATATATATGTGAGTGCAGTAATTAGTACACAGGCATGTCCCGGTCCTCCACAATATTGTCAATGACGTCGTTTTACTGTATCCGGTTTTAGTTTTTTCGAACACTTTTCCAAAAGTGTATATTCTGAGATTGTAATTTCAAAATGCAGTTGAATAAATTTCTGTTCTTTTGTAAAAGAAACACTTCTAGCTAAAGCTTTATCACAGTATTTTAATGAGCTGCGGTGGCACATTTACAGCTGATCAAGCTTCACTACAATTAAAACTAAATATTTTGCTATTTTACTTTGCAAACAAAGTGTGCTTACTTATTAGACATGACCAGAATAGCTAACTAGCAAGAGCAAAGCAAAACAAAATGCAAGCACAACAATGGTTCTCAGCCAGATTAAGATATAAGAAAGACAATTTTTCTTTTTGCATTATGACATAAATCTGCCCGTTTTGGTCTGATGATGACAGGTGATAGATGACAGAAAAAACAACAGGACCCACAAAGTCAATATTTACTATAATAAAGCTGTGTCTGTCTGTCGAAAGCCAAACATAAAGATTATGAAAAATTCATGCCTCACACGGGAATTAAACCCAGGTACTCAGCTTAGCAGCCACACTACCAACATCACTACCCAACACCTTGCATCTATGTGGAATAATTTTGCGGAAAGTTATTACACTCGATGAACTTATACAGCATAATAAACTGCCAGAGTACTAGTTTTTCCTGTAATAAAAGCCCTGGCCCTCTGTCTATCCCAAGTTATGGTTGGATGTTTGATAAAGATATTGCATCATTTGGAAATCACACCGACAACCTGCAATCTGACAACCTGGTACTGGTATATACTGGTATAAATACTATACTTTATTTACGGTATTTATTTATACTTTATTATACAGTATATATACTATATACTTGTATAAAACACTACTGGTATAAATATACAGTTTGGAAAGTATTATAGCAATAGCAAATACTATCCTTATATTTTCTATTGTTTTTTATGTTTGAGGTAGCCTAACTGCTAAAATATTCCAAGGTTAATAAGCGATAAAACTCTATTGCTGTTTAAACACTCAGAACAAGAAATGTGCCCAAAATGGTGTATGTAGTGGGGCAGCCTTTTTCTATATCTTTTGTATTCATATTGGCTATCGCGATGAAAGTCGAGTTCTACGCGGCTTCAATGAGATATATTGTATTTGCGTTGGCTCATGAATGCTAAAATGTAATTCTAAATCTAGCTACAGATACATTATTATAGGCATTTCAAACGTCTCAAATAATGTTAATTAAAAATTAGCCATATTAGTTTTTTGTAAATGCTCTGTAAACATCTGGGTACCAACTACGATTCTGCCAGTTTATGGCAATTAAGTTGTTGAGATAAATTATTTCATTGAGGCTTTTGTAACAGCAAAGAGCTCAGTTGCAAGACAAATAAGCAAGCTGCATCTGCGAAAAGAATACGTCGAAATCTGCATTCCTTAACAAGACATGCTTATTCGTGCTATCTAGTTTCTATTAGTATCAGTTTGTCAAAAAACTTTACTGGTCACATTTGATTAATTGATTCAAGTACTAGACAAATGGGCTTTTGTGTAATAGTGAGCGTAAAACACATCCATTTCTTTGAAATCATTTAACCCACCGATTCTGGCATAGGGTTAACAAAGCCATTTTTGCATTTGGTTGGTGGTTTGTGGCATGGACTCACCTGTTTTCACTTATTAGTGCAATGCAAAGAAATTTTCAAATATCTCTTTACACTGGATCCGTTGGAATTTGGTCGTGCTACAAAAAAGTACCTGCCAATTCTGCGCTGATTACACTTCATAAAACCATCCAACATACAAAATTTTGGCACATGTTGTCATAGGGCTATGATGTGTTTAGTATGTTCTGCAAATCACATTTTGCATTATCTTGAAAATTAATATTTTATTACATAAGTTTTACAAGCCAAAAGATTTTTATTCAGCAAAACGTTTTATATAAAAAATTCATCCAAGTCATAGGCACTCACATAGTTTTAGCTCATATAATATAACAAATTAATCCTCTGCAGTGAACTCAAAAACTCTTTATGTATTGTATCTGAATATTCCTCTGAATCTTTGGTTCTAGTGTATGTAGCTCTCATTATGTTGTATATTGATCACCACTCTGCTTTGGTTAGTTCTTCTGGGTATATCCAAAATACTAATAATCTGAAGGTGCAAGACTTTCTCTGTCTTCACATACCATAAAATGGTTTTCGTCACTTCACATCTGGATACTTGAGTACGAACAAAATAGTAAACTTTAATTATCATTGATGAGTTATTGAACATCGTTTAAAAGTGATATGACAGCTATTAAAGTTTTCAGCAACCAAAATACAATTAGCTACAAATATTACTATGATAGTGTTGGTAATTATGAAAGACCACTTTCTATGAACCTGGTTTTATAAGGGCTGAAATCTCTTTTGTCCATCTGCAGCACACTTGAAACCAGTCTGAGAAACAGACTGTCGCATATCATGGTTTATGCAGCACACATTCATGTCTCTCTTTCTTGTGTGTGGTGCTTTCCACACTGACAGCACTACTCTGCTGGTGGCGCAACATAAACATTCTGTAATCAATAAAACAAATGCCGCAAATATATTTCATTCATAGATATATCATTTTAACAAGTATTTATTGAAAGTTTTCGATTTGGCAGCTACATAAATATATTGAGAGTGTAGAGTTGCAAAATGAACGAAATTTTAACAAAAGCATAAATATGCTAAGCCAAAAACCTGCAGTCTTGTTTCTGGGAGTTAAAGATGAGCATTGATCAACCCATTTTCCTACATTTTCACAAGTGAGATGTGAAGGGAAATTCTACTCATGAATCTAATTTACCCTCTGAAACTTCAAAAGAAAACTTGAAGCAAATATTATAGCTAGTTGAAAAGATAAAAAAGTTATGAAACGATAATTGGGGATGAAAAAAGACAATTTTAATAATTAGTAAATGTATTCATGAGTAGTAAAACTATTGCACTTCATTTAGTATATATATATATATATATATATATATATATATATATTAATATATTAATATATTAATATATTAATATATATATATATTAATCCATGTAGAAGACATGTCATCCATGTCTTCTACATGGATGACATCAAGCTGTACGCTAACAAAGAAAGGAACATTGATTCGCTAATTATTAGCGAATCAATGTTCCTTTCTTTGTTAGCGTACAGCTTGATGTCATCCATGTAGAAGACATGGATGACATGTCTTCCATACACCTCACTCAGGTATACAACAAGGACATCGGAATGACCTTCGGTATTGAGAAATGTGGAAGGCAAATTCTTAAAAAAGGCCATTCTATGCTCACAGATGGCCTAAGAATGCCAAATGGTACCATCAAAGATATAGAAGAAGGGTACAAGTACTTGGAGATTATGCAAAGCAACATCAACCACGAAGCCGAGGTACGTCACAAAGCCATTACCGAATACAAGAAACGCCTTCGGCAGGTCTTACGGAGCCAGCTCAATGCCAAGAACCAAGTCATGGCAATAAATACCTATGCACTGCCAGTAATAAGATATCCAACAGGCATAATAAAGTGGACTGAGGAAGCCATCAAAGAAACAGATATAGCAACTCGTAAACTGCTGACCATGCATGGAGCACTCTACCCAAAATCTAATACTACTAGATTGTATCTTTATAGGAAAGATGGCGGTAGGGGACTCAAAAGTGTACAGCAGACAGTGAAAGAGGAGGAGCAAAGCATCAAAGCATATGCAGCCTCCATGGCCATCTCAGATAAGTTGCTAGCTGAATTTCAATCGGCTGCTCTTACAACGGACCTACGCCCTGATGATGAAAAAATTGACTGGCACACGAAACCTCTTCATGGTTCTTACCACCAACAAATATCTAAGGTTGGCGATCTTCACTAGACATATATGTGGCTGAACAAAGGAAACCTAACGGCCAATACAGAGTCGCTAATCATGGCAGCCAAGGAGCAAGTGCTCTCAACAAGGCAACTCCAAACGAAAATCTATCACACTAGAGATGATCTTAGATGCAGACTGTGCAAAGATGCACCTGAGACCATCCAACACATCATCAGTGGATGCAAGCAGCTAGCAGGGAACGCATACACTGAGCGACATAATCATGTCGCAGGTGTTGTGTATAGAAGTCTATGTAATGAGTATGGTCTTAATAAACCACAACACTGGTGAGAAGCTCCTGGTAAGGTCAATGAAAATGACCGCGCTAAGATCCTCTGGGTCTTCTACATCCAAACTGACAAGTATGTCCTAGCAAACCAACTAGATATAGTGGTGGTAGACAAGGAGAACAAGAGGGCTACTATAATAGATATAGCAGTACCCAATGACTACATCATAGCCATCAAAAAAAAGAAAAGGTAGAGAAATATCTCCCTCTTAGAGAAGAAATTGAAAAATGCTGGAATGTAAGAACAACTGTAATCCCAGTAGTCATTGGGGCACTGGGCGCAATAACACCGGCACATAAAATGTGGCTTGCCCAAATACCAACAACAATCAACTCAGGTGAGTTGCAGAAAAGTGCGCTATTAGGAACAGCTAAGATCTTGAGGCGAGTGCTCAAACTCCCAGGTTTCCGGTAGGAGACGCGAGTTAGAACAGAATTTACCACCCATACGGGGTATCCGGGGTAAGGAAACAATTTTATATATATATATATTTATATATATATTTATATATATATGTTTATATATATATATGTATATATATATAAATATATATATATATATATATATATATATATATATAGGAGACTCAAAGTCAAAGATAGAATTACCGTCATTCTCCCATTTTCCTTTGCAGCATAACACCACTGACACCTGTCAGCCGTAATCATAAACAGTCTGCCCCATTTTTTAACCACCTGATGCCCAAAATAATCTGAGTCACTTTAGCTGGAACGTGAATCATTGTTAAAATTATGTTGTTCGTCAAAAAGCAATTCAGTAAATTCCTTAACAACACAAATCTTCAAGATTACAGACAATGCGTTTTACTAGCAATCACATTTATTATGACCTATGTAAAGTTTTTGTCCTGGTTATTAGCTAAAGAACAAGTTGTGCAGCGCCAGACATTCCTTTAGTAAGCTATGAATCTCCAATTTATAAGTTATATAACAATAATAATCTATTAATTTTTACAGATGTTTATTCAAGAAAAAGAGACATAAACAACTTTTACATTCAGAAACCAATATTATTATCTTAAAACCAAAATCACTATTTTGTAAAACAAAAATGTTAGCATCCTTTGCTTGTCCAGTTGCATACTGATTGTTGTTCTTGTTTGGAACCCTTCAATATCTTTCTGACTGTTCAATATCTTCCACAGTGTTTTTTGACCTCAAATTCTTTTCTGCACAGCTGAACTAGTGGATATTAGCATTGAAACAATAACTTTTGAACAGAGCAAAACTTTTTCTGATTATCTGAATTTTATTATGCGCTACTGCATTCAAAGTTTATATGATAAACTTGGACCAAGTTTAAACGAAGACTTGGAGTAGGAAAACAAACTTCGATACAAAAAGAAACAACGAATGAGTTGTTATTGTTGTGCTTAAACATGAAATCAAGTCATTACTAGTATGGTTTAAGGACATTTTTCTAATGATCTTTTGTTTTTATTGGTTCAAAAAATCAAGAATGTCTAATAATGGCTGTCAAATAGAAATGACATTTAAATAAAAGTGGCGTTCAATTTAAGGGGGCGCTCTATTTTTCAACCCATTTCCCATAGTGGCTGTCAAACATGGGTGGCGTTTTTATAAAGGTTGTATACAAATAGAATTTTTAAGATATAAAAGAATATACATACTCTCATACATTTTTATACACACTTTGCGTGCATTAATTTTGTAAAAGGGTCACTGCTGTCAAAGTTTAAACTATATTATCAAACAGCGTAAATATATTTCTATTAGCTGAAACTTTGTTTGGTGTTTTAGGTGATCTGACTGACGGGATGTTTTAAAATTACATTCAACACAACTCGACCACAGTTATAATACTCACAAAACTACATGGCAAGACCTCTTTAAATAATAAAAATAAATAAAAAAAGAAAGAAAGAAACATACGGTCTCATCCACATTGGGCACTCAAATATTTACAAACATTTTAGAGGAAAACAATGTGTAAACAGCCTAGCTTTAAATTGTTTGAAACACCTATTTTTATGTAGCTGAAGCTGTGTTTAATTCTTTATCCAACAATCATAAACAAATACAAAAAAGTCCATCAGTTGAAAGGCATAACACTGCAACTTGTTCGCAGCAGCTAATCGCATCATGAGAAGGACAACAGGAAGTGTGATAATTGACATAATTTTTAGAGAAATATTTTCTTTCTGAGCGTTATAATTGTTATCAAGTTTGGTAGATTTTATTTGTGAAATTTTCTGGTAGTCAGTCTCTGCATCATGAATGTTGCATGTTGTAGTTAGGCTTCTGAGGGATGATAAAACTTATCGAAAATTTTGTCTGTCTGTTTTACCCAGCTACAAAACTTTTACCACTCAAGTTCTTCGTTGATCTTGGGAGCAAGTTAATTAGTAAATGCTTTTCGAATGGTTTTATTTTTCTTTGTTGTTCGCTGATAAGTCAAACTTCCTAAACAGCTTATGACTTTCATCCTCAACGATTGGGAGTAGAGTAGCCACCTGCACACTCTCCTCTCTAGCTTTGTTTTCTGTTGCTGTCACATAAAAGTCAAAGTGCTCCACAAGTGCTAAAATTCTTACTAGTGCCACTAGGATTTTCAGCAAAGTATCCTGCCAGGAAATTTGAAGGTAGCCTTAGAGAACCGCTATCAGCCAAAGTTAAAGTTGCAACCTCACTGTACGCCGGGCGTAGTCCTAAAATCTTGATGCCATGTTAAGCTGTTTGAAGTATGTATTAGTCATTGTAACATATGAAACAGGTGAATATTTAGGATGGATGTTTACATTTATATGTTTGAATGACTAAATGACAACTAGACTCAAGATATTAACAGCTATACATGATAATGGAAGGGTAATAGACTAGTTATACAAGAGAATACAGGATATTGACTTTCGTAGTATTGGTCAGGCAAATATGTAAAACACGGTTCCGGTGCGGATCACAACATCTGGTAACTTTATAACAACCACCTAAAACAACAAACAAAACATTAGTGGTTAAAAATGCCTAAGCTTTCTGATAAATTATTTTAAAATAATTCTAATTAATTTAATATTGATCCTTTGAAAATATCTGCTCGAAAGAATTTAAAAAAAAGTTTTTGTCACATAAAGACACTAATATTACGTGGGCATCCTACTCACAAAATAGTAGAAGACAGTTGTGTAACTTTTTAGATAATTTCAGCGTTTCAATCTATTTATAAAAAATGTTTTGACAAACAAGAATTACTCATGCCATACATGCGACTCTGCTACAAAGAATTAAGTACTATAAAATGTTATTATTTTTAAGTATTGTGTCGACTTATTCACAAATGCCGTATGCCGTTTCCAGTATGCGAGAGTGCATTCCTTGTTGTTCAACATATATTATAAGGAAAGAATCATTTGTTGCTCAGTTGCCTTTTGCAATATGATGTCATGTTGTTACACAGGTATGTTACTTTTTGCTGGCATAATCTCTACTGTTAGAGCTCTGGGAAAATATATAGCTGACTGAGGTAGAAGAGTTTGAAACATCTCACGGTGCATCAAGTTGACATACTTTAACGGTAGCAATATCTTTTCTACAAACAATGCTTTCAAACATTAATTATGTTCCTGACCTTTAATGTTCTCATATCTTTGAGATGAAACTTTTTTTAGTTTGTTTCTCAAGTGCACAACTGGCTACATTGTTTTTATGATAGTACAAAATGATAAAAACCTCAGTTTACAATAGCACAACAAAAGTAAAAGTTCTAAAAATCTTACTGAATTCATGTAGTTGCCTGGATGATCTCAACTTGCTAAAATTATAGGCTTACCTTATCCCAAAAAATATGAACTGTTTATAGACTTTCTAACAAATAAAATGTTGCTTATTATTCATGTAATCAATCTGCAACAATTAGTTTTGATAAGCTATAATTAAATCCAGCAACTTATTGTTGTGGTGTATACTCATTCTTTTCAATTTACATCTAGACAACTCAGATCAAGATCATTAATTTAAATCCTGCAGACAAATGTAACGCTATCAGACTGTGTTTTGTTCAAATGCTTTAGAGTTGGGGAACATTAAAACTGTGTTGCACGATTGCCGTCCAGTACACAGTAGTTTTACAATGCATTAATTTATTATAAGGCACAATAGACATTTTCTATTAGTACAACTGCAACCTCAGATTTACTCACATGATGCATTACCTGAAACCCAGAAATTCTGGCAACCTCTAACGCTCCATTTTCACAACTTGAAAATGCATGTTTACTGCAACTTTGCATTAGTACGAAATTAGCTGAATGACCGTTGTTGCCAACCTGATAAAAAAGCTTTTGCACAGAAAACTAGTTTTTTTAACACATAGAACATCAACTATTTTAACTTTTATATGAAGCTGTTTAGTTATAGGTCTGAATTTTTGTAAACATATGACATTACCAAACCACCCAACAAGGGATGATTGCAGGTACTATATGAAGGTAATAAATTAGATGTAACTATTTAGGATACTTATAGTCAGCAGATCAATTTAAAATAAAAAACTATGACCGAATAAGGAGGTCTTTTGAAATTGAAATCTTATTAAAACTTGTCTGGAAAAAATGGTTAGATGATAAATTAATATTAATAATAATAAAAAATTGTAAACCAATTAAGTGAGAATAACAGTGATAGAAAGATTCACAATGCTTAACTCTTTCACTACTGCTAGCCAATGTATCGGCTCGGGCTATCTTCTCATTGTGGGCAGAAGCTGATACATCGGCTTTTAAACCACGTGTTAGTTTATTTACAATTATTCAGTTTTCACTTCAGACAAACCAATAAGAGCTAGTTTCCATGAAATAGAACTTGTTGTTAACAATATACATTAATCAGCAGGCCTCTCATTAGCGGCCTACTAATTATCAAACATGATGTTTACTGCAAAAACAACATGGAAAAACAGGAATACTGCGAACGTTTACAGCTGTAAAAGCTTCTAACATTTTTAACCATTGGGACTCCAATAACTCTATATCGAATGATTCTGACTTTTGTTGTGCATGTTATATTTCATGTGAAAAACTGTAATAGTAACTAAATATTATGGTGACAGTCAAAATATGACAATCAAAATTGCCTAAAAAATTCTGTTGGAAAAGTTTGTGAAGTTTTTGTTCTTTTTCAATGAAGTTAATTCCAGAATTCTTTTTATTTCCTAATAAAGTATCTTCTTCTCAACAACTCGTTTTGTAAATTATATGGATATCTTCATTCTTTCTCAAATTAGCACAAATTTAAACTTGTTAGGTCAACATTTGTGTGAATAAAAAAAAGTTATGCTCTGAACTCCTAATGTTATTACAACTTTATAAATGCAATAGTTATTTACTGAATATGAGAGAGTGAGGAGTAGTTGAAACTAATAATCAATTTTACACAATAGTCCAGTCAAGTAGTAATGTACATGTAACTATGTTTGTTCTAAAATGTGACAACAATGACAAATTAATAAATTGTTGGGTTAGAATAAAAACGTGTAAGCTAATACACAGAGCTATTATGATATTATATACTAAAGCAAACTTTATAAATGTAACAACTAGTTAACAAATATAAAAAAAGAAAGGAATAACTGATACTTAAAACCTTACACAATAATACAGTAAAATAGTAATGTAGCCGTGTTTGTTCTTGAATGTGAATTCCATTACGATTCAGAAAGTCATTGGATATCAGTCAATACACAAAGCGAGCGCTGTAATGAACTTTTGTGAAACAAATGTGTAAAGAACTCAATAATCGTCTGTAGAGAAAATGAAATTGCGCACTGTAATATACTATATCTATATTACAAGTAACATAGAATTAAAATAGACAATATTCATACAGACAAGTATGTTTTAAATAGTCTTAATTAAATATTTAATTTTAGTTGAAAAAAATAATTTGAGAACCGTAAATAAAAAAATGCAGATTTTGATTGTATCTAATGACTATAGAAGTAAGTTTTTATGAAAGCAAACTTAAAAATTTTTCATAGATTAAAGTTTTATCAACCGCATGTATACATTTTCATATTTGCTTTCATTGAAACTTACACCGCTAAACGCTGACCATCTTTTTCATGTGTTGTGGGAAAGATTTCAGCGAGTAGAACATCGGCAATTTTATGAATAATCGTTACACCGACTGCCCAGTTGTAATTTCAAGAGAAATCTTTGTTGATATCATGTGGCGGAAAATAAATTTGCTTTAACAAAAAAAATAACAAAAAAGTTTCATGTTTCATGGATTCAGGCAAAAATATTTTATAACAGGGCATCGTAACCGCTGGGCGCAATGTATCAAATAATGCATAAATTAGCCTGTGGAATCGACAAAAGCATATATCGTATGCAAGAGGTATTTTAAGGACTGTGCAGCTCAGTGGTTAGACGCATCGTTAAAAAACTTGTGGTTTCAATTTCCATGAGTTCAAATAAAGCTCACTCAGTTTTTCATTTCAAGATTTTAACAGTTATACCTGGACATGCAGACATCTGAACAGACAGACAGCAACAAACTCTGAGATTTTCATATATATATGTAGATCGATGCTGTGATGCAACTGACACTTCTGGCTTTATATGTATATAACCTGAACTGCACAGAAATATTACATACAATTTTTAGCAAGTTAACAAAGTTGTGCTCTAGCTTCCATATCATTTCAATTTAAGAAATTAGACATAATAAAATTCTGATAAGTTTGGGATGATTTACACTGTACTTGGTACTAACTAAAACACAATAATTTTGGTCTTTGCCATACAAATTATATTTTGCCATTCGAATTCAAAAATATTTTTTGCTTTAAATTCAAAATTAGCAAATGGTGTGCTCATCACCTTTTTGCATCTTTTCACCTTTTCACCTCATTACAAACTGTTTGCCGAACACCGTCATGAAAGTGTTACGATACCATTTTCAACACTCTCATTTAATGTCAACCTTTTGCTACGCATTAAAAAAAGAAAGCATGTTTTCAAAAATACAAAAATAAACAAAAAATCAAAAAGAGTAAAGGTAACTGCTGAAAAGAGACAACCGGGTAATAAAACAAGCTATTAAGACTTTTATGTAACTATGTATTCATCCAAGTTTCAGTCCATAAAGCTAAGAATTTCACCTAAGCGTTCAAATTGATTTCTCATGATTGCTTTTTATTATCTAAGCAATATTTTCATTTGAGGGAGAGCAAATCATTTTTTTGGTCTGTTTAGCAACTAACACTCTAACGGAACAACATTTTATATCTATGTAGTTGGCTGTAAACTTACCGCTTGTATTATTTCCGATTAATACAGCAAATTGATTTCTGATCGACTTAGTTTGGCTAACACATGACCCATCACTACATTATCATGAGCACGGTGATAACAGTGATACAGAACATTATATTAAGCTTCAGCTGTAGATGCTGCAACCACTGATTGCTTTTTGGATAATCGTCTTATAAAACCATTTCTCAGCATGAATGCGTTTTCTGTAGTTGACTGGCGGTTATCTAAACCTGCAGCCCATTTGGTGTCTGCATACGCAGCTACAGCCTTGCCATCAGCAATCAAGGTTAACTTGAACCCTTTCGTTCCGTTTGTTCAACTAGCGTATATCACATTATACTGTAGTTAGATGGCTTTCAATTGACGATTTATTGAATTTTCACACCTCTTTCAATGCCTGCGCTATTTCTTTTTGTGTTACACTTACAGAATGCAGCATACCCTCAACCGTTTTCTGATATGTGGTAGTATCTGCAACACTTTTTACACCATCATTTAGCTGAAGCTTTACAGACCTGTTTAAAGGTGTTACTACAGATTTTGCATTTTCCATTTCAATTCAAGCTATAACCTGCTTCATATAAAAGTACTGGTGTATTTGTTTTGTGTTTTTGTTATGTTGCACAGTGATACCAATGCTGTAATATAGATCACCTAGGTCTACCTTCTAAATCCTTCACCTCTGAGAAGATCCTCAATCTGTTCCATCTCATCGTCGCTGTCAGTCATTATGATGAGGTCATAAATTTACACCGCAATAATACAATGACTTCCCTCCTGTTTAGATTTGATGTACACACAGTATGCTTACCAAATATTTTGTTGTGTAAGCGACATCAATTAAACACATGTTGTTGTAATGCTGTTTGAATTTGTTAGGCATATGGTAACTATTCGCTGGATTTAGTATGGCCAAAGATATTGGCACTAGAAGCACTAAATATCTTTGTTATCCTTGTAGACGACGGTTTTTGAAAAGGAAAGCGCGTCAAGATACTTGCAGTAAGGGCTAATCAAATGGTCAATGGTCAACAATAAGACTTACACAGGATGGTACCAGAAGAACTAAGAAAGATATTTATATAAACACTGCCCAAGCTCACAAATGTTAGAAGCTTTACAGACAATGCCTTATACTTGAACCCACCCTACATCAGGACCCATGGCTAAGGTGAACTAAAGACCTCTGCTGAACCCGCATAAAAGAAACTGAAATGCTCCGCTTTCGCGGTCAATCTCCGCTTTGGCTCATGACAAAAAAGTTTTGTAATCACATTTTGAATATTCCTGTTATAAAATCCCTTTTGCATCATGCTGATGCTAGCCAATAGAATTACAAACTATTTTAACCAGCTAAATATACCAAGAATATTTACCATTACTGTAAAAGCCTTTAAGCACATAAATTACATAAATTCTTTATTGTATATTTCAAAACATCAGAGTCTTGGCTTTCGAATGAGCTATTTTTTGCCATGGTGAGACAGACATTGGTTGGTGTTTATAGGATTTCTCCAGAGCTCTACCGCAAAAATGTTTACTGGCATAGGCTCGGAAATTGTGACGTCACAATTTTTATATGCGGTGTTGTGTGCTCTAACCGCATATTTTATTGCTTACCGCTTATATTTATCAACTACGATAAGGACGCTAGTGTCAGGCAAAGACAGGACAACTCCAGAGAACCTGTGAAGATGTCAAAGGAATCAGTGTCATTAGTTCTCCATGTACAGATATTTCTATGATAAATAACTCAGATTCTAAGCACCATACTATGTTTTCCCGATGATATTATGCACTAGCCCTCTCATTTTATTGTGATGTTGAGGGTAGCGACTGAGACTAATTAGTTTCAAGTATTGCGTGATCTCGCGAAAGTGCGATTGACATATAGTCCTAGGGCCGCGCAACCGCAGGTCACCGTTTAATCGATGTGATTTCATTACCTTTATTAACGACAGTACATTTATTGAATCATAATTAATTAACCCAGAACAAGTGTTTGTATTGGTCGAGCGTTAGCACGATCCCGGGCATTGTTGATTATCTAGAATCCTAGTTTATTATTAGCACTCTCTGGGTTTAACAGCACCGATTGTCACAGAAAGCACAGCCTCAATGGCAGCAAAAGGAATCGACTACCTAAGGCTAAATAATAATTGTGACATCACATTTTCAGAACCTGAACCAAGTGTTTTTTTAGCAGGACATACTTTTGACACCCTGTTTTTCTTAATTCTATTATTCTTCATGTATTGAATATAGGCTCGTTCGAAAGCCAAGACTTTTATGCAGTGAAATATATAATACAAAGTTATGTAATTTATGTGCTTTAAATATTTCAAACAATCGTGTTTCATTTTTTCTATTTTCTTTCTATTAAAAGCCCATCATCTTTGCTTTGGTGGTTATCTACATGTATATATTTTTTCAAAGTTGGTCATATAATATGTGTGTAGTTCCAGCTATGGCTATTAAAGTCTTGAAATAAAGGATCCCTATCACAGTGTATTTGATATCAGACACTATGGTGCACCACTCCGATGTCTTATCAATTTAGCCACACAAGCTTGTCGATTAGGCAAATGATGTCGCTATATGAGATAGAATAGCTACCACTTTCTTTCAAGACGTAATGTAATCGCATAACGTTTTGAAAAGCGCTCTTATTACGAAGCCCACTCAAATTGTCCATTCGCAATGTGCCAGGCTAATAGCAAGTGGCAAGAACCTCTCATTACCTCTCACGGTTTATATGCTGATTTTCAATACCCGGGTAACGCTTGGTAGCACAGCTAGTCTTATTTTTAAACCGTGGTCACCCACAATAAGGTTTTCCTTAATTTCTGTATAGACATTGTAAGCCGAAAATGTCATATAATGTGGTAGGCCTATAAAAACCCGTAATAATCATGTAATGCAAACATATCTTGGTAAAAACATAAAAATTTGATGTATTGTGAAACATCTAATTGAACGCAAGGAGCTTTATCTTTTCAATTTTATCTTTATAGTGGTAGTCAATTGGAGGCGTTATTTTAATAGAGGCTGGTGGTGTTTTTTTTACAATGGCTCGTCATAACTCTTAGGAAAAAAAGTTAGCCCTAATTTGCGCAAAGCGAATGATGCCTACATTTTGCTCTCTTCTACGGGTGGAGCGAGATTAAACCTTTTGGATGCAATAAATCTGCTAACTTACATGTAGCTTCAACTTGGCAAAATCCTTTAAAAAGTATGCATCTAGAAACAGAGAAATATTGTTATCAGTTGATATCTACTGCTTGCTATTAGACTGCAATAGTATTATAGCCTGTGTCCTTTTTTGCAATCTGTTGGCCTTTTCAACTTTTATTTCATTTTAAATTGGAAAACATTTTTTATGTCTAAATTTAACAATGTGGCATGAAAGCCCATTGCAACCATTGACATTTTGCAACAGTTTGCAGCCAAAACTAGTTTCTTATGTGCAATAGAATCGGAGTTATGAGCATCAGTTCATTGTAAGCTGTGTGAAAATAGCCGCACGAATGATATCAAATAACATGCTATAAATCTGCATACTTTTAAGTTATATAATCATAATATATCAAATGATACAAATATATATTCATGAACAAGTGACATAAACAAATCATACTTATATTACACTCAGAAACCAAAAATCTTAAATAAAAAATATTTCCAAAATATTGTTGCCTTTTACTTGGATAGCTTCATGCCGATTGCTGGTTTTGATGGAATTAACACATTTTGGTTGTCTACTACCTTCCACAGTGTCTTATGGGCTCAACTCTTTTTCTGCACTGCTGAACTAGTCGATACTAGTGTCTAAACAATTTTTGGCATAACAAAACTATTACACGCTGCATTTAGCACAAATTCAAGGTGTAAACGTTTGCTTGCTGAATGTAACCTTTGGCCCAAAACTTGAAAACTGTTTTCTTTGCATATTCTTTGAAGTATTAATACTGCGTTAAAAAGGAACTACTATTAGCTTGAGACCGTTAGTAATTATTTCAATGACATTGCTTGCAAAGTCATGTTCCATCATAAATTTAAATAATTTTCTTTACATGTACATCTACTTCAAAGTTTCCATAACCACTATAAGCCTGACACAGCTAGTAATCATTTCTTTGGTGTTGCTTTGAAAGTTCAATTATATTGTAAATGTAAATCATTTTTTAACATAAATTACATGTACATTTACTTTGAAGTACCAAAACAGCGCCTATCAAGGAACTGCTTCCAGCCTGAAACCGTCATTGTTTACTTCTATGGTGTTGTGGGAAAAAGGGAAGAGAGAAGTTGAAAAAGGGAAGAGCTTTGGAGTTCAACAACAAGAGAGTTGATTGTTATTGATGTAAACGATTTATTATTAATTTAATTTTGTGAAAAATTTTCTACAGATAACTTGATATTATGGGTTTATAAAGATCAACGATAGTGGAAGTGACAGTCAAATGAAGGTGGTGTTCAATAAAAGGCTTTATGGTATATACTGTACATATTAAAGATTATTACCAAAATAGCATATTAACTATATATATTATATTATTAGTCCCTTTTAAGAAGCTGGTTTTTGAAAAATAAACAAAGTTTTGAGATAAAACATCATATCAACATAGAGAAAAGCATGAAGCATATGATGTGAAAAATAGATGAAGTTGGCCAGAAAATGTGGAAGCTGCAGAGTTTGCTAACCTGACTAACAAACTCAAATACTCATATAGAATAACGAAGTTGAATTTATTACCATAAATGTGGCTTGTTTTGGGTAGAGCTCTAAATTTGAAACAGTATCATAAAATGACTTTGTTTAGTTTCAAAATTATAGTTTTTTAATAACAAAACTTTTTGTATAAATATTGATCATAATCTTTTCACTATGTTTTTAAAGAACTTAAAGTATTATGTTACTCATGGGGAGAATGGTTGCATCCATCGATCAGAATTCTTTTGTTATTGCTGTGACAGAAGTTGTTTTGTATTTAATAAAATAAGTTGCTATTGAATATGCCTATTAAACTTTCTTGAAGGTTTTGTCACAAATATATTTACTGCAATGGCAAGCAGCAAAACTGAATCTAAAAATAATTGAGTTGAAGCTTTTAATATCCAAGTTCAATGACAAATTTGGCAATTTTACATTTCATGTACTTCGGACTGCAATCTTGGAAGGATAACTTGTAAAGGAGTAGATGTACAACTTGCAATTCTAATTTACATTTGGTTCAGAATTTTAAGTCCATAAATTGGTTTTCAGATGTCTAACATCATTCAACATATAAAATAATTTGTAGAGAAAAAATGAGTAGGTTCGCAACATAATTACTTTAAAAAAAACACTCTTGTGACATATAGTTGCGAAAGAAAAAATGGAATGCATGCAATTCGAACAATTTCCAAACAATTGGTCAAAAGTTAATTTTTTTACAATAACTACTTTTTAGTTTTTGTTAAAACCGGTTCTCATTATTTTTAATCAAATTTAAGGGGTGGAAGAAAACTTTAAAAGTATCTACCCTTTCACTGGTGCTGGTCAGCCAATTCAAGTAAATAAGATCCGATAGCAGAAACAGGTGTATTAGATAAAGTCAAGAAAACAAGCACACGCTTTAATAATGTTCCAACAGGAAGGGATTAATTATTCAACAACAATACCAAAATTAGTGAGTGGAGGTGAAACACCTGGTGACCGGCTACCTCGTACTCCAGGAACTAGACCAGGCGAAACAGGATATTATCAGGATCTAGAAAATTGGACAGATATTTCATGTTTTAGTAGACTGACCTACTATACTATTGACAAAATGGCAATCCACAAGTACCCAAATGGCAATTGCCGAGGAGCTGTGTTTGTCCTAAGAAATGCTGAAAATCATGTTCCTTTGCTTTTAATTTATATTGATGAGCAGCAGTACATTTCAGTTGCAAACTTAGTTGGTACGCACACACTTCTCAGCGCAAACAATGGGCTATCTTCAGATTTCCCTAGTGTTGTAATTGAAGCTGGTTATCAAAAACTCAGAGAAATCGCGCCGAATTTTATATTTGATAATTTAGGAGAGCGTACGCACATTATTGAAAAAATTCCTAATCTGCCAAATGCAAGCAACTACAGATGTAAGTCATTACATAGTCAGAATCCTATGTCTAACAACTTCAGTGTTCTTCATGAGCAACGGAGAATTCTAGTTCAGCTAGGAGATAACAACTCTACTCATACTACAAGAGCTTTGGTGATTATAGCTGCCATCAAATGTTACCATCATCTCGAGAACGAGTTTCAAAGTCCAAATTTTGTGACTCTCTTTCAAAATCATATCCATCCAATTCTTTATGATTTAGTCTGTCAAGTACCAATTCTGAGGCAGATAGAAATTCCCTCTTATTGTGACACAAACTCAATGCAGGTAGACGAAAATGAAAGTCAACTTGAGGTAGTTACTGATGGTATAGGCAGTTTGAAGCTGTAAATTTAAGAACATACAAACATGGTTTTGTTGTAAAATATATTATAAGAAATGAAGTTGTATTTACCGACAAAAACCAGTATCCAAAAATCTTCAGACTTTTTTATACAACCCCTCAATTCATTATTCACCTTGGTTTGCCATCTATTATCCTATGACATGAGGCTGTCTGTACGTTTTGGCAGTACAATAATGAAAACACTCAGTTGATGGTAGAGCCAAGATTGCTTTATGAAAAAAGTCTTTTTGCTGATAGAAGCAAATAAGGTTACAGGAAAAAAGCAGCAAATCTTCGACATCTATTCCAAAGCCATTTCATGTTGGCAAATATAGCTTTAACACAGACAGTTCACAAGTTCTTTTAAGTTTAAAGTACTGCTCAACAGTCCCTGAAAAACAAATAATTCCAATTGTGGTCATGTAACATTTTAAATGCTTCATAAAAACTCAAATACCACCTTTTTTTCGGCCATCAAAGATTTTGACAACTCATCATGCAGAAGAGTAATACTGCTTGAGATAATCTTTTATTTTTAATTATTTATGCTAACTTTCAGTTTTATGCAAATACAAACAAATTTGGATGACTAAAATATTTGGTAGGTCAGCATTGTTGCTATATAAACTTTAAATAGAGATATATATTAGTACTTGATTTGCATGCTGTTTCTAAACATCTGTGTCGGTTCTGATCATAAACATAGTTGTACCAACAGTTTGAGATAATTCTTACCGGGATTAACAGATATGTAGGTGTATACATTCAAACATGTACGTACTATTGAAGCTACTAACAATTAGAAGAGCGTATATTTTCGGTCTGAAATTTTATGTTCAGATTTATTCTAAGAATCTGGAATGGATAAACAGGTTGTACATGTATATACGTATATGTACATGTGTACATAATTGTATGTTTTAATAGCTTTTTTACAAAAAATTCAAAACCTTATAATTATGTTTTATAACCTGACACTGATGAATCATAAAAAATAATAAGATACAGGATAAGTGCATTCATGGTTTGAGCTTTGGCAGGACTTGCGTAGCCCCCTACATGGCTCTCATGAAATTGATTTGATAAACATTGACTAAGCACACAGGGCAAACACTTAGTCACCATCTAGAAAGCAGAAAAAAACACTATTTAAAGAGCCTGAAAGGCCTTTTTCCAATAGTATATGCCTTCAACTTGTCTATGAGGGCTTACATAGTTATTCATAGAACAGGCTGTCAGATACCGACTAACAACAGCATAATTGAGCTTGGTAGGAGAAAACACAGTGGTGTGAGTATTATTTTAGACTTGCGATACTTTACCACTCAACATGTAAGGTAAGATAACAAGACTCATAATTATTCTGTAAAATTATTACTATGTAATTAAATTACGTATTGTAATTAATAGACATTACTAAAATGGAAGGAATGCAGACCTTGTAATCCGTAAAAAACTAGTAGTGGTGGCTACTGATCAAGATGCTTGCATTCAGGTTGAAAAAAAATAACTCAATTTCAACCCAGCAAGGCATTAACCACTGGTCTTGCCCTCATTCAGCAAATGCAAAAATCATACATGTATTCAATCTAGTTTATTGATCTAAGCTGACTAAGTGGTAATGATTTCCTCAGCCAATGTTGCCACATGAAAAGAGTTGGAAACTTGCTACTCATGATACACTTTCTCAAGATGAAGATGTGCCACCAAAGAAAGTTCCAAGATTCAACTATGCCGTCTACTTATGCACATCAAGGCCTACATTTAAACATATATGCATGATTTGTGAAAAGGTGTGGTACTACTCACACAAATCTACTACTTGCGAAGCTATCCTTCATGTGGTCAAAACTGTGTCTGCTAATATGTCCATCCAGTCTGTAAATTAACCTAAGATATGATTTCTTCAGTTGCTTTGACTATGATTAAGTAATTAAATCAGTGCCATGTATTGTTTTGCAGACCAACTTGTACTGGTACGGCACCAATGATTGGCGTCATGTTGCCCTACAAGCAACTATGGCCCTCACATGGCCCAGACAGGAGCGGTGCACCTGTCTACATATGTAAATGGATTGAAGAATGCTGCTACCATCAAACAGGAAAAATGTGTACTTCGTAGAACTTTGATCAAGATGTGATTGTTTTAGAGGTGGCCTCTCATAACAAGTGGTATGACAAGTATATCTGCGTAATTATTGATACCACAACTGCATAATTGGTGAAAATTTGGACCAAACTTGCCTCAACAGAATCAATTAAGATTGTTCACTACTTACGCATGGTATCTTGGAACATTTTTATGTAAGGGGGCAAGCGGAGAGCTGTGCTTCTAATTGCAATTTGGGGATATTACAGCCCAGGTTCCCAGAGAGCAACTGTGTTAAAAACTTTCTCAGAGGACTAGTTCATATTTATAGCAGACATGATCAAACTACCATCAATGTTCTCTCTTAGTCCAAGCTTGTTCAAGTTTGTAACCAACAGGGGCCCAACTAAACTGCCCTTTGTATTTTCTAGTGAGCAGCAATTTTTGGCAGTCACTTGGCATAGAACCGCCATATTTGTTTTAGCTAGCGCCACCATGTTGCACAACACCTTGAATTTACTGAACAGCAGACGACCATGTCTATCGCTACAGGTCAGAGGGTGACTGTTCTAAGAAACCACAGCTTGTTACAGTTTAATGATGTAGTGGTGGGCTTCCAGAAACAACAACCTAAATATGGTATTATTGACGGTGTGGCTCACCAAAAAGACATTCTTATTTTTTATGTTTCAGTACAAAACAGGTAGTGTGGCGACACCGCAGAAAGGTATCTGGGTCTCATCAACCATGGGTTGTGACCGTCACTCTCCTGTACTAAGGCTATTGCGGCTAGAGAAAAGCTTGTCAAACACTTGCTTGTTCAGCAAGGTTGTTGGGAACCCAGTATTTATTAGGAACTGAAATATTTAAACTTTTATCTTCCAGGAGAGGTAGGAGCTAGATGATTGTAGCAGTATTAGCCCTGACCGATTTGCTCTAACACTCTCTCACGTCTGAGCACTCTAGAAGATGCCAAGGCAGCATTTTGGTGAGTCTGGTTATAGAGCCAAAAAGTCACATTAAGGTCTTCTTTACTGCCATTTCAGCCAATGTTGCAAAAGCAGACTTTCTCCATCTGCATTGTAGAAGGTCTGCTCCGGCTGCATTTGCCGAAATTTCAACGGCATACTTTTGCTTTTGCCGGCTGTTTCGGGCTGAACACCCGCCCGGTAAAAGCTCATAAATTGGTGTTAAGCCAGACAATCTATTAAAATGGGCTGCTGACATGGTGCCAGTTGATTTCTTTTTACCATAGAGAAACCGGTTGCGGGTTTTAAAGCAACTAGTAGTTGACACTAATGATGCGGCACTCGGCTGTTTTTTCGGTGTAGTGTCTTTTTTTGGGTGGGGGAAAGACTGTCAGACGCGCCTGCTCACTCCACAGCCCCAAAACTGCTGAGGTTTACTTTCTTGTTTTTCTTGAGGTTGGTTCTTATTTTGTTGCAGTTGCTGCACTTGATGTGTCAACTGCTGTATGAGCATAACAAACTGCCTGATCATGTGTTTTGGCCCGAGGCGAGATGGCACCCCATAACTTCTGCTATGACTTGGATCTCTTTTGCCCAATATTCAGATATTTTCTTTGTAAAAGTATGTTCAAGTGCTGTACAAACATTTTTGATATACATTCTTGCAACATACCAAAGATAAATAGAATACCTTCAAAAAGGCAGCCGGCTGTTCGAACAAGTGATTTGATCTTTCTATTGACTTTGCTACAGCTTAATTAAAGATGGCTGCCAACAATTCTCTACAGTACCTTTCTGGAATTGCATCTATGGAAATCAGAGCTTATACTTCCAATGATGATAAGTTACTAGAAATGGTGGCTGGTGACTTCAGAACAATATGTTGGAAAGATCAAGGTTCGCACGATTTAGTCATAAAGGATCTTGCAGGAAACAGTAAGTTCTGCATAGGAGGAGGAGAAATAAAAAAACATCCTATTTTGGTATATTATTCAGAAAATAATATAATTGGAGAGATAAAAGATGGCAAACTTAGGCATTCTACATCAGATAGTGTTGAACCAATAAGTGTGAGTGCAAATAAGATTACCGTGGCTGGCAACACTTTCGAAACATTTCACACCCATACCGCTATTATTTTTAATTCTGAAACTGTTGTTGAAATGAAAGCTATGGTCATCGCTTTGGCGGCACAAGAAACTTTAACCGACAAGTTTTTACAGAAAAACCTTCCTATTGGTTTGGAAAGTAAATATGATGTCTCAAATTCCCTTATCATTCCTAAGCAAAACAAACAAACTGTTGCAGCGATTTTTACTGATGAAGGAAATAATCAGACATATATTTTAAAAATGGGAGGACGACAAGGTAAAAACAATATATTCGCACTGTTGTTGATGGATAACTCAGAGAGACACAGTATATTATTAACTATCACAGTAAAGGCTGGGATGATGAGTGCATCAAATTTGGTCGGAGAGAAACAGTACACAACTGCCAGAGATGCTTCAGTGGAATCAAAACTTATTGTATCTTCTGATTCAACTACAATTGGAGAAGTATATGTATACCTTGGTGCAAAAACACATCAAGCCAGTTTAACAACGTATAGCTCACCATCAAACAGCACGATAAATGTACATGGAGACATGGAAAAAGGTAAAATAGTAGATTCTGTTGAATTTGAGGTGGCAACTTACAAAAGATCATGTCCAATATCTTTCGAGATTACCTTGAAAGAGCTGACAAAAAATCAAAAGAAACTTGTTTCAGCTTATTTTTCTGCAGTTATTTGTAAAGTATTGACAGTTTCACAATATTCAGCCAATATGATGATAACAATGTTAAGTTGTAACTGCTCAATTTGCCAGCTGCCTCAACATGCGGGATCAAGGCGTCAAGTGCTAAGGGGTCTTGATTTTATTAATGGAATTCGCTCGTTGTCGTTGTCTCTCACAGGCCATAGCAGTGAAAAGAACCTCCTTTATCTCAATTTACATGTACATTCTAACGTGTCAAGTCACACTGAGTTAACCTTAGAGTGTACTCCAATTAGTGGATTTCAAGGTTTCGCTCAGTTCCACGCGAAAGACCGATATGGAAAACTATTATTCAAAGCTGCCATTTTACCAGATGAAGACATACTGGCAGTTTATACACACGAGGACAACTTGCTCGGATACTTCTACAGAGAAAATGGGATAGATGATGAGAACAATACTGTTTTTAAAATACAAAAAACTGCTAAGTACTTAAAGCAACTGACGACCAGCCAATTTACTATAGTTGACTTATCAACAAGCAGGAGACTTGCAACTATCAATGGCCAGCACTTTTATGTTCAGATATATAAACCTGAAAGAATTACAACAGCAAAGTTTTTTAAACTAGCCATGATCATATCATTTGCCACGAAAATATTTTTTCATACATTTAAATTTGACCTCCATCCGAGTCCAGAAATATCATATCGTTACAAAGGTTCAACAAGAGATGCCAAGCGAGTAGCATTATTATAACAATATAATTATTGAACGCTTCAAAAGAAACTATATCAAATTATTTTTGGTACGCTACAGTCCTGCTTTGATTATTGAGCTTAACCCTTTATTTCGAGCCATTTTATAAATGGTTAATAAATGTGCAATAGCAAAAAAAGAGAACAAAATATACTTACTCTCACCAAAATGTAAAAAAACAACTCTCTACACAACTGCAAGCCCATTTTATCACATGGTGTATAATACCACACACATTACTTCTTGCTGCTACTAAAGTCAAGTTAAAGTTAACTTGAATAGTTTTAAACTTGTTACAGATAGTCTATAATTTGAATTTGGAGTTGACTCCTTGTTGACCCATTTTCAACCATTTGTCGATCGATGAAAAATTAATCACTTGGTTGATCAAATATCCAAAATTGATTTTTAGTTGACATGTGTACGCATTTTATAAGTTATGTTTCCTATCATCCAAATTTAATAATTCATCAAATATCACGTTATTCCTTGAAGGAGGGACCGCCTCCTAGACATGAAAGCAGAGTTATTTTTTATGATGTAAGTGAACAATTAAAATTTCACGAATATAATTAAAAACAAGTTTTTGTCTGAACATAAACCTACAACATTGATGAGTTTTTTTGCAGATTCTAGTCTACTTATTGAACTTATCATAAACATGCTTTCCATTAAAACTCACATTTTTTCATGAATGATACTTTGTTTTATTACTTTACCACAATGCCAAAATAAATTGTGTTCTTTAATAAATTCAAGCGAATATAGATTGACACGGCAGAACTATGCTAAAAATATGTCATTCTAATTTAGTAATAAATATTATACAACATACCGTTACAAAATTGTGAAAATAGAGAAAAAAAGAACAATTGATACGATAAGATCGTGCCTAAAAGAAGAGTAATATTATTATTTAAACCTATACAAATGAAGAATCTTTTTAAAAACTGAGTTCATATTAAATATTGTTATCAATGCCGCTTTTACTGTATCTGGTTTTGTTTGATTTGAAGTCTATTTAAAAAGCATACATTCGGAGGTTGTAATTTTCAAAATGCAGTTAAATAAATTGTGTTGAGAAAATATAAGTTTTTTAAAAGAAACTCTTTTAGTTAAAGTTTTATCACAGTCATTTAATGAGCTGGGATGACACATTTACTGCTGAGCAAACTTCACTAAATTAAAACCATATATTCTGCTTTTTACTACTAATTCTGAGCCTGCTCGTTCCATAGACATAACCAGAATAACTAACTAGCAAGAGAAAAAGAAAACTAAATACAGCAATGATTCCTAGATAGATTAGGATAGTTTAAGAACAAATCTTTTTTTGCTCCGTAACATAAATTTTTCCAACTTTTTTGTTTGATGTCAGGTGGCAAAAAATAAAATAAACCACCAAAACTGACAAATTCAACCATTACTATAATAAAATCCATGTCTGTCAAAAACCACACATAAATGTTACAAAAGGTCATGCTTCACATGTAAATTAAACTCATCCACTAGGCATAGCAGTCCGCTACACTACCAACTGCATTACCTAACCACGTTGAATTTATGTGCAACAATTTTGCACAAAGCTATTACGCATGGTAAACTTCCACAACATACTAGACTGTCAGGGTTCCAGTTTTCCCTTTAGTAAAAGTTCTGGCCCTCTGTCTGTCCTGAGCCATGATTGAAAGTTTGGTAAAAAATATTGCATCATATGGAAATGACACCAACAGCCTGCAATCTTGCAACCTCGCATGCTACCACCTGCCCTAACCATTTACTTTCAGTGTACTTAAACTTATTGCGCCTTCTGTAATCATAGATGTATGAGTTTATTATCATAAAAGTATTCTCTGCACTTTTTTAACAAACCTAACAATCTCTCACATCACACCGAAATCCGAGTTTAGGCCATTTTGTTCTAAACATACAGTTTGGAAAAATACAGTTTATTCATAATTTCCTCACGGCAAACATCTTCATTACATTATGATGAAAAGCATTAATTGTAGAAATAGTTTGCCTACCACCTCCATAACAATATTGCTTACCCAAGTTAAGGAGGGAGTTGTACTAAGTTTTAGTGGTATCTGCCAGAAAGCATATGTATTATCCTAATATTTACTATTGATTTTGATGTTTGAGGTGGTCCTACTGCTAAAATATTCCAAGATTAATAAGCGTAAAACTTTATTGCTGTTTAAACACTAACAAGAAAAGTATGTGCCAGACTTGCCCAAAATGGTGTATATATAGTGGGGGCAGCCTGTCTTTATATCTTTTGTGTTTACATCGGTTATTGAAATGAAGTTCAAGTCCTACGCGGCTCCATTAAAATATATTTTATTTTGAATTTGCTTATAATTGCTAGAACAAATTTTCAAATTTAGCTATAGATAAATTATTATATGTATCTCAAACGCCTCCATTTATGGAGTTAGTTTTCCATAAATGCTGTGTAAACATTTGATTACCAGCTACAACTTGGTCAGTCAATGGTGATTGAGTCATCGAGTTAACTTATTTTATTGAGGCCTTTGTATCAGCAGATTTTTCACTTGCAGAACAAATGAACAAGCCGCACCTTTGAAAATAATGTGTACAAACATATGTCCAAACCAACTGCATCCCTGAAAGACATGTATAGTCAACATTATGTTCTCATTATAAGTAACAATTTGTAGAAAAACTTCGCTGGCTACATTTGATTAGTTCATTCAAGTTCAAAACAAATGGTTATTTGCGTTGACCATAATTATAGCAAACGTAAAGCAATGTCAATATCTTTGAACATAATTAACCTACCAATTTCAGCAAAAGTTTTACAAAACCATTCTTGCACCTGGTTGGTGGTTTTAGTATGGACTCACATTTATTCACTTAGCAGTTCAGAGCATAAGATTTTTTGAGTAGCTCTTAATATTTGGTCAATTTGAAATGAGTCGAGCTACACAAAAGTACCTGCCAATAAAGCTCCGATTACACTTCATAGAACCATCCAAGAGACAGGATTTTGGCACAGGTAGCAACGGGGCTATGGTGTATTCAATATGTTCTGCGAATTGTGTTTTGCATTATTTTCAACATTACTATTTTATTATAAAACTAGCTGTACTACCAGACGTTGGCCAAGTAATAAAAAGTCTCTGGACTGAAAACTTATTTTATATAGCATACCGTATTCAAAATTTACCATTCTAACTTTTATGCTTCATATCATGAGAAAATATTTTTAAGCAGCTTAAATGAATTAAGAAAAAAAAGAAAACACATATAAATGTGTTCAAGCTTTTCAAACCACTACAACTTTTAAATTTCATATCATGGAAGAACTGTTTTGTTGAAATAAATTAGGAAGAAAAATAAAACTGTAAATGTGTTTAAATGTAATAGTGGAATGATTAGCAAGTAATGACTATATATAATCTGTTTAGCTATATTAAAAATGAAAAATTATTTAATAAATAAGGTAATAAAAAAGGCCATTTTATTTTTATATAATTATAACTTAGTACAATTAAGTTTAACTTATTTTTCTTTAACATATAAAAAAGTTGCCACTCTAACATTCAAACTACATATCACGAGAGAAGTTTTTGTGTAATTGAAATAAATTAAGAGAGAAAATAAAAACAGCTGCAAAGGTTTTTAAACTTTCTTAAACAACTGTAACTTTCAAACTTCTTACCATGAGTAAAAGATTTTGAGCAGGACAACTAAATTGAAAATAAATAAATAAAACAACTGTATACACGTTTTCAAACAACTTTAAAGTTGAATTTTCATAACCTGAAAGAAGTGTTTCGTTGAAATAAATCAGAAAGAAAAATAAAAATTTAAAAGCGTTTAAACATGAATGTACACTTATTAGCAAGTAATGACTAAATATAGTCTATTTCGCTACGATTACAATCAAATATTGTTTGGTAAGTAATTATTTGATTTCACTTCGTTTCAGTGTTGACATGCAAAAACTGTAATAAAAAAGTCTTTGGACAGAAAATTGATTTGTATTTAACATATAACAAAACTTGCCATTCTAACTTTCAAACTACATATAATGGAAAAGTGTTTTGTGTAGCTGAAATAAATTAAGAGAAAATAAAAACAACTGTAAAGGCTTTTCAACAAATGTAAGTTTAAAATTTCACCACCTGAAAGAAATGTTCCGTTGAAGTAAAATAGAAGGAAAAATAAAAATGTAAAGGTGTTTAAATGTGAAATCATTAGCAAAGAATGGCAAAACAAAGTCTATTTTGCTATGGTTACAATCCAAAATTATTTGTTATATAAATTATATGATTTCAGTTTGTCTCAGAGTTGGCATACAAAAGTTGACATATAGGCTAATATCATCATCATTAAAAGTAATGCCAAAATATTATGTTAATCTTACTCACTATTATAGGTACTTACAATGATTTCAGAGAACTTAGTGATTATAGTCTTCATGCCCAAGATAATTTAACATTACAATGTAGGCCTACTGCATGGAGAGTTTTTACCTTCAAGACAAATGTTTAACATGAACACTGAATCTAACTTGAATGAATTTAGTTTACTAAAAACATACTTGAAAGAGATTTTAGTATGTATGTAAACCTTAAACTTTTAACATTAGTTATATCACTGCGATATGTTTTTTTTTAACGGATACCAGATGTATCGTATAACGGATGCAAATAACTGGCCATGGCAAGTTCAGCAACGTATATATTTTATTATCGTGTATAATCAGTTCATAATTCGCCAAACTTTAAGTTCGATATCAATTATCGCGGGGCCAAATAATTTAACCCTAATATAAAAAAACGAATAAACATCGCGTTGTATATACTTAAATCTCAAAATAGTTCTGAACAGAAGCATCGTAACTCGTCGATGATGAAGGAAAAAATAATTAGCACAAGCATTGTGTATTTGTTATATTTTATTACATAATTTATTCAAACCAAAAGATTTTCATGTCCGCAGAAGATTTTCATTAAAGACACCTATCCAAGCCATGGTAACTCACATAGTTTCACCTTGTATAATAGAACAAATTATTTCTATGCAGCAAGCTCAAACTTTGTATGTGTCACATTTGGATATTCCTCTTCATCTTTGGTGGTAAGAGATGCAGCTTTCCCTAAGTTGCGTACGCAAGTTGGTAGGAATCAATACCCTGCTCTTTTAAGTTTATCTGGCTATGTCCAAAATACCAATGGACTGTAGGTGCACGATTTTCTCTACCTTGACATACTAAGTTGTACATGTCATGTTCCTGCAGCCTTTCAGATGATTTCAGAAACTTCACATTTAGGTACTCGGGTACTAACAAAATATTAAACTTTTAATATTTTTTGATAACTAAATGAATGCTGCTTGAGAGTGGTATGAGGGCTATTAAAATTATCAGCAACAAAAATTGAATTAGCTACAAAACTTACCATGATATTGTTGGTAGTTATAAAATATCACTCTCAATGGATCTAGTTATAAAAGGCCAAAATCTCCTCCCCTTCTCTGACACTATTGCATTAGTCTGAAGAACAGAATGTCACATATCATGGTTTATGCAGCGCACATTCATGTCTCACTTTCTGTAGATGGCAGTTTTTACACTGACACCACTGCTCCACTTGTGGCGCAACATAAAAACTTTAAAATTAATAAAACAATTTTAATAAATATATGTCATTCATGAATATATGGTTTTAGCGCGTATCTGATGAAAGCTTTCAACTTAAGAGTTGCATAGATTGAGTGTGTAGAGTTTTAAATTAAAAAAATGTTTAACAAAAGCATATGTACATTTGTACAAATTGTACATATCTAATTTTGTACATATTTGTACATAAGCGTATGTATGTAGATCAAACTATACAAAGCTTTGTTTCCCGGAGTAAAAGATGAGCACTAATCAATCCACTTTCTTCAAATTCTACAAGTGAGAGCACACATATTCATATTCTATATGTACCTATATGTATCCCATGCCTCATATATATATATATATAAATATATATATATATCATATATATATATATATATATATATATACATATATATATATATATGTATATATATATATATTTATATATATATATATAATAAAAAGAAGTCCCTGGGTATCGCTGAACTCGCAACCAGCCAAGCAGTAAGTGAAAAGATACATATATATATATACATATATATATATATATGTATCTTTTCACTTACTGCTTGCCTGGTTGCAAGTTCAGCGATACCCAGGGACTTCTTTTAATTTTAATCAAATAGCCACCAGTTGGCTTTTTCAGAAGCTGGTTTTTAAAAGTTAAACAGAGTGCGGAGATAAACATTATATCAACATAGAGAAAAGCATAGAGCATATGGTGTGAAAAATGGATGAGATTGACCAAAAAATGTGGAAGCTGCAGAGTTTGCTAATCTAAATAACAAACTCCAATACTCATACAATAGAACAAATAAAATAAAAAATATATATACAAATAACAATATACATGTATATACTAAATGTATATAACAAATATATACAAATAACAAAGTTAAATTTATTAATATAAATATGGCTTATTTTGGGCGATCTTTAAAATTTGAAACAGTATCATAGAAAGTATTTATTTTTTATTCAAAATTGTAGTTTTTTACCAACAAAGCTGTGTGTAAGTGTTATTCGTAAACTTTCCACTATGTTTTTAACAAACTTAAACTATTATGTTACTCATGTAAAGAATGATGGCATCAATTGATCAGAATTTTTATTACTGTGAAAAAAGTTGTTTTGTATTTAATAAAATCAATCGCCTCTGAATATGCATATTAAACTTTCCTGAAGGTTTTGTCACAAAGTTGTTTACTGCAATGACAAGCAGCAAAACTGAATCTAAAAATAAATGAGGTGATGCTTTTAATATCCAAATTCAGTGACAAATTTGGCAATTTTACGTTTCATATACTTTGGACTGCAATCTTGGAAGGATAACTTGTAAAGGAGTAGACGTACAACTTGCAATTCTAATTTACATTTGTTTTAAAATTTTAAGTTTGTAAATAGGTTTTCAGATGTCTAACATCATTCAACGTGTGAACAAATTTGTAGAGAAAAATATGACTATGTTTGCAACATATTTACTGTAGCAAAAACACAATTGTGACGTATAGCCGCGAAAGCTAAAATAGAATGCATGCAATTTGAACAATGTCCAAACAATTGGTCAAAGGCTAACTTTTTTAAAATAAATAATTTTTAGTTTCTGTATCAACCGATTCTCCTTATTTTTAATCCAGTTTAAAGAGTGGAAGAAAACTTTGAAAGTATCTACCCTTTCACTAGTGCTGGTCAGCCTAATTCAAGTAGATAAGATCTGATAGCAGAAACAAGTGTAATAGCTAAAGTCAACAAAACAAGCACAAGCTTCAATAATGTTCCACCAAGAAGAGATGAATTATTCAACAGCAATACCAAAGCTAGTGAGTGGAAGTGAAACACCTGGTGAACGGTTACCTCGTATTCCAGGAACTAGACCAGGCGAAGCAGGATATTATCAAGATCTAGAAAATTGGACAGATATTTCATGTTTTAGTAGACTGACCAACTATACAATTGACAAAATGGCAATCCACAAGTACCCAAATGGCAATTGCCGAGGAGTTGTGTTTGTCCTAAGAAATGCTGAAAATCATGTTCCTTTGCTTTTAATTTATATTGATGAGCAGCAGTACATTTCAGTTGCAAACTTAGTTGGTACGCACACACTTCTTAGCGCAAACAATGGGCTATCTTCAGATTTCCCTAGTGTTGTAATTGAAGCTGGTTATCGAAAAATTGGAGAAGTCGCACCAAATTTTATATTTGATGATTTAGGAGAGCGTACCCATATTATTGAAAAAATCCCTAATCTGCCAAATGCAAGCAACTACAGGTGTAAGTCATTACATAGTCAGAATCCTATGTCTAACAACTTCAGTGTTCTTCATGAGCAACAGAGAATTTTGGTTCAGCTAGGAGAGAACAACTCTACTTATACCACAAGAGCTTTGGTGATTATAGCTGCCATCAAATGTTACCATCATCTCGAGAACGAGTTTCAAAATCCAAATTTCGTGACTCTCTTTCAAAATGATATCCATCCAATTCTTTATGATTTAGTCTGTCAAGTACCAATTCTGAGGCAGATAGAAATTCCCTCTTATTGTGACACAAACTCAATGCAGGTAGACGAAAATGAAAGTCAACTTGAGGTAGTTACTGATGGTATAGGCAGTTTGCAGCTATAAACTTAAGAACATACAAACATGGTTTTGTTGTAAAATATATTATAAGAAATGAAGTTGTATTTACCGACAAAAACCAGTATCCAAAAATCTTCAGACTTTTTTATACAACCCCTCAATTCATTATTCACCTTGGTTTGCCATCTATTATCCTATGACATGAGGCTGTCTGTACGTTTTGGCAGTACAATAATGAAAACACTCAGTTGATGGTAGAGCCAAGATTGCTTTATGAAAAAAGTCTTTTTGCTAATAGAAGCAAATAAGGTTACAGGAAAAAAGCAGCAAATCTTCGACATCTATTCCAAAGCCATTTCATGTTGGCAAATATAGCTTTAACACAGACAGTTCACAAGTTCTTTTAAGTTTAAAGTACTGCTCAACAGTCCCTGAAAAACTAATAATTCCAATTGTGGTCATGTAACATTTTAAATGCTTCATAAAAACTCAAATACCACCTTTTTTCGGCCATCAAAGATTTTGACAACTCATCATGCAGAAGAGTAATACTGCTTGAGATATTCTTTTATTTTTAATTATTTATGCTAACTTTCAGTTTTATGCAAATACAAACAAATTTGGATGACTAAAATATTTGGTAGGTCAGCATTGTTGCTATATAAACTTTAAATAGAGATATATATTAGTACTTGATTTGCATGCTGTTTCTAAACATCTGTGTCGGTTCTGTTCATAAACATAGTTGTACCAACAGTTTGAGATAATTCTTACCGGGATTAAAAGATATGTAGGTGTATACATTCAAACATGTACGTACTATTGAAGCTACTAACAATTAGAAGAGCGTATATTTTCGGTCTGAAATTTTATGTTCAGATTTATTCTAAGAATCTGGAATGAATAAACAGGTTGTACATGTATATACGTATATGTACATGTGTACAAAATTGTATGTTTTAATAGCTTTTTTTTACAAAAAAATTCAAAACACCATAATTATGTTTTATAACCTGACACTGATGAATCATAAAAAATAATACGATACAGGATAAGTGCATTCATGGTTTGAGCTTTGACAGGACTTGCGTAGCCCCCAACATGGCTCTCATGAAATTGATTTGATAAACATTGACTAAGCACACAGGGCAAACACTTAGTCACCATCTAGAAAGCAGAAAAAACACTATTTAAAGAGCCTGAAAGGCCTGTTTCCATTAGTATATGCCTTCAACTTGTCTACAAGGGCTTACATAGTTATTCATAGAACAGGCTGTCAGATACCGACTAACAACAGCATAATTGAGCTTGGTAGGAGAAAACACAGTGGTGTGAGTATTATTTTAGACTTGCGATACTTTACCACTCAAACATGTAAGGTGAGATAACAAGACTCATAATTATTCTGTAAAATTATTACTATGTAATTAAATTTCGTATTGTAATTAATAGACATTACTAAAATGGAAGGAATGCAGACCTTGTAATCCGTAAAAACTAGTAGTGGTGGCTACTGATCAAGATGCTTGCATTCAGTTTGAAAAAAAATAACTCAATTTCAACCCAGCAAGGCATTAACCACTGGTCTTGCCCTCATTCAGCAAATGCAAAAATCATACATGTATTCAATCTAGTTTATTGATCTAAGCTGACTAAGTGGTAATGATTTCCTCAGCCAATGTTGCCAAATGAAAAGAGTTGGAAACTTGCTACTCATGATACACTTTCTCAAGATGAAGATGTGCCACCAAAGAAAGTTCCAAGATTCAACTATGCCGTCTACTTATGCACATCAAGGCCTACATTTAAACATATATGCATGATTTGTGAAAAGGTGTGGTACTACTCACACAAATCTACTACTTGCGAAGCTGTCCTTCATGTGGTCAAAATTGTGTCTGCTAATATGTCCATCCAGTCTGTAAATTAACCTAAGATATGATTTCTTCAGTTGCTTTGACTATGATTAAGTAATTAAGTCAGTGCCCTGTATTGTTTTGCAGACCAACTTGTACTGGTACGGCACCAATGATTGGCGTCATGTTGCCCTACAAGCAACTATGGCCCTCACATGGCCCAGACAGGAGCGGTGCACCTGTCTACATATGTAAATGGATTGAAGAATGCTGCTACCATCAAACAGGAAAAATGTGTACTTCGTAGAACATTGATCAAGATGTGATTGTTTTAGAGGTGGCCTCTCATAACAAGTGGTATGACAAGTATATCTGCATAATTATTGATACCACAACTGCATAATTGGTGAAAATTTGGACCAAACTTGCCTCAACAGAATCAATTAAGATTGTTCACTACTTACGCATGGTATCTTGGAACATTTTTATGTAAGGGGGCAAGCGGAGAGCTGTGCTTCTAATTGAAATTTGGGGATATTACAGCCCAGGTTCCCAGAGAGCAACTGTGTTAAAAACTTTCTCAGAGGACTAGTTCATATTTATAGCAGACATGATCAAACTACCATCAATGTTCTCTCTTAGTCCAAGCTTGTTCAAGTTTGTAACCAACAGGGGCCCAACTAAACTGCCCTTTGTATTTTCTAGTGAGCAGCAAATTTTGGCAGTCACTTGGCATAGAACCGCCATATTTGTCTTAGCTAGCGCCACCATGTTGCACAACACCTTGAATTCACTGAACAGCAGACGACCATGTCTATCGCTACAGGTCAGAGGGTGACTGTTCTGAGAAACCACAGCTTGTTACAGTTTATTGATGTAGTGGTGGGCTTCCAGAAACAACAACCTAAATATGGTATTATTGACGGTGTGGCTCACCAAAAAGACATTCTTATTTTTTATGTTTCAGTACAAAACAGGTAGTGTGGCGACACCGCATAAAGGTATCTGGGTCTCATCAACCATGGGTTGTGACCATCACTTTCCTGTACTAAGGCTATTGGGGCTAGAGAAAAGCTTGTCAAACACTTGCTTGTTCAGCAAGGTTGTTGGGAACCCAGTATTTATTAGGAACTGAAATATTTAAACTTTTATCTTCCAGGAGAGGTAGGAGCTAGATGATTGTAGCAGTATTAGCCCTGACCGATTTGCTCTAACACTCTCTCACGTCTGAGCACTCTAGAAGATGCCAAGGCAGCATTTTGGTGAGTCTGGTTATAGAGCCAAAAGGTCACATTAAGGTCTTCTTTACTGCCATTTCAGCCAATGTTGCCAAAGCAGACTTTCTCCATCTGCATTGTAGAAGGTCTGCTCCGGCTGCATTTGCCGAAATTTCAACGGCATACTTTTGCTTTTGCCGGCTGTTTCGGGCTGAACACCCGCCCGGTAAAAGCTCATAAATTGGTGTTAAGCCAGACAATCTATTAAAATGGGCTGCTGACATGGTGCCAGTTGATTTCTTTTTACCATAGAGAAACCGGTTGCGGGTTTTAAAGCAACTAGTAGTTGACACTAATGATGCGGCACTCGGCTGTTTTTTCGGTGTAGTGTCTTTTTTTGGGTGGGGGAAAGACTGTCAGACGCGCCTGCTCACTCCACAGCCCCAAAACTGCTGAGGTTTACTTTCTTGTTTTTCTTGAGGTTGGTTCTTATTTTGTTGCAGTTGCTGCACTTGATGTGTCAACTGCTGTATGAGCATAACAAACTGCCTGATCATGTGTTTTGGCCCGAGGCGAGATGGCACCCCATAACTTCTGCTATGACTTGGATCTCTTTTGCCCAATATTCAGATATTTTCTTTGTAAAAGTATGTTCAAGTGCTGTACAAACATTTTTGATATACATTCTTGCAACATACCAAAGATAAATAGAATACCTTCAAAAAGGCAGCCGGCTGTTCGAACAAGTGATTTGATCTTTCTATTGACTTTGCTACAGCTTAATTAAAGATGGCTGCCAACAATTCTCTACAGTACCTTTCTGGAATTGCATCTATGGAAATCAGAGCTTATACTTCCAATGATGATAAGTTACTAGAAATGGTGGCTGGTGACTTCAGAACAATATGTTGGAAAGATCAAGGTTCGCACGATTTAGTCATAAAGGATCTTGCAGGAAACAGTAAGTTCTGCATAGGAGGAGGAGAAATAAAAAAACATCCTATTTTGGTATATTATTCAGAAAATAATATAATTGGAGAGATAAAAGATGGCAAACTTAGGCATTCTACATCAGATAGTGTTGAACCAATAAGTGTGAGTGCAAATAAGATTACCGTGGCTGGCAACACTTTCGAAACATTTCACACCCATACCGCTATTATTTTTAATTCTGAAACTGTTGTTGAAATGAAAGCTATGGTCATCGCTTTGGCGGCACAAGAAACTTTAACCGACAAGTTTTTACAGAAAAACCTTCCTATTGGTTTGGAAAGTAAATATGATGTCTCAAATTCCCTTATCATTCCTAAGCAAAACAAACAAACTGTTGCAGCGATTTTTACTGATGAAGGAAATAATCAGACATATATTTTAAAAATGGGAGGACGACAAGGTAAAAACAATATATTCGCACTGTTGTTGATGGATAACTCAGAGAGACACAGTATATTATTAACTATCACAGTAAAGGCTGGGATGATGAGTGCATCAAATTTGGTCGGAGAGAAACAGTACACAACTGCCAGAGATGCTTCAGTGGAATCAAAACTTATTGTATCTTCTGATTCAACTACAATTGGAGAAGTATATGTATACCTTGGTGCAAAAACACATCAAGCCAGTTTAACAACGTATAGCTCACCATCAAACAGCACGATAAATGTACATGGAGACATGGAAAAAGGTAAAATAGTAGATTCTGTTGAATTTGAGGTGGCAACTTACAAAAGATCATGTCCAATATCTTTCGAGATTACCTTGAAAGAGCTGACAAAAAATCAAAAGAAACTTGTTTCAGCTTATTTTTCTGCAGTTATTTGTAAAGTATTGACAGTTTCACAATATTCAGCCAATATGATGATAACAATGTTAAGTTGTAACTGCTCAATTTGCCAGCTGCCTCAACATGCGGGATCAAGGCGTCAAGTGCTAAGGGGTCTTGATTTTATTAATGGAATTCGCTCGTTGTCGTTGTCTCTCACAGGCCATAGCAGTGAAAAGAACCTCCTTTATCTCAATTTACATGTACATTCTAACGTGTCAAGTCACACTGAGTTAACCTTAGAGTGTACTCCAATTAGTGGATTTCAAGGTTTCGCTCAGTTCCACGCGAAAGACCGATATGGAAAACTATTATTCAAAGCTGCCATTTTACCAGATGAAGACATACTGGCAGTTTATACACACGAGGACAACTTGCTCGGATACTTCTACAGAGAAAATGGGATAGATGATGAGAACAATACTGTTTTTAAAATACAAAAAACTGCTAAGTACTTAAAGCAACTGACGACCAGCCAATTTACTATAGTTGACTTATCAACAAGCAGGAGACTTGCAACTATCAATGGCCAGCACTTTTATGTTCAGATATATAAACCTGAAAGAATTACAACAGCAAAGTTTTTTAAACTAGCCATGATCATATCATTTGCCACGAAAATATTTTTTCATACATTTAAATTTGACCTCCATCCGAGTCCAGAAATATCATATCGTTACAAAGGTTCAACAAGAGATGCCAAGCGAGTAGCATTATTATAACAATATAATTATTGAACGCTTCAAAAGAAACTATATCAAATTATTTTTGGTACGCTACAGTCCTGCTTTGATTATTGAGCTTAACCCTTTATTTCGAGCCATTTTATAAATGGTTAATAAATGTGCAACAGCAAAAAAAGAGAACAAAATATACTTACTCTCACCAAAATGTAAAAAAACAACTCGCTACACAACTGCAAGCCCATTTTATCACATGGTGTATAATACCACACACATAACTTCTTGCTGCTACTAAAGTCAAGTTAAAGTTAACTTGAATAGTTTTAAACTTGTTACAGATAGTCTATAATTTGAATTTGGAGTTGACTCCGTGTTGACCCATTTTCAACCATTTGTCGATCGATGAAAAATTAATCACTTGGTTGATCAAATATCCAAAATTAATTTTTAGTTGACATGTGTACGCATTTTATAAGTTATGTTTCCTATCATCCAAATTTAATAATTCATCAAATATCCCGTTTTTCCTTGAAGGAGGGACCGCCTCCTAGACATGAAAGCAGAGTTATTTTTTATGATGTAAGTGAACAATTAAAATTTCACGAATATAATTAAAAACAAGTTTTTGTCTGAACATAAACCTACAACATTGATGAGTTTTTTTGCAGATTCTAGTCTACTTATTGAACTTATCATAAACATGCTTTCCATTAAAACTCACATTTTTTCATGAATGATACTTTGTTTTATTACTTTACCACAATGCCAAAATAAATTGTGTTCTTTAATAAATTCAAGCGAATATATATTGACACGGCAGAACTATGCTAAAAATATGTCATTCTAATTTAGTAATAAATATTATACAACATACCGTTACAAAATTGTGAAAATAGAGAAAAAAAGAACAATTGATACGATAAGATCGTGCCTAAAGGAAGAGGAATATTATTATTTAAACCTATACAAATGAAGAATCTTTTTGAACGTTGCAGTCATAAGAGATTTTAAAAACTGAGTTAATATTATATATTGTTATCAATGCCGCTTTTATTGTATCTGGTTTTGTTTGATTTGAACTCTATTTAAAAAGCATACATTCGGAGGTTGTAATTTTCAAAATGCAGTTAAATAAATTATGTTGAGAAAATATAAGTTTTTTAAAAGAAACTCTTTTAGTTAAAGTTTTATCACAGTCATTTAATGAGCTGGGATGACACATTTACTGCTGAGCAAACTTCACTAAATTAAAACCATATATTCTGCTTTTTACTACTAAATCTGAGCCTGCTCGTTCCATAGACATAACCAGAATAACTAACTAGCAAGAGAAAAAGAAAACTAAATACAGCAAGGATTCCTAGATAGATTAGGATAGTTTAAGAACAAATCTTTTTCTTTGCTCTGTAACATAAAGTTTTCCAACTTTTTTGTTTGATGTCAGGTGGCAGAAAATAAAATAAATCACCAAGACTGACAAATTCAACCATCACTATAATAAAATCCATGTCTGTCAAAAACCACACATAAATGTTACAAAAAGTCATGCTTCACGTGTAAATTAAACTCATCCACTAGGCATAGCAGCCAGCTACACTACCAACTGCACTACCTAACCACGTTGAATTTATGTGCAACAATTTTGCAGAAAGCTGTTACGCATGGTAAACTTCCACAACATACTAGACTGTCAGGGTTCCAGTTTTCTCTTTAGTAAAAACTCTGGCCCTCTGTCTGTTCTGAGCCTCATGCATCATTTGGAAATGACACCAACAGCCTGCAATCTTGCAACCTCGCATGCTACCACCTGCGCTAACCATTTACTTTCAGTGTACTTAAACTTATTGCGCCTTCTGTAATCATAGATGTATGAGTTTATTATCATAAAAGTATTCTCTGCACTTTTTTGACAAACCTAACAATCTCTCACATCACACCGAAATCCGAGTTTAGGCCATTTTGTTCTAAACATACAGTTTGGAAAAATACAGTTTATTCATAATTTCCTCATGGCAAACATCTTCATTACATTACGATGAAAAGCATTAATTGTAGAAATAGTTTGCCTACCACCTCCATAACAATATTGCTTACCCAAGTTAAGGAGGGAGTTGTACTAAGTTTTAGTGGTATCTGCCAGAAAGCATATGTATTATCCTAGTATTTACTATTGATTTTGATGTTTGAGGTGGTCCTACTGCTAAAATATTCCAAGATTAATAAGCGTAAAACTTTATTGCTGTTTAAACACTCACAAGAAAAGTATGTGCCAGACTTGCCCAAAATGGTGTATATATAGTGGGGCAGCCTGTCTTTATATCTTTTGTGTTTACATCGGTTATTGAAATGAAGTTCAAGTCCTACGCGGCTCCATTAAAATATATTTCATTTTGAATTTGCTTATAATTGCTAAAACAAATTTTCAAATTTAGCTATAGATAAATTATTATATGTATCACAAATGCCTCTATTTATGGCAAATAAAACTTGTCGTATTAGTTTTCCGTAAATGCTGTGTAAACATTTGATTACCAGCTACAACTTGGTCAGTCAATGGTGATTGAGTCATCGAGTTAACTTATTTTATTGAGGCCTTTGTATCAGCAGATTTTTCCCTTGCAGAACAAATGAGCAAGCCGCACCTTTGAAAATAATGTGTTCAAACATATGTCCAAACCAACTGCATCCCTGAAAGACATGTATAGTCAACATTATGTTCTCATTATAAGTAACAATTTGTAGAAAAACTTCGCTGGCTACATTTGATTAGTTCATTCAAGTTCAAAACAAATGGTTATTTGCGTTGACCATAATTATAGCAAACGTAAAGCAATGTCAATATCTTTGAACATAATTAACCTACCAATTTCAGCAAAAGTTTTACAAAACCATTCTTGCACCTGGTTGGTGGTTTTTAGTATGGACTCACATGTATTCACTTAGCAGTTCAGAGCATAAGATTTTTTGAGTAGCTCTTAATATTTGGTCAATTTGAAATGAGTCGAGCTACACAAAAGTACCTGCCAATAAAGCTCCGATTACACTTCATAGAACCATCCAAGAGACAGGATTTTGGCACAGGTAGCAACGGGGCTATGATGTATTCAATATGTTCTGCGAATCGTGTTTTGCATTATTTTCAACATTACTATTTTATTATAAAACTAGCTGTACTACCAGGCGTTGGCCAAGTAATAAAAAGTCTTTGGACTGAAAATTTATTTTATATAGCATACCGTATACAAAATTTACCATTCTAACTTTTAAACTTCATATCATGAGAAAATATTTTTAAGCAGCTCAAATGAATTAAGAAAAAAAAGAAAACACATATAAAGGTTTTCAAGCTTTTCAAACCACTACAACTTTTAAATTTCATATCATGGAAGAACTGTTTTCTTGAAATAAATTAGGAAGAAAAATAAAACTGTAAATGTGTTTAAATGTAATAGTGGAATGATTAGCAAGTAATGACTATATATAATCTGTTTAGCTATATTGAAAATAAAAAATTACTTAATAAATAAGGTAATAAAAAAGGCCATTTTATTTTATATAATTTTAATTTAGTACATTTAAGTTTAACTTATTTTTCTTTAACATATAAAAAAGTTGCCACTCTAACATTCGAACTACATATCATGAGAGAAGTTTTTGTGTAATTGAAATAAATTGAGAGAGAAAATAAAAACAACTGCAAAGGTTTTTAAACTTTCTTAAACAACTGTAACTTTCAAACTTCTTACCATGAGTAAAAGATTTTGAGCAGGACAACTAAATTGAAAATAAATAAATAAAACAACTGTATACATGTTTTCAAACAACTTTAAAGTTGAATTTTCATAACTTAAAAGAAGTGTTTCGTTGAAATAAACCAGAAAGAAAAATAAAAATTTAAAAGCGTTTAAACATGAATGTACACTTATTAGCAAGTAATGACTAAATATAGTCTATTTCGCTACGATTACAATCAAATATTGTTTGGTAAGTAATTATTTGATTTCACTTCTTTTCAGTGTTGGCATGCAAAAACTGTAATAAAAAAGTCTTTGGACAGAAAATTGATTTGTATTTAACATATAACAAAATTTGCCATTCTAACTTTCAAACTACATATCATGGAAAAGTGTTTTGTGTAGCTGAAATAAATTAAGAGAAAATAAAAACAACTGTAAAGGCCTTTAAACAAATGTAAGTTTAAAATTTCACCACCTGAAAGAAATGTTTCGTTGAAGTAAATTAGAAGGAAAAATAAAAATGTAAAGGTGTTTAAATGTGAAATCATTAGCAGGGAATGTCAAAACAAAGTCTATTTTCTACAGTTACATTCCAAAATTATTTGTTATATGAATTATATGATTTCAGTTCGTCTCAGTGTTGGCATACAAAAGTTGACATATAGGCTAATATCATCATCATTAAAATAATGCCAAAATATTATGTTAATCTTACTCACTATTATAGGTACTTACAAAGATTTCAGAGAACTTAGTGATTATAGTCTTCATGCCCATGATAATATAACATTACAATGTAGGCCTACTGCGTGGAGAGTTTTTACCTTCAAGACAAATGTTTAACATGAACACTGAATCTAACTTGAATGAATTTAGTTTACTAAAAACATACTTGAAAGAGATTTTAGTATGTATGTAAACCTTAAACTTTTAACATTAGTTATATCACTGCGATATGTTTTTTTTAACGGATACCAGATGTATCGTATAACGAATGCAAATAACTGGCCATGGCAAGTTTAGCAACGTACATATTTTATTATCGTGTATAATCAGTTCATAATTCGCCAAACTTTAAGTTCGATATCAATTATCGCGGGGCCAAATAATTTAACCGTAATATAAAAAAACGAATAAACATCGCGTTGCATATACATAAATCCTAAAATAGTTTTGAACTGAAGCATCATAACTCGTCGATGATGAAGGAAAAAATAATTAGCACATGCATTGTGTATTTGTTATATTTTATTACATAATTTATACAAACCAAAAGATTTTCATGTCCGGAGAAGATTTTTATTAAAGACACCTATCCAAGCCATGGTCACTCACATAGTTTCACCTTGTATAATAGAACAAATTATTTCTATGCAGCAAGCTCAAACTTTGTATGTGTCACATTTGGATATTCCTCTTCATCTTTGGTCATAAGAGATGCAGCTTTCCCTAAGTTGCGTACGCAAGTTGGTAGGAATCAATACCCTGCTCTTTTAAGTTTATCTGGCTATGTTCAAAATACCAATGGACTGTAGGTGCACGATTTTCTCTGTCTTGACATACTAAGTTGTACATGTCATGTTCCTGCAGCCTTTCAGATGATTTCAGAAACTTCACATTTAGGTACTCGGGTACTAACAAAATATTAAACTTTTAATATTTTTTGATAACTAATTGAATGCTGCTTGAGAGTGGTATGATGGCTATTAAAATTATCAGCAACAAAAATTGAATTAGCTACAAAACTTACCATGATATTGTTGGTAGTTATAAAATATCACTCTCAATGGATCTAGTTATAAAAGGCCAAAATCTCCTCCCCTTCTGCGACACTATTGCGATCAGTCTGAAGAACAGAATGTCACATATCATGGTTTATGCAGCGCACATTCATGTCTCACTTTTTGTAGATGGCAGTTTTTACACTGACACCACTGCTCCACTTGTGGCGCAACATAAAAATTTTAAAATTAATAAAACAAATTTAATAAATATATGTCATTCATGAATATATGGCTTTAGCGTGTATCTGATGAAAGCTTTCAACTTAAGAGTTGCATAGATTGAGTGTGTAGAGTTTTAAATTAAAAAATGTTTAACAAAAGCATATGTAAATTTGTACAAATTGTACATATCTAAATTTGTACATATTTGTACATAAGCGTATGTATGTAGATCAAACGATACAAAGCTTTGTTTCCCGGAGTAAAATATGAGCACTAATCAATCCACTTTCTTCAAATTCTACAAGTGAGAGCACACATATTCATATTCTATATGTACCTACATGTACCCCATGCCTCACATATATATATATATATATATATATATATATATGTATATATATGTATATATAATATATATGATATATAAATATATATATATATATATAATACAGGATCATGGCAATAAATACCTACGCGCTGCCAATAATAAGATATCCAGCAGGCATAATAAAGTGGACTGAGGAAGCCATCAAAGAAACTGATACTGCAACTCATAACATGCTGACCATGCATGGAGCACTCCACCCAAAATTTGATACTACTGGATTGTATCTTGATAGAAAAGATGGCGGTAGGGGACTCAAAAATGTGCAGCAGACAGAGAAAGAAGAGGAGCAAAGCATCAAAGCATATGCAGCCTCCATGGCCATTTCAGATAAGTTGTTAGCTGAATTTCAATCGGCTGCTCTTACAATGGACCTACACCCTGATGATGAGGAAATTGACTTGCACACGAAACCTCTTCATGGTGCTTACCACCGACAAATATCTAAGGTTGGCGATCTTCACCAGACATACATGTGGCTGAACAAAGGAAACCTAATGGCCAATACAGAGTCGCTAATCATGGTAGCCCAGGAGTAAGTGCTCCCAACAAGGCAACTCCAAACAAAAATCTATCACACCAGAGACGATTCTAGATGCAGTCTGTGCAAAGATGCACCTGAGAGCATCCAACATATCATCAGTAGATGCAAGCAGCTAGCAGGAAACGCATACACTGAGCGGCATAATCATGTCGCAGGTGTTGTGTATAGAAGTCTATGCGATGAGTATGGCCTTAATAAACCACAACACTGGTGGGAAGCACCTGGTAAAGTCAATGAAAATGACCATGCTAAGATCCTCTGGGACTGCTACATTCAAACTAACAAGCATGTCCTAGCAAACCAACCATATATAGTGGTGGTAGACAAGGAGAACAAGAGGGCTACTGTAATAGATATAGCAGTACCCAATGACTACAATATAGCCAGCAAAGAAAAAGAAAAGGTAGAGAAATATCTCCCTCTTGGAGAAGAATTTGAAAAATGCTGGAATGTAAGAACAACTGTAATCCCAGTAGTCATTGGGGCACTGGGCGCAATAACACCGGCGCATAAAATGTGGCTTGCCCAAATACCAACAGCAATCAACTCAGGTGAGGTGCAGAAAAGTGCGCTATTGGGAACAGCTGAGATCTTGAAGCGAGCTCTCAAACTCTCAGGTCTCTGGTAGGAGACTCGAGTTAGAGCAGAATTTACCACCCATACGGTGTATTCGGGGTGCTGAAACAATTATATATATATATATATATACACATGCTACAGACAGTACTGTTTCGGCTATTGAAGCCTCATCAGTGCAGCTCAGAGCTTAGGCAAGGGACACAAATCCCATTACCAATGAGAGTTGATTTCCTGCCATGAAACAACTAGGTTGCCTCACAGACTTTAAGAAAATCAATAGGCTGGCACCAGAGTGCTCAAATCACAAAAGTGATGAGCTTTGCACAAAGGCTAATAGTGCCGCACCTCTCACAGAGTGCTCAACCAAACCAAAGTAAGGGAGCATATACTCATGCTACAGACAGTACTGTTTCGGCTATTGAAGCCTCATCAGTGCAGCTCAGAGCTTAGGCAAGGGACACAAATCCCATTACCAATGAGAGTTGATTTCCTGCCATGAAACAACTAGGTTGCCTCACAGACTTTAAGAAAATCAATAGGCTGGCACCAGATATAGTATATATACATGTATATATACATGTATATATATATATACATGTATATATACATTTAAATGTATTTATATATATGTATATTTTATGTTGGAAGGTAACATATGTATATATATATATGTTACCTTCCAACAGGAGCGTGGAAGGTAACAACGTAAACTTCAAAATAAATTGGAATATTCCAAAGCACACAAATTCATAAAACAATAGATTTGAAAGATGCAATTTTTGCTTAGCAGAAAAGTTTCATGTTATTGACACACCAGAAGCTTTCACTCAAAAAACAATCAGAAGTCACATAAATGCTAAGCAGAAGAATTAATTAAATTAATAAATTTAAAGAAATTCTATCGTATTATTCTTTCTATTCTTTAGTTCTACTTTGATAGTTGGCGTGAATTCTGGCGCTTTATTCAAGAACTTACAATTCATGATTAATAAATTAAGAACAACCAACTAGCAGAAAATGAACTAGAAATGCCCCTGTCATACAGCCCACGACCTAATAATGGAATAAGTGATAACGAAAAAAAAGAAATGGCAGTGCTGGTTGTTGAAAAAGTAGTTGTCAGCAGGAATTGACAGAGTATAATGTAAATGAAAGTTTTTAGAGATTGCATGAAGTAAATTGGAAGGAGCACGACTTGAAAAGGTGCAAATAACAATTTCAACAAATATAGAAAAAGTTAGATAAGTTCAGCATTCTGTTAAAGGTCACGCAATCTAGTCTCCTCTCTTTGACGTTGTAGGAATTGGTCATTGATAGCCAATCGAGTGATGTGATCCTTAACAAAGTTGTTAACTTCTAGATTAAATTGTTGACTAAATCTTTAAGCCTAACCTACTGTAATATATGTAATTTAACAACAACAATAAGGAAATATGTTTATTATAACTCTGAAATGCAAAATTAGAAGTAAAATTGCAGGCTACTGTGTACTGAAATGGAATTTGTCCTGGTTAGGGCCAATAATTCCCACTTCGGTAATTTGGGTCCTTTTCCCAGTGATTTGTTTAATCTGGTTGTCCTATGAGCCTACGTTAAAGATTTAGCAGCAATAACCAAAGAACAACACAGCGATCAAGATCAAGACAAATTGAATTATTATTAAGCCCAATATAGATATATCATATAAACAATAGCTTACCAGGGTTACCGCCAAATCAAGATAGCGTAAATGAAAGTCGTTAAAGCAAATAAATTACCGAAACACAATATATAGTAAAAGAGTGAATAGATATATGTCCCGACACAAAACAGAAACTGTTCCTAGCTCTGCCAATTCAATAGTGTCTCTAAATCCTAAACACAACATATCGGTACTTGCTTTTGCGAGATTTTTTTTAAAAAGCTACCCTTGGTGCAAAAGCAGACTACTGTGGGAATCAGGCAACTAACTAGTACTTGTGGGTTCACGGCAAGCAAACCACAGAATCAAATTTCACTGACTCGCTAAATCCGGAAATCCACAACAGTACTATACACAGTTTCAAAGTTGGTTGTGTTGAATGTAGAACTGTTTTGATAGCGATCTTTAACATAAAGCAGGTACAAGCGTTCACACGTCTAGAAGTTCTCCGCAAACTACAGCAAAATAAAAAAATGTTTTCGTCGTAAAGGGGCATTGTAGTTTGGCCCTAGATTGTACATAAGTTGTAAAAAATTTTGGCTAATGCTTTAAATAGGTAATTTAATGAAACCTTCGGTGATTGGACAAAAAACAAATGCTGGTAAACTGTGTACCACAATTTCATACCCGTAAATTGGTCTACGCCTCAAACGGTCTATGTTTATTGCATAAACTTTTGAATAAATTCCATTCCAAGTAAACAATGCCAAAGAATGTTGAAATGAACACCGTTTTCTCCTAAAAAGTGCACTGCTACATAGTTCTACTATCTGTCGCACAGCTTTATTGGCGTACTGTTTGTCGGTCTTCACTTTTGTTAAACCAAGCTTTTCAAGCAATTTGTGATGATTCTTGGCCAATTTATTCTGTCTATTTGTGTATAATCAGTTAAGATAAGTAAGTTTCAAGAGTGTCGACAGACTACAAAAACTTTGTAACATTTTTAAATAGGCTTATATGTGTTTTGTATCGTTATTATACTTTAACGACTCCACAAAACGATTGTTTAATTTTTTGATGAGATTTTGAAACAAGGGTTTGCGACATTGTTGATGAATAATTTTTGTAAGTTGTGTGCACATGCATTTATCATAAAAACTCTCAAACTTCGCTCCGCTCTTTTGGTCTTGGGATTATCTCAAGCTTTTACAGTCATCAGCATTATAAGCTGTAAGCAAAGGAAGAGTATTGGTTAACTAATTTAAAAACATATTTATATACTATTTATGAAAAGGAAAAAATAGAAAACGGACTTTAAACATTTAAATAGTATTTCCCCAGCGACCACTAATTCGTGAAGTCAACTGCTAGTTGTCCGGTTCAAGCATAGACATAGGTTTCATATACAATTGCAATGCAAAGTTTTAAACTGGTCACACTAAGTGTTAAAAGTTTTCTTCTGTCCTAGGCACTATCGCCAACTTATTGATTGTACAAGTTCCATCACCTGTAAACAGGCGACATAAATACATGAGCGCAACAACTATAAATGTGCAAGGCTGAGTAGGAGCTGAATATACGATAAAAGTTAAGCAGTTATTCGAAAGGCATAGTTCGATCTGTATTTCACATTGGCTACTAAATGCTGTGCAAATAAATTGTCGGTAAGGACAATTCTGCACAAGCATTAGCTAAAAGGTAATATATAATTATTACCTACAGAATAAGAAACAAACTGAAAAGCTGAAATGCCTAGTCAAAACTAACTTTGATTACCACAGTTCTATATATCAATCACAAATAATATTCAGTAGCACTGACACATCCTTGTTGCTTGATGGGTGTTTTTCAAAGAAATGCTTGTTCCCTTTTCTTTTACATATTACTAGTTCAAACAAGCAAATGGATATCATTATCCATTTGCTTGCTAGAAGCTAAAGGATATGGTCCAAATTTTCCTTTTTTCTTAATCTGCCGCTTACAAAGGATAGACGAACAGTCAGGCAAACACCCGCTCTTACTGCGCATACTAAGAATATATTTTTGCCCTGACTTTTTCATGTATAACATAACTTGCAATGTTTTTCATTTGCAGGATCGACTTTGCTGTCTGTTGTAAAATTGGACTAGTTGATCCCAGGCTACACTAATTTCTGAGGTCATAGAAGTTACAGGTAGTTATGAAGAAGTGAAGGAAAAGTCAGTGGCATGGTAGTCAAGTGGTAGAGGGAAGGGTATAACGGCTAGTTAAGGAGAAAAGCAGGTATTTTTTCAACTCATGTGAATACTTTTATTTAGACAAAACTTCACAGTTGAAAATTCTCATAATTTTTCTCCTGTTGTCATCGTTAGCAAAGGATTTTTGGTGGTGTTGTAAGTTTAACAATTATCGGCACCTTTATTATGAGTGTGCAGGTAAGTTGAAAGGTTGGCAGGTAAGTGTGCAGGTAAGTTGACGTGTATTGGTGCAATATTTTGAAGGTGACTCGTCATAGCTGTGAATTGTTGAAGCTGTGAAATACCATGTTCAAACAAAACATATCAGAGCAAGGCATTTATTTTTATTATTCACAAAGGAAGAGTGAATTAAAAACAAAGGAGAGGAAGTGTAGGATGAACCGGTTGGTGGTGAAAAATTAATTCTGCAATAATATGTTCAAAAGCACAAAAGATATATCTTTTGTGCTTTTGAACATATTCTTTTTAATACCCCTAATATTAAAATGCACTTCATTTTTAGACAAACATACATAGAGCAATATTATACACGGTGTCAATATTTTTGCTGAAGCTATTCATGACATACATCCGCGTACATAGGTTAGATATACACTGTGACAACTGATAGTTGTTATACCTTTTCTTGCATTTACAATTAGAGAAGAGAGTATAGCTTTTAATTTCCACAATAGATGCAACTTATGTGTTAAACCAAACAGATCAGTTGCCTAACGATATCATAGATTGGCATGGAGACCAAGTCATTGCAAAGTTGGTCAGCCAGATTACAGTGGTGATACTTCTGGTGCTGACATCCATAGCATAAAAAGGCATGCAGCAGAACATGTATGACAGCCACGTATAACAATTTTATGTAAATTTGTGATATATTATTATACTGATGAGTAACTCAGTTGTATAAAAAATCATGGTTATAAAGTTTTAACTAATATGTTAATGTTATCTCAAGACAGTATTATATTACATTACAACCTACACCTTCATAGCCTCTCTTCAACTGCACTCTTGATACAGAATTCATCATCTCTATGAATCTCTCTCACAGACCTTCACCATGCTCACCAAAAACCAGCTAGAGATAACTGGTTTCCATCATCTCACAGCACAATTAATTCTTCACCGCCAACCCGGTTCATCCTACACTTCCTCTCCTTTGTTTTTAATTTACTCTTCCTTTGGGAATAATAAAAATAAATGCCTTGCCATGATATGTTTTGTTTGAACATGGTATTTCATAGCTTCAACAATTCACAGCTATGACGAGTCACCTTCAAAATATTACACCAATACGCGTCAACTTACCTGCACACTTACCTGCCAACCTGTCAACTTACCTGCACACTCATAATAAAGGTACCGGTAATCGTTAAACTTACAACACCACCAAAAATCCTTTGCTAACGATGACAACAGAAGAAAGATTATGAGAATTTTCAACTGTAAAGTTTTGTATAAATTAAAGTATTCAGATGAGTTGAAAAAATACATGCTTTTCTCCTTAACTAGCCGTTATACCCTTCCCTCTACCACTTGACTACCATGCCACTGACTTTTCCTTCACTTCTTCATAACTACCTGTAACTTCTATCACCTCAGAAATTAGTGTAGCCTGAGATCAACTAGTCCAATTTTACAACAGACAGCAAAGTCGATCCTGCAAATGAAAAACATTGCAAGTTATTTTATACATGAAAAAGTCAGGGCAAAAATATATTCTTAGTATGCGCAGTAAGAGCGGGTGTTTGCCTGACTGTTCGTCTATCCTTTGTAAGCGGCAGATTAAGAAAAAAGGAAAATTTGGACCATAACCTTTAGCTTCTAGCAAGCAAATGGATAATGATATCCATTTGCTTGTTTGAACTAGTAATATGTAAAAGAAAAGGGAACAAGCATTTCTTTGAAAAACACCCATCAAGCAACAAGGATGTGTCAGTGCTACTGAATATTATTTGTGATTGATATATAGAACTGTGGTAATCAAAGTTAGTTTTGACTAGGCCTTTCAGCTTTTCAGTTTGTTTCTTATTCTGTAGGTAATAATTATATATTACCTTTTAGCTAATGCTTGTGCAGAATTGTCCTTACCGACAATTTATTTGCACAGCATTTAGTAGCCAATGTGAAATACAGATCGAACTATGCCTTTCGAATAACTGCTTAACTTTTATCGTATATTCAGCTCCTACTCAGCCTTGCACATTTATAGTTGTTGCGCTCATGTATTTATGTCGCCTGTTTACAGGTGATGGAACTTGTACAATCAATAAGTTGGCGATAGTGCCTAGGACATAAGAAAACTTTTAACACTTAGTGTGACCAGTTTAAAACTTTGCATTGCAATTGTATATGAAACCTATGTCTATGCTTGAACCGGACAACTAGCAGTTGACTTCACGAATTAGTCGTCGCTGGGGAAATACCACTTAAATGTTTAAAGTCCGTTTTCTATTTTTTCCTTTTCATAAATAGTATATAAATATGTTTTTAAATTACTTAACCAATACTCTTCCTTTGCTTACAGCTTATAACGCTGATGACTGTAAAAGCTTGAGATAATCCCAAGACCAAAAGAGCGGAGCGAAGTTTGAGAGTTTTTATGATAAATGCATGTGCACACAACTTACAAACATTATTCATCAACAATGTCGCAAACCCTTGTTTCAAAATCTCATCAAAAAATTAAACTATCGTTTTGTGGAGTCGTTAAAGTATAATAACGATACAAAACACATATAAGCCTATTTAAAAATGTTACAAAGTTTTTGTAGTCTGTCGACACTCTTGAAACTTACTTATCATAACTGATTATACACAAATAGACAGAATAAATTGGCCAAGAATCGTCACAAATTGCTTGAAAAGCTTGGTTTAACAAAAGTGAAGACCGACAAACAGTACGCCAATAAAGCTGTGCGACAGATAGTAGAACTATGTAGCAGTGCACTTTTTAGGAGAAAACGGTGTTCATTTCAACATTCTTTGGCATTGTTTACTTGGAATGGAATTTATTCGAAAGTTTATGCAATAAACATAGACCGTTTGAGGCGTAGACCAATTTACGGGTATGAAATTGTGGTACACAGTTTACCAGCATTTGTTTTTTGTCCAATCACCGAAGGTTTCATTAAATTACCTATTTAAAGCATTAGCCAAAATTTTTTACAACTTATGTACAATCTAGGGCCAAACTACAATGCCCCTTTACGACGAAAACATTTTTTATTTTGCTGTAGTTTGCGGAGAACTTCTAGACGCGTGAACGCTCGTACTTGCTTTGAGTTAAAGATCGCTATCAAAACAGCTCTACATTCAACACAACCAACTTTGAAACTGCGTATAGTATTAATGTGGATTTCCAGGTTTAGCGAATCAGTGAAATTTGATTCTGTGGTTTGCTTGCTGTGAACCCACAACTACTAGTTAGTTGCCTGAATCCCACAGTAGTCTGCTTTTGCACCAAGGGTAGCTTTTTCAAAAAAATCTCGCAAAAGCAAGTACCGATATGTTGTGTTTAGGATTTAGAGACACTATTGAATTGGCAGAGCTAGGAACCGTTTCTGTTTTGTGTCAGGACATATATCTATTCACTCTTTTACTATATATTGTGTTTCGGTAATTTATTTGCTTTAACGACTTTCATTTACGCTATCTTGATTTGGCGGTAACCCTGGTAAGCTATTGTTTATATGATATATCTATATTGGGCTTAATAATAATTCAATTTGTTTTGATCTTGATCGCTGTGTTGTTCTTTGGTTATTGCTGCTAAATCTTTAACGTAGGCTCATAGGACAACCAGATTAAACAAATCACTGGGAAAAGGACCCAAATTACCGAAGTGGGAATTATTGGCCCTAACCAGGACAAATTCCATTTCAGTACACAGTAGCCTGCAATTTTACTTCTAATTTTGCATTTCAGAGTTATAATAAACATATTTCCTTATTGTTGTTGTTAAATTACATATATTACAGTAGGTTAGGCTTAAAGATTTAATCAACAATTTAATCTAGAAGTTAACAACTTTGTTAAGGATCACATCACTCGATTGGCTATCAATGACCAATTTCTACAACGTCAAAGAGAGGAGACTAGATTGCGTGACTTTTAACAGAATGCTGAACTTATCTAACTTTTTCTATATTTGTTGAAATTGTTATTTGCACCTTTTGAAGTCGTGCTCCTTCCAATTTACTTTATGCAATCTCTAAAAACTTTCATTTACATTATACTCTGTCAATTCCTGCTGACAACTACTTTTTCAACCACCAGCACTGCCATTTCTTTTTTTTCGTTATCACTTATTCCATTATTAGGTCGTGGGCTGTATGACAGGGGCATTTCTAGTTTATTTTCTGCTAGTTAGTTGTTCTTAATTTATTAACAATGAATTGTAAGTTCTTGAATAAAGCGCCAGAATTCACGCCAACTATCAAGGTAGAACTAAAGAATAGAAAGAATAATACGATAGAATTTCTTTAAATTTATTAATTTAATTAATTCTTCTGTTTAGCACTTATGTGACTTCTGATTGTTTTTTGAGTGAAAGCTTCTGGTGTGTCAATAACATGAAATTGTTCTGCTAAGCAAAAATTGCATTTTTCAAATCTATTGTTTTATGAATTTGTGTGCTTTGGAATATTCCAATTTATTTTGAAGTTTACGTTGTTACCTTCCACGCTCCTGTTGGAAGGTAACATATATATATATATATATATATATGTTACCTTCCAACATATAATATACATATATATAAATACATTTAAATGTATATATACATGTATATATATATATATAAAATTGTTTCCTCACCCCGAATACACCGTATGGGTGGTAAATTCTGCTCTAACTCGGGTCTCCTACCAGAGACCTGGGAGTTTGAGCACTCGCTTCAAGATCTCAGCTGTTCCCAATAGCGCACTTTTCTGCACCTCACCTGAGTTTATTGCTGTTGGTATTTGGGCAAGCCACATTTTATGCGCCGGTGTTATTGCGCCCAGTGCCCCAATGACTACTGGGATTACAGTTGTTCTTACATTCCAGCATTTTTCAAATTCTTCTCCAAGAGGGAGATATTTCTCTACCTTTTCTTTTTCTTTGCTGGCTATATTGTAGTCATTGGGTACTGCTATATCTATTATAGTAGCTCTCTTGTTCTCCTTGTCTACCACCACTATATATGGCTGGTTTGCTAGGACATGCTTGTCAGTTCGAATGTAGCAGTCCCAGAGGATCTTAGAATGGTCATTTTCATTGACTTTACCAGGAGCTTCCCACTAGTGTTGTGGTTTATTAAGGCCATACTCATCACATAGACTTCTATACACAACACCTGCGACATGATTATGCCGCTCAGTGTATGCGTTTCCTGCTAGCTGCTTGCATCTACTGATGATGTGTTGGATGGTCTCAGGTGCATCTTTGCACAGTCTGCATCTAGAATCGTCTCTGGTGTGATAGATTTTTGTTTGGAGTTGCCTTGTTGGGAGCACTTGCTCCTGGGCTGCCATGATTAGCGACTCTGTATTGGCCGTTAGGTTTCCTTTGTTCAGCCACATGTATATCTGGTGAAGATCACCAACCTTAGATATTTGTCGGTGGTAAGCACCATGAAGAGGTTTCGTGTGCAAGTCAATTTCCTCATCATCAGGGTGTAGGTCCGTTGTAAGAGCAGCCGATTGAAATTCAGCTAGCAACTTATCTGAAATGGCCATGAAGGCTGCATATGCTTTGATGCTTTGCTCTTCTTCTTTCTCTGTCTGCTGTACACTTTTGAGTCCCCTACCGCCATCTTTTCTATCAAGATACAATCCAGTAGTATCAGATTTTTGGTGGAGTGCTCCATGCATGGTCAGCATGTTATGAGTTGCTATATCAGTTTCTTTGATGGCTTCCTCAGTCCACTTTATTATGCCTGCTGGATATCTTATTATTGGCAGCGCGTAGGTATTTATTGCCATGATCCTGTATTATATATTTATATATCCTATATATATTATATATACATATATATATATATATATATGTATATATTAATATATATATGATATATAAATATATCATATATATATTAACTGGTAACTTCTGGCGAAACACGACAGAAGTTACCAGCTGGTTTAAAGACACAAACACTCTTTCATTACTTTTGAGGTTTGTGACTTTTACCCATCTATAACACCAGAACTCCTACAAAAAGCACTAAATTTTGCCTCAAAATATGCAAAAATCAGTGATGATGAACGACATATAATAAAGCACACAAAAAATTCTTACCTCAGCCATAACGATGCCACCTGGATTAAAAAGGACTCTGCCAACATGTTCGATGTGACGATGGGTAGTTTTGACGGAGCCGAGACTTGTGAACTCGTGGGGACTTACATATTATCTCTACTACCAGATAAACTAAAAAGTAATACTGGACTCTACCGTGATGGCGGACTGGCAATATGCAACGACACACCTAAATATGCCGAAAACATGAAAAAGACAATTTGCAATATATTTAAAGCAAACAATTTGAAAATAACAATCGAAGCTAACATGAAAACCGTCAACTTTTTAGACGTGACCCTTGACTTAACCAAAGGCTCATACGGCCCATACACCAAACCTAACAACATCATTTTATATGTACATAGATTGAGCAACCACCCCCCTTGCAGAATTAAAAACTTACCACTTAACATTAATAAAAGACTGAACAGACTTTCCTCTAGCAAACATATTTTTGACAAGGCCGTACAACCGTACCAGACCGCTCTGACAAACAGTGGATACAACCATATACTTACTTATGAAAATACAAACTCCACTAACAAAAGAAAAAGACAAAGTAGGCAACGAACCATAACCTGGTATAACCCACCATTTAATTCAAGTGTGAAAACTAACGTAGGAAAAAGATTCCTGACTCTGATCAACAAGTGCTTCCGAAAGACAAACCCTCTACATAAAATATTTAACAAAAATACCTTGAAATTGAGCTACTCAACTATGCCTAACATAAAAAACAAAATAAAAAACCATAACAACAGGCTCCTTTCAAATCCGCCAACTACCGAGACCAAAAAATGCAACTGTAGAACAAAATCAGACTGTCCCCTTAACCAAAACTGCCTTCAGAAGAGCATAGTCTACCAAGCACAAGTGACAAAACTAGACAGCAACACTGCTGAGACCTACGTCGGACTTTGTGAAACAGACTTTAAGACTAGGTACCGCAACCATAAAAGCAGTATAAATAATAGCTCAAAAAGAAATGCCACAGAACTGAGCAAACACATATGGGCACTAAAAGACCGAGACATTAACTTCAAACTTGAGTGGACTATACTAAAACACGCCAAATCCTACAGCAACTTAAAGAAAAGGTGCAATTTATGTATTTCTGAAAAATATTACATCATTAAAAAACCTGACATGTCAACACTTAATAAAAGAACAGAAATTGCCTCATCTTGTCCTCATTCTAAGAGTTATCTTCTCTGCAATTTTAGTAATAAGTCAATCAGAGCGCGACAAAACCCACCAATCACGTAAAAGAAAGGGATGTTTGAAAAGTCACCATCTTGCCCAGATGAAGCTTACAGCCTGAAGAATGCGCCAGCAGGAAACTGACAGTAGCTGAAAGATAAGTAAACTATTTGATTTCCCAATTTATACTGCTCCATCCTATGTTGAGCACTCCGATTTTAGTTTCAAGTGGGATACCTTTGAATATATATATGTATATATATATATATATATATATATATATATATATATATATATATATATATATATATATATATATATGTGTGTGTGTGAGGCATGGGGTACATGTAGGTACATATAGAATATGAATATGTGTGCTCTCACTTGTAGAATTTGAAGAAAGTGGATTGATTAGTGCTCATATTTTTCTCCGGGAAACAAAGCTTTGTATCGTTTGATCTACATACATACGCTTATGTACAAATATGTAAAAATTTAGATATGTACAGTTTGTACAAATGTACATATGCTTTTGTTAAACATTTTTTAATTTAAAACTCTACACACTCAATCTATGCAACTCTTAAGTTGAAAGCTTTCATCAGATACACGCTAAAACCATATATTCATGGATGACATATATTTATTAAATTTGTTTTATTAATTTTAAAATTTTTATGTTGCGCCACCAGTGGAGCAGTGGTGTCAGTGTAAAGACTGCCATCCACAGAAAGTGAGACATGAATGTGCGCTGCATAAACCATGATATGTGACATTCTGTTCTTCAGACTGATCGCAATAGTGTCGCAGAAGGGGAGGAGATTTTGGCTTTTTATAACTAGATCCATTGAGAGTGATATTTTATAACTACCAACAATATCATGGTAAGTTTTGTAGCTAATTCAATTTCTATTGCTGATAATTTTAATAGCCGTCATACCACTCTCAAGCAGCATTCAATTAGTGATCAAAAAATATTAAAAGTTTAATATTTTGTTAGTACCCGAGTATCTAAATGTGAAGTTTCTGAAATCATCTGAAAGGCTGCAGGAACATGACATGTACAACTTAGTATGTCAAGGCAGAGAAAATCGTGCACCTACAGTCCATTGGTATTTTGGACATAGCCAGATAAACTTAAAAGAGCAGGGTATTGATTCCTACCAACTTGCGTACGCAACTTAGGGAAAGCTGCATCTCTTATGACCAAAGATGAAGAGGAATATCCAAATGTGACACATACAAAGTTTGAGCTTGCTGCATAGAAATAATTTGTTCTATTATACAAGGTGAAACTATGTGAGTTACCATGGCTTGGGTATAGGTGTCTTTAATAAAAATCTTCTGCGGACATGAAAATCTTTTGGTTTGAATTAATTATATAATAATATATAACAAATACACAATGCTTGTGCTAATTATTTTTTCCTTCATCATCGACGAGTTACGATGCTTCTGTTCAGAACTATTTTGGGATTTAAGTATATGCAACACGATGTTTGTTCGTTTTTTTATATTACGGTTAAATTATTTGGCCCCGCGATAATTGATATTGAACTTAAAGTTTGGCGTATTATGAACTGATTATACACGATAATAAAATATATACGTAGCTGAACTTGCTATGGCCAGTTATTTGCATCCGTTATACAATACATCTGGTATCCGCTAAAAAAAAACATCTCGCAGTGATATAACTAATGTTAAAAGTTTAAGGTTTACATACATACTAAAATCTCTTTCATGTATGTTTTTAGTAAACTAAAATCATTCAAGTTAGATTCAGTGTTCATGTTAAACATTTGTATTGAGGGTAAAAACTCTCCACGCAGTAGGCCTACATTGTAATGTTATATTATCTTGGGCATGAAGACTATAATCACTAAGTTCTCTGAAATCTTTGTAAGTACCTATAATAGTGAGTAAGATTAACATAATATTTTGGCATTATTTTTAATGATGATGATATTAGCCTATATGTCAACTTTTGTATGCCAACACTGAGACGAACTGAAATCATATACTTCATATAACAAATAATTTTGGAATGTAACTGTAGAAAATAGACTTTGTTTTGACATTCCCTGCTAATGATTTCACATTTAAACACCTTTACATTTTTATTTTTCCTTCTAATTTACTTCAACGAAACATTTCTTTCAGGTGGTAAAATTTTAAACTTACATTTGTTTAAAGGCCTTTACAGTTGTTTTTATTTTCTCTTAATTTATTTCAGCTACACAAAACACTTTTCCATGATATGTAGTTTGAAAGTTAGAATGGCAAGTTTTGTTATATGTTAAATACAAATCAATTTTCTGTCCAAAGACTTTTTTATTACAGTTTGCATGCCAACACTGAAAAGAAGTGAAATCAAATAATTACTTACCAAACAATATTTGATTGTAATCGTAGCGAAATAGACTATATTTAGTCATTACTTGCTAATAAGTGTACATTCATGTTTAAACGCTTTTACATTTTTATTTTTCTTTCTGATTTATTTCAACGAAACACTTCTTTTAAGTTATGAAAATTCAACTTTAAAGTTGTTTGAAAACATGTATACAGTTGTTTTATTTATTTATTTTCAATTTAGTTGTCCTGCTCAAAATCTTTTACTCATGGTAAGAAGTTTGAAAGTTACAGTTGTTTGAGAAAGTTTAAAAACCTTTGCAGTTGTTTTTATTTTCTCTCCTAATTTATTTCAATTACACAAAAACTTCTCTCATGATATGTAGTTCGAATGTTAGAGTGGCAACTTTTTTATATGTTAAAGAAAAATAAGTTAAACTTAAATGTACTAAATTAAAATTATATAAAAATAAAATGGCCTTTTTTATTACCTTATTTATTAAGTAATGTTTTATTTTCAATATAGCTAAACAGATTATATATAGTCATTACTTGCTAATCATTCCACTATTACATTTAAACACATTTACAGTTTTATTTTTCTTCCTAATTTATTTCAACAAAACAGTTCTTCCATGATATGAAATTTAAAAGTTGTAGTGGTTTGAAAAGCTTGAAAACCTTTATATGTGTTTTCTTTTTTTTCTTAATTCATTTGAGCTGCTTAAAAATATTTTCTCATGATATGAAGTTTAAAAGTTAGAATGGTAAATTTTGTATACGGAATGCTATATTAAATAAATTTTCAGTCCAAAGACTTTTTATTACTTGGCCAACGCCTGGTAGTACAGCTAGTTTTATAATAAAATAGTAATGTTGAAAATAATGCAAAACACGATTCGCAGAACATATTGAATACATCATAGCCCCGTTGCTACCTGTGCCAAAATCCTGTCTCTTGGATGGTTCTATGAAGTGTAATCGGAGCTTTATTGGCAGGTACTTTTGTGTACTTTATTGTACGCTTATTAATCTTGGAATATTTATCAGTAGGACCACCTCAAACATCAAAATCAATAGTAAATACTAGGATAATACATATGCTTTCTGGCAGAATCCACTAAAACTTGGTACAACTCCCTCCTTAACTTGGGTAAGCAATATTGTTATGGAGGTGGTAGGCAAACTTTTTCTACAATTAATGCCTTTCATCGTAATGTAATGAAGATGTTTGCCGTGAATAAATTATGAATAAACTGTATTTTTCCAAACTGTATGTTTAGAACAAAATGGCATAAACTCGCATTTCGGTGCGATGTGAGAGATTGTTAGTTTTGTCAAAAAAGTGCAGAGAATACTTTTATGATAATAAACTCATACATCTATGATAACAGAAGGCGCAATAAGTTTAAGTACACTGAAAGTAAATGGTTAGGGCAGGTGGTAGCATGCGAGGTTGCAAGATTGCAGGCTGTTGGTGTCATTTCCATATGATGCAATATTTTTTACCAAACCTTCAATCATGGCTCAGGACCATAGAGTTATCTCCCCCTAGAGTGATAACTGTGCATTCAACAACACGAGCGTTTCCGGTGCCAACAAGGAGCGTTTAGGCCACGCCCCTTTTTTGTGCTAGTCAATCGTAGTGATCGACAGAACAATAACGTCAGCCATGAGAATGATCATGAATTTCCAGTTAAGACAGTAATTATTGCTCATATTAAAGAAATGATGATTATAGTTTATTACTCTAATATATGCTCATTATTTAAAGCAATTCAATACCTACATGCATTGCAAAGGCACTGAATAGATGGTGTTAAGTAAGTGAGTTAATGCAATCAGTTACTCCAATGATATACAGCCCCACGCATGAGGGGCTGTATATCATTGGTTATTCATAGTCTCATAGATAAGATAGATAGTCATACTGGGGTTGTATTACATTGGGGTGATGGGAAGCTAATCGACTGCCATCAACAGAAAGTATTGACATTGTATGGTGATAGAGTGATTCATTGTCACCTCAGTTCACAAACAGCCCTTGCATGTAATATTAGATTTCAATACATATCAATCAAATACATAGACTAACTTGAAGCAAAGATGTCCACTAGTTAGTGGACATCTTTGCTTGATGTAAGCAAGCAAAAAGTTTGAAAGTTAGAGTGGCAAATGTTGTTATATGTTAGATAAAAATAAATTATACTTAATTATACTAAATTAAAATTATTTAAAAACAAAATAGACTTTTTATTACTTTATTTATTAAATAAAGTAATAAAAAAGTAGTTGTGAATTACTTTATTTATTAAATAAAGTAATAAAAATTAGCTATGATTACAATAATTTTTTATTTTACATGTAATCATAGCTAAACAGATTATATTTAGCATTACTTGCTAATTATTTTACATTTAAACACATTTGCAGTTTCATTTTTCTTCTTAATTCATTTTAACAAAAAACTTCTCTCATGATATGAAGTTTAAATGTGGTAGTTGTTTGAAAAAGCTTGAAAACATTTACCGTTGTTTTTATTTTCTCTCTTCACTTCATTTATTTCAATTACACAAAACACTTTTCATAATATGTAGTTTGAAAGTTAAAGTGGTAAATGTTGTTATATGTTAAATAAAAATAAATTATACTTAATTCTACTAACTATAATTATATAAAAATAAAATAGACTTTTTTATTACCTTATTTATTAAATAATTTTTCATTGTAATCATAGCTAAACAGGTTATATTTAGCCATTACTTGCTAATTATTTTACATTTAAACACATTTACAGTTTTATTTTTTTTCCTAATTTATTTCAACAAAACACTCCTTTCATGATATGAAATTTAAAAGTTGTAGTTTGAAAAAGCTTGCAAACCTTTAGAGTTGTTTTCTTTTTCCTCTTAATTCATTTAAACTGCTTAAAAATATTTTCTCATGATATGAAGTTTAAAATTTAGAATAGTAAATGTTATATAAAAATAAATTTTCTGTCCAAATACTTTTTTATTACTCGGGCAACACCGGGTAGTACAGCTCATAGTTGATGGCAGTTGATTAGCTTCCCATCACACCAATGTAATACAACCCCAGTATGACTATATATGTTATCTATGAGTAACTGCTTGCATTACCTTCACTTTCACTCACTATCTATTCAGTGCCTTGGCAAGTCATGTAGGTATCAGGGATTGCGTGTATGTCACAATTTCCATTTTCATAATTCATTTCCATATTATTTCCATTTCCATAAAAGTTCCATAATTCATTTCCATATTAATTCCATTTCCATATTATTTCCATTTCCATATTATTTCCATTTCCATAATTCATTTCCATATTAATTCCATTTCCATAATTCATTTCCATATTAATTCCATTTCCATAATTCATTTCCATATTATTTCCATTTCCATATTATTTCCATTTCCATAATTCATTTCCATATTAATTCCATTTCCCTTCTTCATTTCCATAGTATTTCCATTTCCATATTATTTCCATTTCCATAAAAGTTCCATAATTCATTTCCATATTAATTCCATTTCCATAATTCATTTCCATATTATTTCCATTTCCATAGCATTTCCATAATTCATTTCCATATTATTTCCATTTTCATACCATTTCCATACTTGTAAAATAAAATGTCCATATCCATTTCCCTAAAATTATGGAAATATTTATGTTTATGGAAATGAAAAAGTAAACATTTTCATAATATGTTTAGCAATCCCTGGTAGGTATTGAATTGCTTTAAATAATAAGCATATATTAGAGTAATAAACTATAATCATCTTTTCTTTAATATGAGCATTAATTACTATCTCAACTGGAAATTCATGATCCTTGTTTAACCCTTCTCATGGCTGATGTTATTATCTAGTCAATCACTACGACTGACTAGCACAAAAAAGAGGCGTGGCCTAAACGCTCCTTGTTGGCACCGGAAACACTCGAGTAGTTATCACTCTAGGGGGAGATAACTCTATGCTCAGGACAGACAGAGGGCCAGAGTTTTTACTAAAGAGAAAACTGGAACCCTGACAGTCGAGTATGTTGTGGAAGTTTACCATGCGTAATAGCTTTGTGCAAAATTGTTGCACATAAATTCAACGTGTTCAGGTAATGCAGTTGGTAGTGTAGCTGACTGCTATGCCTAGTGGATGAGTTTAATTTCCACGTGAAGCATGACTTTTTGTAACATTTATGTGTGGTTTTTGACAGACATGGATTTTATTATAGTAATGGTTGAATTTGTCAGTTTTGGTGGTTTATTTTATTTTCTGCCACCTGACATCAAACAAAAAAGTTGGAAAAATTTATGTTACGGAGCAAAAAAAAGATTTGTTCTTATACTATCCTATTCTGTCTAAGAATCATTGCCGTATTTAGTTTTCTTTCTCTCTTGCTAGTTAGTTATTCTGGTTATGTCTATGGAATGAGCAGGCTCAGATTTAGTAGTAAAAAAGGAGAATATATGGTTTTAATTTAGTGAAGTTTGCTCAGCAGTAAATGTGGCATCCCAGCTCATTAAATGACTGTGATAAAACTTTAACTAAAAGCATTTCCTTTAAAAAAGTTATAATTTCTCAACATAAATTTATTTAACTGTATTTTGAAAATTACAACCTCCGAATGTATGCTTTTTAAATAGTGTTCAAATCAAACAAAACCAGATACAATAAAAGCGGCATTGATAACAATATATAATATAAACTCAGTTTTGAAAATCTCCTATGACCGCAACGTTCAAAAAGATTCTTCATTTGTATAGGTTGAAATAATAATATTCCTCTTCTTTTAGGCACAATCTTATCGTATCAATTGTTCTTTTTTTTCCTATTTTCAAAATTTTGTGACTGTATGTTGTATAATATTTATTACTAAATTAGAATGACATATTTTTAGCATAGTTCTGCAGTGTCAATCTATATTCGCTTGAATTTATCAAAGAACACAATTTATTTTGGCATTGTGGTAAAGTAATAAAACAAATTATCATTCATGAGAAAATGTGAGTTTTAATGGAAAGCATTTTTTATGATAAATTCAATAAATAGACTAGAATCTGCAAAAAAAACTCATCAACGTTGTGGGTTTATGTTCAGACATAAACTTGTCTTTAATTATATTTGTGAAAGTTTTATTGTTCACTTACATCATAAAAAATAACTCTGCTTTCATGTTTGGGAGACGGTCCTTCCTTCAAGGAATAACGTGATATTTGATGAATTATAAAATTTTGATGATAGGAAACATAACTTATAAAATGCGTACACATGTCAACTAAAAATTAATTTTGGACATTTGATCAACCAAGTGACCAATTTTTCATCGATCGACAAATGGTTGAAAATGGGTCAACAAGGAGACAACTCCAAATTCAAATTATAGACTATCTGTAACAAGTTTAAAACTATTCAAGTTAACTTCAACTTGACTTTAGTAGCAGCAAGAAGTTATGTGTCTGGTATTATAAACCATGTTATAAAATGGGCTTGCAGTTGTGTAGCAAGTTGTTTTATTACATTTTGGTGAAAGTAAGTATATTTTGTTCTCTTTTGTTGCTGTTGCACATTTATTAACCATTTATAAAATGGCTCGAAATAAAGGGTTAAGCTCAATAATCAAAGCAGAACTGTAGCGTACCAAAAATAATTTGATATAGTTTCTCTTGAAGCGCTCAATAATCATATTGTTATAATAATGCTACTCGCTTGGCATCTCTTGTTGAACCTTTGTAACGATATGATATTTCTGGACTCGGATGGAGGTCAAATTTAAATGTATGAAAAAATATTTTCGTGGCAAATGATATGATCATGGCTAGTTTAAAAAACTTTGCTGTTGTAATTCTCTCAGGTTTATATATCTGAACATAAAAGTGCTGGCCATTGATAGTTGCGAGTCTCCTGCTTGTTGATAAGTCAACTATAGTAAATTGGCTGGTCGTCAGTTGCTTTAAGTACTTAGCAGATTTTTGTATTTTAAAAACAGTATTGTTCTCATCATCTATCCCATTTTCTCTGTAGAAGTATCCGAGCAAGTTGTCCTCGTGTGTATAAACTGCCAGAATGTCTTCATCTGGTAAAATGGCAGCTTTGAATAATAGTTTTCCATATCGGTCTTTCGCGTGGAACTGAGCGAAACCTTGAAATCCACTAATTGGAGTACACTCCAAGGTTAACTCAGTGTGACTTGACACGTTAGAATGTACATGTAAATTGAGATAAATGAGGTTCTTGTCACTGCTATGGCCTGTGAGAGACAACGACAACGAGCGAATTCCATTAATAAAATCAAGACCCCTTAGCACTTGACGCCTTGATCCCGCATGTTGAGGCAGCTGGCAAATTGAGCAGTTACAACTTAACATTGTTATCATCATATTGGCTGAATATTGTGAAACCGTCAATACTTTACAAATAACTGCAGAAAAATAAGCTGAAACAAGTTTCTTTTGATTTTTTGTCAGCTCTTTCAAGGTAATCTCGAAAGATATTGGACATGATCTTTTGTAAGTTGCCACCTCAAATTCAACAGAATCTACTATTTTACCTTTTTCCATGTCCCCATGTACATTCATTGTGCTGTTTGATGGTGAGCTATATGTTGTTAAACTGGCTTGATGTGTTTTTGCACCAAGGTATACATATACTTCTCCAATTGTAGTTGAATCAGAAGATACAATAAGTTTTGATTCCACTGAAGTATCTCTGGCAGTTGTGTACTGTTTCTCTCCGACCAAATTTGATGCACTCATCATCCCAGCTTTTACTGTGATAGTTAATAATATACTGTGTCTCTCTGAGTTATCCATCAACAACAGTGCGAATATATTGTTTTCACCTTGTCGTCCTCCCATTTTTAAAATATATGTCTGATTATTTCCTTCATCAGTAAAAATTGCTGCAACAGTTTGTTTGTTTTGCTTAGGAATAATAAGAGAATTTGAGACATCATATTTACTTTCCAAACCAATAGGAAGGTTTTTCTGTAAAAACTTGTCGGTTAAAGTTTCTTGTGCCGCCAAAGCGATGACCATAGCTCTCATTTCAACAACAGCTTCAGAATTAAAAATAATAGCGGTATGGGTATGAAATGTTTCGAAAGTGTTGCCAGCCACGGTAATCTTATTTGCACTCACTCTTATTGGTTCAACATCATCTGATGTAGAATGCCTAAGTTTGCCATCTTTTATCTCTCCAATTATATTATTTTCTGAATAATATACCAAAATAGGATGTTTTTTAATTTCTCCTCCTCCTATGCAGAACTTACTGTTTCCTGCAAGATCCTTTATGACTAAATCGTGCGAACCTTGATCTTTCCAGCATATTGTTCTGAAGTCACCAGCCACCATTTCTAGTAACTTATCATCATTGGAAGTATAAGCCCTGATTTCCATTGATGCAATTCCAGAAAGGTACTGTAGCGAATTGTTGGCAGCCATTTTTAATTAAGCTGTAGCAAAGTCTATAGAAAGATCAAATCACTTGTTCGAACAGCCGGCTGCCTTTTTGAAGGTATTCTATTTATCTTTGGTATGTTGCAAGAATGTATATCAAAAATGTTTGTACAGCACTTGAAGATATTTTTACAAAGAAAATATCTGAATATTGGGCCAAAGAGATCCGAGTCATAGCAGAAATTATTGGGTGCCATCTCGCCTCAGACCAAAACACATGATCAGGCAGTTTGTTATGCTCATACAGCAGTTGGCACAACAAGGGCAGCAACTGCAACGAAATAAGAACCAACCTCAAGAAAAACAAGAAAGTAAACCTCAGCAGTTTTGGGGCTGTGGAGTGAGCAGGCGAGTCTGACAGTCTTTCCCCCACCCAAAATAAAGACAATTCACCAAAAAAACAGCCGAGTGCTGCATCAGTAGTGTCAACTACTAGTTGCTTTAAAACCAGCAACCGGTTTCTCTATGGTAAAAAGAAATCAACTGGCACCTTTTCAGCAGCCCATTTTAATAGATAGTTTGGCTAAACACCAATTGATGAGCTTTTGCCATGCGGGTGTTCAGCCCAAATGAGCCGGCAAAAGCAAAAGTCTGCCGTTGAAATTTTGGTCAATGCAGCCGGATCAGACCTTCTACAATGCAGATGGAGAAAGTCTGCTTTGGCAATATTTGCCGAAATGGCAGTAAAGGAGACCTTAATGTGGCTCTCTGGCTCTATAACCAGACTCACCAAAATGTTGCCTTGGCATCTTCTAGAGTGCTCAGACATGAGAGAGTGTTAGGGCAAATCGGTCAGGGCTAATACTGCTACAATCCTCTTGCTCCTACCTTTCCTGGAAGATAAAAGTTTAAATATTTCAGTTCCTAATAAATACTGGGTTCCAAACAACCTTGATGAACAAGCAGGTGTTTGACAAGCTTTCTCTAGCCGCAATAGCCATAGTACAGGAAAGTGACGGTCACAACCCATGGTTGATGAGACCCAGATACCTTTCTGCGGTGTTGCCACACTACCTGTTTGGTTCTGAAACATAAAAAATAAGAATGTCTTTTTGGTGAGCCACACCGTCAATAACACCATATTTAGGTTGTTGTTTCTGGAAGCCCATCACTACATCATGAAGCTGTAACAAGCTGTGGTTTCTCAGAACAGTCACCCTCTGACCTGTAGCGATAGACATGGTCGTCTCCTGTTCAGTAAAATCAAGGTGTTGTGCAACATGGTGGCGCTAGCCAAGACAAATATGGCGGTTCCATGTCAAGTGACTGCCAAAAATAGCTGCTCACTAAAAAATACAAGTGCTGTTTAATTGGGCCCCTGTTGGTTACAAACTTGAACGAGCTTGGACTGAGAGAGAGAGCGTTGATGGTAGTTTGATCATGTCTGCAACGAAACATGAAATAAATATAAACTAGTCCTTTGAGAAAGTTTTTAACACAGTTGCTCTCTTGGAACCTGGGCTGTAATATCCACAAACTGCAATTAGAAGCACAGCTCTCTACTTGTCCCCTTACATAAAAATGTTCCAAGATACCATGGGTAAGTAGTGAACAATCTTAATTGATTCTGTTGAGGCAAGATTGATCAACATTTTCACCAATTATGCAGTTGTGCATCGAGAATTACACAGATATACTTGTCATACCACTTGTTAAGAGAGGCCACCTCTAAAACAATTACATCTTGATCAAAGTTCTACGAAGTACACATTTTTCCTGTTTGATGGTAGCAGCATTCTTCAATCCATTTGCATATGTAGACAAGTGCACCGCTTCTGTCTGAGCCATGTGAGGGCCATAGTTGCTTGTAGGGCAATATGACGCCAATCATTGGTGCCGTACCAGTACAAGTCGGTCTGCAAAACAATACAGGACACTGACTTAATTACTTAATCATAGTCAAAGCAACTGAAGAAATCCTATCTTAGGTTAATTTACAGAATGGATGGACATATTAGCAGACACTGTTTTGGTCACATGAAGGACAGCTTCAAAAGTATTAGATTTGTGTGAGTAGTACCACACCTTTTCACAAATCATGCATACATGTTTAAATGTAGGTCTTGATGTGCATATTTGGACGGCATAGTTGAATCTTGTAATTTTCTTTGGTGGCACATCTTCATCTTGAGAGAGTGTATCATGAGTAGCAAGTTTCCAACTCTTTTCATGTGGCTAAATGAATGCTAGGCCAACATTGACTGAAGAAATCATTACCACTTAGTCAGCTTAGATCAATAAACTAGATTGAATACATGTATGATTTTTGCATTTGCTGAATGAGGGCAAGACTAATGGTTAATGCCTTGCTGGGTTGAAATTGAGTTATTTTTTTCAAACTGAATGCAAGCATCTTGATCAGTAGCCACCACTACTAGTTTTTATGGATTACAATGTCTGCATTCCTTCCATTTTAGTAATGTCTATTAATTATGTAATTTAATTACATAGTAATAACTTTATAGAATAACTATGAGTCTTGTTATCTCACCTTACATGTTTGAGTGGTAAAATATCGAAAGTCTAAAATAATACTCACACCACTGTGTTTTCTCCTACCAAGCTCAATATTGCTGTTGTTAGTCAGTATCTGACAGCCTGTTCTATGAATAATTATGTAAGCCCTCGTAGACAAGTTGAAGGCATATACTATTGGAAACAGGCCTTTCAGGCTCTTTATGTAGTGTTTTTTTCCAGCTTTCTAGATAGTGACTAAGTGTTTGCCCTGTGTGCTTAGTCAATGTTTATCAAATCAATTTCTTGAGAGCCATGTATGGGGCTACACAAGTCCTGTCAAAGCTCAAACCATAAATGTACTTATCTTGTATCTTATTTTTTTCTATGATTCATCAGTGTCAGGTTATAAAACATAATTAAGGTGTTTTGACTTTTTTTGGTAAAAAAGCTATTAAAACATACATATATGTACACAGGTACATATACATAAATACATGTACATGTATATAGTTTACCTCTGTAACAATCGTAGGATATGGAATGTTCAAAAATCGATAGAAAATCAGTTTTGACTCTACCACTGACATTCTAAATCACTGCAAAATAATTACGATAAAAGTTGCAAATCTGATGCTTCTATGGAAATAATCTTATTTTCAAGGGAGATAAATCCTGAATTATTTTTTTTTATTAAATTTCTCATAGAAGTGGGAATGGCAGCCATGGCAACTCTTCAGTTTTGAATTCTCTATACTAAATTTAGTCTAAATCACTGCAAAAATTGCCACTGAAAATGAGTGCCAACGAGACATAATTTCTAGCGCTCTTTTGCCTGCTCGGCTCAAAGCCTACAATGAAGTACTGGAGGTTTGGACTTATCCTTGGTTTGCCACCAGCTATCAGATAAGTTACTGTCTGGCAGACTTACAGTCTTGATCACTTTGGGCAAAGAGGAACAATCAGCTGTCTGTGAATACCATGGTGCTGGCCTGACATATTAGCTACAATAAGGATACTGATCAAAAGATGTGATGTTAGTCAGGTAGCAAAATATGGCAGCATTAAAACGGCCGGTGGCAAGCATAGACTTTATGTTGTGACACCTCTGATGAAAAGTGGCGATAGATGTGGTGGGACTGAGGCGGAAGATTCCAATATAATAAGTAAATCTTGGTGCTCACGAATCACATTTTGTGTTGGCGGAATGACCTACATTTATCTGAGTCAACGGCTTTAGTAAGGGTGAGTACATTGAATGAATGGGTGTTTTGGTGCATGCATTTGCGCAGCGTTTTTCCGGAACAAGTTCACCCTGACTAGAGTGCACAGTTTGAGAATCAAGTAATGACCAGTCTTTGTCGGCTCTGGTAGGTAAAAAGACTGCGACTACACTTAATCACTCCCAAGCTTACAGTGTTGGTGATCGAAATAATCAAAAGCTTGGCAACTCCTTGCAAATGCTGCTACTGACTTGGAGTCAGATAAAAGAAAGCAGATTGCTCCCTAAACTGACGTATGTATATCATGGAACGCCATACTCAGCCACTTGAAAAATGGCCAACTTGCTTATGCTTCGAAGGGAATTTTGATTTCCTGGCCAGTTAGAGTTTAACGCACCAATCTGTGAGCCTGAGCCTTCACATGAGCACATTGTGGAAACTGTATAAAAGCTGGCAAACATTCAAACAACCCTCTAAGAAGTGTAGATGGCCATCCAGCAAAAAAGACCAAAAGAGCCATCATTGTATCACCATGGGACTAGGACTGGCTTCTAAATTATACTAAAAATGATGAGACAATCTTAAGTTACAGGCTTAGTTTGTTGAACCCTTTAAGTATAAAAGCTTGGCCAAACAATTCTTGCCTGATAGAGCAGTGGGGTCAGTTCTCGGTGTAGAGTGAAAGCTGACTAAACCCTTTCCATGTCTTCCCTTAAAAGCTCTGAAAGGCACCAGCTATAATATATCACACTGTACTACAATTAAAATAAGAAGAAATCAATACATATTGTAAATAAATACCAGTACATAGAAACATGTAAACAAATACTGTATGTATTGGTGTAAGTACAGTTGTACATAAGTGAAACTGTAATTCTAGCTCTAAAAACCTGATATTATTATTACAGAAGTATAACTCAAGGTAAAATACACTCATGGGATTTACAGTACATTTATATCGTTTTTTTCCACCTAACATTCTTGACAGTCTATATGTAAAAAGCTTGTGCTATCAGATACAAATAAATTTGAGATATGGGCAAACGAGACTATTTTCAATGTTTTCAGTTAGTCCGGAAATCAAGAGAATGCTCACAAAAATGGCGTTGGTCCACTTTTTTTCTCGGATCAGGTTGAAAAAACTTTGAAAGGTTCTGCTAAAAAGAATTTTGAAAGTATTTGAACCAAGCAAGGGAAACAGATTGAAACCTAAAAATTGTCAAAAATGTTTTTTCAATCATTTAATAAGTCTGTAGTCAAAATTTTCCCAAAGGAGATGGTGAGCTATACTTTGATTAACGGCAGAATATAACAATAAATCATAAATTTTGATTAGGAAATATTTTGAGCAACATTTCCAAAAAACCACAAATAACTAAAACCACGGAATGGAAACTATGAATCAGTGAGGGGCCACTGTAAATATATTTCCTAAGATTACTTTTAACAGGATTTTTAAGACGTAAGTATAATGCTATCACTAATGTATATGTATACATGTAAAAATTGTATGAATAATCCAATAATGTGATATGTCTAAGTGTGATCACTTACTGTTTAAATTTAATTGTTTAGTTTTAGTGTAATCAGGATTAATACCCGAAATAAAATCTAGGCTGCTTGAAAGATATGCATGCATACATACCTCACTTTTGATTCTGATGATTCCAACAATTGCCCATTACGACTTATGTAGGTAGCGACTAAAGCTACACATTTTTATTAAATACTATACTTAAATACGGACAAGGCAGAAGCGCATAGAAAACATGTAAGTAGAAAAACTGTTTTAAGCAGAATACATGATTATACCAACCTTGAATGCAAAGTGCTATCTGAATGAAAAGTGTTCTTTATACCATTACATACTCAATCTGTGCATAGAATGAATTTGAATCTTGGACAACTAATAATTTTACTCAGTTCTAACGCCCGATAAAACACAGCTTGTACAAAACTTGCCATAGTAATATAGTGTGCTGTGAAAAATTGTCAGTCGTAATAACTACACATACAATACAGTACCATACAGTTACGAAAGGACAACTGTTAGAAGACGGTCAATAGGCACAGTTGCTACAGTATCAGGATTGCAAGCTGAATTATTTGAGGTCCAAACTCAGTGTGCTGCAACATTTTATCCAATTTTCAAATTTGCTTTAGCTGGGCAGGCACTGCTCCCATTATGCCAATGACTGTATGTGTAAATTTTAAGTTTGGTATATCGATTAGCAAGAAACGGCATGCTATAGCCGTAATAATTAGTTTTCAAAAGAGAGAGAGAGAGAGACAGAGAAAAAAAAAAGAGAGAGAGTCTTTTTTAATTCAACTATATAATACATAATGTATTTCAATGATGTCATTCTCAGCTATTATTCAGAATTTTTAATTTGTCTTCTCAGTTTGTATTAACTGTATCATTACCAAATCATCTCTTATTTTCATCGTAGCAAACCAGGTTTGATTTGGTTATTACTTGCTGATTATTTCAATTTTACGTTTAAACCCATTTATAGTCAATTTATTTATTTTTTAATATTTGAACTGTACTGAAAATTTTCCTCATGGTACAAAATTTAAAAGTTAAAGTTGTTTGCCAAAGTTTTAAAACCTTTTTCAGTTGTTTATATTTTCTCTCTTAATTCATTTCAAATAGACAAAACACTTTTCTCATGATATGTAGTTTGCGAGTTGGAATGGTAAATGTTGTTATATGTTAAATACAAATCAATTTTCTGTGATAAGACTTTCTGCAACCAGTATTGTCATATTTAAAGTTTTGATGGATAGCTTTTGGTGGAACAGTAGCTCTTTCTTATGCACACGCACACGCACACGCACACACACACACACTTCCATGCAAGAATTGTTATTATTAATTCAACATATTCAGTACTTTTATTTTGTTTTCTCAGATTGCATTATTGTATCACTACCGAATCATATTTAATTGTAATCATAGCAAAACAGATTTAATTTAGCTATTACTTGCTAATTATTTCACATTTACATGTACATCTAAAGCCTTTTATAGCTGTTTAATTTTTTTAGTTTATTTGACCTGCACAAAACATTTTCCACATGATATAAAATTTGAAAGTTACAGTTGTGTAAGAAAGTTTGAAGACCTTTACGTTTGTTAATATTTTTTCTATCATTTTATTACAACCACACAAAAAACTTTTCTCATGATATATTTTAAAAGTTAGAATGGCAAACTTTGTTATATGTTAAAAACAATTAAATTTTCTGTCAAAAAACTTTTTGATTATCCTGACAACGCCGGGTTGCACAGCTAGTATATACATGTATATATGTATATATATGGATATATATATGTATTTTAATATATGTACATGTATATATATGTATATATACCTGTAAATGCATATACATGTGTATATATAAATATATATATATGTATTTAAACAAATATATATATATATATACATGTATATATATATATATATATATATATATATATATAAAGTTGTTTCTTCAGCCCGATTAACCCGAACGGGTGGTAATTTCTGCATTAACTCGGGTCTCCTACAAGAGACCTAAAAGTGTGAGCACTCGTCTAAAGATCTTAACTGAATATATGTATATATTCAGTATTTTATTATATGTATATATAAAATTGTTTCCTCACCCCAATTAACCCGTATGGGTGGTACTTTCTGCTCTAACTCGGGTCTCCTACCAGAGACCTGGGAGTTTGAGCACTCGCCTCAAGATCTTAGCTGTTCCCAATAGCGCACTTTTCTGTAACTCACCTTAGCTGATTGCTGTTGGTATCTGGGCAAGCCAAATTTTATGCGCCAGTGTTTTTGTGCCCAGTGCCCTAATGACTACTGGAATTACAGTTGTTCTTACATCCCAGCATTTTTATATCTCTTTTCCAAGAGGGAAATATTTCTCTACCTTTTCTTTTTCTTTGCTGGCTATATTGTAGTCATTGGTTACTGTTGTATCTATTATAATAGCTCTCTTGTTCTCCTTGTCCACCACCACTACATCTAGTTGGTTTGCCAGGACATGCTTGTCAGTCCAGATGTAGAAGTCCCAGAGGATCTTAGCGCGATCATTTCCATTGACCTTACCAGGAGCTTCTCACCAGTGTTGGGTTTATTAAAGCCATACCCGTCACGCAGACTTCTACACACAACACCTGCAACATGATTATGCCGCTAAATGTAAGTGTTTCCTGCTAGCTGCTTGCATCCACTGATGATGTGTTGGATAGTCTCAGGTGCATCTTGGCACAGTCTGCATCTAGGATCGTCTTTAGTGTGATATATTTTTGTTTGGAGTTACTTTGATGGGAGCACTTGCTCCTGGGCTATCATAATAAGCGATCGACTCTGTATTGGCCATTAGGTTTCCTTTGTCCAGCCACATATATGTCTGGTGAAAATCGCCAACCTTAGATATCTGTCGGTGGTAAGCACCATAAACAGGTTTCGTGTGCCAGTCAATTTCCTCATCATCAGGGCGAAGGTTCGTTGTAAGAGCAGCCAATTGAATACCAGCTAGCAACTTGTCTGAAATGGCCATGCAGGCTGCATAGGCCTCGATGCTTTGCTCTTCTGCTTTCACTGTCTGCTGTACACTTTTGAGTCCTACCGCCATCTTTCTTATCAAGATACAATCTAGTAGTTTTAGATTTTGGGTGGGGTGCTCCATGCATGGTCAGCAGTTTACAAGTTGCTATATCTGTTTCTTTGTTGGCTTCCTCAGTCCACTTTATTTTGCCTGCCGGATATCTTATTACTGGCAGTGCGTAGGTGTTTATTGCCATGACTTGGTTCTTGGCATTGAGCTGGCTCCGTAAGACCTGCCGAAGGTGTTTCTTTTATTCAGTAATGGCTTTGTGACGTATCTCGGCTTCATGGTAGACGTTGCTTTGCATAATCCCAAAGTACATGTACCCTTCTTCCATATATTTAATGGTACCATTTGGCATTCTTTGGCCTTCTGTGAGCATACAATGGTCTTTCTTAAAAATTAGCCTTCCACAGTTCTCAATACGGAAGGTCATTCCAATGTCCTTGCTGTATACCTGAGTGAAGTGTATAAGTGAATCAATGTCCCTCTCTTTGTTAGCGTACAGCTTGATTTCATTCATGTAGAAAAGGTGGTTTATCTTGGGGCCACTCTTAAACTGGTACCCATATTGAGTCTTCCCCAGCATATTGCTTAGAGTGTTTAGGCATATGCAAAATAGCAGTGGTGATAAGAAGTCACCTTGATAGATGCCTTGCTTAATTTTTACACTCACCAGCTTTTTGCTATTAGCCTCCAGTTCTGTTTTACATTTGCTCATTGACATCTTGATGAATGCCACAAGAGCAAGGTGAAACTTGTACATACAGAGGCACTCAAGTATCCAACTATGGAGAATTGAGTCATAGGCCTTTTTGTAGTCGATCCAAGCCATGGCAAGATTGGTATGCCTTCTCCTGCTGTCTTGACAGACCGTCCGATCCACCAGAAACTGATGTTTGGCTCCTCGGGTGTTGCGCCCAATCCCTTTCTTAGTACTGGTCATATAGTGACTCGTGTGCTTTTCCAGTTTGTCTGCAACTATTCCTGAGAGCTGTTTCTAGGTGGTGGGCAATCACATTATTGGTCGATAGTTCTTGGGAATCGGCCCCTGCTTTGGATCTTTTACCAGTAGTACAGTTCGTCCTTTGGTCAGCCATTCTGGATGGTCGCCTTTTTCCATTAGGCATTCCTTCAGGTTAGCCATTCTAGTGTGAAATGATGTCAATTTCTTTAACCAGAAGGCTTGGATCATGTCATGGCCAGGTGCTGCCCAGTTCTTCATACGCTACACTTTGCACTTGATGTCTATTTTGCTGATGGTGAGTCCTTGCTGAGCCATAGTGTGTTGGCGGCTTTCTTTAAACCTCTTCAGCCAATTTGCAGTTGTGTTATGAGTAGTCTCTTTTTTTGAGATGTCCTTCCAGAACTTTGAGTTGCTGGATCAGGGAGGATCTGACATTGGCCTCCGCAGTTCACCTTTGAACTGGGAATACACTTTCGATGAATTATTGATGAACAGTTTGTTTATTCTCTTGTTATCCCGCTTTTTGGTGTACCACTTCAGTCGTGCCGAAAGTGTTACTAGCTGCTGTTTGGCAGATTCTAGAGCTTGTACTGTGGCTTCCCTTTTTGGGTGCATCAAACTGTGATTAGATCTCTCACTGAGCCTACTAACTTTCTTGCGCAAGTCCTTGATCTTATTTTGTAGCCTCAGCTGCCAAGATGGAATGGCCTGAAGCCTTGTTGACAGTGGATTTATGCCCATCTCCTCCAATTTGACTGTTGCTGTACTGTAGATTAAGGCATTTGTCTCATTGATCGATCCAGTTGAGATAGACTCCAGTGCCAAGTTAATGTCTTCTAACAGATCATTGGGTATGGTCTTGCTAACTCTCCATAGTGGTACCCTGCTTTCATAATCATTAGCAGCGGTTATCTTGTTGATTATATTTTCCGCCAGCTCCTTCACCCTTAGGTCAAGGTCAATGTGCATATCTTCTTTAACTTGTGTGTATGACTGTCTGTGTTGATATGCACTCCTCGTTGGTCAAGGTTACCTGGGTTAACTGTTCCCTAACTCCATCTACCTCAAGTTTTGATATGAGGGCCCGCTTGATTATGTTACTCCTCTGAGCTACAAGTTGCTTAACGATTAGTGGCAATTCAGGGCGCATGTTTATCCACAGTTGACGCATTCTTTCCATATAGTTTTACTATACTTTCCAATATACTTTTGAAGTTCACTTATAAAGTAGCACTGCATGAGGTCCGTGTTATCAGTCCGAGTCCATTTTATCCATTTTGAACCAGTAGCCCAATTTTCACTGCCTTGTCCTAGTTTAGCTACAGGCAGCGCGGACCATGTTTGACCGGCGACATCCGCGGGGTTATGGCTTTGGTTATTGAGCTCATCATAGAGTTTGTAGACGTTATACAAGCAAGGGTCTTGTCTAAGGACCACCAGAAAGGTGCAGTTGTTAGGGTTTGAACCTAGGACCTAATGCTCACTGTCCCAACACCTTACCAACTGCACTATCTGTCCTATATATATATAGGACAGTATAGATATATATATATATATATATATATACCCATATTTCCGAGTTAGGAGTTGAATAAATATATACCAGTTAGGAGGTTGCGGAATATAAGGGATTAGGAGTTAACGCAAATATATATGGGTAAGCCTCCTATATGGTCTAATTTATCTACATTGTAGATATATATATATATATATTTATTCACCTCCTAATTATTATATATTTTTATGGAAATTTTAGGAGAATATGGTATCATACAATATATATTCATCGCCTTATCATACTTTGTGTATATGCATACTAGAAAAACTGTCAAAACTTGGAGAATGTCTAGATGGTTGTTGTAAATTACATATCAATTTGAAGGTAAAATGATTCATACCTCAATGAGTAAGCAAAAATAATGATTACCAGTTAGCAGATTGCTACAAATTACACATAAATTAGAATGTTACCATTGTAACTTATGTAATAGTTACAATGGAAACATTACATAGCTTGGCATAGCTTACATACCCTTTAGTAAGATGCCGTAACTTATATCATTTAGGAGTTTGCTATAACTTGTTTCTTTTAGAAGCTGCTCTGATTTACATATAATAAAGTATGTTGCTATAACTTATAGATCATTTGAGAAATTGATATAATTTGAATTTCACATAATTGGTAGCAATTATCTATATATCAGTTATGAGGGTGCTATGGATTATATATTAATTAGGAGGCAGCTGATATTTATATATCATTTAGGAGGTTGCTATAACTTACATATCATTGCAGAGGCTGCTATGAGTTACATATAATTTAGGATGTTGCTATCACTTATAGATCACCTAAGACCTTGCTATAATTTGAATTTTCCATAGTTGATAGCTATTATTTATATATCAGTTAGGAGGCTGCTATGGATTATATATTAATTAGGAGGCTGCTGATATTTATATATCATTTAGGAGGTTGCTATAACTTACATATCATTGCAGAGGCTGCTATGAGTTACATATAATTTAGGATGTTGCTATCACTTGTAGATCACCTAAGACCTTGCTATAATTTGAATTTTCCATAGTTGATAGCTATTATTTATATATCAGTTAGGAGGCTGCTATGGATTATATATTAATTAGGAGGCTGCTGATATTTATATATCATTTAGGAGGTTGCTATAACTTACATATCATTGCAGAGGCTGCTATGAGTTACATATAATTTAAGATGTTGCTATCACTTGTAGATCACCTAAGACCTTGCTATAATTTGAATTTTCCATAGTTGATAGCTATTATTTATATATCAGTTAGGAGGCTGCTATGGATTATATATTAATTAGGAGGCTGCTGATATTTATATATCATTTAGGAGGTTGCTATAACTTACATATCATTGCAGAGGCTGCTATAAGTTACATATAATTTAGGATGATGCTATCACTTATAGATCACCTAAGACCTTGCTATATTTTGAATTTTCCATAGTTGATAGCTATTATTTATATATCAGTTAGTAGGCTGCTATGAATTATATATTAATTAGGAGGCTGCTGATATTTATATATCATTTAGGAGGTTGCTATAACTTACATATCATTGCAGATGCTGCTATGAGTTACATATAATTTAGGATGTTGCTATCACTTATAGATCACCTAAGACCTTGCTATAATTTGAATTTTCCATAGTTGATAGCAATTATTTATCTATCAGTTAGGAGGCTGCTATGAATTATATATTAATTAGGAGGCTGCTGCTATTTATATATCATTTAGGAGGTTGCTATAACTTACATATTATTGCAGAGGTTGCTATGGGTTACATAGAATTTAGGATGTTGCTATCACTTATAGATCACCTAAGACCTTGCTATAATTTGAATTTTCCATAGTTGATAGCAGTTATTTATATATCAGTTAGTAGGCTGCTATGAATTATATATTAATTAGGAGGCTGCTGCTATTTATATATCATTTAGGAGGTTGCTATAACTTACATATCATTGCAGAGGCTGCTATGAGTTACATATGATTTAGAATGATGCTGTCACTTATAGATCACCTAAGACCTTGCTATAATTTGAATTTTCCATAGTTGATAGCTATTATTTATATATCAGTTAGGAGGCTGCTATGGATTATATATTAATTAGGAGGCTGCTGATATTTATATATCATTTAGGAGGTTGCTATATCTTACATATCATTGCAGAGGTTGCTATGAGTTACATAGAATTTAGGATGTTGCTATGACTTATAGATCACATATGAGTTTACTACAATTTGAATTTCATATAGTTGGTAGCTACTATTTATATATCAGTTAGGAGGCTGCAATGAATTATATATTACTTAGAAAGCTGGTGCTATTTGTATATCATTTAAGAGGTTGCTATAATTCACATATCATTGCAGAGGTGCCATGTGTTACACATAATTTGGGATGTTGCTATCACTTATAGATCAACTAAGAGTCTGCTATAATTTGAATTTTCCATAGTTGGTAGCTACAGTACTATTTATATATCAGTTAAGAGGCTGCTATGAATTATATATTAATTAGGAGGCTGCTGATATTTATATATCATTTAGGAGGTTGCTATATCTTACATATCATTGCAGATGTTGCTATGAGTTACATAGAATCTAGGATGTTGCTATGACTTATAGATAATATAAGAGTTTACTACAATTTGAAATTCATATAGTTGGTAGCTACTATTTATATATCAGTTAAGAGGCTGCTATGAATTATATATTAATTAGGAGGCTGCTGCTATTTATATATCATTTAGGAGGTTGCTATAACTTACATATCATTGCAGAGGCTGGTATGAGTTACATATGATTTAGAATGATGCTGTCACTTATAGATCACCTAAGACCTTGCTATAATTTGAATTTTCCATAGTTGATAGCTATTATTTATATATCAGTTAGGAGGCTGCTATGGATTATATATTAATTAGGAGGCTGCTATTTATATATCATTTAGGAGGTTGCTATATCTTACATATCATTGCAGAGGTTGCTATGAGTTACATAGAATTTAGGATGTTGCTATGACTTATAGATCACATAAGAGTTTACTACAATTTGAATTTCATATAGTTGGTAGCTACTATTTATATATCAGTTAGGAGGCTGCAATGAATTATATATTACTTAGAAAGCTGGTGCTATTTGTATATCATTTAAGAGGTTGCTATAATTCACATATCATTGCAGAGGTGCCATGTGTTACACATAATTTGGGACGTTGCTATCACTTATAGATCAACTAAGAGTCTGCTATAATTTGAATTTCATATAGTTGGTAGCTACAGTACTATTTATATATCAGTTAAGAGGCTGCTATGAATTATATATTAATTAGGAGGCTGCTGATATTTATATATCCTTTAGGAGGTTGCTATATCTTACATATCATTGCAGTGGTTGCTATGAGTTACATAGAATTTAGGATGTTGCTATGACTTATAGATAATATAAGAGTTTACTACAATTTGAATTTCATATAGTTGGTAGCTACTATTTATATATCAGTTAAGAGGCTGCTATGAATTATATATTAATTAGGAGGCTGCTGCTATTCATATATCAATTAGGAGGTTGCTATAACTTACATATCATTGCAGAGGCTGCTATGGGTTACATATAATTTAGGATGTTGCTATCACTTATAGATCACCTAAGACCTTGCTATAATTTGAATTTTCCATAGTTGATAGATATTATCTATATATCATTTAGTAGGCTTCAATGAATTATATATAAATTATGAGGCTGCTGCTATTTTTACATCATTTAGGAGGTTGCGATAACTTACATATAATTGCAGAGGTTGCTATGAGTTACATAGATTTTAGGATGCTGCTATGACTTATAGATCACATAAGAGTTTACTATAATTTGAATTTCATATAGTTGGTAGCTACTATTTATATATCAGTTAGGAGGCTGCAATGAATTATATATTAATTAGGAGGCTGCTGCTATTTATATATCATTTAGGAGGTTTCTATAACTTACATATCATTGCAGAGGCTGCTATGGGTTACATATAATTTAGGATGCTGTTATCACTTATAGATCGCCTGAGAGTTTGCTATAATTTGAATTTCATATAGTTGGTAGCTACAGTACTATTTATATATCAGTTAGGAGACTGCTATGAATTATATATTAACTAGGTGGCTGCTGCTATTTATATATCATTTAGGAGGTTGCTATAATTTACATATCATTGCAGTGGTTGCTATGGGTTACATACAATTTAGGATGTTGCTATGACTTATAGATCACAAAAGAGTTTACTATAATTTGAATTTTATATAGTTGGTAGCTACTATTTATATATCAGTTTGGAGGCTACAATGAATTATATAGTAATTAGGAAGCTGCTGTTATTTATATATCATTTAGGAGGTTGCTATAACTTACATATCAATGCAGAGGTACCATGGCTTACATATAATTTGGGATGTTGCTATCACTTATAGATCAACTAAGAGTCTGCTATAATCTGTACAATAAAACAACAATCTGTATAAAACAAAAATAATTGTTGTTAGAACCTACATATTGTATAGTATGTTAAACTTTAACGTAGGAATCAATAAATTTGTATTTAAAACAACAACAGCCACCATGCTTGATACTAAAAAATTCAACTAGTCAAGTACCATAGAATGGTCGTTGCTTAGTCACCAAACGGAGTAAATTTATTCAGACGTCAAGTTTAATGCGATATTACAGATGCCTCAACAACAAGAAGACCCTGCTGCCAGTTTAATTTTGCAGCTTCTTGAGTAAGTTGTGGGCTCGGGCATAAGTCATCATTATAATTTTCAAACACCAATTTCTTTTAACAGTATACAGCTCTGGCATTTTTGGTAGTTTGCCTGAATCTTCCGATCATGGCTTTTTGAACTCTCAATTTTCTTTTAGGCTGCATAACTTTCTGCTCACTAATATAAACGAATAATGTAACTCAATATTTGTAAATATGGTCTATGTTATAGTTTCTTATTCAGTCACATATCGCTGCTGCACTGCATACAAAAACTTAAAAAAAATTAGTTGGTAACAATGCATGGACGCAACTCAGTTACTGTGATTGCTAAAATGAAACACACACATTTTTGCTTGCTGTGCATATTATCTACAGTAATAATATGAATTACTTGCACAACATACTTAGTTACTCAATCTAACATACAATAACAGCAATGTCTTTCTATTCATCTTAAGCCACTCTTAGAACGTCAAGTAAAAACATTTCCCCACTCGGGAATGGAGTGTCAGGTTGCAAAACCTGCGCAATACCACAGCACCATAAATTGGGTAGATTCCAAACAAGCCCATTGTGCCTATGTAGAACCCAGGGAAAAACTTAATGACACATAGAGAGCCAATAAAAATACAATAACATTCTATCTTGAGGGCATTTTCGCTTTTCAAAACTTCTTTTTTACTGCAATTTATTGTTAGCAATGATCAGTCGGGCTGGACCCAGCACAGTACCAAATTTTTTCTAACTTTAGATCTCTTGACTTTGGGTGGTTTTATTGATCAATAGTAATACTGAGTGCTATTATTCACATTTTACCAGTAATAATAATGCCCTGAAATGTCAAGAAATTGATAGAACATTCTACTCAGACACATTCACTTAAATTTGGAAAATGACCCAAAAAGATATATTTCTCATTGTGTAGTGAATTTCTGATTGTTTTTAGTCAAGCACAGCGTTCTAAGTAATTTTTTGGGCTTGTCGGTTTGACAGTAAGTTGTCAGTAGACTGGCTGCTGCGGCATATTTCTTTATATTTAGTTTTTCTTTAAAAGAATTATTATAATTTATCTTAGAGCTTGTTTCTTGAATAATACATCATAGTGTACAGTGCAGTACAACAGATAATATCTATTGTCGGTATTGTATTATCTATCATAGTCATTGTTTTATGCACATTTTCTGTACATAAAATAATAGCTAAGACTGCTTGATACAAAATAACTATACAAGTGCATTACTGCGGAGTTGGTCTCTTTTAGTCTTCAAAAAGAGCACATTTATTGACAAATACAACGCAATGATAATAAGAAGGTTCAACAACATAAAAAGTTCAGCTGGCATTTTTCTCGCAGCCTTCTTTAGCAAGTTGTTGGCTCGAGCCCGAATCACTGTAACACTTCCGTTAGGCAGCGTTGAGTGTTTAGCATCCAACACTGATCTTGTTGGCAGTTTGCCTGATTTTTCAGTCAAGTACTTGTCAAATTCTGCTATTTCCTCTGCACTTTACCGTTTTCTGCTGACTGAAATAGTAAATAATGTGAATTATCATTTATAAAAATCTGATAAGCTATGGCTTTGATGAATCACATATCATTGCTCAGCTCCATTCAAAAGTTAAATAAGCTGGTTTACGTGCTGCAAGTCAAAACAGAATTGATGGTTTCTAAGATACAAGTGAACAATAAGGACATTAATGCTCGTTAGTGTCATTTCTCATTTAGTAATATAATACTTAACCAATGTATTGTTATTCAAAACACACATATACTGTAGAAGGTTCTTTGATGACCACTTCTATATACTACTTTAGTAGCTAATTATGAAACTAAATGGTGTGCCACTTGCATGCATGCGATAGAGCAGTTTGGATTTGTATTTGCTTCAAATTATTAGAGAAATGATCAGGATTAACATTCATTGAGCAGTCTCAATGGCCAGTGTTCAGAACGATTGCTGCTAAGCTTAGTGTGACCTGACTGGGTAGCTATTTATTGAGTCATTAATTAGGCTAATACTTGACCTATGGGGTCAAGCAATGTGGTTAAACACCATTGTTCAGGTGTTCATTGAAACCACTAATGCCTAGATTGCTCTAGATACCTAAATGCCTCTGACTAGGAGAGCTATGTTTTGTAACCTGACAGCAGCAGAACACAAAGACTAGTGTCAGCATTTATGTAGGCAACGAATTTGACTGAAATACTTGAAAAGTTAGACACCTTTATTTTTTCTACTGCATTTGAGCTACAGCAAAATAATCACGCTTGGTTCCCTAGTACATTGTGTTAGTTTAAAGCCACTTATCATAGCATCACCCACATTTAATCTGATGTCTGAAAATCACTCTTCGGTGTTGATAATCCATGTATGTCACTCTGCACTTATTTAAAATCAATGCATTTTTGATTAGATGCTACTACACAAAGAGAAATATACCCTTGGGTTCTTTTTTTAAATTCATGCATTAGTGATTTACAAATATATGAAAGCAGAGCCTTATTTAAAACTAAAATCTTGTTGCGTCAATATTTGCAAAGTTATGCTTGCTATTTTAACCTTGACCCAAAACTCCAATATTATAACATTCTGAAATACAGCTAAATTGACATAAGGTAGAATCTTAATTTGAAGGCCATGTTCATTCGAGTGCTATTCTAAAAGTGTTGAAAACTAGAGTGTCACCCTTTAATTGACAACCACATCCAGCTGACTGCGACTTCAACATTCTTTGATCTTCGGATCCGATTTTGGACAGGATGGATAGAAAAATGTTGACAAATTTTTACTAACAATGACTCAGTTACAACAATAGCAATTAATACTTTTGTCAATGCATATTGAAGCGAGTTTTCTAACTTCTACGCTTTACAGTGTTTTTGTTAAAGCTTTGAAAGCAGCACCGTGGAAATAATTAATAACTCTATCAGGCTGATAATAATTTTATTGCTTAAGCGGCCTTGATAGTTCGGCATATATGAAAAAACGGTTTAGCAAATATGATGAAATCTGTTCTACTATTTGAGGCTAAAATTTCTTGCACATGCTACAGCATTAGAATAAGCAGTTAACGATGGCAGTTTGCAAGCTCAACGCCCAGTGTATATGTTATCACTGAATCACAGCTTAGTTTGTGTGTTATATAGTTTTTTATGTGTTTTTTCAAAAGAAGTAACGTTCACTTGAACGGTGGCGTTCTATCTTTAACCGTCATCTATTATAGTACAGGTCTAGTAGAGGGGCATTTAAATGAATGGGGATTCAATTAGAGATTACATAATATTTTATTAACCCTTTCACCGCTGCATGCGCATTTAGGTGAAATCAATGGACGACCGGCATATGTGCATGTTGCGAATTTCCTGGCAATTGCGTAGTAACTTAATTTTATTATTCGTTGACAACATAACTAACAGTCTTTAAGACTTTTTATGGTATTGACAGTGTTGTCCAAAAGTTTCCCTGTAAAATTACCCTAAACTCACGAAGCAATTTTAAATTTTTGTTTAGGACTTTTCAACATAAAAAGAAACATTTGTTCTTTCTGATTTTCGAAATATTTAGTGCTATTATAGCTTTCGCAAGTACATCCAGAATTGAAAACAGATAATTACTTATGTTGATAACATTATTGATGATTGTTGATGACTGACGGATTAAGATTTTAAGTGATTACACATATAATTAGAGTAGCAGCTCCAATAGTGACTCCATTGGTGGTCAAAGTAATAGTTTTTGTAAGAGTAAGGAACATGGTAGAGCATTGTTTTTTGAGATTCGAAGGGATCGTAGCTTCACATAGCATTAGCAATGCACAAAGTAGGAATGCATTAAGTTTTTTGAATAGTACTATTTTTTAACGTGTTGGAAAAATAAAATCTATAACAAAAAGGTTTTAGATAGAGTTGAAGCTAATAAAGATTGAACATATATTATGAAGCACAATCGACAATTTTTGCCACTATAATTGGAAGGGTTAAAAAATGCAGTGCCATGGCATTCAAACATAGATTTTATAGTAATATTATTTCTTTTAAATTTTTTGAAATAAAATTTTTATTAATGTGGCACGCTCTTGTGGAAACCAACCGTTAATCAGCAACATACCCCCTTCAAGAAAGCGTCCAGCTGTGCTTCGTACCATTTTCCATCTGGTGGATATAGTGCTTGGATGCGGTGACCAGGTTTCTACCAAAATAAGCAAAACAATTTTAATAGCCCAAACAGATGTTATGCAGATTAAAAAGTGATGCAAAAGATGCCTGTTGTTTTTAGGTTTTTCAGCAAACCCGTGTCCCTACCTCCCATTACTAAAATTCCATGAAGCAGTAATAATTTATCTCATGCGATATTCTTCTACAAAATTGAAACATAGATTTTAAAGCTTCAACAATTTAAAGGATTTCATTTACTCCAGTCACTTACTTATGACTCAGCCTCTAGTTTAAATCCGTATCAAATTACGATTAAAATGCATCAACTTGTTAATTACAATGAAAATAATACATTATCATAACTTTATACTGCCCTAAGCAAGCAAAACGCCCTATCTGAAAAGTTTTTCAAATTTCACTTTTTTGTGCTTATATGTAATTTAGGTTGAGATCTAACATGCCTCGAAAGTTCATATATCTGAGACCACCAGAAATAGCACTTTTCACAATGTGCAAAACTCCCTATCCACATTTACCACACATAAAGTGGCAATCAAAGCGCTCTATCTGCAGATACAGCGTTTTGATTGGCCTGAACATACACAAAGTTGGACATTATGAGCAGCATTATGTAATCAAAGAGTATATAAACAAAGGGAAGCGAAACTGAAGCATATATAATTGGTTGTTTCAAGGCAGCTCATACAAGCTAGTGCACTTCTAAGTGCTCAATCTTATTGCTATATTTTTTATCATAATATATTTATTATGACAAGACGATATCTAAGTGACAAAAGTCTCGATTTAAAGATCCGACTCAGAGATTTGATGAAAAATTTGTTTTAATTACATGTCCTTTAGAAGGTTTTGCTTTTTTAAAATACTGACATTATTGCACTCAGTTGTTTGCTTTAAATTATTTTTAATAAAAGCGTTTGATCTTTTTTAAACTACTATTTTACTTATTCCTTTCATTTCATGACATCTGGTTTGAAGGATACCTAGATCTTTGATCATCTCTTAATTTTTGAGCTAAATATGGCTATTACAGGGTTTTAATCCATGTGTTGACTGGATGAGTAATAGGAATTGCAACATATATCATTTTGTTGACTAATTGCGGGTTAATATCAGAATTTAAACTTGTAATCCTTTGATAATCCAGTCATGGCAAATGGTCTTGTGGCAAACTAACAATGAGAAACCAGTCCAATTAAGCAATCAAAAGGCCCTATCTGCAGTGATAGGGCGTTTTGATTGCCTAGTGCCAGCTTAGTAAATTGTCAATTTAAGCAAACAAAATGCCCTAAGTGAAATAACTCCTTTGATTTTAAAGTTTCACGAAAAAAAAATTCAGTAAAGATTGTTGGATATCTCACCATAATAAATAAAAAAAAACAACTAAAATACTGCTAATACTGATGCCAGGCTTGACCAAAACGCGTTTGTGCTTGTGCTGAACAATTTACAAATATCAAGATACAGCGTTTTGCTTGCTCAGGGCAGTATAGTATAGGCTACTAATAATTCTGCCTGTTTGGTGCTATCAATCAGCTAACACTACTAATCAGAATAAAAAGCATCCATAATTATTTTAATGCTTTTTAAAAAGTTACAAAAGTTAGGAGCATCGACAGAGTCACAGATATTCATCAATTGCTGGCTACTGTGCTATATGTTACCATAACTAGTTTAATGTGTGTCGGTTAATCTCACAAAGCTACCCTTGTGTATAATTACAAAGTTATCATTTTATGAAAATTAGTAATAATTTCATTCTTTTAGCATTATAAAGTTGGGGTTTCTTGACCTTTTTAACTTGACAATATTACGATCTTGCAATTAAGGCAGTAAAATCCAAATCCAAATTAGCTGCGAAAACCTATGCATTGTTGTTTGCCGTCGCAATTTGATGACATGAGTAAGTTGCTTAGATATAATATTTAAAGTGGCTCGCCCTAAAGGTCAAAAATGGCCACTACCGGTCTAACCTTTTGCATTGGTATTGAGGCGAAGTAAAATACTTTTTCATGATGCCTTTTCACCATAATATGGTACAATTAATTCAATGACAAAATTGGCAAAAGTAATATAAAACAATTGTGACAATTAAATATACCAATTGTGACATGATTAGTCTGTTCTTCTGCTGCTGCAAAACCCTAAATGGCTAGACGCGTGAAAAAAGCAAAATGTTTAGCGGCTACAATCTCGCTAGAAGGTTGAACTTATGTGATAAGTCTTTAGGTTGTGTAGGAATGAGAGGTTGGCTTGTTTCTTACAATCTATTTAATCAATTGACTAGCATGCAAGAAGATAGCAAGCCATGCCACATTAGGAGAATGAGTCACTTTAAGCACAAACCACAATTGCATAAGTACATAGGTCATTTCTGCTAGTGAGAAGACCTTGGAGAATAAGACCACATTATGCAATTCTGTGAAGATTTTATTACTGCAGTTATACTTGTGCTGCAATATTTCTAATAGAGTGAAAAGCAAATGAGCTGCCCAACCACAACCTCCTTCATTATAAAGTTACAAAGAATAGGAATAACAACAATAGCTTTCATTCGGAGGCTGAGGCTATTGAGAAGTAGAAAGTGAATTAGCTAAGCAGGCAATAGTAGAACATACATAATAAGAGCATAGGCATCATGATTGATGTGTATGCAGGCAATGAATTTATGTACAATTTCACTACCAAATATTTTAGTAAAGCTAGACACCTTTGGCTAAAGAGTGCTAGATATAGGTCAAAACAAGCCAGTGACAAATCTCATGTTATGCATCCTTGTTTGGACACTTTATTTCTAAAGTGTTTAATGCATTGGAAGTTTAACATAAAAGTGTGCCAAGAATGCACAAAGAACATTGACAGCAATAACTGCATAGTACTGACAGCAATAACTGAATAGAACATGATGTTTAATTAAAATGTAACATAAAAATAAACGTTTTATTTTGTTTTGGTAAGCTTGCAGCAAAAATGTTTGCTGTGCACATAAAATATTGTTTTGCTCCAAATACTTTACAAACAAGTAATAATAACTTTATTGATGCAAAGTGTACTGAAATTATATTTGCTACAAGCACCAATGGAAGTCAAAATAAGTAATACAATTCTTACAGACCTTTTAAAAACAATGGCCTTTGCTGCTACAGAAAAGTGAGTAGACCCATAGGAAGAGAAGTATATGTTCTTATACTGCTAAAACTACATTTGGTTCAGAAATGAGATTTGAAAAGAGCAATGAATTATTATAAGCATTGGCAAAATGTTTGGGATGGATAGGAAACAAAGCTGGGTATTGCACATGCTGGTAATTTAGCTAATGTAAATAGATTTCATACCCTACCTAATTGAAAGCATCCATGCAAAATCTAAATACATGTAAATACTTACTAGCCATAGTACAGAGTGACCTTTTAATGTTTGTCAACATAACATCCGTACCGCTTTGAGCATCTTGAAATTGTATTAAAGTTGCTTTCATTATGAGCTCCTTTTGACATTTTAAAGTATTAAAATGGCCAAATACAAGTTGCATTTTCAGAGAACTTTTAAATTCAAGTCATATGCCACAAAAAGTTCCTCTGCGTTGTTTGTAGTATATTCTAAAAGTGCTAACACTACATTTGTTTTAAATTTTAAAGTTGACACAAATAATTGAGCAAATTATGTAGCTTATTAGTAAAACTTTTGTTAACATCAGCAAACAAACTGCATACATGCTGCCCAATACCGAAGGCCAAAAATAATAATATATATTGTTATTTATATTTTAACCAATAGTTTTGCAGTTTTGTTATTGTACAGCAATTTGTATAAAACCTACTGTATTTCAGGTTTGAGTAACTATGAGTTTTAGTAGTGTTCTGGCCCTTCCTATCGCGTGTTTTCAACATTTTGAGGTAATAATTAAAAGCCATGAGTTGAATTGCGCAACTTCAGCAGCATCTTATATATATATATATCATTCGCCAAACTCATTGTCTTGAATCATCAAAGTTCACTAAATCATTCAAAAGGAAATACATACACTTGTATCTCTAATTCTTTTATAGCTTTACCCTTTTACTGCCACCCATGTACAAACTAAGCTACCGGCCTACCGCCAGCCATTTCACCGAAAATTGCCAATTTAGCTTCATGATATGTACATGAAGCATGTATACTATTTTGTTTCAACTTCAAAATTTATCTATAAACTTTTTGTAATATATTTTATTTTGCTAAAATGTTAACATATAGTGCTATGCAAAAATCAATGTACCTTCACTTTGTGCATTGCTAAAGCTATGTGAAGCTACAATCGCTACGAAGCTAAAACGATGCTATACAATGTCCCTTACACTTAAAAAAACCATTATTTTCACTATCATCAGAGTCACTGCTGCTAATTTAATTATCTGTGTAATCACAAAAATCTGAAATTGAATTGACTATAGTGTCATCAACATACATGTAAGTAATTATATGTTTTCTGACTTGCGCGATACTTAAAAAAACTTACACAAAAAATGTCCATTTTTATTTTGGAAATTCTCAAAAAAAAATTTGAAACTGCTTGGTTATCTTAGACTAATCTATTAGAGAAATATTCGAACCACACTGACAATACCATCAAAGTTTTAAAATCATCCGTTATGTTTTTATTGGATAATAAAATTAGGTGACCACGCAATTGTTGGAAAATTCGCAAAAATGTGCATACGGCAGTTGCTGATAGATTTAGCATAAATTCGCATACGGCAGGGTAAGAGTAAAAACCAACAAAATATTTGTCAATCTCCTGCCTCTAAACATGATATCTCAAATCTGATAATTACTCTCAGTGTTGACTGAGTAACTAAAAGTGGTAATGAGTAACCATGGAAAACTATTCATTTTATATAATTATGCAATTGCTCAGCAATTGCAACCATGACTCATAAAGACTAAGAAGAGCAATACTAAATCTCTTTGCTATGCTACATTCCTTTGATTGGTTTGCGCTATTTATATTATGTAATCTGCCAATAATAGATGAATAGAACACAAAAGTGGCATAATGGTTTATGTAAGCGTTTAAATAATACAATGCCTGTAAAAATTAACAACTTTTCTTACTGAAGCTATGGCTATATCAAATTATTACACTAATTTTTGGCTCGCATGTATAATGTGCTATTTTACAGCAACTTATTGCAATATCGCATACCTTTAATTTGATGTCTGCAAATCAGTCTTTGGTGTGGGCCATCAATGCTTCTCATCCAGCAGTTATCTATAACTAAAGCGTCATTGATTATTTGCAACTATACAAAAAAAACTACTTTTGGGCATGCTGTTACAATCTTACGTCAGGTATACATTTGCTAGTTACAGTAAAACTTTGTACAGTATATTTTGTGTTGGTGAATTTAAAGTTTTGCTTATCATAGTGACTTTGCCAAAACGTCAAACTTTACTACATTTCAAAATACAACCTTACTGGTAAAATGTTTTATAGTTTGTAATCTATAATTATGTATATGTTAAAAAATATTATAAATTTCGGTAGATGAAACCTTGATTATTTTGACATATTTTTTATGCAAACCAACGTGTAATTAGCAACATACCTTTTCTAGAAAAAAACATCCAACCTTGTCTAATAGTCTCTGCCATCTGATGAATATACTGGCAATAATGCTTACCAAGTTTCTACAAAAAAATGAAAAGATAATTCAAATAGCATAAACAGATATACAAACCAAAATAAATGCAAAATACACATTTTAGTTCACTGGTTAGGTTTTTTTGGCAAACTTGAATGCCTGCCTCTTACTACTGAAGCTCTATAAAACAGCTAAGCTCTTAATTACTACACAATTACTACACAAGATTCAAACTAAATACTAAAAGTTTCAAAATTCAAAGGCTGCATATACCCACTTACTTGCTTATGCCTATGCATGTACTACTATTACTTACAAAATCATAACTGAAATACGCAAACTCTCACTATTCATGATAACAATAATACAATTACTTTATGATCATGTTATTCTAATAACAGTTTTGACTGTTGGTAGAACCACATTAATAACGTTACTTATCATTATAAAAAACATCAAAAATTATAATAATAATAACTGAAAATAGATTAAAGTTGGAGAATTAACTGATTCACTAAAATAACTATTAATTGTCAGCTGGCGTGTCTGTGTTGATGTTACAAAACTGAACATTCGTGTAACAATAATAAAGTCAAAAATTAAGACTTTACAAAAAGTTTTGATTTTTTCCTTTTTGGTAATATAATGCTGACCTTTCTTGACTTTTCTATGCAGAACAGTATCAGCAGTTAGATGACATAAACGGATGTAAAAAATATATCAAACGTGTTCTGTGCTACATTCCTTAAAAATTATAATAATTGAAACATACTTTTTTCACGCTAGTCCTATTTCAATATTAAATAAAATTTATACTGCTTTTCTACAACTGTATGTTTCAAGTAAATAAACTGTAAATTGACTAAAATAGCATGAACAACTTACCGAATGTGACTTGCTCCCTTACATGTAGTCATTCTGCTGCTACCAAGCTCTAGTAGACTACATGGGTGAAGAACTAATAGTCCTAACAGCCACAGCAACATTATAACAGCCACATCTCTCTAGCTGTTATATACTGTGGTTATACTTTTGCCACTTTACTTCAATAAAATTAAAAAATCAATTCTTCGACTAAAAAACCATCTCTCAGGTATTGCGTTTGGATGCAAAGTTTCAAAAAAAGATTTATTTTGTGGCTGGATGCAACGGCATCGAAAATATGAATTGTACTGATTATAGACTTATTTAAACTTTTACTACAGCCATGCTTAAACATCAGTTGAAACCATAATGTGCAATTATTGTGAATTTTCACAAAAAAGAGCGGATCAATGAGAAACCTTGCAAAAAAAGGGAGTGCTTAAATGGCAGTCTTGAAAACTATAAAGAGGGTCAGCAAATAAATTGTAATGTATTGTAGTTTGTTTATATACAACTTTATTTCTCAAATCTAATAAAGCTATCATGAATATTAGCAAAACTGACTGTATCCGACATAGCTGCTAATTCTTTGTATTTGCTGATGCTTAGTCATAAACTTATTGCAATATGTTTTTAAATAGATTGTGCTATTAACTGAAACGATACCAAAACAGTTAAAAGTAAGAATGTTTTAAAATTGATATATGCCTCCTAGTTCCATATATAAGAGCCTCCTAGGGTTTATAATTTATTGATAAAAAATTACACATTTTTGTTGGAGTTGTCTCCTCTTTTCCATATATATGAATATAGATATATAAGGCGATTATGGGAATCATGTTTAAAATACTTCTATAGGGTTGTTAAGCACTATAAACACTGCTAGAATTAGGAGGCTCCCTGGATGCCTCCTAATTTTTCAGAGCCTCCTAACATGGATTATATATTGATAGAAGCCTCCTAGTTGGGAAATATAGTTCTATATATATATATATATATATGCATATATATATATGCATATATATATATATATATATACTCATGCTACAGACAGTACTGTTTCGGCTATTGAAGCCTCATCAGTGCAGCTCAGAGCTTAGGCAAGGGACGCAAATCCCATTACCAATGAGAGTTGACTTCTTGCCATGAAACAACTAGGTTGCCTCACAGACTTTAAGAAAGTCAATGTGCTGGCACCAGAGTGCTCAAATCACAAAAGCGATGAGCTTTGCATAAAGGCTAATAGTGCCGCACCTCTCACAGAGTGCTCAACCAAACCGAAGTAAAGGAGCATATAATACTCATGCTACAGACAGTACTGTTGTATATATATATATATATATATGTATATATATATATACATATATATATATATATATATATACTAGCTGTACCACCCAGCGTTGCCTGGGTAATAAAAAAGTCTTTGAACAGAAAATTGATTTGTCGTTAACATATACCAACATTTACCATTCTAACTTTCAAACTACATATCATGAGAGCAATGTTTTCTGTAGTTGAAACAATTTTTCCCATTAAAATAAAATTATGTAGATTTTAATCCGTTCCAAGATAAGGAAAAACTTTAATAAATTTGGAGATATACTTTGGTAAAGTTTGTTTTCAACAATTAACACCATAATCTTTACGGTATACTGCATACTATGAATAAAAACGGGTATATATAGATCGTGTTTAATTTTAATAAAATGTTTTATATTTATAATGATGGAAAAAGAAAACAAAATTAAAAATTTTGTATGTTTGACTTTTAAAACATGCAAAGCATTAAAGGTTAAAATGCAATACACTCTACTAAAAAAAATGCAACAGATAGTTACATCAAAAATTGTAGGAAAATTAAAATATAAACAACAATAGCCTGTTTACTTTACATATTTAAATGAGACTCATCCTCCAAAAGCATTTAGTGTAACTCGACTGCAATGGTAAACTCCCTAGCAAATTCTTTTGGTTGAGGAGGCAACGTCCCACTTGGTTTCTCTTTTTTGTAAAAAACTTACGGAGCGTAAAATGCTTATCTGTTCCGGGAGCTTTGCTAATTGCAACGCGCATGCTCTAGTTTGGTTGAGAATCGAATTTATTTTCAAGCTCTGAAATCAACAAATCTCAAAATCTTTGGTAAAAAACCTAAGGCTAACATAATTAGCACGCACATGCTGCATATTTTATATGAAAACCAATCTGATCGCTATGGCGTTATGGCTTAGTGGTAAAGCATACAATTAAAACTCTCGTCGATGAGAAAGCCATTGTGAGTTCAAATCTATCGGACAGCAGAAAATCAAGATTTTAAGATCTATAGCTGGAAAACCGACATACTCTGAGAAATATATATATATATATATGTATATATATATATATATATATATATATATATATATATATATATATATATATATATATATATATATATATATATAGATACTTATATATTCAAGATCTTAGAATATATATAGATCTTAAGATCACCTCAAGATGTTATATATATATATATATATATATATATATATATATATATATATACCCATATTTCAGAGTTAGGAGTTGAATAAATATATACCAGTTGGGAGGTTTCGGAATATAAGGGATTAGGAGTTAACGCAAATATATATGGGTAAGCCTCCTATATGGTCTAATTTATCTACATTGTAGATATATATATATTTATTCACCTCCTAATTATTATATATTTTCATGGAAATTTTAGGAGAATATGGTATCATACACTATATATTCATCGCTTAATCATATTTTGTATATATGCATTCTAGAAAAACTGTCAAAACTTGGAGAATGTCTAGATGGTTGTTGTAAATTACATATCAATTTGAAGGTAAAATAATTTATACCTCAATGAGTAAGCAAAAATAATGATTACCAGTTAGCAGATTGCTACAAATTACACATAAATTAGAATGTTACCATTGTAACTTATGTAATAGTCACAATGGAAACATTACATAGCATGGCATAGCTTACCTACCCTTTAGTAAGATGCCGTAATCTATATCATTTAGGAGTTTGCTATAACTTGTTTGTTTGAGAGGCTGCTCTGATTTACATATAATAAAGTATGTTGCTATAACTTATAGATCACTTGAGAAAATGCTATAATTTGAATTTCACATAGTTGGTAGCAATTATCTATATATTAGTGAGAAGGCTGCTATAAGTTATATATTATTTTGGAGGCTGCTGCTATTTATAAATTGTTTTGGAGGTTGCTATAACTTACATATCATTGCAGAGGCTGCTATGAGTTACATATAGTTTAGGATGTTGCTATCACTTATAGATCACCTAAGACCTTGCTATAATTTGAATTTTCCATAGTTGATAGCTATTATTTATATATCAGTTAGGAGGCGGCTATGGATTATATATTAATTAGGAGGCTGCTGATATTTATATATATCATTTAGGAGGTTGCTATAACTTACATATCACTGCAGAGGCTGCTATGAGTTACATATAATTTAGGATGTTGCTATCACTTATAGATCACCTAAGACCTTGCTATAATTTTAATTTTCCATAGTTGATAGCTATTATTTATATATCAGTTAGGAGGCGGCTATGGATTATATATTAATTAGGAGGCTGCTGATATTTATATATCATTTAGGAGGTTGCTACAACTTACATATCATTGCAGAGGCTGCTATGAATTAGATATGATTTAGGATGATGCTATCACTCATAGATCACCTAAGACCTTGCTATAATTTGAATTTTCCATAGTGCATAGCTATTATTTATATATCAGTTAGGAGGCTGCTATGGATTATATATTAATTAGGAGGCTGCTGATATTTATATATCATTTAGGAGGTTGCTATAACTTACATATCATTGCAGAGGCTGCTATGAGTTACATATAATTTAGGATGATGCTGTCCCTTATAGATCACCTAAGACCTTGCTGTAATTTGAATTTTCCATAGTTGATGGCTATTATTTATATGTCAGTTAGGAGGCTGCTATGGATTATATATTAATTAGGAGGCTGCTAATATTTATATATTATTTAGGAGGTTGCTATAACTTACATATCATTGCAGAGGCTGCTATGAGTTAGATATAATTTAAGATGATGCTATCACTCATAGATCACCTAAGACCTTGCTATAATTTGAATTTTCAATAGTTGATAGCAATTATTTATATATCAGTTAGGAGGCTGCTATAAATTATATATTAATTAGGAGACTGCTGCTATTTTTACATCATTTTGGAGGTTGCTATATCTTACATATCATTGCAGAGGTTGCTATGAGTTACATAGAATCTAGGATGGTGCTATGACTTATAGATCACATAAGAGTTTACTATAATTTGAATTTCATATAGTTGGTAGCTACAGTACTATTTATATATCAGTTAGGAGACTGCAATGAATTATATATTACTTAGAAAGCTGGTGCTATTTATATATCATTTGGGAGGTTGCTATAACTTACATATCATTGCAGAGGTGCCATGTGTTACACATAATTTGGGATGTTGCTATCATTTATAGATCAACTAAGAGTCTGCTATAATTTGAATTTCATATATTTGGTAGCTACAGTACTATTTATATATCAGTTAGGAGGCTGCTATGAATTATATATTAATTAGGAGGCTGGTGCTATTCATATATCAATTAGGAGGTTGCTATAACTTACATATAATTGCAGAGGCTGCTATGGGTTACATATAATTTAGGATGTTGCTATCACTTATAGATCACCTAAGACCTTGCTATAATTTGAATTTTCCATAGTTGATAGCTATTATCTATATATCAGTTAGGAGGCTGCTATGAATTATATATTAATTAGGAGGCTGCTGATATTTATATATCCTTTAGGAGGTTGCTATAACTTACATATCATTGCAGAGGCTGCTATGAGTTACATATAATTCAGGATGTTGCTATCACTTATAGATCACCTAAGACCTTGCTATAATTTGAGATTCCCATAGTTGATAGCTATTATTTATATATCATTTAGTAGGCTGCAATTAATTATATATAAATTAGGAGGCTGCTGCTATTTTTACATCATTTAGGAGGTTGCTATAACTTACATATCATTGCAGAGGTTGCTATGAATTATATAGAATTTAGGATGCTGCTATGACTTATAGATCACATAAGATTTTACTATAATTTGAATTTCATATAGTTGGTAGCTACTATTTATATATCAGTTAGGAGGCTGTAATGAATCATATATTAATTAGGAGGCTGCTGCTATTTATATATCATTTAAGAGGTTTCTATAACTTACATATCATTGCAGAGGCTGCTATGGGTTACATATAATTTAGGATGCTGCTATCACTTATAGATCGCCTGAGAGTTTGCTATAATTTGAATTTCATATAGTTGGTAGCTACAGTACTATTTATATATCAGTTAGGAGACTGCTATGAATTATATATTAATTAGGTGGCTGATGCTATTTATATATCATTTAGGAGGTTGCTATAACTTACATATCATTGCAGTGGTTGCTATGGGTTACATAGAATTTAGGATGTTGCTATGACTTATAGATCACAAAAGAGTTTACTATAATTTGAATTTCATATAGTTGGTAGCTACTATTTATATATCAGTTAGGAGGCTGCAATGAATTATATAGTAATTAGGAAGCTGCTGTTATTTATATATCATTTAGGAGGTTGCTATAACTTACATATCAATGCAGAGGTGCCATGGCTTACACATAATTTGGGATGTTGCTATCACTTATAGATCAACTAAGAGTCTGCTATAATCTGTACAATAAAACAACAATCTGTATAAAACAACAATAATTGTTGTTAAAATTACATATTGTATAGTAGGTATATGTTAAACTTTAACGTAGGATTCAATAAATTTGTATTTAAAACAGCAACAGCTGCCATGCTTGATACTAAAAAATTCAACTAGTCAAATACCATAGAATGGTCGTTGCTTAGTCACCAAACGGAGTAAATTTATTCAGACGTCAAGCTTAATGCGATATTACAAAAGCCTCAACAACAAGAAGACCCTGCTGCCAGTTTAATTTTGCAGCTTCTTAAGTAAGTTGTGGGCTCGGGCATAAGTCATCATTATAATTTTCAAACACCAATTTCTTTTAATAGTATACAGCTCTGGCATTTTTGGTAGTTTGCCTAAATCTTCCGATCATGGCTTTTTGAGCTCTTAATTTTCTTTTAGGCTGCATAACTTTCTGCTCACTAAAATAAACGAATAATGTAACTCAATATTTATAAATATGGTCTATGTTATAGTTTCTTATTCAGTCACATATCGCTGTTGCTCTGCATAAAAAACTTATAAAAATTAGTTCGAAACAATGCATGGACGCAACTCAGTTACTGTGATTGCTAAAATGAAACACACACATTTTTGCTTGCTGTGCATATTATCTACAGTAATAATATGAATTAATTGCACAACATACTTAGCTACTCAATCTAACATACAATAACAGCAATGTCTTTCTAGTCATCTTAAGCCACTCTTAGAACGTTAAGTAAAAACATTTCCCCACTCGGGAATGGAGTGTCAGGTTGCAAAACCGGCGCAATACCACAGCACCATAAATTGGGTAGATTCCAAACAAGCCATTGTGCCTATGTAGAACCCAGGGAAAAACTGAATGTCACATAGAGAGCCAATAAAAATACTATAACATTCTATCTTGAGCGCATTTTCGCTTTTCAAAATTTCTTTCTTACTGCAATTTATTGTTAGCAATGATCAGTCGGGCTGGACCCAGCACAGTACCAAATTTTTTCTAACTTTAGATCTCTTGACTTTGGGTGGTTTTATTGATCAATAGTAATACTGAGTGCTATTATTCACATTTTACCAGTAATAATAATGCCCTGAACTGTCAAGAAATTGATAGAACATTCTACTCAGACACATTCACTTAAATTTGAAAATGCCCCGAAAAGATATATTTCTCATTGTGTAGTGAATTTCTGATTGTTTTTAGTCAAGCACAGCGTTCTAAGTTATTTTTTGGGCTTGTCGGTTTGACAGTAAGTTGTCAGTAGACTGGCTGCTGCGGCATATTTCCTTATATTTAGTTTTTCTTTAAAAGAATTATTATAATTTATCTTAGAGTTTGTTTCTTGAATAATACATCATAGTGTACAGTGCGGTACAATAGATAATATCTATTGTCGGTATTGTATTATCTATCATAGTCATTGTTTTATGCACATTTTCTGTACATAAAATAATAGCTAAGACTGCTTGATACAAAATAACTATACAAGTGCATTACTGCGGAGTTGGTCTCTTTTAGTCTTCAAAAAGAGCACATTTATTGACAAATACAACGCAATGATAATAAGAAGGTTCAACAACATAAAACATTCAGCTGGCATTTTTTCTCGCAGCTTTCTTTAGCAAGTTGTTGGCTCGAGCCCGAATCACTATAACACTTCTGTTAGGCAGCGTTTAGTGTATAGCATCCAACACTGATCTTGTTGGCAGTTTGCCTGATTTTTCGGTCCAGTGCTTGTCAAATTCTGCTATTTCCTCTGCAGTTTACCGTTTTCTGCTGACTGAAATAGTAAATAATGTGAATTATCATTTATAAAAATCTGATAAGCTATGGTTTTGATGAATCACATATCATTGCTCAGCTCCATTCAAAAGTTAAATAAGCTGGTTTATGTGCGGCAAGTCAAAACAGAATTGACGGTTTCTCAGATACAAGTGAACAATAAGGACATAAATGCTCGTTAGTGTCATTTCTCATTTAGTAATATAATACTTAACCAATGTATTGTTATTCAACACACACATATACTGTAGAAGGTACTTTGATGACCACTTCTATATACTACTTTAGTAGCTAATTATGAAACTAAATGGTGTGCCACTTGTGTGCATGCGATAGAGCAGTTTGGATTTCTATTTGCTTCAAACTATTAGAGAAATGATCAGGATTAACATTCATTGAGCAGTCTCAATGGCCAGTGTTCAGACCGATTGCTACTAAGCTTAGTGTGACCTGACTGGGTAGCTATGTATTGAGTCATTAATTAGGCTAATACTTGACCTATGGGGTCAACCACTGTGGTTAAACACGCATTGTTCAGGTGTTCATTGAAGCCACTAATGCCTAGATTGCTCTAGATACCTAAATGCCTCTGACTAGGAGAGCTATGTTTTGTAACCAGACAGCAGTGGAACACAAAGACTAGTGTCAGCATTTATGTAGGCAACGAATTTGACTGAAATACTTGAAAAGCTAGACACCTTTATTTTTTCTACTGCATTTGAGCTACAGCAAAATAATCACGCTTGGTTCCCTAGTACATTGTGTTAGTTTAAAGCCACTTATCATAGCATCACCCACATTTAATCTGATGTCTGAAAATCACTCTTCGGTGTTGATAATCCATGTATGTCACTCTGCACTTATTTAAAATCAATGCATTTTTGATTAGATGCTACTACACAAAGAGAAATATACCCTTGGGTTCTTTTTTTAAATTCATGCATTAGTGATTTGCAAATATATAAAAGCAGAGCCTCATTTAAAACTAAAATCTTTTTGCGTCGATATTTGCAAAGTTATGCTTGCTATTTTAACCTTGACCCAAAACTCCAATATTATAACATTCTGAAATACAGCTAAATTGACATAAGGTAGAATTTTAATTTGAAGGCCATGTTCATTTGAGTGCTACTCTAGAAGTGTTGAAAACTAGAGTGTCACCCTTTAATTGACAACCACATCCAGCTGACTGCGACTTCAACATTCTTTGATCTTTGGATCCGATTTTGGACAGGATGGATAGAAAAATGTTGACAAATTTTTACTAACAATGACTCAGTTACAACAATAGCAATTAATACTTTTGTCAATGCATATTGAAGCGAGTTTTCTAACTTCTAAGCTTTACAGTGTTTTCGTTAAAGCTTTGAAAGCAGCACCATGGAAATAGTTAATATCTCTATCAGGCTGATAATAATTTTATTGTTTAAGCGGCCTTGATAGTTCGGCATATATGAAAAAACGGTTTAGCAAATATGATGAAATCTGTACTACTATTTGAGGCTAAAATTTCTTGAACATGCTACAGCATTAGAATAAGCAGTTAACAATGGCATTTTGCAAGCTCAACGCCCAGTGTATATGTTATCACTGGATCACAGCTTAGTTTGTGTGTTATATAGTTTTTATGTGTTTTTTTCAAAAGAAGTAACGTTCACTTGAACGGTGGCGTTCTATCTTTAACCGTCATCTATTATAGTACAGGTCTAGTAGAGGGGCGTTTAAATGAATGGGGATTCAATTAGAGATTCCATAATATTTTATTAACTCTTTCACTGCTGCATGCGCATTTAGGCGAAATCAATGGACGACTGGCAGCATATGTGCATGTTGCGAATTTCCTGGCAATTGCGTAGTAACTTAATTTTATTATTCGTTGACAACATAACTAACATTCTTTAAGACTTTTTATGGTATTGACAGTGTTGTCCAAAAGTTTCCTTGTAAAATTACCCTAAACTCATGAAGCAATTTTAAATTTTTGTTTAGGACTTTTCAACATAAAGAGAAACATTTGTTCTTTCTGATTTTCGAAATATTTAGTGCTATTATAGCTTTCGAAAGTACATCCAGAATTGAAAACAGATAATTACTTATGTTGATAACATTATTGATGATTGTTGATGACTGACGGATTAAGATTTTAGTGATTACACATATAATTAAAGTAGCAGCTCCAATCGTGACTAATGGTGGTCAAAGTAATAGTTTCGTAAGAGTAAGGAACATGGTAGAGCATTGTTTTTCGAGATTCGAAGGGATCGTAGCTTCATATAGCATTAGCAATGCACGAAGTAGGAATGCATTAAGTTTTTTGAACAGTACTATTTTTTACTGGGTTGGAAAAATAAAATCTATAACAAAAAGGTTTTAGATAGAGTTGAAGCTAATAAAGATTGAACATATATTATGAAGCACAATCAACAATTTTTGCCACTATAATTGGAAGGGTTAAAAAATGCAGTGCCATGGCATTCAAACAAAGATTTTATAGTAATATTATTTCTTATAAATTTTTTGAAATAAAACTTTTATTAATGTGGCACGCTCTTGTGGAAATTAACCGTTAATCAGCAACATACCCCCTTCAAGAAAGCGTCCAGCTGTGCTTCGTACCATTTTCCATCTGGTGGATATAGTGCTTGGATGCAGTGACCAGGTTTCTATCAAAATAAGCAAAACAATTTTAATAGCCCAAACAGATGTTATGCAGATTAAAAATTGATGCAAAAGATGCCTGATGTTTTTAGGTTTTTCAGCAAATCCGTGTCCCTACCTCCCATTACTAAAATTCTATGAAGCAGTAATATTTTATCTCATGCGATATTCTTCTACAAAATTGAAACATAGATTTTAAAGCTTCAACAATTTAAAGGATTTCATTTTCTACAGTCACTTACTTATGACTCAGCCTCTAGTTTAAATCCGTATCAAATTACGACTAAAATGCATCAATTTGTTAATTACAATGAAAATAATACATTATCATAACTTTATACTGCCCTTAGCAACCAAAACCCCCTATCTGACAAGTTTTTCAAAATTCACTTTTTTGTGCTTATATGTAATTTAGGTTGAGATCTAACATGTCTCGAAATTTCATATATCTGAGACCATCAGAAATAGCACTTTTCACAATGTGCAAAACGCCCGATCCACATTTACCACACATTGCACCACAATTGCAACATATATCATTTTGTTGACTAATTGCGGGTTAATATCAGAATTTAAACTTGTAATCCTTTGATAATTCAGTCATGGCAAATGGTCTTGTGGCAAACTAACAATGGAAACCAGTCCAATTAAGCAATCAAAAGGCCCTGTCTGCAGTGATAGGGCGTTTTGATTGCTTAGTGCCAGCTTAGTAAATTGTCAATTTAGGCAAACAAAATGCCCTAAGTGAAATAACTCCTTTGATTTTAAAGTTTCACGAAAAAAAAATTCGGTAAAGATTGTTGGATATCTCACCATAATAAATAAAAAAAGAAACTAAAATACTGCTAATAATGATGCCAGGCTCGACCAAAACGCGTTTGTGCTTGTGCTGAACAATTTACAAATATCAAGATACAGCGTTTTGCTTGCTCAGGGCAGTATAGTATAGGCTACTAATAATTCTGCCTGTTTGGTGCTATCAATCAGCTAACACTACTAATCAGAATAAAAAGCATCCATAATTATTTTAATGCTTTTTAAAAAGTTACAAAAAGTTAGGAGCATCGACAGAGTCACAGATATTCATCAATTGCTGGCTACCGTGCTATATGTTACCATAACTATTTTAATGTGTGTCGGTTAATCTCACAAAGCTACCCTCGTGTATAATTACAAAGTTATCATTTTATGAAAATTAGTAATAATTTCATTCTTTTAGCATTATAAAGTTGGGGTTTCTTGACCTTTTTAACTTGACAATATTACGATCTTGCAATCAAGGCAGTAAAATCCAAATCCAAATTAGCTGCAAAAACCTATGCATTGTTGTTTGCCGTCGCAATTTGATGACATGAGTAAGTTGCTTAGAAATAGTATTTAAAGTGGCTCGCCCTAAAGGTCAAAAATGGCCACTACCGGTCTAACCTTTTGCATTGGTATTGAGGCGAAGTAAAATACTTTTCATGATGCCTTTTCACCATAATATGGTACAATTGATTCAATGACAAAATTGGCAAAAGTAATATAAAACAATTGTGACAAACAAATATACCAATTGTGGCATGATTAGTCTGTTCTTCTGCTGCTGCAAAACCCTAAATGGCTAGATGCGTGAAAAAAGCAAAAGGTTTAGCGGCTACAATCTCGCTAGAAGGTTGAACTTATGTGATAAGTCTTTAGGTTGTGTAGGAATGAGAAGTTGGCTTGTTTCTTACAATCTATTTAATCAATTGACTAGCATGCAAGAAGATAGCAAGCCATGCCACATTAGGAGAATGGGTCACTTTAAGCGCAAACCACAATTGCATAAGTACATAGGTCATTTCTGCTAGTGAGAAGACCTTGGATAATAAGACCACATTATGCAATTCTGTGAAGATTTTATTACTGCAGTTATACTTGTGCTGCAATACTTCTAATAGAGTGAAAAGCAAATGAGCTGCCCAACCACAACCTCCTTCATTATAAAATTACAAAGAATAGGAATAACAACACTAGCTTTCATTCGGAGGCTGAGGCTATTGAGAAGTAGAAAGTGAACTAGCTAAGCAGGCAATAGCAGAACACACATAATAAGAGCATAGGCATCATGATTGACGTGTATGCAGGCAATGAATTTATGTACAATTTCACTACCAAATTTTTTAGTAAAGCTAGACACCTTTGGCTAAAGAGTGCTAAATATAGTTCAAAACTAGCCAGTGACAAATCTCATGTTATGCATCCTTGTTTGGACACTTTATTTCTAAAGTGTTTAATGCATTGGAAGTTTAACATAAAAGTGTGCCAAAAATGCACAAAGAACATTGACAGCAATAACTGCATAGTACTGACAGCAATAACTGAATAGAACATGATGTTTAATTAAAATGTAACATAAAAATAAACGTTTTATTTTGTTTTGGTAAGCTTGCAGCAAAAATGTTTGTTGTGCACATAAAATATTGTTTTGCTCCAAATACTTTACAAACAAGTAATAATAACTTTATTGATGCAAATTGTACTGACATTATATTTGCTACGAGCACCAATGGAAGTCAAAATAAGTAATACAATTCTTACAGACCTTTTAAAAACAATGGCCTTTGCTGCTACAGAAAAGTGAGTAGACCCATAGGAAGAGAAGTATATGTTCTTATACTGCTAAAACTACCTTTGGTTCAGAAATCAGATTTGAAAAGAGCAATGAATTATTATAAGCATTGGCAAAATGTTTGGGATGGATAGGAAACAAAGCTGGGTATTGCACATGCTGGTAATTTAGCTAATGCAAATAGATATCCTACACTACCTAATTGAAAGCATCAATGCAAAATCTAAATACATGTGAATACTTACTAGCCATAGTACAGAGTGACCTTTTAATGTTTGTCAACATAACATCCGAGCATGCAAGATGCTTTGAGCATCTTGAAATTATATTAAAGTTGCTTTCATTATGAGCTCCCTTTGACATTTTAAAGTATTAAAATGGGCAAATACAAGTTGCATTTTCAGAGAACTTTTAAATTCAAGTCACATGCCACAAAAGGTTCCTCTGCATTGTTTGTAGTATATTCTAAAAGTGCTAACACTACATTTGTTTTAAATTTTAAAGTTGACACAAATAATTGAGCAAATTATGTAGCTTATTAGTAAAACTTTTGTTAACATCAGCAAACAAACTGCATATGCATATGCAGTTTGCAAACGTTCTGCATTTGTTCAATTTGCGTTCTGCATACGCAAATGCAGAACGCAAAGTTCTGCATTTGCGTATGCAAACTGCTTGCTGCCCGATACCGAAGGCCAAAAATAATAATATATATTGCTATTTATATTTTAACCAATAGTTTTGCAGTTTTGTTATTGTTTAGCATTTTGTATAAAACCTACTGTATTTGAGGTTTGAGTAACTATGAGTTTTAGTAGTGTTCTGGCCCTTCCTATCACGTGTTTTCAACATTTTGAGGTAATAATTAAAAGCCATGAGTTGAATTGCGCAACTTCAGCAGCATCTTATACATATATATCATTCGCCAAACTCATTGTCTTGAATCATCAAAGTTCACTAAATCATTCAAAAAGAAATACATACACTTGTATCTCTAATTCTTTTATAGCTTTACCCTTTTACTGCCACCCATGTACAAACTAAGCTACCGGCCTACCGCCAGCCATTTCACCGAAAATTGCCAATTTAGCTTCATGATATGTACATGAAGCATGTATACAATTTTGTTTCAGCTTCAAAGTTTATCTAGAAACTTTTTGTAATATATTTTATTTTTCTAAAATGTTAACATACAGTGCTATGCAAAAATCAATGTACCTTCACTTTGTGCATAGCTAAAGCTATGTGAAGCTACAATCGCTACGAAGCTAAAACGATGCTCTACAATGTCCCTTACACTTAAAAAACTATTATTTTCACTACCATCAGAGTCACTGCTGCTACTTTAATTATCTGTGTAATCACAAAAATCTGAATTTGAATTGGCTATAATGTCATCAACATACATGTAAGTAATTATATGTTTTCTGACTTGCGCGATACTTAAAAAAACTTACACAAAAAATGTCCATTTTTATTTTGGAAATTCTCAAAAACAATTTTTAAACTGCTTGGTTATCTTAGACTAATCTATTAGAGAAATATTCGAACCACGCTGACAATACCATCAAAGTTTTAAAACCATCATCAGTTATGTTTTTAACAGATAATAAAATTAGGTGACCATGCTACTGTTGGAAAATTCGCAAAAATGTGCATACGGCAGTTGCTGATAGATTTAGCATAAATTCGCATACGGTAGGGTAAGAGTAAAAACCAACAAAATATTGGTCAATCTCCTGCCTCAAAACATGATATCTCAAATCTGATAATTACTCTCAGTGTTGGCTGAGTAACTAAAAGTGGTATTGAGTAACCATAGAAAACTATTCATTTTATATAATTATGCAATTGCTAAGCAATTGCAACCATGACTCATAAAGACTAAGAAGAGCAATACTAAATATCTTTGCTATGCTACATTCCTTTGATTGGTGTGCGCTATTTATATTATGTAATCTGCCAATAATAGATGAATAGAACACAAAAGTGGCATAATGGTTTATGTAAGCGTTTGAAATAATACAATGCCTGTAAAAATTGACAACTTTTCTTACTGAAGCTATGGCTATATCAAATTATCACACTAGCTTTTGGCTCGCATGTATAATGTGCTAGTTTACAGCAACTTATTGCAATATCGCATACCTTTAATTTGATGTCTGCAAATCAGTCTTTGGTGTGGGCCGTCAATGCTTCTCATCCAGCAGTTATCTATAACTAATTGATTAATTTGATTATGAAGCGTCATTGATTATTTGCAACTATACAAAGAAAAACTAATTTTGGGCATGCTGTTAAATTCTTACGTCAGGTATACATTTGCTAGTTACAGTAAAACTTTGTACAGTATATTTTGTGTTGGTGAGTTTAAAGTTTTGCTTCTCGTAGTAACTTTGCCAAAACGTCAAACATTACTACATTTCAAAATACAACCTTACTGATATAATGTTTTATAGTTTGCAATCTATAATTATGTACATGTTAAAAAATATTATAAAATTCGGTAGATGAAACCTTGATTATTTTGAAATATTTTTTATGCAAACCAACGTGTAATTAGCAACATACCTTTTCTAGAAAAGAACATCCAACTTTATCTAATACTCTCTGCCATCTGATGAATATACTGGCAATAATGCTTACCAAGTTTCTACAAAAAATGAATAGATAATTCAAATTGCATAAACAGATATACAAACCAAAATGAATGCAAAATACACATTTTAGTTCACTGGTTAGGTTTTTTGGCAAACTTGAATGTCTGCCTCCTACTACTGAAGCTCTATAAAACAGCTAAGCTCTTAATTACTACACAATTACTACACAAGATTCAAACTAAATACTAAAAGTTTAAAAATTCAAAGGCTGCATATACCCCACTTACTTGCTTATGCCCATGCATGTACTACTATTACTTACAAAATAATAACTGAAATACGCAAACTCTCATTATTCATGATAACAATAATACAATTACATAATGATCATGCTATTTTAACAACAGTTTTGACTGTTGGTAGAACCACATTAATAACTTTACTTATCATTATAAAAAAGCATCAAAAATTATTATATTAATAACTGAAAATAGATTAATGTTAGAGAATTAACTGATTCACTAAAATAACTATTAATTGTCTGCTGGCGTGTCTGTGTTGATGTTACAAAACCGAACATTCATGTAACAATAATAAAGTCCAAAATTAGGATTTTACAAAAAGTTTTGATATTCTCCTTTATGGTATTATAATGTTGCCCTTTCTTGACTTTTCTATGCAGAACAATATCAGCAGTTGGATGACATAAACAGGTGTAAAAAATATATCAAACTTGTTCTATGCTACATTCCTTAGAAATTATAATAATTGAAACATACTTTTTTTACGCTAGTCCTATTTCTTTATTAAATAAAATTTATTCTGCTTTTCTACAACTGTATGTTTCAAGTAAATAAGCTGTAAATTGACTAAAATAACATGAACAACTTACCAAATGTGACGTGCTCTCTTACATGTAGTTAATCTGCTGCTACCAAGCTCTAGTGGGCTACATGGGTGAAGAACTAATAGTCCTAACAGCCACAGCAACATTATAACAGCCACATCTCGCTAGCTGTTATATACTGTGGTTATACTTTGGCCACTTTATTTCAATAAATTTAAAAAATCAATTCTTCGACTAAAAAACCATCTCTCAGGCATTGCATTCGGATGCAAAGTTTTAAAAAAAGATTTATTTTGTGGCTAGATGCAACGGCAGCAAAAATATGAATTGTACTGATTATACACTTATTTAAACTTTTACTACAGTCATGCTTAAACATCAGTGGAAACCATAATGTGCAATTATTGTGACTTTTCACAAAAAAGAGCAGATCAATGAGAAACTGTGCAAAAAAGGGAGTGCTTAAATGGCAGTCTTGAAAACCATAACCGTATCCGACACAGCTGCTAATTCCTTGTATTGGCTGATGATTAGTCATAAGCTTATTGCAATATGTTTTTAAATAGATTGTGCTATTAACTGAAACGATACCAAAACACTTAAAAGTAAGAATATTTTAAAATTGATATATGCCTCCTAGTTCCATATATAAGAGCCTCCTAGAGTTTGTAATTTATTGATAGAAAATTACACATTTTTGTTGGAGTTGTCTCCTCTTTTCCATATATATGAATATAGATATATAAGGCAATTATGGGAATCATGTTTAAAATACTTCTATAGGGTTGTTAAGCACTATAAACACTGCTAGAATTAGGAGGCTCCCTGGAGGCCTCCTAATTTTTCAGAGCCTCCTAACATGGATTATATATTGATAGAAGCCTCCTAGTTGGGAAATATAGTTCTATATATATATATATATATATATATATATATATATATATATATATATATATATATATATATATATATATATATATATATATATATATATATATATATATATATATATATATATATATATAGTATGTGGTTTACACTGTAAAGTAAAGTGCTCAATAATCGAGTCAATTAGAGCTGTGTATTAAGTTTATTAAAAACTATAGGTTAAAATCATTACTACTATTAGTTTAATGCAATCGCGTTGCAATCTTCAGCTACATACAATCATAGCGGGCATACAATCAGCAGCTTCTAAAATTGTGCTGACTACTGATTGCAACGAGTCCTCCACTACTCGTAACTTTTGCCAACTTGGAATAAACGAATGGAGAGCCTGCCTAGCCGCTCTTTCCAGTCTAGAATAAAGTGCTGCAAGCTGAAAAGGTTAACTTTTTAATCTGCTAGTTTAGTGCCAAGACTGAGCCAGCACTCCTAAAAGAACATGAAGGACCTCAACCAATATTCTAGCCTCAAATATGCTCAAGAACGAATTGAAATTTAGCTTGCCAAATATTCAGCGCGATTGGAGCGCTAAATTACTAACAGACGCACTTACTAAAGTGAAAACAACATTGAAATATAAGAGCAATGGAGGTGGCAACTATTGCTATGAGACTTGCGTCCTGAATGAGTTGGCATCACATTTTTCAGTTATTTGCCATATTTAGTGTCTCAACAGGCTGCACCGCACGTTAAAGGATTAGGTGATGCAGTGTCTAGAGAGACTGGGTGTACCATCTGGACCGACAAGATAGATGGACAAAAACTCTGCAAGATAAAGGTTAAAGCCCTTAGTTTAAGATAAAGCTTTGTACCTTTTCCTAACCACTGCTTGATGACTCCAGAAGTTCCCGCCAGAGTGACAAGTCAAGAAATGCAAAAGTTAGTTCATGGAGCATAAAATCACTTTTGTTCTGGGCAGCCCTAGAGCTGGAACGAGGCCAAAGAATGCTGGGTCGAGACAGATAAGGGTCAGCATTAAGGGCCAAAATTGAGTTGGGCCGGGTCAGCACACGGGATATTTTTATTCATTCAAGGTTAAGAGATAGCTCTATTACAGCCTAATGTTGTGACATGAATAACCTAAGATAAAAGAACCCATTACAACACCAATCATTATATTTTTTGGCTTGGTTTATAGACAATGGTGCAATCTACAATTTATTGCTAGACATTTGCGGATCAATGCTATTCAATGGGTGATTGATTAATGGCATGACTTTGTCTAGAGCGTTTGATTACAGACTTTCAACTCTTACAGATTTTCAACTCTGCTATTATAATCAACAAGAAGAGATTAGTTAAGAAATACTTTACAAATATAGACATATATAACCCAGCATAGTGAAAAGCAAAAATCCATTCCTCTCCTAAAACTTCTGGTATTAGTGAAAGAAACTAATATAAAATAGCTGGACTGAAGTTTCTTAGACGCGCTTTTAGGTTCTTCAAGATGCTTGAAGAACTTAAAATCTCTCTCTCAATCCCCCACGAAAGCCATGCCCAGGCTACCTTCATTGTAAATGCTTTAATAGTATTAAGGTGGACCTTTCTTTGTAGCTCAACTTGCTTTCGCATATTGTACAAATAACTTGGTCTTTCCCTTTTGTGACTGCCTTTTTTGTGAACTCTCAGACCACCGACATGTTGATTGTTTCTTGCCAAAAAACGATCCAAAACCTATAGGCCAAAGACCATTGTTGCAGATGTAAAAATATAGTCTTGACTCACCTTGTTTTATTTGCTTGGTCCATCCGTGCTAGGACTATGTGCGACTTTATTTCAACCTTAAAAAGTCTTATGCAATCGCTCTCGTTTAGCCATAAACCTACCCGTTTCTTTGTACAGGAAGACCCGAGGGTCGGGTGGCCCGACTCGGGCACTTTTGACCCGGTTTGTCAAGACCGGACGAGCTATCTGTGTCAGCTCTAGGCAGAACCCAGCGTCAGTGGCAAAAGAGGCATTTTTGAAAAAGATGCATCTCCATTAAATTCAGCAGCAACAAAGTATGTCATGTGCTGTTATACTGAATATTACAAACAATAACTAAATTTACATAGTTTTAAAACTCAATAGGTATAAATCAATAAAAATTTAGTTTTTTATTTATTTATACTATCATTTGATTTTACAAAGATGTTTCATAATAAAATAGTCTTTCACAAGAAAATTAATTGCAGAACATATAAACCTAGAAAAATGTGTTTTACTTCATGCGCTCATTCTTCTTTTGGTGAGTTACTAATTGTTATTTTAAGATAAAACCAGAAGTTGTTTGTACACTATTTATTTTGAGAAAGGTTAAAGAAGGAAGGCTATCATATGAGTCATCACACACAAAAAAAATGGAAACAGGTCATTTTGTTTAAGATTAAGTTATAATATAGGTGCACCAAGATTCATGAGAGGGATCATATTCATGAAGATGAAACTTTTCATAATTCTTAGCACCTATTTATTATACACAAAACCTCAATGTGTGCCATAACTTTCATAACTTTTAGGAGTTCTGATCACAAAACAACTCATATTTTTGAGTAAACCATATTCTTCCAATACAGCAGAGGTTCCCAACCTCTTTTGGCCTAGGTACCCCTTGGGAGTCATATTGCAAAAAATGTACCCCTTTGGAAAACACAGTTCAATCAAGGGTATTATTGGTCTAACTTCATTAATATGACATGTGTGCATTATTGAAATGTGTCACATAAACAGGTAAAGAAATGTGGTATGGTATGAAATTGCTATTTATTAAAATAATGATAACTATGCAGCACAATTTTTATACATCGCAGTGTTTTGTTACTTTCCCACTTTATTTTGGCCAGTCTAATGGGAGGACTGTGCTTGCTTTGCATCCGTGATCTGTTTGATTTTCAGTTCAGTAACAGATAATGAAACACTGAGGTCCTCATCAACATTTAGTCGTGAGCGATATTTGCTTTTCATGTACAAAAGTGAGGAAAACTCTTGTTCACACTTATAACTACTAGGAAATATGAGCAACACTTTTAAAGCTACCTCTGATAGCTTTGGGTAGGATGTTATCAATGAGCACCAGAACTTGCTAAGAACGCAATCTTCAAATCTATCATATGCACCAGAGTCATTGAGAAGGTCAATCAACTCTTCTTGCATGTCACTATCAATATCAGCTACATTTAACTTAAATGGGTTTCTAGCCAACTTCAAATCTGTGCCATTTAAGTCAGGAAAATATTGTGCCAGCCGAGAGAGGTGGTCTGCAACCAGATCGCAACTGCATTGCAAACTTGACATAATTTACGAAACAACCTTGTGTTTAGAGTTGATGCTTGCCTAAGTTTGTCTGAATGGCAAAACTAGTTGGCTTTAAAATGATACCAATAATAGCTCTATAGCAGTGGTTTCAGCAAAGTTATTAATAAATAGAGCCAAAGAAACCAAAAACTTATTAAGCTTATAACTTGTATTGTACCCCCTAAATTTTTAAAATGTACCCCTACGGGTACTTGTACCCCAGGTTGGGAACCCCTGCCCTAGGGGTACTTGTACCCCAGGTTGGGAACCCCTGCAATACAGTTACTATGCTACATAACTGCTGGAGACCGACTTTGCAATAGCATACCAGAACACATTCTCCTATCATTCATGTTACTATATATGTTGAATTCGCTAGTCGGTTTATCATCAACACAGCTTACCTCTATTGGCTGTTCTTTCCAACTTATCATTAAACCAAATATTTAGCAACATATAGTGTGTAAATGAAATGGTCTGGTAAAAATGTTGACTATTGTAATTTAGTTTTGTAATATTACTTGAAGGTTGACTTGCAACAAAATTCACATTACAGTTATTTGGTATCAAAAGATTCGCCATGTTTTACTCTGTTGTGTGGTAGGTGCCAAATATGTGGAAATGTGATTAAAAGCTCTTAAAAGCTCAAAAACAAAAAGCCGCCGTAGATTGGAATCTCTTGATTTCGATGACGTATCCGCGCTGTATGGTTATTGTCTTGTCACGTGATGTTCTCGCGTGAATTGAAAGGCCAATAAAAAGCTCAATATCAAACTTATCGTAGCAATAGTTTATGATAATCACTTCGGGTTTTACCTAAGACCCCGTATCAAATATAGATGCTCGCTACTTTACAGTTTCGGCTTGGCCATTCCGTTCGACTATTCATGTCTGAGTTGCGATCATAAAAAATGTCAAATTCTGAAGAGTTAAGACCCTGGCGTTTCGAGCCTGACGCTCTATCTGAAGAAGATCCTCAACAGAATCAAACCTCCCAGCAAGTAAGCACCGCCACTAGCCAGCTCTTATGTGCCAAGCTAGCTAGTAGTAATAGTTTTAGCTTGAGAGTGATAGAACGAATATTATTATATATGATTTTAATGATGATAATTATCGCTTCAATATTGCGAAAAAATAATTACAGATTTTTCTCGAATGACAACATTAACAATTTTAATATTTAAATCTAGTGCTGCACTGATATACTGTTGGATAACATCGACCTGATGTATTAGCTATGGTTGCATAGACATATCTGTTCATTTCTTTAGGAGCTAATACCACCGGCTACAGAGTGGTGTGCCTGCGAGCGTTGTCAAGACATGCCATCTCTTCCTGAATGTTTGTGCTGCCATTATGCTGAGTTTTCGCATTGTCTCCTTGACCGAGGGGAGCATGAATGCCTGCGTATGCATCCTGGTGTAAACGAATTTGTGGCGTCTGCACCCCTTGAGTTGAGGTGGAATAATTACCTGCGATATCATAGTGAGTTGGATATTCATTTAATGCCAACAACACTAAGGCTATGCTAATGTATCAAGCATTATCTACAATTCTTGTGTTACACATTTAATGCATCACTTGAACACACATATTCTGAACTCGTGGAACACAAGGAGAACTGGTATATTTGGCTTGTACACTTACTACAGTAGAGAGTGTATTAGTTTTATGATTTTATTATATAAAGATCGAGATTATTTTGATGATCAGCAATTATTGTTTTTCAATAGTTGTTTTGGTAGATAATCTATTCCCATTTGGAGAGCCATCGCCAAATGCTCGGAAAAGGTTGTGTGCATACCGCAATCTTGTGTTTTGGTTTATGCCGCAAATCTTGTTTGCAAGTCTGCAAACTCTTCTTCATCATCCGTTGGTGGGAAAAGAGCCCGAATCTTAGACACCAAGCATGCAGGTAGAGGCCGTCGCTCACGGCGACAAATTTGCGGCATAAGCCAAAACACAAGCTTGCAGTATGCACACAACCTTTGTAACAACATCCGTTGTAATGGACCTCACTCTCAGGCCGTGGGAAATTAGATCGGACTGGCATCGCTTGAAGCCTTTCAGCTCCATGGTGTTAGAGCTGGTGGTCTCTGTTGACTGCAAAGTAAAGAAAGTTACGACCAACAATTACTTTCACATCATTTGAATGAACTATTTAGCTAGATGAGCAACTTCATGTTTATGTATTGATAACTACTAAAAAATTTGGGTTTTTGTCAGGCTGTGAAGTAAAAACTGTCAAAGTTTTACCTTGACAAGATGGCTGCTGACTATTAAACCGCAGCTCTGATCCATCATAGTGTAGGCTCTGTATAGTGCGCAATGCCCCGGACTATCGCATCTACCGTCACCTGCCAAATCAAGCTCCCAATCGATTGCTGCCATCAATCCCTCGTTATGCAGGGTGTACTGCTCAGCAATACACTGTAATATATTGTAAAACTTCATTATACAAGAATAATTTGTATCATTATCATTAGTCTAAGAATGTAGAATCCTCTTCCCCCTTTTTGTGCTATATTATGATGAAGAATCAGAATTTTGAATTATAATATATTTTGCTTGAAGGATGACATATTTTCATTTCAAAAAAAAAATTGTTTCTAAATGTTGTTATTCAATTAGTGTGCCAAGCTTTTACTCACATTTTCCAAGTTTATGAGTAAATATTAACACTCACACCATGTAAGTATTCTCTTTGTTGGTAGAGGCAAACGCTGTGGCTTGGTATTGCGATGTTCAGGAGCGACAGAAAACGGAGGTTCTGCGTAAGGCATCCGCCAGAAAAGAGTGATGCAGCTGCCAGCAGGGGTTGATGACGTGAGCTCTGTTCACCCTGGCAGTTGTTTCCCAAGTGTACGATCGGTGACAGGAGGCACATGTAACCTTGAACTCTACCCATCCGCCTTCTCGCACCATCGTGAATGAGCAGGGGAGGGCGCAGGTGTGACAGTGAAATAGTCGCTGGAGTGCTGTCACACTTACTATTATTTTCTCCTCTTTGAAGGAGGATTCGGTTCTGAAATCACAACACAATAGTTGACTTGCAATAAGATTTGTACAATATCATTTCCTGTTATTATATCATATTTGCTTGATCAGAAAAAGAATAAATATATAGCCATGCAATCATGACACAGATTTTACAAAACCCTATCAGAATCAATGATATTGTAAACATAAAATGTGAGTAATAACTCTATGGATATTTTTTATATTTTGTCAAGTTTGGTTTAGTTCAGCTCTATCTTACATGTAATTGGAGAGCGTTTGATGCTGGCCAACATAGCGCTCAAACTTTTCCCAGTCTTCAGTGGTTGGCACAAACTCTTCATCTAATACTAATAATAATCAACTAATAATATTAATATGCTATTAACGATGATACCAGAAAATGACAATAACTATTTTATATAACATATCTATAAGTGAGTGGGGTTAAGAAATTTGGCGAAATTAATCGTGAAACAACATTATTTTATCAATTATATATTAATATATTACGTTTTACAGATAGATATGCAGTATGAATTAGTTTTGTTATTATAATAAGAATAATACACGTAATTAAAAAGATAAAATACTAATAATATAATATTACAATTAAATGACATTAATATTGTTATATTAAATATAGATTAATACAGTACAATTAGGAGAATACTAGATAATAACCCGAGTTACAACTACTAATACAAGTAGTTCATAAAATAAATTACTTACGTGCTTTGGTGATATGTGGAGTATGCAAACAGGTTAGAAAACATGTCGTCTTTGAACTGGCGAAAACAAAGGTAAGAGTAAGCAGGCGAATAAATAAAGTGGGAAACAGTCCCAACATCGACAAGTCCGAACCTAGACAAGTCCCAATCTCGACAGAGGTTGGTCCGAATCTAGACAAAGGTTGGTCCGAACATCGACAAAGGCTGATGCAGTTTTACAATAATTTAATCTTCATCAAATAATAAATGCCTTTTTGCAGTTCTATCCTCACTTTAAAAAATAAAAACCAAAGCTACTCACTGAAATAAACAAGTTTAATATGAGATAGCGTGTTTGCTATTTGCGATAGATCAAACTTGAACTGAAACTAACATTATCTGATCATGTGACTTACAATTCCCGCTATATGGCGCGAAAAATTTCTACAGCATTTTTCAACCATCATAGCGGACCAAAAGGCTCATCATTTTTATCAGAGAATGATATGCAATCGTTCAAGCTAAGCTTAAAAAATTAAACATATTTTTATGCTATGTTTTGAGATATCAGTGCTCAAAGTTGCAGCATTACGATGCCGATAAAATAGACGCGTAAGAACAATAGACATGGTTTTTATCGCAAGCGTGAAGTATATTTGTGAAAATAGTTCGACGAATAAGGATGCATGAAAGTGTAAACATAAACTATCTCGCACACATTTTAGCCGTTTTAGCACACATACGTCACATTTTAGCCGTTTTGGAAAACGAATCCAAACTAGGGCGGTCTCGTGTGGCTGCGATTTTCTGTTCGTTTTTTAGCTTTTACGAGCTTTTAATCACATTCCCACATATTTGGCACTTACAACACAATAGAGTAAGACATGGCGAATCTTTTGATACCAAATAACTGTAATGTGAATTTTGTTGCAAGTCAACCTTTAACATAATTATAAAAGCGTTGGAAGAATTCAGACTATATTTTTTACAAGATGCTTTGCTAGATAAATTTAAAGCAGAATCACTGCTGGCCAGTACAGAAACTGTTAGTGGTTGGTGAAAGTCGTTGTTGAAAGCAAATATAGTTCTAGTAAAGCTAAAGCTTTGAGCACGATCCTTTTGTTCAAAGATGAAAAGCTGTAAGCAATATCATACTGCATTGATGAATGCCAAAAGAAAACTGTAAGATCAGTTCAAATTTTACTCTTCGAAAAAAGTGTGTTTTTTTAAAACGGACTTTTTGAGCTTTCTGTCTAAAATACAATGGAAGAGAGCCATTTGACATTTGCGAAAAATTTACTGGTCACAATATAGTATACTAAATAAATGGTTTTGGTACTAATGTCCTGGGAGAAATTTAAATTACTTAAGTTGAACACTAATATTAATATATGAATGAAAATGTCTTTTTCAAGCAATAAATGTTTGATTATGATATTTGTAATAATAATTGTTGTACCAATTATTTGATACTTAAATAATAATATAAAAAGTATCGTTTTTTTGTGTGTTTCCTTTGAGTAAATACTACAATGGTTCTATGGTTCTATGTGTAGTGGTTAGTCTCTGGACCTTGAGTTCAAGTTCAAGTCAGGACTTTCTTTGAGATTGTTTTTGACAGTATCGCACTGTAGTCAATGATGATCCCAAATGTTAAAGCTCACATCAAGTAGTGTTAAGGCGTGGTGACACGAGCACCGAACCGACGTAGGATCGGTTCGGAGGCTGGTCCGGTTCGTGGCACATGTCACACGGCATCCGAAGTCACTTCGCTTCCTAGATACCATAGGTATAGAGACAGGACATGGATTCATTAGTAGTTGTTATGTATTTGAGTTAAATATTTCTATTGTAAACATAAAACTTTGAGGAACAATTATAAATTATAACTACACAGCAGATCTATCAGAAGATCGTTCAGCTGCTCAAAATAAATCACTTGATACAAAAATTTTGCTAACCCTTCCCATCGACATAATTATATTTTTTTTATTAAAATATGAATGTTTTTCTATGCTGAGTACATAACAAACAAAAACAGTCTTTATCATTGTACTGTGGTTTTACATAAATAAATCAGTCAACGATACTTCATCAGGATGAATATGACACATTACTTATATTCCACACAAAAGAAAACCACAACCATTCCCTTACATTTATGCAAAACTTAAGTGCAACATCTTACATTTATGCAACCCAATCACAAGTCCGGGTGAACCTTGTCGTAAATCGCTTCATGTTGTTTATTTAACGAAATAAAAGTATCTCCATTTCTTTTTTAACTTTACTCACACGCACGTAAGGAGAAATGTGACGCGTGCTCGCTAGAATTCTAGAATTTTAACCAGCCAATAAGAGCAAGGGTTCGGCACGAAATTTCGAGCAGTACCGAAATAGTTCGTTTCGGCTAGAAATGTCTTCGGCCGAACTTTTTACAGCTGAGAGCGACTTCGTTTTGCGTCATTTAGTTCGGTTCGGTGCTCGTGTGACCACGCCTTTAGGGTTGTGAGGTCTGCAACTGTCTGCAGGTAATTATCTTATAATCTACAATAATGCGCCAGTGATTTGTTTCCAAGTGTCTGTGAACTCTATTTTCTTCAAAAGGTCCTAATAACAATTATTCTGTCAAGACTCACTAGCTCAAGCAAAAATAACAATATACTTGTACACTTAGCTCTATTTGTTATTGCCTTATTAGGTTCAATGAGTATGCATGTATCTATTAGGCGTACAACAGAAGCTGTTTCTGCTGGCAGGGGGGCTGAATAAACTCTCTTCTCATGGCTTTATAGCTTCCTGACTTGCCAGCTGTTTGGGTGAATCGTATCTGTTGTGGGTTTCCTCGGCAAGCTGTTTGCTGCAGGCTCTTTGGCTAACTTAGGCTTCTGTTAGTCTTCTCCTGTCTTGGTTCCTTTATTGTGCTTCCCCCTGCTGTTTGTTTTGCTGCCAGTTTTTCGTTCTGTTGAATGGCTCGCTGCCAGCTTCTCCCTCTGCTTCCTCTGCTTTGTCGTCAATAGTGCCCCTCAATTATCCTTTTCCTTGAATCATTGCCAAAGGTTATTGGTTGATCGTGTTTTGCTTGTGATTTTTTAATCATTTCTTGCACAATTTCTGTTTCAGATTCTCTGCAGTGAGCTAAAATTCCTTAACTATTTTGGAATCCCATGACGACAAGCGAAAAATATTTTAGGTCCGGCAACATATTGTACAAAAAATGCCATAACTCAAAAACTAATAGGAGTAGCATTGTGAAATTAATTTTGAAGTAATCCTCATTCTAAGAAGCTACTAGTTAGCTAACTTATATAAAGCAAGAAACATGTTATTATTTAATGCCATTCTTTTCACAGCCATTTCATCAATATTTTTGCATAAAATACGGAATCTTAGCTGATGTAAAATTATGTGAAGCGCCCAGCATTCGTAATCTTTAGTTACACAGCCCATGAATACCTGTCATTGTGAAACAAAGAAACTCATAATGTTTTTCAACTTCTATATTAGTATTTATGCATCCTGCCGTAAGAGTATTATACACCTCTTACGGAACCACTCATCCCCTTTTATTTAACCATTTTTGATATGATTAGGAAACAGCTTTCTGGACTCTTGGTAGCCTGACACGCCGATTTGTTATTCCAACTTCCTAGCACCTGCTATGTTACTGCACAGCATAAATGTTATCTGCTTCTTTGTACTTACTCGCTTACTGCCTAGGAAGTTTTGCATCGCCCAATCGTCTGTGATCTACGGATGTGACAATTGCCTGACTGATTAGGCAAACATATATACGCCTGCGTAGATCAGAAACAATTCGAATTACATTTTTTACTCATGCTCAAAGTATCACTATGCTCTTGTATTACTTTTTATATTTTTAAACTTGCTCAATTAGCATCAGCCATTGACTTGATTAGCCTTTATATATTCTATGTTTTTGCTATTGGAAGTTTGAATTTTTAATCAATATAATCTGTTTTTAAGTTTTTAGCTAAAGCAAACCAGTCTAACTCTCAACACTAAATTTACACCTATAATGCTGTCCTTTAAATTTGCAAATCATAAACCAACTACTTGAACCATTAATCCGGCACTAATAGTTAATAATCCTTAAAACAGACGATCAATACAATTATGCTATAATTTTCTACTGCTATACAATACATTTTCTATACTGAAAGGATGTTATAAGCTATTTTTAAATATACTAAATAAAATGTTGTAAGTAGTTGTTTCGCTGATGACTGGTTGCTGATCGGGTGCATGCTGACTGCTACTTTGCTCCGACAAGTCATAAATCTAGCTGGCTCTTTGTAATATTGGTGATATACCTTTTCTTGTGCTTGGCACTCTGTTGAGTTGTTAGCTTCACTGGTTAGCCATGAGTAATTGTTGTAGCCAGTTAGTCTCTTTCATATTATGTGGTGTTGGTCAATAATAATCATGATTTCATAGCAATTTTGTGCTGTTTTTCATTCATAAGCTTTTCATTATAAGGATCATACAACTACCAATCTAATTGCTGTCAGATAAGCTTACATTGCATCAGCTGTGATGGTTGAATAACTCTGATGCTTGATTTTTCTAGCGACATAACAATTGCCCTAGGTTTTCATGTTTGCTTGTCGGTGTATTGCAGTGCTTGCTGCAATGTTTTGCAGTAAGTGTGGTATTTCACGATCCCAAAATTTATTATTTATTGTAACTTATTGGTCATCAATCGTTTCTGACCCTGACACTAATACACCAAAATCAGAAACTAAAATGTAGGAGCTGATAATACATACATATATGGCTGAAAAATACAAAAGTATATAAATGTGGGCCAAAAAGCTAAAAAGACACAAATCAAAAACTAAAATATCTAAAATAAACTTTCCCGACCAAATCATGAATTTTAAAATTTATGCCCTATACAAAACTAAAAAAAATCCTGTTTTGTAGATTTTTTCTCATCTGGTCAAACTTTGTTAGATGTTCGTTTTAGGCTGAAATGGTGAGTAGGTGAGTTGAAGCTAATCTTTTATTTGCAGATATCCTCATAATACACAGTATTCGAATGGTTAAAAAAACTTTTAAAGATTGCCATTGTTCTAAACTTATTTGGGGGGTACATTGTTGCAACATACCAAAGATAAACTGAATATTTTCAACAAGGCAGCCGGCTGTTCAAACAAAGATTGGATTTTTACGCGAACATTGCAAAGGATTCATTCAAGATGGCTATAAATGATTCGCTGCAGTACCTTTCTGCCATTAAGTCTATGGAAATCAGAGCGTACACTGCAAATACAAATAAGCTACTAGAAATGGTAGGGGGTGACTCCAGGACAATATGTTGGAGATCTCCAGGTTCCTATGATTTAGTCATCAAAGATTTTGCAGGAAACAGTAAGTTTTGCATAAGTGGTGCAGAAATGAAAAATCATCCTATTTCTGTTTATTATTCAGAGAATAATGTAATTGGAGAGATAAAAGATGGCAAATTTATTCAGTCTACATCAGGCAGTGTTGAAGTAATCAGGGTGAGTGCAAATAAGATTACCGTGGCTGGCAATACTTTTGAGATATTTCGTACTCATACTACCATCACTTTTAATTTGGAAGCTGATGTGGAAATGAAAGCTATGGTCATTGCTTTGGCCACTCAAGATGCTTTAGTTTATGACTTTTTACAGAAAAACCTTCCTATAAATTTGGAAAGTAAAAGTGATGACTCAAATACTTCAATCACTCCGAAACAAAAAAGACAAATTGTTACAGTGGTATTTACTGATGAAGGAAACAATCAGACGTATCAATTGAAAGTGGGAGGTCGGCAAAGTGGTACTGGCATGCTTACTCTTTTTTTGATAGATAACTCAAAAAGACACAATATATTACTGACTACCACAGTAATGGCTGGTAAAATAAGCGCATCAAATATGGTCGGAGAACGACAATACACAACTGCTAGAGACACAACTGACAGAACAATTTTATTTGTATCTTTTAATTCATCTATTATTGGAAAAATAGATCTTGGTAAAAGCTATCCTGCCAGTTTAACAACTTATACTTCACCATCGAACACCATAATGCATGTCAATGGGGACACAACAACAGGTACAATATTAGATTCTGCTGGATTAGAGATGGTAACTTACAAAAGATCTGATCCAATATCCTTTGAATTTACATTAAAGAAACTGACAAAAGATCAAAAGAAACTTGTTACAGCTTATTTTTCTGCAGTTATCTATAACGTATTGACAGTTTCACGATATTCAGCAAACACTATGATTACACTGTTAAGTTGTAACTGCTCAATCTGCCAGCAGCCTCAACAAGCTGAATCGTGGCAACAATTGATGATGGCTATTGATCGCCTCAATACAATCGACAAGTTGTCATTGTCTATCGCTGGCCACAGTAGCCAAAAAAACATTGTATATTACAACTTACACATACATTCTAAAGATTCAAGCACAACTCTCCTAACTTTAGAGTGTACTCCAATTCATGGATTTCAAGGTTTCGCTCAGTTCCATGCTAAAGACTTATATGGAAGAACCATATTCAAAGCTGCCGTTTTACCAGCTGAGGACATTCTCGCAGTTTATACACATAAAGACAAGTTGCTTGGATATTTCTACAAAGAAAACGTGATAGATGACAAGGGTTATACTGTTTTTAAAATGAAGAAAATTGTCTCAGCTTCCGCTAGAAGTCGATCCTCAAAATATATTATGGTTGATTTGCAAACGCAGGAATGTCTTGCTTCTATTACTGGCCAGCTTTTTTATATGCACATATATAAACATAATTATTGCAAAGATTCAAGGTTTTTCAAACTAGCCATGATCATATCAATTGCTGTTAAGCATTTTTGTGATGTGGTCAACTATGACCTTTACGCAAGCGCTGAAATATCATATCGTTACAAGGGCTCGACAAGAGATGTCACGAGAATAGCATTATTATAATAACAAACATATTATAAAGTTTAAATGAAATTTTCTCCTGATATCTTTGTATGTCACATGTTTGCCTTGATAACTTGGCTGAACTCATTTACTTATGTCTCATAATAAATGGCTATTAAACTTATGACAATAAACAAAAACAAATTATTACCAGAATTATTCATAAGTTCATGCATTTAGATGTCTATATAAATTATTTATATGAAATAACTAGAAAAGTTGACAATTCTGAATAAGATGTATCTATTGCCCATGGTTTTGAGTGACTAAATTAAAAGGTGACCATGATTTGATTTTTTCGGCAATTGATTGCGAGGTGAGTGCAAGGCAAGTGCGAGGCAACTGATTGCAACGCGCGTGTGAGGCGAGTGCAAGGCGATTGAGTGTGAGGCAATTGAGTGCGAGGCAATTGATTGTGAGACGAGTGCAAAACGATTGATTGTAAGGCGAGTGCAAGGCAATTGATTGCGAGGCGATTAATTGCACGGCGATTGAGTGCAAGGCGACTAATAATTGACTGTATGAGTGCCTATGTGTATGCATGGTCTGATCCGACCAAACATTTCAGTAGACTGCATATTTAGAGTTGTTTTACAGTATAAAAGACAACTCTCAGTAAGCTTCCTGCTGTACGTGAATCTGTTCCCGTAGACAGGTAATGCGGTTAATTTGCTATAAATGCCACCCTCAAGTAGTATTTTTAAGGAGCATATGATTTTGCTCAAAGCTTATAGGTTGAAAGAGTAGAAGTCTCCTCAAGAAAACATTATAAAACAAGTTGTATGGTAGATTGTACCTTTTGTTAGATGCTCATACACAATCAATCTGGAGCTAAGCTTATTAAAAACAAAGTAATCAGTTTTCAAAGCATCTGATTTGTTAAACATTCAGTTAGATTTAAAATCATAGTTTATCAAGGCTCACGTTACTTGCTTGCAACCAACTTTTAAGCAGTGAACTGCGTATCAGCATTATTTCACAGTAAAAGCCAAAGTTTTTTTGGAACAGTTTACTTTAGCAGGTTGTATATAGTTTGAATCTATAACAAATGTCCTCTGTAAAGTCATCTGACAATTTCAAATCACTTTAGCTTTGAAATTGCAATAAGCTGTGAAACCAAAACAACTAAAATAGTAAATTACAAACCTGCAACGACATTTGTTACTAAAGCAATTTTACCGATTCAAATCATGGTCAGTAGTTAGCAATTTGAAAAAGTGTAACAACTTTGAGAGGCTTTTTGTGTTGCATTTAGTTTTAGGTAGCAGATATTATAGCTTAGATAATGCAAAATAAAACAAATAAAATAGTTCATTGTAAAATCTTTGCGTCCTCTGGTATAAAGTTTGTTATAAACCATAGCTAAAAAGTGCAAATTTAGTTTCACTTTTTATTAGCATGTTCATGTGTCTGTAAAAAAAAACTAGTTTTATGTCAAATTAAAAAAAGAATTGCTCTAACAATCCCATTTGCATTAAAGCCATTCGATGTTTTCACTTTGCACATAAAAACAGTTTTACAATGTATGTCGACGAATTTTGTACATGCAAGTAGCCATATGCCTACATGTACAATTTTCACGGTTTTTATTAGGCGATTCTTTTTGGCGGCTATAATAACAAAAATCTATTAAAGTGATTGATAAAATTTGATACAGAGATAGAAGAAATATTTGTAGTTAGTTTTGTTATTGGCAAATTTAAAATTAATTCACAGACAAAACGCTTTAGTGCGACTGAGCAGCTTTTAGATCTAATTAACGGTGAAATTGCCTATTAAAATCATACAATAAACAGTTTAACATAAACATTGTTAGTCACAACCAATATTCATCTAAACTAAAAATAACAGAAATCAATAAAAATTTTATGAATTTGCATATATATATATAAACAAAAAAGGTGGAGCTGCCCAATGATGACTATGATAGATCAAGCCTCTTAGTAGGTAGACATATGCAGCCTCCTATACCAAACATTGAATACTGCATACACATCTGTGTTAAATTTGTATTACTAATGCTTTTTATTATTTATTTTTAATGTTCATTTCATAACCATGAAGTACTGAAGCAAAAAAGGTGATTTGCAAAGTAACGAAAAACTAGTGTCAATGCATGCTGGAAAAACAAGGTTATTTTAGAAGAACAACTAGGATATATATAAAATAAACAATAGTAATACTCCATCAAATGTTGAAAACAAATATACAAAAACATGTGACATGTACATTTAGTTTTCATAACACTTGGTTTTGATACAAAAAATAGAATCAAACTAATGGTATACATTGTTTCCATGTCGTTAGTTTCCGCGCAGATGCTACAAGTATTTGCTTTATTGCTTCTATTCGTGTCACCTCCTTTTTTGTTTCCAAATCCATGTTTACTGCCTTCTAACCTAAATTTTTTTTATTTCCTTAGCTAGTCAATATAAGCATTAAAATTAACTTTTTTTACCAAGCTAGTATTCATTTTGGCCATTTTGAACAGTTTTACAAAAGGGAACTGTTATAAACAGCCACAGTTGCAAATGCATGCTAGTAGCAAACCATAGCTTTATTAGAGTAGCACAGGCTGAATCCCGTTAAACAAAAATTAAAATTGGTTGTCATGATAGAAACATTTAAAATATTTAAGATATAATAAAGTCTATATTATTTCTAAGTTTTGGGATTCATCTGGAGTGCTTAAGAGGGCAACTCTATTTTTGGCCCTAGCTTAAAACTTTCCTCGCTTATATCACAATTTTTTAAAGGAACTTATGCTTAAGTTTATGCTTCAAGTTAGAGTTGAAGCTTAAAAATGTTTGATTTATTTTGTTGTACATTGCATGTTTTGGAACAAAATGATAAACCCAGAAAGAGTAGTTGATGTAATTCACAAAAATATTGCATTCTAAGACTAGCTTCTCTAGCTCTACTGCTTCTACTTTTAACAACTGAACAAAAGTTTTTTATAAGAAATGAATTTCGTAAACATACCTAATAAAGATTTATATGCTTAAAAAATTTAGTAGTTTAAATTTCAATTAAATTACCAATAATAACCATCAAATAATTTACTTAGACTCTACATAGTATAAAACAACTTTGCTAGATTTGTTGATAATTAACTCAACTGCAGCAGCAGGTTCATAATAGCTGATGTCTTTTTAACCAGCAAAATCAATGTACTAAGCTTTTGCTCAGTGAAGCCACCTTAACCCTTTAGCTTGAGATGCGACATAAATGTTTTTTTTTGTTCTGTGGAGAAACTACATAGACGTCCATATTGGTAGAAGTTTGTAAAGCCTTTGTCTAGTAACAACAAAAGGCATATGGATGCTTTTAATCAAAAAATATTGTCATCAGGTTATCGGTCTATAAATTCCCATATGAAATGAATATCTGAAAGGTATTTTTTGCTTCAATCAAATACGATGTCGCTACTCCATCACTAAAAGGCAAAATGGAAAAACCAGCCAGCAAGCATATTGGCTTCGAAGGCAATGAAATAAAACTTTTATATGATCCTGCGGTGGGCAATGACCATTTACCTGGTCAATACAATAATAATTTGCATGATATTAGCGGCGTCCACCTTAAAAACTTGCAAAGTATAGGCAAAACTCATAATTATTGTAGTGAGGACGATGATAATGCTATATACATTTATGCTGTTGTTTTGAATGCTAGAAAAGTAGTGATAAGTGCAAGAAAAGTGCGATAAAATTTTAGCCTGTGACAAAATTAGGGTTTAGTCACTATGAGATGTTTGCATTATAACATTTTAGTGGTATCTATACTCATCTATTTGACAGTTTCGTTACGCGGTGCCAATTTTGGATTGGGTTACAATCGTATGTAAAAGGCGCACTGTCTATGTATCTTCAATGTGAGATTTTGTAAGTTTGATCACTTACAATGTACTGTTTAAATTTGATTGTCTAGTTTTAGTGTTATCAGGATTAATAGCACAGACAAAATCTGGGCTGCTTGAAAAGTATGTGTGATTATATCTCACCTGTTTATGAGTGTCTCGGGTATCATCTTCCTACCATAGATGATTTCAACTTTCCACAACTAGTTAAAACTTATAATCTTTATTCAATAAAAACACTGATCCGATATAAACTAGTTTTATTCTAGCTGATTCAAAAATGTGAAAGTTGCATTGACTCGCTCTACCTATTTAGTATATTTAGCACTTCAAATGTAAACCCTCTTAAATTGCATTGTAGTCCTTTTCGGTTCTATCTGGTTCAAAACAGTCCATGACTTGTCAATTGAAATATTTATTTTTAGTACTATATTATACTTTACTACTATAATTGGTGTAAATGCATTTATAATAAAGTGGTTGGTAAGTCGAGCATAATTTGGTATGTTACAGTTTTGAATTACGTAAAATTTAATTTTGTGTTAGATTAGACGTCTCAATGAAACCTTTAGGTTTTAAAAAGGGTTTACACAGCTTGCCGCTGGAATGTGAATCTTATTTTGATTTCTGAGCTGCAGATCACAAGATGTATTTGGAGATAATTAGAGTAATTTGAGCATACACTCTTCAATTCGATTAAAATAGTATTTTAAATAGCCTAACGTTATGGATGACAACCATGTCCTGGTGATGCTGACTATTGCCAGTTACAATTTTGGTTAGTAGCCACTAAAGCTGCGAGTTTCTATTAAACAGGAAACTTAAATACTGGAAAGGTAGAAGGGCATAAAAAACATGTAATTAAAAACTGTTCTAAGCAAGATGCATGAACATACCAACTTTGAGTACATAGCGCCAACTGTATGAAAGGAGTTTTTTATACAATCACATATTCAATCCGTGCATAGAATGAATTTGACTGTTAGGCAGTTAACAACTTTATTCAGGTCAAGAGCCCTAATACCCTCAGCTTGTACAAAAAGTACCGTAGCAATATAGTGTGCTGGGAAAACTTTTCAGTTGTGTGTGCTTGCATGGGCGCACCTGCGTATGTGTGTGTGCGCGTGCCTGTGTGCGCGTGCGCGTGCACGTGTGCGTGTGTGTGGGTTTTATTTCATCAGTTAGTGGAAATGCCCGCAACATTTGGCAAACTTAAAAAGCAGGTCTTCACTCTAGGAATCTAGGTTTAACAAATGGCTTTCCATATTAACTCTAAAACTAGTAAAATCAGAGGTTTTGCGTAAGTCTATTGGAAGACTGTTCCATTGTGATGGTACTCCGTACTCGATTGTTTTTTGACCTGAAGCAACATAAAATAAGGGTTAAGGCAGATTGGTTTCTAAAAATCTGGTATTATAATGAAAATCCTTCTTGGTTTTGTCATCACTCGAGTAAAATTTTGAATGAGCTATCAAGAGAATTTTATACTGATAAAATTTGTCTATAGGCAACACAGAGAGCTAGAAAAACAGGGAGCGAGATGAAGTTAGTGGTGATTTATTTAATATTATGGGCATTAGACGCTTTTGTGATACTAGTATTCTTTCTAAACAACAAAGTGGAACATTTCCCCAGAACTCAAGGCAGTAACTAACTTTCTAATATTGTACTAACAATACCTTCAGTTATGGAAAAATGCTAGAAGGCAGTCAATTGGCACAGTTGCTGCAGTGTCGGCGTAGAAACTGGAATTCTGTGAGGTCAAATCTAGTGTGCTGCAATATTTTATTCAATTTTCAACCATGGCTTCAGGTGGGCAGACACTGTCTTCATTATAATAGTAAAGACTCTGTGTGTTGAATTTAATTGGTGAATATTGATTATAAAGAAACATTATAGTCCTAATCATCAGTCTTTAAAGAATAGAGAAAACATAATATTATTATGCTTTATTAGTTATCTTGAGGTGTTGACTTATGTTCTAAAAAAAGAATCAAGGAGATTGACCCACTAGAAGCTGAAATATAGCCAGCCAAACACAGGTCTACCTAATAATGAATCAGAGGAAAACCCTTCGAAAATCCCCATAACTGTGACGTATAAAATCGACCTAATGTTCAGGTGCCGGAGTTGTGCACCCTTACCGCTGTTACGTATAATGATTGTTTTGGCCACGAGATGTAAAACGCTTCTCGCGATAGTAAATAATTTACAGACTAGCTCTGGTTTCTCAGAAAAATCAAGCAAACATTGTGTGGTAAAGGCATTTGCCCACAACCCCTCGCCGTGATTTTTTCAAAACAGAAGAGTAGATTTTGACTATTGTCCTTCAAATTTTAACTCGATCTCCACGGATATGCTCCGAAGATCCTCTGTTCAACGAACGGCGCGTGTATAGTCTATATGCGAAATCCGCGATTGCAGTTCGTTTAGAATAAGAAATGAGAATGTGAATTTTTGTTCATTCATCATTTTTCTATTGTGTATTTACTGCAGCATTTAATTTATTTTCATGATTATCGTCACTATTAACAGACTGTAAGTTCACTACAGCCATAATCTTAAAAAGAATAACTTGACCGTGCTGCTCTTGCTGTAAGAAAAGAAAACGATAACTTTTGATTTGATTTTTCTATTGATCTATTATTTTATCTATGATTATTTTTTATGATTAATATAATAATCATAATGCATATTATACAAAATAATAATATAACTGCAAAGAGAATAAATGATGTAACTAATATAATTTGTAGAAAGTGATAGCAGAATGTTACGAAATAATAGATGCGTGTAATTATTTTATTCTAAAACTAATCTACATGTCAAAGGGACTGGTTCGGAATTCTCAGAGCAATGATTGTTAGGCCCAATTTGATTGTTCTATACTTCTAGGGATTAAACCAATTAAAACGCCCTGATTGTTATAGGAGAGCGCATTAGTTGGCTTAATTGACCAATGGCACACAAGTCGATTTCATACGTCATATATTGATGATTACCAAAACACTTATGTTTTTTTGGTAGACCTGTGTTTGGTTGGCTATATCTCAGCTTCTTGTTGGTCAATCTCCTTGATTCTTTTTTTAGAACATCACTCAACACCTCAAAATAAATAATAAAACATAAAAATATTATGCTTTCTCTATTCTTAAAGAGAGAGCCTTTCTAAATTCAACTGTCTAATACACTTTATATTTCAATGATGTAATTCTTAACTACTATTTTCACAATAAATTGTTTAGCTTTGAATTAAAGCTTCAATGCTAATTTTCATTGTTTTCATTTTTATTGTGCTGATAAACTTCTTTTGATGACAACATCAAAAAAATTTTCAAATAGGGACCAATCCTTCGTTTTATTTTGTCGTCATTCTATCATTGTCTGCCATCTTTATGGACAATTTTTATCGTTAAAAACACAAAGCTTCGGCAATTAATTATTGCAAACAGTGCTTTGGTTTGCAATTTTTTTTATTTTAGTATCAAAACAACACCAAAAAATACTATTAATCAAGAGAATGACGATCGTTTTCTACAAAGATGAAAGCTTTTTCGTGGATGAGCGCACGTGCAAACAGGGTGATAACGTAAAAAAAAAACGATGGATTGAATTTTCAAACTTGGGAGGAATGTCAACATATTGGGAAATGCACTTGTTTCAAGTGAAACAGAATTATCCAAAGTTTCAGTATGAGGGCATCTTTTGTGCCATTGACTGAAAGTAGAGTAGCTAATATAACATGCTACCAAAACTTCCCTGTCACAAGTCTGGCCAGTGTTCAAATCTCTTCAAAACAACATGGTAGAGCACAATTTTTAGTCCGTATTGGTTGAAAGTTTTATGACATCTTGAGGCAGGCTGTAAACTAACTAGTGCTCAACAGTTCTACTTTTAAACTACATAAATAAATTGAGAAATGGTTGCATTGCAGGTAGAGTAGTATTTCTACCAGCGGAGGCCTGGTGATCTAGAACCCCTGACCTGCAAACAACAGGTTCAAGTTCAATTCCCAAAAAATGCTACTGGTGGTGATAGGAATGGCACTCAACCTTAAATTTCTCTCTGCAACTAGGCATGTTTCCAGTGAGTGAGGTTCCTTTGCCACTGAGTTGAAAAGTGTCTAGCTAATATTGATTGGCTAGACTTGTTTAGCTCAATTATTTAAGGTTGCATCGCTTTACCACACTTAGCTTTTGGCTACTATGTGTAACAGTAACCATAACTTTTTGCATCATACTTGATCTGCGAGGAATTGCTAACATGAGTCGTAGGGCAATTACGGTAGTACATGTAGCTGCGATTTAAAATTTTAGAATTTTTGACAAAATTAAATTGTTCAATTTAAATTTGTTAATAATTTCATGCTTTGCTATGAAACACTTTGATTTTTTTATCACTCTCTGCTAGTTAGATTAATCTTTGAGCATTGCAACAACTGTTTGAGTTGATTTGAATAGTTTGTTCTATTTAGACTGATGACCCTTTCATGGGGTGGAAAACTAGAACTATTAAGAAGGACGAATTTCACAAGAAAAACGTCTCATTTCACCAGTCTGTAGCATTGTCTATTTGCCAAAGGTTTGCTAATATTTTTCAGTTTTTATTATCTTGCAAAAATATTTAACTTTAAGATCAATATATTGCTTTTATAAAATTATCATAAGAATAGTTATTCAAATTTATTTGTCTGAAGGTTTCTGTAATAAAGGTAGACCGTTTGAGGCGTAGACTGATTTACAGGTAAAAAATTGTGGTACACCGTTTATCAGCCTATGTTTTTTCCCAATTACCAAAGGTTTCATCAAACTATTTAAAAAGTTAGCCAAAATTCTTTACGTCTTATGTACAAGCTACAATGCCCCTTTTTGACAAAAAACATTTTTTTGTTTCGATCAAGTTTGCAGAATACTTCCAGACTTGTGAACGCTCATAATTGCTTTCTGATAGATCGCTATCAAAACCATTCTACATTCAACACAACCAACTTTCAAACTGTGTAAATTACACATCAGCTTGCCATTTTACTTCTAATATTGCATTTCAGAGATATAATAAACATTTTTCCTTATTGCTGTTGTTACATTACATACATTACAGTAGATTAGGCCTACAGCGTTAATTAATATTCATTTTATTGTTGTAAAACATAGGTTTGAGATAGTAGTAGATTAGGTGTGAATTTTTTACAACATTTTGTTTTGCATAATTGACATTTTGAATTTAATTTCAAAACAATTTGACAACTACCATGAACATACAACTTCCCAGAACCCCCTGCCATAGCCGACGCATTGGCCGTCCACGTGTCTCTCAATTATTACAGCTCAATAAGAGGATAAGTAAAAGGTCCTCACAGCAACCATCAACATCAAATGCTAATGTTCAACAACACGCTACTCAAATTAACAACAAAACCTCATCTGATTTAGAGAATTCTTTAGTAGATATTGCAGGCGATGTAAATGACATGGACTTGACAGCCTCTTTGTTTCCAGATAATCATGATTTTATGGACATCATTGACCATGAACATATTGCACAAAACAATATTGTTCCTTCCAATGCTGCTCTCTTCATCACATTCCTCATTTTCAATCTTTAGATTGTCTTGATTTTCAAGAACTGCGTAACAACTTTCTAGGCAGACTTGACAACAACATATCACGGCTCACGTGTACTGGATGTAATGAGAAAAATTTCATTACATACAATGCTCCAATACAACTATGTCATACATGCCAATAAGTTTTCCTGTCAAATTCCTAGATTACTAGAATTTCCTTTTTGAAGTCATGCTTCCTCAAATTTATTTTATATCATCTCGAACAACTCTCATTTACACCATACTCTGTCAATTCCTGCTGACAACTACTTTTTCAACAACCAGCACTACCCTTTCTTTTTTCATTATCACTTATTCCATTATCAGGTCGTGGGCTGTATGACAGGGGAATTTCTGGTGTAAAATAATGCTCTAATTTTCTACTGCTGTGCAATACAGCATTTTCGAGACTAAATTGATGTTATAAGCTATATCTAAATATACTAAATAAAGTGTTGTAAATAATTGTCTCGCTGATAAATGGTTGCTGATCTGGTGCATGCTGATTGCTACTTCACTCCGACAAGTCATAAATCTAGTTGGCTCCTTGTAATATTGGTGATATAAATTTCCTTGTGCTTAACACTCTGTAGAGTTGTTTGATTCACTGAATAGCCGTCAGTAATTGTTGTAGCCAATTAGTCTCTTTCAGATTAGGTGGTGTTGGTCAATAATAATCATGATTTAGTAGCAATGTTGTGCTGTTTTTCATTCATAAGTGTGGTTTATTAGAGCAATCACAAAATGTACACCTTGACACTATGCATGTATTCTCATTAATGCTGGCTTGAGGGATTAGTTCTAGCTACATGACAAAGAGGGTGTTACATAATACATTACATAATATGATGCAAACTACATCACCCCTTGATTTATAAATCACAACCAGGGTAATCAGAAAATATTAATAGATTACATACTAGCATAACATACATGTATATCTGAACTGACAATACAAATCGTCACAACCCAAACATGGCTCTAGTGTTCATAAAATTCTCCATATCTTTCTGGAGGTCGCCTGTCTCTAATAGGTCTAGTATTGCCCACTGCAGTATTTTCGCTGTCATGATCACTGTCACTCTCAGTATCTGAGTCTACGGAACTATTGTCATTTTTACAGATGTTGAGATTATCAAAATCAAATTCAACTTCCACAGCATCGTCACTTGACACCCTATCACTGCCCATATCCTCGCCATTACAATCAGCTAACCGTATTTCTGAAATGTGCCTGTTTGTGCCATCAACCTCTAAGACTACATCAGATACCAACGCAGTTACTGTTCCTTTTGCCCATACAGTAGTACATTTAGCATGCACTGGCTTAACATATACTGTGTCACCAATTTTGTACGGGTTTCTTAACGCTCCACGTGAAAATCTTTGTGGCTCTGCAACAACGTCAGGATTTCTTACTGCGTAGGAGTATAGCATTTGCGAAGGTACAATACCTCGCCTGTTTGGGGTATTGTTGTACCAAAATACCATTCTGTTAACCTCGTTTCCTGAACGCGCAGCCATTCTTTTAATTGTCCTATGGTTACGTTCGACAATGCCATTACCAGATGGCCTGTAAGCGCAACTTAACAAATGATTTACATTCCATGTTTTAGGATGCTAGACAACTGCGCGCTTTTGAAGCATGGACCGTTGTCAGAAAGCAACTCTTGTGGGGGACCCCGCTCCTCAAATATGCGTACCAACTGTGCTATTACAGAGTTGGCTGTCTCATCTCTCAGTTTTAACCATATTGCAAATCTGCTAGGGCCGCAATCCAAGATGGTCAAATAAGGTATTCGGCCCACATGTGTGATGTCAACAGCAAGTCTATGCCACACCTTTTTGACTTCCAAATTTCCTCTCTCCCATCTCACAGGTGAAGGATCAATTTTTTTGCAGATTTGACACTCTTTCACAACCCTTTCAATCACATCTTTTGAGGCTCTGTCACCAAACCTCTGATTAGCTAAGTAACTCATCTTGTCAACTCCTAAATGGTGAACTTGATGCATGTTATATATTTCTTCATCAATACTTGAAACTTCCTTCGCTGCTACGCCCACACATGATACTAGTGGTTTCAGCCACTTTTTGTTCACCCTCGTTAAAACATCAGCACGATTGTCCGCTGACTTGACCAAGGACATTTGTAGAGTGATGCCATATTCTTCTACCAATTGCCCAATAACCCCAAGCCGCCTTTTGACTATCATTTCTGAAAATCCACTGACTTTGGGGCAATGGCTTTCTGTGATAATGGAATTAACCCAGTTATACACTGATAATGAGTCAGTGACAATCGTAGCTTGTTTTACTCCCCACTTTATTGCAAGATTTAATCCTTTAAGTACGGCTTCAAGTTCAGCTACATTTATATGCATACTGTCATCAATTTTCCTTAGCCATGATGCATCTTCTACAATGCTACCTTCCATTTCTATGCACACACCAATAGCTATAGAGCTCGCATCACACCAGACCTTGCAACACTCATATCTATTCACAGACTATTTGCCTTGCACTGGGTCATGTCTTGTTACCCTATTTAGTGTTTCATCTAACATATGCAGCACTTCTTTTGCTATTGCATCATCCCACTTGCCATCAGCAGCACACCGCTTCATGTAGCTGCATGCGACTCGTAGCCAGCCAGCTACTGGGTAGTGACCAATCAGTTTACCACACACAGAAAACAAATCTCTTTTTGTGCGAATGCTTTCTACTGTTGGCACAGCTGAGTCACTTTGTCATGTACATATACCTTTTTTACTGATTGTCACACGAAGCCCTAGAACACGTGCTTCACGTAAATCGACAGGCTCTTTTGTGACTAGACCAAACTTTAACAAATGGCTGCGCACAACTTCGACTGGCACTACTGACTTATTTACTAAAATATCATCAATATAATGATCAGTACCAGCAGCAACCGTAGGATCAAGTGACAACACTGTTGACAATATTTTTGACATAATCTTAGGCGCTGCATTGAGACCAAAACCTAGTCTAGTCATGACATACAATGTTCCATGGAACATAACAGCTTGAAATCTCTGCAAACTACTATCAACATGCAGTTGTAAATATGCTTTCTTTAAGTCTAACATGCAAGCATCACTGCCTAACTTACGCCACTTGCGGAGTTTGTCTTGGCATACTGCGGTGTCCAAACCAGGATGACTGCTGACATACCCATTCAGTTCTCTGCTATAATTCATTACAGGTCGTACCTTTGTCTCTTTATTAGGTTGTGTAGCTGCCAACAATGGAATAATGCCAGTTACAGGTCCATGAAGCGCTTCTCGGTTTGGCTGCAGCCATTCGTTTTCTATCCATTGGATAACCTGTTTTTCATATTCTTCTCTGACGGCATCATTTATAGCGTATTCTCCACATGTATTGGACAATATAGGCTCTCTACTTAACCACTTCCAAGCAACTGTCCACTTGTGGCCATCAAATTGTGCTTTAAAGTCTCTATCATCTATAACTATCGGCGGCTGCTGGTCATCATTATGACTGACAGGACTAGCTTTGTTACGTAGCATCACGCCAACTGTTCTTAACTGTCTTGCTCCAAAGAGTACACCTCTATTTTTATCTATAGATACCCCGCCTAGCTTTGCAATGCCATCCATTCCCAGTATCATCTGGCAACCGCTTACTAGCTTCGGAGCAATCATACACTGAACTTTAATTTTACAAGAGTGATCCAGTTCTATATCAAGAGTTGTCTCACCCTTGCATGTAGTGATATGTCCATTTAACATCATTATTTGTCGCTGAGGACCTTTCGGCAGCAATCCTAACTGCTGTGCCCACTGTTGTTGTATAATTGATTGCTCACATCCACTATCCACCAATGCTTTTATCTTTGTGCCTTTTATCCATACCTAAACAAAGGGTAGCACCGAGTTTTTTACATTGGGGGAAGAGCCGGTGCATACACTTCCCCACTGGCATTTCCCTGCATCTGAAAACAGTTTTTCTGGATGTGACCAAGTTTATTACACCGGTAGCACCTGACCTCACGGCGCTGCCAATGCTGCCTCCTTTTCCCAGCAGCACATGAGGTCGTTTCGCCATTTCCTGCAGTTATCATCATGCGGGCCCTGTTCACTAACTCCGAAAGACCCATGTCTTCTACAGAAGCAATAGATTTTAGTTGTGTAGCCACTTCTGTAGGTAATCCTGCCATGAATGCACATTTAAGCAATGGGTCAGGTTCTGATTGTCCCATCAAAGTTGTTAAACGTTTGAGATCTGCCAGATATACATCTACAGCTTCACCATCTCTTAAAGCTCGGTTTTGCAGCTGAATATAAGCACTGAACCTGTCTACACTAAAAGCTGTCAACAAAGCTGCCTTTAGTTTAGGGTAGTCTTCCTTGATATCATCTTCTAAATGTTTATACACGGCAAATGCTGCTCCTGACAAGAATAATGGTAAGAAGGTTGTGAGATCGTCCACTTTTTGAAGCTTGGCCACTAACTCTAGCTTGTCCACCCAGACACTGAAGTCACCGCTTTTACCATCCTCATATGTCTTGATAAGCTCGGATACCTTCACTGACATTTCTAGTGTAGTTTAGAGCCGAAATAGCTTGTGGTTTATTAGAGCAATCACAAAATGTACACCTTGACACTATGCATGTATTCTCATTATTGCTGGTTTGAGGGATTAGTTCTAGCTACATGACAAAGAGGGTGTTACATAATACATTACATAATATGATGCAAACTACAATAAGCTTTTCATTATAATGATCATACAACTACCAATCTAACTGATGTCCCATATATTCACATTGCATCAGCTGTGATAGTTGGGCAATTCTCATGCTTGATATTTCTAGCGGCATAGCAATTGCCCCAGATTTTCATGTTTGCTTGTTGATGTATTGCAGTGCTTGCTGCAATGTTTTGCAGTAGTTGTAGTATTCTGTGATCACACAATTTATTATTTATTGTGACTTATTGGTCATCTATTGTTTTATCCTTGAAACTAATACACAAGAATCAGAAACTAGAGTGCAGGAGCTAAAACACATTTGGCTGAAAAATACAAAAGTATGTAAATGTGGGCCAAAAAGCCAAAAAGCCCCAAACGAAAAACTAAAATATCGAAAATAAACTTTGCCGACCAAATCTTGGATTTTAAAATTTATGCCCCATACAAAATTTAAAAAAACTTTTTTGTAGACTTTTTCTCATATGGTCGAACTTTGGTAGATGTTTTCTTTAGGCTGAAATGGTGAGTAGGTGAGTTGAAGCTAATATTTTATTTGTGGATATTCTCATAATACACAGTATTCAAATGGTTAAAAAAACTTTTAAAGTTAGTCATTGTTTTTTAAAATATTTGTGTTGTACATTATTGCAACATACCAAAGATAAATTGAATATTTTTAACAAGGCAGCCGGCTGTTCAAACAAAGATTTGATTTTTACGCGGACATTGCAAAGGATTCATTCAATATGGCTGCTAACAATTCCCTGCAGTACCTTTCTGCCATTAAGTCTATAGAAATCAGAGCGTACACTGCAAATAATGATAAACTACTAGAAATGGTGGGTGATGACTCCAGGACAATATGTTGGAGAACTCCAGGTTCCCATGATCTAGTCATCAAAGATTTTGCAGGAAACAGTAAGTTTTGCATAAGTGGTGCAGAAATAAAAAATCATCTTATTTCTGTATATTATTCAGAGAATAATGTAATTGGAGAGATAAAAAATGGCAAATTTAGACATTCTGCATCAACTGATGTGGAAGCAGTAAGTGTGAGTGCAAATAAGATTACTGTGGCTGGCAATACTTTTGAGACATTTCGTACTCATACTACCATCACTTTTAATCCGGAAGCTGATGTAGAAATGAAAGCTATGGTCATTGCTTTGGCCACACAAGATTGTTTAGTTAATGACTTCTTACAGAAAAACCTTCCCACAGATTTGAAAAGTAAAAGTGATGACTCAAATACTTCAATCACTCCAAAGCAAAAAAGACAAATTGTTACAGTGATATTTACTGATGAAGGAAACAATCAGACATATCAAATGAAAGTGGGAGAACGACAAAGTGGTACTGGCATGCTTACAATGTTTTTGATGGACAACTCAAAAAGACACAATTTACTACTGACTACCACAGTAATGGCTGGTAAAATAAGCGCATCAAATATGGTCGGAGAACGACAATACACAACTGCTAGAGACACAACCGACAAAACAATTTTATATGTATCTTTTAACTCATCTATTATTGGAAAAATAGATCTTGGTAAAAGCCATCCTGCCAGTTTAAAAACTTGTACTTCACCATCAAACAACATAATGCATGTCAATGGGGACACAGGAACAGGTACAATATTAGATTCTGCTGGATTAGAAATGGTAACCTACAAAAGATCAGATCCAATATCCTTTGAGTTTTCATTAAAAAAACTGACAAAAAATCAAAATAAACTTGCTACAGCTTATTTTTCTGCAGTTATCTATAATGTATTGACAGTTGATAAGTTTGCAGCCAGCATGATGATCACAAGGTTAATTTGCAACTGCTCATTTTGCCAGCAACCTCGACAAGCTGACCCAAGGCATCGTCTGATGGCGACTATTGATCGCCTTAATAAAATTGACAAATTTTCATTGTCTGTCGCTGGCCACAGCAGCAACAAAAACATCGTATATTACAACTTACACACACATTGTAACATTTCAAGTTTTAATCTTCTAACCTTAGAGTGTACTCCAATTCATGGATTTCAAGGTCTTGCTCAGTTCCATGCTAAAGACTCATATGGAAGGACGATATTCAAAGCTGCCGTGTTACCAGATGAAGACATTCTCGCAGTGTATACGCATGAAGACAAGTTGCTTGGATATTTTTACCAAAAAAGTGTGATAGATGACAAGGATAATATGTATTTCAAAATGAAGAAAATTGACTCAGCGTCATCGCGAAGTCGAACCCCGAAATACATTATGGTTGACTTGCAAACGTAGGAGTGTCTTGCTTATATTACTGGCCAGCATTTTTATACGCACACTAGCTGCATTACCCGTGTTTGGGAACAGATTTACGTAAAGCAATAGTTTTATTGAGAGTTGTCTTTCATACCGTAAAACAACTCCAAATATGCAATCTACTGAAATTTTTGTGCTGATCTGGCTGCATACACATATGCAGTTGTACATGTCAATAATGTTGGAGAGCCCATTGGAGATATGCAATGTGTTTTACAGCTAGTCTACAATGCATCAGTCTCGAACTACTCAAATCGGCATTGTCCTAATTTTGTACACAGAACTGATAATAAAATTGACATTGCTAGGCAAACTGACGTTGTTCAAACTGGCAGTATGGAAAAGTTTTACATATTTTAAGAAATTCTAGAAAATATTTTGCTGTTGCACTGCTTAGCTATCGCCATCTTTTATTGAATTGAGACTTCTGCATGCTTGAAACACTAATCATGACTCACCAGTTCTTAGTCTATAGCCTGTGTTTTGACATGGTATAATATACAAACTGTGCAGCAGTAATGTGGTTGTTGATAAAATTTATTATCAATAAAATCTACTATATATACTACATATATGGCCTCTCGCCTTTTCAACGTAAGGCGTTACATCTGGAGCATTTTTGGACATTTGTCCCATAAAAAAAATTCAACCCTATACTGTGTTGCATGACTGTAGTCAAGCGCGAAGTTTTCTGTCCATACAAAACGCCTGGTAGCAGCTGCTGTAGTTAGTGCATCTCGCTGTTGTCACCGTTTCATCCGCTCTGAAAATTAAGCTCAGTGAGCAGCTGTTGTAGCTAGTGCATCATGTTCTTGTTGCCGCTGCATCTGCTCGGAGGTTTCTGCACGTCTGGCCGTTGTAGCGGCTGCTCTGAGCCGTTTGAGTTACTGCTGGGGTCGGTCTAATAGTCTCTGCACTTCTAGCGGCTGCAGCATCTATTCTGGCCTGCTCTCGGTTTCTGCTCTTCTAGCAGCTGCAGCAGCAGTTCCGTTTTATTGTAGGCGTAGCTGCGTTTGCTCTGCAGTTTCTGCTCGTCTTGCTGCTGCTTCGCAAATTCGATCTCTCTTTACGGGAATCAATCTGTTTTTGCGTTTGGGCAATAGGCTTTTTGGAAGGCATTGTACTGCTTCAAGCATTTCTAACATTGAATGAGATGGTGTGCTTTTTGTAATATACGCTGCTCGCTTTCTTCTCACCGCTGTCTATCGCCAGGCTTGGAGTGCCTGTGCAAGTTCTGTAGTTTCTGTAGTTCTCGTAGCTGGAAAAAAAAGTAAAAGTAACTCAGCTGCGGAAGGAAATGAACATGTTTATTATCACAAAAAGTGGCAAATCCAACGTTTTCAACCCTTTCACTGAAGTAGACTCCCTCATGCGTTTTCTATGGTTGACCGCCATAGACACATTTTTGCGATTTTCCCAGCAATTGCTAGTAACTGAATTTTATTATTTGTTGATAACATAACCAACGATTTTTAAAACTTGTATGAAGTGACAGTGTTGTCCAAAGATTTCTCTATAAAATTAGCCTAAAATTTAATTTTAAATCTTTGTTTGAGAATTTCCAACTTAACCACTTCGGGTGCATGCACCGCTATAGCGGCTTCGAGTATATTCTTCTCAAGTTCATTAGCCAGTTTCAGGCTTTGCGTAGTTGCATTACTCATCCATCTATATTTAGAGCCTGCTTACAGTTACACTCTATCTACAAAGCTAGGCATGACCTTCAGACATGTTTGCAGACATCGACTGGTCAAACAGCTATGGTCAAATGAAAGAATTTTGAGTATTTCGGGTTCAAAGTTCAACATTTAAATCAGTTAGTAACAACGCGTAGTAGTTAGTAGTTGATGCGTATAGGCTTCAATTCAGCGATAGAAATGGCAGACTTCCAGTAGAGTGGTGACGAAGATAAGTTAACAGCTATGGAAGAGACTGTAGAGTTCATTGTATACACAGTATGTTTTAATTGTTTGTTATTATATATAGTTTTATACATTTTCATGCTACCCTTATTAGTTAAAAATGTTCGTAGAACACGAATTTTAATAAAACCGCTATTTCATGTTACTTTCAATATTTATTATTTTTAATTTTTGAAATAAAGATAATATGATCAGATACAGAATTTTCTTTGCTTTCCAAAAGTATAGGTGTTATATGTAAAAATGTGAGTGCTTCTACGGTTAAAATGACTTTTGTTAACCCATGTCATAATCTGTAGAGCATCATGATTTAATTGTACCTGAACGCGAAATTGGATTATGCAATTGTACCCGAAGTGGTTAAAAACAACCATTTTTGTGTAAGTTTTGAAAATGCCATCGAGTTAGAAAACAATTGATGTTGATGACATATGATGACTTATGTTGATGACATAGCTGATTCAGATTTTTGTGATTACACATATAATTAAAATAGCAATAGCAGTAATAGCAATAACATAGTAAATAGCAATAACATACAACGATACTAACCTTTTCGATGTAGAAATTTAGTAGGTAAAACGCAGTAGCAGTACCCGTGCAAGCTCTGTAGTAGCTGTAGTACTCGTAGCTGGAAAAGAATAAAAGTAACTCAGAACGAAGTGAACATGTTTACTATCACAAACAGTGGCAAATCCAACGCTTCCAACCCTTTCACTGAAGTAGACTCATGCGTTTTTTATGGTCGACAGTCGTAGACACATTTTGTAACTTTACCAGCAATTGCTAGTAACTGAATTTTATTATTCGTTGATAACATAACTGTTGTATATATATATATATATATATATATATATATATATATATATATATATATATATCGAACTATATTATTAGCGTCACATATAAGCTACTTAGTTACCGTTTCCGTTTCCTGGGATTCTCGAGGGCTAGGAGAAATCGTAGGGCACTTCCGTTCCGATGAAGAGAATTGCTAACACGTGTAAATACTATATGCTCAGCTATAAATGCTTTAATCGATCATTGGGTTGGCCAGCCACGACAATCCGTCTTAGTTAGGACGACAACACATCTTGATCTTCATTATGATATAATACAGGTAAACTGAGTGTGCGTATACGATATTCATCTAAGAACATTATTCCTATTAATTTCACATGGTGGCAGCGGTTTCTATGATCGAATAATGGAAGGAATTCACCCTCCGCAACAGTTAAACTTGCGGGCTGTCGACTTGTCTGGGGAATGGCGCCGTTGGGTTCGTTCTTTTAGAGATTACTTGCTAGCTATCAATTTGGTTGCGACTGACCAGGTTTCAGAGCGACGCAAGCTAGCTTTGTTCCGCCACGTTGGTGGGGAAGATGTTAGAGAGATCTACAGCCAAATGGAGTTTGTTGGAGAGGATGGAGATGGAAATCCTGTTGGTGTGGCAGAAGGTCAGGAGGGTAGGACACTAGAAGGGGTTTAGAAAGGTTCCAAACCTATTGTAACTCTAGATCTGGTGAGGTGGTGAGCCGCTTTGAATTTCATGGTAGCTCTCAGAGTGGTGAATCAGTTGATGTGTATTTAATGAGGCTTAGACGCTTGGCTGAGAACTGCAATTTTGGAGATCAACGTGACTCATTGATTAGGAATAAACTTTTGTTTGGGCTGGATAATGTGAAGCTTAGAGATCGTTTAATAACCCGTTAGAGAGATGAAGTGCTCACTCTGGACTATGTCATTAGAGCAGTTAGAGTTGAAGAGGCTTCTAAGGCACTAAATCCAGGTCCGTCAGAGATAAACTCTGTCAGCAGGAATGCAGGTCACAAAAAAGCAACCAAGGATGAATACTAGCTTTGACGATAGTGCCACAAAATGTCCAAAATGCGGCCGTAATCATGAACCTCGGTGGTGCCCGGCTTATAATCAGAAATGTAATAGGTGTGTGATGAAGGGACATTGGGGCGCAATGTGCAAGTCGAAGGCATCTCAGGCGAATAGAGTTAGTGAGGTTGTAGATGAGGAAACGGCCAATGCCAGTTTAGAGGAGTTGTATTTAGGTGAGGTTGCTGATATTGGTGAGATTGCAGCTAGAAAATTATGGTTTGCTAAGGTGAAAGTAACAAGTGAGAGTAGCCCAGACCAGGTTATTAGGTTCAAATTGGATACGGGCGCTTCACTGACCGTTTGTGGATTGGGCCATTGTGAGGGAAAAATTCAACGCACAACCGTCAAACTGTATGGCCCAGGACGAACCCCTCTGAGGTGCAGAGGGATGATTGAAACACAACTCCAGGTGGATGACATCTGTGTTGAGGAAAATATTTCTGTATTAGAGGGGCAGAAGACTCCACTCCTCAGTTTCAAGGCCTGTGAACTCCTTCAGCTGGTGTCAATGGATAAAGAAAAATGTGAAATTGGTCAGGTTACTCATGTAGAGAAAAAGTTGTTTGAGGGATTAGGCCGAGTTGAGAGACCTTATAGTATACTACTCAAGAAGGGCGCCACACCATATGCAAGTCATGTGCCTCGCCCTGTAGCTTTTCCATTAAGGCGGAAAACTAATGCGGCTTTAGATCGCATGGTTGAGGAACGTGTAATCACTCCTGTCACCGAACCAACATCTTGGGTCGCGCCTATGGTGGTGGTCCCTAAACCTAATGGCGCAGTTCGCATTTGCACTGACTACACTGAGCTAAACAAGTTTGTGGTCAGAGAGATACATCCCATGGCCACAGTTGAGAGTAGTTTGGCTGCTTTGGGTACAGCAAAAATTTTCTCGAAAATTAATGCAACAGCGTTTTTTGGCAGATCCCATTAACCCCGAGTTCTATCTACCTAACTACTTTTTTGACTCATAGAGGACGGTACAGATACTTTCGTATGCCACAGGGTTTGTGCAGCGCTCCGGAAATTTTCCAGGCAGAGATGAGTAGGATTCTTGAGGGTGTCGAAGGTGTAATCGTTCATATGGATGATATACTTGTATTTGGAAAGACGGAGGATAAACACGCTACCCGTTTACAATTGGTCCTAGAAAGAATACACAAAGCCGGAATGACCCTGAATGAATCGAAATGTCGGTTCGGTGTTCAAGAAGTGAAATTTCTAGGCTATGTCATTGACAAGGACGGCATCCATGCTGGTCCTCGGATCCAAGGCATTTTGGATTTTCCTGAACTGACCAACATAAAAACAGTGCGAAGTTTCTTGGGCCTGGCGAATTAGTTTGCCCGCTTCTCATGTCAGCTAGCTGAGGTTAGCAAGCCTCTAAGAGATCTGCTGAAGAAAGACACTGAGTGGTATTGGGGAGATACTCAAAAGAGGGCATTCCAATCTGTCAATGACATTTTCAGAAAGCCTACTGTATTGGCTGTATATTCTCCCTCGTGGGAGACAATTGTGACCACAGATGCCGGTAATCAAGGTACTGGTGCTACGTTGAGCCAGACTCAGCCGGATGGTTCACGTCGACTAGTTGCTGCTGCGAGTAGATCGCTACTGGACTGTGAGCAGTGTTATGCTGCTATTAAGAAGGAAGCCCTTGCGGTGTGTTGGGCCATGGAAAAATTTTCTCAGTACGTGTTGGGCATGGAGTCAGTCACTGTGGAGACTGACCATAAGCCCTTGATTCCCTTGTTAGGAGGTATGCTTCTGGACAGGCTACCTCCAAGAATTCAGAGATTTAAACTGCGGTTGCAGAGATTCCAATACATCTTGAGGCATGTTCCAGGAAAAGGTAACATAGCTGCGAACGCCCTATCTCGTTACACTCGGGTAAAGATAAATGCTTTGGGCCAAGCAAGTGCTTCCGAGATCGATTTTCAGATTGAGGAGATGTTTACTTTCCAGGGATTGAATGGGCGTTTGGAGGCTATGAAACTAGAACAACAAAACGATGAGGTTTTTTCAAAGGTCATGAGTTTTGTCAGGGACGGGTGGCCCAGTTATCTATCCTGCAATGACACGTTGATCAGGCCTTATTTTGAGAGGAGGGGTTTGCTTGCTGTGAATAAAGGCTTCCTGACCTTGGGGACGCGTTTAGTTATACCCTTTAGCCAAAGAGACTAGGTTCTTAGAGACATTCATAGCGGACACCTAGGCATCAATAAGTGTATTGCCAAAGCGCAGAGGTCTGTCTGGTGGCCATCTATGACTAAAGTTGTAAAGGAGATGGTTCGTCGATGCAGAACCTGTAATGTGGACTCGCGGAAACCTGTCGAGCCGCTTAGGCCGACAGCGACACCTGAGAGACCATGGCAGATGTTAGGGTCAGACCTGTTTCATTTCAGAGGCCAGAGTTATTTACTGGTCATAGACTACTATTCACGTTACTCTGAAATAGCATTGCTTAGACAAGATTCTTCTTCTGCTAACGTTATCAACCACCTGAAGAGTATATTCTCACGGCATGGAATCCCTGACTGTTTGATTTCAGACAATGGGCCGCAGTGTGCGTGTGGACAATTTACAGAGTTTGCCCAGTCTTATCGGTTCTCGCACGTTACTAGCAGTCCCTGCTACCCGAGGGGTAATGGTGCTGCCGAGAGAGCGGTGCAGACTATTAAGAATTTTTTGAAGAAGGAATCGGATCCGTATTTAGCATTGCTTGCCTATCGTACCTCTCCTTTGGAAGGTGGCTATTCGCTAGCCCCATTGTTGATGGGCCGTAATTTGCGCTCACCTCTGCTGAGTCATCCTGATACTCTTGCTCCCTGCCTTCCTGATCATGAGACTTTTTGGCTGAGGAATGATAACTACAAAGAGCGGATGAAGAGACACCATGACAATTCATATGCCAAGAACCTTCGTCCCTTACTGAAGGGAGAGCATGTTAGAATCAGAGACACTGGAGATGAAGGAGTGGTGATAAATGGATCTGACGACACCACGAGAACTTGCGCTATATCGAAAGAGGATAGCCGAGTAGTACGCCGCAACCGATCCGCAGTCATACCTATACCCAGTCACTAACCTTTGGTTCATGAAGACATCCCCGGCGAGGATGGGTTAGTGAGAATGACGCCGAGGAAAACCACAAAGAGCGGCCGAGAAATCCGACCCCCAAAGAGATTTGATGACTTTGTTTGCTAGTCGGAGATAATCTCCTCATTGTATATAGATATATAATCAGACTTAGGACAATCATCACAATACTCACTTTACAATTTACTCGAATCGAAATACTCGGGGATGTTATCTCAATATATATTATACTCAGTTACAGGGTGCTGTTTTGGCTCAAGGGGAGATGTTGTATATATATACATATATATATATATATATATATATATATATCGAACTATATTATTAGCGTCACATATAAGCTACTTAGTTACCGTTTCCGTTTCCTGGGATTCTCGAGGGCTAGGAGAAATCGTAGGGGACTTCCGTTCCGATGAAGAGAATTGCTAACACGTGTAAATACTATAAGCTCAGCTATAAATGCTTTAATCAATCGTTGGGCTGGCCAGCCACGACAATCCGTCTTAGTTAGGACGACAACACATCTTGATCTTCATTATGATATAATCCAGGTAAACTGAGTGTGCGTATACGATATTCATCTAAGAACGTTATTCCTATTAATTTCACAATAACCAATGGTCTTTAAGACTTTTATAGTAGTGACAATGTTGTCCAAAGATTTCTCTATAAAATTAGCCTAGAATTAGCTCTAAATTAGCCTAAATTAGCTTTATAATTTAATTTTAAATCTTTGTTCGAGAATTTCTAACTTAAAAACGAAGATTTTTTGTGCGAGTTCATTAAATGCGTTCGAGTTAAAAAACAAATAACTACTTATGTTGATGACACATGACAGATAATTAAAATGCACAAAATATAGATACAATGATTTTTTGTATAGCAGTGCTTGTTAACATGTTGGCAAAATGAAATATATAACCAAAACAAACAATATGGATGGAGTTTGAAATTGAAAAAATATCGTATAGATATTAAGCAATATCGGCAAAATGGCTGGCAGTAGGCCGATAGCTAAAATTGTACACGGATGCAAGTGAAAGATTTATGTAGTGGAAGTGTGGCAATTCATATACAATACAACATTGATTAAGAAATACCTACCTTTTTTATGTAGAAATGTAGTAGGTGAGAACTGCGTTTTCCCGTGACCGCAAGAAATCAAAGTTCGTGTGACTTTCTCATTACACGTTGGCAGTAAATATTAATCGCATGTAAATTACTATTCATGAATTTATTTTATTTAATGATTAGTACATTTGTATAGCTGTATAAGCTGCCGAACTCAGAACGGTGCTATTCAACACGGCCGCAATTTTGCTGTCCGAACGCGCCAATGTCGTTGGGAGCCGTAAAGAGGCGCTAACCAGATATGACGTGCTCTGTGTAAAATTATGAATAGGTTATGTATAGTAGAGGCGTGTAGTAACCGGAGAATCCCGTTAAAGATGTAGTTGCGTCAAATTTAAGTTGATCTTAAAAGAAAGCCTTTTTTTCTCTATCAGTTGATATGTTGTTTGTTGTGTTACGCGATTGCATTGCCAAGATATTTGAAGATTAAAACCGAAAAAATCTGATCGCTGTAAAAACACTCAGGCCACCAAAACGTGCCCAGACTTGCCCAAAATGATGTCACGCGTTTGGCAACCTGTCTCTATCTCTTGTATTCACATCGGCTATTTGCGATAAAAGTCTAGTCTTACACGGCTCTATTGGCATATATCTTATTTTGTATTTGCTCATGTTGGCTAGAATAAAATTTTAAATCCTGCTACAGATGCATTATTATGAATGTTTCAAAGGCCTCAAATAACGAAAATTGAAAATTTGTTCTACTCACTTTCTCCAAATGTTGTGTAAACATTTGGGTACCGACTACCAATTCTACCGGTCTACGGTAATTCTGTCAAGTCACTTTTGTAGAACGCAGTCTTTGTATCAGCACAGTTCTGCAGCTACCCATACAAACGATATACAGCTTCTCATAAGCCCCGCCCACATTATGTCGCCTATTACCTATTGCCTACGTACTAGTTTCTTACTAGTAGTATGCTTACCGAATACTAAATAAGTGAAATAAGCAAGCCACCTCTTTGAAAAGAATATAGACAGGGATAGAGTTTTAAGGATGAGAAGTTTGCTGCAAACTGGATTTGAACTCACATTCTCCAGTTCTGCGAACACCCATATACCATATCCGATTCACTACAATATTATGCAAATCATGTTTTGCATTATCTTCAACAATATTTTTTTATTATATAATTTTTACAAGCAAAAATATTTTCATCTCGGCATAAAGCTTTTATTAAAAATATTCATCAAGTCGTGGCCACTCACATAGTATTAGCTGATACAATAAGACAAATTCATCTACTGCAACAAACTCAAACAAAACATCATGGCTTATCCAGCACGCATTCAAGTCTCGCTTTCTCCTTTATGGCAGTTTCCACACTGACAAAGCTTCTTTGGCTGGTGAGACGACATATAAATTCTGTAATCAGTAAAACAAGTAAATGTAAACAAAGTAGATGCAATAAATATGTCATTCATAGATATGTCATTCTAAAGCGTATCTATTGACAGCTTCCAAATTGGGAGTTAAATAGATTGCAAGTGTAATTTTAAAAAACGATTAAACATTTAATAAAGGCACAAGTACGCCAAGCCAACGATTCGAAGCTTTGGTTCTGGAAATTAAAGATTTGCAATGATCAATCGATTTTACCCACTTCCTACGAGTGAAAATAATTTGTAATCATGACTCTAATTTACCAAAGAAAATTCAAAAAAAATATTATAGCTAGGTAAAACGGCAAATACATTAAGCTATGAAACGATGATTGGAGATAGCAAAAAATTATCATTTTATTAATTAGTATATGTATTTATGACTATAAAAAATATTACATTTACTTAAGTATAGAAGACTCTAAGTTAATTTACCTCTATTCTGTCTTCTTCTGCAGCAAAACGCTGCTGACGCCTGTCAGCTGTGGCCATAGGCTGTCTACTCTAATCTTTTACTAAAAGTTGCTCAGATAACTCTGAGTAGCAGTCGCTCGAACTTGAAGCCATTTTGAAACTATGTATAACTTAGTAATTGTTGAAACGCGTTGAATCAGTAACATTGAGAATTCTCTAACGATGAGATTCTTTGAGATCACAGACAACGCGTTTTACGAGTGATAACATTTATTACGGCCTATATAAAAATTTCGCACGCATGATTGGCTAACGAATCGACCTCATATTTAATGCTCGTGGTTTCATTTCAGATACCTTGCTTGTGACGTCACGAAATAGGCACCCGCTGGAACGTGAGCTTTTTAAAAGAGGGCCTCATTCAAACGCATATATCTCCGGACAGGGTTGGTTTACAAAGACAAAAATGGCATCAAATTGTAGCTGATGTTTTAGCCTTTTATTTCATTAAATTGACTTTTTTGACGCAACTACATCTTTAACGCGCCCTAGATACCTAGTAGCGGCTAATAGTCGGAAAAGTACGGTACTCTATAAAGCGGACAGACAGATACACAGATAGATAGACAACGATTGCCGTTTATATAGTAGACTAGCTGCATTACCCGTCTACAGGAATAGATTCACGCGCAGCATAAGGTTTATTGAGAGTTGTCTTTCATACTGTAAAACAACTCCAAATATGCAGTTACATCTCCCTCTCTCCATCTCTCCTTCTCTCCCCTCTCTCTCTCCCTCCCTCTTTCTCTCCCTCTCTCTCTTCCCCCCCCCCCTTTCCTCCTCACTCTCCCTCTCTCTCCTTCTCTCCCTCTTTTCCCTCTCTCCCTCTCTCCGTCTCTCCCCTCTCTCTCCCTCCCTCCCTCTTCTCCCTCTCCCTCTCTCTCCCCCTCTCTCTCTCTCTCCCTCTCCCCTCTCTCTCCCTCTCTCTCTCTCCCCTCTCTCTCTCTCCCCCCCCCCCTCTCCTCCTCGCTCTCCCTCTCTCTCTCCTTCTCTCCCTCTCTCCGTCTCTCCCTCTCTCCCCTCTCTCTCCCTCCCTCTTCTCCCCTCTCTCCCTCTTTCTCTCTCTCTCTCTCCCCCCTCTCCTCCTCGCTCGCCCTCTCTCTCCCCTTCTCTCCCTCTCCCCTTCTCTCTCTCCCTTCTCTCCTCCTCGCTCTCCCTCTCTCTCTCTCCCTTTCTCTCCCTCTCTCTCTCCCTTAGTTCAACGCAACACATGCGGATAGACAACATTTTTGGTTTTTCTGTCAGGCGTATGAAGAAACAGTTTTCGGTGTGTGCCTACTTTTCAGAAGGCGACGTATAGCTGGTCATGGCTGATGCAGGGTGACAGTAAGTCAATAGCAGCTGCTCTCTTTCTTTTTACAATAGCGTATCACAACGCTCGGAGTACTCGTGAAAGTTCTGTAATAGTAAGTTACAGTAGGCCTACTCTTAGCTGGAAAAAAGTTGGTAACTCGGCTGCTGAAGGAAATGAACATGACCCACTATCACGAACAGCGGCAAATCCAACGTTATTAAGTAGTGGAGATGTGGCAACTCATAGACAATACAACATCGTATAAGAAACACTTACCTTTTTGATGTAGAAATTTAGTAGGTGAGAAATGCGTTTTTCCAGTGGCTCCAAGAAACAAACGTTTACGTGACCTTCTTGGTACACGTTGGCAGTAAATATTAATTGCATGTAAATAACTACTCGTTAATTTATTTTATTTAATAAATAGTACATTTGTATAGCTGTATAGACACCTTTGTATAGGCTGCAGAACTCAGGAAAGGTGCTTTTAAACACGGCAGAAAATTTGCCGTTTGAAAAGCGTGCTAACCAGGGATTTCAGTTAATGCGCTCCAGCGGTGAAAGAAAAACAACAGAATCGCCACACCTTTATATAAGCCGCTTGGCTCAAATCGTCAGAGAAAAGTAGCGGCTAATAGTCCATATTACGAAATTACGATATCACGATAATTAGTACTCATATTAATTCGGTTGGCTTCGTTCGACCGGATGGAAAAAGAAAGACCGCTCTATAATTTATTTACCGTTACTACACATATTACCTAATTCAGTTTGCTTCGTACGACCGAAATTCGTACGACGATAAAAGGAAAGACCGCTCTATAAGGCGGACAATCAATCAGATAGACAACGATTGCCGTTTATATAGTAGATAGAGAACAGCGTTTTTCTAGTGGTTGCAAGAAACAAATGTTCACATGACCTTTCCGGTACACGTTGACAGTAAATATTAATTAGATGTAATTTACTACTCATTAATTTATTTAAAGAGTAGTAAATTTTATTTAATTCACTACTAATATTTACTACTAATTTAATTTTACTACTTACTCATATTAATTAGGTTTGCTTCGTACGATCGAATCTGTTACAATCTTGCCACAATCAATACTCATAGAGGATCTATTCTTCAGCCCTGAACCCTTGTATATAGTACATATCAATCAATTTATCTTTGGTATAAGCTATCCTGCATTACTTATTTGAAGTCATCCTTTCATGTAAATTTTCTTTTAACTTTTACACAAATAATCTCAAAATAAATATGAATTGTTCACTACTATCTTGCATTCAGAATTCTTCTACAGTTTCTGTTTTATTGGATAATATGCCCGCAAATAGAGGTTTTTTGTTATTTTGTTATCAGCAAAATAAAAGATTACTAACTAACTAACGATCGAATCGAAAAAAAGGACCGCCATATAATTTATTTATACTGCTCATATTTGTGAGTTATCGGGGACTCAATATATCGAGAAGACAACTCATACTATTAGCATATCAGTATTTATCATCCATCCCTAAGATGAATAGCAGGTTACGTATTACAATAGAGGCGTGTACTAACCGAAGATTCCCGTTAATGCGCCCTAGCGGTGAAAAAAAAACACAGAATAGACACGCCCTTATATAAAAGTAGCGGCTAACAGTCCGAAAAGTGTGGTACTCTATAAAGCGGACAGACAGATAGACAGATAGACAACGATTGCCGTTTATATAGTAGATATATAAACAGCAATGTTTTGAATATTCAAAAATTTTCAAACTAGCCATGATCATATCATTTGCTGTTAAGTAATTTTGTGATGTGTTTAACTTTGACCATCAGGCAAGCGCTGAAATTTCATATCGTTACACGGGCTCAACAAGAGATGTCACGAGAATAGCATTATTATAATATTGAACATACTATGAAGGTTAAAGGAAATTGTATCCTGATATCTTTGTATGCTGCAAACTTGCCTTGATCACTTGGCTAAACTTATTTATGTATTTATTTCTCATAATGAATGATTAATAAACTTACAACAATAAACCAAAAGAAATTATTACGGCAAAGATTCATATGTACATGTACATGCTTACATAACTCATGTATATCAAACGACTAGAAAAGTTGACCAATCCTATTAGGACGCATATTGCCCATGGGTTTGGTCTCTGCATTAAGATGTGAAGCTGATTAACCATTTATTAAAGATTGTTAAAAAGCTTCAACTGTTACTCAATTCGATTCAATTTTCCTAAAATAATATTTCAACTGTTATTTCTTTTAAAACATTATCTGTGAAATAGTAAGTTGTAAAAATCAATCTGATTTAGCTAAAGGTATAAAAGTCTACATCCAATTAATATTAAATCAGCTGTCCTAACTTGAATTAGTCCTAAATCAATTCACCAACAAAGATAAAACATTTCTTTATATAATCTTAACCAAAATTTACTTTTGGAATCCCATCAAAATAAAAAAGTCACAATCACTAATTTAGGTCAGCCATCACTTCACTCTATCGACTGTTTGTATAGCAAGTACGAGCTATTAAATATACCTAATACTCCAAGTATATGGTAAGAAGTCTGACTAGTTGGTTTAATACTCCAAGTATATGGTAAGAAGTCTGACTAGTTGGTTTAATACTCCATGTATATGGTAAGAAGTCTGACTAGTTGGTTTAATACTCCAAGTATATGGTAAGAAGTCTGACTAGTTGGTTTAATACTCCAAGTATATGGTGAGAAGTCTGACTAGTTGGTTTAATACTACAAGTATATGGTAAGAAGTCTGACTAGTTGGTTTAATACTCTAAGTATATGGTAAGAAGTCTGACTAGTTGGTTTAATACTCCAAGTATATGGTAAGAAGTCTGACTAGTTGGTTTAATACTCCAAGTATATGGCAAGAAGTCCGACTAGTTGGTCTAATACTCCAAGTATATGGTAAGAAGTCTGACTAGTTGGTTTAATACTCCAAGTATATGGTAAGAAGTCTGACTCGTTGGTTTTTGTACTCTACATTTTATACTACCGGAGAAAAATCGAGTACATTAATGAAATGCAGAGCCACCTCCAACATATATTTTTCTACACACAGGTTTTATTAAACTTTGTTACATTCTGAACAATAGAATCACCAAAGAAAATTGGCCACAATGCTGGAAGTGTTACAAAGTGTTATGAAATGTTCCTAACTTTTCATTTTTGCAGTTTGTATGGTAACAGGCTATTTTTATCGGCCTATTACTAGTTTTGTTATAAAGCATGGGTAATAAATGCTGGCACAAAGATTCAGAGAGATGAAAATATTTTCTTTCAGCTGAGTTAAGTGCAGTGTCAGTCTTATGAGCTGCAACCTAAAGGTGTGAACAGTGTCCAGATAAGTATTGTAATAATGCCCAATAGGTTCAATTTTTCTGATAATTTTTAAAGAGGTTGATAATTTTCCTAGGTTTCAGCATTATTTCAATACAATGATTATCATTTATCTGTGTCTCCCCTTTGCCTAGAATTTGTACAGATTCTCTTGATTGCATGAAATAGTTGGATATTTGAAATATCTTTTACTGGATTAAACAAATAACAGATTGTTATATCTATAATGCACATTGTCATTTTCAACAACTAAACATCATATAACAAAAAGTAGCATATAGGCTCTATAGGCCCAGAGCCAAAAAAGTCATTCATGGCAGTCTAGCAAAGCCAAGAATAGAAAAAACAGCCTGGCCTGTCCAATGAGTGAAAAACTTAAGTTGTCAACAAACTGAGGCCAGAATAGGTCGCACCCGGCAAAAATTAGGTAAAAAATAAGCTGTCAGTTAATAAAGGATAGACTGGCTGACTACCGAGTCGGCACTGAATAAACTAACCAGCTGCCGCACCAGCAAAATCTCACTATCCAGAAACATCGTAAAAGCACTTCTATTGGTGTAGCTGGAGTGAGTTGGTATAGACCACTGATACTGTATTGTGTTATTTTTAGAATTGCTGATTACTTTAAAAGTGAAAGATTCTGCACAATAAAAATAAAAAAATAAAAATTGATTTAATACCATCTCTTATTACTACTTTCAAGACCAACATAGAATGATTGAAGTTGTCTTCTCCAACTGGCTACCATCGAAATAATTTGACCTTGGTCATGTGACTAGTTCCTGGCTTCCGATAAGCTAATATTGTTATAATTATGATAGCTTTAAGTTTTAGGTTTATGTACAAAAAATTTTGTCAGTATGCTAAAAAATATTTGCATAGACCTCAAGCTATGTCAAAATAGTAACTTTGTCGAGTTTTTGGATTAGTTGGAGAATATGGCTAGGAATTTGTCAACATCAAGACACTGAATTGATAAACAAATATCTGCAAATATTGATGAGTTGGTAAATGACAGTGATAGGGAAGTAGAGGTAGACGGTAAACTTGGAAATACCCTCAGAATTAGGCACAATAAATGAAAACCACAGCATGAGTAAAAAATTTAAGTGCAGTTTCGTTTTATTTAGTTAGTCAAGAAATGGCTTAATGATTGGATAGATCAGAACACCCACTTAATGATAAATTCCTGATGGTTGCAGCTCAGCTTTTAGTTCAAACTCTGGTCACATTCACATCTTATATGATTAGTTCATTTGGCCTAACTATTATTGGATATGTAAGTGACTACTTGCTAATACTATTAGATTACTCGACTAGTTCCAAAGCTTCTTCTAAGTATTATAAAGCTGCCAAGTAGGATATCTTGCATTCTACAGTAACATGCAAAGTCAGACTCAATAGTTATGTAGGCCATAGATATGCTAAAGGGTTTACTATATCTATGATGTAGACTATGTACATGCAGGTTGTGGACGGGTGGGAATGTAGATGTGGGTGGGAGTGTAAATGTAGAAGGTGATGCCTCCTCTCAAACCCACCAATTCCCAAACTGATCGATTCCGGAAGTAGATTGTGGGCTATTCATATATTATAGATGAATAGATGAATATATAATATATATGAATGAAATATATAATATATATATTTATATGTTTTTCAAGGTTGGTGTGTTTGTCTGTGTATGTCTAGTTAAAGGTATTATGATTGATTTAGACTCACGGTGATCATGACCAAAAGTTTTAAACCCACACGCTCTACCAATGAACTACATGTACACAAGGCTTGTTGATCAAATACACTATCATACACCATATAGCAGATGTACATGCTAAATGATGTACTGCTTGAAACTCTATGAATTTTGTTGACTCTACAAAACATGATGATTTTTGCATTATTTTGAACTGCCATTTTTTGTAAGGTTTAATTGCTTTATCCGCAGTCAAGGCCAATTCATTTCACGTGGATAATTTTATTATTTCCGTAGGAATAGCCTCGGCATTCTCTTCCTGTTTGGTCAGAAAAAGACAATATGATACCTCATTTTTACATCTGTACTAGTACTGAAAGGTACCGGTGTTATTGTAATCAAATTTTTGATTGATAGCTTCTGGTGGAACAGTAACTCTTTTTAATACACACACCTATGATATGCAAAAACTGTTATTATTAACTCGACGCATTTAGGATTTGGACTATGTTTTTTCAGTCTCTGTATATTGTATCATTACCGAATCAGCTTTTATTAAAAATGTTGCAAAACAGACTTAATTTAAGTATTACTTGTTAATTATTTCACATTTACAATTAAACTCTTTGACAGTTGGTTTTTTAGAATTTATTTGACCTGCATAAAACATTTCCCTCATGATATGATGTATGAAAGTTACACTTGTTTGCCATAGTTTGAAAATCTTGTCAAACAACTGTTGTTTTATTGTTGTTGTTAGACAAGGTTGTCCTATTGCTGTATTTATTTTCTCTCCTAATTTATTTCAACTACACAGAAAACTTTTGTCTTGATATGCAGTTTGAAAGTTACAATGGCAAATGTTGTTATTTGTTAAACACAATTCAATTTTTTGTCAAAAGACTTTTTCATTATGCAAGCGAAGCCAGGTAGTACAGCCAGTACATTTATAAGGAATAACTACGGAACCTTTATAATTGTATTAGACTACGATGATGAAGTGGAGAAGAGAGTTGGTGTTGAGTCCGGTTCAGATAGTACAGGCCTATAGATAACGACTAGCTGTGCGTCACCACATGGCGTTGCCCATGTAATAGAAGAGTATTTGGACAAAAAATTGATTTGTATTTAACATCTAACAACATTTGCCATTTTAACTTTCAAACTACATATCATGAAAAGTTTTTTGTCTTATAAACAATGAGAAGTAGTGAGAGTTTTGCTATTAGCCAGTTTAATAATGTGAGCGAACAGCTTCTTGTGGAGTTATGCTATGACCCGCGTCATACGCAAAGCAGTTAGGTATTGCTCTGATATAATTACTTATATTGGCAGGCTAGCAATTCGACTTCCGTAGTCTAGTGGTCAAAGTGTGAGACTGGTGAACAGCTTGGTTCGAGATCGAATTCTCTTCGGTACGAAATATTTATTCCAAGATTTTTAAATCTATAGCAGGATTTTGACGTAAATACTTTGAGAACTATATATATACTAACTGCATTACCCGCCTACAGGAGCAGATTGACGTGCAGCATTGGGTATATCGAGAGTTGCATTTCATACTGTAAAACAACTCCAAATATGCAGTCTACTGAAATTGTTGTCCTGATCAGAGTATCTATGCACATATACATGTCAATTTTAAGGAGAACAATGAAAATCTGCAATATGTCTTACAGCTAGATGCGTGTAAAATGTAGTAAATATTCTAGATTCTTGCATCCGTTCATACCCATCTATATTTGCAGTTGAGGATCGCGCACTTCTCCCGCCGAGCCTGCCTCGGCTGACCAGTCTTTACCTGCCAAGCAGTTGACAATCGCGCTCTTGCACTTGCCTCGCAATCAATCGATTCGCACTTGCAATCAATTGCCTCGCAATCAATCGGCCCACACATGCCTCGCAATCAATCGGCCTGCACGCCTCGCAATCAATTGTCTTGCACTCTTCTCGCAATCAATCTCATCGCAATCAATCGCCTCGCAATCAATCGCCTTGCAGTCACCTCCTACTCGCCTCGCAATCAATCGCCTCGCACTCAATCAATTGCCTTGCACTCGCCTTGCAATCAATCACCTTGCACTCGCAACCAATTGCCTCGCACTCACAATCAATTGCCTAGCACTCAATCGCTTTGCAATCAATCGCCTCGCACTCGCCAACTCTTTCATTCGGAAAGCCGCGCTTGGAGACTCTTGCTGTACTCGGGGCGAAAAAGGTCTCCCGCGCATCCCCAAGTGACGCCACGGCCCCAAGCCTAGCTGTGCTACCCGGCGTTGTCCAGGTAGTGAAAAAAGTCTTTGCACACAAAATTGATTTGTATCTAACATATAACAACATTTGCCATTCTAACTTTCAAACTACATATCATGAAAGAAGTGTTTTGTGTAGCTGAAATAAATTAGGAGGGAAAATAAAACAACTGTAAAGGTTTTCAAACTTTTTCAAACAACTACAACTTTCAAACTTCATATCATGAGGAAAGGTTTTGTGCAGGGCAACTGATTTAAAAATAAATAAAACAACTGTAAAGGTTTTCAAACCAATGTAATTTTAAAATTTCATAACTTTCAGCGACCTATATTTTTTGATAACGTATAGTGGAACCATAGTTCTCAAACATAATCAGTTCCAGAAGTTTGAGATCTGAAACAATTTTTCTCATTAAAATAAAATAATGTAAATTTTAATCCGCTTCAAGGCAAGAAAACAACTTTGGTAAAGTATTTTTCCAACATTTTACACCATAAGCTGTACTTGTACCCGGGTAATAAAAAAGTCTTTACACAGAAAATCTATTTGTATTTAACATATATAACAACATTTGCCATTCTAACATTCAAACTACATAGGTAACATGAAAAAGCATGACAGGTAATCTACCATGAGAAAAGTGTTTTGTGTAGTTGAAATAATTTAATAGAAAATCAAACAACTGTAAAGTTTATCAAACTTTGCCAAACAACTGTAACTTTCAAACTTTATATTATGAGGAAAAGGTTTTCAGCCAGTCTAAAAAACAAAAAAAAAACAATTGTAAAAGGGATTAGAGTTAAATTTCAAATAATTAGCAAGTAATAGCTAAATTATGTCGGTTTTGCAACAATTACAATAAAATATGATACAGTAACGATACAATTAATACAAACTGAGAAAACAAAATAAAATTTGTGAATATGTTGAATTAATAATAACAATTATTGCATAGAAGTGTGTGGGCATAAAAAGGTTACTGTCCCACCAGAAACTATACATCAATTCTTTGAATACGACGATACTAAAAAATATAACAGAATATCATAGTATTTTGTAGTTCTGCCAAAAATGGTTGAATAAAAGAATAGTATTAATAATAAAGAATGGAAACTAACCAAGTAATAATAACAATGATAAGAAAATGAATAATGTTTTAACTTCAAACACGATACGCAATTTATTTTTAAAAGAACGCAAGTTGAAATAATAACAACGATGAAACAAACTTTAAAAAACTTATATTATAATTTCAAAACTCATAAGAAGTTTACAAATGTAATAAAAGAATTTAAATTTATATATCTTCTATATATATTTATATATATTTCTCAAAGTACATTGTATGTAAATGTTTGTAAATATAAGAGAGTGGAGGATAACTGATACTTGCAATCTTACACGATAAATCTTACAGTAATCTTACACATGTTTGTGGTAAAATGTGAAATTAATTATGAAAAACTAATTGGTTCGGTTTAAAAGGAAAGGTGTGTAAGCTAATACATTTAGCTGTACAACCCAGCGTGGCCCAGGTAATAAAAAAGCTGAACAAAAAATAGATTTGTATTTAACATAAAACAACATTTGCCATTCTACCTAAAACAACTGTAAAGGTTTTCAAACTTACTTTGTCAAACGACTTTTAAACTTCATATCATGAGAAAAATGTTTCGTACACGTCAAATAAATTTTAAAAATAAAACGATCATAAAAAGGTTTAGATGTAACAGTGAAATAATTCAGCAAGTAATAGCTAAATCGATTCTGTTTTGCTACGATTACAATATGAAATGATTCGGTAATGATACAATTAATACGAACTGAGAAAACAAAATAAAATTTGTGAATATCTTGAAGTAATAATAACAATTATTGCATAGAAATGCGTGTATAAAAAGGGTACAATTCCACCAACAGCTATCCATCAAAACTCTGAATACGACAATATGTTATGTAAAAATAAAATATTGTTGTGTCTTTGTCTGATCGAAGGTGAAAGAATCTAGATGCTATTCTTACTCGAGATAATGCGATTGTCAGCGTGAAAAGTAGTGACCTTAACAGCGATTTAGCAATTGAACCTTAAGAAAAGCCAAAAATAGAGGTTCACAAAAACAGCATCGTGTTTCATAGAGTTAATAAAATTTAATCGCCAAATTCTATTATCGAAAGAGTCTATATTGTCGATATCGTTTTGCCAAAAACAAAATAGCCCTAATACGTCTAGGACAAAAAGCATCGCGTGTCATGAAGCTAAAAGAAAGCCCTAGAGTTGTAATTATTACGTCACTTTTGTGTAAAAACGGCAAATGATGACTAGATTAAGTATAATGGAGGCATGTATTAACCGAAGATTCCCGTTCATGCGCCCTAGATACCTAGTAGTGGCTAATAATTCAAAAAGTACGGTACTCTATAAGGCAGACACTCAATCTCACTTGCAGGCATACAGACAGACAACGATTGCCGTTTATATAGTAGACCATGATAGTGACCACACACCCGAAATGAGTGAGAGTGATTCTGAAACAGACATTAATGTATTCACTAGTTTTTACCATATTTTATTTGACACAAAATAATAATATGCGATGTCATATATAAAAAACTATTTACTGTAATAAGCAATACCTTGTACTTGGTTTGCCAAAATTTGTTTTGAACAGGTGTTCTTTGTCCTAAAGTCACAAATAACAGATTAAAAAAAATTGTGTTTAGTATGATATGAAAACTCATGTCTTTAGCTCTACAATGGTGTGCTCTTACACAGCTTTACTAGCATTACAGCGGATACATATAAATGGAAAATCTCAAAAGCCGCCAGAGACTGGGAGAAGATTGTACTAAAGCCACCAGACTCAAATGTGCTAGCATCAAAAAACGAAAAAGTTTAAAGCATTTTCTAACAAACCAATAAACTTGAAATTTGAGTGTGATGTTCCGTTTTGTACAAAATTCAATATTATATATATATATGGTGTGTATATATGCAGACACATAATTATATATACATACTAGATGTCCTACCCGGCGTTGCTACCCGGATGTACTACCACGTAATAAAAAAGTCTTTTAGCAAAAGTTTGTTTTTATTTAACATATACAACATTTACTGTTCTAAATTTTAAACTTCATATCATAAGAAAAGTATCGTGTACAGTTCGCATAAAATTAAAAAAATTAAAACAACCATAAAGGTTTTCGTACTTTTTCAAACAACTGTATGTTTTAGATTTTGATAACTTGAAAACAGTGTTTCGTTGAAACAAATTAAGAGCAAAAATAAATATTTAAAGGTGTTTAAATGTAAATGTGAAATCAATAGCAAGTGATGGCAAAATATATTCTGTTCTTCTACTTTTAGCATTAAAAATTATTTGGGCTACAGTTATATGATTTTAGTTGGTTTTGGTCTTGGTGTGCAAAAATATTGTAGGCGTACATAAAATAGTATACAAACACATAGTAAGTGTTTGATGCTATCTTCCTGGTAAAAATCCTAATCAGTGAAAAACGTAACAAAAAAGATTGTAAAGGATTTTTTCGGCCCTTAATTAGGCACGACCTAAAGCGTTGCATTAAGAAGACAGAATAAGTATGGTTTTCGTTCGCTTTTATTTAGAAAGGAAAATCTATTAGTCAAGGAGCTTGCAGCTACTGCTTTGCTCTCTTATCGAGCGCGCTCCCTTTATATACAACTTTTTACCTATTCCGGATAGTGGAACTAACTAAGGAAAACCAATTAACAATGAAAACCAATGGAATCGCTAATGGGTTGGCATGATTATAATACACTAACATTCATATAGCGGTTAAACATAAACGAAGCCAACAACTAGTAGCGATATAATATAACAAACAAATTATTAATGGTACAATAAAAAAGCAAACACTACATGCAAGATATATACAGAATATTTATAAGAATAAGAAAGTCATGGCCTGGCATCCACCACACACACCCTTTCATTAGAGATTTTCTTTAATTAAACAAAAAATGGTAGAGCAACCAACCGGGCCCATGTTTCATGTAGATCAGCACAGCGTTCAAGATGGATAACTCCACTACTAATTAGTTTTCGGTTGCCAGTAGCTGGTATATCTGGGTTCTGGTACTGTGGGCTGCCTCTTCGCAATGTCTATTGCACCATTCTGTTTAGCACAATTACTCAATTTTCAGTATTGCATGTAGTAACGCAAATTATCCAGTTAGATAAGCTTTTTTATCTTTCGCATTCAACATCCATGCAAGAATATGTGTAAGCTACATGTAGGTTAGTGTAGTAGAGTTTCTAGCAGTTTCACACAAAATACGGCAGTAGTGATAGACAAAGACACGGGAAGACACTCCAAATAATTACACGCAAACGCACACTCTGCGCTTTGTTAACCCACTTGATGATCTGTCACAGTACACTCAACTTACAGGATGCTAGTATTTATATTCTGGTTTTATCAACTTGTTTGTTGTTACTGATTCTGAAAATTTTGGTATGCTTATAGAATACTTAACCAACATTTCAGATAACTCTATATGTTTCTGATTTTGATAGCATTTTTGATAGTACTTTGTGAACCATTGTGATAGTAACCTAAAAATAACCATTTTTGGGTGCTAGCTTAGTGATAAACAGCTGCTTTTTGTCAATGAGCATGGGCCCAAGAAACACTCTTCATCTGCTGTCTTCATTTTGATTTGCTGCAGATGATTTGAATGTTATGACAGCAGGTCGGCAACTGTCAGTTACACTTACTAAATGAATGAGCACAGCTTTTGCAAAGATGTTTGAAATAGTGGCTGGTGTGTCAAAAAATGATTTACAGTTAAAATTTTTGAGGAAAAGAATCAATTACAAAAGACATGAAACATTTTCAACTTATTATTTTAATTTATTTTATGCTTGAGATTAGTAAAAGCTCATAAATTACTGTAGCAGCGTGATCTTACTCAGATAGTTCAGTTAGTATTAGCTGTTGTCATCATGGCAACTATTCTATCAACTCTTAGTTGCATTATAGAGAGAATCAGCCTGATAACACTGAAATAATAGACTAGACAGCTAAGCCATCACTTGCTAGCTGTTTTCACGTACTCATTATAATCAACCAAGAAAACAAAGTTTGGAGCGTACACCAAAGCCAGATATAGAAAAAGAGTGGACATTGATATTAGAGCTTACAATAGCAATGCTGGTGTCTGACAGTGGTTTATGTTATAATATGTTTGACTTTATACTTTTGCTATGGCAAGAGTTGCATGTTTGTCCAAAGCCTTACTTAAGTGATAAAAGTTGCTTTGCACAAGATTTGAACTTAGACATGTAATCTTGTACATGGGCTTGCTACGACACTGCTTGCCACAACACTGCGATTATGGCATACTTATGGGCATAATTATTACTTACAGAGATTTCTCATGGTGCATTAGGTGGTTGGCCTGCTAGTTAAGAATTTGAGAAAGTTACTGAATATTAATTCGTTATTATTGGACACATGGATTACAGATTAACAAAATACAAACAGGCACAAAGTTTTATATATGAAGACGGAATTTTTTGAAGTGTAGGGCAGTTGATTGGTGTGAGTGGGAGGATGTTAGCTTCTCACAACAAATGTAATGGGCTCAAGACCCACACGGAACAGTATTTTATGAATCACTTTATTTAAGGCTCCAGTCAATTCTCCAATTCAAAATCAAAACTTAAAGATAATGTTACACAGAATTTGAATAAAGTTTACCGGAAAGTATCAGTGTGTTTTATTACTTGCACGTGTTTCTATGTCTGATGTAATCAGAAAGCTTATGTGTTTTAAGATTAAAACTGACACTTAGTTACATTGTCAAAAATGTTCTTAAAACACTCAGAAAGAAATACATCTAAATTTGTCCAAAGTTGTTATCATTGAGACAGTTGATGTCGACTTGATGTATTGAAGTTGCAGCTAGTCTTGTCAATTCCATCAATCGCTTTTTATCTATCGACGCCATAATCACACTTTCACACAATCTGTGGGTTTTAACTTCAATCAAGTTTCAGAGGTTTTAATCTTCAAACATCCTGTCATCAGATCACTTCATACTTTTGGATAAAATTTAATAAAATTTCATGCAAGCACATTTTTAATAGTTTTACAACATAGTTTATGTATATGGGTTGATAAATAATAATTTTATTTTGACAAGAATTAGCCATACAAGAAACATTAAAAAAAGTGAAGAAAGTTCTTCAAACTAATAAATGGCGTAAAACAAACATTTAGTATAGGCAAAGCAAGATGATGCAATTATTTGGATCTTTTGAGTAATTTATAGAAAAAGGATATGCTGGAACAAGACGTAGAGTAGCAATTAGGCAAAGTTCTGGCTTTGCAACAAAAATAAATCACCAGGGACATCTTGTGGAGCTAGACTATGATAAAACAATTACTGATGATAAAATACTGTAACAGATTTTTAGTTACTGTCTGGCCTGCAAAATTGTAAAAGAGTTGACGACTCAGTGACCTTATTACAGATAGTGTCAACATTATTACTCCAACATGATCGGTTGCTAAAAGATTCAAAATAGTATAAATTATTGCAACCTTTAGCATTTGCTTAGTTTTTAATGGATGATAATGAATAAATTACAATATTATAGCAAAAATCTCGAAGAACAACTTTTATTGTACTTTATTTGTTAATACTTCTACCATAACACTCAAAAATAGTTAAGTTAAGAAAAACAATTGTAAAAAGAACTTTGCTATAATCATACAGCTTCTCTGATTGTTAATTCATAGAAAACATTTTCTTATTTACAGAATGTTGTGTATATATCTATTCAAATCTTATATAAATTCTCTATGGAAATTAAAACAAAAAACTGATAAATTCAGACAACAAGGAGGTATAAGTTTGTCCAGCAAACAAATTTTGTATTTAAATACAATGTCGGTTTGAGCAAAGAGTAACTATTAAGGTAACTAGCGTTACAAAAGTGTTAAATGGAATGGGTTTCGTCACAGACGATGATAACAACTAGAATAAAAGTCAGCCATAAAGCCCAGTTTATTATCAGCAGATGAATAATGTTATTATATTGCTATGTTAACAGCAGTAGGAGTCATCACTCATTAATAGCAAACTCAATGAAAAACTGCAAAAAACAATGTTATTATTAATATCATCTACAAAAATAATTGAAACTTTCTACAACAGCTCTTATCTTCAAAATGTTTATCCAGGTAACATAGCGTAAACACTAAAAATGATGGCAAGTCCATAAACAGCAGTAAACGGCGTGTGATCCGTATATATAGTCAAAGCAGCATGGGTGTTCGTTCGTTTGTTATTATATTGTTAATTTTTGATTCCTGGGTACAAGAATAATTTAATCGTGTGTTTTTTGCTGCAGTCTTTACTGCATTTATCATACTTTCATTCTGTGGTTCCACTTCGATACCACCTATTTCAGCATATTAATTGGTATTTATAAAGTTAAATCTAGGGATGCCTTGTTGCCGCAGCTGGCTACTATCTCATGGCACACTAGACCACCGGTATACTAATAATATTTAAAACTATTAATACCAGTTTAGTTTTTATGGAAGCATTGAGAAAGAAGAGGAAAATTGATTTCGATTGCATTTTGATTTCCATTTTTTACTGATATTTTTCACTTCAAACCTGTTAGACCATAAACAAACCTGTGAAAGTGTGAACATTGTTTATGTTAGATAGCAAGCCACAGCAAAGCTAATAAAGTATTGGCTTGTTCATATAGCTATGTAAAGTCTAGAATAATTATATAATTGGGAGTTGTTATTAAAGGTATTTAGCTATGCATAGTAATACTTCAATAAGTTTATACTGTTTGCACAAAGAGATTGTACAGTAGGAGTGGGTCAGCTAGAACACTTAGTGGGAGTCTCCAGAAAAGAGGTATGTCTTAATTCTTTATTCAAATACATCGTGATTGGTACATTCATCAACATGGGTGGGTATTTTCAAATCTTTTTTTTGGCTTTTACTGCGCAAGATCTACTCTTTGACAGGAATTATATGATATCTATTGAGCAGAGGCAGGTTTAGGCATAGTGGTATTTTGATCATGATGCAACGATGCTGACTTATAGATAGGTTTTTATTTTCTGCTTTTAGAAAACACCCGAGTGCATCCTCGATATAGCACTGTACTTTTGCAGAAGTTGTTTTTGGGTATGTAAGGGCTTTCAGTCTGCCAACCTCATCTGAATGGTGGATGACTGGTTAGTCACCATCGGCCAACTGTCTCTTTAACATTAAACATTTTTTAAGAAATTTATTGTTATTATTGGACCAGATTTACGCTTTCAATAAGAAAGAAATAGTATTTATTTGGCGAAAAACTTTTTGAGCATTTCTCTCCTGTTGCAGCACCTGGCTGATGAATAGGTTTTTTTTTACCGTCTAAATGCTGCCACGGCGCGTCTCTGCTTTAGTGCAGTGCTTATAGGCGTGGATTTTGGTTCCGCAATGTAGTCCCGCTAACACTCTTCATTTATATGGTAGTTGATGGTTTAGTTACGGTTGGCCGAACCTGTGTGCAAGTGTTTCTAGATTACAAGTATTACCTGTGGTAGGTTCAAATAGCCTGACCTGACCTGACCTGACCTGACCTGACCTGACCTGACCTGACCTGACCTGACCTCACCTCACCTCACCTGAATTGTCCTGAATGAGTATTAATAAAACATATTATGTTCTTTTAGATCAACCAATTCAAATATTTATTTAGCTCATCCATTAGTCATCTAAAGCTTTGTACACTAGCTGGTAGTATAGTATCTAATTTTGACAGATTTTTTGGTATTATACACGCAAATATGCTTGTAACTACTACTAGTTATTAGAACCCTTGCAATCTAAGATGCTGAATGCCGTTAGAGATCACCAGGTATGTTAATAAAGCAAGGAGAAGAAGTCTGTGCATAGTTACAACACTATGCCAAAAAGTGATACATTGGTGAAGTGTCAGAGTCTTGTTCTTGCAAGCTAAATGTTGTAAATTGAAATTCTGGTAAAGGCAATTTTTATTGTAACCCTATATCATAATACTGGATAGACGGACACAACTTTTATTATACTAAAGAAAGGGCCGAGTTCCAATGATGCAATAACTTTTTCCCAGCTTTCAATTTTTGTTTGGGACAAACAGACAGACATGGCTTTTATTATGGTTTTCAACAGTAAACTTGTAAACCGATGAAGCTTTTCAAAATTAGTCAGTCGCCCAAAGCTTTGATATGATCCGCAAAATTATTGTTTAGTGTAGACTCCACGTGACTTTCTGCTAGCGCTAGTAAAACTTTGTTTGTTGTTTAAATAAACTTAATTAATGGTAGTAACCTAAAAAACTACTCTGAATAAAGATGGCACCAACTAAAGCACTAAATAAGAAGATAAGAAAAATAAGATAAATAAATGAGATGAAACAAAAAAAAATGAGAAGCACCAAATAAATAGTGATAGAACATTCCAATTTTGTATAATAAAAAAACAGACCACCATAAACCAATTTAAGGCGAGTCCCTTTATAATTGCAGAGATATAATCAAATGTTGAAAAAACTTTTATTTTCAAAAATGTCAGATATTTTAAGATCTTAAGAGAATATGAATTGGCCTTTTTACACCTACCAAAGGATTATTGTGAATTTAGAATTCCTTCTGTAAAATCACCTTAAAGTGTTTGATTTTAATGAATTAATTGTTAAAGTCAGTCTAAAAATTTGAGTCACACTGACTCATTAATGATTCGGCATTAAGCAACAAATAAATCTGTGAAAACGGTGATTCTCTAAAAATTACTTTCTCACTTTTTATAACAATGATTCTGCAAGTTAATCAGTTTTTAGTAAGTTTCAATTAATTTACCTTTAAGTTATTTTGGTTTTCATTACATATTAATATAATAATATCATTTTATACGGCCTGGAGAGTGCTTACTAATACTATGTTTTTTCTTTGCAATTTCCTAAATAGTTTAGGTTGAACGCTTACATATCATTGTGTAGCTAAATGACTCTGTAACATTATCATAGAGCTGCACAGATTATTACATTGTGGACATAAGAGTTCATCATTCATATGAGCATCTGATGAGCTGAGTGGTTTGTTTCATCTCAATCTGAGCTAACCGAGCTAATGGTATGCTATTTAAACATTTACACATCAGTTAAGTTTCGTATTATAATTTATGTTATGTTGTAATAGAACATAATGAAAATGGATCTTTTACTGTTAGAATTCAAAACTTTGAATATGTGGTAAACTAATTATTAGAAGGAAAGAAACAATTCTTTTACTAACATGAGTTGCAATTTCAGTATTGATTTGACAAAGCGCCTGAACCAATTTGATTGTATTTTACAAGCTATAAATCGATCCCATCAGATCTTGATAAAAAACTCTCTGATTACCTTTTATACTAGTGCAATCACATTTGGGATAATCAGTGATAGAGCGATTTCCTTGTCTTCACCTATTTCAGAATTAGTATTTGTACATATCCAGATGCAGCATGAATACATTATTTTTATATTGCTAAAAAGTTCACTGTCATACAGCCCACGACCAAAGTGATATTGGAAAAAAGAAAGGGTACTGATGGTTGAGAAATGCAATATTAGCAGTCAAATGGCACTACAGTGCAATAGGATAACTGCGATGGTAGCTGTAATGTACTGGGTTTTATTATGTATAACAAACAGCAATAATGAAAGAAAAAGATTATATGTTTATATCTTTCTCCCGCAATAGGAGAACTGCAATATTAGAAGTAAAGTGCACTAACGTTATTAGAATAACCAGTATTAATAATATAGTAATACAGTAATAATAGAAAACCTATGCACATTTTTGTTTACATTTCAAAATGTCATAGCTAAAATATCAAGAAGTTGTGATATTCATATAGATTTTTAGAAAATTTATTTAACAAAACTATTTAAAAAGATAATTTCAGCTTATGAATATTTGAAATGCACAGAAGTAAGCCAATGTTTTGATTAACAGTTAGAATAGTCAATGTTGATTAAAATAAACTTTGATGATAAAATTATTTCATTTCCTGTTCAGCCAAAAAAGTAAGCTTTTCAATTTCAAACTAAAATCTTTTTTCAATCAAAGGGTTTATAGTTTTACACATACACTTATGTTCTGCGAATTATTGACCCACAAGATAACTTCTCACAACACTTGAGACCATTAGGTTACTAATCTATATACATAAACCTAAGTGTTTGTTGGTCTGTCGTGTATTGCTCTGTATTTTGTATGACCAGTTATGGCAATAACTTTTTTGGAGCGGAAAAACAGCTTCGTGTTATAATTAAGTTCCGAAACCCCAGTTTAAAGCACGATTGTTGCCAGAGGTGCTTTACACTACATCGCATGACCTACTCACCATATTATGAAATAATTGTGCACATTCTTATTATATCTGCCAATGTTTAATTGCGTTTGGTCAAAATATGCAATATTCACACTTCAGTGGCATGTTTGGCCTATTTGAAAAAAATTCATGCCCAGATTTTCACAATCTGCTATAAAAATATGTATATATAGCAGAAAATTAATTAAGCTTATGTTAACTGTGGCAACAGCAAACACCTTCATTCGAGAAATAAAAATGGTTAATAATGTATATGTTGAATGAAAATACATTTTGGCGGCAACAATATTTTATTAGTTGTAGAACATAGGGCTTTTAGGCAGACTTTACTACAATAAGAAGTGTTTCCATTTGTTCATTCATTGGCCCTCGAGTTGGTTCATCCATCTGCTCAAAGCTGCTGTTGGAGAGTTAAAAAAGGTGAGGTGAGGTGAGGCTGACATTCAACCACTCCACCAACCACCATCTAGCTATGAAGACAAGCATTGCTGCAACCGCACATCTGCTGACTCCTCACGACATGATTGACTGCCAGAGTAATAGTATTTACTATAATAAGAGCTGCACCCGTCTCTCTGCCTAAAGCTACAGTTGGAAGTTGTGAACAAATATTGCACTGTACATGATTTGAACTTGCAGCCATAAGTGTTGTAGCTCGACACCCCAATGTCTCCAGTAATTGACTTCAATCAGTTATGGATGAACGACTGCGCGGATAGTTATTTTTTGTCCTTTATCAGCACACTTGATGATAACTCATGGCGTACTAGTCTACAAGGGAGCTACCAACTACCATGAACCTAATTTGAATTTTACTGAAAAGCTCTGAGCTACTTGAACAAGCAATTATAACTTAGTCCATACAATAATTACTCTTTAGTCCTGTTTAGTTTCATGTTGAAAATTAAATTAGATTTAATTTTCAACATTAAAAACCCAAATAAATTTAGCTGAAAAATCCTTTAATACATTTGCATATACTATAACCTAATATATAATAATACATTGCATTATTCAGCACACGTTTAGTACAATATTGTGTATTAATACATCTGGACAATGTGTTAAAAAGTATTGCAATGAAAGAAAGGGTACTGATGGTTGATAAATGCAATATTAGCAGTCAAATGGCACTGCTGTGCAATAGGATAACTGCAATGGTAGCTGTAATGTACTGGGTGTGGGTGTTATTATATACAACAAACAGCAATAATGAAAGAAAAGATTATATGTGTATATCTCTCCTCCTGCAATAGGATAAATGCAATACTAGAATTAAAATGCACTGATATTATTAAAATAACCAATAGTATTAATATAGTGATACAGTAATAACAGAAAACCAATGCACAATTTTGTTTACTTTTCAAAACGTCATAGCTAACAATATCAAGAAGTTGTGATAATTACATAGAGTTTCAGAAAATCTATTTAACAAAACTATTTAGAAACAATAATAACGGTAACATATTGCCAACATCGGTCACTATATAGGCCTACTTCGATTTTGTAAATTTGAATGCTTTTTCTTTTAATTAAATATTGTAATAATCTCATAGGAATCGTTAGAAAAAAATCATTGTCATTTCCTTTAGTTTCACTGCTTTGGACATCAGTTGGAATACCAAAGTACTCATAAGTGTCCAAAATGTAAGTTACTTTAAAATCGGCAAAAAAGAAACGAAATTCTCAGTACTTCTACGTTAATTACAGAAACCTTCGGAAATTGGACCATGCTATAGACTCGTCAAATGTGCACGTTTTTTTCGTGAAATGCGCACGGCTTAATGGTTCTATTCTCTGTCACTCAGTGTTTTGTTTGCCGGTCTTAATTTTGATAAAAATAAGGCTTGTCGAGTTTTAACAATGATTTTAGGCCAAATTAATCTGTCTATTTATGTATAATCTGATCAGATGGGTAAGGTATAGGAAATTTTATACGAATAATAAAGACTTGGTAACATATTTAAACAGGTTTATATGTGCTTTGTATCGTTATTATACTTAAACGACTCCATTGAAAAATGGTTAAATTTGTTGATGAGATTTTGGTACAAGGGTTTGCAACGGCTGTTCATAAATAATATTCGTGAGTTGTGTGTACATATGCATTTATCATGAATCTCCCAAACAATTGCTTCACTCGTGTTTGGTCATGGAATTATTATTGTTATAATTTTATATTATATATTATTTTATTAAGGAGTAATTATAACAATGATATTACTATGATATATAATTATATTTGCATATAATTATTTACATAAATATAAATAATTATAATAATTATATATAGCGGTATTTTCATTATGTATTAATAAAGTCATTTCATTATAGCATACTAATTGAATTATCATATTTTATATTATAATATGCATTATAGTAATTGTTTTGTTAATTTATGTATTGTAGTTTGGTAAGTTTTATTATGTATTATTATAATATTATCGTTTAATGTAAATGAAAACATTTTTTTAAGTTCTTTCACCCCATTAAAAAATAAATTATATTTTCCTAAATGAGCTTGTGTCTTCCTTTTAATGAGCTAGTGCCAACCATTGTTTAAGGAAGTACAGTTTCACTGGGTTAAGTGGAGCCGGTCATATCATGATTTAATCATTTAGCAGAAGCTTTCTTCAAATGCATTTATGGTTGTTTTTAAGAGTAAACAATCCACTTTGTTTGATCGCAAAAATGCCATAGTATGAGATAGGTCAAACTGTTTATAATCTGAATGTAGCAGAGCAAGTCAAAATTATGTTTGATTGTGAAAAATAATCAGTTTTTTTCTTTAGTTGTACTATCTTGAATGACTAAATAGCATTTATATTTTATAGCATGGCCAGCTCTTACTCCACTCCTATTCCACTTGAGCTTCACGTTCTCCATCACCCAATCGGACCATTCCTTGATGACATCATTGCTGACTATTACTATCTGCATAAACGTTACTCAGCAGGAGGCCTATCAACCAGACTTGTAGAGAATGTGGAAAAGCTTCAACAAGCCATCCGGACTGTTATGTTGTTCAATGGACCTCTGGGAGATACACCAGATGACCATGGCGACATACCAAGAAGGTTCATAGGCCTTCTTCTTACCATACTCGATCCCAGAGATGTTTTCCTGCCCCTCGCTTACTCCGCTGCAAGACACGTTATAGAAATGCCTCAACAGACCTCAAATTTTCAAGACAGGGATATAAAAATCTTTTGGGCTGCATCGACCAAAGCTGGTGTTTTGTACTATTTGCTAGATGAGCAACGTCATCTCAATTTATCTGCTGATTTGGAAAAGGCGTTCTTCAAATGTGCTCATGGCGGCTTCTTTCAAGGAGTAAAGAACCTACTTTTTCTTACAGCAAAACTGCCAAAGTGTGAGATGAGTCAGATTGTGTATAACCCAAATGTAGGAGAACAAGTCGAAATTGTTCTTTCACTGGTTGAGCTAGGACTATTTTGTTTTCACAAAAATTGTCTTCCCGATATTCTCGAGGCTGGACAGAAAGATCCACTCATAGAAGCAATTCGAAGTCGTCCGCTAACACTCCTTCAACTGTCTCGGCTAGCAATACGCAGCGCAATGAACGACGTAGACATTGTCAGAGACTGTCACAAGCTTCCAGTTTCTGCAGAACTACAGGATTACATCGGTTTGAGATTTTTGAATGCCTCACTTCACCAGTTGTTCTTTCCAGAGATTCATCCAATGGAGTTTCCGTTAGCTGATACTATTAACCGCAGGTATGGTTTGAGTTACCATCTAGCTCTCGATCGACGTACTAACAGTAGGAGGAGACTAGATGACGATGAGTGTCTGGAACGCAATGTAAACAGAGCTTTGTAATCAGTCAAACAATGGTTGATTTTAGTGGCAGTTTTATAATAACTGTTTTAGTTTGTCACAATAATTAGTACAGAAACGATTTCTCAAACCCAATGTGAGATGTTTTAATTCATTTTTAAGCACGCTATTGTATGTATTTGTGGCAGTATTAAGCCTGACTCACACTATATTACCATATGTCGGCTAGTGACTGCATTATAGCCATGAGTGGATTTTCGTAAAAACTACAATTCCTCCATTGTTGTGGATATAGACTGTATCAATACATTCAAAAAAATGATGATGGGGTTGTTCACAAACTATTGAAACTTGGGATCAATTTAAAAGTTGAATTTGTACAGACTGCTAAAATATATCGATGCAAAAATAATTTTTTCGATTTACATGAAATTATGAAAGAGTGGCATTGAAACATGCAAACTTTTATTAACATACTACATGTATGTTTTAGGATTTTTTATTATCAACAATTCAGCATTTGCTGTTCTAACTAAACATGCTGCTACTACCTTTTTCTGTTATTTTTTAACCAACTGCATCTAGAAATTAGTTTAGCAGATTTGACTAAAGAAAATTCATTTATGGTTTTATAAAAAAAAACATACCCATGGCAACATAGACACAGCAGTAATAAAAAACAACACACTAGTTATATAATGTTGTAAGTTTGATGGAGAAACTTCAAAAGCATCTTTAAAACTCCTCAACATGAGAGATAGCTCCGAGTGTAAAACTTGTTGTTGTTTTTATTGATTATCTCTGATCAGGCAATGACATGTTGAAATCAATGTCTGACCTGTTTTTACAGTAATACTTAGGCAACCACTGTGTGAACCACGTAGACATATCATACAATATACAGACAGATGTGCTGGTACAATTTTAGTTTAAAAGTAAGAATAAATAATCAAATGCCCTTAAATGCACTCTAGTAAAGGTCAATACTTAGTAATGTATAATAAATTTAGTATGTAGGGAAATGACTCTGAAAATCTGTGCAGAATAATATTATGGTTTTTAGATAATGACAAGTAAAAATTATACATTAATATAAATTCAAAATTATACATTACAACATATAAAAACTTGCCACAGATTTTGAAAACAAAATAAGAATTAAGAAAGTTGAGGGAGTTGTCAAAAATAAATTCTTAAAACAGTGGATGTTTGATAAATACTTTGGAAGTGATAGTGACTCATAACAATTTGTAGTCATAACAAACAAGGGTTGGTAATACCGTTTTGATACAGAAAGTCTGCAAGTCTTAATTAAACCAATATCAGCTTAATGAAGCTCAATAAATTTTACTAGCTATTAGTATACCAGATATATTGACTACACCTGTTAGGGTAACATAGTCTGAGTATTCACTCGTCTTTTGTTTGTCAATTTTTTTTCATTTTAGACACACTTTCAGTGGCCACTCAATTATATTATGTTTTATGACTTTATAGTCGGTTTCATATTCCTAACAAGTTACCATGATAAGTGGATAATTCTGTTCTTAGACAGCTTCTACACAGCTACTAGACAGCTAGGCATCTTATAACAAAGTGGCTCTCATTAAGCTAATATACATGTAGTAAGCAGCTTATGTACTGCTATGTAATATTTAGTTGTCTTTTAACCACTTTGACAACTTTATGGCATGTTAAGGGAAGTGTACCCTTACATCGTTAGTTCAAAAATTACTTACCGTAAAGGGACTGTGCATGCCTTCAAACTTTAAACATTCAAACATTTTTCATCTAGTTATGTCAGCAAGATCTGTATCAGAAAAAAATTGAATATGCCTCAACTGAAGGGGAAAAAATTAATACTCCAGTGTGTCATTTTTTCAACAGCACAACAAAAGCAAATTTGATGCTTTTCAGGCTAACAATGAGGTTCTCACAATTCAAATCGAATTTGAGAGCTTACGCCAATTTTATGCTTTATGCTAAATTGATTTTCTTGTGTAATGCCAAACAAAGACTACATAAATTTTCTACATTTAAAGGAATTCACGTAAATGAAAATTATGTTATAGGGATGTCTGATGTACATAGAAGCTAAATGCTTCTAATAAATAAAGAATTACACTTTTGTCAAACTTGAAAACCATTTTTGTTGTTACTTCGCACCGCACGTCAGAACGTTTATCAAAATTGACGGATTAATTAAAAGAATATAAAGCAGTGTATTTATATTTGGCACTAGTTATTTAAATTTCAGAGAAACTTTGATACACTCTAAAATAATACAAAACTGATATTGAGTAATTTGGTAAAAACACTATAAGTAGGTCTTAAACCATCAACTATTCTAAAAAGATGGACACAGTTTTCTAGCTATTCAGCATGTCAGCCATAATCGTTACAGTAATAAAATGCTATGTTTGTAGGCTTTTAAAAGTAATAAAAAGATCGGCAGCCATTTTGTCTTATTACATGTTTTCTTATAAATAAAACTAATTGCCTAACAGTTTCATCTGCCATGAGAAATTAATGGGTCTATCAACAAGGCAGAGAATACCTCAAGGAGATTGATAGTGCAGTTCTTAGCAAGTGTGTCTAGCAAGCTGACTGGTAAGAGTTCTAACCTCAAGGGAAGCCATTTTTTCCCAAACCTTTAACCATGGTTTCAGACTGCTGGAAAAAATTTCTATTATAGTCAATATTCTTCTCTCGTGTTTGAGTATTCACAAGTTCTCATTGCAGATGAAATTTTCTGGGTATACATGAATACTAAGCAGTTGGATCTCTAATGTTGGTTGACAGTCACTGTTTAGTTGTTCCTCAAATGAGTTATTGAAAGTCAGGGTTGTCGGTAATTATGCACAGTAATAATTGCAATAAATTATTGATTAAAATATTATCTAGGAATTTAGTAGCAGACAAATATTTTAAATAATTTACTTACACTTTTATTGATTAACACAATTTTACCTACAAATAATTTATTAATTCAGTTGAATTAATGCTTTTTTAAACCTTAGTTGATAATTTAGTGAACAATTCTGTTTTTTTAATAGTACTTCACTAATTTAATTGTTGGTGCTCTAACCTGTTAAATGCAATTACTTTTTAATTTATACAATTTAAACTTCCTGAATAAACTAAAATCCAGCCATTCATACGCAGAGAAAAAGCTTAGTTTATGTAGGTTGCGTGCTGGTAAACTTAAAGCATTTATATAATCGCATGTTTGTTGAAACAAAATTTCAGTGACTCCGTCTATTTAAAAAATACAAGTGAATAAGGGCAGAACTTTTTTGCTTTACGACGCGCCACTTAAAGCGGTACTTTCTTAAACCAATAAAGAACAGAGTCTCTTTATTTGCATTGTAGCCCTCCCAATACTTAGTGCTATCAAAATAGCTGACAGCTCATTCCAAAATAGTGAACGACATACATGTATATATATATATATATATATATATATATATATATATATATATTATATATATATTATATATAAACTTCATACACAGCTCTAATTGACTCGATTATTGAGCACTTTACTTTACAGTGTAAACCACAAATACTATATATATGTATATATATATATATATATATATGTATATATATTTATATATATATGTATATATATACATATATATATATACATGTATATATATGTATATATATAATATATATATTATATATATATTATATATATACATATATATACATGTATATATATATATGTATATATATACATATATATACATATATATAAATATATATATACATATATATATATATATACATATATATAGTATTTGTGGTTTACACTGTAAAGTAAAGTGCTCAATAATCGAGTCAATTAGAGCTGTGTACGAAGTTTATTAAAAACTACAGGTTAAAATCGTTACTACTATTAGTTTCATGCAATCACGTTAAAAATCTTCAGGTAGAATGACTAAAATGTATAATGTACAAGCTATAAGATTACTTTATAAAGCTGAGGGCTCAATACTATTGTGTGATATATATAGTATACAGTAAATATGTAGTCAAATTATGTTATTGAGCTAATTATTTGTTTTCTAGCATGACGGCCTGTGGATATCAGCTCACTTCTAGTGTTAAGGCTGGCTAACGTCGGTTCGAATATGATGAAGTACTTCTCCCATAGACACAACTAGCAAGATTTTGTTGATGTGTTGTATGGCTATGCTCTTTTGATGATCTTCCAGGTTATGTTATAGCAAATTTTCTTGTCTTTTAAGTCCCATATGTATTTACTCAATTCTGTTTGTAGCCTTTCAGTAGGATATTTAAAAGATGCTTTGTGGTTGGCTAATATTGTTTTGAAAGTTGTTTCAGTGAGGCCTACATACGTTTGTGTCTCTTGCGCATAGCGCTATCCAGACTGTACGGTTGCCTGATATACTATGCAGCTTGAAAGGCATTCTCCATTTAGAGTGCAATTTTCCCAATTTTTGCAGTTGCACTTCCTGTCGATGTT